>NC_136073.1:611818479-613247758 GCF_964261635.1 Lissotriton helveticus | reverse complement strand
GGAAAAAGAACTGACGTCAGCGCGCATGGGCGGCGTCTAAGTACTCCGACGACGTCATTCCGGCGCTAACGACGCCGACGACGGATGCGGAGCCGCGGACGACGCCTGCCGGCGCGCAGGGGTATTGCTGTGCAAAATTTTCCGGATCCAGTCTGACGCCTGGCGATATTCTAAGGTAAAGAATCTATCACTAACGTGTCTCTTTCAGATACATGCTATTCTTTTAACCTGAGGACACTCACTGCACTAAATAAAAGTATGTGTCGCGAGTGAGTTGTACCCCATTTTAACTTTGAGAATTGAATCTCTCTTTTTCACATTGGAGACCAGTGGGTACTGAGTGACACAAGCACTCCCAGTACATTTATAACATCTTTATTGATTTTCTTTCCTTGGTTTTCTCACTTTTGAGAAATTTGGACACACACCGGTTTTCCTTTTTTTCCTTTATGATTATGAAAGTTACGGATGATGATAATGTGGGCAAACTGGTGATTACCAACCAGCAGCTCCCATGGTTATGCGTACGTAAGATACTTTCTGACCTTTCTCAAACTTTTTATTAATTTTTGTCACCAATCTTTTATGGTTTCTGTTTTTACACTTGTAATGCAATGTGGTGTATTGACAATTTTAATAATTTTTTTTTAAGTGAACAGTTGGACTAATAGGTAATTGGCAAATAATCTCCATCCCGTGAGGGAAGGTTTGATGTCTTTAAAACTCCTTCTGTGTCCTAAAGGAGACAATAAAGATAACTGTTCAGAACTAGCCAGGTCTCTTTTTGTGTTTATGAATTACTGAGTGGGGGGGCGACCTGACTATTTACCCCCTGATGCTCCTTTTGTGTAATTTGTGTTAATTATTAAGCCTTTAGTATCACAGAATTCTCCAAACATATCTAGCAACTGTTGTAGCCCTCCAGGTGTTTTAGATAATATCAGCAGGGTATAATCAGCAAAGAGAAGAGAGACTACCTTTTCCCCACCTAACGTAGGAGCATCTGTTGGTTTCACACAAAGAAATTGTACAACACTGTTAATGAACAGTAAATAAAAGTGTTGGGGCCAAAACGCAACCTTGACGAACACCCTTGGTGACAGAGATTAGATCTGTAAATTTACCTTGCGATCCTCATTGCACTCTAGCAGAATTTCCTTCATGCAGGCGGGTTAGCAAAGCTATGATTTTCCTCCAACAGGCCTAGATCTCTAACGGTTTGTCACAATGTCTGCCTAGGCACAGGATCGAACGCCTTCTTAAGGTATATAAAGGCAACAACCAGGCTACCTTTCCCAATTAGCACTGTTTTCCAGCAGAGGAGAAAACGGATCATACAACTTGCAGATCTACTATGTTATTAGATTGTATGTCAGAATGCTTCTCACGATTAATTATAGCTGCTAATTATGGGCATGCATTTAACTGTGCAGTGGTAGGTGCAGGGTCCTTTTTATTCCTGGGCATCGAAAACATCTTGGGTATAGTTTGATTTGTGCCATCGTTAGTGGTATTAGAATAGCCCTTACGAGCACTTGGACTCACCTTCCCCCTATTCGTGTCTAAGATGTCCTCACACTCAACCAAGAAGGTGTCAATACGATCAATGATGCAATTGCTATCTGCATACTTAGATAATTTCTGCGCTTTCTTAGATTTCACTGCACTTGGCCCGCCCTCACCCTTCGTCACCTTCCTTTTGTCCACTTGAGCTATAAGAACAGGAAGTAGAGCGGTTACAAATAATAACCTTTACATTGCCAAACTGCCGCAGTGACAGTTAACTAATCATTGGGCTAATGTGCCTTCGTTGTTTTTGAGAACCTCCCAAAAGGTAACATACAGGCAAATAGAAGTTTTTAGCAGTGGTGGTACCTTATAGTCCAAAGGAGCAAAAGTTAGGAGGGTAGCCCATCCTCCTCCAGGCTCTGACGGGCCCACCCTTGGCCCGGGAGCGCCCATGCGTGTCCCACGCTGCGGGAGAGTTCTGCCACCTTTATGGCATGTCAGGAGCTTGGCCGCCCCTTCTTGTGATCACATTGCGCTGGGGGACGAGTCCCACCCCAGCGAGGAGGAAGCAAGGAGCGGCAGTGAGCAAAACCACACAGCAGGTAAGTTGGGCCCGCACTGGCCCAAAACAGACGTCTGAGTGTGTTGCAAACACTTTTGCTGTGTGCTGGCTTTGATGAATCAATCGTCCAGCTATAGGAAGACATGAATTTGTTGTCTTCTGAGATGAGCTGCTACTACTGCTTGACATGTTGTGAACGCTCTGGGTGCAGTAGTAACCCTGAATGGGAGTACTTTGAACTGATAGTGATTTCCTGCTATCACAAATCTGAGATATTTCCGATGTGCTGGGTGAACAGGAATGTGGAGATATCTGTCCTTTAAGTCTAGTGTGGACATAAAGTCGCCTTGCTGTAGAAGTAGGAGCACTTGCTGAAGCGTAACCATATGGAAATATTCTGACAGTATGTATAGGTTTAACATCCTTAGGTTCAATATTGGTCTTAGGGACCCATCCTTTTTGGGGATTAGAAAGTACAGTGAGTAAACCCTGACGCAGGGTGTTGTAATGGAATTGTTTCTATAGCTGTTAAAAGAGATTGTACTTCTTGTTTGAGGAGCTGTTGGTGCTGTAGCAAAAGTTTGTGAATGTGAGGTGGACTATAGGGAGGATTGCTGGTAAGCTCCAGGCAATGACCCTGTTGAATAATGTCTAATAACCATTCGTCTGATGTTATTGATTGCCAAATGGGAATAAATTGTTGAAGTCTTCCCCCGACAGGTGTAAGATGATCGGGGGAATTGTAGGAAAGTCACTGCTTATTGGGAGATGGAGAGGTACATGTTTGTGTGCCTTTACCTCTGCCCTTGAAAATATTTCCTCTGTACCCACCTCTATAGAAATCTCTAAATGGAGAGGGTTGTGTGTTGATTTATATGAGGAGACATTAGGGTCTGAGGAATTACCCTCGGATCCTCCTCTATAGAATGAACAAAAGGTGCCTCTGTTAGATGGGGATTGAAGTGCTCCCATCGATTTTGCCACCTCTGTCTTTTTTAATTTTTTCAAGTACCTCACCTACTTGAGGTCCATAAGGGTGTTCTTTGCCAAATGAGTACCAAGAATAGATTGCTGAACCTCTGGTTTAAACCCAGAAATCCTTAGCCATGCATGTCTTCTTAGGAAAAAGCTGGTGTTAATTCCCCTTGCTGCAGTATCAGCAGCATCTAGAGCACATCTAATGGGGGAATTAGATATTAGTTTACCTTCTGGCACTAGCTTTTGTGCTCTTTTCTTATGCTCCTCTGGGAGTTGTTGAAGTAAATCCTCCATTTCATCCCAGTAGTCCCTATTTTATCTGGCCAATAGGCCTTGTGTGTTGGCTATGCACCATTGGTTGGCAGATTGAGTAGCTACTCTTTTGCCTGATGACTCCTTGTCTAGAGGAAGTGCATCTGCTAAAGTCTGTGAGTTTGCTCTTTTACGAGCATTAAATACTACAAAAAAATCTAAAGGCCACCGCCCCTTAAAAAAATTGGAGTCAGATGGTGGAGTTATATTTTTTTTGTCAACCCTAGATGTTAATATACCCTAGATGTTAATATACCCTTCCTTATCACCCACATTTGGTTACTGTTTTAATGGAAGTTGTTTACATTCGTTATTTTAGAATGGGCCTATTCTTGTGGGCCCTGGGGCAGAAAGCAATCACAAAATACTGCTCAGTAACAGCTACTGTTTACCAATGTCCTTCATCTCACATTTAAGGAAGTTTTCATAATTTTTTAATTTTTTTAAAGTTTCCAAATCACACCATGATCTACACCATACTTTACTTCCTTCAGCGATAATGCTGTTCCCAGCTTTATGGTCAAATAGTACACTAGTGCCATGAATGGAAATACTATACGGTGCATGTTTGAAGGCAGGACGAATTGTGTTATTGATTCGAATAGTGTGTTGGCGAAGTGCTATGATCACAATAAGGAATCCCTAGTCAAGAGTTCGGGTCAGGTAGATGGAAGTGAACTGGAAGAATCCACTGTCCCCACGCTCATGAGGGGAGAAAATGAATGGCTCAATGAGAAGATAGTGTAGGCAAACTCCAGGAAAGGGAGAACGGAGGTCAAAGAAACTAGAAAACAAAACAGGATGGCCTAATGAAAACAGAGTTAAAGATTAAAGAATAAAAAAAGATAAGGAGGAGGAAAAGACCTGAGAAAATTAGAGGATGAATGAAAAAAAGGTGAAACTGCAAGAGGCGAAGAGAGAAGGTGAGGTTGAGGGATTACTGCAAGGCAGTGGATGCCACAGATGGTGCGGGAAAGTGGTTGAGAGGACATGTACAGAGATGAGAGAAGACGAGAGGTAGAAGAAATTAGGCTAGGAAAGAAAACACATGCAGAGAGGGAGAAAGGGAAAACAAGACATATTAAGAAACAGATCCCTCCTTACCTGCACTTTGTACAGGTGTAGAAAACAGTCTGTCCCTCGTCTGCTGATCTCATTTGGCGTGTGTGGTACACCATCCCCTCATGTCCACACCGCGAACACTTCCTCTCGATCTAAAGCAAGAGTGAGGCTGAAGGTTATAAGACTTGCCAAAACAACAGAATCAAGAGAGGCTAGAGGAGGAGTGGATCATAACAGAGGCAGACCTGCACACTGGGCACCAGTATCCCAACACACACATGCAACAGCACTTCTCTTTAACCATTTGCTTGATCAAAAACTTTGATGATGTGTAAATCATCCACCCATTGCGGATACTTGGGTCATGAACTGAAGCAGTAAAGGGCAGAGAAAACAGCAGGCCTCTGTGTTAACACTGACCTTACAATGAATGCAAGATGGTGGTCTAGAACGGAGGAGGCAGAGAGAGGCAGACGGAGCACTAACTGTAAAGGGCCCCATCGAGTTATCTGGGCTACTAAAATGATGGTGATTGCGAGAGAGTCAGAGCAGCACACTAAGGGGCATATTTATCAGTCTTACACCCAATACAGCAATCCACGTTGCTGCACTGCACAGTGTGAAAGGGCAGGAATGCACCGTATTCAACATTATACAGAGCATTCCTGTCCTTTCTTAGCGCTTGAACACTTTTTGCTGCCTAGCGCTAACGCAGGCACCCTTGCGTCATGTTCCAAGGGTGCCTGCATTGTAGGCAGGATTTTTTGTGCAGGAATGGACACCTTCCTGCCCAATCACAACCCTGAGAGGCAAATTCCCCCTTTCTATGCGTGCTGCAGAATGTAGCACATGTTGAAAAAGGAAAAAATAAGGGGAAATAAAGATATTTCTCCTCATTAATGCTATGCCTGGGGAGGCATAGCATTATGATGCTTTCCCAGGTCTATCACTGATAGTAAATCTGCCATGCACCAAAATCCATGGTTGGATGTGTAGAAACACAAACGCTTCATCCATGGAATGCATGAATAACGCAAGGCAGCAATTTGCGCTGCCTTGCGTTACTCTAGATTCACTAAACCATGTAGGGCCATAAAAAGGTGGCCTTGTGGGCCATGATAAATCCCATTTAGGTTTTGCGTCACCCTTGCACCCTCCTTAAGTGGCACAAGGATGACGCAAAACCTTGAGAAATACAATGCTAAACCTGCAGAGTGCCTGGCCCGGACAAGGATCAGGCTGCATGTATAATGCAGGGACGAGCAGAGTGCACCAAGTAAGATATGCCTAAATGGAGACAGAAGTCTGTGGCCCACCCCAACACTGGTGGTGGCGCTTGTGGAGAGTGCTGCTACTGCCAGAAGCATTGTGCGGTGTCAAGCACTTAGCCGGCCCATGGTCAAGTGCTGACAGCCCAAAGATGGCCACTAAGAATAGAGCTGAAAGAGCACTGAGCCCCGTAACAACGCAAGGTGTTATGTAATGAGGTAACAAACCTTCATTCAGTCATAACAATAAGGAGAGCATACCCAAAATAACAGGTGAGGGCCACTGATGTCATTAGTCCTTCAAACATTCCATGAAATGTACTAATTACACAAGGAGTGGGTAGGGAAGGGGAACAAGGGACATAGAATATTGAAGGCAATCAGGTATTCATATATAATGATAATACATATAACATATTCTTCCCCTTACAACAAAACTAAAGACAAAAATTATCCATGCAGGACTTTCCATAAGGGTGTTCTTAATCTGGTAGACACCTTAACCTTACCAGCAGTGGATATTTCTTCAACAATATCTTGAAATGAGGGGGGAACTTGACTGCCTGATTCATTCACAAGACTACGAGATCTGACCCCAGGGTTAGTGCTATCAGTGGATTAGGTACAATGCATAGTAGGTGGTGCAAAATCTGGGTCAGGACAGGAATACATATCTTCATTATCATTTACTTCCTGTTCCTCATGGGAGCACCCAACTTCATACAAACATTTGGCAAATCTGATGCTCCAACACTTGCTGCTCCACTCTCACAGGCATTGTTACACGAACCACATCTCCTAGTTAACCGCTCATGAGGTTTGACCTTGTATACATCATTGTATATTTGTTTGGCCAAAGGCTGCTTTTTCCCTAGCCTTTTTCCAACAAGATTATGATATACATTCTGGTCAAACTTTTTAGTGGAACAACTTTTGAGCAACCACCATGGCATAAATTAGATGTTGGAGTTCTACCCCTCAGTTACTTTAAGGGACTGAGCTCAATCATAGAGTGAGGACTTCTGCAGTAGACCCACAATCTTTCCCTGATCAAACTGTGGACAGAAATTCTGTTTTGTAGGACCACGTGGATGACGTCCTTAAGATAGCGGTTTAACCTTTCAACCAAGCCACTGGTTTGTGGGTCAGACAGCAGTGAAGGTTGGTTTGATGCCATTCCGGTTACAAAAATTCAACATCTCATTTGATGTAAATTGAATGCCATTGTCCATAACAATGGATTTGGGAAAGCCTTCAATACAGAATATCTCCTTCATAAAATTTATGATTACATCTCTAGTCACTCTTTCTCCAAAGATTACCTCCGGCCCCTAGGAGAATTAATCAACCATGACAATGGCATTTGGCATATTGCATAAGGACTGTGTGGTGAGGAACCACGCGCAGACTTGGGTAACTTCAAAGGCTTTATTCGCAAGTTCCTATGTAAGCACAACCAGGAGCGTTTAGAGTCTCTGAGCTACACCAGCAGCTGAATACTGTAGCAGTGAGACTCGCAGGCACTATTCTACTCCAGAGTGTGGAACATGAAAAGAATAACAAGTGACTAGCTCATGCTCAAATGCCACGCTAATATCTCTTGGGAACATCTGGCTTATTAGGGGTAATGCATCGTAGGTTTTTATCACAATTTGAACATCCAATGCAACTCCTCATATAGCGAACATCCTCATGGTCCATAAAAAGCCACTAAAATTGTCCTGGTAAGGAATTTTTCCAAGGTCGAAATACCCATACAATCTTGGTGGATGGCTTTCGTGATAACCCTCATGAAACCTTCAGGTGGCACACACTTACCATCCTTGAACAGTATGGTATTGGACACACTTAGCTCTTCCGCAACCTGGGCAAGACTTCAAAAACACCTCATAAATGCCTAATCAGTGGCCACCTGTACAAGTGTTCTCTCTTGTCTTGCACAGAACCTTATTTTTAGCATCCTCACTAAACCACCTTTCTTCTGTCAACAGTACATTTTATAGGGTACAAATTTCAATCACAATCGTGACAACATCAAGATCACCCATTTCACTTTTCTAGTGGCCAGGTACAAGGCAAGGGAATTGCGATAGGGAATCTGCTGAGGTGTTTTCACCCACAACATACAAAACCTTGAAGCAATACTCTAGTAACTTTGATCTTAACCCTGCAATTCATGCTGAGAAATTAAGCATCCCCTTCGGAGACAAGATATGAACTAGAAGTTTGTGGTCTGTTCGTCAATTAAACTATTTTCCCCAAACTGAAAGTCTGAAATGGTCCACTGTTAAACCACAGGCCAATAGCTCACGCACTGTTGCTGTATAACTTCTTTCCATTAGACTTGGGGCCCTGTAAGCATAGCCAACTATCCATTCATCAATACCTTGTTTTTTTGAAAGCACAACACCGAACCCCTAGCCGTTGGCATCGATAGGGATAGTGCATTCTTTTCCAGCAGTGAATGGTTCACACATGAGAGCATTAGTTATGTTCTCCTTTATCAGGATGAAAGTTTCTTGGTCTTTTCCCCCATTCTTATTTGTAATCTTTACAAAGAAAGCAGTTTAGATGTTCGAACACCTTGGTGAATATCTTGATGAATTGTGAATAGTGTTCACACAGACCACAAAAAGATAGCAGCCGTTCCTTGCATGCTGTGCGAGGTGCTTGGTTAATGGTACTTACCAGGGAAACCTTGGGCCCAACACTGAAGAAACGGGACATTAGTTGTGTGGTCTGCACAAGTAATGAGTCCACAATCACCGCCCACTGGGAACCAAACACCCATGAGCTTGAATTTCTCAGGGTAGCGAAGTGGAGCATTCCAAGGCCTACTCAAGGGAGATGGTGAGTGATAGTAATGAGAATTTGCCTAGCCTTCGTGCTGGTAAGTTCCAATTCTATTAAGGACTCGGAGGCGAGGATTATGCCTTCTTCCTTCACTTTATTTTTACAGCAGCAAGAAAAAACACAGTAAAAAACTACTTTTCCCATGAACACTTGGGAAACAGGAAACTCGAACATAAGTCCTTTGTCAATCTTTGCACTCCGGCAGCTCCCATCATGCCCCGCTGCTGCTTCCTCTTCCTCTTTCTTCGCGCGAAGCCCATGTTCCGGCATTCTCACGCATCCTGCTTGGGATCATCATTCCCTGCAAAAAAATGCACAGTCAGATACTGAACATCTCCTCAGCATATCATAAGGTGCATAGAAGAATAATACAGTGCAGAGCAACAGCAGTCATAACAGCAGAAACTTCATGAATGAGTTGCTTACATTCCATGTGGGGAGGGTCCACTTCTTGGAAGTCATTGGGGGGGGAAATGCTCGCCTCCGAGTCTTTAATAGAATTGGAACTTACCAGCCGAAGGCTAGGCAAATTCTCATTCTATGGCAGGACCGGAGGCTTCGGATTATGCCAGTTCAAAGCTTGTCGACAACCAGCCGAGCCACTTCCAACACTGGCTTAAAATAGAACCTCTTGAACGTGGAATCTGAGGACCAATCGGCCGCCCTCATCAGATCCTCTAGCCGAGCCCCAAGGGCAAAAGCTTTGGAGGCCATAGCTTCTCTTGCTGAATGAGCTCCAAATTGTTTGGTTCAATCCCCGCCTCCTGCATCACCCAACGCACCCATTGGGCGATTGTTGGAGAAGAAACAGCCTTGTACGGTTTACGTAGGGCAATGAGAAGTTGTCTTTCGCCCGGAGAGCGAGTGTCATCAGTCATATCTTCGTAAGCACGGAGGCACTGCACGACACACAGTTTAGGGGAATCTGGAAAAGCCGTGTACGAAATAACCCGTGTGAGGGTCTTAGTCCGCCTGCTCACTGTGAAAGACACCCCTTCCGGGGAAAAAACTCTGGCCGTGATGTCGAGAGCTCGTATGTCCGAGACCCGCCTGCAGGATATCAGGCACAACAACATCGCTAATTTAGCTGTAAGTTCTTTACGAGAAAGAAACCTGTTCGGCTGCCAAGAAAGAAAGAAATTCAAAACCCTATTTACGTCCCACAGGACGGAGTAGCGCGGTTCAGGCGGCAGCGAGTGGCGGATCCCTCTCAAAAGTCTGCACACCAAGGGTGCTCCCCAATTGGAGAACCCTGCACCAGGTCATGTCCAGCCGAGATTGCAGAACGTAAGGTATTGATCGATCGATAGGCCAGACCCTCTCCCGCCAAACCGGCCAGGAAGTTAAGGACATGAACTACATCTGCCCTCACGGGATCGAAACTCCGTCGCACACACCAGCGACGCCATCTATGCCATGCCGATCGATATCTCCTTGTCGTGCCATCCGCCCAGGCCTTAGAGAGCAGGTCCTCTGCTTTTCCCGAAAGGCTTGGGAGCGTCCAGCGACGCCGGAGATCCTCCAGGCCATCAGCCTCAGCGATCCCTCCTGGACTAATCGGTGTGGAACCCCGTCCGGATTGAGGAGAATGTGAGGAGAGAGGGGAGTAGGATTGGAAAATCCCAGGAAAGTTCCAGTAGAACCGGGAACCAAACTTGAGACCTGCACCATGGCGTAATCATCACCACCTGCACCGATTGGCGACGCAGCAACGCTGATACTCGCGTTATCATTGAAAACGGGGGAAACGCATACCCCTGCTCGCCCGACCAGTCCTGGAGGAAAGCATCCGTCGCCTCCGCAGACGGGTCCGGGCGCCAACTGAAATACCTCGGAAGCTGGTGGTCCATGCGCGATGCAAATAGGTCCACTGAGAAGGGACCCCACCGGTCCATCAGCCGGGAGAACACCAGTGGATCCAGCTTCCATACGCTGGCATCCAAGAGGTGCCGGGAGTGCCAATCGGCCACCCCGTTCTGCCGACCCGGCAAATACTCCGCCGTGACTGACACCTGATGGTCCAGGCAAAAGTGCCAACAGTCTCTTGCAAGGTCTGCTAGCATCTTTGATCTGGTGCCACCCAGATGATTGATATATCGGACCGCCGACACATTGTCCATCCGGAGGAGGACACAGGATTGTACTCTGTCCTTGGTCCAACACTGTGTAAGGATCCGGTAGCGGTTTCCGCAGGAGTTCCAGGAGCCGACGATAGACCCAACCCTTCCCCCCTACACCGCCTGTGCCTATCAAACACTAGGACACAAGGGTGATATGGAGGGAAAGGAGGGAACAAAACAAGGAAAGTAGGGGAAGACAAAACACTGGACTCTTCGGACACTTCTCTTCTTCAAATGGAAGATGAAGCTAAAAGGAATAATGGGTTAATACAACAACAATCAACTCACAAGCCCCCAATGTTAATACATAAACCTCCTTTACCTGATAGCACAATGGTGTGACCATGAAAGCAACTAGGATATCCTCTGGAAATATGTGTGTAATCACGTAATGTATTGATATCCAGTATGACCTATTTTGAGGGGTATGAAATATTACCTCTGAGTATGCCACAAGAATGAACTTAAGTGAGGATATAAATATACTTCTTACCTAACCAGAATCACAGCCCCGCTAAGGTGTTTTGTACAGTAAAAGGTCTATATCACAAAAGTAGCTGCATGGAGGGCAATAAATGCATACACAAATACAACAGAAACGTAACAAGAACGCGATGTAAATATAGTGCGCTACAAGCGCTTTACCGGTTCTTCGTGTCCCAGTACTGTGATGAATGCCAGCATCCGGGAAGTCCAGCGAACCAACACAAAAATAAAGAAATAAAGGGAAGCAGGAAACTCGCCAGGCGGACCACAAATCCCACAATGCCACTTGACCCACCCGCATCACTGCTCCAGCAAATACCGGCCGTCCGGCGGTTCCGTAGTCCGGCCCAATGACGAGACCGCTAGGAGCAGGGAGCAGAGATCTTTGTGACACAGGGGTAAGACAGCCGGCACTGAGCGAGGGGAGATAGGGAAAAGTAGCACCCACGATAAAACAGGCTGAGTGGGTCTACCGAACTGAGGCAGAACTCTTCCGCAATACCACAGAGACTCACCGAAGGTAGCAAAGACTCGGTGCGAGGTATAATGAAAGGAAGAGTCTCATAGTAATCAGGAAAGCGGTTACAAGAAGGACCGTTTAAGTATCCAAGCGAGAAGTAACCAACAAACAAGCAAAAAACGAACGGCCCTTGCTAAATGGAATGCCGTATCTCAAATCACAGAAGGTATTCCCATAACAATCATGGGGCGTAAACCAGGAAAAGGCCAAGCGGAAGTAACTAGCCGATATCGATAGAAACTAGAGCGCAAAGCGCTGAGAGCCTGGGAAACCGAGCTTATGTTCCGGCTCGGGCCCCACGCGCATGCGCATTACGGCAAGGCCATCTTGGATTGGTTTCGTTAGTTCACCGTTAAGTTCCGCGGATGATTAGCAGGCGTGACACACTGGACCGCAAAGGACCCCACTAGCAACTCCAAGCAGTTGATAAGCAATGATTGCTCGAGGGCGGACCAGCCGCCCCGTGGAGAAATCTCCGCATCTGGCTCACCAGCCCGAATGACTGGCGTCTGACTATCACTATGTCTGGGGCGGAGCCAAAAATCGCACAGCCATTCCAGGCCTCCATGTGCGTCACCCACCATTGCATTTCTTCCCTCAAGTCCTCCGACAATGGAATCAGCTGAGAGTACGTTAGACCTTTCCTGAGATGGTATGTCTTTAGAAATTGCATGGCCCGGTAGTGAAGAGGGCCCTGGAATATGGCCTGAATCGAAGACGACAACAGGCCTACCAACCGCGCAAGGTGTCGCAATTATATTAGTGGCTTCGCCAGGGTCTGCCGCAACTCCTGCCTGATCTTTGCCATCTTCCTGGCGGGAAGACTCAAGGTGGAAGACACCGAGTCTATGTTGAACCAGAGAAAGGTTGCGCACTGGACGGGAACCAGAAGGGACTTCTTCTCGTTGATAACGAAGCCCAGACCCTGAAGCAGGTCGACTGCAAACTGCAGCTGGGACGCTAGCCGCTTCGGACACTGGTCCATGAACAGCATGTCGTCCAGGTACACTATCATTCTGACACTCCGTGTGAGGTACTGGGTTTTTAAGAACCGGCACAGAACCGGCAACCCAGCGGTGTCAGGGTACACCCAGAGACCTCGGGTTCTTCCTGATTCAGACCACAGAAACTCAGAGTCTTCTAGGTGAAGTCAAGGATCGGTTTTATTGGCTGCAACCAAGGTAACAAGTGTCCTAGAAGTACAACACACGGGGAAGTATATTCTCAGGAGACTGCTCGAATTTACAAAGTCAGGCTTCTCTCTTTATACAGAATATTCAGCTTTAGGCAAACATTCTTCGAATTTGCAGTATATCATTTACAGGTCTTTGTTACAAAAGAAAAGCAGAGTCATGATGCCATGTACATATTTCACTTCGTGCTGCCCACAACAAATCACCCGGCAGGGCCCAACATTTCATCAGATATCGGTGGACCCCCAATAAAACAGGCACCTCCCCACCATAAAGTAAGTGAAGCAAAAAGAGTAGAGACAGATGTGCGCAAGATACGGCAGGTGTGCGCACTGAAATGGTTTTATGGCTTGTTGAGCCTTGATGCTATCTTGTTCAGCCACTGGGAGGGGAACTGACCTAACTAGTTCGGCCTGGGGCAATGGTTCCAACTTGCACAGGTCATAGGAAAGTCGATTAAGGAGTATGTGTCCTTGTGGAATTGAATTCAGCTGGATTAAGGCCTATGTAAAGGGCAACACATAAATGGAAGCCAAGGGTTCAGAACGTAAATGACGATTTCGAGGTGAAATCGTTACTCGAATATGCTGAAAATATTTATACATGGTGTGCTCGTCATTCTCGGTCTTTTGATACCAAATTCGTCATGTTTCAATGAAGTTTAATTCTCGGGTTCAGAATGATTACACGAGTCCAGAATTTTCAGAACCACAAACCCTCCTTTTGCCCTTACATAGGCAATTAATCTATCCTCATGTTAATCTGAGTCCAGATCTATATTCCTAAAGTCATGGAGATGTTGCTGTAACATCATTCTAGTACTTAGTTCGTCTCTTGATACAGGCTTCCTTATACATGATGTGACGCAAAGGCCACATATTGCAGGAGCACACTGCACGCATAGACAGAACAGGAAAAGAATGGCTAAGACCATTCCAATGACCATCAGGATTTTCCATCCCCAGGCGGATATAAGTTCCCAGAACCATCCCATTAACGACCAATCTCCTTTATCCACATGAATAGATTCGGAAATCTTATGCAGTTTGGAGATGGCCTGGTACACCGTTGGAGCGTTATCTGGGATGAAAACACAGCAGCTTGATTGGATCAATCTGCATACCCCACCTCGGTCTGCAAGTATGACATCTAACGCGACCCTGTTCTGAAGGGTCATAAGTCGATCCGACTGGAAATCAGCAGTCAAGTTACTAAGGGCACCAGCAGTTTCAATCACGGTGGACTCAACTACCCTTGTCAATTGCCTAATGTTCCTGCTGTTAGCCATGGATCCCCAGAACGGCAGAAAACCCTTTGCAAAGTCCCCAAATTCTTGACCTGCCGTGTCTTCTTCACTCAAAACACCTCTAACTACCCTTGTCCTGTGGTAGTCTGCCGCTGCTGTGTAGGTGGGAGGCAACAGGAAGGAAACAAAACATGAGCCCGAAAAGTCAGGGGGCAACCATGTATAGGCTCTATCGTGGCAGATGAAATAAGTGCCCTTAGCTGCTAAAAACGCGGGGGAAGTCTGGGCTGCAAAAACATACGTTTTAGTGCAGATACTCTTCCCTAACTGAGCTCTGGGATTCGTGCCATTACCTTGCAGACACAGATGACCCTGATGGGGTACAATCCAAATCGGGGACGATCTCTTAGCTTGCTGTTTCTCACTCAGAGTAGCTCCATATCCAGTCATGTTCCATCCTATGTATACCAGTGTCTCATCTCTCGGGATAGTCTCATAAGAAATACCTTCCTTAATCATGTCTACTATACCCTTGACTAGAGCACTTTTTCTAGGATTGTCTGTTACAGAACATAGGGGGTAGATTTCGTGTGCATATATGAACATTGTCCTATATGCCCATACAGAACCATTGTGACTGAATGGCAGGACCAGATAAGGGATACCTTTATCCGTGGTGTGAGGCATAAGACCGCACACCCAACAGTTAGTTGTGTTCATTACAAGTTGGTGTTGGTGTAACAACTGAACAAAGGAGTTATTAATGAACTCCAATCTCCTATTGGATTCATGATCAGGAAGGGGGTGGAAAGAATGAGAGGAAACAGTAGGAGGAGGTATGGGTGATGCAGTGGGTGCAAATGTTACACGAAAAGAGAATAAAACATAACTTATTAAAAATACCATTACACTGAATAGCATAAAAATACACAATATTATAAAACTTTTCTTTGTCATCACGTTACACAATTTGTGTTTAACGTTCGTTCGTTTGGCAGGTCTCTCCACATCGGGAAACTCCATCCTCTCTAAAGTGCTGCCTGCGGTGGGAGGTTGCCTCTGCTAAGGGATGCTTCTGTCAGTCTAGGGCAACTCCCTTGGACCAACCAGAACTACCGACCTAATGTCGTTAGCTGCACCCCAAAGACTTTAATCAACCGCGGCCCTAGCAGCGGAACCCGGATGGCGGTTCGAAAAACAAAAATAAGCAAGTTTCTTAGATGGGAGAGCTGCACTTTCAAAAATAGTACTTGGGAGGAAAAAGAAATATCTGTTTATTAGTCCATGGATCTTGGTCTCAAATTGCAAAAGAAATCGCTTTTTATTAGTTCGTTTTTCTCGGTCTCAAATTATATCGTTGTCTTCCAGGTATTGTCTGATCCTGGAACAAAAGTTCAGGCTCTGTAGTGTTCAATCGATTGGATGGCGGCACAGCCTTGTGCAAAATGTTTTCATTTTCTCGTTCAGAGTCAGTTCCTTTTACATGCAAATCATTAAAAGGGATGACATGTGGCACTGTTTTAGGTTCTGGGTCAGCGACACCCTTCTGGACCCACAGGTCATGAGGCAGAGGAAAAGGGATTTTCTTACAATGGATCCCGTGGAGCCAGTTGGCCTTCCCCTCCACCCGAACGGCTGATCTTGTGGAAAGAAGGACGAGGTGAGGTCCGGTCCACCTGGGCTGGTCGTTCTTCGTTCTTTGAAAGTTTCTGACAAGAACCCAGGAACCAGGGTCAATGGCGTGACCCGGAGTCTCAGAGACCGGAGGCAGGGTGTCGTGAACCTGTTGATGCAAAACACGCAATTTAGCCGTCAGTTCACACAGATAATCAAGCAAAATAGGGTGTTCAAGCTCGCTGAACTTAGTGGGTCTAGGCACTCCCCATATGTTGGCTGGCCGTCCAAAAACGATCTCGTAAGGGCTGAGTTTCACTCGTGAATGCACAGTCATTCTGGTGGACAGGAGTGCTAAGGGTAGAGCATCAGGCCATTTAAGACCTGTGCTCGCTTGGATTTTGGCCAATTTAAGTTTTAAAGTGCCATTGTAACATTCTACTAATCCAGCTGATTGGGGGTGATTTGCAGCGTGGAACTTCTGCCGAATACCTAGCCCTTCACACACTTTCTTCATCACACGACCCACAAATTCACTTCCATTATCAGACCAGACCATTCTAGGCATTCCAAACCTGGGGAAGTACTCTTTCACAAGGGCTTTTGCTGTGGACAAGGCAGTATTGTCTTTTAGGGGATAGGCTTCTACCCATCTTGAGAAGGCACAAACAACAACGAGTACGTATTTTAAGTTGTTGCACCTCTCCTTGTGGATGAAATCTAGCTGCAAAACCTCGAACGGATACGTAGGAGGTGCAAATTGACCAGCTGGAGTTGGGGTTCCCCTGCCAGGATTTTGCTTCAGGCATACCATGCAATTCTTGACAACATTCTCTGCACACTTGGGAATCCCTGAATTGTGCCATACTGGGGCCAACAACTCGCAAATCCATTTCACGCTGATATGAGCCATTCCATGAGCCATTGTAACCACTGCAAGCACATATGCATCGGGTAACAACCATCTCTGATGCTCTGTCAATTCAATCCAACAACCATTTGCATCCATTCTACCCGTACTTTCTCTCCACGTACTCAATTCTTTCTCTGTGGCCTCAGCTTGAATGGACTTCACACTCTCTATTGTGTCTTCACACATTCCAACATCACCAGTCCATCTTGCAGAGCCTGCAACATACATTCGGCTCATTACATTCTTTGCCGTTTCTTTCGCGATCTCATCAGCAAATGCATTTCCACGACCAACATCATCAGTCACCTTCTTGTGAGCACTACATTTCACAATCGCCATTTGCAGGGGCAAGGTCAGTGATTCGAGAAGCTCATTCACCAACTGACCATGCTGAATCTTAGCTCCATGCGAAGTCAGGAACCCACGTTCTCTCCACAATCGCCCAAAACTGTGAGCCACTCCAAATGCATACTGACTATCAGTGTAGATAGTCACTTTCATTCCTTTGGACAACACACATGCTCTCGTGAGTGCAATTAATTCTGCTGCTTGAGCCGAATTATGTGGCACACGTTCAGCCACAACGATTGTATGCAAAGTCGTGACGGCATATGCTGCAGTTGTGTCACCACTCGGGAGCTTGAAGCATGAACCATCCACCCATAATGTACCATCACATTCAGCAAGAGGAGTATCGGATAGATCTACTCTCCCTTTCGTCTCTTCCTCTGTTCTGAGAAAACAATCGTGTTGTTCTGAAACATCTGATTCCTCTGCAATTGGCAACAACGTAGCTAGGTTTAAGGTACTGCACCTTTTTATGTGCACATGACTCGCTAACAGTGTCAATTCGTAACTGGACAGTCGAGCACTAGTTAAGTGCTGTGTCTTGGTTCTATTTAACAACGTGTCTACTGCATGTGGGACCATCACGACTAGTGTATTATTCATTACTAGACCAGCAGACTGTCGAATAGAAACAGCCGCTGCTGCTGTGGCTCTTAAACAACTCGGCAATGCCTTAGCTACCAGATCCAAGGTCGACGAAAAATAGGCACATGGACGCTGCCTACCTCCAAACAACTGAGTCAACACAGACAATGCACAGCCCTCTTTCTCGTGGACATATAATGTGAAAGGCTTACTGTAATTGGGGGTACCTAACACAGGAGCCGAACACAATGCTGTGCGCAATTCGAGAAAACTTTTCTGACACTCTTCAGACCAAGGAATGGGCTTGGGTGTATTTTTGCACGTTAATGCCACCAAGGGTTTGGCTAATAACGAAAAATTCGGAATCCACTGTCTACAGTACGATGTAATGCCCAAGAAAGCACGCACTTCTCTCTGTGTTCTTGGCACATTCAATTTTGCTATTGCCTGAATTCTTTCTGGGGTCAGTTTCCTTCCCTCCTTCGATAAGAGGTGACCTAGGTAGGTTACTTCTTGTCGGCAATATTGCAGTTTGGAAAGTGACACCTTGTGATGAAGATCACATAGATGACGCAATAATGACAGCGTGGCCTTTTTACAAATTTCCTCAGTGTCTGCAGCAATGAGCAAATCATCCACATTCTGTACAAGAGCAGCACCTTTAGGTAGGACAATCGTATCAAGCTGTGTTTTTAGAGCTTGACTGTATATCGATGGACTTTCACAGTAGCCCTGAGGAGCGCGTTTAAAGCGGAAGCTGCGACCTCATAAACTGAAGGAAAAAATATCCCTGCTCTCCTTAGCAATCGGGATGCTGAAGAAAGCATTCTTCAGGTCAATCACCGAAAACCAAGAGGCAGAAGCTGGAATCATAGTCAATAATGTGGTAATGTCGGGGACAACTGGGAATTGTGGCACAACTATTTTATTCACCTCTCTAAGGTCAATCACGAATCTGTACACAGGTGGCTGAGAAGGGTCAGTTCGTTTTAAAACAGGCAGAACAGGACTATTGCAAACGTTGCCACGTGTTTCTTCAATCACATCCTTTTCAATCAATTCGTAAACGATCGCTAGCAAAGCTTTTTCACCCTCACTAGATATCCTATATTGTGGAATTCGTGGCATTTGAACATTGGCTTTCAATGTTACAACATATGGTGGAATTTCTAAAAGACCCACGTCATTGGGACCAGCAGCCCAAAGAATATCTGGAAGAAACGACAATTCTGCTGGCAGTTTATCCCTCGACAAATACATGGGGGAAACCACTTTCTTGCCTAAAGTAAGTTGCACTCCGGAAGGAGAACAGTACAAAGTCGCATACAATCTTTTTAACAAATCCAATCCTAGCAAGTTTTCACCACAACCTGTTGTCAGAATGAGGGGTGCTTCGAATTCGCAAGGACCAACAGAAAGAGACAAAGGGTCAGAAATCGGATTTCTAACTGGGGCGCCAGAAAAACCTACAGAAACGTTCATTTCGCCAGACAAAGGTGCGCCAGGGAGTTTGGAGTTCATAATAGAACTCTTTGTAGCACCAGTATCCAACAGAAAAGGCTCTGACAGACCTGATGTAATCACCTCAACGTAAGGTCCACTCTGATCTACTGGAACTGAAACAACTCCCTCTCTTTGTCTATGGCTGTCCTAGCAATGATTACCCTCCAAATACTTATCTTCTGTATAGTAATCATCAACATAGTATTGAGCTGTCCTGTCAGATGCGTTGTTCTGCTGATCGAACCTATTCATAGAATTTTGGGGTGGAAAGGGACGTGTGTTCTGGGGGACGTTTCCACGTCCTCTACCTCTAGGTGCTTGCTGAATACCACGACCTCTTACCCCAGAAGCACCATTTGCACGTTGTAACAAAATAGGACAACTATACTTAAAATGACCTTCTTCCTTGCAATACGAACACTGGTTGGGACCTACAGGGACACGTGGCTGAGTGTACTCGGCTCTTTGCGAGTTCCTCTGATACTGTTGAGGCTGCTGAAAATTATTCTGATAGTTATTCTGACCATTATTATTTTGACCACCACCACCACCACGTGGCGGATATGCTTGCTGTAGCAAAACCTTCGTTTTCAACTCCTTGATTTTCTTTTCTACTCTATCTTTCTCGTCCTTGTCTCTATTTTCGTAATATTGTGCAGTAGCCAATATCTGGGCTGAAGATGACACAGCCCAAGAACTTTCCGAATCCTTTAACTTTTTACACAATTCTGGAAGCAGATTGTGCACGAATTTGTCGACGAACAATCTCTGACCACCTTCTGTGGTCATATTCCAGATCATTGTCTTCCAAATCCTCACAAAGGAAAACACACATCTGTTCAAAAACATATCTCTGCGTCGGTGCTTCCCATTGATGGAAGACTTTCATGACAGATTCTACATCATATTTTACAGTGTCCATAACCCACTTCCGTGCTAAACGATTCAATGAGTCTCTCTCTTGATAGTCAGGCAGTCGACTTCGCAACTGTCTTCGTCCCATGTTAGGGGTCGTAGTAGGCGACCCAAAAAGAGGTGAGAAAAGGTTAGTAACAGTGCTGGCCATTTTCTGCCGAATGGAAGGTGAAACTGAAGGAAGAACGGGTGGAAAAACGGGGTGAGATAAGGCAGGGGCAGAGACAATAGCAGAGGAGGCATCAGGAGAAGTAGAAAGTACAGTAGGCAAAATCGTAGAAAGCACAGGTGGAGCAGATGTGGTCGGTGGGCCTGGAGGAGGCTGCACCGTAGGGACAGGAGTCAGCTGAAGAACAGCTGGTGGTTGCTGCTGAGGAACAGGAGGCACAGGTTGCACAACTAAAGGTTGCGGGGGTGCCGTGGCATTTTGCGCATAGGGGGGTGGCGAACTTAATAAATGCGACATTAATGGATCTTTTTCACGCTCTTTTGCTGCCTCTTGCTGAAGAGACGGCAAAACTGGATAGCATTTATCCATTGCCATTTTACGTTGCCTGTGCAACTGCTCACTCATCTGCTCTTCTTCATTGTCTTTAAACTGCATAGCAGCTTGCATTACTGAAAGTCCCCCTTCTCTCTTATTTTTCTTAGCTAATTTGATTTCTTTTTGTTTGGCCTCCTTACGCCATAGGCGGAAAGAGTCGAACATTGCCGGCTGGGCTTTCTTTTTGAAAAGTTTAACTTCAAGGTTATCTAAGATTTCGGTATCAAAGCTACCATATTGGGGCCATTTTAAAACACCATCTTTTCTTGTGTATTTGATCCACACTTCTTTGTATGTGATGGGGCCTACCCCATGCTTCACATATAACTCGTAAGTTGGAGTTCCAACCGGAGGAACCGGACATGAGTCCTCCAATCGGGAGTCCCTATTATTACAACCAAGACAAAACAAATTTCCGAGTCTAAGACTAGGCATCTTTGCTCTCTAGTCTAGTTCCAAACTTCAAAGGATTATCGATTACGATATTTCTCGTGAATACACGAGTCCTTCGGTTTTGGTGCTTGCAAGTACCAACAATTATCCCAAAGGATACCCAAGACTAAGACCAACTAAGGACTGGGAGACGCTCCACTTATACTTAACTGAGATATCGATGATGTCACTAGAAGACTCGTCTTAGTGTTTCGCTCTACCAAACTTCAAGGGTCCAAATCAGGGCGATAGCCAGGGCAGCAGTCCTTCGTAGCCGTCGGGAAGCGGGGAACCTCGCAGCAAAGACCTTCGGACCACGTTGACATGCAGGGGTCGATGAGGTGGTTGGCCGTCCTCCGGAATTTTCACACGAAGCTCCTCACGAACCTCTGGCTGTCTGGTACCACTGGAATCGCCCCAAACGTTGGGCGCCAGCTGAGGTACTGGGTTTTTAAGAACCGGCACAGAACCGGCAACCCAGCGGTGTCAGGGTACACCCAGAGACCTCGGGTTCTTCCTGATTCAGACCACAGAAACTCAGAGTCTTCTAGGTGAAGTCAAGGATTGATTTTATTGGCTGCAACCAAGGTAACAAGTGTCCTAGAAGTACAACACACGGGGAAGTATATTCTCAGGAGACTGCTCGAATTTACAAAGTCAGGCTTCTCTCTTTATACAGAATATTCAGCTTTAGGCAAACATTCTTCGAATTTGCAGTATATCATTTACAGGTCTTTGTTACAAAAGAAAAGCAGAGTCATGATGACATGTACATATTTTACTTCGTGCAGCCCACAACAAATCACCCGGCAGGGCCCAACATTTCATCAGATATCGGTGGACCCCCAATAAAACAGGCACCTCCCCACCATAAAGTAAGTGAAGCAAAAAGAGTAGAGACAGATGTGAGCAAGATACGGCAGGTGTGCGCGCTGAAATGGTTTTATGGCTTGTTGATCCTTGATGCTATCTTGTTCGGCCACTGGGAGGGGAACTGACCTAACGAGTTCGGCCTGGGGCAATGGTTCCAACTTGCACAGGTCATAGGAAAGTCGATTAAGGAGTATGTGTCCTTGTGGAATTGAATTCAGCTGGATTAAGGCCTATGTAAAGGGCAACACATAAATGGAAGCCAAGGGTTCAGAACGTAAATGACGATTTCGAGGTGAAATCGTTACTCGAATATGCTGAAAATATTTATACATGGTGTGCTCGTCATTCTCTGTCTTTTGATACCAAATTCGTCATGTTTCGATGAAGTTTAATTCTCGGGTTCAGAATGATTACACGAGTCCAGAATTTTCAGAACCACACGTGCCCGCAAGGCCTCCACCGCTGGGCGTAACACCTTTGTGAAGCACCACGGTGCCGAGGAGAGCCCGAAAGGCAGCGTGGTGAATTCGTACACCTGACCGTCCCACCTGAACTGGAGGAAACGACGGTGCGGAGGGAAAATCGGGACCGCCAAGTAAGCGTCTTTTAAGTCGAGCCTGACCATCCAATCGGCCGGCACAACACATCCCTCAGGAGGTGAATCCCCTCCATCTTGAAATGGCGATACACCAGCCATTCGTTGAATTCCTTCAAATTGATGACCGGGCGACGGCAAGAGGTTGCTGAGGAAACCGCCCGGGTGCTCGCACGTGGAACAAATCGCCCCTTTGTGGAGGAGGGCGGCAACCTCTTCGCGCACCAAGTCTGCATCTCGCTGCGAGAAGGTAATGGGGCGAGGACGTTGAAGCTGACACGGACGGCCATGGAACTCCAGATGGAAGCCCTGAACCGTCTGCAGCACCCAAGCATCGCTTGTAAGGGAAACCCACGCTGGGATAAACTGTGCTAGGCGCCCCCCTACCCGCAAACTCACAGAGGGTAACACACTCACCTCTTCCAGCACCTTGTTGCTGGCCTCTCTGGCCCCCGCGGCCTCGGAACCCTTGTCCTCTTGTGGGATAGAAATTGTTGAAGCGGGCATTGTCCTGAAACTGCCCGCGTCCGGAGCCTTGCCCCCGGTCGGAGCTGTTGCCACGACCGAAGTAGCGGCCGCTGCCACGTCCAGCCCTCTCAAAAACCCGAGGGGCAAAAACCTTTTTAATATTGGACTGAGCCCGGTCCAGGGAAGTGAATGTGGCTACAAATTTGCCGAGCTCTTTAATAAATGGGTCTCCAAACAGACCACCTTGCGCCACTGCGCCAGCCTCGGAAGAGGAGAGGTCACCCGACTTAGGGTCAATTTTAATTAATAGCGACCTCCTTCTCTCCGTAGAGAGGGCACAATTGGCGTTGCCGAGAAAAATAATGGCGCGCTGCGCCCAATTGGATAGAACCTCCGGGGATATAAGATCCCCGACACCTTGGCCTCCTCAGCCATGTCGAGAATCTTGGTCAAGGGGCCCACCGCTTCTAGCAGCTTGTCCTGGCATGTACGCCAGGACCTATCTATACCCTTCCGAGGGTCCTTGACAAATTTAGCTAAGAACGTTGCCATCTTCGGATCAATGTCAGGGGTCATCGCCACTTTCCCCTCTAAGGTAGGGCGGGGACAATCCGCTCTAAGGCGGCTACGAGCGTCCTTATCTACAGGCTCCCAAAGACCGTTCGCCACATACTGGGCCACCTTATCCCCAGGGACCCAGTCCGAGGACCGGGGGTGGACAATATCATCCGGGTCCAACAGGACCCGCGAATGAGGAAGGCTGGGATGGGAGCCACGACCTAGAAGAGCAGGCCTCTTCATCTGTATCCGGAGAATCATCATCCTGCTGTGGCTCTGGGGACATAGTACGCGGGGTAGGGGGTGGCACCTCCACCGGGAGGACGGGGACGGGCTGGGACCCCTCGTTTGCCATAAAGGCGCTCCTAACCCTTGCAAAAGCCTCAGAGTCAATCCCCTCTGTACAAGGCTTCTTAGGGGGGGGGGAGATGGTTTCGCGTACGCCTCATCCAACCGTGCCGAGAGGCACTGCTTTAGGGGGATCATGGCCTGATCCACCGCCCTATAGATGGAGTCATCAACTGCCTGGTAAAAGTCCTCATCCCAAGAGACATAATTCAAAGGGTCCTCATCTGGGTACTGGCCTGACTCTCCCTGCATAATGAGGTAAGTTGGGCCCTGCAGGCTAAGGGAGGTACGGCACAGCAAATTATAAGGACCCTCACGGGTACTATGTGGATCCTGGGAACTAGCCCAGAGGATATGGGGGCACAAAGGCACACAATTAAGAGACTAGCCCTGGGGACGCTGCAGCCATCAATATCTCAGGGCACCACCCGGTAAAGCGCCCCCTTGTGCCACCACACCGGCGCTATTGCGACCCCTAAGGGTGTCCACCTGTGGAAATACAACCCACTCTGGGCGTTCAATGGAGGGAAAACCTAGATTGCGACCCTGCAGGGTGTTAAAACCGGGTGATCAGGGCAAGATCCACTACTTGTGGCAAACGCGCCAAAAACACCTTTGAAAAAGCGTTCCTCAGCGTGCTGGTCACCAAGATGGAAGCCTGCCCCCTAGCGGTGGGAGGGCCACACCGCGCTCTGCTGGGCCAAAAATCGCGTAAGGAGTGCAGAAAGCGTCCCGCGATCACCAGGGGAATCTGTAAGGGCCTAAACACACCAGTGCTTGGCAATACAACAAAACGCTAAACTTACAGACCACAAAACCCAGGAGAGAGAAGAAAAACACTTAACTTGCCGCTGAGCAGCGAAGAAAGAGGAAGAGGAAGCAGCAGCGGGACATGATGGGAGCTGCCGGAGTGCCAAGACTGACAAAGGACTTATGTTCGAGTTTCCTGTTTCCCAAGTGTTCATGGGAAAAGTAGTTTTTTCTTGCTGCTGTAAAAATAAAGTGAAGGAAGAAGGCATAATCCGAAAGCCTCCGGTCCTGCCATAGAATCACCAATCGCTGGCACGCAACTTTACCATTCAATAAATAAATGTTCAGTCTGTGCTTTTCTTTAGACAACTAAAATTGCAATAATTACACATGCAAACTACTCAATACTTTGTGGTAATTAAAAAATACGTACAAATCAGGTGGAAATACCTTTGGCCACATGACATTTGTCCCCTAAAGGGTCATGGCCCCAAAGTTAACAGTACACCCCATTCAAGAGCAATATAACAACTGTATATAGGGGTGTCAGTTTATATTAGGTCTGTCACAATTCGAGACTGGAATCACATGTTATGGGAATACTTCATTCCATCACTGACTTCAGTAACCACAATCCCGGTCTGCACTTAAGAAGTGTCCAGCATTGCAATCATGTGCCCACATTATCAGTACTAAAGCAAGACATCCCACATTATCAGTAATAAAGCAGGACATCCCCTTCTGCAATTATTATGAGTAACCAGGCATTGCAATAATATGCACACACCATCATTACTAAAACATTGTAGCTTCTCAGGAATATTAATTAGTGTCAGCATTAACAACCCTTACAGCAAAGCATTGTTGACATCTTCGAATAAAGCACTGCTTAGAAGTCCTTTTCCTTGATTCTTTTAAACTGCTATTAAAACCCACGCAAATTAATAAAAGTCCGTGCTATGGGGGCTCTGTGCTCATACATCAAGGCAATTATTGAAACCTATCCCTCACATGAAATTTAGCTGGTAGGGGACCTCAACACCAAACACTTGGCCTTTGTCACAGCCCCGCCCAAAGGAATAACGGACAAATGCAATTCTACAACCTACTTACCATATACGACCTAAAATCAGCAGACCGGACTCCATTGGTCGCCCACCCCACTTTCAAGAAAATCTCGACAATTGATTATATTTTTATGTCATGCGGCTTAATTAACGATCTACAGCGCTTCGACATCATAAATCGCACAGATAGTGATCACAAACCTCTGGTTGCAGGCTTGAATTTAAATCATCAGTTACCAGCTCCAGGCCAAGACCTTCGACATTCAACAGGAGACAAACTTATGTCCCTGGTAAAAAGAATTAAGTGGCACCCGGTCCACTCGCCACAGGTCGCCAACTGGCTCGATGACCTGAGAAGCCATCTTCAGGACTACGCAGGTAACTTCCTTTTAACAAATTGGGACCAGTTGACCAGAGAGTTGAGTACCTCCCTCCATAAGACCTGAGAGGGGGGACTGTCAAGCCAGGATCAAAGTGGTCCTTGACCCTTGCGACCCTTTCATAGGCAGGACGCTCCCCACGACGCACAGCACCACCTGTGTGTCCTGCCCTTAAGCCCCAGCTGCCGCTGCTGAGGAGAGTTCAAGGCCCTCCTCCACCCGCAGGCTACCACCTACGCTTCATCCCTGGTGGCCAGTGGTAGGCCGTAGGTTTGTTTTGCTGTAATTGTATTGCTTCTGTCTTATTTGTTTATCTGTTTCTTCTTTCCTCCTTGTTCCTTGTTTTATTTCTGTGCCCTGTGCCCTTTTGCCTTCTGTTTCCTTCGCCGTTCCTGCCCCCGTTTTCCTGCCGCTGCCACCCCTGCGGCCCACCCCCGCTCGCCCATTCGTCCGCTCCCTCCTCCCAGCTGCCTCCCACCTCCCCTTCTTATGGCGGCCGCTGCGCGGTGAGGAGAACGACCCTTGACCCCTTCATAGACAGGCCACTCCCCACGCTGCACAGCACCACCTGTGTGTCCTGCCCTTAAGCCCCAGCTGCCGCTGCTGAGGAGAGTTTGAGGCCCTCCTCTACCTGCAGGCTACCACCTGCGCCTCATCCCTAGTGGCCAGTGCTAGGCCGTAGGTTTGTTTTGCTGTAATTGTATTGCTTCTGTCTTATTTGTTGATCTGTTTCTTCTTTCCTCCTTGTTCCTTGTTTTATTTCTGTACCCTGTGCCCTTTCGCTATCTGTTTCCTTTGCCGTTCCTGCCCCCGTTTTCCCACCGCTGCGTCCCCTGGAGCCCCGCCCCCCGCTCGTCCATTCCTCCGCTCACTCCTCCCAGCTGCCTCCTCCCTCCCACCTCCCCTCATGGCGCGCCGAAGGTGTGCCTAAGGCAAGCCCGTCTGCGCCTGGACCGCGCCAAAACCAATGGCTCCTGCGAACGCCACGACACCCGTCTCCACTACGACGCCAACACCCTCAACGCACTCAACACCGGACGAGCGCACACTTATTTCCTGGCCGCCCGAAGCGCACCAAAGGACCTTTCTCCTGCCGAAGCTGCAGCTTCACCAGTCTCCGAGCCGCCAACCCGCCCACCAGGACAGGACGCAACCACCTCGGGTGCATACTACTGAACACCCGCTCCGCACGCAAACACGCCGTCTAACTCTGGGACCTGCTCGACACATCTTACCCGGACGTCGCCTTCCTGACAGAGACCTGGATGAACGATTCCTCTGCACCGGACATAGTCATAGCCATCCCGGATGGCTACAAGATCACCCACAGGGAATAGGAGGGGGAATCGCCATCATCCACAAATCCACCCTCAAGGTCTCAACCAACTCCGACGACACCCTCAGCAATGCAGAACACCTGCACTTCCAGATTCACACTGATCCCAACACCACCCTCAGAGGAACTCTGATCTAGAGACCTCCCGGACCCCGGCCTCAGTTCAGCGACTCCATCGCTGACTTGGTCAGCACACATGCCATGACCTCCACAGACTACATCTTCCTCGGAGACCTGAAATTCCACCTCGAGAACAACAACGACACCAACTCCACCACCCTGATCAACAACCTCGCCAACCTCGGACAGCTCGTCACAACGCCCACCCACTCCGCTGGCCACACACTTGATCCCATCTGCTCCGCAAGCTCCCACGTCTCCTTCAGCCACACCACCGAACTCCACTGGACCGACCATCGCTGCATCCACTTCCCCTTCCAGAAACCCAATACGCACCACCGCATCCAACAGATCCCCCGCCGATGCTGGAGCAAAATCACCGACGACCAGCTAAACATCGCCCTTGCCCGAAGCCCACCCGCCGACCCCGACACCGCCGCCAGCAACCTCAGGCGTTGGATCGACGACTGCGCCAACACCCTCACCCTGATCAAGAACCCTCCAACAGGCACACCAACAAGAATGTAAGCTGGTTTTCGCGGACCTCCAGACCTCCAAACAAACCTGCCGAACACTAGAGAAGAAATGCACCACGAACAGACACAGAAGAACCACGCAGCCCTCAAGAACGCCATGCGCCAACACCATCACCTCATCAGATCTGCCAAAAGGACCTCCTTCAAGGACTGCCTCGACAACAACGCACACAACAGCAAAGAGCTCTTCAACATCGTGAAGGAACTCTCCAACCCCAGCTCCAACACCAACGACATCCCACCATCGCAAAACCTGTGCAACTCCCTGGCCACCTTCCTCCATCGCAAGATCACAGACATCCACAAAAGCTTCAACAACCAGACCACCACGACAGCCAACAACACCTCAGACCCCACGAACGCCACCCACAATGACCACCTGCTCACCTGGACTAACATCAACAACGATGTCACCATCAAAATCATGAACACCATCCACTCTGGCTCCCCGTCAGACCCGTGCCCACACCACATCTTCAACAAAGCCAGCGCCACCATCCCACCCCATCTCCGCAAGGCCATCAACATCTCCTTCGAGACCACGACCTTCCCGGAGAGCTGGAAGCATGCCGAGATCCACGCCTTGCTCAAGAAACACAAGGCGGATCCTAGGGACCTTAAGAACTTCCAGCCCATCTCCCTGCTCCCATTCCCGGCAAAGGTCATAGAGAAAACCGTCAACAAGCAGCTGACCCGCTACCTCGAGAACAACATCCTGGACCCGTCTCAGTCCGGGTTCCGCAGCAACCACAGCACCGAAACTGCCCACATCACCGCCACCGATGACATCAGGGCCTGCTGGATAACGGCGAAACGCAGCCCTCATTCTCCTGGACCTATCAGCCGCCTTTGACATTGTCTGCCACCGCACCCTATGCACACGCGGCTCTGGAATGGACCACCTCCTTCCTCTCCAGCAGAACCCAGAGCGTCCGCCTCCCCCCTCTACATGGCCCACGTCACCAGACTGCACAACCTCAACATCATCTCCTATGCCGACGACACACAGCTGATCCTCTCCCTCACCAAGGACCCCCATACCACCAAGACCACCCTCCACGAAGGAATGAAAGCCGTTGCAGAATGGATGAAGAACAGCCGTCTGAAGATGAACTCGGACAAGACGGAGGTTCTCACCCTCTGCTATACCCCCTCAGCCTGGGATGACTCCTGGTGGCCGACCGCCCTGGGAGCAGCACCAACGCCCACAAACCACGCACGCAACCTGAGCTTCGTCCTCGACTCAACACTCTCCATGACCAAGCAAGTCAAACCCGTCTCATCCTCCTGCTTCAACACCCTCCGCATGCTCCGCAAGATCTACAGGTGGATCCCCACCGACAAGAAAAACGGTCAACCCAGGCCCTCGTCAGCAGCAGGCTGGACTACGGAAACGCCCTCTACGCGGGAGATCCGGACAAACTGCTTAAACGACTGCAAAGCATACAGAACGCCTCGGGCCGCCTGATCCTCGACATCCCTCGACGCAGCCACATCACACCCCACCTGAGAAACCTGCACTGGCTGCCCGTCAACAAGAGGATCACCGTCAAGCTCCTCACCCACGCACACAAGGCACTCCACGACACCGGACCAGCAAATCTCAACAGATGACTCACCTTCTACACCTGGAACAGCCAGCTCCGCTCCCCCGACCGCGCCCTCACCACTATCCCCCGCATCTGAAGAGCGCCTCCGGCGGCAGATCGTTTTCCTACCTTGCCACCAAGACCTGGAACCCCCTCCTCATCCTCCTACGGCAGACCCAAGACCTACTAATCTTCAGGAGGCTACTCAAGACCTGGCTGTTCGAGCAGTAGCAGCACCCCCCCTCCCTCTAGCGCCTTGAGACCCTCACGGGTGAGTAGTGCGCTACACAAATTCCTTGATTGATTGATTAATTGATTGATTAAAGGGATTCAACACCCAACAAGTTTTCCAAACAAACCGCTGACGTCACTGTGTATCTCACTAACACGAAGGATTCTGAGGAAGAAAACTCGCCACCTCAAACGAAACGCTACATCTGGAAACCATTTTGCAGTAAAAGAAGCAAGAAAGGCTCACAAAACAACGTTTGGGCCTTGAAACTAGCCCAACAAGAGAAGGAATGCAACAAGATCTTCTTCATGCTCAAAGAAGGATCACTAGACAGATTCTGGCAATATGTGAACTCTTTAAACTCCCTTGGACATCCGAAATCTAATGCAGCTCCAGCAGCAGCATAGGAGAACCATGTGCGAAGCCAGTTTTCGGCCTACCGACAAACAGTTATCATGGCTCCCATCTCATTGGACACAGAAGATTTACAAACATCATTCCAACCAAGGGAAATATAAGACTAATAAAATATATGAAACCAAGCGGGCACTGGGGCCAAATGAACTGCCTGGCGGGAATCTCTCAATCTGCCCCAGAGGCTTGGGCAGCGAGTCTGACCCCGCTATTCAACACCGCCTACACCATCGAAAGGACACCGATGCATGGCAGGGCTCAATATTATGCCTGATTCACAAAAAGGGAGACTGTCTAAACCCTAGCAACTATCGTCTAATAGCACTATTAGACTTGTAAGCCAAAGCATACGCCTGTATCCTTCTTGAAAAACTGGAACCTTGGACCGAAGACAACAAGTTGCTCCCCTTCTTTCAAACTGACTTTCGTGGAGGAGCCGCCACAATGGATAACAATCATTCTATCAGACCTCTGTCATCAAGCCACTCAGCCGCTACAACCTCCTCTTTGGTGCCGCTTTGTCGACCTAACCGCAGCCTTTGACAAGGTTGACAGGCTTTAGCTCTGGAAGAAACTTGCAAACTGGGGCATCCCACCCTCACTTCTAACGGCCATAATATCACTCCATTCAGATACCTGGGTTCGGGTAAGAACAAGTCCCACATCTCTGTCTGCAAAAATCGAGATGCCAGGAGGTCTGAAACAAGGGTGTGTGCTTGCCCCCCCTCCTATTAATCTGTACACAGCAGATCTGGGAAACGCGCTAGTTAATAGCAGCTTGGCTCCTCCCCGACTAAATAACGGACCTTTACACATTATGCAGTACGTGGATGACATTGTCATCATGGACCACACCAATGTGGGCCTCCAACGTGCGTTGACTAGCTTACACAAATATAGCACACTGAACCATCTCGTTATCAATTCAGATAAGACCAAGATCGTAGAAGTAGGTCGGCAAAAGCATACAAAATACATCACATGCACTACTGGACCTAGGAAAATTAAATCTGTGCGAAATAGAAGTACTTGGGGTCTGGTTCACAGAAACTGCAAGTCCAAAATCCCACAAAAAAGATATGACCAAAAAATCGGCTGCAATCATGTACGGTTTAATAACACTGAACAACAAGCTCACAAGTCCCTCAGCAGAGAGTTTCAGGATAGTTACCCAAGCAGTGCTTCTTCCAGCACTTGTGTATGGGCATCAAGCATTTCCGGCCGCTTGTTCAGAATCACTGGAGAGGGCCCAATGCGTGGCCTACAAAAAAAACCTTCAACTGCCAAAACACATCTCCAGGGTAAGACTTAGGTTGGAGCTTGGGCTAGTTAAACCCTCACTTACCTTCGAGGCCGACTATTTGAAATACTATATCTGAATCACTGGCTTCCATAGATATAAATGAATCAGCTCCCGCCCTGACCCATATCTCACACGCTGCATGGAAAACCCGCATAAACAAACAAGTCCAACTGGTCTCATTTAAGCAAGACCGGGCAACACTAAAGACTTCAGCTTTCCTCATCCCGCTGAATGACTCATACGCAGTAAACAAACCGCAGGCTTGCCTTGCCGCCGCCCTGAACTACAAAGTCAGAAGAGAGATCATGTACATTCGGCTGCTGGCATTGCCAATCAGAGACTTTAGCCATGTTTGGTCATACCAAAGCACAGAAGGGGCATGCCGTCTGTGCAACTACAAGCAAGAGTCCTGGCTACGCCTATTGTGCTGCTGCCCGACCCTAACAACAGAAAGGAGGATCCTCCTAAGACAACTATGCCTAAGTGAAAAAGCAAACACTTGCCTCAAGGCTTCTGCCATATGCTTCTCACAAAGAGAACCCAATATTTTGGCCCGGTGTGGAAGATTTGCACAAACAATTAGGCAAGCCATATACCCCTGCCCTGCAACTGCACCTTACCCTCAAACAGTCCAAACGCTGATCCCGGATTACTTCAAACAAAGGTCCTCGAAAGAGAATGGACCAAGCCTAGGAAGCAGCAATCAAGTCTAAAGCTCCCTCGCACTATGCCGGCGGCACTCTCTGGTCAATCAAAACTAGGAGTCCATGGGGCTGCGTCCCTAGTTGGCTTGTACAGGTCGTGTGTGATCATACACAGGGCTGGCTTACCAGGTCATGAATTAGCAATGTAATAGGATTATATACAAGAAATACTTCAAAACGAGAGGTCCGGAATCAAAAGCAGCCCTAGAGCACGAATACTCTGGGTGGCGATAATCTCCCTCGGGAGGGTCCACAGTGCTATGGTGAAATTCAAATTTAAACACAAGATCGGAGTCAATTGCTGGCACTTAAGTGCCGTATTTTATTAACTCTTTTATTTCATTAGAAAATGTTCTTTTTTTTCTCTTCCTTTTAAATCTGTATTACAGTGGTTTTAGTTAACCTATGCAGATACACATATTAATTCATTCATCCATTCACTGCTTAGAATCATGGTGCATAATACTTTGAAAGAAAGCAGTATCAAACTGTCATTTAGAGCACAATTCAATAAAGCATTTCAAATCATTATGACAAGCATTTATAAATAAAGCATTTTCCAGCACGTACCATGTGTCTGTCATTTTAACCATCTTTAGGCCACTGAACTTGGAGCCGTAAACCTAGCCCCTAAAGGGCACTCAACTCCCAGCTGTAGAGCTCCAGCCTGGGGAGTACTTAAAAACAAAGAATTCCCAGGGTAGCCATCTTTGGCCAGAGCCACCAAAGTTAGGGTCAAGTTCCTTCGAGAAAATCCCCTTTGGCCCTTTTTAGGTCTCGCGCCTAGCGTTGCAGTGCGCAGCACGAGGCCTCATGTAGGGGGTTTGACAGCTGACTACACGCCTGTGTGTGTGCTTTAGCTTTCGGCGGCTGCAATTGGCTTTTGCGTGCTTTTTAAAAAAAAGCCAGCACGCAATTGGGCAAAGGCGGGTGTATGTCCCGCCATTTGCTCCGCCCATTCCCGTTGGTGCCTGTTACGCGCATCAGCACGGCACAGACAACAGGCTCCCTCGCCCCGCTCCTCTGTGGTGTGCGCGCACCACTAGTTTCGATTTCAGCCCTTGCTCCTCTGTGGTGCGCGCACACCACTGGTTTCGATTCCGTGCTTATTTTTTATAATACGTACGGCTGATGTGAAGGTACATGTCTTTCCCAGTTTACGACAAGAGTGTTTTGCGGCCGTTCTTCCCTTCAGTGCAGTGCAGTGCCGGTGAGGGGGAGGGAAGTTGGCACCAGAGCCAGGCCTAGTGTAGTTCGTTACGGTGGCATCATGAAAGGGGTGTAGGTTCATACGGTGGTCTGTGAGTGTCTCTCCTGACCAGTAGGGTTCATTACTCAGCCCTAGGGGGGGGGGGGGGGGGGGGGGGGGGGGGTCGCGCGGGGAATTTAAAGTGACCAGAGACACTACCCAGTGACAGACCTCCATGGTCAAGTGGCTCCATCTACTCCCAGACAGACTTGTTAAGGGTAAGGGGGGAATCTTCTAGCAAGATGTCTTAAGTAGTAGATCTAAGACTTCCACGGCTCTCAGGTGCAGGTCACCAGAGCCTATTTCGCGGTGAAGTTGTAGCGCCTACCTATGCCGTCTCACCCAATGTACTTCCCACTGGCTGCGCCGTGAATTCTGTCATAAGGACTGCAAGGCAGCCCGTGACAAAGGAACACTGTCCAGCAGTGAAATCTATACTGTTGGGTGTTTGTCACAACGCTGAAGTGCAGCCGCTTTTGCCTCCTCACTTTGTCACTCTCAGAACCCTGACGTTGTCCTTTATTGACTCTTTTGTTTCCGTTCTATGTGTCAACGTTACTCCCAATCCCTTGGATCCCGTGTTATAGAGAATGACCTTGTTAAACTTACCACCCAGGCCTACTGTAAAATAGTGTTGCATTGAGCCAAGTACCCACAGTCCGCTGTGAATGGCATTCTGGTGGCAGAGAAAAACAAGCGCAGAGGGCCAACATGTACTCTTTGTGGACTGCATCTCCCTTTTCCATGGCACCACTGCCCTGGCACCAATGCTTGAAGTCGCCTTAACTTATGTACGTATGCGATATTTTATATTGCTTGCTTTTTAAATGATTCGCTGGTGGACGTAGTCTCCTGATCAGTGTTTACAGTTTTTGTGAACTACACCACAGTTGTTTTTCCACACACTCTTTACCATTACCCATAATATGCACGACTAAGCTTTAGTCTAAATATCCCCAGATCACCACTTCTACAGCGACAAAGAATTTCAACTCTTCAGGGACCCTTATGGAAAATGCACCTATACAAGAACTCTCCGTGCTGATAAGAGCAAGCGTAGCACAACGCTGGATGTAAATCAAGCAGCCAATACTACTTGGAGGTAGAGATCATGCAGTACTACCACCACTCCATGTCTAACTTGATAGCAACCCTATGTAAGAAATTACAGAGACCCCCCTTCATGCAGTTCCGAATGCCCAGTAAAGAACTCTAGGATCCCAGAAACTGAAGTTTCTCAGCCTAGATCTAGTAGACATATCATACGGACCAGTGCAGTATATGTTAGTAAATGAAACAATGGCACTGGGGAAACGGAATCATGGGGACGAGTGTTAAAGGCCTAGGACCTAGCCATAGCAGTGTAGCAACTTCGAACACTAAGATCCTTGTCATAAAGCTTTGGAAACAGCCATTACTCTGGCATTATGATCTATGATCAATAGTTAACATTGCAGACCCTAATCCCAAAATAAGAAATGAAAAATCCTCGCTTACATCATCAAACTGATAGACCAGAGCACTGTTGTCGCTGTAATTGCACATAGCAGAAGTTTGCAACACACTGTTAAGTAGGGAATGTCTTGTCATCGTGTCTATTCTACAAAGAAGGGTTGATCCTCTGTATCGGGGTAAGGCCAAATGGATTCAGAAACTCTGCCATGAATAATTTAATCAAAGGCACTCTCTTGGTGTTTTCTATGTATAAGATTAATGCAGTATGTAGAATTACCATTACAGTAGTAATGTGCCTAGCAAAAAAAGTACACATCTATAAAATACTATGCTTACAGTACATATTTTGCCTAAAGAAACAACATGCAAGCCAAATTAAAAGATCACAATCATTTAATTACAGGGCAGTGTCAGAGAAAACCTGGGCTTTCACTGCTTGGGGTTATTTTGTGCAGGAGTTTGGAAATCAGTTTGATTTGATAAAATGCATACGAGAGGGACTTGGTTTTCCTAGGTAGTTAATTAAGTAAACAAGCATTTGCAATGCAATAGGTCTTGCATTTACACGAGTTTAATCTATTAGTATTGTAAATGACATGCCCTTCATTTATGTTTTAAAAATGAAAACAAAAATAAAAGGCATTGACATTTGCAAGGTCAATAGCTCAAACTCGCATAAATGCGAGACATATTGCATTGCAAATGCTGTTGGAGGTGCTGCGGTTCTCCTGCAGTTTCCCCACACCCTATGTTGGTGGCCCCACCGACCTGGAACCATCACAAACAGCAGAAATTGTGTTCATAACTGGCCCCGCAGAACAGTATGGGGTGTTCTATTGTAAGCGCGAATATGAAATTAAAGGCAATCAGTTGGAGCCACTGGTGTGCTGTGCCGCATGCCTTTTTCTTTTTTGTTTTTTTATTCTGGAGGACAAGGTTTAGCAGGGAGAGAAGGCGTGACTCAAAGGGAATTAAAGCACTTCTCCCTTTGTGCTTTTTAGGTTTCGGCTACCGTCCCACTGCGTGAGCAGTGGGTGGGCGGAGCCGAAATCTTATGTCTCTGCATATGGGGCTTTGGTCCCGCCTTGTCTTCCATTGGCTAGCTCCATAAATGGAGGCTAGCCATTGGAAGAGATTGGCTGTCAATAACGCTTTCCCCTGAAAACGCGATTCGGGGGCGTTTGTGTCTTTTTTTAAGTCCTGCCCTCTCCTCTTCCCATTGGTTCAAAGAACTCCACTCCTGAGGCGGAAGCCGGGAGTTAGCACGCTCACATTTTTAAAATTGTACTCTGTGTATTTGCTGTATTGCTTTTAAAAGACTGCTAATTTCCACCTCAAATCCAGCGCACTCGTGGCAGACCGTTCAGCCGATCCAGGGCTGACACGGCATCCTGTTGCTAGGGCAACGCCGCCTCACAGCAGCGGACACGCCCAATCACGTGACCAATCACGTGACACGCCCACTAGCTCTATTTGAGCGCGCGCTGACCGAGATCGCGCGTTCAAAGAACTCCACTCCTGAGGCGGAAGCCGGGAGTTAGCACGCTCACATTTTTAAAATTGTACTCTGTGTATTTGCTGTATTGCTTTTAAAAGACTGCTAATTTCCACCTCAAATCCAGCGCACTCGTGGCAGACCGTTCAGCCGATCCAGGGCTGACACGGCATCCTGTTGCTAGGGCAACGCCGCCTCACAGCAGCGGACACGCCCAATCACGTGACACGCCCACTAGCTCTATTTGAGCGCGCGCTGACCGAGATCGCGCGTTCAAAGAACTCCACTCCTGAGGCGGAAGCCGGGAGTTAGCACGCTCACATTTTTAAAATTGTACTCTGTGTATTTGCTGTATTGCTTTTAAAAGACTGCTAATTTCCACCTCAAATCCAGCGCACTCGTGGCAGACCGTTCAGCCGATCCAGGGCTGACACGGCATCCTGTTGCTAGGGCAACGCCGCCTCACAGCAGCGGACACGCCCAATCACGTGACCAAGCCCACACCCTATGACAGCCTCGTAGACATAAAAAATGTGCTGTAACCGGAAGCGCAGCGGACGAGCGCAGCGGGCGCGACGAATGCGCGCCGAAGGCGCGCATAAGGCAAGCTCGTCTGCGCTCGTCCGCGCCGAGGACGGGCCAACGGCCACCCCCCCGGCAATTCCAGACTCATGGCCTCCTACACTCACGGTGAGATTAACCTATTCCGCCGACGATTTACGACAACTGAGACACATAGCGGATCAACCGCATATACTCCCTAATTTAATACACTCCAACTATATCGTAGGCCCACTGTTATGTCCAACTTGCATTAAATGTTCCGGTAAACCTTCAATAAATAACACACCTTCTATACAAGCAGCACTGATAAACGCTAGATCTCTCCCTAAACACAAAACAGAAATAGCTGACCTGATCGATGCATACAAACTTGACCTACTGTTTATTACCGAAACTTGGGGCGATGAGGCCTCAGGACCCGATTTTGCAGAAGCCACTCCCATCAGTTACAATGTTTGCAGACTTGACAGACCAATAAAAAGAGGTGGCGGCATTGCCATCATTTATAAAAACCACTTCAAACTCTCGACTAAACCACATATATGTTCAGAATATGAGTCCCTTACATTCACTTTAAGCTTATCAGCAAAATCATCCTTCAAGGGAATGCTGATCTATCGCCCTCCAGGCTCAAGAGCAAAGTTTTTAGCTAACATAGGTAATATAATGGAAGCAGTCGTTGATGGCCCTCATTTTACGCTACTAGGTGACTTTAATTTTCACCTTGAGATTGCAAATAACCACGACACCACGCAACTCATCTCAGACCTTGAAGCTGCTGGCCTAACACAAATCATTAATTCTCCGACTCACCAGGCTGGTCACACATTAGACGGAATATTTACAAACAGTCCTCTTGTAAACATCACCCAGATAATCCCTCTGATCTGGACAGACCATTCAGCTGTTTGCTTCACAGTGCAAACAACTGCTACTAAATCGAACTCTGTTGCACCAGCTCGCTCAACATAAAGAGACTGGAAAAATATTGATATATCACAATTAGCAGAGATGATACAGGATAAATTTATCCCCACTGAGCATGACCCCACCAAAGCTTCTTCAAACTACCTAACCAACCTGGACATGGCCTGTAACAAACTAGCCCCACCTAAATCATCACACCGAAACAGAACAACTCCTTCAGCCCCATGGTTTACGGAGGCCCTACGCATGCAGAAACAATACTGTAGGAACCTCGAAAGACAATGGCGTCGCAATTACAGCCCGGCAGACAAATCCAACTACAAAAATGCACTCGCTATCTACAAAAGAGCGATAACTACTGAGAAAAGTCACTACTTTATTACTCAGATTAATCAGGCAAAAAACTCGTCAGGAGAACTATTCAGGGTAGTTAACACCTTATCCAACCCCCCGACGCCGCCCTTAGAAGCCTCTCAATCACTGACCGATGCCTTAGCCAGCTTCTTCGAGGAAAAAGTTAGCTCCATCTTCCAGACTTTTTCGCGATCTACCCCCCCACAATCTGCGAGTCCTCCCCATACTAGCACTTCACCAACATTATTATCTTTCAATCCCGTAGATAAAGATCATATTCAACGTCTAGTAGCCAGTACCAAATCCGGCTCCCCCCTCGACCCTTGTCCCCCTTCTATTCTTAACCGCATACCGGAAGCAATCTCCCCTCATTATCCACCATTTGCAATGCCATGTTCATAACGGGAATATACCCTTCAGTCTGGAAAGAAGCGATCATAAAGCCATTGCTGAAAAAACCCACGCTAGACCCTCTTCTTCCAGCAAGCTATAGACCTATCGCTTGTCTCCCATTTCCAGCAAAGATTTTTGAAAAATCCATGAACCTGCAGCTGTCAAAATACATCAATGACAACAACTTGCTAGACGACACACAGTTCGGTTTTAGGCAGGGACACGGGACAGAGACGGCACTACTGAAAGCCGCGGACGAAATCAGAACAACCATGGACAAGGGAGGATCAGCTGTCTTGATACTACTAGATCTCTCCGCTGCATTTGACACGGTCGATCATATCACCTTGATCGACCGTGTCACAGCCCTGGGAATAGGAGGAACAGCTAAAGATCTGATTGCTTCGTTCCTTGCCAATCGGCCACAGACTGTCAAAATGGGTAATTTCACCTCCCAGACCTTCTCTCTCCCCTGTGGCGTTCCACAAGGCTCCTCGCTAAGTCCGACGCTTTTTAATATCTATGTATCGGACTTGGCGAGGGTGATAAAATTCTACGGCATTGCACTGACCACATACGCCGATGACACGCAATTAGTGCTATCGGTGTACAATAACGGAGCTAGCGTTGCAGCCAATTTCCAGGAGGGTATGAAGGCAATAAGCTCCTGGATGTCATCAAACTGCCTCAAGCTCAACTCTGATAAAACAGAGGTGATGACATTCGGGAGCTTGAAACCAGCATGGTCCCCACAATGGTGGCCACCGGAGCTGGGATCCCCCCCCCAACCGGTGACAAAGGTTCGCAACCTGGGAGTCACCTTCGATAACAAACTGACTTTCCACCACCACGCCAATGCCGTCGTATCAACTGCATTCTATACACTCAAAAAAATCAAGAAACTTCTGCCATATCTACCACAGTCAGCCGGCAAAACACTTATCAGTACTCTGGTGTTTTCAAAAACGGACTATTGTAACTCTCTGCTCCTTAATGCGCAAGAAGGAGTCCTCAACAAATTTCAGACCGTTCAAAACGCGGCTGCAAGAGTCTTACTCTCTATCCCCAAATTCACATCAGTATCTCATCGCATCAAGGAGCTCCACTGGCTCCCAATCAGGAACCGAATAAAATTCAAGGCTCTTTGTATAGCCTACAAGACCCTTAATTACCCAGGGCCTAAGTTCCTAAAAATAGCTCTTCATCCATTGGAGCATAGCAGAACTCTTCGATCCTCTACAACCTATATGCTGTCTGTCCCTCGGACAAAAAAAGCAACTTGGGGAGACAGGTGCTTCACTACAGCCACTGCTAAATTATGGAACACCCTCCCATTGCATATCAAAACTGCCCCCACCCTCATTAAATTCCGAAAGAGCCTTAAGACATGGCTTTTCTCCTCTGTCTAACTACCCTCAATGAGTAAGGAGTTTTCTGATCACCAGCGCCGAGACACCTGTATGGGTATTTGCGCGCTTTAAAAATAGCAAAAAATAAAATAAAATAAATAAATAAATTGGCTGGAATTTTACCTTCCAGCCAATGGGAAGGGGAGAGCGCGAAAAACACGCCCCCGAATCTGCCGGCCGGGATACCCCCGTGACGTCATTCCCCGGGCCGCGCTGTGATTGGCTGCCGGCCCGGGACTGACTTGTTTTTCTTGCGCATCCATTTCGGTGCTCAAACGAGGTCTGATTGTTTTTATTATCCATTAAGCACACCACTCGATTGATCCCTGTATTTATTAGGTCCTGGCATACGCTTGCTTTTTAAAGAAAACTATAGCTATAAACTAGCTCCAGATTTTGCATGGCAAAGTTTAAAGCAGCCCTGCACACACTGCCTGACATCTTAATCCTGTTATAAGCCGTTTCCGCCAGGGGTGGAAGCGCGTGCGCTGTGCCACCAGCTGCCAAGCGCTCCGCTCCCTGATTCCCAAAGTTCGCCACAACGCTGAGAAAGAGTGAGGTGGGGACGGGGGAGGGGGCGGAGGGCTGTCTGAAAGGGGTGCCTAATGGTCGCCACTTGCTCACAGTAACAATCAGCAAGGACTTGATCTAAAGTAGGGCACCAATACTGCAAAGTTAGAAGGGCCTGTCGAATGAACACAAAGGTCACCGTTCGTCACTCGGATGGGCGAGTGTACGGTTGGAGTTCACCAATCTCTGGGTCAGAATCACCCTCTGCCAAAGGCGCGTGGTCGGTCCCACTAAGGCAGGGCAGCACAGTGGACACCCTATGCTGACCTCCGTGACTGCGAGAGACAGAGGGGGCGGAGAGTACCCCAGTAATCTGTAGGAGGGGTGACGTCCCTTGGGAAACACTGAGCAAAACCCAAGCGACGCCAAGAAAGAGTCCGGACACTAACGCGCACTAACCAGGAAAGGAGCCTCCGAGCCATGGCCAGAGTCGGACCAGTATCTATCTACATGTCACGAAGTGCCACACCGTTCCCCAACAGCAGCTGGCACCAACGCCCACTGCACACCAGGCGCTTCTCTCCCTAATGGCCCGCCTATCTGACACGCATATTGACTCTTGCGCCAAGGCCGGGTTATCAGCGCGCAGGCAGGGTGGGAGTCGAAGGGAAACGGGCGGAGCCTGTTTAAGAAATAGAGTGAACTCTCCGGCCACCTCAGTTCGAGGCTGCTCTGCGCCTGGAAGACGCGGGCACCGTCCAACGCCTGCATCAGAGGCAGCTGTGAGGCAACGTCCAATCCTCGCGGTGAGTACCACCGGATATTCAAACTAGAAATTATATAATATTTGTGCTCGGCTCGTACTGCAGATGAACACCACAGATTTGGGGCATGAATGTCGCGTGTGAAAAAGTCCTTTCACATGGCTTTAGGTGGGCCGGGTCTCACCGGTGCTGAGCACCGGCAGTTTTTTTTAAAGGGGGCCTTGAAACGGGTCCTTATCAGGCTCTGTTTTGTGCCCTGGCACAGGCGGTCGGTTTTTTGCCAGACTGTAGTGGCATCAGGCACATCATATCGCTGCTCACACTGCTCACTTGTGTGTGTGTGTGACTGCTCCTGGGTGTGTGTGTGTGTGTATGTGACTGCTCCAGTGTGTGTGTGTGTGTGTGTGTGTGACTGCTCCTGGGTGTGTGTGTGTGTCTGCTCCAGGGTGTGTTTGTATGTGACTGCTCCAGTGTGTGTGTGCGTGTGTGACTGCTCCAGTGTGTGTGTGACTGCTCCAGTGTGTGTGTGTGACTGCTCCTGGGTGTGTGTGTGTGTATGTGACTGCTCCAGAGTGTGTGTGTGTGTGTATGTGACTGCTCCAGTGTGTGTGTGTGTGTGTGTGTGTGCGTGTGTGACTGCTCCAGTGTGTGTGTGTGTGTGTGTGTGTGTGTGTGACTGCTCTGGTTGTGTGTGTGGCTGGCTCTGGTTGTGTGTGGCTGGCTCTGGGTGTGTGTGGCTGGCTCTGGGTGTGTGTGTGGGTGGTAGTAATTGCTGTCTGCTGAGCTCGTCCGTAGGGTACAATAGTTCTCACATTTGCGAGAGATTAAACTATTGGCAATGTAAAAGACAATGCCATTTATTTATCTGTTTTCAAAACCAACACATACATACAAATTTTGTCATTTACAATGCCAATAGCTCTAACTTCTCCAAAGGCGAAACCGTTGCATTGTAAATGCTTGTTTTAAACGTCGCTCCTAATGGCAAGCAGAGGTGGGTTTAAATAACCGTGGCTGGTCACCACCTGCAAGTAGGGCAGAAAAAATGCAGCTGAAGGTGGTCAAAAGGGTAGCCGGACGTGGAAAATTCAGAAAGAGTCAACACAAATGTGCTACGCTGGAGGAGGAAGTCAGTCAATGCAAGAGCCTTGAGGCGTGACAGGAGCGTGACGTCAGAAGAACAAAGGATTCAAAAGAGTAAGCTTGTCCAGCGTATAGGGTGACCGGCCGCCTGTAAATTTCACAGACCGTCCATAATTTGGACCTCACGTCCGTTGTCCGTGAGGATACTTTTTATGGACGCCTTTTGTCCGTAATTTTGGGCCTTGCAGGGAAACAGAGCTGTTCCCTGCGAGAGGCCTCAGCTCCCTGATGGGGCGCCTCACACTCATCGTGCCAGCACAAGCGCAGCCCCAACCACCCATTGTCATTCTGTCTGCTACTGATTGCCTTGCACAGAACGATAATGGGCCAGTTTAGGGTCTTACAGCATGTGGTGGCCTCCTGCTGCTGTGGTCTTGAGTAGGGCATCCTTTCCAGGGAGAAGCCGCTTTCTCTCCAGTTTTGGCGAGCGTCAAGAAGTGCTAGCAACTTCCTCCTGAAACCACATATCATGAATAGAAAGAGAACTTGTCGTCGAGCCTTCTCAGGTGCTGCACCAAAGATCTGGAACTCTCTTCTACCTGATTTGCGCAGAATATCATCATTAACTGCTTTCAAATTTGAATCCAAAAAATTCCTAATGAACACATTTTCACCCTAATTTGGCCGATGTGCATTCGCGCGCAACAACTGATCATACAACAGGTGTTGATTGACTCTACATCCTTTTGCCAACCTGTGTTTGTGCTCCATGTTCCTCTCGGATGTAAGGCTTGCCCCCTGTAGCAGCCTGTTATTGACCTGCTTATTTCATTACTTGCTGTGTACCACCTGTCTGTGATTATTGTGACTGTAACTGTTTGGTATTCTTATATGATATCGTTATTGGATCTGTATTCTCCCTCTCTTCTCGTTGTGTATCACTTGTATGTGATTTTTGTGACTACAACTGTTTGGCATTCTTTACTGGAGTAGTACTCTCCATTTCATCCTTTTGTAAAGCGCTCTGATATACCTCGGGATCTGGTTTGCGCTATATAAAACTTTATTTAAAAAAATAATAATAAAAATAATAAATGCAAGTGCAAGAGGAAGGGCTGGGGAAGGTGGACTATATTGACTAATGGATTCAACAGTGTCGCTCTGTAAGAATTCTCTGGTCTGTTCACTGTGGAGAGGGCACAGGGAGTGCCAAAGAGGCCTTTATTGACTGTGCCTGTTCCCCCACTAGCGCTTTCCCTAGATCTGTGATAAAGAGGCTTCAAAACTACAGAGACAGGGATGACGTCCTGCAAAAAAGGAGAAAAGCTGTATATTTCATAATGGAAAATCCCAATGTGATATGGTTTCCAGACACACACCAACAGTGCAGCATCACATCACGCCTTTCTTGGAAGTAAAACAGAAACTGAGAGACATGGGGTGAAACACCTGCTCCTGTACCTCAAAATCTTGAGCAATAATTACATTTTTCTTTGAGGACACCAAAACAGCCAGGAATTGAGCAGGCGGGGATGCATATGCTGAATGGTGTACCGTCCCCCCTATACCCCCCCAGGGAACAATGCCCTAAAAGGACAACGGAACAGGGCAAGAACTGGGGAGAGGGACGACCTACACCAGCTCAAGCTAAAAGACAAAGAAGACTCTCTCGTAAAGAAAATCAAACGATTGCTGGTCCATCACTGAGAGAAAGCATTGACCTGGACTAGAGCCTCCTGAGTTCAGATTCCGAGACAGGCAGCCTCCCATAATGTGATGCAGATTACCCAGGTTAACCACGAGCACAGCGGGTGTCCTGCTCTGACTTTTGTCACTCACTCAAGCAGCGACTGCACCAGTGGAATCTCTATAACCCAGACACGAGGGAGGTTTCTAGTCCCATTTAGCAAACAGCTTATATGCAAAGATGGATGCATGAGTGGCTGGTGGAGGCTCCGCTCTCATCACTACGCTCTAGTCCCTGCTTCCTTGTGAGGAACTAGGGATCTGTTGGTTTGATGTTAAGTTGCTTATCGCAGAGGCTGCCTTCGAAGGGGGCCTAGAGGGCCGGCGCCATAACAGACGCCGGAGCCCTGTAAAGTTCCAATTCCAGCTGCCTAGAGGCAGAAGGGGCGCTTCCTTTTGGCAGATTTGCATCACCTGGCCATTGGGGGGGGCCAGGTGAGGTTTTGGAATCCCAAATCAGCAACCGCCCGTCTCGGCGGGAAAATCGGGGGGAGGGGGGCTGGGGGGTGGTCAGGTCTTTAAGTGGGGAAAAAAACCTGGGGGATGCTCTAAAAGGGGCGTGGCAAATTTCATAAAGGGGTGTAGCCGATCCGAGTAGGGGCGTGGTCTAAATCAAGATAACTAGCATTGTGTGCTTAAGAAAATCATGAAGTTGCATCCAGCAAAGGATAATAAAATAGGCAAAAAGATATTTTTATTAAGTATAAGCCATGAAATACCAAACACTTTCAAACATGTAAAAATTATATATGCCATTAATAATATTGCAGCCAATTACAAATGCACTGATATTATAGAACACAGGTGCGGGTAATGATGCAAGAAGGACGTAAAATACTTACATATACCACAATAAAATACAGCAGCAAATTATAATGGTGCAGCGTCCTTTGAGTGCGCACATACATTCTGCTGCATATACATTACTGCTGCGCACTTCACACCCTAACCCTGTAGAGGGCGCTTCTTTTTCACAATTGATATTTTCACCGAACGGACACCACTGCCAACATCTACAGGGTCCTTTAATTTCCCTACAGCGCACGGGCATCGCTCGTAGTCCGTATTTAAAAGCAACCGCTCTCCTCATATCCGCTTATACCCGTTGTCTAGGGCTTGCGTGGATTTCCCGCCGTTCGGGAGGTGACTAAAAAGTACAAGGGACAGTTAACTGTGCGGACTCGGGGGGACTGGGTAACCAGTGGTGCTCAATATTTGCCTTGATTTCCCTTCAGGGGGCTGTTCAATCTTTTCTACCCATACGCAGTGCTTTCTATGAAGGTGCTTTACCACCGCATATATAAATCAAGTCAGCATTGGCAGTGAGAGTGTTTTGAAAAAGATGAATGGTGCTTTGTGGCGGAATGATTAAAAAACAGCCATTAAAATACTCACGTCGCAGGCTTGCAGGCTGGGAGGGCAAGTCTTGTGTGGCTTCAGAAGGATCCTGGCTGAGATTTAGCGCTGCTCCCTAATACAGCCCATTACGATCTGTGGAGCTGGTAAGCGGCGCCAGAGGATTTTCGAGGAGTGTCATGTCAACTGATCATTTGACTGTTGCAGCTTGGCATATCTCTCCCCAGCTCTCACTGGGATCGCGCCCCTTCAATCTGTGGTATGCAGAAGTATTCCCCACTTGTGCAGACGTCCTGGGTTCGCGCCCTTGGTACCTTGTTGCAGCCCCCGTCAGCACAGGAGACGGTACTAGGCAGAAGGCACAAGACACTCCATGTTGTGGAACACCTTCAACCAACCCCGGTACTTGAAATTTCATCCTGGGAATTGTAGTCTTACTTTGCTAGAGAAGTCGTTTGTGAATCGGGGAAAGCAGGTTCGAGTCCGCTCAAACATCCTGTGATGCTGGATCCTCCAGGCCTGCGGCACAGCCGAGGCAGCGGAGCGGCGAAGTCAGTGGAGCGGCTGGAAATTCGATCAATGCGCGGCATCTGGCAACAGCGCGGCAACCCGAAGATGAGGAATCCTGCTCATTAGATCACCGAGCAAAGGGAAAATATGTGGCGTAGAATGATGCGCTGCCGAGTCCCGGGGGCAGCGCAGCACCCTGTCCACCTGGGCGGCTCATACTATTGCAGTCCAAACATGGTCCCAAACAAACAAAAGGCATGTTCGAGCCTTAGTTGCGTAGTTGAATTTGCTCCCCCTTTTTAATGCAAATGCATAGAGAGCCGTCTGCAGCCCACGGGGTAAGGATAAGCTGGTGTAGTGGGGCGAGGTTGTGGCATCAGGCTAGAGCAGCCTACTGGTGACCCCCCCCAAAAAAAAATCAGGTGCAATCCTAACGCCAGGACAGGAGTACTTTGGCCTAGTGGTTAGGGTTGCTATATCTTACGCCAAAGGTTATGTGCTCAAATCCTGATGTTTCAAATATATATATATATATATATATATATATATATATATCATCACACGTTTTGCCCGGAATGAGTCAGCCCACACAGGTAAGTAGGAGTAACCAGCTTTATTTCGTGAAGGAACGGCTTCAACTCCCAAATCGAATGCTTCGCCTTTAGTTCAGTCCTAGAGTTCCCGACGCGTTTCATGCCTCACCGGCATTTCCTCAGGGGATTCAGGCAGCAACTGGAGCACAGCACAGCATTAAAACGAGCACTTATTAAAGTAGTTAAGTCCCCGCCCTGGTGGGCGTGGCCACCGCCGTGGCCACTGGATCTTGTAGTGTTCGTTTGTAAACCTCCAGTGAGTTGCTCATGCTCTGTTCCACAGTGATGCTTATTAAAACCAAGTGGGTGGCTGAAGACAATCCGCTTGGGTGTTACTGCACAGGATAAGTTCATTCACCGTGGTTTACCTGTGCCAAAGCAGTGGCGCCGCTTGACACCACCGCAGGACTGCACGCAGGTACAGCTGGGCTTGACTCGCGGCTCAGGCTGGCCGCTAACATACCATCACACGTTTTGCCCGGAATGAGTCAGCCCACACAGGTAAGTAGGAGTAACCAGCTTTATTTCGTGAAGGAACGGCTTCAACTCCCAAATCGAATGCTTCGCCTTTAGTTCAGTCCTAGAGTTCCCGACGCGTTTCATGCCTCACCGGCATTTCCTCAGGGGATTCAGGCAGCAACTGGAGCACAGCACAGCATTAAAACGAGCACTTATTAAAGTAGTTAAGTCCCCGCCCTGGTGGGCGTGGCCACCGCCGTGGCCACTGGATCTTGTAGTGTTCGTTTGTAAACCTCCAGTGAGTTGCTCATGCTCTGTTCCACAGTGATGCTTATTAAAACCAAGTGGGTGGCTGAAGACAATCCGCTTGGGTGTTACTGCACAGGATAAGTTCATTCACCGTGGTTTACCTGTGCCAAAGCAGTGGCGCCGCTTGACACCACCGCAGGACTGCACGCAGGTACAGCTGGGCTTGACTCGCGGCTCAGGCTGGCCGCTAACATACCATCACACGTTTTGCCCGGAATGAGTCAGCCCACACAGGTAAGTAGGAGTAACCAGCTTTATTTCGTGAAGGAACGGCTTCAACTCCCAAATCGAATGCTTCGCCTTTAGTTCAGTCCTAGAGTTCCCGACGCGTTTCATGCCTCACCGGCATTTCCTCAGGGGATTCAGGCAGCAACTGGAGCACAGCACAGCATTAAAACGAGCACTTATTAAAGTAGTTAAGTCCCCGCCCTGGTGGGCGTGGCCACCGCCGTGGCCACTGGATCTTGTAGTGTTCGTTTGTAAACCTCCAGTGAGTTGCTCATGCTCTGTTCCACAGTGATGCTTATTAAAACCAAGTGGGTGGCTGAAGACAATCCGCTTGGGTGTTACTGCACAGGATAAGTTCATTCACCGTGGTTTACCTGTGCCAAAGCAGTGGCGCCGCTTGACACCACCGCAGGACTGCACGCAGGTACAGCTGGGCTTGACTCGCGGCTCAGGCTGGCCGCTAACATACCATCACACGTTTTGCCCGGAATGAGTCAGCCCACACAGGTAAGTAGGAGTAACCAGCTTTATTTCGTGAAGGAACGGCTTCAACTCCCAAATCGAATGCTTCGCCTTTAGTTCAGTCCTAGAGTTCCCGACGCGTTTCATGCCTCACCGGCATTTCCTCAGGGGATTCAGGCAGCAACTGGAGCACAGCACAGCATTAAAACGAGCACTTATTAAAGTAGTTAAGTCCCCGCCCTGGTGGGCGTGGCCACCGCCGTGGCCACTGGATCTTGTAGTGTTCGTTTGTAAACCTCCAGTGAGTTGCTCATGCTCTGTTCCACAGTGATGCTTATTAAAACCAAGTGGGTGGCTGAAGACAATCCGCTTGGGTGTTACTGCACAGGATAAGTTCATTCACCGTGGTTTACCTGTGCCAAAGCAGTGGCGCCGCTTGACACCACCGCAGGACTGCACGCAGGTACAGCTGGGCTTGACTCGCGGCTCAGGCTGGCCGCTAACATACCATCACACGTTTTGCCCGGAATGAGTCAGCCCACACAAGTAAGTAGGAGTAACCAGCTTTATTTCGTGAAGGAACGGCTTCAACTCCCAAATCGAATGCTTCGCCTTTAGTTCAGTCCTAGAGTTCCCGACGCGTTTCATGCCTCACCGGCATTTCCTCAGGGGATTCAGGCAGCAACTGGAGCACAGTTTTAATGCTGTGCTGTGCTCCAGTTGCTGCCTGAATCCCCTGAGGAAATGCCGGTGAGGCATGAAACGCGTCGGGAACTCTAGGACTGAACTAAAGGCGAAGCATTCGATTTGGGAGTTGAAGCCGTTCCTTCACGAAATAAAGCTGGTTACTCCTACTTACCTGTGTGGGCTGACTCATTCCGGGCAAAACGTGTGATGGTATGTTAGCGGCCAGCCTGAGCCGCGAGTCAAGCCCAGCTGTACCTGCGTGCAGTCCTGCGGTGGTGTCAAGCGGCGCCACTGCTTTGGCACAGGTAAACCACGGTGAATGAACTTATCCTGTGCAGTAACACCCAAGCGGATTGTCTTCAGCCACCCACTTGGTTTTAATAAGCATCACTGTGGAACAGAGCATGAGCAACTCACTGGAGGTTTACAAACGAACACTACAAGATCCAGTGGCCACGGCGGTGGCCACGCCCACCAGGGCGGGGACTTAACTACTTTAATAAGTGCTCGTTTTAATGCTGTGCTGTGCTCCAGTTGCTGCCTGAATCCCCTGAGGAAATGCCGGTGAGGCATGAAACGCGTCGGGAACTCTAGGACTGAACTAAAGGCGAAGCATTCGATTTGGGAGTTGAAGCCGTTCCTTCACGAAATAAAGCTGTGTGTTTACACTGACGAAGGACTTGACGTCCGAAACGCGTCTGTTGCACGAGTGTTTGTGGGCTGAATAAACTTTGCTGCTTTACCCCTGGAGTGCGCTTTTCGTTTCCTGAATGAAACGGTTCATGAGCTGGAATATATATATATATATATATATATACATATATATATATATATATATATATCAGTGAGTTCAAATTGAGCATGCCCCTGTGGTAAGGTAACTGGTGTCCACGTTGCGCTATACCAGGCGCGCAACATCCATTGGAATCAAAGGGCTTCACTACCTACTGCTTAAAGTTTCAGCCCCCCCCCCCGAAATTTTTTCTTAGCCCGCCCCGAAATGTGGCCCTAGTTGCGCCTCTGCGCTATACGAAACCGAGACACGAGTGTCTTTGAAGTTACAAGCTTTACAGCAAAAGTAGTAACAGGCTGTAATAGACAGGCAGAATGTACTAAGGGTTCAGTAGCTTCCACCCCCCTCCAAAAAAGGTTTGAAATACGCTAATACGCATTTAGATGTTTATACGCATTTGGGGCAATTGTGCACCTATGGTGTGACCATCAGGGTCAGGTTGTGGCGTAAGGCTAGAGCTGCAGACTTTCGATCTGTGGTTTGAGCCTCATGTCCCCTCGACATCTTATGATTCAAAAAATTAATATGTCCTTGTGTAATGTAACTCGTGCTCATGTTTGCTCCAAGTTTGCGCTCTATAAAAATGAAAAACGAGTCTCTTTGAAGTTACATCAAAAGCACTGACAGTTGCAGAGTTAAGATTTCAGTAGGTTCATGTGCTTTGGTCTGAAGGGTAATATACTTCGTTGTGCTACTGATCTCAATGGTCTTAGTCAAGACCACTTAGCAGCAAAGATAGGAGTGAAGCTATGTCCACCTTGCCACTACCAGCCACACGGGTACCCCATTATAGTTCACATACCACGAGGTCCATACATCTGGGGGTTAAGGGGGGCAGGGATCCCCCAAAGTAGTTGCTGAAATATCCAAACAAACCCGGAGGAATTATACTGCACACCTACATGTATGCACAAGGCTATTAACAAAACATTGAAACACTCAAGCCACATACACTGCAGATAGAATGATGGCGTCCACCACATTTACAGCAGTCCCATACCTCACTGTGATGCAAGCGCTTGAGTCTGTTTTCATTGGATGATGGAGAACTGGACTGGGGATGAGGGATGTAGACTACCCAGGGGAGGTTTGCTTATCGTATGTGACATTGGGCATACAACGATTTACAGGCATATAACGTGTTGCCCTGTATGATGCATATGCAAAGGGGAGGGCACGGAGCAGCACCCCAAGGCACAAAAAGTACTTGATTGAGTGTTGCTATGGATAGCCGAGGGGCTGCATGGGAAGCTGGTAGTGAGGGGAATAGGTGAAGTAGCAGATTATTCCCACCCAAAAGCCAGCTGTGGCAGCATCCAAAATAAACAAGCATTTACAATGCAATGGTTTTGCCTTTGTTAAAGTTAGAGCTATTGGCATTGCTCTTGACATTATTTTTATTTATGTTTTTTTTAAACATAAATAAATGGCATTGTCATTTACAATAGCAGGGCGGGGCCCAGGGAAGGGGGGCGAGGAGAGACGAAGGAGAGCTACGGGCTCAGGAAAGGAGGGGGGGCGAGGAGAGACAAAGGAGAGCTGCAGCTCAGGGAAGGGAGGGGCGAGGAGAGACGAAGGAGAGCTGCGGGCTCTTGTTGTAATGCTTGCATGGATGAGTTGGTGGATGCATGGATGGGTGCATGCATGGATGGGTGTATGGATGGGTGTATGGATAGATGCATGAATGGGTGGATGGATAGATGCATATATACAGCCAATCCCTCAACAATTTATGCAATCCACCAACCCATTCAACCAACAACCCATCCATGCATCCACCCATACATCCATGCATCATGCATACATCCATCCATCATGCATCCATCCACCCACTGCGTCCCACTCCGACCCCTCTAAATATAACTCATTTTTTCTGTATATAGAGATGACTGTATTCACTAGTATATGCAGTAGACCTTTCTACTCTAACATTCCTATGTGACTCTTGCACTACATCTATTCATATCCCTTCCATATGTATATAGAAATATAACGAGAAACAACAGTCTCTTCTTTGTGTGACTACATCTAGTACATTTCAATTGTTTTCCTGTTTGTATCTTTTACTTAACACATGTAAATCAAAGTCTTTAGGTTTGGCAACTGGTTCTTATGTAAAGCGCTCTGACACCTTTGGGTAAAGTTCGCGCTACATAAAATCACATTAAATAAAACTTTACCCCACAAATCCAACCATCCATTTGTGCCTAGGCTTACATTTTACGGCCTCGAAGCACACATAGAAGGGACAGTTTACTAAGTCGATGCTTTGTAGGGTGCATGGCAGGGGACAGTTTTAGGCGCCAAGGGAGGGTAGGGAGCAGAGTCAGAGTACTTCACGGAGGTAGGGGGCACTTTTTTATGGTTCAGGGCAGGTGGCTACGGTACTTTTTGGAGCATGGCCTTATTTTAAAGGGCTCAGTTCAGGTGGAGGAACGGCACAAAACACCAGGCAGACAGAGGGCAGAAGGACACAAAAACGAGGGGAAACAATTATAACTGAGGGCAGATTGGCACAAAAAAACAGGCAGACAGAGAAGAAGGACACAAAAACGAGGGGTGGGTGATTCTAACGGAGGGCAGAACGGCACAAATCACAAGGCAGACAGAGGGCAGAAGGACACAAAAACGAGGGGGGATGATTGTAACAGAGGGCAGAACGGCACTGTCATGTATTCCTATAGGTCCTGAATCGATCCCCCTATTCCTGACCCTATTCTAGTTAAACAAACCAACAAGTTAACTAGCAGTCAGCCCATGAGGCAGAAAACCCCCATGATGCAGATACCGTTATCTGACGCAGTCACACTACGGCACAGGAACGTGTTATCTGATTAGGTCATAACACTTGCGATCTAATTAGACAAGCGATATTCCTCCAGCCCCTGATAAGGCATACGGAGTTCTCATAACAAATCAAACCTATGACAACCTGGCAAAACCCTGCGGCCATTGTTTTGATTTCACCGAGAACTTTAGTAAAAGAATGTGCTAACGAGCAAGTCGTATGACATCTTTATTGACGTATCTATGTCCATCCTTACGTCAATCTCGGCACCTTAAAGGTATAAATATTACCGATCTTGCCATATGCAAAACACACGCGTGGTGACGAGACAGAGCAGCCATACTTGCCGAAGCCAAGAGCAGAGCAGACCCCGCTGGCAGCAGCCCCGCCTTCCTGACGCGCTGAGAGACGCGCTGCTTTCTCCTGCCGAGAATCCAGCACCGGCGTTTCCGGGTAGCCCTCGCAGGCAACCTGGAATATCGAGACCAGAGAGAGAGATACCATTCCTCATTCATCCTAAATTCCAGGTACAGAACTGAATAACCCCCCACAGAGAATTCTTTAGTTATTCACTTGGCAAAAACAAACTTAACTTAAACTGTAACTATCTATTCCCGCCCACGTATTAGACTTAGGTCAGGTACACGGGGTAGGCGTATCTAGAAACACCAGTTGAGTACGTTTAGTCAAATGTATATGTGTATATAATATATTTTATTCATTTTAAAACATCTTATGGCTTAGAAACCATATCAATGTTTTTACAGTATTATTTTATACTATTGCTTTTAATGTATGCACTTTACTTAGCTATAAGTATTGCAATAATATCGATCCATTTCTCTTGTATGAGAAAATAGACTGATCAATAAATAACACCTTTTTATTGAACACGCCCGTCTCTTCCTTTTCTCTACATTCTGATGAGACTAAGAATGCACGTACTGACTGAGTAAAATAATTTGCCTTTTGTTCACACGACTCTCGAGATTGACTCTTGATTAGGGGAGAGCAAAGTTGTCATGTTCTATGGTTGTCAGAAACTAAATCCCTTCTTGTCTAATCAGGGAAGTTAATTCCTCCTTGAACATTCGAGAAAGTTTCTAGTGAACTCTGAGCTAAGCTGGCAAACCCAAAACTTTAAGTCTAGTATCGACAGTAGTAGACCTAGTTAACGTCTGGCCTAGGCCTTTACTGCTGTAGGTATTATTCCAATGCGCAGAGCCTATTGGGAAGATAGGAACTACACTACATGGCGCCCAACGCGTTTGGAAAGGGCGATAAAACTAACGTAAGACATTTAGAGTAACTCAGTCGTGCTTTCTCACTCAGACCCCTTTTCCCAAATACTCCAAAGATGTCTGGAGTGGGTGAAAGGTTATATCCGCCAGACCTCGCAGGAGGGAACTCCTATGTATGGTTCTTGGTATAGTCAACGTTGAAGGATAAACAGTTCCAACATATTGTGCATCTAATCTTTGTTTCCATAAGAAACCTGATCTGCAAACAAACAAAATAACCTTCAGGACAGTAAAATGTCAGAAAATGAAGAAGAAAGAGAGGCAGTTAGATTAGCAGCTGACATAGCAGAAGCTGATACTGCACTACAAAATGCAGACCCGGATATAATACTCATCCCGGTCATTAAAAGAAAATCTATAACCTTGAAACTTATAGAAAATGGACTGACACCTAGAGGTGGCACAGTCATATTCGTAATTGAGGCACACGAATATCGGCAGACAGAGGTATATTATTCATGGATACATTTTCCAGCAGCAAATGCTGTAACAAAGTACTTCCACTATTACAAAATAGAGGAACCTCCTAATGAGTACACTCCTTTTGAGGAGGTGGAAGTACCACTCAAATTCCAAGAGCATTTGCTCTTATTTGATGGCGCCCTAAAACATAATAATCACATCACCAGGCTCGGTCCTTTAGGTAGACCAGGAGCAATGTGGCCGGTCCTAGCCGGATACACACCACATCCAGACATCAATGGGATGTCTGCAGCAGAACTGTTAACACAGCTAAAACAATTAATAAAAATTCATAGACAATTAGTTCAGTATGTGATGCGGACATCAACAATTCAGCCAGCGATTAAACTTCCACAGCTGACCCCTCAACAAGGGAACACAAATAAAATTACACCACAGAACATCCAATCCTGCCTAGGTAAAGTACCGACTAAACGGGAACAAATACCATTCTGGTTGGCACAGAAAATTACCCAAATAGAGGCGGTGTTTCCTGACACCACCCCGCTAGAAAAGCACAGGATTCTGACTATCTGTCTCCCAATGGGAATCGCACCACACATTGAGGACTGTGACACTTGGGGTACAGTCTTTGCTTCCATCTACACAAAAACGCACGGTGTTCCATCCATTTCGGTAATACCAGATGTGCTAAAACAAATTCAAGATGAATATGGTCCTGAACCCGCTTTAACTCTTGGTATGAAATTACTGAAAGACTTCAAGCAGGTCTCGGCTATATTATTAGCCAACATAAAAGGTGAAGCAGCAAACGTGGCGATCCGCCAGAGGTTAAAAGAGACAGATATAGCAGACCAACCAGCTGAAATTGCCAGAATCATAGAAAAATCCTATGAGGAACTAGGTAGGGACAGTTTAGGTGGAATACCAGTAAAACCGCAACTGACTGAAAGTCCTGAAAAAATATTTTTTAATAATAATTCACCAAAAAAGAACTGGGATGGAAACAAACAATCCAATCCTAAAGAAAAGAAATTCCAGTCCAGAGGAAGGTCTCCTAGGCGAAGGGAGAAATCTCCGAACCAAAGACACAGGTCACCGCAGAGTGACCCCTCTGGGAAAAGATATAACCTTAGAAATAGGGATAATATAAAAAAACCTGATAGATATCAAGACATTGATACGCGTCCCTCTCAATCTTTTCAGACTTCCTCGCAGAAATCGGAAAGAAGAGGACGATCAGAACAAAGAGAAGAGCACGCCAAGTCCAAAGACAAGGAACCTGCTCAGCTAAAAAAGAAATTACAATTTCCAAAAAAGAAGGTAGCCAGTATCAAGATAGTTAACAATGCCGAGAATACTGAGGACACAACTGAAAAACGGAGAGTGGGCTCCGACAATGCTAGACAGCGCAGCAGAAGTGAGCATAGCTCGCAAAGTCCTTATGAATCATCTGGGGACAGTGGACACGAATGAATATCTTCAAGTGGAAACTGCAGACACCAGGGTTAGCAAACCTCACAAGATATACGAGATAACATTACGTATAGAGGGAGATAAGACTAGGAAAATAAGGGGACTATTTTGGGATAATCTCTCCAAGGGCTATGACATCCTTCTAGCTGAAAAAGACTGGCCACCAGAGTTTGTCAGGGAGTGCCCTCATGGCGAAGAAGTAATTATGCCTGCCTTCTCAAATCAAATTCCAATTCATAAAAAATACACACTTGCTAGAAAGTGGGCAGTGGCTCTAGCACCTGCTTTATATAAAAATCATGTAGGATGGGATGAGGACTCCCCTCCTCACAAAATCCAGTTAAAATCACAACCTACTGCACAAAGGCAGTACCCAATTAAGCAAGAAGCTAAAAAACAGGTAAATGAAATACTAGATCAGCTAGAATACCAGGGGGTGATTGAAACTTGCACCTCACAAATGAACAATCCTTTGTTTCCGGTCTCCAAACCAGACAATTCATATCGTCTAGTTTTGGATTACCGACACCTTAACACATGTTGCAAAACTTTTGCAGTGCAAAACTCACACAGTGCTGCACTAATGAATAACATAGTGCGCAAAAAATACAAAACAACCTTAGACATCTCTAATGGATTCTTTTGTCAAAACATAGCACCAGAGAGCAGATATTTAACTGCATTCTCAGTAAATGGCACTCAAAAACAATTCTGTCGGTTAGCCCAGGGGTACAAGAACAGCCCGGGGGTATTCTCAGCGAGAGTAACAGAATTACTTCAACTATATGATGATGAAGCATTATCTTATGTCGATGACATTTACTTAACAGATGATGACTTGGAGACTCACTTGAAAAGAGTGAACACCATAATACTTGGGTTCGCTGCAGAGGGTTACAAATTCAACTTTAAAAAATCCAGAATTGCCCATCTGACAGTCCTGTTCTTAGGATATGAATTATCAAGCGAAGGCAAAAGCCTGGCTGACAATTTCCTAGAGAAATGTGCCGTACTCCAAGCACCTAGAACACTAAAAAACTTACAGTCGATTCTAGGCTTCCTAAATTTCGGAAGAACATACATTGCAAATTACGCAGAAAGGGTCAAACCCCTTTATGATCTAATGAAACCAGATTTTAAAAGATCCAATTGGACTCAAATACACACAGAAATTTTGAGATCCTTACAAACAGACATGCTAATTAAAACAAAATTAGAAACACGTGATAACACACGCAATCTTGTGATTCGAGTCATCCCAGGGAGATGCGGATTCACATACCTGACCTCTAATGAGGGAGAAAAGGTACCAATTGCATTCAAATCACACTTGTACACTAAGGATGAAATGAAATTTAGCCCAACGGAAAAAATTCTTACAGCAACACAGACAGCTATAGCAAAAGAACGAGCCCTGGCACAAGGTAAACGAATAATAATCGTGACACCAATACCAGCCCTAGAGGCAGTAACAAAGGCAAGCATTCCAAATGCTAAAGCACTCCATCCGAGATGGATACAATGGGCTAATTCTCTTGCTGCAACAGACGTGGTGTACAAATTTGATCCTTACTTAAAAACACAAGAATTTCTCCAATATGAATTTGAATGTCCTCCGCCAACCGAAATTCTGCCTCTAGACCACTACGGCTGTATAATATATACAGACGGATCAGCACAACCCGCAGTGGGGGGTAAGCAAGCTTACAGTGCTGCGTGCGCGATCGTTAAAGGTCGCTGGCACGAAGGAAAATTTAAACCAGCAATCACTAAAACACAATCTTTAGGAGATTGTACAGCTCAGCGAGCTGAACTACTGGCGTTCAAGATGGCGCTTGAAAATACCGATCGAGAATTCCCCACACTCATAGTGTGCGATTCGTATTATTGCGTTCAATCTTACAATGAATACTTGCAGATCTGGCTTCAGAATGGTTTCAAGGATGCGAAAGGTGGCACAATCAAGCATAAAATGCTCTGGGAACAAGTAGTTCTTTTACAAAAAGAACTACCAAAGACTCACGTGATACATACACTGAGTCATCAACGTGATGGCGTTCACGTTGCAGGGAATTCATTGGCTGATGAGGCCGTGAAGGCAGCTGTGCAAACGGCTTCCGTAGCTGCCGTCACCCGGTCAAAAACAAAAATAGACAGCGAAATATTACAAGCTGTCAGCGCTTCAGAAAAGGATTCGATAGAACCACTCCCTAAAGGCTTTCCAGTAAAATACTCATACATAACTGATGCAAACAATGTTCCTTTTGCTCGAATCCCTGGAGTGGGGGATAGGGCAATTCCAAACATGGAACATAGGTTAGGACTAATAATAGCGGCACATGAAGGGCTTGCTTCTATTCATGCTGGCGTCTCAGCCACAGTATCATTATTAAAGCAGAGATACTGGTGGCCACAAATGAGAAGACAAACAAGGAACTATGTTCTAGAATGTGAAATATGTCAAAAAATGAAAGCATCAACGGTGAGACGTCCAGCGCAGACGCCCCTTCTAATCTCGGATAAACCATTAGCATGTGTTTATCTAGATCACTGCGGTCCCTTACAAAGGGATGGTAACTATAAATATATCTTGGTCGCAGTGGATTCATGCACGAGATTCATATGGATGTGGCCCCAGCGAACGGCTGACGCCAGAACTGTTATAAAAGATTTGCGAGTCTTTATCGGCACATACGCAATTGGCATGCTGCATTCGGACAATGGTCCTGCTTTTAGCTCTCGGGCTTATAAGGAGGCCATGGTCAGCATGGGCGTGCAATTGCGGTACTCTTGTCCATTTCACCCTGAGGGGAACGGAATTGTTGAAAGAAAAAACCGTGACATAAAGCAATCTATAACGGCAAAGGTATTAGGTTCGGGAGCTGGGTGGGTCAAACATCTAATAAGTGTCCAACGTAGTCTCAATAACTTGCCAAGAAATTCTCTGAAGGGATTCAGTGCGTACGAATTATTATTTGGAACTAGGATGATGATCTCTGACATTGATAGTCAGACTTCAGTGGTGAAAGAAAAAAGCTTTGATATCAAAGACCGTTTGGCTATTTTGCAGGACTTAAACAAAACAAGAAAAGACCTGAGCAACATAAAGTTGAAACAACAGCCAACAACCACTGAAGAACCACCACCTGTCCCAGCAAGACCTGTCTGGATTCCAAAAGTCGGGGATCTAGTCAGGGAAAAGATCGCGGTAAAGAAGGAATTTGGGCCTTCTTACAGAAAAGCAGTTCCTGTCTTGTCTGTCAACGGGACAAGATCAGTTGTACTACCGCCACTTGCTGGTAAAAAGGAGAACCGAGTTGTATCCATCAACCTGGTAAAACCACAACATGTGGCCGATAACAAACAGTAGGCCAAGTGGACTCCCAATAAGTAGCAGAACACCAAGGTTTGATACCAGTACAGAGGTCCTAACGAAGAGGCTCATCACATTCGAAACGCCTACAGAAGAACAACAAGGACTATGCAACAATGCAATAGAACTAAGACCTCTGAATACCCAAATAAAAACATTTAGCAGAGACACACCAATCTACAATGAAGTACCAAGTGAAAATGCAAGAAACAGAAATCCTGAACCAATTGGAACAATTGACAGAACTGCATCCGGCTACTTCATTAAATTCGATGATTCCTCTGAGGGCTTCAGCGAATCAAAGACACAGCCATCATCAAAAACCTTTAAAGACAAAGCTAAGGAACTTTTGAGACAACTGAAAGAAACATATCTGATTTCTCCATGGATTGAATTTTGGGTGGGTTTTGGTGCATTTATCCTCATACTTTGGCTCATCATGGTACTTACTTTGGGACGCTTCGTTGAGGGAAAATATGCTAAAATGGACACAGCAAGTCAGAAAATCAACTTGATCCTCAAACCACACACATCTTCACACGTCGAGAAAAGAGAACTTTCTTCAGCCAACTTCACAGCCAATCCGATACCTGGTGGGGTAGCTTGGGACAACACTGACTATGAAATTTATGGTCCGGTCGAGATCCTGAAATATCCACACCAAATTAAGATCTCATTGAGTGACTTTGCAAAACCAAACTCATTTGCTGATGATTGGGACTTCGAAAGCATTAATAACATGATGTCTGACTTAGTAATGTCTGCTAAATTTACCAAACATGATTATTTGCAGGGTTCTACAAATTATGACAGTATGTATTGCTATAACCACTATGGTAACCACTTTCTACATAGATCTGCACAACCTAGAAATGTTTTAAATTATAATCAATGGGAACATTGTGCAACACCTCCAAAAGGGAGCTCAAGAACCGTTTACGACAAATATTCATATTTTTCAGGTTTTAACACAAGTAATGCTGAAGCATTTTATTTTAAATTGTCAAACAAGACAGGAACCAAAACCATGATAACCAACACAAAATTGTTATATTCAGACAAATTTTTTGAACAAATGAATACTTTTGGATTTGATTATTGGGACAAAAATGTTGAATTTAAAAGTGTTTGGGGTACAAAAGAATGGCAAGTACAGGGTATAGAAGCTTTGTTTAGAGCCTGCATGATCCCAGAACAAATGATATTTTTAGATGACACTGTTCAACAGACCACCTGTCTTGGCTTAGCCAAAATCAAAGATTTAAATAAACCGTCTATTCCAAAGCCAATAATGTTTAGCAATAACTCTGATACAGATGAAGAGATAGACGTAAACCATATATTAAACCAAAACAGAACACATCCTGAACTGGAAACAGTGGTTGATCTGGCCCACAGATACTAATAACTGTCAAGACAGATTCCTGAACAAAACACAGGGGTTCAAAATGACCAGGCCAGACCCTAGATATCCTCAAAGACATCACCCAGGGATAATAACAACCTACAGTGTGGGCAAATTATGCCTTCAGTGGCTACAAACTTCCACACTGGCAGAAATTAAGCAACACCTAACTTTACTTACTGATGGTGCTGACTTGCGTGATTTCACTTTGGGACCACGCAAACAGCGTCAAAAGCGTTTCATAGCAGCCTCTGTATATGCAGCATACAATGAGGCCTGGAAGGTTACTCAAATTGAAACAGCAGAGAGAATACGGGAAATTGACCGTATTAATTTGGAAAAATCACTTTCTGTAGTGGACAATGGGTTAATGACTCTGTCCTCCAGAATTTTTTCTTTGGACAGCATTGTGTCGTCAGCAATCGATATATTATCGCAAGACTTACTGCTATTACAACACGGTCCGTCACAATTGCGTTCTATTGTACAGCTTGGCTGGACGTTACAAAATCTGCGTTCAGGCTATGTGCCTTGGCGTTTAATCAACACAACGTCACTATTCCAAATCTTTAACCTTACTGATAGACAAATCAGTATGGCGCAAAAGGGTGCTGATTATACAATCTTGAGCATTGAAAAACTAGAAAGATTACCAATGACAATGTCAGAACGACCTGTCAATGAATGGATAATACATGGGATAATAAATATTCCAATCTCAACCTTCAGGTTTCAATACTGCCAAAAATATATACAGGCTGGCATGTACGAGAAATTGGGAAAGGGGTACCTTAAAACAACATGGAACCTGCCCTATTCACATGCATGTGTCAGTAATAAAGGACAGAAAGTGTTTCTTAGTGGCAACAATTGTGCGATGTCACTGAGTGGCACACTTCTGTGTAACGGAATTAGTTTGCATGGAGCCTGTGAAGGGAATTCATACAACCTTTCATGTCACCAGCAAGGCGCACCTGCAACAGAAATAGAACCATTCTTTCAAAGACTCTATAATGGGAGTTACATTCTTATTGTAGACCGCAGATGTTGTAGTCTTATGCCCGGGACTCCTTATCTTGTAACTACTACTGCGAAGGTCAAGTGCTGTGGACGCACATTGTTCCCCAGCTCCTTCCCAGACAGGGAGGCAAGGGCATGGCCCGATTTGAAAATTACTTCTATTCGAATAGATACTTTAAGCAGAATGAAAACAGTCCTTCTTCAGACGCCTACCAGGCTCTCGTCATCAAAAGAAACGTATGATCTACAAGTCGCAAGGACGACTGCAGAGATACATACATTATTATCAACTAATTCCCCCGTACATTTCGCGGAAATCCTGAATGAAATCTTAAATATTTCTGATACCAATGGGGTCTCAAAGGTATTTAAGACAGTATTTTCGATGGCATTAACACCATTCAAAGCCATACTGGGTATTTTTCCAGATTTCGTCAATTCGATTTTTGGCGGACTTCCCCTGATCCTGGGACTAATTGCAGGAATCCTATTCTTAGTCCTTATTTTTCGTTATGGCAACCCATGTCACAGACAAAACTCTTGCGACAAGGGAAGAAACAATCCTAGCCATTGGATACCGGGACCGGATATCAAAAATCCTGGGACTCTCCCGGCTTAGAGACCTGAACATGACTTGGTTTCTATCATTTCGACCAATGTGGCAAAGATGTGTTTTACCTGTATTGAGGTGTCTGCTATGCGGAGAAGAATGTGTGTTAGACACCTGTCTGACGCTACAATCGGATGCGCCGATGGATGCAGAAACATTGTTCAGCCCGATCAAGGTTCATGCTTTGTGCTGCCCTCAAAGGCTACCAATCCTGATGACGGCATTCGTGGAAGCTTCACCACTACGATTGATGGGTAGTGAAGTTCAAGATGAAAGCAGCATCGAACAGGTACGACCTTCTGTCAGTAATGCAAATCAGAATGTCAATGGAGATAATCATGCGCAAGAATGCATGATTACACCTATTTCCGAGTTAGTGGAACTTTCCCAGGAAGCTGTTGACAGTTTTTTCGAAAGCCTAAATGATATGATGTTCTCGCCAGAACAGAAATAGAGACTTTTGAACAAGCTCGCACACGGCGTTCCCTGAATTCGGCCTTCAACTTTAAAAATAAAGTCACATGAACATTTTCGCTCCAGTTCACGGACAGCAGTTTTTCCAGCAGCCCCAAATATTTTTGCATATTTTTCGGGACACTATCTTCTGCTTAAAGTAAGAACTATTCTTAGAGAACTAAGGTTTCTAAATTTTAGATAGCTTATAGACATTAGCTGCCCGCTGGCTTGTTCATAAAGATATTTTATTCTGTGATGGAATGGTCTCGAAACTTTTTTCTGTAAGAAACCATTTCATGTGTAATTCTCATATACCAAATAAGCAATAATGTATACAAATGCGATTACTTTGGCATTTTTCTACAGCTCGAGTGCATACCATATATATATGTCTGCAATTTTTTTTCAGTATATTTGAAAATTTCAAAATGCATTTATGTATTTTGGGGTGGTAAGGTATACACACTACTCTATAGTATGTTGTACTATGTTATACTATGCCTAGATTAGTAAATATGTCCATAGTTAGCGTGGAGTGGGTGTCATGTATTCCTATAGGTCCTGAATCGATCCCCCTATTCCTGACCCTATTCTAGTTAAACAAACCAACAAGTTAACTAGCAGTCAGCCCATGAGGCAGAAAACCCCCATGATGCAGATACCGTTATCTGACGCAGTCACACTACGGCACAGGAACGTGTTATCTGATTAGGTCATAACACTTGCGATCTAATTAGACAAGCGATATTCCTCCAGCCCCTGATAAGGCATACGGAGTTCTCATAACAAATCAAACCTATGACAACCTGGCAAAACCCTGCGGCCATTGTTTTGATTTCACCGAGAACTTTAGTAAAAGAATGTGCTAACGAGCAAGTCGTATGACATCTTTATTGACGTATCTATGTCCATCCTTACGTCAATCTCGGCACCTTAAAGGTATAAATATTACCGATCTTGCCATATGCAAAACACACGCGTGGTGACGAGACGGAGCAGCCATACTTGCCGAAGCCAAGAGCAGAGCAGACCCCGCTGGCAGCAGCCCCGCCTTCCTGACGCGCTGAGAGACGCGCTGCTTTCTCCTGCCGAGAATCCAGCACCGGCGTTTCCGGGTAGCCCTCGCAGGCAACCTGGAATATCGAGACCAGAGAGAGAAATACCATTCCTCATTCATCCTAAATTCCAGGTACAGAACTGAATAACCCCCCACAGAGAATTCTTTAGTTATTCACTTGGCAAAAACAAACTTAACTTAAACTGTAACTATCTATTCCCGCCCACGTATTAGACTTAGGTCAGGTACACGGGGTAGGCGTATCTAGAAACACCAGTTGAGTACGTTTAGTCAAATGTATATGTGCATATAATATATTTTATTCATTTTAAAACATCTTATGGCTCAGAAACCATATCAATGTTTTTACAGTATTATTTTATACTATTGCTTTTAATGTATGCACTTTACTTAGCTATAAGTATTGCAATAATATCGATCCATTTCTCTTGAATGAGAAAAGAGACTGATCAATAAATAACACCTTTTTATTGAACACGCCCGTCTCTTCCTTTTCTCTACATTCTGATGAGACTAAGAATGCACGTACTGACTGAGTAAAATAATTTGCCTTTTGTTCACACGACTCTCGAGATTGACTCTTGATTAGGGGAGAGCAAAGTTGTCATGTTCTATGGTTGTCAGAAACTAAATCCCTTCTTGTCTAATCAGGGAAGTTAATTCCTCCTTGAACATTCGAGAAAGTTTCTAGTGAACTCTGAGCTAAGCTGGCAAACCCAAAACTTTAAGTCTAGTATCGACAGTAGTAGACCTAGTTAACGTCTGGCCTAGGCCTTTACTGCTGTAGGTATTATTCCAATGCGCAGAGCCTATTGGGAAGATAGGAACTACACTACAGCACAAAACACCAGGCAGACAGAGGGAAGAAGGACACAAAAACGAGGGGGGGATGATTCTAACGGAGGGCAGAACGGCACAAAACACCAGGCAGACAGAGGGAAGGAGGACACAAAAACGAGGGGGGATGATTCTAACGGAGGGCAGAACGGCACAAATCACGAGGCAGAAAGAGGGCAGAAGGACACAAAAACGAGGGGGGATGATTGTAACAGAGGGCAGAACGGCAAAAAACACCAGGCAGACAGAGGGAAGAAGGACACAAAAACGAGGGGGGGGATGATTGTAACGGAGGGCAGATTGACAGAAAACACGAGGCAGACAGAGGGCAGAAGGACACAAAAACGAGGGGTGGATGATTATAACGGAGGGCAGAATGGCACAAAACACCAGGCACACCGAGGGAAGAAGGACACTAAAACGAGTGGAAACAATTATAACTGAGGGCAGATTGGCACAAAAAACTAGGCAGACAGAGGGCAGAAGGACACAAAAAAGAGAGGGAAGAAGGACACACAAGCTACGGCCGGAGGGGGCAGGCACAAAGGGAATACGGACAACGGGAGGGGTCGGGAGGAAACACAAACTACGGTCACAGATGCCAGCCAGTTATCCCCACATTGGGTCACGGGTCGAAATGCAGCCTCAGCCCCACCCCTGCCCCTTCTCTTAGACAGCAGGGACTGTTTATCACACCACAGCCCCCTCATGCTCTCACCTTAATGGTCTAGTCCATCTGGGGGGAGTCAGCCAGTTGCCCCCACATTGGGTAATCCTGGGGGGGAGCAGTAGCCCGTTCCAGTGTGGTCCCCTGTCTCCCGCTCGTGACACGCTCGTGTCGTCCGCTCGTGACACGCGATGCTTCCTGTTCCGGCTCCCTTCATTACGCTGTTTACTCAACCTTAGTCAATGAATGGTAGAGTCCTTCACCTAGGCAGAAGCGCGTCTCGGCGTATATAGCGTATCTTCCATGGTAATTTATGCTTTTCGGATTCCATTGACGACATGTCAACCATAAATGTATTATTTTTGTTCTTTCGAGAGCAAAGATTCGAGCGGGGGCCTTGTATGCTCCTCTCTCTCAAATAAGAAGCCGTGGCTAATAGTCTAGTATAACTCCCAGATTAAGGTTTATAAGGCGTCTAGCTTTCACAATCTGCGACGCCCTTGGTGCAGGAGCTGCTGAACGTGGCATCCCTTTTAATAAGATGTTCCATACTTTTAGTTCTTGCACTGTTACATAAAACAGAGTGCCTCTCAGACTTAAGAATCTTAAGAGGGGACAATTGTGTCAGAGAAAGAACAAAATGATTATAAAAGCAGAGAAGTGGTATCAGCCTAAACATCTGTTTCTCTCCGCCCCCCTGCTTGTCGGCTGGGCGAGAGCGTGTGGCTGTAAAGGTGGTGCAGTCCCCGCGGCGGGCGCCTTGCAGCGGCTCGGGGTCAGGCGAACCCTCGGTGCTTCTGGGATCACGGACGGCTTCACATGGCCTCTGCGAGCGATGGGCCAATCCCAGCGCGGCCCTGAGGCGAGCCCCCGATGACGTCAGAGCTCCTTGACCAATAGAAACGCGGCTCCCTCGTGCCAGCAGCCTATCAGAGCCTATCAGATACACACACATACAACCTTGACAGCTTTGTTTTTCTCGGTCTAAACCCTTCTCCAGAACGAGCTCTGCATATTTGTACCCGTCATTGCTTTCTGTCTCTTCGAGGACAAAATGCAGGTTACTGCTCAGCTTATAGCCCTGCAGGGCGTTGATGCCAATGTCGGGGTCTCGGGCATTCCCGACAGCAATGCGCGTTCCTGGCAACGTGGACTCCGATATATTTAAATCAACAGCATTCTTTAAAAAACTCGGGATGTTATCGTTAATATCCTGGATGTGCACGGAAACACGAACAAAGTTAAAAACAAATTAGACAGCGGGAGGGGGGGCGGGAACGGGTACACACTTACCTGCTCGGCAACATAAATCGCGCAGCCCACTCCTGCAAAAGGCAGGACGAGAGTAAACAAAACACGGCTTGAGAAGAAAAAAAAAAAGACCCCGCCCACCGCAGCGTGACGTCGCCAAAAGGAAAAATTCTCGGGATCGCCCCCGAATCTGGTCCGGGATTGACGGACAGAGCCGTCTCCCAATGGCTAGCCTCCATTTATGGAGCTAGCCAATGGGAGGAGGGGGCGGATACCCGACCCCACAGAGAAACATAAGATTTTGCTAGCGCATGCGTACTTCGTACGCATTGGCTAGGCAAAACCTAAAAAGGGGAAGTCAGGAGCCAATATGGCAAAACGCCAGAGATGCCCCCCTCCCCCTACCCCCCCAAAGTAAGACATGGGCAAGAGGTAATGGTCTGCCTCGGGGCGCTTCTAGGCAGCTGGAATTGGATCTTTACAGGGCTCCGGCATCTGTTATGGCGCCAGCCCTCGAGGCCCCCTTCGAAGGCAGTCTCTGCGATAAGCAACTTAACATCAAACCAACAGATCAGAAGTTCCTCACAAGAAAGCAGGGACTACAGCGTAGTGATAATGAGAGAGGAGCCTTCACCAGCCACTCATGCATCCATCTTCTCATATAAGCTGTTTGCTAAATGGGACTCGAAACCTCCCTCGCGTCTGGGTTATAGAGATTCTACTGGTGCAGTCGCTGCTTGAGTGAGTGACAAAAGTCAGAGCAGGACACCCGCTGTGCTCGTGGTTAACCTGGGTAATCTGCATCACATTATGGGAGGCTGCCTGTCTCGGAATCTGAACTCAGGAGGCTCTAGTCCAGGTCAATCCTTTCTCTCAGTGATGGACCAGCAAATCGCGTGCTTGTCTTTACGAGAGAGTCTTCTTTGTCTTCTAGCTTGAGCTGGTGTGGGTCGTCCCTCTTCCCAGTTCTTGCCCTGTTCCATTGTCCTTTTAGGGCATAGTTTCCTGGTTGGGTGGGGGAAAAAGGGTACACCATTCAGCATATGCATACTCGCCTGTTCAATTCCTGGCTGTTTTGGTGTCCTCAAAGAAAAATGTAATCATTGCCCAAGATTTTGAGGTACAGGAGCAGGTATTTCACCCCATGTCTCTCAGTTTCTTGTTACTACCAAGAAAGGCATCATTTGAAGCTGCACTGTTGGTGTGTGGTCTGGAAACCGTATCACCTTGGGATTTTCCATTAAGAAATATACAGCTTTGCTCCTTTTTTGCAAGAATTCGCAAATCCCCCCCCCCCAAATCTCTGCAGATGATACTGTCTTCAGAGCTGTGCAATGACAGATGATGGTCGAATAGCAAGCATACGCGTATTGATCTTCGAGTCCATGTTTATTAAAGAAATGGGGTAATATGACCCACAGGATCTTTCCCTTTCTTAGGGAAAATCACAATATTGGTCTCACCCCACAATTCTGGCACCTGACTGATTATAACAAAGAAGTTAAAAAGATCTCTTGGGATCAGAGCCAAGATATCCTCGAAAGTAGCATAGAAATCCAAGGGAATCTGATCACGGCCCAAGGCCTTACCTTGAGCCGAAGAACTAACAGCAGTTTCTACCTCTGTGAGAGCAATAGGTGCTTTCAGCCTTAAGGTTTCTACCTGGCCCAGTTTAAGCCAACAATACCATCCTGTAAATTGAAGAAAGTCCGTCATCGGTTGCCCGGAGCCAGGGGATGGCGTCGGGCCACGTTCCTATCCACAGGAGCCTCTGTGTTGGGCCTGCAGCAGGTGCCCAAAAGAACGTCTGTCAGTGCTTCATTAAAAGGCAGTAAGGGCTCCGAAGAGGTAGCCGCCGGTTGGAGCACTTCTGTCAGGAGGTTAGTCCTGGCGGCCACCGTAGGGAGTTCGAGATGGAGAGCCTCGGCTGCCCTGCATAAAACCACTGCGTAAAACCACTGCGTAACTGGCTCCCTCCTCTGTAGTCAAGACCACTGGCCTCTCCCAAATCCCAGTCCGCATAAGCACAGTCCTGTGCTAAAGGGTCCTCAGACCCCTCCCAGTCCTCCCCTTCCTCCGAAGTCTGTGGAACAGGCTCAAAATAAGAAGGAAGGATATAGGGCACAAAAGGCCCCATTGGCGTCGGTATTGGCGTCGGGCGACGTCGATTCGGCACCATGTCCGGGCTGAACCTGGGGATGTTGTCCCGAAGAGCAGGCGACGTCGGAAGCGGTGCCGGGGAGATTGGCACTGGTGGAGGAATCACAAGGTCAATCGGCGTCAATCGTGGTTCGATCACGGATCCCTGTGGGGCCTGCGGAGTCGGGGCCTGAGCCACCGGCGACACCGGGGCCGGAGCCCCCGGACATGGTAAAGCAGGACCCCCCCCGTCGGGCCCGCACGTCATGCAGGCGCACCGGCAGGGCCACATGGCGGCAGCAAGAATCTCTTGCACTGAGCAGGCGCGCCCCCACACCCGGAAAGGGGGGTAGACTGGAGGAGACGTCGCAGGCTCCGCCGGAGCCGCGGGGTTGGTACCATCCGCAACCTCGGCCGCGTCGCACGACAGGCGAGGGGAAGTCGAAGATCGACGATGCTTCTTCGAATTCTTCTTGGAATGCCTCAACTTACCTGACCCCGAGTACGAAGTCTTAGATCCAGAAGGATGGTGAGGAGGACTCCGCGACTGGTCCCTCGACCTCCCGCGGGACCAAGACCTTGAACGGTGCGCAGCCGACTGCCAGACTTCAAGCAACTTGCGGTACCGCTCCCGCAAAGTCTTCGGCGCCATGGCCCGGCAGTCGGGGCACGACTTGGGGTCGTGGTCGCGCCCCAGGGAGTAGAGACACGCGCGGTGGGGGTCCGTCACCGAAATCATGGAATGACAGTCCCCACAGTTCTTAAAACCGGGCATCCCTACGACACCAGGAGTCGATCAACTCGAAAAGATAAGGTAAGAGGCCTCAAAAAAATCTGTCAAAAATTACTGGGGGTACTTGTTCTTCCCGGATCTGCGCTTGCTGGCGCGGAAAAAGAAAGAACTGACGTCAGCGTGCGTGGGCGCGTCTAAGTAGCTCCCTCGACGTCATCCCGGCACCAACGACGCACTCGGAGCCGCACGACAACGCCTACCGACGCGCAGGGGTACTGCTGACTAAAAACTTTCCGGATCCAGTCTGACGCCTGGGGGTAATTCTAAGGTAAGGAATCTATCACTACGTGTTTCTTTCAGATATACCACTTTTAGAAAGTTGGCATTTTCTTACTTCAGCCATTTGGTGCCTGCTGCCTGTCTCTGATCACATGTCTGGGGTGGGTGACAGCAGGGCTTTGTATATTCCCCCTAGACAACCACACACATTGCGAGGTTAGGTGTGACTTAATGGACCATCCTGGTATGATAGGAGGGAGGGAGGGAGGGGCTGGACCTAGCTTTACTTACATCTGGAGAGACTGTGGCCTGTCCCCACACAAAGGGCAGCATCCCTCCATGTAGTGAGTCTGGCTCCAGGACAGGACCTCTGTGCATTTCAAAGGCCTATCTTTGAAGTCTCCCCCCACTTCAAAGGCCAAACTGCAGTACATTCCTTGACATGTGAAGACTCTGCCAGGAAGAAGGGATGCTGTGCTGCTGAAAGGACTGCCCCTCTGCTGGACTGCTGCTTTGCTGAACTCCTGCCTTGCTGTGCTGACCTGCTGACCTTTTGCCTGGTTGAGGGGACTGGTCCTGCATCACTTAAGCCCAGAGTGATTCCAAAGGTTGGCTAACTGGCTGGCCTCCTGATCTGAAGTCTTAGGGACGTAAAGACTTCCACCCAATCTGCTTTTACACCTTTACTCTACCATCTGTGAGTCTGCCTTGCCACAGAATTTCCCCATCCTAGTCCTTGACCCTTGGAAGTGGGCCTAAGGCATTCCCCAAGTGGAACAGATGCATTCTCTGCTGAGCGACACATCCCCGAGCAGACCAGATGCATCTCCTCGGCTGAGCGATCCATCTGCGAGCATAACCAATGCATCGCTGCTGTTGTTTGGATTGGATCCATCACAAAATACTTGCATCAAAGCTACATTCTCCATCTTGGGACTGATGCATCGTCTTCAGAACCGCCACTGAGCAATTCTTTTCTGGTGCAAGTTCTCCACATCCCCCATCAACGGCAGCCTTGGTGCCGTACCATCCAGCTTCCATGCTTATTGAAACAGACTCATCGTCTCAGCTGAACCTCCCATACTTAACACCGGCCTTTGCATCGCAAGCCACATCAACATCTCAGGACCTTGTACCGCAGCCTCATTACATCTAAAAACAATGCTTTGCCTCTACTGCGCTACACATCTTCGACACAGATCCATGCAACGCTATGAAACCAGGATTTAACGTACATTGGTTCAAAAGGCCTAACTATGTCCCTGTTGACAGCCGTTGTCAGTCTGAACTTTTGACTTTGTTCCGGTCCAGGCCAACCAGATATCCCTTAATAGCACTTTGTGATTTTCTGATACTACTTTTCATTTAAAACCTTAAAATTCAATATCTTAAATACTACGGAATGGATTTTTATTGTTCTGGTCTTGGTTGATTTATTAAATTATGGTCTATTCATCTAACCTTGTGTGGAATCTTTATGTGGTGTGTTCATTGTCTTACAATTTGAATTTTTTTATGAATTCTTTACACATTGCCTCTAAAGTTAAGCCTGACTGCTCTGTGCCAAGCTACCAGAGAGTGAGCACAGGTTAATTTAGGGTGTGCTTGTGCCTTACCCTGACAGGACTGTGGTTACTGCTTAACCAGGGTTTATACCCAATCAACTAGGAACCCAATTAACAGCAAAAGAGAAACAACTGACGGTGGACTACCCTTCCTGCACCTCTATGCCAGTTTCCTATTTTATCAAAAAGGACCCGCGCTACAGACCCAGACACCAACCGCCCTATGGTACCACTGTTTTCCAGATCATAGAATAATTCTTGAATGGTGTGCGCAGGAATACAAGTAATGTCCAGGGATTTGCTCTGGGAATTTTCAAAATTTCATTATTGATGATAATAAAAACGGTTCACAGAAAGACAGGGATTTTCAGCCAACGTGTTTTTTTTTTTTTTAAATTTTTCCAAAACCTTTATTTCACGCAATTACATTGTACACGGCGTGTAGCCTACAACCCTGGGGCCGGCAGCAGTTGTTCAATAATCACATTAGAGCACATCGGGGACTTATCACACAGCCATTCAGCCGACATCCCGGGGACTCGGCGGCGATCAAATTCAATCGTATTCAAGATAGTTTTCCATAGAGGCGGTAGTGCCTCGGCAGTAGAGACGCCGCGTCCCCACAAGTAAATGCACGTCCTCCTGTATACAAACAGTGTGCTCGCCATGCCCGACAGATCGCAGGGCAAATATCACTACCAAATGTGAGCGCAACACTCCTCTAAACTCCTCTAGGATCTCCGATTCGTCAGTAAGTACCACTCCCTTGGTTGTTAGTAACTAATCAATCACCAAAGGTCGTCGTTCCTGACGCATTAGTCTAGCTAAAACTGAGCTGGGCCTCTCCCCTTCTCCATATGTCCGAGCCGTGGCATACTTGCCCATATGTTGCACCTCCCTATCCGCCTCCTCATTATAGTCAGATATTAACGTGGTTATCTGTGCCGTAACATCGTCATGTGGGTTACTTTGCTGCCGCGCTTCCAGGTTCGCCAATTGTGTGTCGAGATGTTTTAATCTTTGTCTAATGGACTTAAGGACACTAGAATGTTTGGCCATGGCCATCCCTCTGATATAAACTTTGAACGCGTCCCACAAAGTCTGGAAACTATCCACTGATCCCAAGTTGGTTTCAAAGAAGGTATCAATATCATTTGCCAATTCGCCTCTGAATACCTCATCTAAAAGAGAATAAGGGGGAAAACGCCAGGTAAACGGCGGGATTCGTTTGTTTGGTACTCTCAACGTCAAAAGTATAGGGGAATGATCCGAGAGTGTACGCGGGAGCACCTCACAGCTCCGAACACAAGGGAGCGCCAAGTGTGAAATCAGGAAATAGTTTACTCTGGTAAGTATGTTGTGAACCGCCGAATAATGCGTGTATCCACCCTGTGCGGGGTGTCTGGTTCGCCAGACATCAGCAAGGTCAAGGCCAACCAGTTCCGCCTGCATGTGGGTGGCCGCCGCCGACTGCCGGCGGGGCGGACCGCTGGACCTGTCCAGGTCCGGATTGAACACAAAATTGAAGTCTCCCCCCAAAGCATTTCAGAAGAAGTGTGTGATCTACAGCGTCTGGCCAGCGCTGCGTAGAACTCAGGGTGGTCATAGTTGGGCCCATATACATTAATCACGATAAGATCGTGTCCTTTACCAACGCATCTGGTGATCAGATCGCGACCTTCCGAGTCAGCCTCAATCAGTGTCAGCTTCAAGTGGGACCGTGGATTAACCCATGTGACCACCCCCCTAGAGTGTTGTTACCCCCGTGTCCCTTAGCAGAAAGCATCTTACTCGTTGGGGGTGAGGTGTGACTCCTGGATCAGTGCCAGGTCAATGTGGTGTCTATGTAAATAGTTTAGCACTTTCCTAAGTTTGCGGTGATCGTTCAGCCCCCTCACATTCCAAGTCAAGATCTTCAATGCATCAGGCACACCGTCCCCAGCCATCACATTCGCGCCAGCCATTCCAGACGTGCAGCGGAAGCGTTATCCAAAGGTGTCTCCCCAGTACTGCAAACCAGGCTATGGGAGGCCATGTCAGTATCTATAGTACTCCTGTATGTAAACACGGGCAGCTCTCTGCCTGGCTCAACTTGTCGACCCCCCCGACCATACTACAACCTCCCGAAACAAACCCCCCCCCCCACCCACAGCAGACCACCCCCAACCTGGCCTGACAGGACCCGAACCCACCCACCAACTTACAACTCCCCACCTTCCCCTGATCACCTGAACCTAAACAGGCTTCCATAAGAACCATTATAGCCAAAAGCGCTAGGGCAGAGGTGGCAAGCGCAACCATACCACAGTGCATCAGCATTGAATATCCAACCGTTGCCCCAGCTCTACCGCCCTGTAGTAGTCTCTTAACGTGAGGTTTAAATCAATACTGTATGAGGATACTAAAGGCCTCGGCCTTCATCACCCCCCATCCTCAGCACTCATATCATTAGTACAGTTCAGCCACCATTTGTAATTGTTGACACGCTAAAGTCGTGTCCTCCTGCAATCTTGCACACCTCCACATGCTATCCAAAACATATACAGTGAAACGATCTCACCCAGCGATCGTGTCGCTTCTCCACCACAGGACTCTCTGCTTCCACGTATCAGCATATCTCGGCTTCCAAGGGTCCCTGCAATGCGAGCCGCAAGAGCACCAACTCAGTCAATCAACCCACAAGTCAAACAGTTCGGAGCCCTGAGAGTTTCTCATCCAGTTATTCCTGTTCGTCTAGGTGGCTGTTCTCATTCTGCTCCTCATTTTGACCTCTGGGACTACGCCTCTGCTCCTTGGACCATTCCTTAAAATATTTCTGGAGTTCTCTCGGATCCGTAAAGAAGTGAGAGTGTCCTTGTCTATTTATCCGCAGTTTCGCCGGGTACATCATAGCATAGTCTAGGCCAAGTTCCCGGAGCTGCTTTTTGTATGGGGCAAATTGCCGCCGCTCCTACTGTACTTTCGCAGTGAAATCAGGGTATAATGAGACATCCATGCCTTCGTATTGTAGTTTCCCTTTGTCTCTTGCAACCCTCAATGCTGTGTCCCGATCCCTGTAGTTCAATAGTTTCGCTATTATCGGTCTCGGGAGCGCGCCCGGGGTCCCAACGTGCGATGCGCTCTTTCAACTATAAACATCGGCGAAAAGACGTCCTCTCCCAACAGGGTGGTCAGGAGTTTCTCCACAAACAGTTCCATTTTCCCGGTTTGCGTTGTCTCTGCAATCCCCTTTATGCGTATGTTAGAGCGCCTCGAGCGGGCCTCCAAATCCTCTGACTTGTCCTGTATGACTTGGAGTAGTCTCGTGAACTGTTTGCGGTCTTTGTCCCATTCGGACTGTGCTTCTTCCACTTCTGTGAGACGTCGTTCTGACATGTCAATTCGCTCCGCATGTTTGTCCACACGCTCCGATATGCGATCCATTCGGTACGTCAGGGCGTCGATTTTCGAGCCTATGGACGCCATGCTGTCTTGTAACCCTTTTTCCATCGTCACCAGCATACCCTTAATGTCCGTATACAGTGAGCCATTCTGCCCCCTGCTTGACGGGGACGGCGCAGGTACCTGCGTATCCGGCTCCTTGCGTCGTCGCTGTTCGAAAGTCAGCTTGGACTGGGTTCTGTCGTTCTTGCCCATGGTTATATGTCGGCGTCCAAGTCATGCTGACTCCCAGCAAGTGAGTAGCAACTGTACTGACAACCGTGCTTCAGCCTCAAGGGCCGCTTAGCAGATCCCCGTGGCGAGGTGCAGCACCTCCACTCCCTCACCTCGCAAGGCCAACCACCAGTGCTGAAGGCTCGCACTGATCCGAACTATAGCACACCCTGTTGTGTCCCAGGAAGAGCCGTGGCGCACCCCACGGTCGCAGACGTCTAGATCTCGCCGCCGTCGTCTCACAGGCGTCGCATGGGCCAGTGCAGGGGAGTCCCGCCGTGATATCGTAAGGGGTTGGATAGCCGCAACTTGTTACCGCTCGCACAACTCCGTGCCCGTAGTTCCAATGTGGTCAGCCCCGAACGGTCTGAAAGCAAGCGCACCTCAGTTCCCTCTCTGGCCCCAGGGAGCTATGCCGTTCCTCCTTTCCAGACTCCTACCGCCTCCTGAGCGGGGTTCTCGGCGGGATTGTAGGGCGGCCAGGCTATTACAGAACACCGGTGCGAGCCTCAATGCAATCCGGCAGACCGTGCCTCCAGCCGTGCGTGCTCCCTATCCAGTGTGTATATACGCAAAATGTTGGGATAGTTGGTAAATCCCTCCAGGATGGCGTCCGCACTCCAACACCCCTCAAAGCGCGCAGCGCACCAAATCCACATATTCGTGCACACTGTAGCGCGATGGGTGTGCACGTGTTTAGCCTGAGGTGTGGGTCCCACAGGGCCTGCAGCGGATGCACCCACCTCCAGTCGGCCACTTCACCACGAGGCGTGCTTCGAACTGCTCTCTCCACAGCACTTTGCCTTCATGCGCTTCCCGCCACCCAGCGCTGGTCACATCAGGGGGATGGGGCAATTGTTTCAACACAGCTGCTCTCAATAGTGCAGAAACAGTCCCGAGTGCAGTCCATCCGTGTGCCTAGGACAGTATTAGTGGACATGGGGCAGGTTCCATTAATTACGGACACTTCCAGTAGTCAGCTGCTATTCCGCTGCCATGTCCATGAAAGGGGACCATGCAAGTCTCCGAGTCCCCCTCCCTCCGTCTCCTTGCCTCATCGCCGTCCGAGGAACCGACTCACATCAGGCACTGGCATGGACAGTTTCACATCCGTCTACCGCCGCTTTTCTCCGGGTCGCAGGCCAACCCCCGGTCCCTTCACAGCTCCGACCGGTACGGTGCCACCACTCCCCCGCCAGCCGCACGCAAGGGCACGTACAGCGGCACGCAGCCTAATCCAGTCCGCTGGTTCAGGCCTGGTCCGCAAGGAGACTCGCGGGTGTTTCAGCAGCTCCGCTCTCAGACGATTTTCAGCAGGGTGCCTGTCGAGTGTCCCCCACCGTCACTGTAGCATGTGCTGAGGCTTCAGGGGTATAATTCCTCAGTTATAGGAGGATTTTTAACAGGATTTTGTCGGCGATAGTGCGGAGCTCGGCCCCTACACGTCTTTCATCGGTGCCTGCAAGCTCCGCCCCCCAGCCAACGTGTTTCGTTCTCTTGGAGAACTTCATCAGGGCATCTCAGGGAAATACCCCTCTCGAAAAACAGAATATCAGAGTTCCCATAAATGTATTTGGAAGAAAATTGTCCTAAAAAACTAACTGGAAATGACTTGGACAATGGCGTAACCTCCAGCCCAAATAACAGCAGGACTCCAAAAATAATTAGAATCACGGGCTAAGTATGGAGATCCAAGGGAGAGTCTTCTATCAGTAAGGTTAGGTTAATCTAATTCGACGCAATATGTGGAAACTTTTCCCTATCCAAGTCGCTTTAAAAATGAGGTCCATTTACACTAATTATTCAGGAGCGGTGAACCGGTATCCATCTCAATAAAAGTCTGGCAAAGGCGCCCATCAAATATGTGGCATCTAAGAGGAATATTTCTTGTTCAAAATTTATGGATCTACTAATAGCAGTCGCAAAGTTACAATGAATCCTGAAGACTCCAGTTCAGCATTTCGGAAGCGGTGCTGACATCCGCCAGGCCGTATTGTGGCTACCGGGTTAGTTCCCATACTAGGCTTCAGGAATTTTAACTGGAGTCTTCAGGATTCATGGGCGAACTACAAGCATATGTTTGAGGAAGTCACCAGCTTGCAGCAAGTTTGTGAAAATATGTTGTTTACCTTGGTAGCAAATTCTAAGGTGCACCGGGTACAAATTTCCTACGGGCCTCCTAGACTGCCATGGTAAAGTCTGGGAATAAAGATATGGCATATCATTCAAAGTTGAGTGCACGCTTCTCCCTGGCCTGGCGGAGAGCGGTGTTGCGATCGCGATAGTTCAATAGGTGGGCAATGATTGGTCTAGGTGTAGTACCAGGTGGGGGGTCTAGCTATATGTGCTCTGTGGGCTCTCTCCACCTCTAGCATCTTAGGAGAAGGAGGTCACCTCAAACAGGGTTGTGAGTAGGCGTGCCACAAAGTCCTTCATCCGTCCAGTGTTTGCAGTTTTAGGGACACCTAAGATGCATATTTTGTTCCACCATGACTTCCACTCTAAATCTTCGTTTTTGACAGTTATAACTTTCAGGATGCGTTCCATTTGGAGAAGTTGTTCTCCTCTATGAGAAGATGCGTCCTCAAGAGTAGCGATCCTATGCCCTGCCTCATCAATGCGACCATCCGGTTGCTTCAATTTTTGGGATATGGAGTCCATTTGGGAGCACATGGAGTCCGTTTTGGACTTAATTGAGAAACTTTATTGGATTTTTGAATTATACACATTGCCATCATCTGGTACATGTCAATAAACCATAGCAGTTTACAACACATACAATCGACTCCTTTATCTTGCTGGATCTCCAAGCCCTAAGACCCTCAGTGTCCACTTCTTTGTCCTGGGTACAAGAGGGAGAGAATATCACATCTTCATGGCTCTTCTCAGGTCTCGGACAGCAGGTTTAGTCCTCTTCTGATCTTCCATGGGTCCGGTAGTGTACTTATGTGGTCTGGAAGTGGCACATATATGCCTGGCACAAGCAACTCCTTTGGAACGACCCCTGCAGACACCATCACCAAAGGGGTAAAGGTTCCTGGGGCTAACCCTAACCACTTTGGGCAAAAATCTTCAGCAACACTGAACTTGGGCTCCAAGAGCTAGGGTTGGTGTGGGGAGTGTGTTACAGTAACCCCGGTGTTCTCCCATATCTACCACTAACATCCAATTTTAGGCAGTCTGTGCACCCCCAACAGATGTCCAGTAAAATCAAAGCTTTACTTTCGGGACCAAGACAGTAGATACACACAAGGTGTTTTGGCATTCTCTTTTCCTCCTTTGAAGTACCCTCAAATGTTATAGGTAAACCCAGCAGACAGGTCTAACAAGCTGCGGCACAGCAATGGGAAAGAGTCCTAATTGTCTGGTGCACAGACAGACTGGTGGTACAAATGAAGGGCTCTGCCCATGTGTCAGCTAACATTTGCCTGTGACGGGGAGATCTCTTTGAAGCATGCCCCAAGTGTCATATAAAAATTCCCCGCAGATCTGTCAGACAGAAGTGACATTCAAGCAGGACTTGACACTAATGTCAAAGGCGATCCTCCCAGCATCCCCTGCATAGTCTATCAGGTTCAGATGGGACATCTCTGCCTATTTAGATCAGCCTATTGATTGCTCCTGGGAGCAGTTCATACCGCACCACAGGAGAACAATATGCTGCCAGGTGGCAGTGGAATTGGAAGGTACTGAAAAGGTCTTAGAAGCTTTAGGCAGGCAAAAAGGTAACTTTTCTAAAGTTTCTTCTCTGTAATAGTTAGACTATCATTTAAATTGATTTAGATTAACTATTATGAAGTGTCCTTGAAATATTTATATAGTCACTTTCTAGGTGGATATAACATTTATTAAACGTAATACTTCATCCCATTGCTTTCCCGTTGGACAACTAAACCTGCTGCAGTGAAAATAGCTTTGAGGGCATTCTCACTGTAAGGACATGTTTAACCTTACCATTGACATGTTGTACTGCCATAATGCAGTAAGCATACTTGTAGTGTAGTTCCTATATTCCCAATAGGCTCTGCGCATTGGAATAATATATACTATAGATTTGACGTAGGACTGAGGTCGACTAGGTCTCTATCGAATATATTAGACTTAATTGTGAGTGCCAGCTAGCTCAGAGGTCACTAGAAACTTTCTCGAATAAACAAGAAGGGATTAGTTTCTGACAACCGCATAAACATGACAACTTTGTTTCCCAAGAATACAAAAATGTATCTCTAGAGTCGTGGAAACAATAGATAGTTATTTCACTCAGTCAATCGTGCATGCTTCGTTTCAACAGAGGTGCAGAGAAATAGAGAGACGGGCGTTTTCAATAAAAAGTATTTATTGAACAGTCTTCTGTCTCATGCAGGAGAAATGAACTGCTACAATCATAATACTGGTTGCAAAGTACAATACGTACAGTACGAAGAGTATTATAAAACTATACTGTAAAAGCATGATATGGTTTATTTTTTTATTTTTTATTAAACAACTCCAGTTAATACAAAAGTCCATAAGAAAAAACATAACTAGAAAATGAAGCAATATGTACATCAAAAACAGATATTAAAAAAATAAGGACAATTTCATGAATTTATACAAAGTAGCTAGAATATGATATACATCTCATTTATCAAGCAATACAGTAATACAGAGAAAAATGTATAGTAATATTACATATTAAAAAAGGTCTTATATTGATCTTAACGCCGTGCTCCAAGCTGTTATAGGGGACCAGATCTTACTGCCCCGCATTCTAGATTGTCTTCCCCTGGTAGCATAGGTGGCTTTTTCCTGGTTAAACACCCCTAGAAAACGAGTTAGACACATTTGAAAGCTCGGTGGGTCTATGTCTTTCCAGCGAGCTGCAAGTATTATTCTATACACTGCTGTACCAATAAAAAGACTTGATTCCTCCTCCAAACTCAATTCAAGAGTGCTATCATAGCCCAGCATATATAAGGTGGGAGAGTCCGCTACTTTATGCCCAAACACCTCCTCCCAACATTCTAATATCATGGTCTTAAACAATGTTAGTTTATCATATTCATAAAACATGTGTATTAGAGTAGCTGGACCTATACCACATCTTGGAGACTCATCATTTATCCTTTTACCCCATGCATGCAGCTTTGCAGGAGTATAGTACAAATTATAGATAGTCTTATACAGCTGGGCTTTTAGGCTAGACGATAGAAGCAGGAGTGATGTTAATAATAGGCTCATGTCAATATCTACATTTGGGTTGGCCAGTTTACCAGCCCACAATACTTCAATATGCTCCAGGTCATCCTGTAATTTTTCCAGAAGCATCCCGTATATTATACCAATTCTGGTAGTAGTTTTACATATAATTTCTAGGAGTGGGATCCTTTCCAGTTTAATACTAGATGCTTTTAACCTTAGAATAGTATTAACTTGAATGAATTTAAAATAATTACCATTAGATACATTGAACTTTCTCTGTAAATTCGAAAAAGTGGCATACATATCATCGCCCAGAAAGTCCCAAGCTGTAATAATCCCCATGCCTTCCCATTTTTAGGTTTCGCCCTGGGCGTTGGCAACTGCATAGCAGTTGCCCCGCCCACGGCGAAACGTCATGATACTACATAGGGGCTTTGGTTCCGCCTCAGTCTCTCATTGGCTAGCTCCATAAATGGAGGCTAGCCATTGGGAGACAGAGGCTGTCAATCACGTTTTCTTGTGAAAACGCGATTCGGGGGCGTTTCTCGGTGGTTTTTTAAGTCCCGCACCTTTGTTCCGGGCCGCGCTCTCATTGGCTGCCGGCCCGGGACACCCCCGTGACGTCATCCCCGGGCCGCGCTGTGATTGGCTGGCCGGCCCGGGACCTGACTTGTTGTATTTATCAGAGCCGTCCAAGCCAATGCAGTTACATCGGCAGAAATTAGCAAATGAATCCCCAGACCTAAACAGATGACGGTATGCCTCTGGAGTTTTGGTTTCTTCTGTTCCTTTTGAAATTCGATTTATTGCCGGTTGCTGTCACGCCGTCGCATCTCTCCCCGGATCGGTTTTGTTTTGTTTCCCGGCGTGTGTGCAGCCGGGCCTGCTGTTTTGTAAAGCGACCTTCCAGGTCTTCCCCCCCCCCCCTGCGGTTCCTCAAGGTCGCGCGCCTGCGAACACCCCCCCCTCGCTCATTCCTATATTAAGAATGCGCGGGCCAGGGCGCCTGCTCTTGACAGTCACCGAGCCGTACATGGATTGGCTGCTCATGGACACACTAGCCGAATTCCTTGGCAGGCCGGGCGTTTGGTTCAGTCCAGCAATTCATTTTAGTTGCTGGACCGTCTGAGACAAACCAGGCCATCAAATTTAGGGCTTCACTGCCTTTGTGTCTTGTGGGTCATGTTCATTTAAACAGAGACTAGTGCATTACTTTTTTTTAACTTTCTTTTTATGGAAACATTTGTATTCAGTTTTCCAGAGACTGTACATTGATGCTCCTGACTCTTTTACTTCGAAAAGTTGTATAGCTCCCTTTCCTCATTTGCACGTTGTTCGACTAGCCTAAACCGATACTTTCAATGGTCTGTGACCCTTTTAGTCTTTACCCCGTCTTTTCTAACCTGTTAAAGATTTCCACCATCTTAGCTCTCCACCATCTTAGCTCTCCTTGGCTGTTCGGACCTGTCACGTACACAAACCATTGCAATATATTATATATTTTTTATATTACTTTTTTGCAAATCTTTGTAGATCCCGCTCTTTTCATACCTAGTAGAGATTCCACCAGGCACACGGTGTGTCACTGCTCATCACTTCCACTGTTTTCTCTTTCACTTCACAGGGCAGTTGCATTTCTGCACCCTCTCATTCCTTATGTGTCGAGTCCATTCTGCCCCCCCCCACAATGTTGTCAGTGTGTAATGTCTCCTGTGAGCGAACTTTTATTGCATTAGCGCTGTACTTTTTAATGATTTAATAGCTATCTCCTTGGGAGATGCAAGTGTCTTTGGCCTGTCAACATTCTCTAGTGGACTTGTCAGTTCCCCAGTGTCCATCTTTGTATTCTTGCATATTGCAGTGACTGTGTTCCGGAGTAAATCGAGAATATTCGGCCATTTGTGAAAAGCTATTTCAATATTCACTCAACGGAAAACCTGTTATCTACTCTCTCTGTGTGTGTGTGTGTGTGTGTGTGTGTGTGTCAGTCAGTCAGTCAGTCAGTCAGTCAGTCAGTCGGTCAGTCAAGTTTTCATGATAGCCTCTAACTTTGTAAATGATCCCCCGTGATTCATTGCTAAATCTGTTTCATGTGAATACTCAACAAATCAATCATGCCTTCTGGGCATACTTTGGATCCCACTGGTATGTGGTAACTCCCAGTTATGTAATCTTTGTCTCGACTAATATGAGTTGCATGTTGTCACCAGTGAGAACATCTGTCTCATTCATGAAGTGGAGATTTTCTTCCAGTTTCTTTTAGTCATGTATATGAGCCAATTTCATTGGTAATATGTAGCATTGCTAAGCACTGGAATTGCTACCGCAGCCATGTGGGGCAGTTTGTCATTTGCAGATTCCAAGATCTCCATTCACGACCCATCTTTACAATTCCGTATCTCCCCCAAATAATATCTCGAACTGGGACAGAGGGCATCTCTGCCTTTTCCTATTGTAAATTCATCTGACATGTCCACATTAGTACCAGTGCCCTGGGATTCGCGTACAAAATACAGTATTATAGGACCAGCAGTTTGTGTTGACTTCTTTGGAAAATATAGACGGTGAAATGGGAGTAAAAAAATGACCTATTGTAAATAAAAAACGGTATCATATTAGCCATAAGAGAGGATTTGTAGATTTTAAACTGCAGTTTATTCCACATCTTTATAGGCCAATTCACATTAAAAACTTGTTTTCAAAGTAGTTTCCTAGGTGATTGCACTCTATTTGCCGAGTTAAAAGTGAATAATCTATATATAAAACAAGTCCTTAAGGCTCAGATAGGGAGGGGTCTCCAGAAACTTTTAAATAGCTTCATAATCTTTCAGATCTGGGTCTTTATACGACTAAAACCAAATCATGCGCAATGGTTTGTTGGCAACCGCAAAGCAGACTAATCCCCTTTCATATCGGCGGAACAACCCTGAAATGTTCCTCTACATTTTCTTATTTGGGGGTACCATTCAAAAGCAGAGGCACCTGAAGGGGTAAGGGTTACACAGGGGTAGCGCCCCTGTGTAAATTTGCTTCCAGGTTCGGGTCTATGCCCTTAAATGCAGCAATTTACTATTTATAAAGTCAGACCCATATCAATCACTACATAAGGGGGAGGGGCATACTGACCCTTCACCCCTGCAGAGTAGCGAAACTCAATTTTGCAAAGACTTATGTCAGTCCCTCCTAGTATACCTGTAATTGTAGTCCATGAAGAGGTAGGTTTGCTCCATCTGGGAGTTACAGTAAGGAAGGGACCTGTACTATTGTGACTATCAATCTTGTCCAGGCCCAAAGCAGTTTTGACACAAATGGTGATTACAGCATCTGTAAATTTAACAGGGGAACATAAGTTCAAGTGTCTCATGTATGTAAATAATGAACTCCATGCTATCAATAGATCAGACCTGTTTTTTAAGCTGATGTCTATATACACTCAGTTCAGACCTTTGTGAAAAGAGAATTGTTAAATCGGCTAGAGGAAATGAAGTGGGGGCAATTTAAAGAAGGGGATGGTGGCGGCTTTCCTTCCACTATGTACAACACCACATATTGAGCCATATCTGTTAAAGGTCCCATGCCTTCAGAGATATCTGTCAAGATTTAGATTTGTCCTTGCTTACTTTCTGGTGTCTTACACCTCTGTGTTTGCTGTGAAAAACTTGGTTCCCTGCCCATGTAACTCAATTACGTCCCAATCACAACTGCATATGTTCTTTTCTGTGAGCTCTATAGAGAACAGAGAATTCTGATACTATTACCTTTTCTGAGAACCTTAAACATTACTTACAAGTGCTCCAGACTGATCAAGTATGTGTAACAGTATATCTCTTCTGTTGTCAAGTGCAGGCGTATAGTCTGGAAATAAGGATGATATATTTGATGCTTGCTGATTTTAAGGATCCATGGATTAGCAACTACTGTTGGAAAAAAATCTTTAAAAAAAATGTTTTAAATTCTAACATATTTGGGCGTTGTATTAGTTTATACGATAAACTACTTGTTGACATTGTATGACTGCTTAGTTAGCCCATAGAGGTCTGGGTAGTAATACAATTATTTTAAGTTATTTAAGTTTGCCTAAAATGTGTTTAGATTTTATTTTTATTTCCCAAATGCAGGAGAGCACCCGGGAATAGATAACGTTCCAAGTGAAGTAGCTTGTCCTCTAAATGCGAGGAAGGAGGAAAATTTAGCGAATTTTGAAGGATTGTTTTTAACCATTTTTTCTATGCACTAAGACTCTTTTTATACCGGGCTGCTTGCGAAATCATTTGCACAATTTTCTCGACTGCAAGTACCGTATACCGATAATGCATTGTATGGACATATATATATATACATATATATATATATATATACATATATATATATATATATATATATATATATATATATATATATATATATTCACGAAGGTTTTCCCAGTTGGATGTTCCCAAGGACAACAGATGACTCGCACTCCAGGGTCCGTGTTAACAATGTATGTTTATTGGCGATGCGTTTCGACCAGACGGTCTTTTTCACAAGCCAACTTCTTACAGTAACAAGCACTGGCGTTGCCAATAGGTCTCGCAGTAGGAAAGTTGGAGCTATTGGTTTTGTAAATGACATTTTATATTTATATATCATTATTGGCATTGTCAATAACAATCTATAAATATAAAATGTCATTTACAAAACCAATAGCTCCAACTTTCCAAATGCGAAACCTATTGGCAACGCCAGTGCTTGTTTAGCGATGTCATCGTTGGCCTGCATAGGGAGCAATGAGGAATGCCACAAAGGAGTGTATCGATTGAACCTAGGAATTAACATATATTTAGAAACTTTCGACCAAACTTTCCAAGCGCTAAAAATAACTTTGAATTTTACTTTTTTTAAATAGCTTGGCTCTAATTGTCTCAACAAGAGACGATTAGCTTTCATCCCAATTGATAGCTCATAGAGGTTATTTCTGTGCCCCCTGCATTCTCAGTGGAAGGAATGATGTTAAGGAGTGGTGCCATTTGTTGCAGAAAGGCAGCCCAGAAGTAGAGCAACATGTTGGGGATTGCTAGGCTGCCTCTATACTGTGTCAGTGATAGATATTTTAGGGATCTCCTAAAACTTTGCCGTACTTCCAAATAAATTTGGATAGCTGAGATTAGAGAGCCTTAATGAGATTATCCTCAACAATCAAGGGGATGGCCCGAAATAAATACAATACCCTGGGAAGTTCCCCCTGCCGATAATTGACAAATATAAGCTATTGACTTGGGCTAGGTCTTTTCTTATGGTGTTCATTAGTGGTTCGTAATTAAGTTTAGAGATGATTCGGACATCTGGATTTATACATACCCCTGGATATGTAGCTTTTTCCGCTCTTCTGGAGTCGATAAAATCAGTGTTATCGGTACACAGTATAATCGTTTTACCTTTATTGAGGGAATATCCAGAGTAGTAGCCATATGTTTATGTAATAGCCTCTATTTCTATAATTGCTTCAGCCGGGTTGGGTGTTAATACTACAACGTCGTCAGCGTACGCTAGTATTTCTGTTTCATATACGCCAACCACCACAGGTTTAATTGTTTGGCTTTCTAACAATTTCTAAATCAGGGGGTTAATATAAAGAGCGAACAAGATCGGGGAGCAAGGGCAGCCTTGCCTTGTTCCTCTTATTTGAATTGCACCAGATTCGAGACCCATTATTTGGAGCTTAGCTTTCGGATCTTGGTACATTGCTCTTATTGATTTTACAAAATTAGGCCCAAAGTTGTTATACTCCAAGACCAACAAATAACAATACGTTGGTGGAGGGCCTGAGGGATATTTACAGACCAGCCTAGGTTGTACCCCTCTCAAAACTAATAGAACAACAAGAAAACCTAGGGGTCTCTACAGGAAAATATCATGGAAAATCCCTATTTATTACCCTGACGTCTAGCATAGTACATCAAGAAAGGTCAAGACTAGATAGTTCTGACACAAGACAAGAAATGTTTAACAGGGGGCCACCTGTGATTGTAGATCAAAACTCTTGTAGGATTCCCATAAAAGACTTGTAATGATCAATGTTATCATTTGGTCATCCTTAGGGTCGTGTGTCTCTGGATCATTGAGACATAGATCGTACCCTATGGTTGATTAGGGTTCCGACCCACAATCACTGTTGGACCATGTGATATTGATCTGATGGAGTCAAGTGCAGTGCAAGAAATAATAAAAGTGGTGAGTTAAAATAGGATAGAGGACCAAAAATAGGAACTTTTTATTCGGGAAGGTCTCTTCCTGTTAAAACCAAGAACAGAGCAAAATTATATAGCAGTTTAACCAAATATCTGCATATGGGCCAACATGTTTCAGCCTAATGGGAAAAGGGAACCCAGGCTTTCTTCAGGGCCTCTGTTCTCATTGATAATGCTACTGCATATAGTGCAAAAAATATGCCACCAAAAAATGTAATAATGCAAAAGTGAATATAGATCTATAACAGCAAAGGATATATTTTCCGTCGTCTGTTGGGTCTCCTTGATGACACCTGGTGTGTTTGTTACATCCAGTGTGCCCGGGGACCAGACCTCACCTCTCCAGGACCTGGCTCAGGAACTGTGTGACCCCGCTCTGTCCGTCGTTGCCTCTAGCCGGTGCTGAGTCAGGGGGAGGCCAAGATCGCCCACAAGAACTCCCACGACACACGGTCGAAGGCCATCTCGGCGTCTAAGAGGATCATCGACATCTGGCCCCCCGTCCCGGACAGGATGTCAAAAAGTGAAATAGCTGGCGCGTGGCTTGGCTAGCGAGCATGGCGGTCGTGTGAGGCGAGAGCTCCGACCAGCCCTGTTGATATCCTGCTGTAATTTCCTGCCCTTGGACATCTGCAGGGCAAAGCTGAGCACCGTCGAGGTCGCCTGCCCTTCAGCGATACTCCGGTGTCTGCAAAGGGTGTGCTCCGGTGCTTTTGCGGAGCGAAAAACCCAGCGGCTGAAAGGGGCCTGCCGTGACGCGGGCGGAGAGCGGGCCGGGGCCTCTGGTGAGCGGCCAGGCCGGGACGCCTGTGGACCTGCGCCGATGAAGCACACAAGGAGTCGGCGCCTCGGTGGGTGGATGCCCCCCCCGGCTCGGCGGAGCATCGGGAGGTGCTGCTGGAGTGTCTGGTGCCGGTGGACTGGCTGCAATCGGGCCGCTGGATCCGTCCTCGGGAGTGCGGCCGTCATTTTGCGCTACACGCCGGGCGCCTTGAAGAGACAGGCGGCGCCGGTGCCTGGCCCAGCATTGGCAGACTCTGGGACGGTGGCGGCGGGGAGCTGAACGGGGGCCTCCCCCACCTTCCTTTTTCTTCATGGCCCTGGATGTGGCGGATCGGCCGGCCCAGCTGAACGGGAGAGGATTGGAACTGCTGAGGCTGTCGGCGCTGGCCCTGGGAGCACGGTGAGCCAGAGTGGACCTGTGTGGGGTGGAGAGTGCGGCGGCGGCGGCCCCCCACCCCCCTCCCTCCTTTTTCTCCCCAATCCCTGGCTGAGATCCTTGAGCAGCCACCATGCAGGATAATCTGGAGGGTCGGATCGGGCCACGGGGGAGGCTGTGAACTGAGGGGCCCTTGACTAGTGCGTAGGGGTGCCTGAGAGAAGGGAGTGGCGGCACATCGTTGTCACATCGTCCTGCTGTTCAAGGCGTGGGGAGCGGCCGCCGGTCCCACGTGTCTGAGACTGTGCTGAGGATTGCTGAGATGACACGGGACAGCACCGGTGGTGGTCAGAATAAGCAGGGGCCTATGGACAAGTTCACGGAGGCCGGACACGCCACTGGGTCGGTGGGGTCGCAAAGCCAGTCGCCCGATAATGCTGTCCTCCTGGCTGCCATCACCCAGTCCAGGGACATGCTCGATGCTAAAATCGGCGCGGTGGGCTCGGACGTGATGCTGCTTCGCCAGGACTTGAGGAAACGCAGTTGAAGGCATCACGGGCGCAGAGACTCGTATCTGGGAGGTGGAGGACGATGTGTCTATCCTGAAGAAGAAGATAGCGGATATGGAACGCTTGCAGAAGGGCCTGGCCCTGCGCGTCGAGGATGCTGAAGGGCGGGCTCGGTGGAACAACCTTCGCTTCGTGGGTTTTCCGGGGGGCTGCGAAGGGGACAGCGTGGAACGCTTCCTAACCCAGTGGCTGGAGGGCTGGCTTCCCCCGGAGGTGCTGTCTAGCTGCTTTGTGGTGGAGCGGGCCCACAGGGCCCTGACGCAGAAGACCCCCCCAGGGGCGCGTCCGAGGCCCATCATCTCCAAATTCCTCAATTACTCAACCGGGACACTATCCTGCGTCAGGCGCGGATTAAGGCCTCCCTAATGTGCAATAACACGAACATACTCATCTTTCCGGACTATACACGCCTAGTGCAACAGCAGCGACAATCCTTCCTGGCTGCTAAGGCGCGACTCCGAGGCCTCAAGCTCCAGTACGCCCTGTTGTACCCGGCCCGGCTGAGAGTCATTTTGCAGTCCTGCACGTTGTTCTTCGACTCCCCGGAGGAAGTGTTCAAATGGACGGACGAAACTGTCAAGCTGAGTGTCAATACGCCACCGGGGAGGGAATCGGATTCTTCCTCCAGCGGGATAGCTCGAGACAGCCTCAGGAGTCAGCGGCGACGGAACAGAAGAACGCGATCCGGGAACAGCTCTCGCTCTGGCTCCGCAGTCCGGCGGGGGGGTTCATCGTCGGAGCAGCAAACTGCAGTGAAGTGAAGCTGGAGACTTTTGGTTTGATTTGCATTCTGTTATGGGTGGATGTCTAGGTGGGCTAGTTCCTTCGGGCTGGGGGCCTTGCCTTGCAGGACTGGTCGGGAGGGAGTGACACCCTAGGGATATGGGGTACTGTTTGAGGATCCGTTGGAAGGGGTGGCCTTTGTTCCCCCGTTGGGGTCCAGGCTATACTCTGGCCGCGAAAGGTGCTTCCATGTTCGGGAGGTGCAGGGTGGGGGGTGGCGGGCCTTGTATAGCGGGGTGGGGTTTTGGGGTCTGTTTGTGCTTATCTTGATGCTGCCTTTTTGCCTTATTCTCTGTGTGTTGAGTCGTAGAAACACTACTAGCCTATTTAGAGTTGGTTCGCCATGTCTGATACTGAGGGGACGGGACGGGTAGCCCCAGGCTCCTTACGCTTCCTTAGCTGGAATGTGCGTGGGGTGCTGGACAAGGTGAAACGGGGAGCACTGCTTCAGTATGCCAAAAGGGCCGGGGCGGATGTTCTTCTACTCCAGGAGACCCACATGCTAGGCACGAAGGCGCTATGCCTGCAACGCTATGGGTTCCACCAGGTATACCTCTCCGGGTTCACCAGGGTGTCAAAAGGGGTAGCGATATTAATTCACCGCAGGGTCTCCTACATACATGATAGACTTTGGGCCGACACTCAGGGTCGATATGTGATTGTCCAGGGTAGAATAGGGGGAGACAGAGTAACCCTGGGTAGCATTTACGCTCCGCCGCCCTTGCAGTGGTCTCTTATGGAGCAGCTCATGGCTCTTTGGGGAGACATACCTGATGCCCTAGCTGTGGTTGGGGGGACTGGAACGATGTGATGGACCTGAGTTGCGATAGGTGGCATGGTGGTGCGACTGATGGGGTGAGGGCCCTCCCACGAAACTGCGCGCCCTGGCGACTGGACTGGACGGACACATGGAAACATATGCACGGCCTGCGTAGGCAATACACATATTATTCGACAGTTCATGACTCATTTTCCAGACTAGATTATATCTTCGTGCCCAGGGGACTGACACATAGGATAGTGTCGACTGCAGTTATGCAGAGAGTCTTTTCTGACCACTCACCGATAGCCCTCACATTTCGTATAGGTCCCGGCAGACAGCCTTTCAGGTGGCGGATGTCGGGGTGGCACTTGCTGAAAGAGAATTACTGGGAGCATTTGTCTAAAGAAATAAACTAATACTTTGTCTTAAATGTAGGTTCCATGGATTCTTCGGCCGCCATATGGGAGGCGATGAAGCCCACGATGTGGGGGGGGGTCGATATTTCTTGGTGCGCAGCGGCGCGTAGGGAGCAGCGACGTGATCTGGTGCTGCGAGAGGCGGCCATAGAGGCGCTGGAGCGGAGGGGTCGGGAGGTAGGCAGTGGACTGGCCAGACGACAGCTGGCGCTGGCTCAGTAGCAATACACTGCGGTTTTGATGGAAGAGGCTAGGCAGGCTTGGCTGGCCACACGTAGCCGGGTGTACCAGTGGGGCGATAAATCTAGTAAGATGTTACACCGCTTATGGCAGGGCACTCTACATGCCCAGCCGTTGCCCCGGTTGGTTGATTCAGAGGGGTTGCCTGTTACTGAGCACTCGGTCATTGCGGAGAGCTTCGCCGCATATTATGAGGAGTTGTATGCGCCTAGGGAGTGTCTGGCGGATGACGTAATCCAGCGGTTTATCAACGATCTACCCCCACGGTCAGTCACGGATGACGTAAGAGAGCAACTGGACAGGCCGCTGTCTGATGATGATGAGCTGGGCTCAGCTTTGGGGGAGCTGCGCCCTGGTAAGGCTCCCGGTCCTAATGGCTTTCCGTCTGAGTTTTTCAAGCGGTTTCACGTGCAGCTCGGGCCGCACTTTCGCCCGGTAATTGAGGAGGCGTGCGAGGGGGGATTGCTCCCCCCGGACTGGAGACATGCAGAGGTGGTGGTCCTTTTGAAACCAGGTCGACCCCCCGAAGACCATGCATCTTACCGCCCTATCTCCTTACTCAATATGGAGGCCAAGGTTTTTTGCTAAGGCCCTGGCCAACAGGCTCAAGCCCCATATCTCCAGCTTAGTCCATCCTGATCAGGCGGGATTTATGCCGCGGAGTGCGACTCGCCACAATATAAGACGCGCACACGTAGCGATCTCGGCCTGGGAGAGACTTGGGGAGCAGGCGGCGCTGTTACTAGCTGATATGGACAGGGCATTTGATTCCCTGAGCTGGGAATACTTATTCGCCCTCTTGCGGCGCCTGAATTTTGGTCCACGATTTATGTCTTACTTACGGTTATTATACACTGACCTTACGGCGTTGGTACGAGTGGGGGAGCAATATAGCGCTCCTTCCCGGTCCAGAGGGGCACTCGGCAGGGATGCCCCCTTTCCCCCTATCTCTTCGCGCTGGCCATGGAGCCCTTGGCGGTGTGGGTTCGTATAGATGCCCAGCTCAAGGGTTTCCGATGGGCACCGGGTCTCACCGACAAAATACCACTATATGCGGATGATGTCTTATTTTTTATTACTGATTTAGATCGCTCAGGCCACGCTTGCTTTGTATCTTAGAGATCTTCGGTGAACCCTCCGGTCTGTACATGAACCCGGCCAAGTCGACGTTGTGGGTGCTGGGTGGACAGAAACGGGTGGGCACATGGGCTTCGGGGCTACAGCTGGCGACCGGAGGGGTTAAGTATTTGGGGGTCTACCTGTCGGAAGAGGCGACTGCCTCCTGAGATCGCAACCTCACTTCAGTGTGGGATCGCACGCGTGAGGATCTGAAGGTCTGGTCCCGCATGCCCTTAACGATCTATGGCAGATCGGCGATCTTCAAAATGGTGGCGCTTCCCCGTCTACTGTACCAGCTACAGAACCATCTCTTTCAGATTATGCCCCATTGGTTCCGGCAGGTCAATTCTGCGCTGGGTGGGTTCCTATGGGAGGGGGGATTGCACGGGTGGCTTTGCTTACGTGTTTTCTGTCTACTTACTCGGGAGGGTTTGCTATGTCCGATATTCTTTCCTATTATCAGGCGGCGCATTTGTTGGTACTCAACGAATGGTGGTATGGGGACCGGGGCGACCCGGCCCACGCGGTAGAGCGACACTTGATGGGTACTGCGTCCGTCCATGCCCTGCTGTATTCTGCGCCGCTTCGGCGACGCCTCCCGTCCGCCACACAGGTGGTTTTCTCTGTCTGGAGGCGGGCTCTGAGTAGGATGGGATGGTGGAATGTGCTGACCCAGGAGACTCCTTTGTGGCGCAATGGTCGGTTTCCCGATCTGAATGCCCTGCGGGGCTTTGGAGGTTGGGATGCGATAGGGATCTCCTTGTTGGGCGATGTCATGATGGGCTGTACCCTGAAGTCCTTTCAGGATTTACAAGATGAGTACGGGATGCCACGTTCCCAATTTTTTTAATAGCTCCAGTTCAGGCACGCGCTGCTGCCTTACTTGACAGACGTAGGGTCCCTTCCTGAATTCAGCCCGATAGAGGCCAAAGTGTTCATGGGTGACCTCCCAGACAAGAAAATCTCACGTATTTACCAGACGTTGGTGCACCACTGCTCCACAGACCTACACAGACTTAGGGCAGCGTGGGGTGGGGACGTGGGGGACTTGGAGGAGGAGGAGGATTGGGCTGAGGCCCTGGCTAGTCCGAGGGGAGCGCCCATATCCACGCGCTTGCGACTGATTCAATTCAAATACTTACACCGCACATATTTCACCCGGATGCGCATTTGGAGGGCGGGCATGATCAGTTCTCCCGACTGCCTCTGCTGTGGTGTAGAGGAGGACACGCTTTTCCATACTGTGTGGGAGTGTTCGGCTCTGCAAGGGTTCTGGAGTGGGATGTTCATTTGTCTGTCTGAGGTTCTGGCGTGAGTGCTCCCGCGCACACCGAAATTAGCCCTGCTGCACGTGATGGAGGGGATAGGGGGCAATAGATATAAGCGCCACTTGCTAGTGCTCGGTCTAACGCTGGCAAAGAGAGACATTGCTAAGGCGTGGAAGGCGCCCCAAGCCCCGCCGCTGCCTACTTGGAAGAATGGGATGGACTTTTGTATGGGACTCGAGCAGCCTATATTCGTAGCCAGGGGATGCCCCATAAACATTTTAAGATATGGAAGCGATGGGCGGACTATCGTGGTCTGGACCTGGACCCGCCGCCTGAGCGGACTGACCTACCGGATATTTGACAAGTGGCTCCTGGATGGAGAGTAGGGAGTGTTTCGTTGGACTTGACATGCAATGTACAGATTCTACGTAATTAGGTGACAGCATTGGCACACATGGAGGGTGGGTGTTGGTTGTTTTGATGTAAAATGTCTAGGATTGTACTGCTGATATATTGATGTGTGCAGAAACTCCGGGTTTTGGAGCCTTGTATCATATGTGACCCCTGACAAATAAAATCTGTTTTAAAAAAAAAGTGAGCTAGCTATGCGAGTATGGTCCGTGGTACCCTTTCCAGGGATGAAGCAGTGCTGCCACGGGGAGACAAGACCCTCCCGAGCCGATTAGCCATGATCTTAGCGTATAGCTTTGAGTCCGAATTAATTAGTGAGATTGGGCGATATGGTGATGGAAGATCAGTGGGTTTGCCCATTTTAGAAAAAAATAATTATGTTGGTTTCTTTCCATGACTCAGGCGGAATGCCACTCCATTGTATACCAAGAAATAGATCAAGTAGCAGAGGCACTATAAACTCACCCAAAATTTTATATAATTCTAGAGGAATTTTATCGGGGCCTGCAGCTTTCCCTGAGGCTAGATCGGAAAGAGCAATTTGTAGTTCTGTAACAGTGATTTCTTTCTCAAGATCTTCTCTAGTTATAGCATCAATACCCATGCTCATACCTATATCAGTTATAAATTCCCTTAGAAAGTTTTTAGTTTCATCACTGTCGGCTAAGCTATCCTTCTGGTAGAGCTTTTGGTAATAGTGCTGAAACACTTCAACTATATCCTCTGTTTGTGTATGTACGTGGCTACCTGACTTAATGGATGAAATCACATTGTAAGAGATTTTCTGTCGAGTACGCAGGGCAAGTTGTTTACCAACACTTTCCACATTCTCATAAACATTTCTTTGGTGTACTCTATAAGTCTCTGCAGCTTTTTGGGTCAGCCCATTATTTAAGTCTGTTTTTAATAGAAGCATTCAGCGCATTGTGTGTTTCCCATCCTCCCCTCGAGCTATTAATGCGATATGTTCTTCTTCTATTCTGGCTAACTCAAGCATCCTTTAGTTGTTCTCGCTGTCGCGCTGTTTTTTGATTCTAGATACATAGCTACATAGCTAATTGTTTCCCCCCTAAGGGCAGCTTTAAAACAGTCCCATACCACACACCTAGGGGCACTAAATCGGTTTGTGTCAAAGAATCCTTGAGCCCAGCTTGTGATGTATTTAATATAATCACTATTAGTCAGGAGTTTCCTATCGAATGTCCAGTTAGAACGTTGTCTGCTAAAAATAGCCTAGGTCGATTGTGAGAATTAGGGCATTGTGGTCAGAAATTATTTTGGGATATTTAAGAACTTTAGCTTGGTTAGATAAGTCCCTCATTACAAATATATAGTCAATTCTGATGTACTTATTATGGCGGTCTGAAAAGTATGTATACCCAGGGTCTGGCTGGTCTTTAACATCCCAAACATCCACAAGGTCATAACTATCTCTAAGCAGGCTGATAGCGTTGAATACTCTCGGTTTGCGGCCTGAATATCTTTGCTGCCTCTGTTTGTTAAATGCAGACCCTAGCGAGATATTCAAATCACCGCAGAATATAAGTGATCCTGACCAGGAAGCAGGTTCAAGTTAAGGTCCAGATTTTCAAAAATAGAGAGATCATCCTGATTTGACCCTTAAACTGAACAGAGAGTTATACCCAGAGCCTGTTCGATGATAACCCATCTGCCATGAGTATCTGCTGCCTTACGTGTGGCTTGACCTATAAAGTTTTTAGCTAGTATAGCGACGCCACGAATATTTGTTGTTTGAGTAGTGCATGCCAGCAGATTATAGCCCCTAATTTTTAATAGATCCTTCTTATCCCAGGGCAGGTGAGTCTCTTGAAGACATATTATATCAGCATGGATTTGATTAATTATTTCACTCAGACGGGCGCGTTTATTCCTATCATGAAGCCCAGCCACATTCCATGTGCATATTGTTAGTCTCCCCATAAAAGTTTGTAAATTAATTCCGTGAGTGCTTGCGCTCCCAGTATTCTAGCTGTTTTTATTTTTTGGCATGATACATGTTCCTTTGATGTACTTTTTAATGGAAGTGTAAGATTGTTTATATCACTAGCTATTTCTATTTCCAACCTGAAGTTATTTTTTTTACCTGTTTTTACGCCCCTGCCCCCCCTCCACCACACCCCTGCCGCCTCCCCCCTCCCAGCTCATACCCAAAGGGAGGCAAACAGACTCCACGAGAGTCTGGTAGTGATTAACATGCAACACATGATCAGAGCCCGATCTATAAACATTTTTTTTTTTAAACTTGTACACTTCGAGATACCGATCTAAACATTTCATATCATATAGATTAATACATGAATACATTCTAATCCCCTGCGTAGACACGGAAATGCAAAAAAATAAGCCATATCGTTTCACTTCAATCAAATATTCTAATACCCATCAGATACACATCTAAGTGCATATGTTTGAGCGCAGCTAGCTTATTTTATCCCATCCAGATATTCTTGAGCTTTAATCTCGGAAAGAAAGAATTACGTTTGGCCTCCATGGATCACCTTGCGCCGTGCAGGGTTGTTTAAATAAACCTGCGCTTTTTTTTCTTGGAACGGCTTAATTAACTGGCGCAACTCCACCTTCTTTCGACGGTAGAGTGGCACAAATCGGGGCGCACAAAATAGGTGATCCCTTTGCTAGTGCGCTTAGCCTTGGGTGTGGCCTTCTCAAAAATTGCCTGCCGAAGCAGAAAATTTCCAAAAAAACCCAAGATAGCTCGGGGATAGGCCCCGGGTTTCGTCGGTAATTTCAGAGTAAACGGCATATGGTGGGCACGCTGGACTTCTGCATCCCAATTCCAGCTCAATAATTCTGGCAAAGAGTCACGGAGGAGGTTAATCACAAATAAGCAGGTGTCTTACCCCTCTGCTGCATCAGGTACCCCCAAAACGTGGAGATTATTTCTGTGCTGGCGGTTTTCAAAGTCCTCGAGTTTCCACCTAACGTCCACCAGCTCAGATTCGTGGGATTCAACTGGTTCTTGATTCGTAGCGAGTTCTGATTCATTAGAGAGCATCCTAGACTCCATCTCAGTCAGTCGATCCCCGAAAGAATTGCAAGTTTTTGTTAACTTTCGCACCACCCCTTGTACTTTGCGTAGGGCTGCCTGTGCATTGCGCCCATCCTGTGAAGTTTCCTATTGGTGGGATGCTATAGCTTGAAGCACCGTATCAAGAGTTGTGGGTGATGGGCCTACGAGTGATTGATGATCTGACTGTAGTGTCGGATTTGTTAAACAAGAGGGGCGAGTGAATTGGTCGGTAGGTAGTCCCAAGCCAGATCTGTTCCCACATATTGTTTCTTTTTTCGTTTCAGAGCTGTTTTAGATTTAACGGTGAAAGTTTCAGCTTTACCTCCACTAATGCTACCGCTTTCATCCGTTAGATATGATGTAGACTCATCCGACCATTCTGCCTCTACCTCTGCCTCATCAGAAAAAGAGAAGAAGTCACTAGGGTCTTTCTCCATATCTATGTTTGCCTCGGTATTATCAATATCTAGTTTTAATGTTAGTAGAGCTAATAGTACTTCGCTCTGAATTGAGGTTTGCCACCACAGCCTGAGATGTTTGAAGACCAAGCGCCGGCTTCTGTGAATTCTGCCTCTGAGTGCTGTTACACGCAGGGCTAACCATATTGCCCTCATCTATTATGCCAGTGTCGTTGCCCTCATTTACTATACCAGTGTCATTGTCAATAACAATTTCAGCAGTCACAATGCTTACTTCCTGAGTGGTTGTTGGCGCTTCATCGTGGCCTTTTGGAGCCTCCACGGCATTACTTTCGCCGTTCTTCGTCTTCTCATGTCCGGGGCCATCCATCAGTGTGAGTCCGCCTACGGCGGCGCTCATCTCTGCCGCCCTCAGCTCGCTGGTGGATGTGGTCTGACGCTTCCTCTCACGTTCCGGAAGCAATCCCGGGGCCCTGCGCAGCAGGTCGACAACTGATGGGCTGGTCGCGTCTCTCTTCCGGGCCACAGCTCCTTGCCTCGGTGACCCAGCAGCCGCAGATTCCGAGGCAGCCTTCTCCACAGCCCCCGTCGGATTGCCGACACCTCTCTGGCCAGACCGCTCAGCGATGTCCCGCTGGGCCAATCTGGCAGCTCTTGCTCGAACCGCAGCGGACAGTGAAGCCACAGCAACTTTCGGGGCCATTTCCGCGCTGCTACCGGTCTCGATGGATTTTACAAGGTAGGCACAGGTATCGGATTCCATCTGTACACTTGAAAGTGGCCTCAGCATATACCTAAGGAAGGCCCAGCCAATAACCGTATAGAGGGTAGATATTGGATTAAAACCCGGCTTCAGCAGTTTCTGGCAATCCTCTAGCATCACTTCGCTCTCTATTTTTTCCTCTCTGACTGCTCAAACCTTAAGCACCATGTCATCGGGGTTAGTCGGTATTCTCAAACATGAGATGTTGGGAGCTCTGAACCTGTGTGTGCACAGCGGTTACTGACAAACCACCATCTTGCCTCCTGGAGGTTCCTCTACTTTGTAGTAGTGGAACTCATGTGTTACTGGATTTGCTGCAGGGAACAGAATCCATGAATAGAATACCTCTGTCTGCCGATATTCATGTGCCTCTATAACAAATATTACTTTACCACCTCTCGATGATACTCCATTTGCTATACGTTTTATAGTGATTGTTTTCCTTATATTTACCGGGATGAATATAGCATCTGGGTTATTTTGTTGGAGACTTGTGTTGTCTAAAACTGCCTGAGCTGCTGCTGCAGCTCTCTCCCTTTCGTCGTCACTCTCTGGCATTTTGTTGACTGAAAGTTTGCAGAGCAAGTTTCAAGGAAACAAAGATAAGGTGCACAATATTTTTGGAACACTGTATCCTTCAACGTTGAACAAACCACTAACTAATACATAGGATTTTCATCCCACTCAGTTATGGCGGATATTATCCTTTCACCCACTCCAGACGTCTACTGGAGTATTTTACGGGAAAAAGGGGTCTGTGTGAAAAGCACGACTGAGTTACTCTAGTATCTAGCGTTAAATTATCGCCTTACCAAACGTTGGGCACCATGTAGTGTAGTTCCTATATTCCCAATAGGCTCTGAGCATTGGAATAATAAATACTATAGATTTTACGTAGGACTGATGTCGACTAGGTTTCTAACGAATATATTAGACTTAATTGTGAGTGCCAGCTAGCTCAGAGGTCACTAGAAACTTTCTAGAATAAACAAGAAGGGATTAGTTTCTCACAACCGCATAAACATGACAACTTTGTTTCCCAAGAATAAGAAATGTAGCTCTAGAGTCGTGGAAACAATAGATAGTTATTTCACTCAGTCAATCGTGCATGCTTCGTTTCACCAGAGGTGCAGAGAAATGGAGAGATGGGCGTTTTCAATAAAAAGTATTTATTGAACAGTCTTCTGTCTCATGCAGGAGAAATGAACTGCTACAATCGTAATACTGGTTGCAAAGTACAATGCGTACAGTACGGAGATCATTATAAAATAATACTGTAAAAGCATGATATGGTTTCTAAGCCATAAAATACATACATTAATAAATAAAGACTAAAAGTACTCAACTGATGCTTCTAAAATACGCCTACCCTGGTGTACCTAACCTAAGTCAGGTATGAGGGAAGAAGTAAGTGAGGTGTAGCTTAGTTTCAGTATTCTTTGCCAAGAATCTATTCAAGAGTTCTCTAAGGGTCTAATCAGCTCTGTACCTTGGTTTTAGAATGAAGGAGGTCTGGTATCTCTCTCTCAGGACTCGATTTCCCAACAACCCGCAAGGGTAGCTTGGAAACACTGGAGCTGGATTTCTCGGCAAGAAAAAAGACAGCGTCTCTCTCAGTGCATCTGCTGGAGGGTCGGCTTCCTTCCGCACTTGCTGCGGCGAGCTGTGTCGTGTAGGTAGATAGTCGAACTGCTCCAACCCACTGTGTGTTTGCCTGGGCAAGTGTGGGCATATTTATACCTTGAAGGTTCCTAGTTTGACGTAAGGTTGGACATAATAACGTCATCAAAGACTCAGTTCTTTGAAAACTCCATGAGTTCTTGGATAAATCAATATTCAAGCAAGGGGAAGTCCCTGACTGCTGAAAGCGGGTTTTTCCAAGAAATCGTTGTCGATTTTCGGAACTAGTGGAAGTAGCCATGCCGTATTTGGACTGCATAGGCTAAATCTAAATATGACAATAATAACTATGCCCCTGCACTTAGACATTTATGGGATGACAGATGGTAATTGTAAGAGGAAATTTACGGTTGACAGTTATTATATTTTTATACAAATCCAAACATGTAAAACATCTTCGAGAAAGAGTTCATATTCTTGAGTGTGGGTAATATCAGTAGAAACACAGTTCGTTCATAGTGTGGATACTTCAGTTTATTTGTTCCAATTCGTAAGCCAACACGTGTTTCATCGCAGGGAACAAGCGGCGAATCTTCAGGGCTGGATAAAAACATAAGGATACATTTTTTGGGGACATATTCATTCTATAGCACATTGAGTTAGTGACTTGGTGATGTCAACCCAATGTGAGCAAAGCATGCCATGTTATATGTGACTTCGTATAGTCTTCAATTGTTTACCATAGTAGTGACTATGGGTGAGACATGTGTCTGATGGTTGTAGAAACAGAAGCCGAATTTGTGGGTGAAATGGTGATGTGCAAGATTCTATCGTATCATCCACGCGTGATCCCAAGTGACTTGTAATAAGTGCCTAATTTTATACAAATTTAAAAATTGAAATAAATATAAACAAGTCATCGCAAAGGTCGAAATTCATCCATCTCGAACAGGTTTTAAATCTATTATTTGCATAGATCTATCGTGTGGAGACCTTATAACCCTTACGTATGTGCAAGTTGTTGGGTACGTGTTATACCTGAATAAGAAAAAGCTTTGAAGACTACAAAGAATCCGTATAGATCTCTAGTCTTTTGTCGTTAGGAATTTGGGTTGTTGAAGGTATTACGGCTTTATTCTATGTCTGTAAGTTGTATAGAAAAAACAGAAAGGAAACAAGGGAGATAGGATAAAAATCGTATTTTGAATAATCGGGAAAAACAGAATAGGATAACTAAGGAAAGTCCTCTCACCCTCGTAGAAAATATTTACGGGATGATCAGTCACAAGAAAACGCCCCGTCCGGGCGTTGCTCGAAAAATCCGGTCACAATCCAAATCGTTAAAAGGGTACCTGGGAAATATCAATTGTATGTACCCCAGTGAATGCACAGTCTAGTTGTTACATTGTTAGAAATGTATACAAGTAATGCTTGAGAAAGGCTTTCACAATGCAGTATTCTCACGAGTGCCTACCTTGTTCTGCACCGTGAGTTGAGTATACCGGGAGGAGAAAACGTTGCGAAGGAGGCGGGTGCGCCGTCTTGTCAACGTCGACAAAGTTCTGTTGAGAACATAATTGATTAGGAATGTCTTTGTTTGGTATTTTATGGTCTATGGTAAAGTACAAATGAATTTGTATAAAAGGGAGAAAATCCTTACTTTGTCAGTGTTAGTCTCCCTCTTTCAAGGTTCCCGGTCGCCGTGTTCCAGGTACGGACACGTGACCGGAAGTGAAACTGCCTTAAGTAGTGCTCACTCGTAGGGGAGAATGGACAACTAGAATGGCAACTGTGTTATCGTCAATAACGGTTGGCGTGGAGAAGAAGAGTTACTACTTCGCAATGCAAAAATCAAAACGGCCTTAAATATAGTTCACGATGATGAAGGAAAAGGTTGTTATTGAAGTGAACTGTCAGTGAAGAAATATAAAACAAAAAGGGGAAATAAAAATTATGTATAGAGACTTTCTTTGTAGAGTGAACAAGGGGGCGGGAGGTGAGGGGGTGGAACAGTTATTGTTCACTATTCTAACGATTCCAATGTGGTGCCATGTGATCAGATATCATTATTAACGAGTAATGGGCATTGGAATCTGACATATGAGGATACGTGTATGTATCAAGTACTGTCAATTATGTCAAAGAGCATGACGTAAAAGGTATGCATCACGTAGCGTTTCTGAATTGTGAATAGCGCAAGTACTGGATTAAGTTTGGACAGCCAGTAAGTTGCTGAGTCCTCTGGTCAGCTAAAAATGGGAATTGATCAACTTAGAAAAATAAAAACAAAGAACCTTTCCGAGATCATTATTCTTATCGTGAGCACCGAGTAAGTGATTGTGATATACACTTTTTCTGGTTATAAATACAAGCGAAAACAAAGCTATTTGGAGATGCCGTGGGACAATGTTACAGAAACAAAACATACTGTTATAGCATCAAATAGAACATACAGATTTTTGCAGGAATAGTAAAGATTAATTCATGAATCACTAAGTATTAATCTCCTAAATAAACTGAAGTATCCACACTATGAACGAACTGTGTTTCTACTGATATTACCCACACTCAAGAATATGAACTCTTTCTCGAAGATGTTTTACATGTTTGGATTTGTATAAAAATATAATAACTGTCAACCGTAAATTTCCTCTTACAATTACCATCTGTCATCCCATAAATGTCTAAGTGCAGGGGCATAGTTATTATTGTTTAATTTGAGTTGATCATTCTCACGGTCAACGTTTTGAGCGGTTTAGAGGTAACACCGCCCGCCTCATTGCCTAGACTCCTTAAAAATTCAGAAAGCACTTTGCGGATACTCAGGAAGTGCGCCCACCTATTTCTGGAAACTAAAAGACCTCTTAGTTGTTTTCATTGTTAAATCTAAATATGGTTATGATTTCTATGCCTATATAAGGATAGGGGGATTTATACCTATATATGGGCATGAAATCTGGAAAATTACACTAGGGTCCTAAATTCATATACAACACCCAATCCACTTTATTATGTTTAACATTACTAAATTATAAGCACTAAAACATATCTAAAAGCATGTGTTTACAATCCTACCCAAAATACACAAAATGCATTTGAGAAGGTTGCACACGAAAAATGAGCATTTGTACAGTACGCATTTAAAAGCAATAGGCGTCATTTAAAACATGAATTATGATGTTGGCAAAGCTAACTGAATGAATCATGTAATGACATTTATGAAATGGCTCTAAGTTACAGAATAAAAGGTTGAGACAATTCCATAGCAGTAATAATATACTGTTTGGTTTGCGGACAACGTCAAATATGGTCTCTGGGAAGTATTTAAAGAATTCATGTTCTCTAAGAATAGTTCTACTTTAAGCAGATTACTTTGTGCCAAAAGATTTTTCAAGATTGTTATGAAAAGTGAAGGTCGAATTCAGAGTTCATGGAACGCTGTGTGCAGATTTCAAAAGCTATTCTTGGTCTCAGGAGAAAACATTAAATCGTCTAGGCTGGCAAAGAAATCGTCTACCACAGTAGGTGAAAGTGGAACTACTTCATTAAGTAGATCAATTGTGCATAGATGAGAAGCATCGCCGTCAGCGTCATCCGCATTAGCAATGTTCGCAGTAGATGGTACCTGTGTGCCTGTTGTTCCACGTACCTCACCATTAGCTGTAGTTGCTGGTGATATCTCTACGAATGCGTTCATCAGGATTGGCAGCCGTTGGGGGCCACACGATGCATGAGTCGTTACCGGACCTAGCAAAGCGTCAACATCCGTTGGCAGTGCTGATGGAAGTGTAAGACAAACGTTCAACACGCATTCTTCTCCACAAAGCAGGCATCGTAGAACAGGTAAGATGCAATCTTGCCTTATTGGTCTGAACTAGAGAAACCATGCGGTGTTCAGATCTCTTAAACGAGCCAAGCCAAGAATCTGTGTAATTCTGTCACGGTACCGCATGGCTAGGAGGGCGTCCTCCATGGTAGTCTGGGTATCGCTGGTGACTGGACTTGCCATATCGGAGCAGAAGATACAAAAATAGAATTCCTGCTACAAGTCCCAAAAGAAGAGGCAGGCCTCCGAACACAGAGTGCACGAAATTTGGGAAAATGCCTAGGACTGCTTGAAAGGGTGCTAACAGTCCCGAAAAAACTGTCTTAAATACATGTACAATACCACTCGTATCAGACATGTTTAAGATACGACCTAACATTTCTGCGAAATGTATTGGATAATTCGTTGATAATAGGGCATGCATCTCTGCAGAAGTCCTTGCAATTTGCAGATCATACGTTTCTCTGGACGAGGACAGTGGCACAGTTTTTTACAAAAGAATGGCTTTCATTCTGCTTAAAGTATCTTTTCGTATAGAAGAGATAGTCACTGAAGGCCACAACAATGACTCCCCGTCTGTCTTCATTTTAGGAAACAATACTTGCATACAACAAGTGACCCTGGCTGACACACACATTCCACAACAGCTGTGATCACTCAACATTATGTAGCTACCATTGGATAGCTGCCTAAAAACTGGGTCTATCACTGCTGCTGGAGAACCGTGCAGGTGGCAAGAAAGGTTATTTGAAGAACCCTTGCAGGCTCTGTGTAAATTAATACCTTGACATAAAAGTGTACCACTTAGCGAGTTCTTACAATTTTTTCCACTAAGAAATACTTCCTTTTCCCCACTCCAACATTTGTGTGTGTATGGTAAATTCCAGGTTGACTTAATGTATTCTTTACCGAACCTTTCATACAGGCCTGCTGGTATGTGTCTTAAGCAATACTGAAACTGGAAAATCTTCACTGGTATCGTGATGGTGCCATGTATTATCCATTCCACGACTGGCTTCTCAGAAACAGTTAATGGTAATCTTTCCAGTTTTTCTATGCTCAGCACCGTATAGTCTGCTCCTCTTTGTGCCAAAGAGATTTGTTTATCTGTAAGGTTAAATACCGTAATAAATGACGTGGTGTTCATTAGACGCCATGGCACGTAGCCTGAACGGAGATTTTGCAATGTCCAGCCTAGCAGCATTATAGAACGTAATTGCGACTGGCCATGTTGTAACATTAGCAAGTCCTGCTCTATTATGTCAATGGCAGAGGATACAATGCTGTCCAAAGAATAGATTCTGGAGGACAGAGTTGTTAACCCATTGTCCACTACAGAGAGAGCTTTCTCTAAATTAATACGATCAATTTCTCGTATTCTTTCTGCAGTTTCTATTTGCGTGACTTTCCATGCTTCATTGTAAGCAGAGTATATACCGGCGTATATGAAACGTTTTTGACGTGGTTTACGAGGTCCAAGTAAGAAGTCTCATAAATCAACGCCTTCTTTAAGTAAAGTCAAGTGTTGTTTAATTTCTGGAAGTGTGGATTTCTGTAGCCATTCAAGGCAAAGTTTTCCTACACTGTATGTTGTAACTATCCCTGGATGTTGTCTCTGGCAATATCTTGGATCTGGCCTAGTTACAGTGAACCGTTGTGTTTTGTTCAGGAATCTATCTTGACAGTTATTAGTGTCTGTGGGACAGAATAGCCATTTTTTCCAATCAGCATTAGTTCAGTTCTAAAATCTGTTTTACGTCTACCTCCTCATCTGCAGTGCCATTACTGTCAGGTGTGGCTTTAGGTATGGACGGTTTGTTTAAATCTTTTATCTTAGCTAAGCCAAGACAAGATGTTTGTTGAACAGCGTCATTTAAAAACATTATTTGTTCTGGGATAATGCAGGCTCTGAATAAGGCTTCTAAACCTTGCACCTGCCAATCTTTTGTACCCCAGACAGTTTTTGTCTCAATGTTGTGTTTCCAAAAGTTAAAACCTAATGTAGACAGCTGAGCATAAAAGTTCGCAGAATAAATGTGTTTAGTATTAGTCAGCATGTTTTTCATTCCTGTCTTATTCACATTTTTTAAATAAAACGTGTCTGGATTTGTGACATTAAAACCTGAGAAGTATGGAAACTTGTCATAAAATGTTTTTGAGCTGCCCTTTGGCGGCGTTGGACAATGTTCCCATTGATTATAAGTAAAAACATATCTAGGGTTTGCAGATTTGTGCAAATAATGGTGACCATAATGATTAAAAAAATACATTTGTTCATAATCTGATGAACCTTCTAAGTATCATGTTATGTGAATTTAGCTGACATTTCTAAATCTGTCATCATGTTATTAACAGTTTCAAAGTCCCAATCATCAGAAAATCTGCTGGGTGAGACAAAATCACTCAAAGAAACCTTAAACTGCTGTGGAATCTTCAACAGCTCCACCGGGCCATAAATGCCATAATCAGTTGTGTCCCATGCTATACCACCAGGTATAGGAACGACTGTGATGTTCACTGATGACAGGTCTCTTCATTCACGATGAGATGATTTGTGAGGTTTCAGGAGCAAGTTGATGTTTTTACTTGCTGTGTCCATAGTACTGTATTTTCCATCTATCATATTTCCCAGACTTAAAACAAGAATGAGCCAAAGTAGGAGAAAAAGTACACCTCACACAATCCAAAATTCAACCCATGGTGAAACCAGATATATTTTTTCAAGTTGATGAAAGAGTTTTGTTATTTTTTCTTTGAAAGTTTTATTTGCTGGCGTAGTTTCAGGTTCACTGGGATCCTCAGAAAATGTATCAAAGTTGATGAAATAGCCAGAGGCAGTTCTATCAATTGTTGTGACTGCATCCAGATTTTTCGGAATCACTAGAGCTGTTTCTTCCTTTGTCATATTAGTATAGTCAAAGGCTATATCATTGTAGACAGGTGTTTCTTGACGAACTGTTATTTGGGTTTCAAGAGGTACAAGTTCCATGGCTTTGTTGCATAGTCCTTCTTTTCTTACTGCATGTTTATAAAAGGTGATTAGTCTTTCAGTTTGAACCTCTGGATTGTAGCAAGATTTATTCGTCTGCTACATCTCGGGAGTCCACTGAGCCTACTACTTATTATCGGCCACATGATGTGGTTTTACTAGGTCGATGGATACAGACCTGTTCTCCTTTCTTCCAGCAAGGGGCGGCAGTAACACTGTTCTTGATCCGTGGATTGCTAGCACAGGTACTGGTGTTCTGTAAGAAGGCCCAAATTCCTTCTTATCCGCGATCTTTTCTCTGACTAGATTCCCAATCTTTGGAATTCAGACAGGCCTTGCTGTGACAGGTGGTTTCTCTTCAGTGGTCGTTGGCTTTTGTGTTGTGTTGCTCAGACTTCTTCTTGTTTCATTTAAGTCCTGTAAAACAGCCAAACGGTCTTTGATATCAAAGGGTTTTTGTTCCACCACTGAAGTTTGACGATCAAGATCCTAGATGAGCATTCTAGTACCAAATAGTAATTCATATGGAGTGATTCCACCCAGAGAATTTCTTGGCAGATTATTAAGACAACGTTGGACATTTATTAGATGTTTGACCCATCCGTCACCCTAACCTAATACCCTGGCTGTTATAGATTGCTCTATGTCACGTTTTTTTCTTTCCACTACCGCATTTCCCACAGGATGGAATGGTCTTGAGTACCGCAATGCAACGCCCAAGCTGGGACGCTTTGTAAGCTCGAGAGCTAAACGCAGGACCCTGGTCAGAATGCAGCGTGCCGATTGCGTATGTGCCGATAAAGACTCGCAAATCTTTTAGAACAGTTCGGGCATCAGCCGAGCGCTGAGGCCACATCCAAATTAATCTTGTCATAATAGTTGTGGGACCGCATCCGTCTATGGTGACGTCTGCGTGTAGAAAGTCTAATGCTGTATAACAGTGGTGTCTGTACTGGGCTGGCTACACTGTAGTCAGGTACCTGGTGGCTTTCAAAAGTATGATCTCTATAACAGGTATCACAGTTAATTCCAAATTCGTAAACTTGGACGCTCATTCCCGGCCACCAGTACATCTCTTCTAATTCTATTAGAGATTTCAAGATCCCTTCATGTGTCAGACCCTCTCCCATATGTGCTTCGTGAACCAAAGCACCTCTCCGGTTCTTGTTTGGAATTACGCTATCCCCCACTCCAGGGATTCGAGCAAAAGGAACGGAGTTTGCATCAATTATGTATGTGTATCAGAGTGGATAATTTAGAGGTAACCCTGCATAGCTGCTTTTCATTGAGGCATTTACTGCTAGCATTGTTTCACCGTCTATTTTTGGTTTTTGAACGAGTGATTGCAGCTACGGAAGCCGTTTGCACAGCTGCCTTTGCGGCTTCATCTGCCAATGAATTCCCTGCAACGTGAATGCCATCACGCTGATGACTCAGTGTATGAATCATGCGAGTCCTTTGTAAATCTTTTTGTAATAGAACTACTTGTTTCCAAAGCATGTTATGCTTAATTGTGCCACCTTTTGCGCCTTTGAAACCATTTTTAACCCAGTTCTGCAGATATTCATTGTACGACTGGACGCAGTAATACGAATCGCACACTATGAGTGTGGGGAATTCGTGATTGGTATATTCAAGCGCCATCTTGAAAGCCTGTAGTTCAGCTCGCTGAGCTGTACAGTTTCTGAGTGATTGAGTTTTAGTGACCATAGGTCGAAATTTACCTTCACGCCAGCGACCTTTAACAATCGCGCACACAGCACTATAGGCTTGTTTACCCCCAATTGCGGGCTGTGCTGATCCGTCTGTATAAATTATACATCCGTTATGTTCTAGAGGCAGAATCTCGGTCGGCAGAGGACATTCGTGTTCATATTGTAGAAATTCTTGTGTTTTCAAGTAGGGGTCAAAAACGTATTCAACGTCTGTTGCAGCAAGAGAATTAACCCATTGTATCCATCTCGGATGTAAAGCCTTAGCATTGGGAATGCTCACTTGTCACAGCCTCTAAGGCAGGTACAGGTGTAACGATCATTATGCATTTACCCTGCGCGAGAGCTCTCTCTTTTGCTACTGCAGTTTGAATCGCTGTCAGAATCTTTTCTGTAGAAGTGAATTTAATTTCAGTTTGTGTGTACAAGTGTAATTTGTAAGCTATTGGTACCTTTTCACCTTCATTAAAGGTTAGGTATGTGAATCCACATCTCCCTGGGATGATCCGAATCACAAAGTTGCGTACGTTGTCGCGTGTCTGTAATTGTGTTTTTGCTAACATGTCTGTTTGCACTGAACGCAAAATTTCTGTATGTTTTTTAGTCCAATTAGTTGATTTGAAATCAGGTTTTATTAGTTCGTAGAGAGGTTTAACCCTTTCTGTGTAATTTAGAACATAAGTTCTTCCAAAATTCAGAAAACCTAGAATTGACTAAGTTTTTCAGCGTTTTTGGAGGTTGGAGCAGCGCACATTTCTCTAGAAAATTGCCTGCCGGGCTTTTGCCTTCAATAGATAATTCGTATCCTATGAATAGGACGTTGAGGTGGGCAATTCGTGATTTCTTAAAATTGAATTTGTACCCTTCAGAAGCGAACCCAAGTATTATGGTGTTTACTCTTTTCAAGTGCACGTCCAAATCATCGTCTGTAAGATAGATGTCATCGACATAAGATAATGCCTCATCATAATACGTTTGTAGTAACTCTGTTACTCTGGCTGAAAATAACCCTGGACTATTCTTGAATCCCTGGGGGAGATGGCAAAATTGCCGCTGTGACCCCAATATTGAGAAAGCGGTCAAGTTCCTGCTTTCTGGTGCATTGTTTTGACAGAAAAACCCATTTGAAATATCAAATGTGGTTTTATATTTTTTCCGCACAATGTTATTCATCAGTGCTGCACTGTGTGCATTTTGTACTGCAAAAGTTTTGCAACAAGAGTTTGAATGTCTGTAGTCCAAAACTAGACGATATGAATTGTCTGGTTTGGAGACAGGAAACAAAGGATTGTTCATAGATGAGGTGCATGTTTCAATCACCCCTAGGTTTTCAAGTTGATCTAAGATCTCCCTGACCTGTTTTTTAGCTTCTTGCTTAACTGGATACTGCCTTTGTGCAGTAGGTTGATTTTTTAACTGGATTTTATGGTGAGGAGAGTCCTCATCCCATTCTACGTGATTTTTGTATAATGCTGGAGCCTGGGCGACAGCCCATTTTCTGGCATAAGTGTATTTTTTATGAATTGGAATGTGATTTGAGAAGGCTGGCATAATTATCTCTTCGGCAGACAACAAAGAAAATTGCAATGAACCTCAACTGAATAGGTATTCTATGACAAAGATACCCATCAGTCACCACTCGGAACCGCCCTTCATCATTTGGGTTTCTTCCATTGCCATCTACCCAAGTAGGTTGTTCTCAAAGCAAAGAAGATCAAGGTGTATATAGATCTCCTTGGTTGAGTAAACCGGTAGTATGGTGTACCACTCCTTGAAAGAGTGGAATAGTGTAGGGTGACTGAGGCAGTGCAGTGCTAAAGGTGAAAGTGAAAATGAAATGTGTTTTAAAATTTGGATGAGGGAGTACAAAACAGTATTTATTCAGGTGATACTCACTCCACCAATGTTAAGAAATTTGTGAAGACAGTTTTGAAAATATATACTGTCCAAGGATGGAACTAGGTCTACATGTTTCAGCAATTCGGGGACAACTATGTCCTTGCTTTCTTCAGGACCTTATGACAAATTGACTGCTACTGCGAAATCATAAATGTGAAAATGTGATAATTAGTGACAAAACAAATTTTCAAAGACAAATACAGAGATCACCTGTGGTTTCTAGGTGAAAAAGGTCTTGTCTTGCTCTTTACAAGTTGTGTTGTTCACTAGAAAGGTCAGAGCGATACGTTCCTCATGACCCAATGGATTGTGCTCTTGTGCTCAGATATTCGTATGCGAATCTTGCGTGTCGTCATCCCCACGTATTTTAGCCCACACGGGCACGTAACCAAATACACCACTCGTTCACTGTTGCAATTAGTGAATTTAGTTTGTTTCCAAGGCCTAGATGTTCCTATGTCGATCTCTGTAGTTTTCTTGGTTTGAGGGCACGCCTGACATGAGCCACACGGGTGGTGTCCGACAACTGGAGGCAAATCCCATAACGTGCCCAAGGCCCTGGGCTGTTCTTCTCGGGGTCTCGTGTGGACCATTCTGTCTCTCAGATTAGGACCCCTCTTAAAGGAAAACAGGGGAGTCTGAATACTCATGTGACCAGAGTTGAGGATCGGCCAGTGTTTTTTATCCGACTTCTGGATCTTATTTGAAAGAGTTCCAAAGGTGTGTACGAAAGTGAGTCTTTCAAGAGGAGGTTTCGGGGCAGAAGGCTCCAACAAGGCTGATCGATTATTATTCATGGCCCGTTTCATGGATCGTTGTACTAGTCTCGGGGGGTAGTTGCGTGAAATCAGCTGTCTGGACAATACTGTAGAGTGTTCTTTGTATGCAGTAGTGGTAGAACAGTTTCTTTGAACCCGTAAAAATTGTCCAATGGGGAGATTCTCCCATAAGGACCGGGGGTGGTGACTGTTAAATAATAGGAGGGAATTTCTTGAGGTTGGTTTCCTATAAAGTTCAGACTGTAGGCCAACAGGAGTGGCCACAATCAAAAGATCAAGAAAAGCCAATTTAAGACCTCCTATCTCGATGGTAAACTTGAGGAAGTTGTTCCTGTTGTTTAACCATTCTAGAAACTCAATACATCTCTCACTCGAGCCACGCCATATGACCAACACGTCATCGATATACCTTCTCCAGGTTCTCAGATTATCGATGTAGGGGTTGTTGTCACCAAAAATGTATTGCTGTTCAAATGAATGGACGTACAAATTTGCCAGGCTGGGGGCGTAAACGCTCCCCATGCTTGTGCCAGACACCTGTAAATAGATGTCCTCTTCGAATCTGAAGAAATTTCGCTTCATGGCTAGAGTGGCACAAGCCATGATAAAGTGGACTGGTGTAATACTATCCAGGTCTCTTGAGTCCAACAAGTTATGGATGACTTCCAATGTCTCATCCTGAGGGATCGAGGTATAAAGAGCCTCAACATCGAAGGATACCAACAGGTCCGTCGTGACATCAAAATCAATGTTTGGTAACAGGCGTAGTACATCTGTAGTATCCTTTAGATACGTAGGCATTTCCTGAACCATTGGTCGCAGAAAATGATCCGTAAAGGTGGACAATGGTTCGAGAACCGATCCTATGCCTGAGATAATCGGACGGCCCGGGGGAGGTCTCTGCTGTTTATGGACCTTGAAGCATACGCCAAACCCCGTTATATTTGTTGTATATTATTTTTTTTTAAACATCTGGGCAATGTAACTGACATCTACTCTGAAACGTGTAAATAGGGTCCAGACATGTGTACGATATGCTCACAGGCGGCGCTTTTCCAATCCCAGGCAACGCCGCCTTTGTAATGTCAGAGACAGTCTAGCATTTTGGATTCCAATCTTATTATGCATATTACAAACATCGCATATCATGTTAGTTATTCGCTTCTGTTTTTCACAATTTTTCAAACCTGCATGTAAACCCCTTCGGGTTTCGGTTGACAAACATTCCCAGATCACTTGGATACCGTTCAACCAATAGAATGCCTCTTAACTAAATTTCCTGGGTCTGAGGAACATATCAGGGTCAGCTTTCCATTTTCACGAAAGCCTCTGAATACAACCTGGTATCCTAGACACCGATCTACCAATAGAATGCTATGTTTAACCGCATTTCCGGGGTCTGAGCAACGTATCAGATAATGGATACTGATACCACGTGACTACCTGGCCCAATGAGAACGGCCTTTATATTTCATCATTTGACAATCCGCTGGTACCTCCCCAGTCGGCTCAGACGCCGGCATCGAAGTACCGACGGATAGGTAAGCACACGATGGGGTCCGCTTTTACTCTATATATCGGTGGCATTTCTTCCTGTGACCACTCGCTATTGCTTTTATGAACTAGGTGATCTTTTTTGAATCACGAGCTGCAAAACTAAACAAGAGATTATCACTACTCTGCCTCTTGAAATAGAACACGCCTTTCTGGCGGTTCTTTCTGCTTCTTTAATCTCTTTTCTTCTAACTGGGGTCGTTTGCTACATGGGAGTCTTTTTCATGTTTAAGGGACGAATTTCTGATTTTGTCATTTATTTGTTTCTGTAGAGCGGTGCTTCACACTACCCCTGAGCCACTGCCAGGTGGGGTGAGGCCTACATTTCTTACAAGTCATGGTAAGAACCACTCTATTTTTTACATGGCATATAATTAATATATCCTGAAAAGTATGAGGTATAAATAAATAACGAATATGATCGTTTAATAGTCAGCATAGGGAGGCTGACTCGAGCTTTAGGTCTTTAATCTTCAGACCAGGCTATTTCCACTGTGATATGTGTTTGTGTGTGTGAATTTTTCCCGCTTGACACTTTATTTTTTGCTCTGACCTTTCTAGTGAACAACACAACTTGTAAAGAGCAAGACAAGACCTTTTTCACCTAGAAACCACAGATGATCTCTGTATTTGTCTTTGAAAATTTGTTTTGTCACTAATTATCACATTTTCACATTTATGATTTCGCAGTAGCAGTCAATTTGTCATAAGGTCCTGAAGAAAGCAAGGACATAGTTGTCCCCGAACTGCTGAAACATGTAGACCTAGTTCCATCCTTAGACAGTATATATTTTCAAAACTGTCTTCACACATTTTTTAACATTGGTGGAGTATCACCTGAATAAATACTGTTTTGTACTCCCTCATCCAAATTTTAAAACACATTTCATTTTCATTTTCACCTTTAGCACTGCACTGCCTCAGTCACCCTACACTATTCCACTCTTTCAAGGAGTGGTACACCATACTACCGGTTTACTCAACCAAGGAGATCTATATACATCTTGATCTTCTTTGCTTTGAGAACAACCTACTTGGGTAGATGGCAATGGAAGAAACCCAAATGATGAAGGGCGGTTCCGAGTGGTGACTGATGGGTATCTTTGTCATAGAATACCTATTCAGTTGAGGTTCATTGCAATTTTCTTTGTTGTCTGCCTTCACACACACCACAAATCATTTTTCTTTCAAGACCCTCTGGTATTTTTGTTGTTGTTATATAAGTATTGGGGACATACACAGAGTCTGGTCTATAAATATTCCCCTGGGTCCCACTTTATCGTTTTGTTGTTGTTGATAATTATCTCTTCACCATGTGGGCACTCCCTGACAAATTCAGGTGGCCAGTCTTGTTCAGCTAGAAGAATGTCATAACCCTTAGATAGCTTCTCCCAAAAGAGTGCCTTTATTTTTCTAGTTATGTCCCCCTCCATTCGGAGTGTTACTTCATATAACTTGTGGGGTACACTAACCCTGGTGTCGGCAGTTTCAACTTGAATGCATTCATTCAAGTCCACTGTCTCCAAATGATCCTTCAGGATCTTGCGAGCTATGGTGACCTCTGCTGCGCTGTCTAGCATTGTCTGGGCCCACTTCCCGTTCTTGAGTTGTGTCCTCAAGATCCTCGGCATGTCTGATCCTTACACTTGCTACCTTCTTCTTGGCGAATTGAGTTTTCTTATTTTTTGGAACGCGCTGTTCATCTTTGGACTTCACGCGTTCCTCCTTTTGTTCTGATCGTCCTCTTCTTTCGGATTTCTGCGAGGAAGTCTGAAAGGTACGAGAGGAACGTGTATCAATATCTTGATATCTATCAGGTTTTCTCAAAATATCCCTATTTCTGAGGTTATACCTCTTTTCAGAGGGCTCCTTTTGTGGAGACCTACCTCTGGACTGAGAGTGTTTCTCTTTAGGAAGCGTCTGTTTACTATTTTCCCACTTCTTTTTAGGAGTAGTGAGATTATTTTTAATAAAAACCTTTTCAGGATTTTCTGTTAGTTCGGGTTTTACTGGTTTCCACCCCAAACTATCTCTTCCTAGTTCTTCATAGGATTTTTCAATAATTCTTGCAAGTTCACGTGGTTGCTCTGTTATATCAGTTTCTTTTCGTTTTTGGCGGATTGCCACGGATGCTTCTTCACCTTTGATGTTAGCTAATAGTATAGCCGAGACCTGTTTGAAATCTTTTAGTAACTTCATACTAAGATTTAAGGCAGGTTCTGGTTCGTATTCATTTTGAATCTGTCTTAGGTCGTCTGGTATTACCGCCATAGACGGAACACCATGTGTTTTTGTGTAGACTGAAGCAAAGACTGTACCCCAAGTGTCACAGTCCTCCACGTATGGTGCGATCCCCATTGGTAAACAGATTGTCAGAATTCTGTGTTTCTCATGAGGTGTACTAACAGGGAATACTGCCTCTATTTGAGTAATTTTTTTAGTTAACCAGAACGGAATTTGTTCCCTTTTTTGCGGGCAATTTACCAATGACTGAATGTATAGTCTGTGGTGTAATTGTGTTTGTGTTCCCCTGGTGAGGAGTGTGCTGTGGAATCCTTACAGCAAGTTGGACTGTTAAAGTCAGCATGACATATTGAACCAACTGTCTATGTATTTTTATTAACTGTTTCAGCTGAGCTAACAGTTCTTGACCTGTCATTTGTTCAATGGCAGGATGTGGTGTATAGCTGGCTAGTACCGGCCATGTTGCTCCTGGTCTACCTAGTGGACCGAGCCTTGTGATGTGATTTTGATGTTGTAGGGCGCCTTTAAACCAGAGCTGATGCTCTTGGTAAGTTAGTGGAATTTCAACGTATTCCGCTGGAGGTTCCTCTACTTTGTAGTAGTGGAACTCGTGTGTTACTGGATTTGCTGCAGGGAACAGAATCCATGAATAGAATACCTCTGTCTGCCGATATTCATGTGCCTCTATAACCAATATTACTTTACCACCTCTCGATGATACTCCATTTTCTATAAGTTTTATAGTGATTGTTTTCCTTCTATTTACCGGGATGAATATAGCATCCGGGTTATTTTGTTGGAGACTTGTGTCGTCTAAAACTGCCTGAGCTGCTGCTGTAGCTCTCTCCCTTTCGTCACTCTCTGACATTTTGTTGACTGAAAGTTTGCAAAACAAGTTTCAAGGAAACAAAGATAAGGTGCACAATATTTTTGGAACACTGTATCTTTCAACGTTGAACAAACCAATAACCAATACATAGGATTTTTGTCCTACTCAGTTATGGCGGATATTATCCTTTCACCCACTCCAGACGTCTATTGGAGTATTTTACGGGAAAAAGGGGTCTGTGTGAAAAGCACGACTGAGTTACTCTAGTATCTAGCATTAAATTATCCCCTTACCAAACGTTGGGCGCCATGTAGTGTAGTTCCTATATTCCCAATAGGCTCTGCACATTGGAATAATATATACTATAGATTTGATGTAGGACTGAGTTCGACTAGGTCTTTATCGAATATATTAAACTTAATTGTGAGTGCCAGCTAGCTCAGAAGTCACTAGAAACTTTCTCGAATAAACAAGAAGGGAGTCGTTTCTGAAAACCGCATAAACATGACAACTTTGTTTCCCAAGAATAAGAAATGTATCTCTAGAGTCGCGGAAACAATAGATAGTTATTTCACTCAGTCAATCGTGCATGCTTCGTTTCACCAGAGGTGCAGAGAAATAGCGAGACGGGCGTTTTCAATAAAAAGTATTTATTGAACAGTCTTCTGTCTCATGCAGGAGAAATGAACTGCTACAATCGTAATACTGGTTGCAAAGTACAATGCGTACAGTACGAAGAGTATTATAAAATAATACTGTAAAAGCATGATATGGTTTCTAAGCCATAAAATACATAGAATACATACATTAATAAATAAAGACTAAAAGCACTCAACTGGTGCTTCTAAAATATGCCTACCCGGTGTACCTAACCTAAGTCTAGTACGAGGGAAGAAGTAAGTGAGGTCTAGCTTAGTTTCAGTATTCTTTGCCAAGTATCTATCCAAGAATTCTCTACGGGTCTAATCAGCTCCGTACCTAGGTTTTAGAATGAAGGAGGTCTGGTATCTCTCTCTCAGGACTCGATTTTCCAACAACCCGCAAGGGTAGCTTGGAAACACTGGAGCTGGATTTCTCGGCAAGAGAAAAGACAGCGTTTCTCTCAGTGCATCTGCTGGAGGGTGGGCTTCCTTCGGCACTTGCTGCGGCGAGCTGTGTCGTGTAGGTAGATAGTCGAACTGCTCCAAACCACCGTGTGTTTGCCTGGGCAAGTGTGGGTGTAAGGCTGTCCGAGTGTCTGATATATATAAAACAAAGAACGGGCTGTATTTTCCTTGTAGACTCTTTGTAAAGCACCTTTTATTGTCAGGACTTTGGTCTACTATGCAAGAGAAGCTTCTTATAGGTAACAACACATATTAAAGGAGAAGGAAAAAAAAACAAATGAGGATGAGGATGTTGTCGTCAGGGCAAGGCGTCCATTTCTTGGTCTCCACCTTTGGGACTTGATGTTCCTTCGGACTTCTCCCCGTCGGGCTCCAGGGAAGGGCAGAGGGCAGAAAAAGAGGGGGATCGGGATTAATCACACCTGTATTTCTTAAGGTTATATATTGTGTACTACCATCACCACGTAGTGAATAGGGAGGGGGAACAAAGGGGTTTTAAAGTAATAGGGCAGGGTGTGCGAGAGGGATGCCGACAACACCTGTGTTTTCTGCTGGTTACCCCATCAACCCCACCAGAACGAGCTCCCTTAATGGCACTTGCCTTGGTCCACGACCCGTCCACAGGGTCGTGGCATCCGGACCCGGGGCGTCCTCTCCCTCCTTGGGCCGCCGGGTATGCGCTTTGTATGTGCTCTTGGGTGTTTCTTCTCCACGCTCTGCTCCCTCCGCGGCTCCTCCTCTGCTGGTTCCTCCGGACGCTTGTCTCCTCCTCTGCTTGGTTCCTTCGGTCACTGGGCTCCTCCACCGCTTGACTCCTCTGACAGCTGGACTCCTCCACTGCTTGACTCCTCTGACAGCTGGGCTCCTCCACCGCTTGCCTCCTCCGACAGCTGGGCTCCTCTGTACCTCCAAGTCATGGCTTCATGACGGTCCCGCCCCTCCGTCCTTCGGGCAGTGTTTATATCATCCCTCTTCAGTGTTTGTGCACCTACGTCATTACCCAGAGCTAGACTGCTGGCGGCTTCCGGTCGCGTTAGGGAGTCCCCGCCCGTCTTCCTCCACTTCCGGTCGGCGGCTTCGGTGGCGTCCCGGTCCTCCTCACAGTGGGCATATTTATACCCTGAAGGTGCCTAGTTTGACGTAAGGTTGGACATAATAACGCCATCAAAGACTCAGTTCTTTGAAAACTCCATGAGTTCTTGGATAAATCAATATTCAAGCAAGGGGAAATCCCTGACTGCTGAAGGCGGGTTTTTCCAAGAAATCGTTGTGGATTTTCGGAACTAGTGGAAGTAGCCATGCCGTATTTGGACTGCATAGGCTAAGTCTAAATATGGTTATGATTTCTATGCCTATATAAGGATAGGGTGATTTATACCTATATGGGCATGAATCGGGAAAATTACACTAGAGTCCTAAATTCATATACAACATACTAAGGGATGACTTGCTAATATTGAAAAGGAAGATGTAGGCCTGTCTAAAGGGGTTATTTTTACATGAATGAATTTGCAGTTAAAACCCTTTCCACTATACTATACGTGGCAGGCCTGAAGTTATGTTTGTCCGGTCACTGCATTGGGTGGCAAAATAGGTGCTGCAGCGCACTTGTGACATTTAACTTTTAGGCCCTGGGTACAGCTTGGTACCAAATACTAGGGACTTATATTATAGGCAAGTTACATATGTCAATCAGATGTATATACAGTTTACCAGGTTGAAAGGAGGAGCACAAGCACGTAACCACTGGTTAGCAGGGGTAGAGTGTAAAAGGTTTTGTAGCCTGTAAGGTGACACTGCAAAAACAACAAATTTCCAACAGAGGAGTTTTAGAAGTGAACTACTCACCAAAGGCCCTTTGATCTCATCTTCCTCATCAGCCTCCAACTGTACAGACAGGGCATCACAGTTGTTGAAGATCATACAGGACTGTACTCGCTTGGCTTCAAAGTCTGAAAAAGAAAGAGCGAGAGTGTCATACACAAGTGTTCAGCTCACTGGGTAACAATGCAACAGAAGGCATGCAAGGGACAAGCCACCCCATCTGATACCTTTATATATTTGCACAATGAAACAAGAGTGGTGCACTTTTGTACTAGGAAAAGGAGTTTTGGGTGCCCCCCTACCGTGTCCTTAAAGATGAGATGGTATTTGGGCAAAATATGGAGTTGTAAATATAGAGACAAAACCAGATTAAAAAAAATATTTGTGATCCAAAATATTGTGATGCAGAAATATTGTCGTCAAGAATAGTGTATCTTCAGGTAAATAATATAGTTAAGAATTTCGTTGTTGTGAATATCATTTTTAAAGTATACAGTTGTAAAGAATATAATTTTTAAGTTGAGCCTGGGCAGCGCATGCGCTGCTCTGGGAGGCATGCTGTATTAGGGTATGGACCTGAAGCTCCGCCCACTCTTCGCCCATCTTTTCTATTGGCTGCTGTGACTGCCCTTTGTAAAATGTTGCTTTTGATTTGATAATATTATTAGTACTGCCTTAGCACCTCACTGTCTTCTTTTGTAACCTCCCATCAGGACTGGACCTTTAACTTGGCCGTACCCTATTGCTTGCATTAGCCCTTCCAGAGAACTCTTTTCCTAATTACGGAAAGACCACTGGTGGGAATGAACAGCAGCTTTAGCAATGGGGGCCGCATTTTTCTTTTGGTATTTATAGAACGCTCTGCACACTTACACTTTTACAATGGGGCCACACACACCACTAAAGGGACGGGCAGCGCAGCTCGTTCAAAACTTTTTTGTTGTTGTAACATTAAATCATGGCAGCTGCGCGTCTTGTGCGAAGCTCGCCCAACTCATTATCTTTAATTATAGTGGCTCGTGCAACGCCCTCAAGGATTTTCACACAATTACCACGATGATTATGTAGAACGAGTCACTATCAATTAACTGACCTATTACTTGTGTTAGGAAACGCCAGCTACTTGCCCAGCGGTGCTCTCGATGCTGCGTGTGAGCCGGCTGTCGTTGGCTTGGTGGACATTATCAGCAGACTTGGCAATCAGATTGAAACTAGGTGGTGAAGTACTTGCGGATTGAACTGAAATCGGTACAGAAAGTTCCTTGTGTACAAGTCATGAGTATGAAATCTTAAGTGAGCTTGGTGAATATTATGAATACTTGTGGACTGCCACGCTTCTGCCTTCCTATTTGCATACAAACCAGCTGACTTTCAGAGGTTCCTTCACTGTAAGAATCCTGTGCATGGGCGGTGTCACACAGAGCCTGTTGGATGTAAGGGCGTAACACCGAGCAAGGTGCAGCTCCCAGGGTGCCGAAGCACTGATACTCTTTTAATTTATCATGTGCACTCAGAGAGTACATGTGCCTGCAGTGCCTCTTCCTCGCCACTGCTTTCTGTCCTTGTTTTAACCCACCTACCATTGTTTCAAAACCCTCATCCTCCTCCCACTTTCCATTCTTTGTAACCCACTCTCCGTTTCACCCACCACCCCCTTTTCCACTGTCCTATATAAGTGTTTATTCGCAAGTAGATGTCAAAGGAAAATAATTCTTCCTCACTAGTACCACAACCAAAGTGTAAACATTCACAAAAAACTAAATTAATTTCTGTAGTTTCTGTGATGTATTCTTAGTCCCACTTCTTAGCCAGGTAAAGTAAGAAACAGCCAACGCATTTTTAAAAAAAATAAAATTATTTTAGGGGGGGTGGGGTCCGTTTTTTTTTGCCATTACCCCCGTGGATGAGACCACCGACCGCCACTGTGTGTCGATATGTCCAAGTCCCCAGATCCAGATTAGAGCTCGGACACAAGCACAAATATCTTTTTGGCGGAAGAAGGAAACTTACACCGAACGGGGTGACCTGCAAAACTCCATCAAGGTGTGTTACCACCTGTTGGACCTCGGTGTAACGGAGGAGGGCCCTTGTTTTCGGTCCATGGAACAGGAAAAGGCATAATCATAGGACCCGTGAAAAAAAAAACCCAAAAAAACCCGGAGATCCTACCTCTATTGTACCAAAAAGTCCCAAAAGACAAGCTTTTTCCTACTGCAAGATCTGGCCAAGTCCACCCTAGAAACTTCATATAGGGACGTCAGCCACCCCGAATATGTTGGAGGTATTGCGTCAACCCAGAAACTACAAATCTGTCTTCTTGCCAGGAGAATTGCGTAGAAGAGAAAAGATCTAGCATGCCCGGAGATGTTTTCGTCAGACCCAAAGATGATCAGGGGAAGGGTGATGCTCAATTTGATGTTAAGAATAGAGCACAGGGCATCCTTCACTTCCCCCAAAAGAGACAGATAGCGAGACAATCTTTAAACATGTGCACATCCGAAGCTTCGGGCAGGTCACATTTATTGCATTTCTTACCCGGCTGAAATTTTGCTAGCTTTTGGGGAGAGAGATATGCTCGATGTAATGTAAACAGATGGTTTCGCCTCAACCATGTTGGTTTCACGATCTTATGTGAAAGGCTAAAAGAGTCCAGCCACTTCTGCTCACATTGGGCACCCACCTCCCCTCCCCATAACTTTTCTGGGAGTTTTAAGTCTCCGTCTATCTCTTCCAGAATCGCCCAATACCAGCAAGAGACCTCCTTACCTCCCCCAGGCCTTGTTACCAATAGATTTTCCAGGTTGCTACATTTACCCAGGGGGACCCCCTTCCTACTTAATGCATGAGCCCAGCAAGCCAGTTGCATGTATTTGAAGCTGGGGAATCCAGGCCCAACTCTTTCCCGCAACTCTTCCCAAGATGCAATTGAGCCTCCTGCCAGCAAGTCTCCCTATTTCAAGATTTCGGCATCCTTTACTGGGCACGCCAATTTGTCTTTAAGACAAGATGGAGTACCCGGCGAATCCCACAAAGTAGCTAAGTTGGAAAAATAACCAAGCCCTATACGTTTCCTAAGTGTAGTCCAACTTCTGGCCAATGATTGAAGCATTTTTAATTTAATTTTTTTTAAATTTCTGGTCCCCGAACTTGAAAAGAAAGCCGTCAGGTGGAAGATCGGCACCTTCTAGCATGGCTTGAAACATCTTTCCCCAGGAGCTATCTGATGGTGTTTTTAGAAGCATTCTAGAATAAGATAGCTGAAATGCCCACGCGTAGTATTACAGGTCAGGAAGCGTTAAGGCTCCTTTTTCCCTCCTTCTCCTCAGCTTCTTCCAAGCCAACCTGGTGGCTCCATACCTCCAAATAAAGGAATTTATCTATTGTTGGCATTTAGCTACTTGCTTAATATCAAAAGCCATCGGGATGGAGTTAAACAGAAAGGTGTATTTGGGCAGGATAGACATTTTTACTAAATTAGTCCTCCCAAAGATGGATAAAGGGAGGTGATTCCATACTTTTAGCTGCTTCTGACATTCTTTATGTACTCGCTCCAAATTATGAGCAGCCGTCTTACTGACATCTTGGATGATTCTAATGCCAAGATAACGCATGGAGGTCGCAACCCCCAAATGCGTGCTTGTAGTGTTCCAGGCCATGATTTCCGTTTTATTAACATTAATCTCGTATCGGGAAACCTTGCCAAACTCCTCTGCCCTCTTAATCACTGTGGGAAAGGCCAGATCTAAATCAGATGTCGTTATAAGAATATAATCTGCATATAGGGCTACCCGCTTGTCCCACCCTCCAAAGCTAAATGATGGTATATTAGCCTCCTCTCTAAGAATCTGAGCACAGGGCTCGATATAGAGATTAAAAAGGAGGGGGGAGAGCGGGCAGCCCTGCCTTGTACCCCTTGAAATTTCGAAACGCGCGTTTCATCACCACTGTGACTTCCTCAAGGCTTATAATGTGTAATCTACGAGCCCTAATATCAATTTCTTTGGCTCCAATATCCCCGAAAATGCCGAGGGTTCTTGGCCCTGATTCGCAAATAAACGGCAGATGGCAAATTGTAGTGACTGATATCGATCCCCGCTTCTCCTATTATGTTCCGGGCATCAATGGGATCAAATGCGCATCTACTTCCAGCACCGAAAAAACACGGGCCCCAGTCAGAAGTACTCGGCCCGGCTGGCGTCGAAACAAAGTATACATGTACCTCAGAAAAGTCGTTTGGACAAAGTTCTAGTCTGTAAAATATTGACAGCAGCGAAAGAGTCTATGTTAGCAGAGTCTTCACACATATAAATGTCCACGACCTTGAAGTGTCATAACCAAAATCATTCCAAAGATATGTAAACTGCCATTTTGTTCAAGGCGCAGTTCAATTGTAGTATTCTGGGTACTATGATAAGACCCTGTCAATTAAGTGGCAACAGTTCCCGCACGCGATCCAGTCTCGTTTCACCGAACCATTGTCCTTTATGTTTCCGGCTGGCCTCCCTCATGTAGCTTGATTTATATCACCCCATCCATTCCTAGGTGTGTATTTGTGCCTTTTTGAGAACACCATAGAAGGCACTTCTTTGCTACAAACTGTTTCAGAATGAGAACATACAGTGTAGATTCAGGTGGAACACGGCTTGCACTCGAGTGCTTGCCGTCAAAGCACACTTTTTCTGGCTTTGACTGAGTTTTAACTGAGTTGGAAAAGATTTTGTAAGGTACAAGCTGTTTACAAGTTTATTTTATCAAAAACATAAGAACCGATTTCAAGAAATTCATAAATAACTGCACTGTGTTCCACTTCCAGATATATAATTATGGGATGCCGCTCATGCTTTGTTTGCGCCAGCGATGTGTCCCTGGGCCTGTCACGCACCAGGCTTCTGCCTTCTTGCCTGACTCTCAGAAATTCCTTGTGAGAATACTGGGCCTCCGCCTGTGCCACACACATCCGGTTAGATTTAAGGGTGTAGTACTGAGCAGGGTACAGCTCCCAAGCTGCCCCAGGACTGGGATGTTAGATGAAGGTTATTGTGGTAAATAAATAAATAATACCCTATTTTTGACTAGACTTATAGCATAACAGATAGCTCAATAAATAAGAGTCAAGATTCGAGGTAGTAGGAGTTTCTGCAGGTTTATTACAGCATAAGGACAGGGTCAGGACAACCTGCATGGGAATAGGACAATAAGGCCCGACAGCTGCCGGGGCTGGGTCTGGGATGAGCGCGCTAACATTCAATAACAAAACATTGACTTATATACATAGCGCAAACACATAGCAGTACATTGCAGTAGGCGTAACAGTAGGTGGAGTAGAAGGCGTGACGCGTAGCAGTCGCGAGAGATAACAGTAATAAGAGGTGTAACGGGGAGTTTACTTAGACATGTGATGCAAAACGTAACAGAATATGTCATGAATGGGCGGACACATAGGAGGAGGCTACCTAAGGAGCAGGGACCTCTGACCTAATGGTGCGCGAAAACTGGCAATGACGTGTTACTAGGAGAAGCTGGGGGCTATGAACTCTGTGCTAGGAGCAGAGACTGGAGTCTGGAGGGTCGGAGCGACATGTACCTAAACCCTATCTGGTATCTACTGTTTAGGGAACATGTTGATATAAACTAGAAGTCATGAGGGGAAGGCTAACCTGATTCTAAGACTGGACCATGCATTATTCTACATGTAGTGCGTGAAGAATATTAAATGACCATTAAATACAGTATTTCTCTAACATGGAGACGAGAAGGCTAGACAATGACGGAAACTATTGATGCAGTTCAGTAGCTTAGGAATGCAGAGGAGGAGGACTGAACTGATAACTGGAACTATAACATACTTTTGGCAGACTCAGAGGCAGAGCCAAGCTGCACCGGGCACTGCGAGGCAGGAAGTAAGTGAAGGGTCGAGGATACAGGTGGGGGCTGTATCGCTCCTCAGCGAGGCTTTCAGGAGACAGGAGCTGAATCTGTGGTCCGGGCCCTTTTGAGGCCTGGAAACGGAGACTTTATAATTGAATAACGTGCACACTGAGAAACGTGGCAACATGTCTTACATAGGCCTGATATTCGTAGTATTCACGAGGACTGGAAACTAACATATTAGAGGTGGACACAACTGTAATTGCGTCTTTAATCAGAAATGGGGAATAACATATGCATATTGATCATGCACACATAACATATGATGGATGAGGCGTAGGGACACAGAACATGGCAAAATTTACTTTTCCACATTCCCTCCTTGTCACTACGTTTCCATCAGGAAACATCAATATTCATGATACCGTCTATCATTTCATACAGTACCATTTGCTCGTCTCGAATTGTCTTGGAGCGGGATTTAGAACGGGGCTTGGGACTGGGAATACAAGAGGTAGCACACATGCTGCAAATCGCAGGGCCACATTGTATACAGAGGCAGCAGCTAAATATGATCGCTACTGCAATACCTAGAAAGGACAGGACTTTCCAACCCCATGCGGAAATTATATTCCAGAACCAACCGGACCATGTCCAGGTGCCTGGATCTTGGTGTAACAGATGGGCAATTTTATGGAGTCTGGTTATAGCTGAATAAACAGACGGCGCGTTATTTGGAATGAAAATACAACAACTGGATCCGAGAATTCTACAGGCCCCGCCCCTATCGGCCAGTATGACGTCAAGGACGAGACGATTCTGTAAAACGACAATTCTCATAAAGGATTGCTCTTCAGTTAAGTTACCTAGAGCGGAGGCAGTCTCATCTACTACTGCTTCAAGGGTTCTTGTTAACCTACGGATTAGCTTACTATTTACAACTGTACCTAAATAAGGGAAAACACCTTTATCAATATCAATGAATTGCTCTGCGGCAGTTTCAGTATAATCGACAATCGGGAGATTTCTCTTGTGTCTAGTGTGTACTAAGAAAGAATTCCTATGATAGTCAGGTGGGGCTAGAAAAACAGGTGGCAGTAGGAAAGCAATGTAACAGGTTCCCTCCCAATCGAGGGGCAGACGGACATATGCAGTTTGACCACAAATAAAATAAGAATGACGTGAAGCTTTAAAAATAGATTTCCTACTGTCACTATACTCGATAACAGTAGTACATTCACTATGACCTATATGTACAGAACCATAACTACGGACACATAATTCGCCTTTGACAGGTAGTACTGAAATAGCAGGTAAGTCTGGAGTAGTATCAGACTGAACATTCAGGACCATGAAATTCGACGAATAATTACCTAAATTATATACTTCGTTTTCTAGATCTAAACCTGTTCTGTGGGGAAGACCTTGCTTGTCTGGAAAACATGTACTGTTAAGAAAAGACATATCTGTTGAGGATGACGTTAACGTGGACCATGCTCCACACGAACCATTATGTGAGAATGGATAAGGAAACAGTGGCAGAACTCCCTTCGGTGTCTGGAAAGGGGGGAGTCGACCACACACCCAACAATTAGTGGCATTGCTGGTCTGGTGTGAATAATGTAACATACGGATAAATGTGTTATTACGCATAGCGAGGCGGTATGAATATTCGTGAGGGGGCAGATCACTAAACGTGTGCTCTACTGTAGCATGAGCAGACATATTTACATGAGGAACTGAAAAACACAGATAGAAAGCATAGCTGGTGCAGGAAATCATTATGCTGAGAAATAATACGAAACTCAGAAAAACGATACATTTGATTGAGCTTTGACTGACTCTCTCACTATGGGGGTCTATTTTATACATGTCAGAAACAGTCTAACCGTTTCACCTAGGGGAGGACTTATACAATCAAACTGGCTGACTTATTAGACCTGAGCTTTAACTTATACTCCTGTTGCGGAGTTTTCTCTAACAAGGGAGGGGTTGTAATAATGTCTGGTGCGGGACAGTCCTTTAAAACAATGTTCTGGCAATCCTTCGAATCCTGGGAAATGTTCTCGGAAATGCTTTTGAAGACTGGTTTCGGTCCTTTGAAAAGTTTTACATGAGAAAGGTGGACCCACCCCTTCCTGCCTTCCAACTTGACGGCAGTCCGGGTGGTCAAGAGGACCTGACGTGGCTCCTTCCAACGTGGTTCCAGCGGACTTGATCTGTCGAAATTTCTGATCATCACAAGGGATCCTGGAACGATCTCGTGCGGTGCCACCTCAGTATTGTCTGGAAATGCGGCGGCAACCTGTGAACGACATGAGTTGAGGGCAGACATCAAGGAAGCTAGGTAATCTGTCAGCATATTACATGAAACATCGGTAATACTTCGGGGTCTAGGAGTACCCCACATGTTAGGGGGGCGGCCGAATACGACCTCATACGGGGACAGACCTGATCTGGAATGTGCGACCATGCGCATATAAAACAAAGCGACTGGCAGAGCTACTAGCCAGTCTACACCTTTGTCTTTACAGACTTTTGCAATACGGATTTTCAGAGTCTGATTATGTCTCTCTACGAGACCGGCTGCTTCAGGATGGCGTACACAATGAAACTTCCACTGGTACCCTAACAACAGGGAAACGTGTTTCATGAGTTCAGATGAAAATGGCTGACCGTTATCAGAATATACGACTCTAGGGAGTCCGTATCTAGGGAAAAATTCACGAACCAACTGCTTGGCAGTGGTCGCGGCTGTGTAGTCTGGGACTGGATATGCTTCTGTCCACCTGGACAAAGCGCATACAACTACAAGGACATACTTGAAACCTCGACATCGCTCCATCTGAATATAATCCATCTGGAGGACCTCAAAAGGGTGGTCAGGGGGCTGGAAACCACCTTGTTCCACCGGAACACTTTTACCTGGATTAAACTGACAACATATCATACAGGTACGGACTTTCTGCTTGGCTGCAGCTCGTAAATGCTTATTGAACCAAATGTTCTGGATACTGTCTAACATAGCTTTTTCTCCTAAATGTGCTGGACTATGTGCGGTATTGATAATGACTTGAACTATAGAATCGGGGAGAAACCATGTGGCTCTACCCTTCGTTAACCATCCTTGATCTGTCTGGACCCCTCCTTGTACAGACCATTTCTTGATTTCCTCGGGAGTAGCATGTGACTGGATATCTATGACATCTTGAGTAGGGTCCTTAACTGTCATGCATGTAATCAGATCTGGAATATGTGTCTGATTAACTGGAATGTCTGGAGTCTGTGCTGTAAGCTTGGCTGTGCGGTCTGCTAAATCATTACCTTGGGAAATAATGTCAGTAACTTTCGTATGTGCTTTGCACTTCATGATAGCAATAGATGTCGGTAAATGTATGGCATCTAACAGGGCTTGAATAAGGAGACCATGCTGAATCTTGGTTCCATGAGAAGTCATGAAACCTCTCTCCTGCCAGAGCACTCCGAAGTCGTGTACAACTCCGAATGCGTAACGTGAATCTGTGTAAACATTAACCTTCAGGTTCTTGGCATGTATACAGGCTTGTGTCAGAGCAACTAGCTCTGCTGCTTGAGCGGACAGGGTATCAATACGGTGTGTTTCAATAACTTCAGTGTCAGTAGTCACTGCATACGCGGCGACTAGTTCTCCTGTACTAGTTCTCATACATGAACCATCCACATAAAGTGTCAGGTCAGGATCTGGTAACGGAATGTCTGTCAGGTCTTGTCTTGGCTTTGTCGTAATGTTAACTACTTCCACACAATCATGTGTGTCTGGATTTGAACTAACTGATGGTAACAGTGTAGCAGGATTCAGAACGTTGCAGCGTCTAATTTCTATGTGTGGCTGGAACAGTGTCAATTCATAACCTGTTAAACGTGCAATTGTCAAGTGCTGAGTTTGTGTTCGGTTTAAAAGAACTTCTACTGAATGTGGGACCTGTACTGTCAGGGAATGTCCTAAAACTATAGAATCACTTTGTCTGATAGCTAGTGCTGTGGCTGCAACTGACTTGAGGCACGCAGGCAACGCCTGGGCGACTGGATCTAATGTGCTCGAAAAATAAGCACAGGGCTTGTATTGACCTGCTTGATCTTGTGTGAGAACAGATAATGCTGTACCTTCGCGTTCAGTAACGAAAAGTGTAAAAGGCTTACTGTAGTTCGGTGTAGCTAGAACTGGAGCTTGACATAGGGCTTTCTTTAACTCGTTGAAACTAAGTGTATGTTCAGATGTCCAAGGGAGGACAGTCGATACGGCTGCCTCCTGTGTCGTTAACTGTATCAGTGGCTTGGCTAGAAATGCATACTGGGGAATCCATTGTCTACAATAAGAAGTAAGGCCGATAAAGGCACGTACCTCCTTCTGGGTTCTGGGCTGGGGAAGACTCGCTATTAACTGGATACGGTCGGGTGTCAACTGCCTACCCCTCTTGGACAGCAAGTGTCCTAAGTATACCACTTGCTGGACACAGAATTGAAGCTTCGAAGGTGACACCTTGTGCCCCATCTCGGCTAGAAAATACAGAACTGTAAGTGATGCTCGCTCACAGGCACATTCGGAACGGGCAGTGATCAGTAGATCATCGACATACTGGAGCAGGGCAGTGTCAGTTGGCATGTGAATATTGTCTAGCTGTCTCTTGAGTGCTTGACTGTAAATACTAGGGCTTTCTGTGAAACCTTGAGGAGCGCGTGTAAACATATAGCTCCTTCCATTTAAACAAAATCCGAAAAGAAACTGGCTGTCTGGATGAATTGGGACACTGAAAAATGCATTCTTGAGGTCTATGACAGTGAAAAACGTGGCTTCGGAATCAATGGCTGTTAACAGGGAAGAAATATCTGGGACAACTGGGTACTGAGGAATAATACATTTATTAAGCTCTCGTAAATCAATCACTAATCGATATACTGGGGGTGCATTTGGATCAGTACGTTTCATGACTGGAATGATCGGAGAATTACATACATTGGAGTCAGTTTCTACAACTACTCCTTGAGCCATGAGCTCGTCAATAATTTTGGATAAGGCTGCTACAGCCTCAGGTGGCAATCTATACTGCCTGATTCGTGGTAACACTACACCTGGTTTAAGAGTCACACGATAGGGTGTGATTTGCATGTAACCTACATCAGTTGGACCTTGCGCCCATAAATGCTGCGGAACATTAGACAATCTTGAATCAAAATCTCGTAATACATAGTGACCCTTAAAGTCACGTAGGAACAGACGTATTCCCTCTGGGGAACAGCAAATAACTGCACCTAATTCCTTCAGTGTCTTAATGCCTAATAGATTTTCTGGACATGACTTAGTAAGTAACAGATCAGTAGTACGGGACAATGGACCTACTTCTAGAGTAACTGGCTTAGATATCTCATTAACTATGGGTTTTCCTGAAAATCCAAGGGAAACATTTCTTGAGCCTGAGAGCGGAGCCCCTGGTACTTCGGCGTGACTAATTGTGGTCCTACTTGCCCCTGTATCGATCAAAAACTTTCTGTCTTTCCCTAATACTTGACTGTGAACATAGGGACCTTCTTGGTCTACAGGTATCTCGATGAGAGGCAAGCCTACCTCCCTCTCTAGGCTGTTTCATGAATATGACTGGTACTCTGGATACTCGGACTGTGCATACTGGTACATCTGCGATGTAACGTGCTGTGTTGCAGCAATAGGCTGCGGTACTGTAACTGTCTGTTGTGCATTCTGTGACTGAAGAGTCTGTGAAACTTGTTCTTGTCTAGGCGGACGTGGTCTTTCTTTAGTCTTACCAGTAGCTATGTTGTGTTTCAGAACTGCACACTCGTTTATAAAATGACCTGGCTGTTTACAATAATTGCAGTTCCCTTTAACGGGAGCCGCAAGATGACTGGCTTGATTCGGACCCCTCTTCTGACTGTCTTGAGGAATAGATTGTGCAACTAGCACTTTCATTTTCGTGTCTTTCATACGTTTTCTTTCGTGTTCTTGCTCTTCTCTGATTCTATTCTGGTGATACTGGAGCATCTGGAGCATCTGGGACGGAGTATTTGCTTGCCAGGTGCTTTCGACTTTCAAAACTCGGTTTTTAATTTGTGGACTTGAATTCTCGACTAATTTGGTAACGAAAAGATGAGGGTACGACTCACTACTTGTCTTGAGACCACTGTTGATACTGAAGCATTTCTCAAATCTAGAATAAAAATCACTAATGTCCTCATCTTGCTTCTGTTTACAGGCTGAGATTGCATCCCAGTCTTCTTTCCTAGTTGTCAATAATCTGGGTAAAACTTGAATCAATAATTCTGGTAATTCTTTACATTTATCTCCAAGACCGGTACCTGGTACTCGTGCCTTGTCTTCAGCTTCTAGAGCTGCCCAATCGATCTTTTTCTCTCCCACCTCCCATTCTTTTTCCTTTAACTTTTCATACACCCCTGCGGGTAGCAGGACCTTTAACATTTTAATGATATCTGGGTAAGTGTATTCTCCCATACGGAGCATGTCTTTTAATTCTCTATGGAACCCCGCTGGATCTTTGTCATGACTGGGAATTAATTTCTTCATTTCAAGGAGTTCCATCTTTGAAATCGGAGTGTATACAAACACTCGTTGCATTACGCCACCCGCCCCTTGGACTGGGTGGACTTCTCGTAGCGGATTCTGTCTGTCTATGTAAAATGGTTTACTTTCTGGGGGTGAGACATGAACAAAATGCGGATTCAGAAACGTTCTATATTTGTGACGCTGTTCTAGAATGACACTTATTAAATCGGTACCTAGACCTCTCCATCTGTTCTGGAGTAACTCGTTCAGGATATCATGTAACGGGCCTGGATCAGAATGTTGACCCTCATACAGGGTAATGAGGTGCTGGATCATATACATACCCACCAGTCGTTGCTCGGCTGGGGGCAGTTTCAGAAACATTTGTGCCACTATTTCGTCTGGAAAAGTGGTAGAATCAGTAATCCATCGGACTGCTGATCGGGCTAGTTCTTGTTCATGCATGGTACTTAATTCGCTATAACCGACTCGTGATTTCAGAATGTGATCGGTAGCTTGAAATACTTGTTCTAGAGAACCTCGTTCTGGTGCTGGATGATGAAAAATAGACATAGGTTCTAGACGTAAATGGCGATCTGGAAATCTGGATTTTCCTACATACGCTATTCTGGCGGGATTCTCGTCTTCCTCTTCAGGATCAGAGACACTTTCTTTCTCGCTTACTTGTGCTGCTTTACGCTGTTCGTGTAACCTTATTATTTCTTTACGAATTTTCTTGTACATACTTTCCATGGCACTAATGGTCTTGTGCTTACCCTCGGCTATATTATCACTCCACCTTGTCAGGATTCTCATTTCGGCGGGATCTTTAGACGGGTAATCTTGTTCTCTTATTAGACAATTGATCAGGAACTTTAATATCATGAGCTGAATCTCGGCTTTCCTTTGAGACATAATCTCGCCTATACTTTCTGGATCATCCCCTGTACGGATGAAACGATATATTCTGTCTAGATCTTCTTTCATATTTGGTAAGGTGACTAGATACTCGGTCACCCTTCTTACGCGTACGGAATATAAAACCATATTATACTCGCCTGGAACTGTGTCATAGACGCATTCGGCAAGGGCTTGTCTGATTTCTGTAACTGACTTATTACTTTTTGGAGTACGCTGTGATGCTTGAGCATGTAATTCGAGTGCTGACAAACGCTTGTGTGGCGGCGGGGTTTGAGGAGGACCTCCTCCTGCGGCCCCTAGACTAGAATCGTCGACTGACATTCTTCGTGCTTGCAGGGTCGGTAATTGTAACGTGGGCTGAACTTGTATGGCAGGCTGACCCGGGGGTACCGTAGCAGGTACTCCGGTGTCTGGAGGAACGGGAAGTGCCTGATTTACAGGGACAGGCGGAGCGCGAACAGGATTGGCATATTCGGGGACTGTGTCGTCCAGATAGGACGAAATAAAAATATCAGCTGCGGTCGGTTTGTGACGTAGTTTGGTCGGAACTAATGGTGGCGGGAAATTACTAGATGCCTCTGGGGTCGCTTTTGGCACTCCTTCGGCAAGAAGAGGATACATACCCTTAATAAGGGCATGCCTCTGTCTGTCTGACTGTTCGGCTTTGACTTGTTCACCTATCTCGATTAATTCTCTTTCTTGGGCTCGTTCCTGGGATTCTCTACTTAACTCTGACTTTCTGACTTCCTTTTCCGTTCTTCTATGAGCTTCCTTACGCCATAACTCGATGGCATCTTTCTGTGACTGTCTGGCTTTCTTTTTCCATAATGCTTCTTCTACTCGCATGATACATTCAGCATCCCATGTACCCGATACGGGCCATCTATACTTTTCTTCTAACTGTTTGGTATACTCTACCCATAAATCTAGATACAATATGGCGCTTATGCCATGTTTCTGATACATAAAGTGACCTGGACTGTCCCTAGGCGGGACAGGAACTGCTTCCTCTAACAGACCCTTTCTAGTTTTTAACTGACGTAACTTGGAAAATATAGGCATGACTGAACTGTAATCTGGACAAAATACAATACACAAAAAAAAACACGAAATCACATCGCACTCATACCACAACAGTAAATTACATGAAGAACATTATAAATAACAGTTCGAACAGAATATTACCTGGAATACTGAGAACAGAAAGAGAACAGATTTTCTCGAGAACGGAACAGACTAGAGTTACTGGATGCACTGCTGTAACAGTGCGGAACATACCGGTCCCATAAAGGGACACATCAAGACCCGTATCCACCTAGGTGAACACTTCGTTTGTGAGTCTGGGCACCACCAACCCACGGACCAGGAGTCAATTTAGATTGGTCCTGTCTAGATACTACCCCAGCAATGGTACTCACCGGGCAGCACGGAACGGAAGGCCTCGGACTGGACTGGACGACGGACGACGAATTTCGGACTTCGGACTTCAGTTACAGGTGGGCCTCCGGATACCTCGGACCTTGTACTCTCGGCTTGGGCTCTGGTCGGGACTCGCCGCGTTCCTCCACCGTCTCGTTCGGATGCTGGACCGCCTCCTCCGTCTCCTCCGTGGGCCTGAGGGATACTTGAGCAGAAATATCTGCCACTGCGCAGAAGAGTTCCGTCACGACTGCAGAGGGTCAGGGGGTCGGCGTGGCTTCACCGACGCGTGGGGAAAGGGCAAGTCCCTATTCGGGCGCCATTATGTGGTAAATAAATAAATAATACCCTATTTTTGACTAGACTTATAGCATAACAGATAGCTCAATAAATAAGAGTCAAGATTCGAGGTAGTAGGAGTTTCTGCAGGTTTATTACAGCATAAGGACAGGGTCAGGACAACCTGCATGGGAATAGGACAATAAGGCCCGACAGCTGCCGGGGCTGGGTCTGGGATGAGCGCGCTAACATTCAATAACAAAACATTGACTTATATACATAGCGCAAACACATAGCAGTACATTGCAGTAGGCGTAACAGTAGGTGGAGTAGAAGGCGTGACGCGTAGCAGTCGCGAGAGATAACAGTAATAAGAGGTGTAACGGGGAGTTTACTTAGACATGTGATGCAAAACGTAACAGAATATGTCATGAATGGGCGGACACATAGGAGGAGGCTACCTAAGGAGCAGGGACCTCTGACCTAATGGTGCGCGAAAACTGGCAATGACGTGTTACTAGGAGAAGCTGGGGGCTATGAACTCTGTGCTAGGAGCAGAGACTGGAGTCTGGAGGGTCGGAGCGACATGTACCTAAACCCTATCTGGTATCTACTGTTTAGGGAACATGTTGATATAAACTAGAAGTCATGAGGGGAAGGCTAACCTGATTCTAAGACTGGACCATGCATTATTCTACATGTAGTGCGTGAAGAATATTAAATGACCATTAAATACAGTATTTCTCTAACATGGAGACGAGAAGGCTAGACAATGACGGAAACTATTGATGCAGTTCAGTAGCTTAGGAATGCAGAGGAGGAGGACTGAACTGATAACTGGAACTATAACATACTTTTGGCAGACTCAGAGGCAGAGCCAAGCTGCACCGGGCACTGCGAGGCAGGAAGTAAGTGAAGGGTCGAGGATACAGGTGGGGGCTGTATCGCTCCTCAGCGAGGCTTTCAGGAGACAGGAGCTGAATCTGTGGTCCGGGCCCTTTTGAGGCCTGGAAACGGAGACTTTATAATTGAATAACGTGCACACTGAGAAACGTGGCAACATGTCTTACATAGGCCTGATATTCGTAGTATTCACGAGGACTGGAAACTAACATATTAGAGGTGGACACAACTGTAATTGCGTCTTTAATCAGAAATGGGGAATAACATATGCATATTGATCATGCACACATAACATATGATGGATGAGGCGTAGGGACACAGAACATGGCAAAATTTACTTTTCCACATTATGCAGGCAGACTCCACCTCTTATCTGAGCGGCTTTTCAAAATTTGGTTCTCCCGGTAATCACACTCCCCCGAGCACACATTATGGACACTACAATGAGGGACACAGGCCACTTCACTTGAATTGAATATAAGCATCTGTCCAGCATTTATTAATGAGTCCTTCCTGGATCCCCAAACAGATCTTCTTTCATGTACTCACCACTCTTGACTCTCTAAATATTATAGGTGGGCGAGCCAACAAATGAACTGGACACGAACCAGAGACAAGCCAACGGTCTGGCTCGAATCTTACAACCTGTTCTTGATGCGAGCATTGGAAATGTTTGCTGCGTATATGATAAAGTCTCTCCAAAAATAAAAAATGTTCAATAAATAAAAAAAACACTGACAAAGTCAATAGATCTTGCTTAGGAAAACCTTTTGGCTTTGCCAATGATTCTTTAATTAGTTCCTAAGCTGTATACAAATGATATGAAGAAATTTGTATCTCACTTTCAAATGAGTGTATGCTACATTGTACTGCTTATGTCTGTGTTCTTAGTCACAACTTTTTCCTTCTAAAACACTAGTGAAGGGCGTGGCCAAGATTGCGAGGTGAGCGGACGCACTCTCCGCGAGCTCCCACGAACCTAGGCCCCTAAACCGTGATTTTTGCAGATCTCCCCCCGGTCTGCTGGCGAATTGCACCGGAGGTGGTAGAGCATCGGTGGGTTCCTCCGGGGCCCTAGGCGACCCCCCGAAAAGCAGCGGCAGAGCTCCGAACGGCGAACAAGAGCCGGCGTGGAGCGGGGGAGGGGCCGAGAACCGAGGCCCACTGGCGGAGGTGGCAGGATAGCGGCCAGGCCTGGAGCGGCCCGAGCGGCATGCATCGCCTCCAAGGGGGGGCGAGACCTTGTTGGAGTCGCCGGTGGAGCCCCGCAGCGAGGAGGCGCCCAGCGCCGGACAGCGGCAGTATCGGGGCGCGTGACCCGCGCTGCTCATCTACGCAAGGCCGGGGACGTGGCCTACTGCTGAAGTGGCTTGAGCCCCTGCCGGTGACTGGACGGCTGCAGACCCGCTGCTGGTGGGGTGCAAGCGAGGAGCCGACGGCGGTGTGGTTACCGGCGAATGGCGAGAGCCCTGGGGTGGTGCCGAACCGCCGTCGAAGAGAGGAGTAGAGCCCCGGTTGGCCTTCACCGGTGAGCGCTGCCTTTTCGGCGGGCGGCCGGGAAGATGGCCGGCCTTTGCAGCGGAGGTTCGAGGCGCAGGCCGAGCTCCCGCAGATCCGGCCGGACCCCTGGTGGTGGAGGTGAGGAGCCGCAAGCGGGGAAGCCCCGGTCCAGAGGCAGCCCCCGGGGGCCTTAGCTCAAGAGAGCAGGAGAGCGTGACCGCACCCCCCCTTCTCCCCGGTGAGACACGAGGCAGACGCAGGACCGCCGGACCGGGCGGTGGCCTGGTGGGCCCCGAGACTAGCTGGGAATCCGGACCGTCTTGGAGCGGGGGCTCGCCGGAAACCGGGACGGGAGTGCGGCACACTTTACCGACTTGTCCCATGCGCGGGGCCTTCCTCTGAGTGCCCCTATAACAAAAGACAGGGGTGCAGCCGGGGTTGGCTGTAGCTCTGAAGGACAGACGCGGCGGCCCGAGGTGATCACTGAAAGGGATAGTGAGCACACCGCGGCGACATTGGCGGACAGTGGAGACAGCTAACCTGAGCGGCCAGTGGCACGAAAGGCCTGTGAACTGACGCACCCCTGGATTGTGCCTGGGAGATTCGGCAGGGGACGCAGTGGCGGCCTACCGCCGCACCCTGAAGCCTAAGGGAGAGCCTGCTGGACATTGCTAGAGGGACACGGCCTGGGAGTGGCCGTGAGGCTGTGACCCCGGCCGGGCCTGGGCAATCCGTAGGCCGCGGACGGCCGGAGGAGGATTGCAACCGGGCCGGTGTGGCCTGGGACGCCGGAGACGAGACCTGCCCGACAGTAGCGGATGCCCGGTGGGCCCAAGATCCTGTGAGACAGCGACAGCAGTGAGTGTGAGGAAGGCGGTGGTGAGGCCCGGACGCACTCCCTGGGACGAGCCCTACCGTGACCGATCTGGGGCTAGTGCTGGCCGCCGACCTCTGACAGAGTGCAGGGAGTGACCCAGAAGAGCTGCGGCAGGTGGGGCCGAACCGCTGCACCACCGGTTGGGAGAGACGAGCAGTGCCTTGGCAACAGCAGAGGTGGACTCCCGGAGTTGGTTGCTGTCCTTGAACATTGCTGACCTCTGAGGCTGGTCGACAAGCACGACAGGGCTCTTGCCCGGTGGTATCCTCTCATACGATGGCTGGCAACAGAGGGGGCAAGAAGGGGGACCGGACATTGCCAGAAATGCTGAACAGGGGCCCACCGAAACAGGACAAGGGGCAGCATTCGCCGGGCCCCTCGAGAGGCTCGCAGGATGCGAGAGGTGGGGAACCGCCGGTCACCAGATCCTTCCTGGAATCTCTCTTCAGCTCCCTGCGGGACAATTTCCAGACGTTGAAGCAGAAGGTGGCCGGAGAAATTCGTGAGGTGCGGAGAGAGGTTGATGGCCTGGGTGAAAGGATAGCTACCGTGGAAGGAGCGGGACACACACGGGATGAAGAAATCGAGCAGCTGCAGCAGGAAGTGCTGCGCCTGAGGGATCAACAGCTGGACCCCCAGGCGCACAATGAAGACCTCGAAAACCGGTCCCGCCGGAACAACATCCGGGTCCGGGGGGTGCCACTTAAAGAAGAGGGTGAGGACACTGCTGGGTACCTACAGGCCTTGTTTAGGGAGGTACTGGGTGAAGAGGAGGACGTCCCTATTAGAATTGACAGGCGCATAGAGTGGGCCTAACGTGTCGGGCTTCGGCGCCACCACCGGATATCCTGGCCTTTCTGCCTGACTTCCCGCTTAAGGAACGGATCCTCCGTGAATGAATGAATGAATGAATGAATGTGGGTTTTATAGAGCGCATAGTAACCCAGAAGCATCCCAGCGCTAAAACCGAGACAGCAGAGTCGGTGGAGTGCCAAGGAGAAAGGGAGGAGGAGATCAGGGGAAGAGGTGAGTTTTCAGTAGTTTCCTGAAACGGGAGTGATCGAATTCCGTCCTTAGTTTGAGAGGGAGGGTGTTCCATAGCCTAGCCGTGTTCACTGAGAATCGCCGACCTCCTGTACGTGCCTTTCTCACTCTGTGGACTGTAATCAAGCATTCGTGATCCAAACGGAGGGATCTTGTGGCTTTATAGGGCGTGATAAAGTTTTTGAGGATGAGGGGGCCCTTGTCCTGTAAGAGTTTGTGAGCCAGACAGAGAGCCTTGAATTTTACTCTTTCTCTTATTGGGAGCCAGTGCAGGAGTTTCAGAGCTGGTTTGGCCGAGGATCTGGCCGGGTTGTTGGTAAGAAGCCGGGCCGCGGCGTTCTGAATTCTTTGTAGTTTGTTAAGGGTGGCTTCAGGTGCTCCCAGGTAGATGGTGTTGCTGTAATCCAACCTGGAAAGGATCAGGCCTTGGATAAGCAGTTTCCGGGAGATTTGTGGGAGCAAGGGCAGAATTTTCCTGACTGATCTGAGAAGCCCGAAACAGATCCCAGCGTTTTTTTTTAGCTTGGGTTTTGAAGGACAGGTCTTTCTCTATCCAGATTCCTAAGCTCTTGATCTCTTCTTTGGGGGCCGGGGGTTCTCCCAGGCAGGTGGGCCAGATGTTTGGGGGAAGGGTGGGCCCCTTTTGACCGAGAAGCATGATTTCCGTTTTGGACCCGTTGAGTTTCAGAGCTGATTTGTTCATCCACCCATGGATTTCGGAAAGGCAGTTGTGAAGATTGGACGGTTCTTGGTTGGGATGGGATAGGGAAACTACCAGTTGGGTATCGTCAGCGTAGCTAATGATTTTCACTCCGAACGGGATCACTACCTCCTCCAGTGGGGACATGTAGACATTAAATAATGTCGGGCTGAGCGAAGAGCCCTGCGGTACTCCGCACTGGAGGGGGATCGCTAGGGAGCGGTTGTTATTCTCCCACACCTGGAAAGAACGGTGGTTTAGAAATGACGAGAGCCATGCCAGAGCGGTACCTTCCACCCCGATGTCTCTGAGTCGCTGGATTAGTACCCGGTGGTTGACAGTGTCGAAGGCCGCACTGAGGTCCAGGAGGATCACTGCCACTGATCCTCCTGCATCCAGAATACATCTGGTCTCCTCCACTACTGCCAGGAGGGCGGTGTACGTGCCCTGACTAGGGCGGAATCCAGTCTGAGAGTTCCTGAGGAGATTATTAGGCTCCAGAAAATGGGAGAGTTTTTTGTTCACTATTTTTTCGGTAATTTTACTGATTCCGGGAAGGAGGGAGATTGGCCTATAGTTGGCCAGGTCCAGCGGGTCCAGTAAAGGTTTTTTGAGAAGGGCTTTGACGACAGCAGCCTTCCAGCTGGGGGGGACCTTTCCCTGACATAGTGAAGAGTTGATGAGATCAGCTAGAGGGGGGGTGATAGTGGGTGCCACTTTTTTGAGGATGCGCATAGGCACCGGGTCGCTGGGGGAACCACTTTTAATAGTGGCAAGCGTTGTCAGGACTTCTTCTATTGTTACAGGGCCGAAAGTGTCTAGGTAGATGTCAGAGATAGCCGGGTGAGGGTTTGAGTCTAGGTCAGGTTTGAGAAGACCATTATCGTTTGCTCTATGGTTGACTTGGGGTAGGGTGGCGAGAATCTTGTGGATTTTCTCGTCGAAGTATTTTGCCAACTTATGGCATTTATCCTCGGAGGTGTTAAGAGCTGGGAGAGGGTCAGGGAAGCACGGAAGCAGCAGTCGCTGCACTTCCCAGGGCACCCGGTTGCTCTCTTCCAAGATCTGTCGGCAATCACGCTCCAGAAGCGCAAAGCATTTAAAATAGCAACAGACTTTTTGAGAGACCATGGGACACAATACTCCTGGGGCCACCCTTTCCGCCTCATCTTCCGATGGAACGGCACCCTGCACCAACTTCCCCAGGATACCTGCGAGGTACTGTGAATGACCGCGACGGACGGAGATGCACCTACTCCAAGGCGGCGACGCATCACCAGGGACGGCTGGCAACGGGTCTCTGGACGCCGGTCCTCTGAATCCTCTGCTCGACCGGACACGCCTACTATCCGAGCAGAAATGGACAATGCAGTGCGGGAGGTGGCCAGGGATACAGGCCCGAGTGACGTCGCGCTGACAGCCTAAGATGACTCCGGGGGGAGATCGACACAGCAGTCCTTGCAGCAGAGGTTTGGGGGTCTGGGGGGAGGGGTGGCGGGCGGGAGTGTAGTGGCTGGACGTCCACTTCAGTAACTTACCACAGACGTGTCCCCTGAGGACTGGACTGGGACTATGGGGTTCTGGAATTCAGCGAGGGCACAGGGAGGTGGGGGGAGGGGGTGTTGGGGTTGTTCTAAGTTGGGGTCAGGGGGGGAAGGGGTCGGGGGTGTTTTGGTTGGGGGTAGGGAACCCGGGGGGGGGGTAGGGGGGGTCGTCCAGTGCACTATGCAGGTCTTAGCCGCCCTAGCGGCATTCACGCACCTTGTGCCGCTCAGGCGGGAGTTTTACGCTTTTACTTCCATCATCTCACATGCCACCCACGACTCTTAAGGTAGTGACTCTTAATGTCAGGGGCCTCATCAACCCGGTCAAGAGACGGGCGGTGTTGTCTCTACTAGAGAGCACCCAAGCGGATATCTGTCTTCTTCAAGAGACCCACTTGCTTGCCCGTGACTCCCATAGGCTGCGCTCCCATAAGTTCCAGACACAATTCTTTTCTTCCAGCAACACTAAGACTGCGAGGGTAGCGATCCTAGTGGCCCGGCATTTCAGGGGGGAAGTCCTGCACAAACATGCAGAACACAAAGGCAGGCTGTTAGCTTACAGGTTTAGGATCAGGGGTGTTGCCCTTACGGTTGGGTCCCTGTATAGCCCTAATGACCAGCAGGAGCGCTTCTTAGGATCGGCACTGATAGACGTCACCGCCTCGCAGGACAGGCACATTATCATCGGAGGAGACTTCAATATGGTCTTCGACTCGGCCCTAGATAGATCCGCACAACGCTCTCCGCAAGCCGGGGAGTTCTCGGCCGGGTGTAAAGCACAGTTGTCGGAGGTGGACCTCCACGATCTCTGGTGCTGCATGCACCCCACTGATAGGGGGTATTCATATTACTCCCACGCACACAAAACGTACGCGAGACTGGACCATCTCCTGGTCACGACTCCAGTACGTGCTTTGGCCTCAACGATGGAGATGGGAGTGATATCCCTATCGGACCATGCCCCGGTCTCCACCACGCTATGCCTGCCGCCGGTATCTTGCCCTCCCAGGGTCTGGCGCCTTAGGGACACCTTATTGCACAGGAAGGTGGTGGTTAAACACATAGCCGGTGCTATCCGGGACTATTTGTCCCACAATGATAACTCCGACACCTCCCTGGCGACACAATGGGCGGCCTTGAAGGCTGTACTTAGGGGAGAATTTCTAGCCATCTCCTCGGCTGAAAATAAGGAACGGCAGAGTAAGAGGGATGAACTCACCCAGCGGGTCCGCGAGCTCGAACAGATACACCGCCGGACGGGGGCTCCCCGGATCTGGAAGCAGCTTAAAGAGGCAAGGAAGCTCCTGACGGCCCTGGACATGGACCGCGCGGAGTACGCTGCGCTTCGTTTGCGCCATACCTACTACACCGGGGGTGACCGCTGTGGCCGACTGCTGGCTAATAGGCTCCGGGTGACGCACCAGCGACAGTTGGTGAAGGAGATCTCGGACTCCACGGGGTCGATGGTCACGGAGGACGCCCATATTGCCGAAACCTTCCGCAGGTTTTACGCAGATCTCTACGCCGGGGATCCCCCGGATGATTCTGCGACAACGGCGTACTGGGACTCGGTCACCCTCCCTTCCCTGGCCCCCTCGCAGGCAGAGTACCTAGACAGAGAAATTCGAATCGAGGAGGTGGTCTCCGCCATCGCCAAACTTAAGCACGGTAAGGCTCCGGGGCCGGACGGATATACAGCTCTCTTTTATAAAACGTTTTGCACGTCGTTGGCTCCGCTCCTCACCCGCCTATTTAACTCGTTCGCTGCTCCGGGAGCCATCCCGCCTGACCTCCTACGGGCCTCTCTCACGGTCATCCCCAAGCCAGGAAAGGACCGGTCGCAATCCGGCTCCTACAGACCGATATCTCTCTTAAATGTAGATCTTAAGCTGTATACCGGGATCCTCGCAGCCCGACTAGCCCCCCCACCTACCGGGGATTCTGGAACCGGACCAGGCGGGATTCGTTCCGGGGCGGCAGACGGTGGACAACACCAAGAGGATCGTCCACCTTATAAAGAAGGCCCCCCAAATTCCTGGAGAAAGAATGATGTTGGCGGTGGACGCTGAAAAAGCGTTTGACTGGGGACACTGGCCCTATCTAGAACAAGTCCTGCTGAGGGTAGGTATAGGAGAGAAATTTCGATCCATGATCCTTAATTGCTATAAATTCCCGACAGCAGTAGTACGGATGAATGGTTACAGTTCACGGAGCTTTGACATTGAGAGGGGAACTAGACAGGGGTGCCCGCTCTCACCCCTGCTCTTCGCCCTTTATATGGAGCCCTTCGCCCAATGGATACGTACCAACCCGGCGGCCAGGGGGGTGCGGTTCGGGGGCTTTACTCACACCATAAGCCTCTATGCGGACGACATTATACTGTCGTTAGATGAACCCCGGTCTGCACTTCCGGTGTGCATTGAGGAGCTGGACTCCTTTGCTGCTGTCGCGGGCTTCAGAATGAATATGGGAAAATCGGTGGCCCTGGACGTATCCCTTGCGCCAGCCACAAGATCTTACCTACAAGGCCTGTTCCCGATGCTCTAGTCGTCGGATCTGGTGCCTTACCTGGGGATCCAGCTGGCTCCCACCTTGCCGGCTATGGTGACAGCTAACTACACCACCTTGGGTAAGAAGATCCGGGAGGAGCTCGGACGATGGAATCGCAGCACCCTTTCCTGGTTGGGCAGAATAGCTGCAGTAAAAATGACGGTCTTACCCCAGGTTCTGTACCTGTTCAGGGCCTTACCGCTCCAACCCCCCGCTGGGTGGATCCAACAGACGCAGGCAGACCTCTCGCGTTTTATTTGGCAAGGCAGAAAGCCCAGAATGCGGAGGACACTTTCTATGCTCGCCCCTGAGGCTGGAGGGCTAGGGATACCGGATCTCCGCAAATACTTCCAAGCGGCACAGCTGCGTTATCTCGTAGAATGGAGTAGGTGGGAATCGGACAAGCACTGGCTCTTCCAGGACCAGGCGGTGGCGGGCCGGCCTCTACAGGAGGTGCCATTTCTGCGCCGGACTCATCGCCCCGCGAATTTGTATGCCTCCTTTGTCACCAGGGTGCCCCTACGGGTCTGGGATGCCACCAACATCTTTCACAATCTTACCACATTCCCATCGCCACTCACACTGCTGGTAGACAATCCGGACTTTACTCCGGGGATGGAAAAGGGGGCATTTACCCACGGGCGAGCGGCCGGGTGTCGGGCCCAGTGTCATGTGTACGGCCCAGAGGGGGTCATCCCCTTCCCGCGCTTCCGACAGGTACACTCATTCCCAGAGTCCGAATGTCTCCGCTACATGCAGGTTTGCCACTGGGCACTACACCCACAGGTACGGGAGGCGGCCGATAGGCAACTCCTCCCTTATGAGAGATGGCTCATGACTCGCACGTCGGATGCGAAACTGATTACAGACCTCTATAAGCTACTGCAACCACCTTCTTCACACCTCTACAACCCGGGGAGGGAGCAATGGGAACGGGAATTGGGCAGGACACTGAGCCATAAGGAATGGGAGCAGATATCATACAGAGCAAGACACTCGGCATACCACAAGGGACTCACTGAAACACTGACTAAGGTCTCTACCTACTGGTACTATACCCCAGAACGAGTACATGAAATGGACCGTAGTAAGGACAGCGCTTGTTGGAGGGGATGCGGGCAAGTGGGCACACTGACACACATTCTATGGGAATGTCCGCTCCTAGACTCTTACTGGAAAGAAGTGTTAGATGAGATAGACTCCCATTTCGACACCGAACTGCCACGCTTCCCAGCATACATATTGTTAGGACTCCCAAACAGGTTAATGTATCCCCTTAGATCTCGCAGAGGCAGACAGATAGCTATTGCATTAGGCTCCGCAGTACAGAACATCCTACTACACTGGCGCACCACCACGCTTCCCTCTATCATAGACTGTGGCATGTATTGGGAATGGAGAAACTGTCGCTTACAGTGGCAGGGGATATAGAGCAATTTGATGATCTTTGGCAGCCGTTCCAGTCTCTACTGCTCACTGAAATCAGGGAACTCACCTGCCCCAAATACCTCCGCCTCTTAAGGCTCACGACACCTGCAGAATCGACCACTTGAATGGAAGCTGGGCTAGTTTCTTTCGCTAAAGAGCGACCAGGGTGGACAGCAAGGGATAGGCCTGCGCACTGGACGAGGGAGGGTAGGGGAAAGGGGATCCGGGAGTTGGGGCTTTGGGGGGAAATTCGGGAGTGGAGGGTTGTTATATTACTGCAACACTGCCTGTCTTTAAGTGTCGCGGCGGACTAGTCTGCGTTTGAGATGTCCTTTGGAGATGCTAACGCCGAGAGCACGGCCCTGGCCGCAGTGCCTTGACGCCTTATACGCCTCTGTATGTTTGTTTCTTTGTGTTGCACCAATAAAAATGCTTTAAACCTAAAACACTAGTGAAGCTTTATCTTAAAACATCTTACTTCCGAAGTGCTCACGTGTGGGTAGAGACACTTCACTAAAACACACAGGTAGGATGCAATATTGCACTGGTTCGGGGCAGTTTTGCACAAGTATTATACTTTTTGCAGTCACATTGGCACTTACCCGAAGAGGATTGCAAACATCTTTCATTTGGCCGATGGCACTCGCGGTCCTCTTTAAGGCATCCGAAAGATACAATTAACCAAACATTCTTACTTGCAGCTTGAAAGGTTTTGTTTGTTTGTTCAGCTGCAATACTTCAGCTAGAGTTCAGCCGCCAAAGTAAAATGTGTGGCAAAAATAAATGTGTCCATACCATCACATTTAAAATGGTGTGTTTCAGAGCACTTTTACAATTCAATACTTATTTAAATGGCAGACTACATTTTGGGTAAAAAAACACACAGTCCCCCCAAATCATGTAAACTGACACCTCTAAGTAAAGGTAAGGACATCTCTTTAGTAATCTCTTATAAGGTCCCAAAGGCGAGACCTATTGGCTATGCCAATGCTGGTTAGTTTAAAGTGTTTTAGTTTATATATTAATTGTGTGCTAGTATTGTTTGTAAAATTGTTAAAAATAATAATGTTAAAGTATGTGATTTTTTTTAAATTATGTACATTTTGTAAAATTGATTATTCTACTTATATTTTAGGTGTTGGTTGCTACATTTGTAGGGGAATAAGGTAGGAGGTTAATTAGGTAATTAATTTATAAATAATGTAATTGATTATTAATTATGTAAATAGGCTTTGTTATATTTTAGGTGTGGGCTGCTGGGTTTTGAAGGGTACACACTGCGAAGTTAAGCAATAATTATTTAACAATTAATTTATTCGTAATTTAATTGTTTATTAATGTAAATTGTGTAATATTTATATGTTTGTTCTATTTTAAGTGCAAGCTGCTGGGTTTGTAGGGGTATAGGGTGGAAAGTTAAGTAAATATCAATTATTATACATTATTTAATTGATAATTATGAACATTATGGAACACTGATTTATTTTTGTAAAATTTTAGTTGCAGGTTGCTAGGTTTATTGGGGTATAGGTTGGGAACTTAAGTAATTAATTTAACAAATATTAGTTAATTATCAGTTACGTTAATTGTACTATAGTTATTTATTTTAGTTACATTGTACACGTGGCCTGCTAGGTTTGTAGGGGTGTAGTGTGGGAAGTTAAGTAATGAAATAATTGTTTTAATTGATAATGATTAAATAGTTTAATAATCATGTACACTGTTTACTTTTTTAATGTATACTTTTTTTTGTTTATTTAATAATGTTCATATTAAGAGTTTTAGATTTGTTTTAAATTAATTCAGTTAGTCAAATATGTAATGTGTTTGAAGTGAAGTACGTTCCCTACTGTTGCTTAGACTAGAGTGGAATAGTACATTTTACCCCACCCAAATCCAATACTTTCCCTACTGTTGACCTATTTGGAGTGGGAATACTAAATGTAACCCCTCTGAAAGCCTAAGCTTTTACTACCATTGCATAACCTGGAGTGGGAATAGTATATATATTATTCCCAGTCTCCAATACTTTTCCTGACATCTTTTAAATATATATAATTTGTTTTTTTTAATTTGAATTTACTTGTTTATTTTAAAATATAAATATTATATCGAAACAGTACCCTTTCAGGGTTAGAGTGCCACATAAATTATGTAAAAAAGAAACAGCACTCTGGGCAGGTCCCAAGTTTAGGCGGAGGGCAGCTCCTGTATAGAGCACCCTATAACACCAGTGGCACTCTGAATCTGCTCACTTCAAAAATCTGTTTTTCTAGCATAGTATTAGTACAATGCCATCTGTGCCAAACTGTAAAATGCCTAAAGCTTTTTTACCATTCCAGGCAAACTGCTAGACAAACAGATGTGTGGAAGGGGGGCCTTTGGGGGAGGGGGGGTGTTGATATCCGGACGCCCCATTGCACACATTGTGGAAATGAGCCTTTTTAGTGGCCCACTGGTGCAGCGGTTCACCCTTATCTATCCACTGGTCCTTAAACCAACAAAATAGAGATTGGCACGGAAGCTGGAATATCAAGTAAACAAGTTTATTAACACTCATGAGTGGGACTACATCAATACAACACCCTTGGGCACTGTATGAGGTAGTACGTGGAATACAGAAACCAAGGGTCTTTTATACCCTGTTGGTTGCTGAGTAAGCATGGATGCTCAAATAGAAGGTACAGGCATTCACAGGTGGAGCTATCGAATAACATGGGCAGACAAATTTCACATGGTCAGCAAAGTGGGAGGGGAAACAGAACTGCTTACTTAAGTTGGAATAGCCTGACAGTTACATTCTAAAACAGGTGCATTCTAGCAGCTACTGGCCTTTCTGAGCTCAAACATTGCTCTAGCTTAGAATAGAAGAAGTTAACTAAAGCTGATGACTCAAGCAGAATAGAAAGGCAGGCAACAGTGAAGACGGCAGAATCACATGGCTAACACATTGCTGATAGATTGGGAAACAGCCATCCCATTGCACCAAGAGGATGAGCGACAAGATGGCGGATAACAGGGGCTGCCCGAGAGCCGGCTACTAAGAGCTTGCAAAGGGAGACCCAGGGCATCAGTGGGGAACATCCCACAAGAGAAGCAGCTGGAAGTGGTAAGCGCCGGGAGACATCCCTGACTCTCGTAGTGGGGGCCCTGACACATAGGACGGAGCGGACTGAAGGAGCCCGGGGCCCTCACGTCATGCCATAGTGCGATAGATATACAGGTTCCCTGCCTGAACCCCATATCAGAAAAAAGAGAGAGGGACCCAAATCACACATGGGTAGGGGACCAAAAGACAAATGTCAAGAGAAATCCCCTTGGAAACCGTTAAAACTGTTTTGTCAAACGTACAACACCACCAAACCTTTGTTCATAACTCGCACGCCAATCACCACACAATGAACCAAGGAAACTAATCAGTGCAAAAACAATTATAAAAAGTTGCATACAATTTATTGCAAGCGTTGTAACTAGCAACTTTACACCATTAAAAACACATTGTACAATTGGACAATAAAGTTTTAAAACAAATGTAAAAAAAGGGGGAGAAAAGAAACAGCTAGAACAAGTAGTTCCAAATCAGGAAACACAGTAGTTGAACATGTCAATATGTAAACACAGCTTTTACGCAAAACAAATTCATTGCCAAATAATCAAAAAGCAGATGTTTGCACTCATTAATTATCCGTGATAGTTTCCATACAACTAAGGCGTTGACGCGTTTCGGTGGGTCCAACCAGAATAACTCCCCACCTTCTTCAGGACAGAAAATTCTTCCCACTTTGTATATACAATTTCGAATAGAAATATTAAAACATACATATGTTAAAATTTGAACTGACTCCGTTCAATGGCTCACAATCCATACATCCACATTTTGTACTGAGAAATACACACTTCTTCTTGCAATCCACCAGGAAGGCACTATATTTATGTTGAAAGCCATGCCTAAATGGTATTGTGCAAACCATACACACATACTGTTATACTGAAAGATACCCTTTCAGTCGTACTTCGTCTTTCAAAATGCCAAGCAGGCATTATATTTATGTTAAAAGCATTGCCAGAATTGTATCGTGCTTGGGCTACTCTTACCGTAGTGCAGGTTATATAAAGGTAGTCAGTCTATAATTAAAGACAGACCTGCCTTCATGGAATTATACATAGGGCTCATCTAGTGAACAGAATGAACCAAGGTGTGGAGTAGTCTTCTATAGAGACTTCCTACACAAGTGTGAACTATACGCTAAACAATGATATTTGTCTAAATATATAGCATACAAGACCGGGCAAAAGTACCTTGTGAGTTCACTTCATCCACTGATATATAAACCAGTTGAATGTCTACAGATATTCATGTCACCAAAACACTGTAAAGAAAATCAAAAAAAGGGACCAAAGTCAAATTCCTGCACTATACATGTAACTCACAACCCATACCTCTCTCTATCTGCACAAAGTACCTTGAAATATCAAGTCAATCTACAGAGTAGCCGACGAGACGCTCCTTCCTAATTAAAATCCGGCCCTCCACGTGGCAACTAATACAGCTCAAGGACGAATATATCAGCCTAAGAAAAGGAAAAAACAGACAAAGGTCCGTATAGACACACAATAGTTCCATATAATTAAACACCGGACACTAGCCATAAAATTCCCAAGTTACCTGTTAGCATGTAAAAAACGGGAAAACATGCGAGGGAAGTCTCCGTAGTAAAATCCAGAAGAGCCCCTATATCCTTGTATATTCAAGGTCTTTAGCCCGATGGTATATCTCTAAAGAAAAAATATTTTATAAAAATGGATTAGCCCAGTTCATAGAATCAAAGCCTACCCACAGCCTCACATCTAAATCCTATTTAAAAAAAAGCCCATATCCCGACTTACTTGAGATATGGGTATCCTAGCAGAATAACTGGGAATCTGACACGGGGTGGAATACCTCCGTTGGCGTCTCTCCCCCGTCAAGATATTTCAGCGTGTTATATAGCGACCTCAATCAGCGTGTAATAGATACAACGATCAACAGCTGTGTGTAACACAGGGTCACGTGATACGACCTCCAATGGCGGGCGCCATCTTAGCCTGCCCACCCTATCTAAAAGTATCCGTCCAACAAAACTACAAATGCCCGCAGTCAGAGGGCTACTGCTCAAAATATGGAGTACCTGAGCATAGAATGACCATGGACAGAAATTATATTATATAAAAAACGCATATTATATAGAAAACGCTTTTTTGAAAAAACTATCATAACGGGGACATGGACTAAGTGGATAAGCCATCTTGCGATTGGCGGTTACTGGTGCATTAGTTATAAAAATGAATCCGCCTTCTTGAGAGTGGCAATAAACATACTACCAGATCTCTAGACCGAAACAATGCTCTCAACGAGGACATGAAGCAACTAAAGCGGCCTTAGTTGTATGGAAACTATCACGGATAATTAATGAATGCAAACATCTGCTTTTTGATTATTTGGCAATGAATTTGTTTTGCGTAAAAGCTGTGTTTACATATTGACATGTTCAACTACTGTGTTGTTTCCTGATTTGGAACTACTTGTTCTTGCTGTTTTTCTTTTGTCCCACCTTTTTAAATTAGTTTTAAAACTTTATTGTTCTATTGTACAATGTGTTTTTAATGGTGTAAAGTTGCTAGGTACAATGCTTGTAATAAATTGTATGCAACTTTTTATAATTGTTTTTGCACTGATTAGTTTCCTTGGCTCATTGTGTGGTGATTGGTGTGCGAGTTTAGTATGACAAAGGTTTGGTGGTGTTGTACGTTTGACAAAACAGTTTTAACGGTTCCCAAGGGGATTTCTCTTGACATTTGTCAATTTCCCTGCCTGAACCGCCAGAATACAATGCCACCCATTGCTGTGGGGGACTGTGGACCTCGCCCCAGCCCACCTCACCAACCAGAACCAGCTGCATTTAGTGATGGCAGAGGTGAGGCCTGCAGAGACGGCCAGTAGGGGGACTTTATTTGGCCAGAGGCGAGCAGGGGTTGGTGTGGTGGGCCCCCGGGAACAGAAGACCTCAGGAGAGGTGCCGGGAGCCCCTGGTAGAATAGAAGGGGTGAGTGCGCTGCCCCGCCGGCTCAACCGGGCTTTGCTCCTGTGGGCTTCTGTGGCAGGGCCTGAGTTCATACTACGTACTTCAGGCACCGGATTACCCTGCTGCAGGGAAGCCTGTAGTTGCCGCCCTGGGAGGAGCCGCTGGGGCAGGGTGCTGCAGTGGACTGGCAAACAGAGGAAATTGGCAGCAGCGTGTCGGCGGCAGGGATGGAGGCCCACATTCCTCCTCCCCCAAGCATTTTTTTGCCTCACCGTGATGCGCTGCTGCAGCCATAGCGGCATCTCCGGTGCCTCGCACTTAGTGCCTGGCGGTGCGTGGCACTAGGTGCATTAACCTGCTACATCCCTGGGGGTCGCCCCCTAACTAAGGCAGGGGTGGGGAATTCCTATTTCCCGACGCCTGAGACATCTAGATTTCTTAGGAGGGCAAGAGGTTTTAATTTGTATTTTGTCCAAAGGACAAGTAGACAGTCTTATGGTAATCCGATACACAGCTGTTCAACCATGTTAGTCACAGCCATGTTAATGAGCATCTCTGAGCAGTTTAATGGCAGTGAAAGGGTCAATGCAAAAGCCGGGGCCTGGACTTTAATTTCCCCAGAGCAGAACAACATGATAAAGCAGAACTCAAAGTTGCAGCCAGCTCCATAGGCTAGTGTGGCTTTCAGGCACTCCCCTGTTCCTTTTATTTTCTTCAAGCATGAGACAAACATCGAGCTTCTGCAGCTCCAGTACACTCATAGCACTGGCATGTAAGAGGCTGCCTTATCTGCCTCTTGGCCCCTTGCTCTGACTTGAACTGTAGGACCCCTGCCTTTTATTCTCTGCTCCACTCTTGCTCCTCATACGGCCCCAAGATCCCTGCTCATCTTCAACTCACTTTGCTTTCTCTTCTCATGCAGCTCGTGCACCCCCTTCTTTGCACTTTGCCTTTCCTGTTCACCTTATGTTTCACCCGGTGCCTAAACATGCTAAACCCACCCCACCACCCTCTCCGACAGCCCTGACCCGCTCCCCTTGGCCTCTCATATCTTACGTCATCCAGGGCTTACATTAAAGCTAAGTAGTTTCTTCATGAGGCTTTCATGCAGGCCTAAGGCCACCCCCATTTCTGTCCTTGCGCTAGGCCTCGCGTCTCACTTTGTGCCTGCACCAGGGGCATTTTGAACATACCGCTGTAGCAACTACAGCAGCTGTCGAGTTCTTGATGGGCCTCTTCAGTCTGCTGGTCCGCAGACAAAGGCATATAATGGATTTGTAAGGATGGGTGGGTGGGTGGGTGGGTGGGTGAGTGAGTGAGTGAGTGAAAGGGTGGATGATTGAAAGGATGGATGAATAGATGCATGGATGAATGAGTGAAAGGGTAGATGGATAGATACATGGATGAATAAGTGAAAGGGTGGATGTATAGATGCATAGATGAATAAGTGAAAGAGTGGATGATAGATGTATAAATTAATGAGTGAAAGGGTGGATGGATAGGTGCATGGATGAATGAGTAAAAGGCTGGATGGATAGATCCATGGATGAATGAGTGGAGTGAAAGGGTGGATGGATAGATGAGCGAAACAGAAGATGGATGGGGTGAAAGGGTGGATGGATGAGAGAAAGCATAAATGGAGGAAGTGAAAGGGTGGAAGGATATATGAGTGAAAAAGAGGATGGATGGGGTGAATGGATGGATGAGCGAAAGGATGGATGGAGGGATGAGTGAAAGGGTGGATGAATATGACTGAAAATGAGGATGTGTGGGGTGTAAGGATGGATGGATGAGCAAAAGGATGGATGAGTGAAAGGAAGGCAGGATGGATGAGTGAAAGGAAGGCGGGATGGATGAGTTTGATCGATAGGTTTGGAGATGGAAGGATAGGTTTGAACAGGGGCTTCGTGAATGCCCCACTTTTGCAGCTACAGTAGAGGTGGAGCTCTTGATGGGCCTCTTCAGTTTGCAGCTCGACAGACAAAGGCTCGTAATTAATGTGAAAGGGTGGGTGTGAGTGGATGGATGTGTGGGTTAAAGGAGTGAGTGTAAGGATGTCTGGCTAGGTGGATGGATGAATGAGTGAGTGACAGAGATGGCTGAGTAACGTGGATCGTGGATAGACAAAGGATGTTATAATGAAGGAAAAGATGAATGGATAGATGGGTTACAGGGTGTATGAATTAGGGAGCGAAAGGATGGATGAATGTAAAGATTAATGGATGGATGAGTGGAAGGCTGGATTGATGGATGGGTAGAAGGGTGGGTAGATGGATGTGTGAAAGGATGGATGGATGAGTGAAAGGGAGGATAGCTAGATGGATTGAGTGAAAAGGTGGGTGTATGGATGAGCGGAAGAATGGACCTATGGCTCAAATGGATAGGTTTGGAGATGGATGGGTAGGTTTGGATATGGATGAGCGAATGGACTGACAGATGAGCAGATGGACGAACAGATTGGTGAAAGGCTAATGGGTTAAAGAATGAGTGGATGACAATGTAAAGGTGAAATGCTAGATATCAGTGGGTGAAAGGATGAATGGATAGACGCTTAGCTGGAAGAGACAGAGCTATTCTGGAGAGGATTCCAATTACCTTTTTTTGCTTGCTTGGTGGCATAAGAGCTTTGGATCAAAGTTCGAGGGTATTTTAATTTTCTGGTTACTCACTTGGCCTGCACTATGCTCCTTTCTCTACCTGGGGATTATCAGGTAGGCGTGGTGCTGTTTGTCAGCGCGTTCCTACTAGACAGCCAGTATTTAGTCCATAAAGGCCACATTGCCAAAGAAATTCCTGGCACTGAACAAAACTACTTTATAAAAGAGCAGAATGATGTCACACACAATGAAGCTAGCCAATAGATAAGAAAAGAAAACTTTTTAATGAAAACAAAAGGTCTTGGTTAACTCAGATTTAATTAGGGGCTCAAATGTTACAGAAAGTCACAAAAGTGAACCCATGATATATGTCCTTGTATTAATGCAGATTTACATTTTTCATGAATTCACATGAATTTCCTTAAGTAGGCCAGGAAACCTTAATCCTAGAAAATATTTGTGAATTGCATTTTAGCATGAGCAAAGATGAATGTGCCCGGCAGAAATCTGTTGAGTGTTTATAAGTTCACTTTTTCCCCAACCACATTTTTTCCAGCCCTGGAAGAAACTTTACTTCTGCCGTTGTCAGGGGTAAATTTCCAACCTTCCTCAGTATGGGAAAAGATTAGAGAAGAGCTGGGGAAAACCCCCAAAATTCAAATCCATCTATAGTATAAGCCTGACATTACCAGAGAGGCTATTATAAGAGTCTTCTATAATGAGATTGCTGCCATTATTTGACGGCGCACGACATGGCACCAAAGGGACAAGTGGATTTTGTTACAGGACAGGTAGATTTATTAAGCTACTTGTCCCATGGACAAGTACATATTTCATTAAATTCCACACCCCTGGAAGGGGTAAAAAATGACTTGGCTATGGACCCTGAGGGATGCATCTTGGTTCTAGCAGCAAGCATCAGTGCAAACATGTATTAGGATCAGGACAAACAATACTGCCTTGCTTTCAAGCTGACTCTATAGGACGGCTGAGGAGGCGCATCTAGATGGGGGGCAAGCACCTGAGCCACGCCGGGGTAGAAAGAGTCTTCCACCTGAGGACCCAATAGGGAGGGTCCAATTAAGAGGGTGGCGAAATGGACACAGCACCCATATCACACAAGTGTCTATGGGCCCCACGGAGATGGCAAGGTCACAGGGAAGAGGGACACCAATATTCACGACTGGCCCCTGGACACTGCCTCGGGCTCAACAGGAGGGGTGGATGGACTGTTTCTAGAAGGCTGGGACAACGCTGCAGTGGACACTACACTTAAAGCAATCAAAGCCTCACGCAACAGGACGTGTTGTAATTAAAAATCAACATGCTGGTCACTGACCAGGCCTGCTTAGGGATGATCATAGATGACTGACTGAGAGGGTCACCACAACAGAGCGGACCCTGGAGGACTTACACCCTCAGGTGGCACTGATAAAGGGCGAAAAGGCTGCAATGGGTAGCAGAGTAAAGGTGCTTGAATTGCGGAAAGAAGATGCTGAGAACAGGACAAGATAAAATAATCTGCAGATTATGGGCCTGCCAGAGGGCATAGAGAACCAGAACATAGACATGGCGGCCTTCCTTTAAGACCGGCTTCGCACAGAGATTGCGCCAGACGGGTTCTCCTCATTGCAATAGAAAGAGCCCATTGGGTGCCTTGTGCTGCCTGGAGCAGGAACTAGGAAAAACCGAAAAAAGGTTGCCCCCTCTTTAATTTATGTCGGCTCCAAGGGAGTCCGGAATTCAATAAGATGCACAAACGAGCTCACCGACGCCAGAAACCAAAACAACTTTTTAGAAAAATATATTTTTATTCATTCTTTTTCAAATACACCGGATACTTTATCACAAAAACTCTTTTTATATATAATCATATAGTACTCCACAACATAATAAATTTGAAATGTGTTTATTCTTTACAGACTGTATGCTGTGTGCTGTGTACTCCTGTTTCACCCTCCCTCCGGTTGCCCTGATGAAGGTGTAGCCTTTTAATATCTGGCATTACACCGAAACGCGCGTTGGCGTTTGATTTCCTCTTCAGCTTCTAGATACCATCTGATCTCCTATTTTCCATTGTGGGAGAGTCTTCTGGACAGTTGATTGGTGCTACATCCAAGTCGGAAAGATTGTTGAGTGTCAGAAGAACTGAAGAATGCATTGGCTTATGTGTGTGTTGAATTTGTGGTATGTTAGTTTAGGTTGATTGTGTTGAAGTGTGACATCAGAGATGAGTGGGTGTGGGTGATGTATGTTTGATTCTCGAGTTTTATTATGTTGTGGAGTACTATATGATTATATATAAAAAGAATTTTTGTGATAAAGTATCCGATGTGTATTTAAAAAAGAATGAATAAAAATATGTTTATATTTTTCTAAAAAGTTGTTTTGGTTTCTGGTGTCAGTGAGCTCGTCTGTGCATCTTATTGAATTCCGGACTCCCTTGGAGCCGGCATAAATTAAAGAGGGGGCAACCTTTTTTCGGTTTTTCCTAGTTTCTGCTTTGCCCCTGCATGCTTGTCCCTTATCAGTTCCGTCAGGGGGCCTCTTATATTGATTGGCTGCCTGGAGCAGGGCCTCAGCCAGTGGTCGCCAAATTGCTGCATTTCAAAAATAGAGATTATATATTGACCTAAGGCCGAGGTAAGGGGGAGATTACTGTGGAGAACGAGAGGCATGACCTCTCCTGAATTTTCCAGAGCAGTGCAGCAGCAGCAGGCTTCATTCACAGAGGCCAAACTTCACTTATGGCAACTGGGCATCCCATATGCCATGTTATTTCCTGCACAAATCCGAGTCAGTCAAAAAGATTCAATACATTTGCAGAAGCCTCCGCCTGGGGCCCGCCCGACACCAGTCATTGCGAAGCTTTTGAACTATCATGACCGTGATGTTATCCTGAAGCAAGCACGACTTAAGGAACCATTACAGTACGATAATGCTCGCATCGTCATCTTTCCTGGTGGCCAAGGCTCGTCTGCGATATCTTAAGCTCCCCTACGCCCTGCCATATCCTGCTCGCCTGCGAGTAGTTTACCGCTCCCGTACTCACTCTTTTGACTTGCCAGAAGTGGCGTTTAAATGGACTGATGAAACAGTACGGGTGCAGGCCCATACACCACCTGGAATGGAGTCTGATTCCTCATTGTCGGGGGCGGCTCGGCGGGGGCCCCTGCTGAAATTGCAGAACACCAGAAGATCACGGTCCAGGTACCGCTCCAAGTCCCGCAAGGCGCCATCCCGGCCTGGCTCGGCCCGGGCCGACAGGCTTCTGCACCTTGACCGACACACCAATGAGGGGTGGCAGTGAAGTAGTTAATCTGTTCAGATCAGAGAGACTTACTGATGGGCTGGGTTCACTTAGTGGATCTGTGCTGAGTGCGAGAGTGCTAGGGTTAGATGGGTTGTGAGCTGGGGATCCGTTGGTTGGGGCAGGTCGGCCCTCCCGTTGGGGGGCGCAGGTCGTTCCCACCGTGACAGCTGCTTCATTGTTCTTGAAGTATAGGGTGGGGGGTTTGTTGGGTGGGAGGGTTGTTGAGTTGGTTGATTGCACTACATCACACTGACAGAGGGCTTATATACTCCCGCCGGGCTCATCTCCACGTCTGGGCAATGGCAGACACAGTACCATATGGCAGAACTCCCCTGTGGTGAGAGTAAGACCTTGGGTTCGCTTCGCTTTATCAGCTGGAACGTGAGGGGAGCCCTCGATAAAGTTAAACGTGGTGCCATACTTCAACAGGCCCAACGGGTTGGGGTGGACATTCTCATGCTGCAGGAGACACACCTTTTGGGGAATAAGGTTCTTTGCTTTCAGAGATATGGGTACCAGCAGGTGTACCACTCCTGCTTGTGAGGGGATCGCGAGGAGTGGCTATATTGATCCATCAAAGGGTTCCCTATGTACATGTCAAGCAATGGACCGACACTCAGGGGCGACACTTATTCCTGCAGGGAAAGGTTGGAGAGGAATCCCTAGTGCTAGGCAGCGTATATACCCCCCTCCATTAAAATGGAACTTAGTGGAGCGTATTATGACCATTTGGGTGGACGTGCCGGATGGGGTATCTCTGGTGGGGGGGGACTGCAATGATGTGATGGACATGGCAGCAGATCAATGGAGGGAGAGGGGGGCTACTGTGAGTGGTGGTACCACGAAACTACATTCCCTAGCAACAGGACTTGACTGGATAGATGCATGGCGACACCTGCATCGGGACGATCGGGAGTTCACGTATCTATCGTCGGTGCATGATTCTTATTCCAGACTCGATTATATTTTTGTCCCTTGAGTGCATGTGGGCAGGGCGGAGGCAGCGAACATTCTACTGAGAGGTTTGTCGAACCACTCCCAATAGCTCTTACCATACAGCTGGGACAGAGGAGGCAGCCATTCCGCTGGCGCTGGTCGGTGTGACATTTGCAAAATAATGACTATAGGGAGCACATGGGCATCACCATAGATGAATACCTGAGCGTGATTGTTGGGTCTGTTGTTGGGGCCGATGCGGTGTGGGCGGCAATGAAGCCTATCTTGAGGGGAAGGGACATATCTTGGTGTGCGGAGGCTCGTAGAGAACGTGGGGAGGCGCTATTTCGGACGGAGGCAGACATTGAAGACCTTGATCGCTGGGGTTGTGCAGCCAGGGGCGGGCAGGCTAGGCGGCAATTGCTGTTGGCCCACCAAAATTATGCTGCGCTCCTACTGGATGAGGCCCGACAGGCTTGGCTTGCGACGCGCAGTAGAGTATACCAATGGGGTGATAAAACGAGTAGGACGCTCCACAGGCTTTGCCATGGGATATATTATTCACAGACACTTCCGGGCATATTGGGCCCAGCTGGTGAGCCACTCAAGGAGCCACGGGCTCTGGCGGAAAGCTTTGCCGCATATTACGTGGATTTGTACGCCCCTTAAGAATGTGTCTCCAGACATGATCGATCGGTTCATTGCCGACCTCCCGCCCAGGGCACTATCGGATGCAGTGAGAGAGGAGTTGGAGCTCCCGTTCACTGATAAGGAGCTGGGAACCGCGCTGGGTAAACTCAACTCCGGGAAGGCTCCAGGGCCCAATGAGTTTCCTAGTGATTTTTTTAAACAATACTTTTTGCAGGTTGGTTCTCGTTATTGAGCAGTGGTAGAGGAGGCGCAAGATCGCGGCTTTCTCCCCCCGGACATGATGCATGCGGAGGTGGTGCTTTTTCATAAACCCGGCAGGCCACCGGATCAGAACGCATCATATAGACCCATCTCCTTACTGAATGTGGAGGCCAAAATCTTGGCGAAGGCCCTAGCAAATCGCCTACTATAGCACATTGCAACACTGGTTCACCCGGATCAGGCTGGTTTTATGCCTCAGCGGGCGACTAGGCACAACATTAGGTGGGTTAATACTGCAGTGGCGGCCATCCAACGACTGGGTGCTCTGGCAGCATTGCTGCTAGCAGACATAGATAGGGCGTTCGACTCCCTTAGTTGGGTATACCTCTTTGCACTGTTACGTCGGTTGAATCTCGGACCGCATTTCCTATCTTACTTGACCCTTCTATATACCGACCTCACGGCCTCCATGCAGGTAGCAGGTGCAGTCTCCTCCGTGTTTGCTATAGGTAGGGGAATGAGACAGGGTTGCCCCTTGTCTCCGTATCTATTTGCACTCGCAATGGAGCTACTGGCCACGTAGGTGCGTATGGACGCGCAGGTTCACGGCTTTGAATAGGCTCAGCGGTTGTCGGATAGGATCGCCATGTACGCGGACAACATTCTCTTCTTCCTCACAGAGGTGGATAGAATGGGACCCTGGCTCCTGCGTATTATGCAGATATTTGGGGAAACCGCTGGACTATATATGAATCCCCGCAAATCTATGCGGTCGTTGCTTGGAGGTCGGTGTGATCTGGGCAGCTGGGCATCGTCGATCCAGCTGGCGACGGGAGGACTGAAATACTTGGGTGTTTTTATAACACATATGCCTGCAGTCACCTGGGAGCGTAATCTAGTTCTGGTTTGGGAGCTAGTACGCAATGATATTAAGACCTGGTCCCATATGCCATTGACCATCTATGGCAGATCAGCCATATTTAGGATGGAGACACTCCCTCGTCTCCTCTATCAGTTGCAGAACCACCAGTATCCGATCCCCCCGTTGGTTCCAGAAAGTCAGCGCGGCCCTCGAGCAGTTCTTGTGGGAAGGGGGCAAGGTGCGTGTGGCCCTGCGGACGTGCTTTTTACCTACCTATAGTGGAGGACTAGTGTTGTCCGATATCCTGTCCTACTATCAAGCATCTCACTTACTCATATTGAACGAATGGTGGTATGGCAATCGGGAGGACCTGGCATACGCGGTAGAACGTCGGCGTATGGGTGATCACTCGCTGCATGCGGTATTGTACTCGGCACTGCTGCGGGGACCATTGCCCCCGGCAACAAAGGTTGTGTTCCAGGTTTGGAAGCAGGCACTGCGTAGAATGGGGTGGTGGAACAAGTTGACACAGGAGACCCCCCCTTTAGGATAATGGGCGCTTGCCGCAATTAGCTGCTTTGCAAGGTTTCAGAGAGTGGGATCTCAAATGGATCTCGGTCTTGGGGGATGTTATGGAGGGTCTGGCACTGAAATTGTTCCAGGACCTTCAGACGGAATTCCATATGCCACGGTCCCAATTTTTCGAATACCTTCAGTTCCAGCACACTTTGTCGCCCAGTCTGGTGGGGTTGGAGTCAGTGCCGGAGTTCAGCCCCCTGGAGGCAAACAGTCTTTATGGGGGAACTCAAGGACCGCAAGATATCTAGTATACATCAAACTCTGGTTATTCACTGCTCTTCCACACTGCAGAACCTCCGGGAGGATTGGGAAGGGGATTTAGGCCCTTTGGAGGAGGAGGATTGGGTGAAGGCCTTAGCCGCCCCGTGCGGGGCGACCATAGCAGTGCGTTTACGCCTGGTTCAGTTTAAATATTTGAATAGGGTCTATTACACGTGAATGTGGTTGTGGAGGGTGGGTTTGGTTGCCTCCCCGAGGTGTCTGAGATGTCACAGGGAGGATGGTACGCTGATGCATACAGTCTGGTAGTGTCTCTCTCTGGATCAGTTTTAGAGGGAGGTCTTCACTTGCTTAACAGAGGTTTTGGGCTTGGATCTTCCCTGTTCACCGAACCTAGCACTATTACACGCCCTGGAGGGGATAGACGGCAACGTCTATAAACGTCATCTATTACTGTTAGGTCTTACTTTGGCAAAGAGAGACATAGCGAGGGCGTGGAAGGCTCCGAGGCCCCCTGCAGTGGCCGCATGGAAGAATGGTCTGGACTTTTGTATGGGCCTTGAGAAACCTATCTTCATTGCTAGGGGATGCCCCCAAAACATTTCAAAATATGGAAACGGTGGGCAGACTATCGGGGATTGCTCCTAGACCCGGTTCCTGTAGAACGGGACCAGCGATTATAAAATTTGGGCTGCTTGGCGGGGACTCTGGGAGTGGTGTGGGGGGGTGGGACCATGGTGGGTAATTTGACTAACAATATTCGTGCAGCTCTGGTTAGGGTGGAGGAGTAGTGCAATCGGGGGGAGAGGGGGTGTTGGATTTATGTTGCATTTCCTTTAAGGTTTTATTGGATACAGCAGCGGAAAACGTCAAAGTCAATTCTGTATGTTGTGATTGTGCAGACGCCGCTGGGTTACAGGGCTCTGCTGTACATGTGCCGCTTGACCAATAAAATGTGTTTAAAAAAAAAAAATGATGATTCAATACAGTTCTTCATCACACCACACCAGCTCTGCGACTGGATTGAGCAGCTCCCTCAACATGAGAAAATGTGGAGCAGATTAATTCTAATCTGCTGGTGCAGGGTCACCACTCTTGCCACGGGTTCTTATCAAATAAGGAGGAACCAACACTGGAGTGCAGTCAAACCAAAGGTCATTTATTAATCATTCATGAATGGGTCTCCATCCAAAGAGCACCATAGAGATACTCAAGGAGAGAGCACACTTGAACGATGGTTACATGGGTTTTCATAGGGAATATCACATACATGGAACGCCCAGAGGTAAATTGAGCTCTGGGAAAAACACACAAATGAGACAATCGGTAAGAATCAAAAACCTTGGTGCCTTGTTTAACTGTCATGTCCTGAAGCTGCATGACAAGATAGGCTATCTGAGCAAACTTTATCAAAGGCTTTACCATTGTTTACAAAACACATGAGACCCACAGTGCAGACATCAGCTATTCTTTTTTTCTGACTTTGCAGGACAGGAAAAAGGTGAGCATGGATGAGGCACGGCGGAGTTAAAAAACGTGTGATTCAGATCCTAAAACGAGAGCTTCTGATTTTAAAGTTTCACAAACCGACCTCCCGTGGACAGACGGAGAAAAGGACTGAAACACCAACTGGTGACGCCTGCAGCGGGAGCGATCCCAACCAGAATGCAGTAGAGGTCATGGCGCCTATAAGCAAAAACAAATGAACCCCCTTGCCGGAGCAGGGAGATGGGAGAGAGAACTCCGACTCGGACCAGGCTTCAGGTTTCACCCGCACAAAGGAGGTTTCCCTCCCACAGGTTACCCCACGAACAGCAATTACCTCATTTAACATTATGAGACAGGGAGCAGTGGGACTACGCTTGGGGGTGGGAAGGATGGCAGAGTAGCCACAAGAGGTACTTTACACAAAGATATTGAAAGTGAATGTCTGCAGCGAGATTGGCTAGGTACATTTCTCTGATCGCCGGATGTGCACAACACAGGTGAGACATGCAGAGTACCACTACCGTATGGTGTCCGATCATAACCTGATACTCCTAGCACTAGACTGGCACAGGGAAGGTCTTCACATCCCAGACTGGTGCCTGTGAGTAGAGACCATAGATGACCCAGTATTCCAGCACACCACAGGAGAAGCCATCAGAGGTTACTTTGTTCACAATGCACAGTCAATGGCATCCCCGCTTACTGAATGGGATGCCCTTAAGGCAGTAATGCGGGGAAGATGCATTGCTAATGTAGTAGGGGCCAGGCGAATGCTGATCCAGGAGGTAGAAACTCAAGAGCGCATCTTGAGGGACTTAAAAAGGGTCTGCCCTGGAAACCCAGAACTACAACTACCACTCCTCGAAGCAAAATAACAATTAGCAGTACACATAGAAAAGGTCAGGGGCTTTGATTACAGAGAACATATGACCAGAGCACAAGCAGAGCGAGATAAAGTGGGAACACTTTTAGCCTGGCTCACCAATCTCATCCCTGAGGGTCCTTTATATAGGAACTGGAGTCAGCTGCAGAGGGAGAGCCTCTACAGACAGGCAGATATAAATAGTAGATTTGGGGAATATTACAAGGGATTGTATGCTCCCCCTCAAAGTCCCACCGGAGACCCTGACTGACTTTATGGGAACAGCGTCCTTATTGCTCCTTGGCGCAGAGGACTTGGATGACCTGAGAGACCCTGTAACAAAACAAGAGGTGCATGCTGCCATTAAGAACATGGCTCGAGGAAAAGTGCTGGGGACCTTGTGGAAATTAGCCTTTTTAGGGGCCCACTGGTGCAGGGGTTCACCCTTATCTATCCACTGGTCCTTAAAGCAACAAAACAGAGATTGGCACTGAAGCTGGAATATCAAGTAAACAAGTTTATTAACACTGATGAGTGGGACTACATCAATACAACACCCTTGGGCACTGTATGAGGTAGTACATGGAATACAGAAACCAAGGGTCTTTTATACCCTGTTGGTTGCTGAGTAAGCATGGATGCTCAAATAGAAGGTACAGGCATTCACAGGTGGAGCCATCGACTAACATAGGCAGACACATTTCACACGGTCAGCTAAGTGGGAGGGGAAACAGAACTTCTTACTTCAGTTGGAATAGCCTGACAGTTACATTCTAAAACAGGTGCATTCTAGCAGCTACTGGCCTTCCTGAGCTCAAACATTGCTCTAGCTTAGAATAGAAGAAGTTAACTAAAGCTGATGACTCAAGGAGAATAGAAAGGCAGGCAACAGTGAAGACGGCAGAATCACATGGCTAACACATTGTTGATGGATTGGGAAACAGTCATCCCAGTGCACCAAGAGGATAAGCGACAAGATGGTGGATTACAGGGTCTGCCTGAGAGCCGGCTACTAAGAGCTTGCAAAGCGAGACCCAGGGTAATGTGGGGAATATCCCACAAGAGAAGCAGCTGGAAGCGGTAAGCGCCGGGAGACATCCCCGACTCTCGTAGTGGGGGCCCTGACACATAGGACGGAGTGGAGTGAAGGAGCCCGGGGCCTTCACGTCGTGCCATAGTGCGATAGATATACAGGTTCCCTGCCTGAACCCCATATCAGAAAAAAGAGAGAGGGACCCAAATCACCACATGGGTAGGGTACCAAAAGACAAATGTCAAGAGAAATCCCCTTGGGAACCGTAAAAACTGTTTTGTCAAACGTACAACACCACCAAACCTTTGATCATAACTCGCACACCAATCACCACACAATGAACCAAGGAAACTAATCAGTGCAAAAACAATTATAAAAAGTTGCATACAATTTATTACAAGCGTTGTAGCTAGCAATTTTACACCATTAAAAACACATTGTACAATAGAACAATAAAGTTTTAAAACAAATTTTAAAAAGTGGGACAAAAGAAAAACAGCTAGAACAAGTAGTTCCAAATCAGGAAACACGGTAGTTGAACATGTCAATATGTAAACACAGCTTTTACGCAAAACAAATTCATTGCCAAATAACCACAAAGCAGATGTTTGCACTCATTAATTATCCGTGATAGTTTCCATACAACTATGGCGTTGACGCATTTCGGTGAGTCTAACCAGAATAACTCTCCACTTTCTTCAGGACAGAAAATTCTTCCCACTTTGTATATACAATTTCTAATAGAAATATAAAAACATACATATGTAAAAATTTTAACTGACTCGGTTCAATGGCTCACAATCCATACATCCACATTTTGTACTGAGAAATACACACTTCTTCTTGCAATCCACCAGGTAGGCACTATATTTATGTTGAAAGCCATGCCTAAATGGTATGGTGCAAACCATACACACATACTGTTATACTGAAAGATACCCATTCAGTTGTACTTCGTCTTTAAATATGCCAAGCAGGCATTATATTTCTGTTAAAAGCATTGCCAGAATTGTATCGTGCTTGGGCTACTTTTACCATAGTGCAGTTTATATAAAGGTAGTCAGTCTATAATTAAAGACAGACCTGCCTTCATGGAATTATACATAGGGCTCATCTAGTGAAAAGAATGATCCAAGGTGTGGAATAGTCTTTGTAGGAGAGTAGGGTCTGCTTTCCTATGGTCACCCCACTTTTTGCTTCACTGGTTTTGGACTTTAATGTGACTGTGGGCCTGGTCATCAGACCCACAGCCCTGCTGTTCTCTCTCTAAATTCACACCATGTACTTTAGGTACATCACCAATTGGGAATTGGGTCACTCTTGTGAGTCCCTGTACAGTGTACCATAGGTACCCAGGGCATAGGTGCACCCAAGGCCTACCAGGGGCTGCAGCGTATCTTATGCCACCCCTGGCTGGCCATCCAAACTGACACAACTGGCTGATCACTCAGCTGGGGAAAGATCGTGTAATCACCCCTTGTTTAGGTATAGTATTCCAAACCTACCATTATATATATATATAGACACATATGCACCTATAAGTCACTCCTATGGCAGGCCTTAACAATCCTGAAGGCAGAGTGCTTGGTTTTATGTGAGATGAGGCTCTAGCATGAGTTGAGCCTGTCTGCAGCATTGGGAACCATGTCCTTATAGCTGTTCTATGATATACCCATACCATATACTCTTAAGTGCATTATAATCCTCGCGGTTGAATGCTAACTTTGGTTTGGCTTTATCAAAACATGTCGTGTAAGGTGTCATACGCTTTGGAATACTACCCTCTCGCCAGTTTTGGTGACGGGGGTAGCTTTCCACCCTTCTAGAGGGAGAAGACATGTTGTTCCTACTAATCCCGGTTAAAGTTAACCAGAGCCCCAGCATCACAAAATGAATGCTGCTGCCACAGACACAAGTCTGAGTGTGAGAGATAACAAGGATCCCCTGATACCTTTAAGTTTCCTGGGTCAGGGCAGAATATCAAGTGTGAGTAAATTACCCAGGCAAATTGAACAAAACCAACTAACACATAAGAAAAAGTAATCAACTACAGTTTGTACATATTTAGAATACAAATTTAATACTTATTCCAGTTGCATACTAATTGATAAAATTGACATAATTATACACATAATATATAAAAAATATTTTGCATTATAACATATGCATGATTACAAAATATAAAACAATATACAAGCATAATAAAACTCCTGGATGGTTTTACTGTATCCTGTCTACGCGTTTCAACACTTTAACGTGCCTTCTTCAGGACTGTACCATCAATCTATATTTAGACTCGAATCAGGATAAGCTTCTACGGCCTAAGCAAGACAGTGCTTAATGCTGCATGGAGTTGGGTATCAAAGATGATAATATTCGTGTTGAGATAAAAAATCTTCAATATTTATTGTCCATAGGTGCCATATTTAGGTTAGTCAGACCGCATTGGTGATACATCATCTGTGATTATATTATTTACACATCACGATGGTTTGAGCTGCTAGCGTTTGGTACTCGTTATTCACGTTAGCTTGTTTCGCGTTTCATTAAGATGTCAGCGCAGCTTTTAGAATGTTGTTAAGCAGACGAAGAAAAACTCTGCACGTTCGATATTTCTCTGCTAACTCGTTTCACGCTCTCGTCGGCACTTATATGAGCACAACTTATTCTCGTGTTATCGAGTGGACCCTCTGGGCGGCGTCTCGACGGTTCTAACGGTATGGCATAACAGGGTGGTCACTCCTTGACCACAAGGGAGATTTCTTTCGTCTTCCAGTCAAAATGGAATGTAGAAGGTCCAGGATATATGTTGCAGAGTTTCGTCCAGGGTAATCTAAAGTCTTAGGGACTGATGTTCTATACTTATAGTAAGTTTAGGGGCTGAACTAACCTGGACCTGGGGACCTTTGTCCAGTTTTGCGCCAGAGCTGGGGCTGAGCGCCCCAGCAACCGGTTTGAACTGGGAAATGCATGGAGCACCTTATGTGCCCCAGTCAGTGTCTGAAAAGCATTCACTGAATGCAACCCACCCTGCTCCAATAGACTAACGCCTGTCTGGGGAGGTGCTGGCACCTCCCTGGACAGGAAACCTATTGTCCAGGACTCCCCTGCCGGAGTTTCGTCCAGCAGCAGGAGGGCAGACTCGTGTCTGCAGCAGCAGCAGCATCCATTTTGTGATGCTGGGGCTCCGTTTAACATTAACCGGGTTTAACAATAACTACATGTCTTCTCCCTCTAGAAGGGTGGAATGCTACCCCCGCCGCCAGAACTGGCGCGGGGGGGGGGGTAGTATTCCAAAGTGTTTGACACCTTACACGACATGTTTTGATAAAGCCAAACCAAAGTTAGCATTAACCGTGAGGATTATAATGCACTTAAGAGTATTTGGTATGGCTATATCATAGAACAGCTATAAGGAGATGGATCCGAAAGCTGCAGAGGGGCTCAGCTCATGCTAGGGCACCCTCTCACATATAACCAAGCACTCTGCCTCCAGGATTGTTAAGGCCTGCCATAGGAGTGACTTATAGGTTAATATGTGTGTATATATATATATATATATATATATATATATATATATATTACCTACTGGCGGTCGCCAGTAGGTATATATAGTTAGGATTGATTTCCATAGGGAAATCGCAACATTCTATTGGGAATAACTTTGGCGCCGGTTGAGGAATCTGCCTGAATGTTTCAGCAACTTTGCCTCGCGGCGCTCCGGTCCTTCCCTGTACGTTTGGGGGGGATTCGTCATGCGGGGGCCGAGATAAAAGGGGGGTCCCAAAACGTGTTTTCCCCATGTTAATTTCCATAGGGCGGTCTGTCGCTCAGCAGAAGCGAACCATCTGAAATATATGCTGAGAAGAAATTGGCACATTTTAAAAGCTGACAGTGTTATAGGTGAGGATGTTCCGGATTTCCCCCTGGTCACATTTAGAAAAGCAAGGTCTATTCGGGACCAACTGGTACATAGCCACCTAGAGAAAATACCTCCTAAAGAGAACACCTTAAGAAACATGAGAGGTTTCTTTCCTTGCCACAAGTGTAAGGCTTGTAAAAATAGCAAAAGGGCTCTCACATACACTATAAAAGATACAGGCATGGTGAAGAAAATCAGCAAGTTTATTACTTGCAGCACACCATACGTGGTATATTGTTTGGTGTGCCCATGCGGGCTCCAGTATATTGGGAGTACAGTTCATCCATTTAAAATCAGGATACTAGAGCACATGAGAGCTATTGACAAGGTGGACCAAGCGTACCCTGTTGCAAGACATTTTGCAGAAAAGCATAAGAGTGACCGCGATCAGCTACTATGTTATGGCCTAGACTTAGTCCCCGATAACATCAGAGGGGGGGACAGACTTAAGAAACTGCGTAGGTTGGAGTCTAGATATATCATCGACCTCCACACAAAAACACCATGGGGTATGAACAGCGGTGAGGATATGATGGTACACATTGGTACATAAGCTAGGTATAATCTGCAATGCAATATATGAGAAATAGATCAGAACCTGTAGATCTGTGGATAGGAGTGTATATATGTATATATGTACATAGAGACTATCGGAAGGAGAACTTTCCTAAATGAAGTAGGCACCTGCTTGTTTATTTGTGTACTTGTTTATTTGCTTGTTTTGTTTGCACATATCATTTTTCATTTGGATTGAAGTTTAATGAGTGCTATGAAGGCATAAGAGAAATGAAGTCATAATTAACCTTGGTGGTCCTCTATCTGCAACATTTTGCAATATTATGAAATTGATGAATTCGATTTAAAGATTTGTAGTAATGATAAAGCATTAGAAAAAACAATGAACTAAATGTATAGTAACTGTAAATAATGTATGGTTGATTTGTTTTTGCTCAGGATAAACAGACTTGAAAGTGGGTGTGGAAGGAGAATTGCCGATACACGGCTCAATTTTTTGTTAAATGGCATAATAGGTTAATCGATAATAAGTACAAAAAATGTACAGGTGATGCAGCTACAATCTTTGTACAATTACCTTTCGAAAAAACGTATGCCAAGAGTAGTTAAGCATGTTTAAAATAACGAATGTGCTTGTTAGTTGATTACATCATTGTAAATATTCACCACTCTAAGATGGTGCTGGTTTTAGCTAGCCAGCCGTTAGTCCTTCCTCTACCCTAAAGTGTGTTTATAAACGTGACGATGTCTCGGGGTCACCGACATTGAGAAAGGCTGAATGCCGAAACGCGAGGGCGTCTGTCTTGTCTAAATAAAAGCAACCTTTTTGAAAATATACCCCTGGAGTGCGGATAATTCTTTATCTGAGACTGGAAGAATTTGAGCAGCAATATATATATATATATATATATATATATATATATATATATATATATATATATATATATATATATTACCTACTGGCAGTCGCCAGTAGGTATATATAGTTAGGATTGATTTCCATAGGGAAATCGGAACATTCTATTGGGAATCATTTTGGCGCCGGTTGACGAATCTGCCTGAATTTTTCAGCAACTTTGCCTCGCGGCGCTCCGGTCCTTCCCTGAAAGTTTGGGGGGGATTCGTCAAGCGGGGGCCGATATAAAAGGGGGGTCCCAAAACGTGTTTTCCCCATGTTAATTTCCATAGGGCGGTCTGTCGCACTTTTAGCTCGAACGGCTGAATGGATTTTCACCAAACTTGGCAAAATTGTAGGGACTGGTACCCCGATGTGCCTTTGCTATGTCTCAAGATATATGCTCCAGTGGTTTTTACGAAAATTAACTTTGAAAAATATATATTGGGCTACATTGGGCTATATATATGTTAGAGCCCAAATGTAGCCCAATGTAGCCCAAAGATGGCCACCAGAGACAAAAAAAAACAAATGTAGCCCAAATATCAGCCAGATGTAGCCCAACTATAGCCCAATGACAGAATGTCCCAGAGTGTTCTAAAGTACAACTAGAGCGCTAACAGTCTTACTTATGACAAAAGTATGGCACACCTGAAGTCATCTTGATTGGAATAAAGTGTTAACACTTAAAACATTTAATTTGCAAAGGAACAAAATGAGGGGGTTCATTTTGCCATAGAAATTATGATTAGTGCTGAAGAAAGAAAAATTAGGGCACATTTTGAGTGACTTCTCAAATCCTCTTATATTTCATTAAAAAAAATTCTGATATGCAGTCTCCCAAGATGTCCACCAGAGACAAAAGAGCCCAAATGTAGCCCAAATATCAGCCAGATGTAGCCCAACTATAGCCCAATGACAGAATGTCCCAGAGTGTTCTAAAGAACAACTAGAACGCTAACAGTCTTACTTATGACAAAAGTATGGCACAACTGAAGTCATCTTGATTGGAATAAAGTGGTAACACTTAATACATTTATTTTGAAAAGGAACAAAATGAGGGGTTTCATTTTGCCATAGAAATTTTATATATATATATATATATATATATATATATATATATATATATATATATATATATATATATATATATATATATATATATATATATATATATATATATATATATCCCAGAAGCCGCTTGAGGGAATCAGATGCAGCGCGTTGTCTCCGGCATGCAACGAAAAGCAGACACGAACCCAGGTTGAGTGCAGAAAGTAGCGTTTATTTCTCGTTAGTCAGCCATAACGCGTTTCACCACCGGAGTGGCTTGATCACATGACAACGTTCAAACATTGAATGGACCATTAAGACAGCTAGCACCCTATGCACGTGACTGTGATGGTGATAGACATAAAGAAAAGGTGAAATACAACTATTTTCCTTCCTTCGAAAAAAGACTTGCTTTACAAAAACTGAAACTATTAAAAGCAAAGCATTCACCATCTGATAGGGATTTAGGAGTAACTCAGTAAAAAATACATGTAACGACCTAGGTTATTAACCATCGTAATTTACAAAAAACGGGAGAACTCATAACTTAAATGCATAAATAACAATATAAATATCTGGATCATTGCGTTAAGTTTAGAAGAAAGTAATAAGTGCAAATAGAAATATATAAGTACATGTTCTTAAAATGGTTATTTTCATACAAAAATAGATTCAGTATAAAAAATTCATTTCATATATTTACACAAGTATTTTTACCCGAGGGTTAAAGCCTATTGGTCATAACATAATTTTTAGCATAAATGCTTAGTTGTGGTATATCTGAGTATACTTTATTCTAAAAAAAACCCTCACGGGTATGTAATTACCCGAGGTCAAAAACAGATGGTAGTTGAAGGAAAATATTGGTTAAAGTGTCATTAGGTGCAGAAAGTGAATAAAGTGCATAAGTTTAAAAAACCTCAGTATAAAGGTTGTGAATTAGGAGAAGAAAATGGCAGCCACATGGGACAAAGTCCAATAAATGTGTGGTTTGGAAAATATTTTCATGCCGCTTGACAGGATGATTTAACTGAAAAGTTAAGTCTATGAACAAAAGGTTACAAGGAAAACGGGGAGGAAAAGGACACAAGGGACAGGTTCTCAATGCATCAAAAGATCGGGGGAGAGGAAACGAAATTGTCACTTCCAGGGGGGTTCAGTGAAATATTTATAATCATAAACAGGTGTGTAAATCCTCGGTGTTATTTAGTCCTCCAGGGCTTTTGCTATTGAAGTTCAGGATGTACCTTGTCTCCAACTTGTGCATTTTTTGTTCACGGTCACCTCCCTGTTTAGTTTTGGGAATCGTGTCGATGACATAGTACTTGAGATCCGTTAAGTTGTTCTCGTGGACCTCCCGAAAATGTCTCGCCACTGGGTAGGTAGGATCAGAGTTAGTGATTGCCCTAATGTGCTGCAATATCCTTACACTAGCTGGTAATTTGGTACTTCCCACGTACCGTAAGGGACACGTACATTCCAAGATGTAAATGGCGTACTCGGTTTTGCAGTGGAGGGATTTAGAAATTTTAATGTCTTTGCTGCTGAAAGCTGTACGGTAACTGGTTTTGTTGATGCCATAGGTACATGCTTTGCATGAATGACATTTTGTGAACCCCCGTGAGGTTTTCAACCAATCTTTGGAAGGAATAACTTCAGGGCAATTAGATACCAGGCTATTGTGAAGGGAAGTAGCCCTCTTGTAGGTGATACTGGGCTTTGCTGGCATGGTTTGGCCTATTACAGGATCAGAGCGAATAAGGGCCCAATTTTGATTAATGATTTTATTTATCGCACCTTTTTGGGCACTATAGGGCACAATGAGTCTGACCGTGCTGGGGTCTGGTGATTTGATGGATTCAGGTGTGGGTGGGTTATTTGTTTTTGGAACAAGGAGGAGGTTTCTATCCAGGTCCGCAGTTTTGTTGATGGCTGTTTGAATGATATGGATAGGGTAACCTCTGGCGAGGAATCTCTCCTTACATTCATTTTGTGCCATCACCAAATCGGTCGAATTGCTGCAAATCCTTTTTATTCGCAACATTTCCCCATAGGGGATGCTGCGAATAAGATGTTTGGGATGGAAACTGGTATAATGTAAGATGGAATTACCAGCTGTCTCCTTTCTGTAGAGCTTGGTTTCCAGTATATTTTCACGAATATATAGTTCTGTGTCTAGGAAATGAATGTTGGTATGGCTCATGGTGCAGGTGAAATCCAGATTGATATTGTTGGTATTCAAGAGGTTAACCCACTCCTGGGCCTCTTCCCTGGTGCCATTCCAGACAAAAATAAGGTCATCGATGTACCTATAATACATTTTGACATGTTTGTAATACCATTCACCTAGAGTACCCTTTAGGACCAGCTCCTCCCACCAGCCCATAAAAATGCAGGCATAGCTGGGGGAGAAGCTGGCCCCCATTGCCACCCCCCTCATTTGTTGGTAGAAAGTTTGATTAAAGGTGAACATGTTATGATGTAAACAAAAGGTCACCATATCTAACAGCATCTTGCTGTGTTCAGGGGAAGTGGGTCTATTTTTGGTGAGAAAATAACTCAAGGCTCTTATACCATCCTTATGATCTATACAGGTATAAAGGGATGATACATCCAAAGTAAGTAAGAGAAACCCAGGGTCCCAAACAAAGTCCTTGATTTTATCAAGAAAATCACTAGTGTCTCTTAGGTAAGAAACCAATCCAGTTACACAGTCCTGTAAGAAAAAGTCAATGTAGTTTGAGGTGTGTTCCAACAAACTATTCCTACCGGAAATGATGGGCCTTCCGGGAGGGTGCAGATAGTCCTTATGAACTTTAGGAATAAAGTAAATGTTGGGAATGGTGGGATGATCGATTTTCATGTACAGGTATTGTGGAAAAGTAAATTTTGCCATGTTATATGTGCCTACGTGTTCCCCATGTTATGTCATATGTGCATGATCGATATGCATGTATCCCCTTTCTGATCGATTAAAGACGCAATTACAGTTGTGTCCATCTCTAGTATGTCAGTTTCCAGTCTTCATGAATACAACGAATATTAGGCCTATGTAAAGCTACGTTGCCACGTTTTACAGTGTGCATGTTAATTCATTGAATTATCCCCGTTTCTAGGCCTCAAAAGGGCCCGGACTCAGATTCAGCTCCTGTTTCCTGAACCCTCTCCGAGGAGCGATACAGCCCCCACCTGTATCCCTGACCCTTCACTTACTTCATGCCTCGCAGTGCCCGGCTCGGCCTGGCTCTGCCTCCCAGTCTGCCAAGAGTATGTTATGTTTCTAGTTATCAGTCCAGCCCTCCTTCTCTGCATTCCTAAGCTACTGAATCACATCAATAGTTTCCGTCATGGTCTAGCCTTTATGTCTCCATGTAAGAGAAATACTGTATTAATATTCATAGAATATTCCTCGCACACACACTACATGTAGAATTATGCATGCACCAGTCTCAATGTCTGCTAGCCTTTGCCCTGATAACTTTTGGATTCTATCAACATGTACTATAAACACAAGATACTAGATATGCCTAGGTACATGTCGCTCTGACCCTCCAGACTTTCGTCTCCTCTTCTAGTGCAGAAGTCATAGCCCCCAGTTCTCCCTGGTAACACGTCATTGCCAGTCTGCGCGCACCACTAGGTTAAAGGTCCCAGCTGCTCAGGTAGCCCCCTCCATGTTTCCGCCCCGTTTATGACATATTCTATTACGTTTACATCACATGTCTATGTATACGCCCTGTACACACCTCTTGTTACACCCACTTTATGCCTTATCTTTCGCTACTGCTACGCCTACTGTATTGAATGCAATGTATTTGTTTAACTATAAATATTGTGCACTGTTATTAAAAGTTACCCCCTTATGCTCCCAGATCCTGCCCCCGGCAGCTGCCATCCTATTCCCATGCAGGCTGTCCTGTTCCTGTCCTTTTATGCCTGATTAAAGCCTGTAGACTTCAGCTACCTCGAATCTTGACTCTTATTTATTGAGCTATCTGTTATTAGAGTATCCTGAAAAATAGAACCGGTAATTAATTATTTATTTACCACATAATGGCGCCCGAATAGGGACTTGCCCTTTCCCCACGCGCCGGAGAAGCCACGCAGGCCCCCTGATCCTCTGCAGCCGTGACGGAACCATACCGGCCACGTGCAGATATTTCTGCTTCAAGTATCCCTCAGGCCCACGGAGGAGACGGAGGTTGCGGTCCAGCGTCCAGACGAGGCGGTGGAGGAACGCGGCGAGTCCCGACCAGAGCCCAAGCCGAGAGTCCAAGGTCCGAGGTATCCGGAGGCCCACCTGTAACTGAAGTCCGAAGTTCGTCCGTCCGTCGTCGTAGCAGTCCAGTCCAGTCCGAGGCCTTCCGTTCTTGCTGCCCGGTGAGTACCGTTGCTGGGGTAGTATCTAGACAGGGTCAATTAATTTGTCTCTGGTCCGTGGGTTTGGGTACACAGATCCAACACGAAGTGTCCACCTAGGTGGATGCGGGTCCTGACGTGTCTCTTTATGAGACCGGTAAGTTTCGTACTGTTTTAGCAGTGCATCTAGTCATTCCAGTAAGTTCTGTTCTGTTCTCGAGAAATTCATGTATTCTGTTTTCAGTATTCCAGGTAATATTCTGTCCGAACTGTTGTTTTAAATGTTATTTCATGTGTTTTCAATGTTGTGGTATGAGTGATTTGTTTTCTTAAGTTATTATTGTGTTTATCGTGTATTGTATTGTGTCCAGATTCCAGTCTAAGTTATGCCTCTGTTCACGAAGTTACGTCAGTTAAAAACCAGAAAAGGTCTGCTCGAAGAAGCAGTTCCTGTCCCGCCTAGTGACAGTCCAGGTCATTTTATGTATCAAAAGCATGGCATAAGTGCCATATTATATCTAGACTTATGGGTGGAGTACACCAAAGAATTAGAAGAAAAGTATAGATGGCCCATGTCAGGTACATGGGATGCCGGGTGCATCATGCGAGTAGAAGAAGCATTATGGAAAAAGAAATCCAGACAGTCCCAGAAAGATGCCATCGAGTTATGGCGCAAAGAATCTCATAAAAGAACCGAAAAAGAAATCAGAAAGTCAGAATTAAGTAGAGAATCCTCAGAAAGAGCCCAAGAAAGGGAATTAATCGAAGTAGGTGAACGAGTTAAAGCCGAACAGTCAGAGAGACAGAGAAATGCCCTTATTAAGGGTATGTATCCTCTTCTTGCCGAGGGCTTGCCAAAAGCAACCCCGGAAGCACCATGTAATTTCCCGCCGCCATTAGTTCCGATTAAGCTACGTCACAAACCGACCGCAGCTGATATTTTTCTCTCGTCCTATTTGGACGACACAGTCCCAGAGTATGCAAATCCTGTTCCGCCAGCTCCTGTAAATAATGTAATTCCTGTTCCTCCAGCCACCGGGGCACCTGTTACAGCACCTGTTACGGTACCCCCGGTCCAGCCCGTAGTACAAGTTCCCGCTACATCGGTCACTCTGCCAGCACGAAGAGTATCAGTCGACGATTCTAGTATAGGGGCCGCGGGGGGAGGTCCTCCTGGTACCCCGCCGCCACACAAACGTGTAACGTTAGTCGAGTTACATGAACGTGCGTTACAGCGTACGCCCAAATACCAGTCCGTTGCAGATATCAAACGAGCTCTCACCGAATGCCGTTATGATCCAGTCCCAGGCGATGATAATATGGTTATATATTCATTGCGTGTAAGACGGGTGACCGAGTATTTGGACACCCTACCGAATATGAAAGAAGATCTAGACAGAATATATCGTTTCATCCGTACAGGAGAAGATCCAGAAAGTATTGGCGAAATCATGTCTCTAAGGAAAGCTGAGACTCAGCTCATGCTTTTAAAGTTTCTAATTAATTGTTTAATAAGGGAACAAGATTATCCGACTAAAGACCCGACCGAAATCAGAGTCCTGACAAGGTGGAGTGATAATATAGCCGAGGGAAGACACAAGACACTCAGTAGTATAGAGAGTATGAACAAGAAAATTCGTAAGGAAATAATAAGGTTACACGAGAAACGCAAAGCAGCACAAGTAAGCGAGAAAGAAGACAACACTGATACTGAAGAGGTAGAAGACGAGAATACCGCCAGAATAGCGTATGTAGGTAAATCTAGACTTCTAGACCGACATTCACGCCTAGAACACAAGAAAGTTTTTCACCTTCCAGCACTAGAACAAGAGAATCTTGAACAAGTATTTCAAGCTACCGATCACATTCTGAAATCACGTATCGGTTATAGTGAACTTAGTACCATGCATGAACAAGAACTAGCCCGATCAGCAGTTCGATGGACTACTGATTCTACCACTTTTCCAGACGAAATAGTGGCACAAATGTTTCTGAAACTGCCCCCAGCCGAGCAGCGACTGGTGGGTATGTATATGATCCAGCACCTCATTACACTGTATGAGGGGCAACATTCTGATCCAGGTCCGTTACATGATGTTCTGAACGAGTTGCTCCAGTATAGATGGAAAGGTTTAGGTACCGATTTAATTAGTGTCATTCTAGAACAGCGCCACAAATATAGAACGTTTCTTAATCCGCATTTTGTTCACGTCTCACCTCCAGAAAGTAAACCATTTTACATAGATAGACAGCATCCGTTACGAGAAGTACACCCAGTTAGGACAGCGGGTGGTGAAATGCAACGAGTATTTGTTTACACCCCTATCACAAAGATGGAACTCTTAGAGATGAAAAAGTTAATTCCCTGTCACGACAAAGATCCAGCAGGGTTCCATCGAGAATTAAAAGACATGCTCCGTATGGGAGAATACACATATCCAGATATCATTAAAATGCTAAAAGTCCTGTTGCCCGCAGGGGTATATGAAAAACTCAAGGAAAAAGAATGGGAGGTGGGAGAGAAAAAGATTGATTGGACAGTTCTAGAAGCTGAAGATAAAATACGAGTACCAGGTACCGGTCTTGGGGACAAATGTAAAGAATTGCCAGAGTTATTGATTCAAGTTTTGCCAAGGTTACTAGCCACGAAAAAGGAAGATTGGGATGCAATCTCAGCATGCAAACAGAAACAGGATGAAGATACTAGTGATTTTCTATTCTAGATTTGAGAAATGCTTCATTATTAACAGTGGTTTGAAGACAGGTAGCGAGTCATACCCTCATCTTTTTGTTACCAAACTAGTCGAGAATTCAAGTCCACAAGTTAAAAATCGAGTTTTGAAAGTTGAAAGTACCTGGCAAGCTAGTACCCCGTCACAAATGCTTCAGATGCTCCAGTATCACCAGAATAGAATCAGGGAAGAGCAAGAACACGAAAAGAGACGTATGAAAGACACGAAAATGAAAGTACTAGTTGCACAATCTGTTCCACAAGACAGTCAGAAGAGGGGTCCGAATCAAGTCAGTCATCCTGCAGCTCCCGTTAAAGGGACATGCAATTACTGTAAACAGCCAGGTCATTTTATAAACAAGTGTGCAGTTCTGAAACACAACATAGCTACTGGTAAGACTAAAGAAAGACCACGTCCGCCTAGACAAGAACAAGTTTCACAGACTTCTCAGTCACCACAGAATGCACAACAGACAGTTCCAGCACCGCAGCCTATCGCTGCAACACAGCACGTTACACAGCAGATGTACCAGTATGCCCAGTCAGAGTATCCAGAGTATCAACAGTATTCATGAAACAGCCTAGAGAGGGAGGTAGGCTTGCCTCTCATCGAGATACCTGTAGATCAAGAGGGTCCCTATGTACACAGTCAAGTATTAGGGAAAGACAGAAAGTTTCTGATTGATACAGGGGCAAGTAGGACTACTATCAGTCATGACGAGGTTCCAGGGGCTCCGCTCTCAGGCTCTAGAAATGTTTCCCTTGGATTTTCAGGAAAGCCTATTGTGAACGAGATTTCAAAACCAGTTTCTCTAGAAATTGGTCCATTGTCCCGAACTACTGATTTATTACTTACGAAGTCATGTCCAGAAAATTTGTTAGGCATTAAAACATTGAAAGAATTAGGTGCAGTTATTTGCTGCTCCCCAGAAGGAATCCGATTGTTCTTAAGAGATTTTAAAGGTCACTATGTATTGCGTGATTTTGATCCAAGACTATCAAATGTACCGCAGCATTTATGGGCGCAAGGTCCAACTGATGTAGGTTTTATGCACATCAAGCCTCATCGTGTGACTCTCAAGCAAGGTATAATCTTGCCACGAATCAGACAATATAGATTGCCACCTGAGGCTGTAGCAGCCTTATCCAAAATTATTGATGAGCTCATTGCTCAAGGAGTGGTTGTAGAAACTGACTCCAATGTATGTAATTCTCCTATCATTCCAGTCATGAAACGTACTGATCCAAATGCACCTCCAGTATATCGATTAGTGATTGACCTTCGAGAACTTAATAAATGTATCATACCCCAGTACCCAGTAGTCCCAGATATTTCATCCCTATTGACAGCTATTGATTCTGAAGCTACGTTTTTCACTGTTATCGACCTCAAGAACGCATTTTTCAGTGTTCCGATTCATCCAGACAGCCAGTACCTTTTCGGATTCTGTTTAAATGGAAGGAGCTATAAATTCACACGAGCTCCTCAAGGTTTCACAGAAAGTCCTAGTATTTACAGTCAAGCACTTAAAAGACAACTAGACAACATTCACATGCCAACTGACACTGCCCTGCTCCAGTATGTCGATGATCTACTGATCACAGCCCGTTCTGAACGTGACTGCGAGCGAGCGTCACTTACAGTCCTGTATTTTCTGGCCGAGCAGGGGCACAAGGTGTCCCCTTCGAAGCTCCAGTTCTGTGTCCAGCAAGTGATCTACTTAGGCCACTTACTGTCCAAGTGGGGTAGGCAGTTGACACCAGATCGTATCCAGTTAATAGCGAGTCTTCCACAGCCCAAGACGCAGAAGGAGGTACGTGCTTTTATTGGCCTCACTTCTTACTGCAGACAATGGATTCCTCAGTATGCATTTCTAGCTAAGCCACTGATACAGTTAACGACACAGGAGGCAGCCGTATCGACTGTCCTCCCTTGGACATCTGAACATACACTTAGTTTTAATGAATTAAAGAAAGCCTTATGCCAAGCACCTGTTCTAGCTACACCGAACTACAGTAAGCCTTTTACACTTTTTGTAACAGAACGTGATGGTACTGCATTATCTGTTCTCACACAAGATCAAGCAGGACAGTACAAGCCTTGTGCTTATTTTTCGAGCACATTAGATCCAGTAGCCCAGGCTTTGCCTGCGTGCCTCAAGTCAGTTGCAGCCACAGCTCTAGCTATCAGACAAAGTGATTCCATAGTATTAGGACACTCCTTGACAGTACAAGTTCCACACTCCGTGGAAGTTCTTTTAAACCGAACACAGACACAGCACTTGACCATTGCACGTTTAACAGGTTATGAACTGACACTGTTCCAGCCACACATAGAAATCAGACGCTGCAACATTCTAAATCCTGCTACACTGTTACCGTCAGTTACTTCAAATCCTGCCACACATAACTGTGTAGAAGTCATTAACACTATGACTAAGCCAAGACAAGACCTGACAGACATTGCATTACCTAATCCCGACCTTACACTTTATGTGGATGGTTCATGTATGAGAACTAGTACAGGAGAACTAGTAGCCGCGTATGCAGTGACTACTGACACCGAAGTTATAGAAACACACCGTATTGACATCCTGTCTGCTCAAGCAGCAGAGCTAGTTGCTCTGACCCAAGCCTGCATACGTGCCAAGGACCTAAAAGTAAACATATATACAGATTCACGTTACGCATTCGGAGTTGTACACGACTTCGGAGTGCTCTGGCAGGAGAGAGGTTTCATGACTTCTCATGGAACCAAGATTCAGCATGGTCTCCTCATTCAAGCTCTGTTAGATGCAATACATTTACCGACAGCTATTGCTATCATGAAGTGCAAGGCACATACGAAAGTTACTGACATCATTTCCCAAGGTAACGATCTAGCAGATCGAACAGCCAAGTTTACAGCTCAGACACCAGACATTACAGTTAACAGGACACAGACATCCACTCCAGAACAGACTACTTGTATGACAGTTAAGGACCCTACACAAGATGTCATAGACATACAGTTACATGCTACTCCTGAAGAAATAAAGAAATGGTCCGAACAAGGAGGGGTCCAGACAGATCAAGGATGGGTGACGAAGGGAAAAGCCACATGGTTTCTCCCCGACTCTATGGTTCAAGTCATTATCAATACCGCACATAGTCCAGCACATCTAGGAGAAAAAGCTATGTTAGACAGTATCCAGAACCTTTGGTTTAACAAGCATTTACGAGCTGCAGCCAAGCAGAAAGTCCGTACTTGTATGATATGTTGCCAGTTCAATCCAGGTAAAAGTGTCCCGGTGGAACAAGGTGGATTCCAACCTCCTGACCACCCTTTTGAAGTCCTCCAGATGGATTATATTCAGATGGAGCGATGTCGAGGTTTCAAGTATGTCCTTGTAGTTGTATGCGCTTTGTCCAGGTGGACAGAAGCATATCCAGTTCCAGATTACACAGCAGCGACCACTGCCAAGCAGTTGGTTCGTGAATTTTTTCCCCGTTATGGACTCCCTAGGGTCGTGTATTCAGATAACGGCCAGCCATTCTCATCCGAGTTAATGAAACATGTTTCCCTTCTGTTAGGGTACCAGTGGAAGTTCCATTGTGTGCGCCATCCTGAAGCAGCCGGTCTCGTAGAGAGACATAACCAGACCCTGAAAATCCGTATTGCTAAGATATGCAAAGAGAAAGGTGTAGACTGGCTAGTTGCCCTGCCAGTTGCTTTATTCTACATGAGGATGGTTGCACATTCCAGATCAGGTCTGTCCCCGTACGAGGTCGTATTCGGCCGCCCCCCAAACATGTGGGGTACACCTAGACCCCGCAGTATTACAGATGTTTCCAGTAATATGCTGACAGATTACCTAGCTTCCTTGATGTCTGCCCTACACTCTTGTCGTTCACAGGTTGCCGCCGCATTTCCAGACAACACCGAGGTGAAACCGCATGAGGTCATTCCAGGCGACCTCGTATTGGTCAGGAACTTTGATCGTTCAAGTCCGCTGGAGCCTCGCTGGAAGGAACCGAGACTAGTCCTTCTGACCACCCGCACGGCCGTGAAGTTGGAGGGCCGCAAGGGATGGGTCCATCTGTCCCACGTCAAAAAATTCCATGGACTTTGTGAAAAATCTTTTGCAAAGGACTGTTCCATTTCTAAAGACTGCCTGAAACCAGAACTTAAATCTGAATTAAAAGTTCCTCTGTTAGAGAAAACTCCGCAGCAGGAGTATAAGTTAAAACTCCGGTCTAGTAAAATAAGTCAGCCAGTTTAATTGTCTAAGTCCCTCTCGGGTGAAACGGTTAGACAGGTTTCTGACATGTATGAGATAGACCCCCATAGTGAGAGAGTTAGTCAAAACTCTATCAGATGTATCGTTTTTCTAAGTTTCTTATTGTTTCTAAGTTTAATGGTTACCTGCACAAGTTATGCATTGCATTTATGTTTTCCAAGTTCACATGTAAATATGTTTTCTAATGCTACAGTAGAGCACACATTTAGTGATCTGCCTCCTCACGAGCTATCTTATCGTCTTGCTATGAGAAATAATACATTCATTAGAATGTTACACTATTCACACCAGACCAGCAATGCCACTAATTGTTGGGTGTGTGGTCGACTCCCCCCTTTCCAGACACCGAAGGGAGTTCTGCCACTCTTTCCTTATCCGTTTTCACATAATGGTTCGTGTGGAGCATGGTCCACGTTAACGTCATCCTCCAATGATATGTCCCTTCTGAATAGAACATGTTTTCCAGACAAGCAAGGTCTCCCCCATAGAACAGGGTTAGATCTAGAAAATGAAGTATATAATTTAGGTAATTATTCTTCGAATTTTATGGTATTGAATGTTCAGTCTGATACTACTCCAGACTTACCTGCTATTTCAGTACTACCAGTTAAAGGCGAATTATGTGTCAGAAAGAATGGTTCCGCACATGTAGGACATAGTGATTGTACTACTACTGTCAAGTATAGTGACAGTGGGAAATCTATTTTCAAAGCCTCACGTCATTCTTATTTTGTTTGTGGTCAGACCGCATATGTTCGTCTGCCCCTCGATTGGGATGGAACATGTTACATTGCCTTCCTACTGCCACCAGTTTTTCTAGCCCCATCTGATTATCACAGAAACACACATCTAGTACACGTCAGACATAGAAGGGAGATCGAGTCCCCAATTGTCGATCAAACTGAAACTACTCTAGAACAGTATCAAGACTTCAATAAAGGTTTCTTCTTCTTTATAGGACCTATCCAGAATAGTAAGCTAATCCGTAGGTTAACCAGAACCCTCGAAGCAGTAGTGAATGAGACTACTTCTGCTCTAGGTAACTTAACCGAAGAGCAATCTGCTATGAGATTTGTCGTGCTCCAAAATCGTCTCGTTCTTGACGTCATACTGGCCGATAGAGGAGGAGCATGTAGAGTCATCGGATCTAGTTGCTGCATTTTCATTCCTAATAACGCGCCGTCTGTTTATTCAGCTATAACCAGACTTCATAAAATTGCCCATCAGTTACACCAGAATCCAGGCACCTGGACATGGTCCGGTTGGCTCTGGAGTATTATATCTGCCTGGGGATGGAAAGTATTGTCATTCCTAGGCATTGCAGTAATGATCATATTCAGTTGCTGCCTCTGTATACAATGTGGCCCTGCGATTTGCGGCATGTGTGCTACCTCTTGTATTCCTAGTCCTAAGTCCCGTTCCAAGACAATTCGAGACGAGCAAATGATGCTATATGAAATGATAGATGGTATCATGAATATAGATGTTTCCTGATGGAAACGTAGGGCACAAGGAGGGAATGTGGAAAAGTAAATTTTGCCATGTTATATGTGCCTACGTGTTCCCCATGTTATGTCATATGTGCATGATCGATATGCATGTATCCCCTTTCTGATCGATTAAAGACGCAATTACAGTTGTGTCCATCTCTAGTATGTCAGTTTCCAGTCTTCATGAATACAACGAATATTAGGCCTATGTAAAGCTACGTTGCCACGTTTTACAGTGTGCACGTTAATTCATTGAATTATCCCAGTTTCTAGGCCTCAAAAGGGCCCGGACTCAGATTCAGCTCCTGTTTCGTGAACCCTCTGCGAGGAGCGATACAGCCCCCACCTGTATCCCTGACCCTTCACTTACTTCATGCCTCGCAGTGCCCGGCTCGGCCTGGCTCTGCCTCCCAGTCTGCCAAGAGTATGTTATGTTTCTAGTTATCAGTCCAGCCCTCCTTCTCTGCATTCCTAAGCTACTGAATCACATCAATAGTTTCCGTCATGGTCTAGCCTTTATGTCTCCATGTAAGAGAAATACTGTATTAATATTCATAGAATATTCCTCGCACACACACTACATGTAGAATTATGCATGCACCAGTCTCAATGTCTGCTAGCCTTTGCCCTGATAACTTTTGGATTCTATCAACATGTACTATAAACACAAGATACTAGATATGCCTAGGTACATGTCGCTCTGACCCTCCAGACTTTCGTCTCCTCTTCTAGTGCAGAAGTCATAGCCCCCAGTTCTCCCTGGTAACACGTCATTGCCAGTTTGCGCGCACCACTAGGTTAAAGGTCCCAGCTGCTCAGGTAGCCCCCTCCATGTTTCCGCCCCGTTTATGACATATTCTATTACGTTTACATCACATGTCTATGTATACGCCCTGTACACACCTCTTGTTACACCCACTTTATGCCTTATCTTTCGCGACTGCTACAAACTCCGCCTACTGCTACGCCTACTGTATTGAATGCAATGTATTTGTTTAACTATAAATATTGTGCACTGTTATTAAAAGTTACCCCCTTATGCTCCCAGATCCTGCCCCCGGCAGCTGCCATCCTATTCCCATGCAGGCTGTCCGGTTCCTGTCCTTTTATGCCTGATTAAAGCCTGTAGACTTCAGCTACCTCGAATCTTGACTCTTATTTATTGAGCTATCTGTTATTAGAGTATCCTGAAAAATAGAACCGGTAATTAATTATTTATTTACCACAGTATTCCTCTTTTGTAATTAAGCCAGCACTTTTCCAAGCTAGAAGTTTCAAATAAAATGAATTAGAGGTCTCTTTGACTGCTGACGCACTGCTGATTTTGTAACATTTGCGATCATTCAGTTGAGACATAGCTTCAATCATGTATTGGTTTTATCCCACAATACCACATTGCCTCCTTTGTCCGAATTTCGGATGACAATCTGATTGTTTTGTTGTATTTTGGCCACCAGATTGTCATACATTCTATTGCGCAAGATGTCGAGATTGGCTTCGGTGCAGACCAGCAAGGTCTGGGGCACTTCTCCTTTGCAGGGAAGCTGGAGCAAGCCTGGCGCAACCAGGAAAGCAAAGTAGTTTCAAGATTGGTCTTCTTGGGGGCTCACTAGCCAACGGACTAGGAACCGCGAAGACGCGTCGAGCTGAAATGCACAAAGCGGACCCACGGTTCACTCATGGAGTGTGGGCCTCTGAGATTCGGTGCAAAAGGGGAGCGGGGCTGGGGCTTCAAGCGCCCCAATGCACAACTTCGGGATACCTCGGGAAGTCGATGCAGGTAGCAAAATGCAGGCTGTCCAGGAGTTCCGGTCCCACGTCTCTCGTGTCCGCCACAGGTCTCAGCTTTGCTGGGAGCGAAGGTCGGGGTCAGAGATGTCTGGAAGTCCATGTCCTGTGTCGCAGATTCTTCAGGGCCCAGTGGGAGCAAAGATGCTGTTGGTGCTTGTTTGAACAGGGTGGTCACTCCTTGACCACAAGGGAGATTTCTTTAGTCTTCCAGTCGAAATGGAATGTAGAAGGTCCAGGATATATGTTGCAGAGTTTCGTCCAGGGTAATCTAAAGTCTTAGGGACTGATGTTCTATACTTATAGTAAGTTTAGGGGTTGAACTAACCTGGACCTGGGGACCTTTGTCCAGTTTTGCGCCTGAGCTGGGGCTGAGCGCCCCAGCAACCGGTTTGAACTGGGAAATGCATGGAGCACCTTATGTGCCCCAGTCAGTGTCTGAAAAGCATTCACTGAATGCAACCCACCCTGCTCCAATAGACTAACGCCTGTCTGGGGAGGTGCTGGCACCTCCCTGGACAGGAAACCTATTGTCCAGGACTCCCCTGCCGGAGTTTCGTCCAGCAGCAGGAGGGCAGACTCGTGTCTGCAGCAGCAGCAGCATCCATTTTGTGATGCTGGGGCTCCGTTTAACATTAACCGGGTTTAACAATAACTACATGTCTTCTCCCTCTAGAAGGGTGGAATGCTACCCCCGCCGCCAGAAGTGGCGCGGGGGGGGGGGGGGTAGTATTCCAAAGTGTTTGACACCTTACACGACATGTTTTGATAAAGCCAAACCAAAGTTAGCATTAACCGTGAGGATTATAATGCACTTAAGAGTATTTGGTATGGCTATATCATAGAACAGCTATAAGGAGATGGATCCGAAAGCTGCAGAGGGGCTCAGCTCATGCTAGGGCACCCTCTCACATATAACCAAGCACTCTGCCTCCAGGATTGTTAAGGCCTGCCATAGGAGTGACTTATAGGTTAATGTGTGTATATATATATATATATATATATATATATATATATATATATATATATATATATATATATATATATATATATATATATATATTACCTACTGGCGGTCGCCAGTGGGTATATATAGTTAGGATTTTTTCTCTATGGGTTTTTTGAAAATTCTATGTCTAATAACTTTGGCGTTTGTGGACGGAATTGGCTGAAATTTTCAGGAAAATGGCACATTTTGTTTCTGAGCAGCCCTTGAAAATTTGGGGGGGGTTCGTCCAGTGGGGGCCGAGAAAAAAGGGGGGTCCCAAAACGTGTTTTTAACATTGAGTTTTCCATAGGGCGGTTGGCCTCACTTTTAGCCCGAACGGCTGAATGGATTTGCACGAAACTTGGCAAAATTGTAGGGACTGGTAGCCCGATGTGCCTTTTGTAGGTCTCAATATATGTGCTCCAGTGGATTTTGAGAAATTAACGTTTAAAAAAAGATATATATCTGTAACAGCGGACCGGGCAGCGCTCTGGTTCGCGGACTTTTCGCGCAACGGAGCTTTGTGAAGCGAAGCTGATTGGTTCTCCGGCGTCTGTCAACATTCCAAACAGTCCGTAGCGGCCGCCATCTTGCCTCTCGGTAGGATCGAGAGACAAGAGGAGGTCAAAACAAAGGGGGAAATAACTATAAGGGGGCATAGTAGATCCTCGCTGACCCCCTAGGTTTGATGTGGAGGTTTTAAAAGGGCCCCGCGGGGCAAAAAAAAATAATAATAATAATAATCGAACGGCTGAATGGATTTGCACGAAACTTGGCAAAATTGTAGGGACTGGTAGCCCGATGTGCCTTTGCTAGGTCTCAATATATGTGCTTCAGTGGATTTTGAGAAATTAACGTTCAAAAAAAGATATATATCTGTAACAGCGCACCGCTTCGCGTACTTTTCGCGTTACGGAGCTTTGCGAAGCGAAGCTGATTGGCTCTCCGGTGTCTGTAAACATTCCAAACAGTACGTAGCGGCCGCCATCTTGTCTCTCGGTAGGATCGAGAGACAAGAGGAGGCCAAAGCGAAGGGGCAAATGACCATAAGGGGGCATAGTAGATCCTCGCTGACCCCCTAGGTTTGATGTGGAGGTTTTAAAAGGGCCCCGCGGGGCAAAAAAAAATAATAATAATAATAATCGAACGGCTGAATGGATTTGCACGAAACTTGGTAAAATATTAGGGACTGGTAGCCCGATGTGCCTTTGCTATGTCTCAATATATGTGCTTCAGTGCATTTTGAGAAATTAACATTCAAAAACAAGATATATATCTGTAACAGCGCTCCGCTTCGCGGAGATAAAATTATATCTGTATTACCTAGCTGTTGCTAACACCAGTTAGCGACGGCTAGTAGGAGATAGCGACCATCTTGGGTCCCACTTTGCATGTGAGTGATATTTATCACTAATGACATGCAAAGTGGGCATGCCAAGATGTTAGCGACTGGAAACAGTCGCTAACATCGCTATCTCCTATTATCAACTTTTGGAAATATTCGAGATACGCGCGAATATCTCCAAAAAGTAACAGCTGCCCTGAGCAGTTCTTAGCCATGTTATCCAATGGGAGGTGGATAACATGGCTAAGAGCATTAGCTCGGTAATGCATGAATATCGCGGAGTTTTCAGCGATATTAATGCATTGCGCTCGTTTTTTATCGTATTTGCGATAAACCTTGATAATAGCAAGGTTTATCTGCGATAATTTCTGACGGTAAAAAAATCTTTGCAATGCATCGTTAGGGATAAATATCGCTTAACTTTGGTAATATGCCCCAACGTCTGTTAACGTTCGATTCGAAGGAAATCAGGAATTGTTGAAAAACATTGTGTGCGCCATCTTGTCTTTTTTCAAATGCCACACTTTTGTCGTGCACGGCAGCCATTTTAGATGCCTTGACCAGACCCACTCTGTGCACGCTGTCGATCCTTAGCATGGCTCCCCACCCTCGCAAGCATCTCACCCAGGCAGTGGTCACCCCCGCTCTCTGTCTTATGCATGGGTAATAAACCTCCCCCCATCTGCGCTGCTCTTCCCTGAGAATCACACCCTGTGCCCGCCCGACACCTCCCTTTCGCCCTATTCACTACCGCACCCTCTGACACTCCTTTTCCTCTGTGTCCGATTGTCCAGGCCGGTCCTAGGCTATCAGCTAGCCCTGCAGATGTAGTTTATGGTCACAGCTGTAAAGAATCACCCCTCTTCAAAGGAGTTATAGTAGATCAAGGCCCACACTCGATGAGATCCGTCACAGCAGAAGCGTTGCTATTATCTGAAAACCATCCTGTATTGTGATTGGGGAGGGGACCGAGCGTGAAGCGGAAGATTCCAGGGATGACTCTTTGTACATCAAAGTTTTTACAATTATGTGTCACATTAAAAATATATAGCACTCCGACAAAGTAGTAAGATTATAAAACTTTAATAATTTATAAATATATACAAGAAAACAAAAATAGTAATAACATATAAACATTTTTAGGGAAAAACAACGAAGTAGCGGTCGGCTGTGCGAATAGTCCCAACGCAGCACAACGTCCAGATTTCCGGCGTGGGGCGTCGCGGGGGGTGGGTCATCAGTAGCAAACTGTTGTGCGAATAGTTCCAAGGCAGCAGAACGCGCCGAAATCTAGATGACACGAAAGTGATGTCTAGTAAGTTGCCACCCAGCAAATAACGGCGTGGGGCGTCGCGGGGGGTGGGTCATCAGTAGCAAACTGTTGTGCGAATAGTTCCAAGGCAGCAGAACGATGGCACCAAGGTGATGTCCAGTAAGTTGCCGCACTGGTTTTGGTATCCTACAATGCTGCTCCGAATAACGGCGTGGAGCGCCCCGGGGGAGGCGGCGTGAACGGGCCTCTCCAGGTGGAGTCTCATCTGTTTTAGTGGGGCGCCCCTTTACCGTTTCAGTTGCCATTCCGTCCGCTTTTGGTCCACTGTGTCAAAATCCGCCATTCAGCTGAGTTGCGCCCACTCTTGCGGTGCAGCGATAAGCGGCTGCCACAGGACTCTCAAAATGGCGGCAGGCTCTTTCCTTTTTGGGCGTGGTCCACTGAAATGGCCCTGGGACACCTTGGAAATCGGACGCTTGTCTGCTAGGTCTTGGACCCCATTCTCGAAAGCGTCCCCTCCGCCTTGAGAATTCATCAAAAGTTTTGGGGGCCCCGACTCCTGCAGGCTTCTGGTGGGGAGCGGCTGCCATGATTGCTCGCGGAATGACCACGACGGAGCTACGAGATGGTGGTGCTCTCATGCTGACGCCAGTTTAGTCTGAAACATCCAGAAACAAGGTGGGGCTTTCATCGTTTGGGGGAAAAAAAAAGTTTTCATCCAATGAAAAGTGTTGTTTTTAGGTCATATGATCAAGCCTTCCATCATTCGGAAACCAAAAGTAAAATGAACCAATGAAAAGTTTTATAAACAAGTCACATGACCTGTTATGCGGCATAGGGTATAAAATGCGGAGAAAATACGTTGGCACGTGAGGCGGCGTCAGTAGCGGACCGATGTGCGAATAGGCCGAAGGCAATACAACGCGCCAAGATCCGGATGGCACCGAGGTGGTTTCCAGCAAGTTGCAGCACTGGTGTGGCCATCCTACAATGCTGAAAGTCGGCGTGGGGCGCCCCGTTGGCCTGTGAGTTTGCGTCAGTAGCGGACCGATGTGCGAATAGGCCGAAGGCAGCACAACGCGCCAAGATCCGGATAGCACCGAGGTGGTGTCTAGTAAGTTGTCGCACTTCTGTGGCCATCCTACAATGTTGAAAGTCGGCGTGGGGCGCCCCGTTGGCCTGTGAGATGGCGTCAGTAGCGGACCGATGTGCGAATGGGGCCAAAGGCAGCGCAACAATATTTTCTGACTGACACCACAAGGCGCTGAGATGCCAAGATCCGGATGGCACCGAGGTGATGTCTAAGTTGCGGACTGATGTGCGAATGGGGCCAAAGGCAGCGTAACAATATTTTTTGTATGGAAGATACCACTAGGCGTTGAGATGCCAAGATTCGGATGGCACTGAGGTGATGTCTAGCAAGTTGGTGTGGTCATCCTACAATGCTGAAACTCGGCGTGGGTCGCCCCATTAGCCTGTGAGATGGCGTCAGTAGCGGACCGATGTGCGAATAGGCCGAAGGCAGCACAACGCGCCAAGATCCGGATGTCACCGTGGTGGTTTCATAGTTGAGAGGCACTTCATCTGCAGTGGGGCGCCGAGATCCGGATGGCACCGAGGTGATGTCTAGCAAGTTGCTGTACTGGTGTGGTCATCCTACAATGCTGAAACTCGGCGTGGGTCGCCCCATTAGCCTGTGAGATGGCGTCAGTAGCGGACCGATGTGCGAATAGGCCGAAGGCAGCACAACGCGCCAAGATCCGGATGTCACCGTGGTGGTTTCATAGTTGAGAGGCACTTCATCTGCAGTGGGGCGCCGAGATCCGGATGGCACCGAGGTGATGTCTAGCAAGTTGCTGTACTTGTGTGGTCATCCTACAATGCTGAAACTCGGCGTGGGTCGCCCCATTAGCCTGTGAGATGGCTGTTCTTTGGATTTGGGCCTGGTCCACCAAAATGGCCCTGGGACACCTTAGAACTCGGACGCTCGATTTTTTTTTCCTTTCCTGTACATGCAAAAAAAGGTAAATGCCCGGTACGTTACACGCTTCATCTGCCACGATGAACTCTCCAGAGGAACCGAAAAAAAATATAGTTGTGGTAACTATACCATGCATCGTCATATGGAGAGGTGGCACCAATTAATTATAGTGCTGCATAAAAGAGAGATTTGGAGGAGAACCCCTGACCTGCTAGTACATTCATCAAAGAAGTGGCACTGAGAGCTTCAGAGGCAAGGGAAACGGTCCCAAATATTTAGAAGAACTTTGGAAAGATTAAAATGACATGTTTAGATTGTAGCAAATTAATTTCATGTGGACAGATGAGTGTTACTCTAATAAATACAGCATATGAACATCATCATAGTCGATGGTTGGTAGAGACATTTTGACTATATCCTGGACCTGCCCGTCCTCGCCCAAAATGGCGCCAGAATAAATGGGAGTCGTAACTCCTTGTTGTGTACTGGTTGCAGAACATTGAAATCACGAGATACGTATGCAGTTTTGAAGCACATGGCGGGCGGGGACGAGAATTGATTGAATATTTCGACATCCCTATTGATATTAAGTTCTGATGTGTTATTGATTACTGTACTGTTGAAAGTTCGAATTAACGTCACCCATGGTACTTGCCCGCAAATGTATATCTAGATAATTTTATTGTAACTGGCCCTGTCGTATTTTAATTATAAAATGTACGTCCACCGATTCCGTAACTGTTAGACACCTTAGTTCTTGCAACCTAATGGCCCGCCCGTTACGTTCCTCTACAGTGTAAATGTCTATTCATCATATACGATTACAGTTTGCTCTGTGGCAGGCCCACGTGGTTATAGGCTCGTATTTGTATAATGAAATTTTCACAATAAAGGTTTTTAAAAGAAAACATGGTAGTAGTATATACATTGGTAAAGTTTTTAATAATAGTGACTGTTTTAGAATCATTAAAAGGCAAGTGAAATAAAGCAGACCAATTACATGAAGGGTAAAAGGTATAATACGAAGGAACGCAGTAAAGATAAATGGTCAAGGGCTGTTGTGTTTTCTATTCCTGCAACATAAAGTGATCGATAAGAATCTCATATTCAGGCGTATCGGCGACTAAGACAGCAGGTCGACCCTCTTTTGCTCAACGGCTCCGTCATGGGACGAAGAAACGCTCTTTTTCTCGAAAAAAGAATATATTTTACTTGCAGGACAGTTGTAAAATTTCCGGGAAAGTACATTAGCCTGGAACATTATAACATATATTTAAGAAAAAATAATGTTCGGAAGTAATGAAAAGCGTAATTTTTAGGTCATATGACCAAGCCTTTCATCATTACAATAAGAAAAGTAAAATGAACCAATGAAAAGTTTTATTAACAAGTCACATGACTTGTTATGCTTACGTTACGCGCTGCGCGCCCCGGATGACTTCCGGATGCGCTAACGCGGCGCGTCATATGACGCATTACGCGACAACGCAGGTACAGAATATAGTCAAAATGTCTCCACCAACCAGCGGTCGGAACACAACCCCTTTCAGCAGGCTAAATAGTTCTGTTAAATGACAACAGAAGGGACAGGCAACAAGAACCATCAGTCAAAGAGGGGAGAGCTAGTTCTTCTCTACCGGGTTACATTGGGGCGCTACCGGAACTGATCGAATTGGTAGTCTACAGTGTTTCTGGATGTTTCAGACTGAAGCTGGGGTTAGCATGAGAGCAGCACCATTTCGTAGCTCCGTCGTGGTCATTCCGCAACCAATCATGGCAGCCGTTCTTTATCGTTATTTTGGGCGGGGTGGGTGGCGGAGCCGAGCTGTTTTGCAGCCATCATTGTGTGGAGTTCAGTTCATCTCACTAGTTTTGTATTTGTCATGAGGGGTTGTTCCTAATGTTTCTATTTTAGCGAGGTCAAAAAGAGATCCCATTAGTGGCCTACTGATTTTGCTCGATTCCTTTTCTTTTTTTTTTACACGATTTTTCGTTATCTGCAAAGACTAAACAGAGTATTGCGACTCTGTGTTTGTTTGTAAATAGAGAATGAACCAAAGAGAACTCATTCTAAAACAGTAAATACTTGGATAACAATCAATCAAATGGAGAGAGAAGCAGGCACGACGGATTACAATGGGGGCAAAGACCTGCGTTAACTACCTTTCACTATCTGCAAAGAGAGAGTACTCCTAATAGAAATGAGGGGGGGGGGGGCACCATTCAAAGCAGATCAGTGTGCATAAACACGAAAATGTTTTCACTTACCACGTACTTGACATTCGACAGCTTATGATATTTGCTATTAAAAAACCATTGAAATTCACTGAAAAAACCATAGGTTATAGACCATATATAGTTAGGAATTAGCATTTACAAAACCTTGAAAATTCACTGAAAAAACCATAGGTTATAGACCATATGTAGTTAGGAATTAGCATTTAAAAAACCTTATTTTACTCACACAAAACCATTGAAATTCCATATATAGTTAGTTGCACTAACTATATATCGCGCACCTGCAATCCACTGCTGATCATGTCACATATTACATCATTCATGACATGGTCAGTGACATCACTGATGACATCACTGATGACATCTCAAATGACATCACTGATGACATCACTGATGACATCTCATTTGACATCATTCTTGTGCTAATACGATAAACCTCTTCAGACTCTAATATAACCTTAGATACACTCAGTGTATACAGACACTCACACACTGCCACTCATCCATGGAGTTACTCACACACCCAGTCAGTCATGCAAAGAAACAATCTCATCTCCATTTCTTCAACTATACAGTTAAACACACCTTACTTATTGAAACATATACTAACACATATTTACTCTCTTATACAATCCCTGATACAAGTTCACAATGATCGATACAACCACTCACTCATTCGGTGGCTCTCATGCACAGTTATTTATATATGCCAACTCTCACATGTACTGTGTTTTACATATGTACTTACTATGACATGTAGCATTGAGATATCCATTCACTCATCAATACACTCATGCACACAGTCAACTGCCCATGTAGCTGTTTCCACATGCACTCTTGAACTCATACACCTAGTGAATAAACTGTTCACACATCTATGCATAGAGTCACACACCTTCCAGCCACCCCCACACAAACTCAATCTCCCATAGAAATACTTGGGCAACCAATTAATAACACATATAGCCTCTCGTATAGCTAATGATCAACACATGCAGCAGTTTACAGAACAACAGACATAATGATGCACAAATTAAGACAGTTTAGTCACTAACCCATGCATTCAGTGAGACACATTTAATCACTCACTCATACAGTCAGTCACGCACCTACTAAATCCTTCATCCAGACACTTATACATCCACTCATTCTTCAATATGTAAGACATATTTTAACTTTACAGAAACATACAGTCACTGGATGTTGTCATCAGTGATGTCATCAGTGATGTCATTTGAGATGTCATCAGTGATGTCATCAGTGATGTCACTGACCATGTCATGAATGATGTAATATGTGACATGATCAGCAGTGGATTGCAGGTGCGCGATATATAGTTAGTGCAACTAACTATATATGGAATTTCAATGGTTTTGTGTGAGTAAAATAAGGTTTTTTAAATGCTAATTCCTAACTATATATGGTCTATAACCTATGGTTTTTTCAGTGAATATATATATATATATATATATATATATATATATATATATATTACCTACTGGCGGTCGCCAGTAGGTATACATAGTTAGGATTTTTTCTCTATGGGTTTTTTGAAAATTCTATGTCTAATAACTTTGGCGTTTGTGGACGGAATTGGCTGAAATTTTCAGGAAAATGGCACATTTTGTTTCTGAGCAGCCCTTGAAAATTTGGGGGGGGGTTCGTCAAGGGGGGGCCGAGAAAAAAGGGGGGTCCCAAAACGTGTTTTTAACATTGAGTTTTCCATAGGGCGGTTGGCCTCACTTTTAGCCCGAACGGCTGAATGGATTTGCACGAAACTTGGCAAAATTGTAGGGACTGGTAGCCCGATGTGCCTTTTGTAGGTCTCAATATATGTGCTCCAGTGGATTTTGAGAAATTAACGTTTAAAAAAAGATATATATCTGTAACAGCGGACCGGGCAGCGCTCTGGTTCGCGGACTTTTCGCGCAACGGAGCTTTGTGAAGCGAAGCTGATTGGTTCTCCGGCGTCTGTCAACATTCCAAACAGTCCGTAGCGGCCGCCATCTTGTCTCTCGGTAGGATCGAGAGACAAGAGGAGGTCAAAACAAAGGGGGAAATAACTATAAGGGGGCATAGTAGATCCTCGCTGACCCCCTAGGTTTGATGTGGAGGTTTTAAAAGGGCCCCGCGGGGCAAAAAAAAAACAAAATAATAATAATCGAACGGCTGAATGGATTTGCACGAAACTTGGCAAAATATTAGGGACTGGTAGCCCGATGTGCCTTTGCTAGGTCTCAATATATGTGCTCCAGTGGATTTTGAGAAATTAACGTTCAAAAAAAGATATATATCTGTAACAGCGCTCCGCTTCGCGTACTTTTCGCGTTACGGAGCTTTGCGAAGCTGATTGGTTCTCCGGCGTCTGTCAACATTCCAAACAGTCCGTAGCGGCCGCCATCTTGTCCCTCGGTAGGATTGAGAGACAAGAGGAGGCCAATGCGAAGGGGGAAATGACCATAAGGGGGCATAGTAGATCCTTCCTGACCTCTTAGGTTTGATGTACCATTTTGCCAAGTTTGGTGTAATTCCGTTCAGCCATTCAGGCTGTAGACGTATGTAAATGTCCTATGGAAAATTGCATGGGGAAAACACATTTGAAAGTGTTGAAATTTAGAACCAATTAAAATGTTACTTTGGTTTTGTATTTGTGTGTGATGAAAGTTAATTGGTTATGTATATATGTCAAATGAGAGGAAACCACAGCCATTTTGTGATACTACTGTCTGAGGTACATTTGTGAGGAATTTTTGGTGGTGAATTTCTGGTGTTTGATTTACACAGTACTAACACTTCTGCTACTTTTAAAAAGGTGAGTTGTTAATTTGTAAGGGGAACTATGTTGTACACTTGAAGATAATTTGAAAAATGTTTTCTGTTATTTATTTGCAGTCCTTCTGTTATAATAAATACTTGATAAAGTTAGTTTTATATTATGTATTACTAAAAACGATAAATGAAAGTGATTATTTTTTTCTGCAATTTACAGCAAGCAATTTCAAAATAAAATGGCTCACAATGAAGAGACCGTGGCAATTTCTTTTGAATTGTCCAACACATTGATTGAAATTGAGAGCACCAATAATGAAATATTGTCACAAGGAGGACATGACTTGTATGATTCCATTAGATTGATTGAAATGGACAGCACCAAGAATGAAATATTGTCACAAGGAGATGACTTGAATGATTCCACTACATTGATTGAAATTGAGAGCACCAATAATGAAATATTGTCACAAGGAGGAGATGGCTTGTATGATTCCATTAGATTGATTGAAATGGACAGCACCAATAATGAAATATTGTCACAAGGAGGAGATGACTTGAATGATTCCACTACATTGATTGAAATTGAGAGCACCAATAATGAAATATTGTCACGAGGAGATGACTTGAATGATTCCACTACATTGATTGAAATTGACAGCACCAATAATGAAATATTCTCACAAGGAGGAGATGACTTGAATGATTTTTTTGATCAATCTCTTGATGGCGAATTTATCGAGTGTTTGGAGACCATAGAGTTACAAGAATCATCATTGGAGACTTTTAATGAGGACATTGCTGATGAGGACATGTTACTAGTTCTTTCAAATTTAGAAAATTCTGAAGAATAAATTTATATTTAGAATTCAAAAATTGTTTGAGACATTATTCATTTTTATTTTTAATTTATGAGGTTGTAGCGAAGTGATTGTAGTATAAAATGAGACTTATAGTATAGAGTGCAACATTTTTATGTTACATGGTAAGTTTACTCATATTTACTTCCCTTCTGCCACTATATTATCTCCAATGTGTATTTGACATGTCTTCTTCATCTCCGGCCTCCTTTCTCTCACTGTGTGTCTCCGATGCATCTTATCGCTGCTATTTTGTGTAATTACAGAAGAGAGTAAAATAAAATAGTTCGGAACGTGAAAAGGGGGCAAAGTAGAGTACTCCTCACCCCCTAGGCCTTTTTAGGCGGTCCCAAAAGGATCAGTTTCTGCTTTCCTGAGAGATTATGGTATGAGTTCCATATACCACAATAACTTGCATTACAACATGCAAGATATCTATCTCCTATTACCAACTTTTGGAGATATTCGCGCTAAGCGCGAATATCTCCAAAAAGTAACACCTGCCCTGAGCAGTTCTTAGCCATGTTATCCAATGGGAGGTGGATAACATGGCTAAGAGCATTAGCTCGGTAATGCATGAATATCGCTGAGTTTTTAGCGATATTCATGCATTGCGGCCGTTTATTATCGCATTTGCGATAAACCTTGATAATAGTAAGGTTTATCTTCGATAATTTCTGACGATGCTTAGTGGTAAAAAATTGGTTGGTAAGCATCGTTAGCGATAAATATCGCTTAACTTTGGTAATATGCCCCAACGTCTGTTAACGTTCGATTCGAAGAAAATGAGGAAGTGTTGAAAAACATTGTCTGCGCCATCTTGCCTTTTTTGAAATGCCACACTTTTGTCGTGCACGGCAGCCATTTTAGATGTCTTGACCAGACCCACTCTCTGCACGCTGTCGATTCGTAGCATGGCTCCTCACCCACGCAAGCATCTTCCCTAGGCACTGGTCACCACCGCTCTCTGTCTTATGCATGGGCAATAAACCTCCCCCCATCTGCGCTGCTCTTCCCTGAGAATCACACTCTGTGCCCGCCCGACACCTCCCTTTCGCCCTATTCACTACTGCACCCTCTGACACTCCTCTTTCTCTGTGTCCGATTGTCCAGGCTATCAGCTAGCCCTGCAGATGTAGTTTATGGCCCCAGCTGTAAAGAATCACCCCTCTTCAAAGGAGTTATAGTAGATCAAGGCCCACACCCGATGAGATCCGTCACACCACACGTGTTCCTACTATCTGAAAACCAGCCTGTATTGTGATTGGGGAGGGGACCGAGCCTGAAGCGGAAGATTCCAGGAATGACTCTTTGTACATCAAAGTTTTTACAATTATGTGTCACATTAAAAATATATAGCACTCCAACAAAGTAGTAGGAATATAAAACTTTAATAACATATAAATATATACAACAAAACAAAAACAGTAAAAACATTTAAACAACGAAGAGACCGTGGCAATTTCTTTTTAATTATCCAATAGATTTATTGAAATTGACAGCACCAATAATGAAATATTCTTGTCAGTAGCGGTCTGTTGTGCGAATAGTTCCAAGGCAGCAGAACGCGCTGAAATCTAGATGGCACGAAAGTGATGTCTAGTAAGTTGCCGCCCAGCAAAAAACGGCGTGGGGCGCCGCGGGGGTGAGTGAGTCCAGTAGGCACCACAGCTATTCTTACCGGCATTGCAGAATTACTGCTGGGGACAATGCCTGTGCTGTAGCAGGGTCACAGCAGAAACAAAAAGGATTCTGTTGAAGATGTTGTTGGTTTTCAATTTGAAAACAGTTCTGGTGTCAACTGCTATGCTAATGTAGTGGTTAATGTTTTGTTTTCTCTAGAAAATGTAAAAGAGGGGGAGGCAGGCCAAAGTTCCGTTAAAAGGGCAAAGGAAAGGATCGGTGGTTTGAACTATCAGTCAAAAAGGGGAGGGGGTGCAATAATTTTTCCTACCGGGTCACACTGTGCTTTCACCGGAAGTGAGGTCTGCAGGATGCTAGTAATTCAAAGTGAGGCTGGCGCCAGCATGGGAGCGCCGACGTCCCGCGGATACAGTTTCGTCACTCCACGGGCGATCATGGCAGTCATTCCCCATCGGGGGTCGGAGACTCCCGCGGCTCCTCTAGAATCTTCAAGGTCGTGGAGGACTACGGTGGTGGAGTCAACCAGTGACCGGGCCATTTCTTTATGCTGGGCCCGCTCTTGCCAGGTCGACCGCCATTTTGAGAGTTCGGCAGCTACCGGCGATCGCGGGGTCACATGAGCGGACGGGCTCCACCCTGCCGGGCGAGACGTTGCAGCATGGCCACAGTGGAAGAACCGTTTTCCGGGCGCCTGGAGCGCTGAGGGTGCAGCTGGGAAGTCTCCACCTGGGGAGGCGGGAGAGGCCTGTTCGCACCGTCTCTCCCTCCCAGTGCACCCCACGGCGTCTCGCTTGAGATTTGTTATGGCCGGACCAGGCGATGAGGACGAGGGGGGGGTCGGAGGCATGTGCAAGACATCCCCCCCCAGTGTTGTCGCAGCCATTATAAAAGAAAGAAGTGTCCCGTCCGTCTTCGGGCCGGGCTTCCGGTGGATGTCGGCCGGACGCCCCTGGCTCTGGCCCCATGAACGGGTTTCTTGGTTTATCGGCTGCAGCCGGATCCCGTCGGCCTCGGCCCCCCGACCGTTGGTGGTCGGACCGGAAGAGCATGTGGCGGGACTACCTGCAACTCTCAAGGGCCACCGCGGCCGGACTGGGAGAGAGAGGGGAGGGTCGAGGAGACATTCCCCCCCCCTGCAACTGTTCAGCGTTGTAAAGGCAATCCCCTGGCCGGGTCCCGCTGGCCTCGGCCTCTCCTTCGGCTACACCCTACGTTAGGATCTCCTGGCCGAGGCGTGGCAGCAGGACCTGCCTTATATGGGCTGCTCCCGGCTGGGCGTAGCCGGAACCCTGCCCCACCTTGGAAGTTTCCAGAGTGGGGGTGGATGTTCTACTGACTTGCATTTTCCCTAGTCTATCGATTTTTTTGGCGTGGCAGGCGGTGGGACAGCGAGGGGTGATTTGGTTTCTCTTACTGTTTTTCTGGTCTCTCACCACTGGCATATTTTAACGTTTTCTTGTTTCTAGGACATTAATAGGTTTTATCATTACGTTATGTTATCGTTTCTTTGTTCGTTGTTTAATAAAAGTTCATGTTCATCAGTGGCCTACTGATTTTCGTTTTCCTATTTTTTTCTTTCCAGGTTGTTTCATGGTAAAGTTTCTGTTAACAGGATACAGTGATCACTTCGTTATTATTGCATATGTCCTTTTCACTAGGGGTGCTCTCTGGTCGGGCCAGATGACGTATCTCTAGTAAATGGTCCGGGTGAAAAAGGTGCATCAATCAGTGGGGAGTAGATAGGCATGACAGATTACAACGGGGGAGAACGGTCCGCATTACGTACCCTTTCACTACTTGCAAAGATTTTCCTACGTTTATTTGCAAACAGGGAATACCTCCAAAAAGAACTAATTCCCAAACAGTCAATGTTCGGACAATCAATCAATCAATGAGGAATGAAATAGGTACGACGTGTTAAAGGCTTGCGTTACCTACCCTTCACTATCTGCAAAGGGAGATAGAATATTCCTATTCTTCCTCGTTTGCAGGTAGAGAAGATCCTTAAGAGAATTAACTTCGAACAATTCAATGCTCGATTGAAACAATCAACAAGGGGTACTGTGAACACAAATGAACGCCGCTTATATACATACGCATTGCTATTTTCAACAGGTTGTTCCTAATGTTTCTATTTTAGCGAGGTCAAAAGAGATCCCATTAGTGGCCTACTGATTTTGCTCGATTCCTTTTGTTTTTTTACACGATTTTTCGCTATCTGCAAAGACTAAACAGAGTATTGCGACTCTGTGCTTGTTTGTAAATAGAGAATGAACCAAAGAGAACAAACAATCAAATGGAGAGAGAAGCAGGCACGACGGATTACAAAGGGGGCAAAGGGCTGCGTTAACTACCCTTCACTATCTGCAAAGAGAGAGTACTCCTAATAGAAATGAGGGGTGGGGGGCAGCAATCAAAGCAGATCAGTGTGCATAAACACGAAAATGTTTTTACTTACCACGTACTTGACATTCGACAGCTTATGATATTTGCTATTAAAAAACCATTGAAATTCACTGAAAAAACCATAGGTTATAGACCATATATAGTTAGGAATTAGCATTTACAAAACCTTGAAAATTCACTGAAAAAACCATAGGTTATAGACCATATATAGTTAGGAATTAGCATTTACAAAACCTTGAAAATTCACTGAAAAAACCATAGGTTATAGACCATATATAGTTAGGAATTAGCATTTACAAAACCTTATTTTACTCACACAAAACCATTGAAATTCCATATATAGTTAGTTGCACTAACTATATATCGCGCACCCGCAATCCACTGCTGATGATGTCACATATTACATCATTCATGACATGACACACACACACCCCACACACATACCCCCCACACACACACCACTCACTATTTTTTTTTATTTTTTTGAGGGGGTGCGCGCCCCGGTACACGTATCGGTACACGTACCGGTACGCGTACCCTGGAGAAAAAAAGAAAGACAGTTTTTTAAAAATGTAGCATTTTTATATAAATTGGAGGTAGTTCTGAAAAGAACTGTTTTTTTATTCTTATTGTTGTTTTATATTTTGTATTGTTTTTTTGCACCCCGCAACTTTAAAAAAGCAGGCCTAGGGGGTCAGGGTGTTTCTACTCTGGCCCCTTTGCGAGTTTCACACCTTTGCTTCACTGCTTTCTTGTGCCTTGGTTCGAACAAGGCACAAGATGGCTGCCAGGGACACCCAGTATGCAAGGGGAATTAGTTCCCCCCCTTCAAACATGCACGGGGGCTGCGTTGCAGAGAGGTGTAAAAAAGGGTGTGGCCTCATTACACCTCTATGCAATGCAGCCATCTGGTGCATACTGGAGGCTCCTGGTGGGCTAGTTGGCCCCCAGGGACCCCATTATGCAAGGGGAATTAGTTCCCCCTCTGCAAACGCGCCAGGCGGCTGCGTTGCAGAGAGGTGTAACAAGGGGCATAGCCTCATTACACCTCTGCAATGCAGCCCCCTGGCGCATACTGGAGGTTCCAGGTGGGCTAGTTGGCCCCCAGGGGCCCCCAGTATGCAGGGGGAATGAGTTCCCCCTCTTCAAACATGCATGCGTTGCAGAGAGGTGTAAAAAGGGCCGTGGCTTAATTACACCTCTCTGCAATGCAGTCCCCTGGTGCATACTGGAGATTCCTGGTCGGCTTTCAGGTCTTATATAGTTAGGAATTAGCATTAAAAAAACTTTGAAATTCACTGAAAAAACCATAGGTTTCAGGCCTTATATAGTTAGGAATTAGCATTTAAAAAACCTTTGAAATTCACTGAAAAAACCATAGGTTTCAGGCCTTGTATAGTTAGGAATTAGCATTTAAAAAACCTTGCAAATTCAATGAAAAAACCATAGGTTTCAGGCCTTATATAGTTAGGAATTAGCATTTAAAAAACCTTGCAAATTCACTGAAAAAAACATAGGTTTCAGGCCTTATATAGTTAGGAATTAGGCACAGGAAAGCAGAAAAACAAACGTGTAGAACACAAAAAGGGGGCAGGGTAGGAACACCCTGACCCCCTAGGGCTGCTCAGTTGGTCCCACTAGGATATTAATATATTTAAACGTTATCCGCTAATAGAATTAGCATTTAAAAAACCTTTGAAATTCACTGAAAAAACCATAGGTTTCAGGCCTTATATAGTTAGGAATTAGCATTTAAAAAACCTTTGAAATTCACTGAAAAAAACATAGGTTTCAGACCTTATATAGTTAGGAATTAGCATTTAAAAAAACCTTTGAAATTCACTGAAAAAACCATAGGTTTCAGGAGTTATATAGTTAGGAATTAGCTTTTACAAAACCTTTGAAATTCACTCAAAAAACTATATGTTTTAGTGGTGTTATAGTTAGCTGGACATTTTACTCATACAAAACCATTGAAATTGCTCCTATATAGTTAGTTGTACTAAGTATATATCGCGCACCCGCAATCCACTGCTGATGATGTCACATATTACATCATTCATGACATGGTCAGTGACATCACTGATGACATCTCAAATGACATCACTGATGACATCACTGATGACATCATCCACGTGACAATCACATACACCTTTTCATACACTATTACAATTTTTCATCACTCTTTGTAAAATACAGAGTATCATATTTTAATCCATTGTCACAGCAATACAAGTATCTAAAAATCCACTCAGTGATTCATACATGTATACATACATCTAATCCCTTACCTATGGATTCACTCATACATGCTGTCAATGAACAAAAGAACACTATCAAAAATAATTATACATCTATATCGACATTAAACAACAGCACGCATCCTATTCACATATGAAGTCATCCTACTCACTTATGCAAACAATGGATCATACCTACATATTTACTTAGCAAAACACTTATACAAACACCACTTCTTCTATTCATTTAGATAGTAAGTCATACTTAGTGAATTATAAAATCATTATTACAAGTATACAGTTATCCATACAGTCACTCACACAATCATTGTGTCTTATGTATACTTATTGTATACTTATTGTACTGGATTCAAGATAGCCTGGCTGATGAGGATTATGAATCCGAAACCGGTCCCAGGATGCTTGTTTCCGGTCCAGGGAAGACATGGCTTGGCAGTTCGGGCTGGACTGTTCCCATGAGGCACAGGGTCGGACTGATTTGCATATAGCCATGTCTGAACTGGGGTGGCCGAGTGAGCTAAAGAATGGTGATGGATTAAACCCAGATCAGTTGACTGGGGGTGAGTGTTTGATTTGCTCAAACGCTCCATCCATCATCCCCTTTTGTATCGCTTTGTTTGCCCTAAGTGTGGCAGGGTATGCTCAGACGTGAGTCCCTTGCTCACTTGGCCACTGGATTCAAGATAGCCTGGCTGATGAGGATTATGAATCCGCCAGTAGGTATATATAGTTAGGATTGATTTCCATAGGGAAATCGCAACATTCTATTGGGAATAACTTTGGCGCCGGTTGAGGAATCTGCCTGAATTTTTCAGCAACTTTGCCTCGCGGCGCTCCGGTCCTTCCCTGAACGTTTGGGGGGGGATTCGTCATGCGGGGGCCGAGATAAAAGGGGGGTCCCAAAACGTGTTTTCCCCATGTTAATTTCCATAGGGCGGTCTGTCGCACTTTTAGTTCGAACGGCTGAATGGATTTTCACCAAACTTGGCAAAATTGTAGGGACTGGTAGCCCGATGTGCCTTTGCCAAGTCTCAAGATATGTGCTCCAGAGGATTTTGAGTAATTTAGGTTAAAAAAAATGTATATATCTATGGCCGCGCCCCGGTACGCGCACCGGGGAGCGCTCCGTGCGCGCCACGCGACTTGCGCACGGGAAGCTGATTGGTTCTCGGGTGTCTGTAAACATTCAAAACAGTCCGCAGCGGCCGCCATCTTGTGTCTCGGTAGGATTGAGACACAAGAGGTGGCAAAAATCAAAGGGGGAAATGACCAAAAGGGGGCAGGGTAGACCCCCCCTGACCCCTAGGTTTGATGTGGGGGGCATTAAAGGGTCCCGCGGGGCAAATTTTTTTTTCTTTTCGTTTTTCGCGGGGGGAGCGCCCGGTACGCGCACCGGGGAGCGTACCGGGGAGCGTACCATGGGGAAAAATAGTGAAAAAAATTATATAATCATAATAATAAATAATAAAATAATCATTTTGAGTGATTACAGGTAGGGTAGCTCTGAAAAGAGCTTTTGGTTCTGTGGCTGTTTTAGGTACCTACAAGTACGTCCCACACACACCCACACGCACACAACCCCACACCTCCACACCCCTCACACACACCTCACCCCCACACCGACACCTTACACATCCACACCCACACATCCCACACACACTCACTCACACACACACCTCACCCCCCAACACACACACGCACACACAGATACCTCACAGACACACCTCACACATCCCACACACACACCTCCCCCCCCCACACACACACACACACGCACACCTCACAGACACACCCACACATCCCACACATACACACACATCCTACACACATACCCCCCACACCCACACACACCCCACACACACCTACGCCCCCCACCTACACCCAAACACCCCACACACCCACACCCACACATCCACATCCCCACCCACACAACCCACGCACCTACACACACCTCATCCCCCCTCAGACACACACACACACACACCTCTGACACACACCTCTGACACACACCTCACACACACACACACACTACACACACCTCACACACACACACACCCACACACACACTCCTCTCACACACACCCCCACACCCCCCCACACACACACCCACACACACACCCCACACACACACCCACACATCCTACACACACATACCTCACACACATACCCCCCCACACACACACCCCACACCCACCCCCCCCCACACACACCACACACACTCATTTTTTTTATTTTTTTGTGCCCCACACACATATCCCGACACACACACACCCCACACCCACCCCCCCACCCCCACCCCCACCATACCTCATACACCCACACCTCCACCCACACCCAAACACCCCACACACCCACACCCACACCATACACCCCCACCTACACCCACACACCCCCACCCACACACACCTCACTCCCCCCCCACACACACACACCTCACAGACACACCCCACACATCCCCCACACACACCTCACCCCCCCACACACACACACCTCTGACACACACACACACACACACCCCACACACACACCTCCACACACACATTCCTCACCCCCCCCACACACACACACACCCCACACACACACACATCCTACACACACACACCCCACACACATACCCCCCCACACACACACCCCACACCCACCCCCCCACTCACACACCACTCACACACACACTCATTTATTTTTATTTTTTTGAGGGGGTGCGCGCCCCGGTACACGTATCGGTACACGTACCGGTACGCGTACCCTGGAGAAAAAAAGAAAGACAGTTTTTTAAAAATGTAGCATTTTTATATAAATTGGAGGTAGTTCTGAAAAGAACTGTTTTTTTATTCTTATTGTTGTTTTATATTTTGTATTGTTTTTTTGCACCCCGCAACTTTAAAAAAAAAAAAAATATATATTTTGCCTTGGGGGTCCTTGTGGGACCCCCTGAGCAGGCCTAGGGGGTCATGGTGTTTCTACTCTGGCCCCTTTGCGAGTTTCACACCTTTGTTTCACTGCTTTCTTGTGCCTTGGTTCGAACAAGGCACAAGATGGCTGCCAGGGACACCCAGTATGCAAGGGGAATTAGTTCCCCCCCTTCAAACATGCACGGGGGCTGCGTTGCAGAGAGGTGTAAAAAAGGGTGTGGCCTCATTACACCTCTATGCAATGCAGCCATCTGGTGCATACTGGAGGCTCCTGGTGGGCTAGTTGGCCCCCAGGGACCCCATTATGCAAGGGGAATTAGTTCCCCCTCTGCAAACGCGCCAGGCGGCTGCGTTGCAGAGAGGTGTAACAAGGGGCATAGCCTCATTACACCTCTGCAATGCAGCCCCCTGGCGCATACTGGAGGTTCCAGGTGGGCTAGTTGCCCCCCAGGGGCCCCCAGTATGCAGGGGGAATGAGTTCCCCCTCTTCAAACATGCATGCGTTGCAGAGAGGTGTAAAAAGGGCCGTGGCTTAATTACACCGCTCTGCAATGCAGTCCCCTGGTGCATACTGGAGATTCCTGGTCGGCTTTCAGGTCTTATATAGTTAGGAATTAGCATTAAAAAAAACTTTGAAATTCACTGAAAAAACCATAGGTTTCAGGCCTTATATAGTTAGGAATTAGCATTTAAAAAACCTTTGAAATTCACTGAAAAAACCATAGGTTTCAGGCCTTGTATAGTTAGGAATTAGCATTTAAAAAACCTTTGAAAATTCACTGAAAAAAACCATAGGTTTCAGGCCTTATATAGTTAGGAATTAGCATTTAAAAAAAACCTTGCAAATTCACTGAAAAAACCATAGGTTTCAGGCCTTATATAGTTAGGAATTAGCATTTAAAAAACCTTGCAAATTCAATGAAAAAACCATAGGTTTCAGGCCTTATATAGTTAGGAATTAGCATTTAAAAAACCTTGCAAATTCACTGAAAAAAACATAGGTTTCAGGCCTTATATAGTTAGGAATTAGGCACAAGAAAGCAGAAAAACAAACGTGTAGAACACAAAAAGGGGGCAGTGTAGGAACACCCTGACCCCCTAGGGCTGCTCAGGTGGTCCCACTAGGATATTAATATATTTAAACGTTATCCGCTAATAGAATTAGCATTTAAAAAACCTTTGAAATTCACTGAAAAAACCATAGGTTTCAGGCCTTATATACTTAGGAATTAGCATTTAAAAAACCTTTGAAATTCACTGAAAAAAACATAGGTTTCAGACCTTATATAGTTAGGAATTAGCATTTAAAAAAACCTTTGAAATTCACTGAAAAAACCATAGGTTTCAGGAGTTATATAGTTAGGAATTAGCTTTTACAAAACCTTTGAAATTCACTCAAAAAACTATAAGTTTTAGTGGTGTTATAGTTAGCTGGACATTTTACTCATACAAAACCATTGAAATTGCTCCTATATAGTTAGTTGTACTAAGTATATATCGCGCACCCGCAATCCACTGCTGATGATGTCACATATTACATCATTCATGACATGGTCAGTGACATCACTGATGACATCTCAAATGACATCACTGATGACATCACTGATGACATCATCCACGTGACAATCACATACACCTTTTCATACACTATTACAATTTTTCATCACTCTTTGTAAAATACAGAGTATCATATTTTAATCCATTGTCACAGCAATACAAGTATCTAAAAATCCACTCAGTGATTCATACATGTATACATACATCTAATCCCTTACCTATGGATTCACTCATACATGCTGTCAATGAACAATAGAACACTATCAAAAATAATTATACATCTATATCGACATTAAACAACAGCACGCATCCTATTCACATATGAAGTCATCCTACTCACTTATGCAAACAATGGATCATACCTACAAATTTACTTAGCAAAACACTTATACAAACACCACTTCTTCTATTCATTTAGATAGTAAGTCATACTTAGTGAATTATAAAATCATTATTACAAGTATACAGTTATCCATACAGTCACTCACACAATCATTGTGTCTTATGTATACTTATTGTATACTTATTGTACCGGATTCAAGATAGCCTGGCTGATGAGGATTATGAATCCGAAACCGGTCCCAGGATGCTTGTTTCCGGTCCAGGGAAGACATGGCTTGGCAGTTCGGGCTGGACTGTTCCCATGAGGCACAGGGTCGGACTGATTTGCATATAGCCATGTCTGAACTGGGGTGGCCGAGTGAGCTAAAGAATGGTGATGGATTAAACCCAGATCAGTTGACTGGGGGTGAGTGTTTGATTTGCTCAAACGCTCCATCCATCATCCCCTTTTGTATCGCTTTGTTTGCCCTAAGTGTGGCAGGGTATGCTCAGACGTGAGTCCCTTGCTCACTTGGCCACTGGATTCAAGATAGCCTGGCTGATGAGGATTATGAATCCGAAACCGGTCCCAGGATGCTTGTTTCCGGTCCAGGGAAGACATGGCTTGGCAGTTCGGGCTGGACTGTTCCCATGAGGCACAGGGTCGGACTGATTTGCATATAGCCATGTCTGAACTGGGGTGGCCGAGTGAGCTAAAGAATGGTGATGGATTAAACCCAGATCAGTTGACTGGGGGTGAGTGTTTGATTTGCTCAAACGCTCCATCCATCATCCCCTTTTGTATCGCTTTGTTTGCCCTAAGTGTGGCAGGGTATGCTCAGACGTTAGTCCCTTGCTCACTTGGCCACTGGATTCAAGATAGCCTGGCTGATGAGGATTATGAATCCGAAACCGGTCCCAGGATGCTGGTTTCCGGTCCAGGGAAGACATGGCTTGGCAGTTCGGGCTGGACTGTTCCCATGAGGCACAGGGTCGGACTGATATGCATATAGCCATGTCTGAACTGGGGTGGCCGAGTGAGCTAAAGAATGGTGATGGATTAAACCCAGATCAGTTGACTGGGGGTGAGTGTTTGATTTGCTCAAACGCTCCATCCATCATCCCCTTTTGTATCGCTTTGTTTGCCCTAAGTGTGGCAGGGTATGCTCAGACGTGAGTCCCTTGCTCACTTGGCCACTGGATTCAAGATAGCCTGGCTGATGAGGATTATGAATCCGAAACCAGTCCCAGGATGCTTGTTTCCGGTCCAGGGAAGACATGGCTTGGCAGTTCGGGCTGGACTGTTCCCATGAGGCACAGGGTCGGACTGATTTGCATATAGCCATGTCTGAACTGGGGTGGCCGAGTGAGCAAAAGAATGGTGATGGATTAAACCCAGATCAGTTGACTGGGGGTGAGTGTTTGATTTGCTCAAACGCTCCATCCATCATCCCCTTTTGTATCGCTTTGTTTGCCCTAAGTGTGGCAGGGTATGCTCAGACGTGAGTCCCTTGCTCACTTGGCCACTGGATTCAAGATAGCCTGGCTGATGAGGATTATGAATCCGAAACCGGTCCCAGGATGCTTGTTTCCGGTCCAGGGAAGACATGGCTTGGCAGTTCGGGCTGGACTGTTCCCATGAGGCACAGGGTCGGACTGATTTGCATATAGCCATGTCTGAACTGGGGTGGCCGAGTGAGCTAAAGAATGGTGATGGATTAAACCCAGATCAGTTGACTGGGGGTGAGTGTTTGATTTGCTCAAACGCTCCATCCATCATCCCCTTTTGTATCGCTTTGTTTGCCCTAAGTGTGGCAGGGTATGCTCAGACGTGAGTCCCTTGCTCACTTGGCCACTGGATTCAAGATAGCCTGGCTGATGAGGATTATGAATCCGAAACCGGTCCCAGGATGCTTGTTTCCGGTCCAGGGAAGACATGGCTTGGCAGTTCGGGCTGGACTGTTCCCATGAGGCACAGGGTCGGACTGATTTGCATATAGCCATGTCTGAACTGGGGTGGCCGAGTGAGCTAAAGAATGGTGATGGATTAAACCCAGATCAGTTGACTGGGGGTGAGTGTTTGATTTGCTCAAACGCTCCATCCATCATCCCCTTTTGTATCGCTTTGTTTGCCCTAAGTGTGGCAGGGTATGCTCAGACGTTAGTCCCTTGCTCACTTGGCCACTGGATTCAAGATAGCCTGGCTGATGAGGATTATGAATCCGAAACCGGTCCCAGGATGCTTGTTTCCGGTCCAGGGAAGACATGGCTTGGCAGTTCGGGCTGGACTGTTCCCATGAGGCACAGGGTCGGACTGATATGCGTATAGCCATGTCTGAACTGGGGTGGCCAAGTGAGCTAAAGAATGGTGATGGATTAAACCCAGATCAGTTGACTGGGGGTGAGTGTTTGATTTGCTCAAACGCTCCATCCATCATCCCCTTTTGTATCGCTTTGTTTGCCCTAAGTGTGGCAGGGTATGCTCAGACGTGAGTCCCTTGCTCACTTGGCCACTGGATTCAAGATAGCCTGGCTGATGAGGATTATGAATCCGAAACCGGTCCCAGGATGCTTGTTTCCGGTCCAGGGAAGACATGGCTTGGCAGTTCGGGCTGGACTGTTCCCATGAGGCACAGGGTCGGACTGATTTGCATATAGCCATGTCTGAACTGGGGTGGCCGAGTGAGCAAAAGAATGGTGATGGATTAAACCCAGATCAGTTGACTGGGGGTGAGTGTTTGATTTGCTCAAACGCTCCATCCATCATCCCCTTTTGTATCGCTTTGTTTGCCCTAAGTGTGGCAGGGTATGCTCAGACGTGAGTCCCTTGCTCACTTGGCCACTGGATTCAAGATAGCCTGGCTGATGAGGATTATGAATCCGAAACCGGTCCCAGGATGCTTGTTTCCGGTCCAGGGAAGACATGGCTTGGCAGTTCGGGCTGGACTGTTCCCATGAGGCACAGGGTCGGACTGATTTGCATATAGCCATGTCTGAACTGGGGTGGCCGAGTGAGCTAAAGAATGGTGATGGATTAAACCCAGATCAGTTGACTGGGGGTGAGTGTTTGATTTGCTCAAACGCTCCATCCATCATCCCCTTTTGTATCGCTTTGTTTGCCCTAAGTGTGGCAGGGTATGCTCAGACGTGAGTCCCTTGCTCACTTGGCCACTGGATTCAAGATAGCCTGGCTGATGAGGATTATGAATCCGAAACCGGTCCCAGGATGCTTGTTTCCGGTCCAGGGAAGACATGGCTTGGCAGTTCGGGCTGGACTGTTCCCATGAGGCACAGGGTCGGACTGATTTGCATATAGCCATGTCTGAACTGGGGTGGCCGAGTGAGCAAAAGAATGGTGATGGAATAAACCCAGATCAGTTGACTGGGGGTGAGTGTTTGATTTGCTCAAACGCTCCATCCATCATCCCCTTTTGTATCGCTTTGTTTGCCATAAGTGTGGCAGGGTATGCTCAGACGTGAGTCCCTTGCTCACTTGGCCACTGGATTCAAGATAGCCTGGCTGATGAGGATTATGAATCCGAAACCGGTCCCAGGATGCTTGTTTCCGGTCCAGGGAAGACATGGCTTGGCAGTTCGGGCTGGACTGTTCCCATGAGGCACAGGGTCGGACTGATTTGCATATAGCCATGTCTGAACTGGGGTGGCCGAGTGAGCTAAAGAATGGTGATGGATTAAACCCAGATCAGTTGACTGGGGGTGAGTGTTTGATTTGCTCAAACGCTCCATCCATCATCCCCTTTTGTATCGCTTTGTTTGCCCTAAGTGTGGCAGGGTATGCTCAGACGTTAGTCCCTTGCTCACTTGGCCACTGGATTCAAGATAGCCTGGCTGATGAGGATTATGAATCCGAAACCGGTCCCAGGATGCTTGTTTCCGGTCCAGGGAAGACATGGCTTGGCAGTTCGGGCTGGACTGTTCCCATGAGGCACAGGGTCGGACTGATATGCATATAGCCATGTCTGAACTGGGGTGGCCGAGTGAGCTAAAGAATGGTGATGGATTAAACCCAGATCAGTTGACTGGGGGTGAGTGTTTGATTTGCTCAAACGCTCCATCCATCATCCCCTTTTGTATCGCTTTGTTTGCCCTAAGTGTGGCAGGGTATGCTCAGACGTGAGTCCCTTGCTCACTTGGCCACTGGATTCAAGATAGCCTGGCTGATGAGGATTATGAATCCGAAACCGGTCCCAGGATGCTTGTTTCCGGTCCAGGGAAGACATGGCTTGGCAGTTCGGGCTGGACTGTTCCCATGAGGCACAGGGTCGGACTGATTTGCATATAGCCATGTCTGAACTGGGGTGGCCGAGTGAGCAAAAGAATGGTGATGGATTAAACCCAGATCAGTTGACTGGGGGTGAGTGTTTGATTTGCTCAAACGCTCCATCCATCATCCCCTTTTGTATCGCTTTGTTTGCCCTAAGTGTGGCAGGGTATGCTCAGACGTGAGTCCCTTGCTCACTTGGCCACTGGATTCAAGATAGCCTGGCTGATGAGGATTATGAATCCGAAACCGGTCCCAGGATGCTTGTTTCCGGTCCAGGGAAGACATGGCTTGGCAGTTCGGGCTGGACTGTTCCCATGAGGCACAGGGTCGGACTGATTTGCATATAGCCATGTCTGAACTGGGGTGGCCGAGTGAGCTAAAGAATGGTGATGGATTAAACCCAGATCAGTTGACTGGGGGTGAGTGTTTGATTTGCTCAAACGCTCCATCCATCATCCCCTTTTGTATCGCTTTGTTCGCCCTAAGTGTGGCAGGGTATGCTCAGACGTGAGTCCCTTGCTCACTTGGCCACTGGATTCAAGATAGCCTGGCTGATGAGGATTATGAATCCGAAACCGGTCCCAGGATGCTTGTTTCCGGTCCAGGGAAGACATGGCTTGGCAGTTCGGGCTGGACTGTTCCCATGAGGCACAGGGTCGGACTGATTTGCATATAGCCATGTCTGAACTGGGGTGGCCGAGTGAGCAAAAGAATGGTGATGGAATAAACCCAGATCAGTTGACTGGGGGTGAGTGTTTGATTTGCTCAAACGCTCCATCCATCATCCCCTTTTGTATCGCTTTACTTATTTATATACAACAACTGACACATACACTGCCTTTTATTTTTCTAGTTTGTTGGACCTGTACCTTTGAGAAATATATTTGCTCATCACCACACCCATAAAGAGATTCCCTCACCCAAACTGTTAGAACATGTAGTTTTAACTTCATATATCTACTGAATAAACTATTCACACATCTTTGGACAGTCACACACCCTCCACCGAACCACACACACTTTCACACTCCCATACAAATACTCAGTTAACTAATCAATAACTAATATAGACTTTCACATAGCTAGTAACCAACTGTAGAATCAGTTTACACAACAACTGACAAAGTGATACAGATATTCACACAGTTTAGTCACTATCCACTATATTTAGTGAGACATTATAAATTGGTCAAATAAACAGTCAATTACACTGCTACTAAATCCTCCATCCAAATATTTATTTATATATCCACTCATTCTTCAATGCAAATTGCTATATATATAATGCATATTTAAATAACGAAGCAAACCACATTCACTGGATGATGTCATCAGTGATGTCATTTGAGATGTCATCAGTGATGTCACTGACCATGTCATGAATGATGTAATATGTGACATCATCAGCAGTGGATTGCGGGTGCGCGGTATATACTTAGTACAACTAACTATATAGGAGCAATTTCAATGGTTTTGTATGAGTAAAATGTCCAGCTAACTATAACACCACTAAAACTTATAGTTTTTTGAGTGAATTTCAAAGGTTTTGTAAAAGCTAATTCCTAACTATATAACTCCTGAAACCTATGTTTTTTTCAGTGAATATATATATATATATATATATATATATATATATATATATATATATATAGAGAGAGAGAGAGAGAGAGATATAGATATAGATATAGATATACTATATCTAAGTAATGGGTGATTACACCACCTTACCCAGGCTGTAAGTAAAGACCTGTGGTGTCAGTTTGGAAAGCTAACCAGGGGTGGCACAATACATGCTGCAGCCCCTGGTAGGCCTAGGGTGCACCTATGCCCTGGGTACCTATGGTACACTATACAGGGGCTCACAAGGGTGACCCAGTAACCAATCTGGTATGTACCGAAAGTACATGGTATCACTTTAGAGAGAGAACAGCTAGGCTGTGGGCCTGATTAGCAGGACCACAGCCATACCAAAGTCGAAAAACCAGAGAATCACAGTGTTGAAAATTAGTACGTTTTGATGAACATTATCTGCGCCATCTTGCCTCTTCCCCTGATGCCACACTTTTGTCGTGCGCGCCCGCCATTTTTTTTAGATGCCCCGATCAGAACGAACCCTTTTGCATGCCGCTGGCCCCTGACATAGCCCTTCGCCTTCACTAAACCTGCACGCTGACCACCCCCTGCTTGCACCTGCCTTGAGTCATAAACCCCTCTTCGGCGCTGCTCTGCCCCAGGCCCTCATCCTGTTCCCAGCGCGACACCTCCCTGCTTCCCTTTCATGATCTCCGGCCCTTAGACGCAAACCCCCTTTTCCCTGTGTGCCCGTTTTGTCTTCCCCGTTCCCAGGCCGACACCCAGCTCTGCCGATACCATTCCTTGCCCCTCCCCGTACAATAGAAAGCTTCCCCCATCAAAGGATCCCCGGGTTGATCAAAGCCCCCACTCCATGAGATCCGATCAAACCCCCCACATTCCGTGACTCGGCGGAATATCCAGCTGCGTGATACTCATCACCTGTTGTGACTAGGGTGGGGACTTCAACTGTAAATGTGTGTGGGAACGGGCCCAAAGGGGAGTTCCGGGAATGTCTTTTCCATACATCAAAGCTTTAACATGAATGTGTAATCTACAATAAAAGTCATAAACGTATGTATAAGAGGCCAGGCCTGAGGGATGCAGTTAGAGCACCTCAGAACGATACCTTCTGTCCGTTTCGTTGTGTTCTCCTCCGGAGAGAATAAAAACCTTGTTTCCTGCTTTCCAGTCTCCAGCGCCTGCCTCTTCATTGATTAATTAACTAGAGGGTCACAGAGGCAATACCGCCGGGCAAATATCGATTGTCCCCGACCCGACTCAGGTTTTTACAATTGGCGTCCCAAGCGTGGGGCCCATCAGCGACTCGTGGATCCAGTGGGAGAGGTCCCGACGACAGAGTGAACGACTGCAACGATCGGGAGAGCTCTTGCCCAATAGACCCTCGTCTGGCAGCCGATCATCCGAACTTCACTAGTTCCGAACAGACCTCTCTCGAGTGATCTACGGTCCTGACTGGGGACCATCAGGAGTGCCGTGAGAAATACGAGAAAAAGAGGACGATCGGGCGCTGGATTCGGAAGACAAGAAACTGTCCACATGGTCCGGGTAAGGTCGTGTAATCACGACAAGTTGCGAAATAATTGCTTGATTGTTTGATTGTTCAAAAATACTAGTATTGCTCTTTATTTATTTGGAGATTCACTGTCTACAAACGGAGAAACAACGGGCTCTCTCTTTGCAAGCAGTGGAGGATAGGTAGGGCAGCAGCCGTGCTTATTTTTTCTCCCCCACTCAATAATTACTTGAAACTGAACTGTTGTTCGCAAAACTATTGTTTCCTGGAGATTCCCTGTCTGCAAACAGGGAAGAGACCACCCTTTTTGCAGATAGTGAAAAGGGTAGGTAACGCAGATCTTTGCGGACCTACTCATTCTCCCCATTGTTATTTATTGGTCTTTTTGTTATTTTTGATCCATGAGGTATTCACTGCCTGCAAACAACGTTGAATAGAAATATTCTGTCCAGTCTTTGCACCTAGTGATAAGATAGGCAGTGCTGACTTTTTAGTCCCTCGTTACGAGCCGTCATGTCTGTCTTCTCCCCACTGATTAATAGCCTGTTTAGCCCGGACCGTGTATTAGAGGTGGACCATACAGCTCCACTAGAAGGCACCCCTAATAAGGACATGTTCATAAACTATGGATTAGTCACCATAGCCTATAATAAATTGTGGCACAGGTATACCGAAGAGAGTCAAGACAAACAGTGGCCACTGGCAGGATCCTTTGACCTTGATAAAATAGAAACGTTAGAAATAGCCCTTCGAAATAATAAGACAACGCCAATTATGCTTGACAGTCTCGGTATGTGGCGCAGAGAGGCTATGCTACGACAGAGAAAAGACGAGGACAAACCAAGTAGAGAAATATACCGACAGGACAACCCCAGGACATCGCTACCCACAACTTATCCCCCGACACTATGCAAAAGACGACCAGACTTAGGGCCAGACCAATGCGCTTTTTGTAGGTATGTCGGACACTGGAAAGCCCAATGCCCGACTCTACTGAGCGTGAGTAAAGGCAAAGGGCCGACAGGAACGACAGACCGGCAGTACGAGAAAAAGCGCGAGACAAAGAAGAACCCGACTTACATAGACAGACCAGACAGAACCACCACGTTTGATTATGCCCGATGGCACAGATTTCGCCAGGACAATTTCAGCGGCATGCTCAAGTTCTCCTAGGTCGGGCAACGACAAGACGGGAACCCAGCCTCGTTTCAAATTCACAGACGGAAAGAGATAATTATAACCAATAACTGTTTTATATTCGTCTTGGGTCTTTGTATGTCGTACTTGTACTGTCCCCCGTCTGAGTTTGTGTATGTAATGTACAAGTCTGCGTCATCCCTCTACACGTGTTTCCGTGTTATTCAACCTCTGTTAGCAGAAACTTAGCATAAGAGCAACCTGGAAAGAAAGAAATGGTAAAACAAAATCCGTAGACCATTAATGAACTTGAACTTTTAATTTAGCACAACAAACAAGGAATAATAACGGTAAACTGTAGAAAAATGAAAGTCAAACAGAACATTCGCCCCCCCCCCATTCTGGAACCTTCCAAAGTAGGGCAGGGTTACGGCTACGCCCAACCAACGGCAACCCATATAAGGCGGGCCCGGCCGCCAGCTCTTGGTCAGGAAATCTTAACGTATGGGGGAGCCGGAGGAGAGGCAGGAGCCAGCAGCCCGGGCAGTTGTAGGTAGTCCCGCCACATGTCTCCTCAGCCAGCCGCAACGGGCCTGGATAGACTCAAGTAGTCCCGCCACATGTCCAGAGGAGAACGAGGCACCTTTTTTCCTTTTCTCTTCCGTAACAGCCGCAGCAGCTCTGGACGGCGGGATGTCCTGCACGTACCTCCACAACAATTTGTCCAAGTTGGGCTGGGAGGGAGAGGCGACGCGGACGAGCCTCTCCCACCTCCACCGATAGGAGGTTTCCCAGCCCCCGGCCCGACGCCGAACACCCCCAGTCAGGCGATGGTGCCAATACTTCCACAGCACCGAACACACCATGGTGGCACCCCAGTACTTGCGCAGCACCGAACGTGCAATGGTGGCCATATTTTCGGAACACCGAACCTGCAATGACTGCACTGATACTCGTGCCGCGCCGAATGCGCGCCACAGGTGGCCATACCCCCACAGCACTGAGCACAGGACTTGGGGAACACCGGATGGGGAGAGACCTTCGTGCGGGCCGATGAAAAGGAGCAGCATGGGGTGCCCCGGAAGAAGGAGACGGCGCGAACGAGTCTCCCTCGCCCCCAGGTGGGGGCATCACAGCTGCACCCCAGCCGAACGTCCCGCTCTCACAAAACAGAGCCCTCTTCCTTTCACTCCGAAGGGTCTCTTCCACTCTTGCAAACTCGACGAGAGTGGCCCCTGGAGGGCCTCAAAATGGCGTCTGGGTCCGCTGGAAGGGCCCCGGCCACTAGAGTAACTTTGACCAGCAATATAACTCGAACATTTGCCCCCTGGAGCACGAGCCCCCATCTCCGACAGCATCTCCGCAGCCTTGAAGATCCTACAAAGGTCCCCGGCGGAACCTCCGGCCTTTGCAGGCTTCCGGTAAGGGACGGCTGCCTTGATCGCCAACGAAACAAACATGACATTGCCACTCCTTCTGTTAGCATGAATTCTAGAACTGCCGAAAAGGACTCTGGTCCAAACTGCCAGTAATGGGAAACATTTCCCCCTGATGCTGCTTCCGGACTGAGCCGGCCCCGCCCAAAATGACGCTGGTATCAATCGGAACTTACGAACACCTCGTGGTGTTCCTTCGCACTAATATAAACTTGATGTTCCGAGATTTTATATGATCCTTTGTACACTTGGCTAGAAAAGACAAGGAGAACTCACTCGACGAACAGTATGAAAGGATCCCCGTTACAAATGTTGATTACAAATGTACAATGTATTATATTTTTATAACTGATGTAAACCTCATTTACGACGCACACGTACGGTATGCATATAGGAAATCTGATTACCACTATTACGATTATGCTTCTAAATTATGAAAATAAATGCCCCCGAACCCCCAGCCAATTACTAGACGTTTTAGTCTCTTACAAATGAATGAGTAAAACTTTCCGATGTTTTTATTGCTGCAAACGACACCCCCCCACTGTACGCACTTTAGCCATTGCCACGACCGGCCAAATACGACCGCACCCTCATAATCCTCACGCTGAAATGATTTTGCAAAATAAAGTTTTTGAAACTATGGACGGGTATTGCATGCTTTATTTTAAAAATATGGGATCGGCGGGAAAGTTCTTTTCTGTGCACCCTACTCTGCTCTCTCTTTAAGGTTAAAAGAAGATGGTTGCCCAGCCCTGGAGGACGGATCGGATCGACAACACAACGCTCCGCCTTCAAAGTACGCGACTGACCCATGAACTATCGCGTAGAGGAAGACCTTGACTTCCAAGGATGGGTAAAACGAACTGTGTAAATGAGGGAATGTAAAAGGAGGGTGAAATGAAATAATGTAAATGTGATAAAGTACAACGTTCCAAAGTATCAGGGAACGGAGCTGACCCAAGAACCGAAGAACCTTAGAACGCCACAGCGTTGAAAGAGGTTTAAGGATCCCGATAGTGAGATACATCCTTTGACTAGATACCTCGCACTAAGCACCTCTGGTTTCCTTTTTACGTTTCCCCGCACACGACCTATATGGACACACTACCCCCCCCTCGACTCCAGAAACCATATCCCCGGGGACCCTGCCCCGAGGAGGAAAGACGAGTAAGAGGTAAGTAGAGGACTTATGAATCCATGTGTTTAAATATGCGCGAATGCCGTCTCCCCCACCCCCTTTTTCCTCCCTCTGCAGGTTACATCAGAGATTACAGCCGAGGTGTGGCGAAGATCTGAAGCCTTGCCATGTCTAATACACGAAGCGGACTAGCGCCGCAAGGTGGTGTCTAAGCACGCCTGCAAACTACTCATGTATCGAACAAACCCGAAAAATTAGCACAACCTGATAAAAAGTGATCACCCTTAAACCAGACCGGACGAATGAACCCATGTCACGTATGATGCGAAACTATGAGGGAATGTGTGTGTGTGTGACTGAGGCGTCGACCCAACTGGTCGAAGGACCGAGAATGCGAGAAGTGCGACAAAATGGTACCTCCTTTCTTCTTTCCTTTTTCTCAAGGCACGTCCCCTCTACCCTGTCTAATGCTCAAACTGCATGATTACAAGATTCTAACGCAGACCCGTGAATGCCCTTTACTGTGTAATGCACTAAATAGCCTTTCTTGAATACACTGCCACCCTCTCTGTTGCACGTGTACTATTTAGCCTGCCGTTGCACTCTCTCTCTCTCTCTCTCTCTCTCTCTCTCTCTCTCTCTCTCTCTCTCTCTCTCCCCCTATTTTTGCACTCCCACTCTTCCGAGTGATTAGCCCCGAAATTGGCAGACTGCCACCCCTAGCACACCACCTAATTGGCTTCAAATACCGTCAGTATTTGCACAAAAACTTGTCTTTAATACAATCACCCTGAGGCCGCGTCATTACCTCTCCTTTTCCGCTAGAAGTCAATGAACCAAGGTTGGGCCGTAAGGGAAAGGACAGGTAAGACGACAGAGGTTCCCTAATCTGGCCCGAAATAAGGGAACTACATGTCGACGGCTCCTATGGTATAAAACAAGGGCCTCAGAATACGCGACCCTCCCCTCCCCGAATTGTCGCAATACCCAAACCGGAAAAATGATCACCCCTGTTACCTCCCCTGTATCAGCCGCCCAAAAACCGGAATTATGAAACTACCCCTCATTTCCGGTTGTGAGAGATGGGTCGATTTATGCCCTTACCACAAGTTTCCTATGTCCCTGGTTGTTCCCCATAAAACCCCTGTCCTTCCTAATCAAGTAATCGGGCTGTAAAAGGTTACGTAGGATCCAGAGTGATGTTTTACAAGGTTAACAGACTAGTCCAAGGTAAAGAAATCATCGAAATGAACCCCGTAGTAGTTGAGAGGCAGGATGCATCGATAGAAAGGAAATGTTTAGCCATGTTCGTCTCTCAGCAAAATACCTGCGTAGTACCATGTTGACGACTCACAGTACCCTTTGTAAATGTAAAACTCTAGAGAAACGGCATATCTTTGCCAGGTTCGTCTCACGAAGGTGGGTCACTATCAGATGAACTGTCGTGACTGTAATAAATAATTGTAAAGGAAAGTCATAGTAAATCCAACAGGCCCGTCACCGGTCATTCATATGCCAGTTGTGAACACTAATATAACGGGCATTTTTCATTTTTTGCCTGGAGCTGGGAGAGAAATAGACTTTTTGATTATCTTCATCTGCAAATTCTCTAAAGACTGTCTTTTCAAACTTGTTTAAGGGTACTGCTGTTGGAGGAGAGAAGGACCGGATGTGGGAGCACGAGGCCTGACTACAGACTAAGGAACACCTGCGACATTAGCCAAGGCGAGACCACGACAGAAAAGAGCTGCAGGACGAGGCACTGTTTTCGACAACATGAGAAGAAAGGGTCGACCTGATGCCCCTGCTCGATGTCCAGTGTCTGTCGACAAGTCCCCGCTCTCTGAATTCGGTCACACGCCCGCCTATTTGAAGTCTCTCGTTCCCCTAGTTTGTTCCTAATTTGGCCTTGCTCCATCCCCCTTTTTCCTCTGACCTACCCTATGGACTGTTTCGTACACTCTTCTTCCATCTGAACTTTCTGACAATCACCTCAAAGGACACAGGGCGAAAAGGACCTTTCCGACCAGAAACACGAGGAAAGGGTCGTGCCCTGCAACGCAGAACTTAGAACAGAGCTGGACTTGTAGCTCCACCGCCGGTGCTCAACAGCGCCAACGAAAGGCAACAAAGAATGATGAGGACTCGTTAAACTTCGAACATTTGACATCCCCAATCGCCGTTTCTGCTAGACTTCATTTCTCTCCCAGCCGCCATTGTATTGATCATGCTCCAATCCGAACCTGATATATATGTAATAACCTGCCAGTATGAAATATGCTTGCTGCTCTCGCTACAGAATCGTTTTTGTATTGCATTCCTATGACTTTCCTGCTAAACAAATTGATCAAAGTTTATCAAATAGGCCCACCTCCTAAAAACTAGAAATGTTAAAATGTATTGTTTACGACTCTTTTCATCTAGGGTTCCTACCGTTTTCTTCCTCATGCCCACCTCAATAGAACCGAATAGAAAATGAACCAGCAAGATGTCTTGAATATGTTAAAGGGAGGACTGTTGAAAATTAGTACGTTTTGATGAACATTATCTGCGCCATCTTGCCTCTTCCCCTGATGCCACACTTTTGTCGTGCGCGCCCGCCATTTTTTTTAGATGCCCCGATCAGAACGAACCCTTTTGCATGCCGCTGGCCCCTGACATAGCCCTTCGCCTTCACTAAACCTGCACGCTGACCACCCCCTGCTTGCACCTGCCTTGAGTCATAAACCCCTCTTCGGCGCTGCTCTGCCCCAGGCCCTCATCCTGTTCCCAGCGCGACACCTCCCTGCTTCCCTTTCATGATCTCCGGCCCTTAGACGCAAACCCCCTTTTCCCTGTGTGCCCGTTTTGTCTTCCCCGTTCCCAGGCCGACACCCAGCTCTGCCTATACCATTCCTTGCCCCTCCCCGTACAATAGAAAGCTTCCCCCATCAAAGGATCCCCGGGTTGATCAAAGCCCCCACTCCATGAGATCCGATCAAACCCCCCACATTCCGTGACTCGGCGGAATATCCAGCTGCGTGATACTCATCACCTGTTGTGACTAGGGTGGGGACTTCAACTGTAAATGTGTGTGGGAACGGGCCCAAAGGGGAGTTCCGGGAATGTCTTTTCCATACATCAAAGCTTTAACATGAATGTGTAATCTACAATAAAAGTCATAAACGTATGTATAAGAGGCCAGGCCTGAGGGATGCAGTTAGAGCACCTCAGAACGATACCTTCTGTCCGTTTCGTTGTGTTCTCCTCCGGAGAGAATAAAAACCTTGTTTCCTGCTTTCCAGTCTCCAGCGCCTGCCTCTTCATTGATTAATTAACTAGAGGGTCACAGAGGCAATACCGCCGGGCAAATATCGATTGTCCCCGACCCGACTCAGGTTTTTACAACAGCAAAAAATTGGGGGTAATCATAGGAAGCAGACCCTACTCTCCTACAACCTCATGCCCAACGGTCTGGGGAAATTCTTCACCATAAAACCTGCGTACAGGGTCCTGGGTGGGTGACCCAAGCCCGGGGCGCCCCCGCACCCGCTGATTGCACGGGTTCTAAACTTCAGTGACAGACACTATCCTGCAATCCGCCCGAGCGGCGCCCCCCCCTGCGCTACGAGAATGCCACCCTCTCTTTCTTTCCTGATTTCACGCAGTTGGTGCAGAGGCAATGCAGGACTTTCCTCACCATCAAGAAGAAACTCAGGGACAAGGGACTTAAATATGCCATGATGTTCCCAGTGCGTCTGCGTGTGGAAGTGGATGGGAGAGCGTGGTTCTTCAACAATCCTGAAGTGGCTTCTGAAGACAGTCGTCCCGCCAGTGCCTCTGGGAGGGCGTGACCGAGGCGAGGATCAGGTACCACAGGAACAAGAATGAGAACCAGCGAATATACTTGCGGACTGCATGAACATGGTCCGGTACAGGGGTCATAGGACCCCAAGGTTGGACATGAGCTCTCGGCATACTATTGCACTTCAGCAAAGCATTCTATGAACACATGGGGACAATTTGCCTGTGAAAATGTGGGTTGGGGGGATGGAGGGATGGAGTGTCGGCCTTCCTCCTCTTTACTACCTTTAGGTATTTTCTAGTATTAGTGTATCGGGCGACAGGCACTCTGCCAGTTTGTTATGGGCAGACCCAGCGAGCAGGGGTGGAGGGAGGGGGGAGTGGGGTGTGTGTGTGTAATGTTCCTTAACTTTGAATTGTTGTTCACAGAATTGAGTTCTTCGACACCATCAAAGAGAAAAGCAGCGCTAGAGTGATTTCCAAAGATGAACAATGATGAGCACTAAACGAGAGTTAGGGGTCAGAGTACTCAGTTGGAGCGTAAATGGAGTGGGGGATAAGAACAAACGCGGCATGGTCAGCCAGTTTATTAGAAGACACACCCCAGACGCAATCCTTCTACAGGAGACACACCTAGTCGGAAACAAATGTATGGCCTTACATAGGGGAGGGTATAAACTGGTAGCACACGTGGGATTCACCTCTGGGTCACGAGGGGTTGGCATACTAATCAAGAATTAATTTCTCTTCACAATACAGGCCAATTGGTCAGACATATGAGGTAGATATATTGGGGTCTCGGCCTAATGGGAAGGGAAAACAGCGACATTCGTCCCAATCTACGTTCCACCCGGCTTACAGACAGACACATTCAAAGACATTGGCACGATTTTCTTATAATTTCCGATGGGCCTCCTGATAATGGGAGGAGATTTCAATGCAGTGCTGTCGGGTGAAATAGACAGATATCCACCACAGGACATTAGACAAGCTCAGAGATGGCTGCCAGACTTTCTAGAATCTGTGGGGCTGGTGGACGGATGGCGGACACACCACCCAGAAAAGACACAATAAACCCACGTATCAGGCGCACATCGTAGTCGTTCGCACATAGACTATATCCTTGTCCCGGCAGCACAGGCACGCGCTATCCGTGAGGTTGGTCATCTGGGGCGGGGCATCTCGGATCATTCTCCGGTGTGGATGAGAGTGGAGCTAGATCACACGAGCGTTGGAAGGGTAGCCCCCATAAACTCATGGTATTTGAAAGACCCGACCACCCGGAAGAGCATTGCAGAGGCCACTGATAGGAATTTCCAGACCCTATGGGAGGCATACAAAACAGTCATTCGGGGAGAGACGCTCTCCCTGATCGCGGGGATAAAGAGGGAAAGGAAAGGTGGATCTTGAGAGGGCAGAGGTGGAGTATTGAAGTCTGAAGACAAATTGGCCCAAGCCATAACCCCTGAAAACCTTCACCTCCTGAAATTGAGACAGGATGAGTTTAATAGCATCGCCAGGGACAGGGCCAGGGCGCAGAGTAGGGAGATCCAGAGTAGGGTATAAGAACATGGGGATAAGGCAGGAAAGCTAATAGCTTGGCTAGACAGAAGAGAGTGGGCGTCACGACTAGTGCCCGAGATAAGGGAGGTAACTCCAGTCCTATAACAGACCTGCAGGCCATAGCAGATACGTTTGCTGACTACTACCGTACGGTGTATAACAGGACCTGCGGGTTCTCAGAAGATTAAAACAGTGACCTGCTTAAAGACATTAGGCTACTCACACTCTCGGAAGAAAATAGGGAGTATCTGGAATCCCCACTAACTGAGGATGAGGTGGCACAGGCAATCAGGGGAGTGAACTAAGGAAAGGCAACAGGGCCCAATTGTATCCCCATTGAACTATACAAATTGAGGCCAAACAAGCTAGCCACCTACATCCGCACCATGTGACGGAAAGTAGAGACAAGGGAATGCTACCGTATGATCAACGTGTGGCCAACATAGTTGTCATATATAAAGAAGGCAAACCCAGGACTAGCTGTGCATCCTACAGATCAATATCGCTGCTAAACGTGAAACCGAAAGTCCTCGCGAAATTGCTGGCAACGCAGCTGATTAAAGTAATTAATACTCTGCTTCACCCTGACCAGTCGGGCTTTATGCCCCAATGCAATACTGCCCTTAAACCTGCGACAACTGCATGGAGTGCTCAGTAGAGCGTCCACCATACTGGAACCTACTGCTCTAGTATCATTAGACGCCACCATGGCGTTCGACATGGTGGAATGGCCCTATTTATTCGCGGTTTTAGACAAACTAGGGTTTGGCCCGGAGTTCACGAGCTGGATTTGTCTCCTGTATTCCGCCTGATGGCCCGGGTGGTGGTGAATAACCGCAAATCCCCAGATTTCCAGCTGAGCAGGGGTACTCGCCAGGGCTGCCCCTTGTCTCCGCTTCTCTTTGCGTTGGCACTGGAACCACTAGCGGCCTGGATCAGGCAAGATCGCGACATTCGCTGAATGCGGTGGTCCTTGGACTGGGAGGACAAGATATCCTTATACGCGGATGACATTCTCCTCTACATAACTTCTCCGAGAGCGTCATTGATTTGCCTCCTTGATGTACCGGCCATATTCGGGAGGTACTCTGGATTCATCATAAACTGGTCTAAGTCAGTTGTTTACGTCCTTCAGGGTGATCCGCCTATAATACCACGGAACTGCCCGATCAAGATTGCGCCTGAAGGCTTCCAATACCTCGGCATCTATGTGACGCTATATTTGAAGCTCCGCTTTGTCCGTAATCTGGATCCGCCCATCCAGAGGCTTAAAAGTGATGTCGCATATTGGAGATCCCTTCCTCTTTCCATGTTAGGTAGAGCGGTCCTATTCAAAATGATGGCCTTGCCTCGTTTTTTGTGTGCTCTTCAGAACACGATGGATCCTGTCCCAGCATCCTACTTTAAAGAAATAGAGAGTCTCCAAAGGAAACTTCTCTGGGACGGCAGGCCCTGCATAGCATTCTCTAAGTTAACTCTTAACTGGTACGATGGAGGTATTAGTCTTCCCAATCTAAAGAAATATTACCGGGCATCCCAACTCGCAGCTCCCAGGGGGGCGGGGGGGGCTATAACAGAGCATTATACGCCAGACCCCGTAGATTCCCACTAACCGAACCTACAGCATACGCCATCCAAGTATGGCATGCGGTCAACAAACATCTGAAATGGGACAATAAGCTCACTCTGGCCACTCCACTGTGGAGCTCTGAAAAACTGGGGAGCCTCTCGAAATCCAAGGGTTTTGCTAAATGGGACCTCATAGCGATCTCGCGAATCAAGGACGTCTGGGAGGAGGGAACGGTTCTTCCGTTCACTTCACCTAAAGTACAGTACAGCTTGGCAGATACGGAGTATTATCGTTATCTCCAAATCCGTCATGCATTGCTCACTCAGATACCAAGTAATACGACACTCACAGAAGCCTTCCCCCTGGAGGATAAAGTGCTGGACGGGCACCTCCCAGAAGAGACCATTTCTCTTATCTATAGGAAACTAATTAATAACATGACAGATCCACTACAGGTCCTCAAGGGAAAATGGAACAGTGATAGCTTAGAACTTGATGATGAGGACTGCAAGAGGTGATCTCTTCCCTGTGGGTAGTTGCAATCCAGGCCAGGATGAGATTAGTGCAGCTTAAAATATTACATAGGACTTCTATAACAGGGCCTTGCCTAGTCCCGATGGGAAGGGCAGAGAGTGTAGAAGAGGGTGTGGGGAGTTGGGGACGTTCATCCACATATTGTGGAACTGTCAGCAGATACAATTGTATTGGAGAGACATCCACCACACACTGTGGGCAGTACTGGGGGTCAACTTGCAGTCAGAGGCTCGGAGGCGTTTACTAAATGTTTGGAAGCCTACAGATCTCAACACGTACACGACACAATGAGCAACGCTAGCATACATGATAGCGAAAAGGAACATTGCACAGCAGTGGGGAGCAAGTCAGCTGCCCCAACTGAGGAGGTGGGAAGAAGACCTAGACTGGTGCATGTATAGAGAAAAGTCAGTCTATGTGGCCAGAGGGTGCCCTGGGAAATGGAGTTGGGTGTGGGGAGCGTGGAATCACTACAGAGGTGGCATTTGCCTCCCACCTTGTCGGCAGATCAACACTGAAACTCTTGAAACCCCTTGATTTAATCAGTATAATAACTGTGACTTCTCTTGAAATGTTCATGATGGTAATGAGAGATGATGAAGTTGCTTGCTTGTAAGTAATTGATGTGGTTTTGCCGAAACTGCTTAATAAAAAGAAATATTTTTAAAAAAAAAACAATGGTGTCTGCACTGGGCGTGCTACGGTGGACCCTTTTATCTGTTGACAGATATCGCACTTTAAGAAGTCTTTGGTCTGCTTTGTAAACCCTGGCCATCAATAGCATTGTTTCAGTAAAGAAACTGTCGCCGTAACTCCTGCATGCGCAGAACCCCGACCCTTGTGTGCTACCAAGATTAAACCTAACCTACAATCCATGTTTGGTATTACTCTATTCCCCACTCAGGAATCTGAGCAAATGGAACGTTGTTTGCATCTAACTTGTAGGAGTACTTGAGCGGAAACCTTTTGGTAGTGCTTTGCTGCTGTTGCGTGAAGCAATCACAGCTACCATTGTTCTACCGTCTACCCTTGTTTTTGAACGGGAGCTTACAGCTACGGACGCAGTGCGTACTGCCCCTGCAAGGCTTCATCAGCCAATGAATTCCCTTCAACGTGAACACCCTCACGTTGATGACTCAGTATGTGTATATCACGTGAGCTCTTGGTAGTATTTCTTCAACTCTGCTACATGTTCCCATAGTTTTCTATGTTTAATTGGGCCACCTTTTGCATCTCTGTACCCAATTTGTCCCCAACAGTGGAGATATTCGTTGTACAACTGGACACAGTAAAAGGAATCACACACTATCAGTGTGGGGAATTCTGGATCCGTATTTATCAGTACCAGTAACAGTGCTTTTAATTCTGCCAACTAAGCCATGCAATCTCCGAGAGACTGTGTTTTTGTACAGTTCGGATCTAATTTGCCATCCTGCATCCTACCTTTTACAATAGTGCATGCTACACTGTATTGTTGCTTGCTCCCTATGGCAGGTTGAGCAGATCCATCAGTATAAATAATGTATTCATACCGATCTAGAGGCATTACTTCATTTGGTAGATAATTTTCTTGTTCATATTGCAGGAATGCTTGTGTTTTTAAACTAGGGTCATATCTGTATTCTACGTCTGTTGCTTGCAGAGAGAGAATTAGCCCATTGTATCCATCTTGCATGTAACGCTTTTGCATTTGGGACATTTGCCTTTGTTGCAGCCTCTAAAGCCGATCCCGGGGTCATGACAATTATTAGTTTCCCCTGTGCCACCGCTCTTTCTCTCACTACAGCAGTCTGTACCGCCATCAGAATTTTTTCAGTTGGTGCAAAACGCATTTCAGCGTTAGTGTACAAATGCAATTTATATGCGATTGGTACGGTTTGACCCTCATTAAATGTTAAGTAGGTGTACCCAGATTGACCTGCAACTATGCGGATGACCAGGTTGCGTACGTTTACGTGTGTCTGTAGGTGTTTTGATGATAGCATATCGGCTTGTAGGGAAGGAAGGATATTTGTGTGTTCCTGTGTCCATTGTCTAACTGAAAAGTCAAGTCTTATTAGGTCGTTGAAAGGTTTTACTCTCTCTGTGTAATCCAAAATGTATGCTCTGCCAAAATTAAAAAATCCCAGTATGGACTGTACATTTTTTATATGATTATGGAGGATGTAGTAATGCGCACTTTTCTAAAAACAAAGTGGGCTGCCAGGCTTTTGCCTTCACTTGAAAGCTCATATCCCAAAAATAGGACATTGATGTGGGCTATCTTTGATTTTTTTAAATTAAATTTGTATCCTTCAGAGGCGAAAACCCCAAATAATGGTGCTTACCCTGGTCAAGTGTTCCATTAAGTCATCATCTGTCAGATAAATATCAGCTACATAGGATAATGCTTCTTAATCCAAATTCTGTAGTAACTCTGTTACCCTCCTTGAGAATAACCCCCGGCTATCCTTATACCCTTGGGGGATTCGACAAAATGGACGACTGGACCCTAGCGCTTAGAAGGCTGTCAAATATTTGCTTTCAGGTGCTATTTTTTGACAGAAAAATCCATTTGAGATATCTAATGTTGTTTTGTATTTTTTTCCGCACATGTTATTCATTAATGCGGCACTATGTGCATTCTGCACTGCAAACGTTTTTGTGTATGAGTTGAAGTGTCTGTAGTCTAAAACTAGACAATATGAATTGTCGGATTTCATTATGAGAAACAAAGGATTATTCATTGATGAGGTGCATGGTTCAATTACACCTTGGTATTCAAGTTGATCTAAGATCTCCCTGACCTATTTTTTAGCTTCCTGTTTTATGGAATACTGTCTTTGTGGAGTTGGGTTTGTTTTAATTGGAATAACATGGTGGGGTGACTCGTCATCCCACCCTACGTGGTTACGGTATAATGCTAGAGCAAGGGCTACTGCCCACTCCTGCGCGTATGCATGACTCAGGTGTCCGGGGACTAGGTCAGAGAAAGCTGGAAAAAATACAGTTTCCCCCTTTGGGCATTCCATAACAATAGTAGGCGGATAATATTTTTCCGCTAATAAGATGTCATAGCCCGAAGTCAGGTTCTCCCAAAAGAGACCCTTAACTTGTCTCGGCTTGTCCCCCTCCATTTGTAGTGTTATTTCATGTAACTTGTGTGGGACACTCACCCTAGTGTCAGGTGTTTTCCCCGTGATATACTCACTCAACTCTGCTGTCACAAGACATCCCATCAGGTTCCGGCATGCTATTGTTACTTCTGCCGTGCTGTCTAGCATCATCAGAGCCCATTCCCCGTTCAGTAGCTGAGTCCTCAGAATTCTGGGCATGTCTAACTTTGAGACCTGCTACCTTCTTTTTTAATTGAGGTTTTGCTTTTGGTTTTTCTTCTTTCTTTGAAGTGTAGTCTAAAGTGCGTTGCTTGTCTCTGGACTTTGTATGCTCTTCTTGTCTTTGATCTGACCGGCCTTCCCTCTCCACGTTTTTTGATGAACACTGAAAGGAACAAGAGGAACGAGTATCAGTATCCTAATACCGGTCAGGCTTTTTAATGTTATCTCTATTTCCAAGATTATATATCCTTTCTGGGGGCTTTTATTGAAGAGACTTTCCCCTGTAGTGAGATCAACTTTGTTGTTTATTATTGTCCCATTTCTCCTTTAAAGAAACTGGTGTTTGCTTTGCCTGTTCTTTAACCGAATCCCCCATTAATTGAGGTCTCTTCCTAACTCTGTATAGGCAGTTTAAATTATTTTAGGTAGTTCTGTCTCCTGTTGTAATGGAGTGAACTCTCTCAGGCGTTGGCGTATTGCCACTGATGCTGTGTCTCCTTTAATATTTGCCAATATTATAGCAGATACCTGGGCAAAGTTATTTAACCACTTCATCCCCAAGTTTAGAGCAGGCTCTGCTTCATACTCGTTCTGTATTTGTCTTAATACATCTGGTATATATTGCAGCAAAAATGGTGTCCCAAGAGGCATAATCCTCTATAGAGTGAGCTATCTCCATTGGAAAGCAAATAGTATGTATTCTATGCTTTTCCTTAGGACCAGGTGTGGAAACATCGCCTCAAGGTGTGTAATTTTCTGTGCTATCCAGAAGGGCATTTGTTCACGTTTTGTGGGCATTTTACCCATTACTGCGTGCAGTGTCTGAGATGTGATTTTTGTTATAAGAGCTTGGACTGGTCCTGGTTGTGTTGCCGGTGTAGGCTGAAGTGTGATTGTTCTCAACACAAACTGTGTCATGTTTCTGTAAAGTCTTATTAATTCTTTATGCTGTACAAGTAAGTCTCCTCCTGACAGTTGTCAATGTTAGGATGTGGTGTGTATGCTGCTAAAACTGGCCATGTTGCTCTGTCTCTCCTGAACGGACAGAGTCTTACTCTATTTCTTGTATGGGGGAGGCTGCTGTTAAACCAGTAGAGGTGTTCTTCATAAGTGAGTGGATTCTCAATGTCCTAATATGGACTAAACTCATTTGGTATATCGTCTTATAGATAGTAGTGAAATGTTTTCGTTTGTGCATTTGCCTGCTGGAATTTAATCCATGAAAATCATACCTCTGTTCTATATGATTTGTGTGCCTCAATCATGAAGGTCACTTGCTCACCCCTAATTGTAACACCTTATCCTACTAGTTTTAGGGTGACAGCATTTCTAACATCATCTGCAATATATATTGCATCTGCATTGTCTTCTTCCTAAGCAGAGAAGTTTAGTGCATTTCCTGCATCTGCGTCTCCCTGCTCAGTCATTATTTTTAGAATGGAGAGTGTTTCAAGGCAATTGAGATAAGGTGTTATGCACAATAGGAACACTGTATCCTTCAAGCTTGATTAAACCAACAGCCAATACATAGGAATTTTCATACTCGGCTGCGGCAGATTTTATTCCCTCCCACTCCAGAGGAATCTGGAGAATGTGAGTAGGGGTCTCTGAAAATAGCACGACTGAACTACTCAGATTTGACTGTTAAATAAGTGCCAATACCAACGTTGGCATCGCCATGTCGCGTAGTTCCTATAAGAACTATATAGGATCTCTGCGTTTAGACAACACACACTGTGGGACAGGTGTCCAGACGGATTCTAGACATGGCCACTGGGTATGTTGGCCTGTGTACCAGCTAGCTCACAATGCCCCTATAACCTCCTCTTACCAAGGAGAGAATAGTTCTTGGCAACTATCGAACATGACAACCCTGATCCCTCAGAACCGTGGACACAGTAACTTACTTTTTGCTCACTCACTCGTGCTCACTTGTTCTCAGAGAGATAAGAGAGATACACAGAATAAACGGTTGAGACGTTTTCAATAAGTATTTATTTAACAGTCATTATTCTAGAGTAAAATAAGTGCACTGAAATCACCAGTAGACAGTAACATATATAAATGAGTAACAGCACTAAGAAAGTAAAGATATGGTAGGTTTCTACCATTTTGCTAAAATCATTAATATAGGCGAGTATATAAAATACATGGCAATAAAATGCATACTACTACGATGCACCCTAACTAGATGTACCTAAGTGTACCTAGCATGTGAGTAGGTGTAAAGCCAAGAATCCCTCTGAGATAAAGCCAACTCCATTACATGATGTGAGACTGCGGGACCCCGTTCTGTTCACGAGCTGGACACCCCGCAAAGAATGTTCAGACCACTGAGAGCTGGAGTGTCTGCATGCAGGAACCTCAGCGTATCGCATCAGTGTGTCGGCACGGAAGTCGTGATCTACTCTCCCTATTTCAGAAAGATGTGATGTTTATATACCCTAAGGTATCCCCAGGGGGTTTTACCTCGCTGGGTCAGTGTCAGACTTAGGATGACATCAGGAATGAACTTTATACATAGTTATTATGCAGCAGATGATTGTCATGCTGTGATTCCAAGAAACTAAGAATCCTCATGCATAATTTATGAGACCAGTGTTCAGGGAAAAACCCTATGCACTGTGTATAGTATTGTAACTAGGTAAAAGGTCAGTCCCTCAAATCCGTTATGTATGCAATATAGGAGAGAATGTAGGTTACCTGGACCTATATGGGGGTCCCTCTATGGAATATAACAGAACTTCAGGTCCCACTACAGAGCCTGCATATGCCACCTGGCATGATCCACTAGTAGGGTGCAGGAGGCCATGAGACCCAGCAGTCTCAGGGTCATTCTGACCGAAACCTGTGATACAGGCTGAAAGATCGGAATCATAGACTGAATATCCAGGACTTGCTGTTCAGGAGGAGAGCCCGAAACTGCGCTGTGTCCAGAACCGCCCCAATGAAAAGGAGCCTCTGAGAGGGAATCAGGTGTAACTTCGGCATGTTGATAGTGAACCCCAGCGAATGTTGGAGGTCTGCCGAAGTCTGGAGATGGGAGACAACAGCCTGGGGCGAACTCACCTTCAACAGCCAGTCGTTGAGATAGGGGGAAGACTGGAACTCCTGATCTGCGCATATGAGCTACGACCACTGCCATTACTTTTGTGAACACCGAGGGTCGCTGGTTAGACCAAAGGGGAGCATGGTGAACTGAAAATGCTTGTGACCTACCATGAACCATAGGTAACGCTGGTGGGCAGGAAGGACAGGGATGTGAAAATAGGTGTACTGCAAGTCCAACGCTACGCTACCAAACTGTCTCCAGGGTCGAGGGCAGACAAGACCTGAGCCAATGTCAACATTTTGAAGCGATTGACGTCCCTGAGATCCAAGATAGGACGCAGGCCTTTGTCCTTCTTGGGTACCAGGAAGTAGTGGGAATAACAACCACAACCTACTTCTGCCACAGGGACTCGCTCAATGGCTCCCTTGGCCAAGAAAGCCGCAACTTCCTGACAGAGAAGGGCCAAGCGATCCTCCAACATGCGATGGAAAGCAGGTGACATGGAGGGAGGGGTAGGCTCTTAGAGGAGTGAGTAGCCCCTTTGGACTATCTGCCAAGCTGACCTGTCTGACATGAAGTTGTGCCAGTGGGGGAGGTGATGGCGAATCCTGCTGCACACTGGCAATTGGTGGCCCTGAAAAGTCAGACTAGGAAGGTTTGGAGGCTGCTGCAGGAGGGGCGCTGGTGGACTGGCCCGCCCGCTGGCCCCCAGACCCACAATGCTGGGTCCCACGTCCCCGGCCACGCAGAGGCTGGACAGCTTGAACAGGCCTGTGGCTCTGGGAGGAGCATGGTGGGGCGTAGCCACGAAAAGGGCGAAAGTGGACTCCGTGGGGCTAGAAGTGGTAGCGAGGCCCAAGGATCTGGCCATAGCCCTAGAATCCTTAATGCGCTCAAGCACTTGTCCGCTTTGTCACCGAACAAGCGATGGCCATCAAAGGGTATGACCAAAAGAGTCAATTGGACATCACCCGAAAATCCAGTGGCTCTCAGCCAGGTGTAGGGTCGCCGGGCTACAGACATTGAAATTGTCCTGCTTAGCGAGTCGGCGGTGTCCAGCCCACATCGTATGGCGAACTTTGCCGCATCTCTACCCTCAGCAACTGCCCGGGAGAGCACTGTCCGGGCCTCCTCCGGCACTGTGGCAGCACCTGCGCAACCGTGTCCCACACAGAGTGGGCGTAACGGCCCAAGAGACATGCAGTGTTCACCGACCGCAGCCCTAATTTGGCAGAAGAAAACTTCTTCTCAAAATAATTCAGTTTCTTGGATTCCCTATCCCTTTGGACGTGGAGGTTTGAACCACCAAGCTCCGATGGGTAGGGTGTTGGGAGAGTAAAGTGGAGTCACCCGGGGCCAGGCGGTGGCGTCAGGCAATCATCCTATCCACAGGAGTCCCTGTACTGGGCTTGGACCAGGTGCCCAGAAAGAGGGCTCTGAAGAGGCTGCTGCTGGTTGAAGCACCTCAGTCAGGTTAGTCCTCACTTCCACTGTAGGTAGCTAAAGGTAAAAGGCCTCAGCCACCTTACGCAACACCACAGTGTAGAAGGCTCCCTCCTCCGTGGCCACGGTAGGGGGAGAAAGCATACCAAGGACTGGGGATGTATCCAAACCACTGGCCTCACCCAGTTCCTCTCTCCAGTTTGGCTCTTTCACCTAGATCGATAGATATTAGACCCCTCCAAGTCCTACCCCCTTCCTATGGCTGCCACTCGGGCGATAAGGAATGCCAGGATATAACAGGTACAAAAGTACAGTCAGCGCAGGTACCGGCATCGGTTGACGCCAGTCCGGCTCAGTATCCATGTCAAGGTGTAGGCCAGGGTCGACGCCGACTGGTGCCACAACCGGAGACGGACGGGGCAGAGGTGTCGCCAATGGATTCTGCGCCAGAGGAGGTGTCATTAGGTCGATCGGCACCGATCTAGATCCAGGCCTGGATTCCTGGGGGCCCTGCGGCACTGGAGCTGAAGCCGCCAGCATCGAAGGCCTAGAACCACCAGCCGAGTCCGCAGGGTCCAAAGGCGCGCTGGCAGAGTCGGGCTGCCCAAAGATGGAGTGGAGGGCTTTGTAAAAGCTACAAAGTTGGACTGGGGTCGCCCCGGCTCCTGGGAAGGGACGGAGGCTCGGAGCCGACCCAACAGACTCCATGGGCAGAGCCGGACGACAACTTTCCGCAACCCCGGTTCGTCTGCGGGCGGAAGGGGAGAAGGCGAAGAACAAATGTGTTTCTTCGCCTTCCTTTTTTGCTTTGACATACCCGAAGATGAGTGATGGTGGTGACTCCGCAACCGGTCCCGTAATCTCACTCTTGACCAGGACCTCAAGGGGCACAGAGCTGACTGTCAGGCCTCGAGAAGCTTTCGGGACCGCTCGCGTAAAGACTTTGGGTTAATGGCCTGGTAGTCGGAGCACGACTCTGGGTCGTGGTCGCGCTCCTAACACCAGAGGCACACGAGATGTGGGTCCGTGACCAACATCAACTTGTGAAAGGAGTCACAAGGTTTGAAGCCGGTCCATCGATGTGACATCCCTTGCACCAGGAGTTGAACGACAAAAAAAGAAAAAAGACAACAAAAAAAAAAAGACAAAACGTCGAAAAAAATATTCAGGATACTGCTCTCTCAGGATCTGCGCAGAAAAAGAAAGAACTGATGTCAGCGCGCTGGGGCAGCGTCTAAGTAGATACCTCGCCGTCATTCCGGCAATTACGACACCAATGACAAACGCGGAATCGACTGACGTAACCTACTGACGCGCTCCATAACTAATAGTCTCTTTCAAATAAGGGTTTCAAGAGCGCAAGGCAGAGCTAGAAGAGAAAATATGCCTACAAGTGTCGATTTCCTGAAATCTTTCCGGAGGGATAAAATCTATATCTAGGGTGGCCAAAGCAGCCTGTACCACAAAGCTCGGATTAGATGGATATCTAAGAAGACAGGAGGGATAATCCAGAGTGGGACAATGCCTGTGAGAAATAGAGCAGTCCACAGGGAGTCCTGTTTCAGGTTTAGCTCAAGCACCCAATAGGATATCAAAGAGACCGTCACTATAAGGAAGGTGAGGCTCTATGCTTGACTGGGCAGGCTGTAGAACGCCAAGTAAAGTGTGTCTTGACAATTCCACAGAAGGAAGTTGTAAATCCTGTACAACCGAAACTCGATAGAGCATGTCCGCCAGAGCGGAACTAGTCTCCACAGACAAACCCCAGAGAGAGGCGACTGGAGAAGATTCAAAGCACTGGCATCACCCAAGTCAAGTAACCAGCTAGACTGCATAGGGGGGTGGAACGGTGTCAAAATGGTTCAGGACACACCATACCTTCTGTAGTACCTCTACTATCATGGACGTCAGAACAAAAAAAACAGAGGAAGGGAGTCTGAGACTGTCGGCTCCATTGGTGGTGCATCGTTTGCCATAACTGAAGCAGGGCGACGTGAGAAGGTGACGACTCAACGTTGGAAGGAGCATCGATCCACTGCAAAGGCACCACCACTGGAGCCGGCATACAAGAGCCAGATACCGAAGTTGGGGTTAGAAGACCAGAAGCCGGAACTGAAGGTGGCAGCCCTCGACAGGCTTTATACTGGTGTCGCTAAGGTGTCAAAAACAGGAGGCCGACCTGAAGTCGAAGGATGACCCACCGGCTTGGGCATAGGCACTCCAGAGGAAGGTGATGACTGAAATATAGAATTAAGAGATGTGGAATATGGTCTTATCTGAATCAAACATGCCCCGGATAGTGGATAGCTAGGGCAACGTGGGGTGGACTCATGCCTGACACTTCAACAGAAGAACAGAGACCAGCAGTCTGGAATGAAGGTGGGAGGCGCTGCGACTTCAACCGCCGATACTTCCCTCCGGACATTGAAAGAAAAGGACGCCCACGAGAACAGCTCCTAGAGTGGACAGCAGGCGGTCTATAGATCACGTTGGGGACAGAGTGCAATGAGAAGACTTCGCTGATTGTGATATCCGAGCCACAAAGAGCTACATGCGATGATGTCTTTGCGCCTTCAGTCGGAGCTGGCGACAAGAGTTGCACTCGTCGGAGTCATGGAGCTCACCCAGACACCACATGCAAACCGAGTGAGTCAGGCTTGAACCCCAAGGACTTTGAAAAAGGGTAGAAAAAGCTTGGTCAGCGAAACACGTCAAGTAAGCCGAAAATGGCCAGAGGATCTGCAGTGTGGATCTGCATAGATAGCGCAGAAAAGAAGGAACTGAGTCAGGGGGATGGCTTATATGGACTGCAGTGATGTCACATTCAGGAAACGATATTGCTACAGAGTCACTCGATGCCCCCTACCGACACGCAAAGGTACTGCTGAAAAAATGTCCCTATCCAGTCTGGCACCTGGGGTGGATTCCAAGATGAGGAATCTGCAGCTAGATTTCTCCATCAGATAAGGGAAGTAGTACGTTTTTAACCATAGGCTTATGTGAATGTGTGCTGGCACCAACCGCCTGGGTCCTGACTGCACTCTGAATTGCTATGCATGAATAAGGGGAAATTACACAGATTCAAATATTTTGCAAAATACTATAATTAACGTGAGCTGGTTGCTTCTACCAGATCTTGTTCGAAGCGCCTGGGTTTTCCTCTCTCTATTCGAACTTGCAATAAAACTGTCTCCACAACTGTGAATGTTTTGTCTCTCATTTGCAGTACCAGATTTTGTACCTTCACAAACTGGGGGCTCATCCGGGATCCCCAAAGTCAATCCAGATGGATGCGAGTCCCGTAGTCCAAGGGGCAGGTTGAGGAGCCAACTGACTTAGAAGGGATTGTGTGTACCACAGTCACAGTCTGAGAAGATCACCAGAGCCTCGAGACAGGAGGTGGATCCCAGTTGGATTCTTCAGAACCTGTGATACAGGGTTGTCGAGAACTGGTAAGATGTATGATGGGTATCTGTATGATGAATGAATAATATGACTGATGTCTCCTAATGTAACACGATGATGTCTCACTGGCTAGAAGGGGGATAAGTAGAATTGTTGTCCTAACAATAGATCCCTTGTACCGCAGTGATACAAAAGGTTAGCAAGTATCGTTAACATGGGTAATTGTGTGTCTTAAGGTATGGATGAGACGCAGCCCTGTCCACGAGATGGGTCCCCTGCGTGGCAAATGATGACAAAACAAGAAATGGAGACTGATGTTTTGTACAAATGGCATGAATATAGCATAAGCATAAGTGTAACGTGGGAAAAAACGAAATCATGCTCTTTGGAGAAGCCCCCCTTTTATGGACACCTGATTGGTGGCCAACTGACTTGGGCTCTTATCCGTCGCCCAAGCTCACAGTTAAAAATCTGGGTATTCGCTTAGACCAAGCCCTCAGCCTGAAGGAGCATGTTGCCCAAACAGCTGGCTCCTGCTTTCATGTAATAGGCCTGCTCCGCCGAGTGTTCTCCCTGCTCCCGGATTCTACCCACAAAACTCTAGTCCAGGCACTGGTACTAAGTCGCCTGGACTATTGTAATGGCCTGCTGATTTCGGCTAGTGATGCCTCATTCAGCAGGTTGCAGGTGGTACAGAACACTGCAGCACGGCTGGTCCATAATGTTTCACCTCGGATCCCCTCCCACCCTCTCCTTGTAAAGCTGCATTGGCTCCCTGACCGCCAACGGATCGAATTTAAAACATGCTGCACTATCCACAAGGCACTGGTCAATCTGTGACCTCTTTACCTCTCTGAGAAATTTCTACTCTACGTACCTCCAAGATCCCTCCACTCAGGTGCTTAACACCTTCTGGTGGTACCTCGAGTAAGAAGGACTAGACTAGGAGGAAAAGCTCTCTCTTATCTTGGCCACCACCTTTGGAACGAGCTCCCCCTCCATCTTAGACAGTGTCCAGAACATCTGCCATTTAGAAATGTGCTTAAGACCTTCTTGTTCTGTGTTCGCTGATCCTACTGGAATCTGTTGCCTCCCCTCACAGTCTGCTTCAAGCGCAGAGATACCCCTTCGGGGTCGATTCTAGCGCTATATAAACAAATAAATAAATATAATAAATAAATAAGACGCAATGGTGCAGTTCCCAGTAGATGGGACCTTTGATTTCGAGATATTGGTATATTTACGAGAGTGTATGTGTAAATTGGAAAAGAAAAAAATAAGATTAGGATCTGAAGTTCTTAACAAATGGGAAAAATATGCTAGACAGAAACATATTAAATATTAAAGACCGAAAGGGCTAGGGCATATGATGAGGTTAAATGGAAAGAAAAGGGAGAAGAAATGTCTCGAAAAACATCCCAGAAACAACAAACATTTGCAATGCAATAGGTCTCGCATTTACGCAAGATTGAGCTATTGACATTGCAAATAACAAAGCCTTTTATTTTTGTTTTAGTTTTCAAAGCATAAATGAAATGGCATTTTTATTTACAATGCCAATAGCTTAACCTTGCGTAAATGCGAGACCTATTGCATTGCAAATGCTTGTTCTTAGGATAATTGTTGAAAAGATTGCTTACCTGTGGAGTAGGTACCAGTTGTACATCAAGTGCACTGGCACCAGAGTCTGAAGGTGGGAGCGGAGCCGCTCTGCCCTGAGCCAGCTGACGTTATTTTCGAGGTATCCTGTTTATTTATTTTTAACTCAAAGCATGTGTGGGCCCTGGCTCTGTGTTTACTCTTTGGGGAGAGGTGAAGAAAGAGGGATACCAATGGAGTAGAAGAAAAGGAATAAATAAAGAAGAGAGACCTAATAAACGAAAGAAAAGGAGAGGTTAAAAGAACTGAGAGGTGAGGAAAATGTAGATGTCAGAAGAGAAGGGAGGATGAAGAGAAGGATGACTCAGACAAAGAATAAAAAAAGAGATAGAGGAAGGGGACACAGAGAAGAGCATGAGATGAATAAGAAGAAAGGACAAGACAGGGCGGCGAGAACGAAAGGCCTCTAAGCATCATTGGTGTAGCTCTGATTTGTGCAGCAAGTGCTGTGCCACTGGAGTCAACCACACTTCATTTATACCAGTATTTAAACACCAACCTTTCGCATACATGCCACTAAACCCGATTCAGAAGGGAGGTTCGATTTCGAAACCAAAAATGGCATAACTCCAGCTGTCTCCTACCTCGAATTGCCTTGGCTTCAAAATAAGTCGATAAGGAAAATAAGTTCCCCCGGTTCTTTGGGAAAATCTGCCACTTTCCTGCTTGAAAATGTTGATGCCGGGGAACCAATCTCCTTCCTACCAATAGGGCTATGACACCCAGGCTGCGCCACTTGCCCTCTGCGCCTGAAACGTGTACATCTAGCTCACTGGTTCAACGACCCTCTCTCTCCCAGTGACAGCGCTTCAAGCAAGATTAGCGCGAGACAGAGATGGTCGTTAAACAAGGAAAGACATAAAGGGAAAGACAGAAATGGGGACCAGCTGGCAAGAAAATGGGAGGAGAGCGATGGGGGGAAATGTTAGAGGTGGTAAGGAGTGAGCAAAGTACCGTGGCAGAGAATATATGCAGAGAGGCAAGGATGTAGGTATGTGGAAATATTGATGGGGTGATAGGGAGGGATGTAAGGAAGGCGAATGAGGGAGTGAATGGATAAAGATGGGCAAAAAGACAGATAAAACTCCTCCTCTCGCCAGCACTCTGTCCGGATGGGGATACACCGGAAGGTGCGTACGGCAGGATGACTGAAGCCTCTGTGGAGAAGAGGTGAACCGCTAGGCCCCAGCGCTCTTTGTCTGGCCTGTCATTCTTTTCCATCTAAGGCGCCTCGTCGCCAACGCGAGTGGTTTGAGGTCAACTTGGGTGGCTTCAAGACCTAAACAAATCACTGAATAAAACAAGCCCTTGTGACGTAGCATGTAAGGATCAAGTGCACCCGCCGTAAGGCGTGCCTTTCTCTGCGTGTGGCGCATGCGTGGTATAGCAGACACTACTGCCGCCATGTACGGGCACTTGGACCCGCAGCGCTCCCCGTCCCGGGATTTTAACAGCATCGTCCAGATCTGCAGCGCCAATGTACAGATGATCAGTGGCAACAGTGAGCATGATGGCACAAAAGTACAATAACAGAGGGCTTCTAGCTTTTATACTGAGGTCACCCACCCTTCAAAGAACAAGACGGAGCATGCCACGCTTGGAGCGCGCGTGCGCATTAAAAAAAAAGTGAAAATAACATGAAGCTTGCGAGGACGGAAGGGGGACAGGAGATGTGCACACTGCGTGTCTGTACAGGCGTGTTCACGAGCTCCAATTGCCCTATGCGTGCCCATCTCCTGTCTCCCTTCCGAGGCAAGTCAGCAATAATAGATCTCCCTGGCGACAGCGCTTCGCGCTGCGTCGCCAGGTGCGAGACCTAAAAAGGGATGTTTACAGTATAGAAAATTATACCTATTGCTCCTTTGCAGGAGGAGAACAGTATGGTCCATGATTTATTACAACGTGGAGGCTAGGGTAGACCACTTCCATATCAGCACAGAGAGAATGACAAGCATATGCAGAAAGACAAGTAAAGTGATAAGGAGGATGACTCAAAAATGTCTAGGAATTTATCAGTGGAGGAAATACGTGAAGTGACCGAGTTTCCCACCAGGGTGCAGGATTGCACCACCAGAGAGTAAGATATTGTATTTCCAAGTGGCTTTAACACCTCCATGTGGCATTAGGCTGTGAGGATGTTGAACAATAATATATGGAGGGAATGAACAGCTTTTAGAGTCAAATTTCCGAATGAAGAAAAATGCCTGCTCTCCATGCCTCCAGATCATAGAGAAATAGTTAGGCATAGACATAGTTGTAACATTGGGATTGAAGATTTTATGGACTTTCTGTAAATGTTTTTATAGCTTTATTTTTTCTATTAAGATGTTAACATAACAAGGGGAGGAGGCAATACCACAAATGGGTCCCTTGAGAGAAGTACCTCCATACCACGTCCCCTGGACCAAGTCATAATTACCGTCCTTTTCCAAAGATGACCCAGATATTAGAGAAAAGCCTGAGGAGGGCGGAGAAGATATTTAGGATTGGGGAGCTGACATACAATGATATTGAACAAATGTTTTTGTGCATTTTATCCCAGATATGTGGTGAAAGTATAGATATGAGGAAAGAACTGACCCTGAACAAAATTGTGATAATGTACAGAACGTGCAGAATACTAGAGATGCAGATATGAGAAAAGTACCTAAAATATTATCAAGCTTACCCTCAAATTTATTGCTAAGGACACAACAAATAGTGTAAAAGGTTGAATTGTCAGAAATTGAGAAGTTGCAAGCAGATAAAAGACAAGAATACCTCCACTTTCTTTTCTAGATGACAAAAGAGTTTTGCAGTTCAGCAAGCATTATCCAGATGCCTGATTATACAAAGGATTTCCACCCATTTGTGCATGAACATGGGCGTGCCTGGGGGCCCTTACACTGTATCATAGAGACAAGTAGAGACCAGATGCATATTTTTCCACAACACTACATGCAGTAGCCAAGGGACTGCCGGCATGCTTGCGCGGAGTTATGGCCCCCACGGTTTTAAACCAAGCCGAGATTTTGACATTGGGACATTCTGTCTATGTACATGTGCTACATTCTGTAGACCTTCTGTTAGACAGGATGCAGATAAAACATCTGACCAACGCACAGTTAACACATTATGAACTTTGGTTATTTTGAAGCATCACAAAATAAAATGACAGACTTTTCACACACTCGTCCCAGGCATAGATCTTGGGTTTAATACATGGTTACTTTGCTCCTCACCACATCAAGCCAGTTTGGACCCAGCCAGATGCAAATCAGTCTTGACCCTGCTTTCCATGGGAACAGTCCAGGCCCAAACTGCCAGGCCAAGTCTTCCCCGGACCAGAAACAAGCATCCTGGGACTGGTTTTGGATATCACCCCTCATCAGCAGGCTAGCTTGAATCCAGTGGCACAGCGAGCAAGGGACCCATGTATGGGAATACCCTTATCCACTTCGGGTGCACATAGCAATTTCACAAAATGGAAATGATGGACGGAGTGTTGAAACTTAGCAAACACTCATACTCAGTCACAGATCTGGGTTTAATCCATTGTAATTTTGCTCTCCACGTCACCCCAGTTTGGATCCAGCCATACGCAAGTCAGTCTTGACCCTGCTCCCCATGGGAACAGCCCAGCCTGAACTGCCAGGCCAGTCCTCCCTGAGCCAGAAACAAGCATCCTGGGACCCGTTTCGGGGTGTCATCTCTCATCAGCCCGGCTAGCTTGAATCCAGTGGCAGAGAAAGCAAGATACCCATGTCTGGGCATTTTTCAAAGCAGGACAGGCAAATACGACATGTTCAACAGTCTGTGAATCATTATAACATAAGGTGCATATGCTCTCCTCCCAGGTTACCTTCTACCATGCATCTCCCACAGTTTTTAACGGCAAACAATTTACTCAACATAGAATTATACATCTTCTTGCTTTGTGTTCTAAATTCCAAGTCAGATAAATTTGAAGAACTGCTGCCCGACATGATTGAATGATGTTTTTAAATCGACATTTCGCTATACATACCTCCATATCTTTTTCCATGGAGCAGGTGTACATAGTATGTTTTAAATACATTTTAAGATGAACATAACTCATTTCCTGGATATCTTATTTAGTTAAAGAAACGAGCTGGAGTGTAGTTAAAATATTAGTTCAAAATAATCCAGTACTCATGGTAGATGCAAAACATTCCAAAGCAAATACTCCTTGAGGACTTTTCTCTAGCATGTAGTAAACAAGGGTGCCACGGAAATATAGTGGTCAGCCCTCTTACAGAATTGCTCTCTAGCATTAATTCCAACCATAAAGCTGCTATAGAGACCATAGAGTTAAAGGTGAAGATAGTACAAAGATTTCCGCTCTACCTTATGCATAAAATGTTATTGGTCACTAGTTATTGTCTATAAGACATATAAAAGTGAAAGGGGAATATTCATTTTATATACTGTTAAAAGGTAATTGAAATGCCTATGCCCTGTTCTCCAGAAAGTGTTTCTAGTGCATTTCCACGGGGCAGCGCCTTATTTTATATATGTGCAAGATGCTCAGTGTCACTCGTTTGCCCACATTATTCTACCAAGATAAGTGTAGGATTTTACCATTTTTAAGATGGAATTAAGTGACCAATTATATTTTATATTTATCCGACCCCCCTCATGACCTTAGTTTTATTTATATTTGCCTTCAGGAATTGAGTATGTGGGCGTCTCTGAAGACCCTTAGAGGTCAGGTCCAGCAAAACAATGTTGTCTACATAAAGGAGTGTGCCTAAAGGATAAAAGCCTAATTTTGGGGCATACTCAGCACATCTGGAAAATCCACCATGTACAGTGAAAAAAGGAAGGGGGCAACAGGCACCCCTGTTTAAAACCATTTATGGTACGGATTCTCAGTCATACCCCACCTGCCTCCTAACATAACATGGCACCAAGTTTCAGTATGAAAGAAAATAAATTCTCACAGCACTCAACTTCCTCCAGAGGGTCTGCCTGTCTACCCTGTCAAAAGCAGTTGATTAATCAATAAAAGCTGCATAGACTTCCCCCTTCGCTTCACATATGCCTACAGATTAACATGTACTGCAGTTATATTATCGAAAGTTGAATGGCTTGCTTTAAAGCCTGCCTGCTCCAGTGGTATGATACACTTTTCCTCTGTAACAAGAGGGAACAGGCAATTATGTATCACATCTCGTAGATTGAGAGAAGATGAAGTAACTGTACCCATGTATTCAGTTTGGCCAATGCCTCCTGACCCTCACTACCAATAGCAGAAGGAGAGCATATTTATTTTGTCTGGGGACTGAAAGCAAACCCTTGGCTGTGGTTGGGGGGGGGCTTGTTATTTGGGCCTAGTGCTCTCCAAATCATACACAATCCTAAAGTACATATCAGCAAATATCTGCTAAAAACAGTATGGAGGGAGAAGGGAAATAGATCAGACTGAGATCTCTGCTCAGAAGTTTGGTGATTTGACACTATGCTATAAGTAGCATGGAATTCTAGAAGAATAAGGCAATTAGGCCGCCTTCTGGAAGCAACAATAAATGAAACAAGTGCCCTAGCAAACGTTAACAGTAGAAATTGTAGCCATGAGGAAGGTAACGTTTCAAAATCGTATGGTGCTCGGTATGCTTCAGGCTGAAAAAGGGGGCATGTGTAAAATCATATGTACGGAATGCTGTACATTTATACTCGATCAGACTAATGCCCTCATTGAAGGATGAAACGATTATGCAAATGATGGCTGTTTGAAAAAACTGAACGACCCTTTTATCTGTTACTTGATAGCTACTTTTCTATGGGCATGTATAAAAAGGATGGCATGCTGTTGATTTAGTAATGTATTAGCTAGCAAGAGACTGTGGTGTATATAACAGACTCTTCGGGAAGGTTACGTGGGGGGCATATTGTATTATTTTTAATCTGATGTTTTTATAATAAATGTTTCCCTTTTCTGTCGGTCACTATGGGACAGAACAGAACTGTTTGGTCAATGGGAGAATTTTTGATTTGTAGATGATTTATGAATCTTATTAGTGTGTATGATCCCTGTGTTATGGAGGAGAGAATTGTTTGATTTGTAATTTTTAACCCGATTTGTACTTTTATGATCTATGTTTTTAAACGGATCGAATGAAGTGAAATGAATGAACGGACACCGATGGAGGGGGGGAGAGAGGAGAGGTGAGGTGTTCAAAGGGCAGATTGAAAAAGCAGATAAAAGGGCACCATTGAGAACAGTAACTATTTTGTATCACTTGCAGCAGTTTATTCTGGTCTTACCCTTTGTGAAATAAATCTTGCCTTAAGCTCCCTTCTGAAAAGTGAGAAAGTGTGTGTGTGCGTAGAGAACTGTTTTCTGTATTTGTGCTACATCCATTATGAGTTATCTGAACCTTTTAAAGGAAGCAGAACATTTTTAACTACAGGCTTATGTGAATATGAGCCGGTGCGAACCATCTGGGTGCAGACTGTGCTTTCTGACACGCTATGTATGAATAATGGGAAATTGCACAGCTTAAAATATTTTGTGAACGGCTATAAATAATGTGAACTGGTTGCATCCAGCAGAGCTGTTCGAAGCGCCTGGCTTCACATCTCTCATTTTAACTTGCAATCAAACAGTCTGCACGACTGACTATGTCTCTCCCATTTGAAGTACCATATTTTGTGTGTTCCCACAACCCACTAGGAGAGGTCCATTCTCTCTCTCGTCTTCCATCGTGGGGCACAGAGCGACGGCAATGTACATTTTATAAAACACTACAGGTGTAGCAAGAGCACAGGAGCAGCACCACTGCATGTCTCGCATAACTACAGCATGTAGAGGGAAGGAACAGCAGGGCATGGTTGCCAAACTACAACACAGAACGGGTAGAAAGAAACAGGAGAAATGCAAACTTCACGCACAGCTGCATACCCTTCTCAGACAAAAAAAGGTAGTAGAACTACAGATGTCTTAAACATATTTGTCATTTACTGCATATATAGCAGCACAACTGTTAATACGAGTTAAAACTCACCTTTTACATTAATGCTATACTTGCACTGGGGGCATATGACAGCATCCTGCATCCCTGGCAAAGGTAGGACTGAGCCACAATCTGGGCAAAAGTCAGACTCCGAAGTGAAAAGCGAGCAGTGGATATCCATATCTGCAAAAATAAATTAGAAGGAAACTTGGAAAGAGTTTTTCTGTCAATACCACATCAAAGCTGATACCCATGTTTAGTTACCTCTATTCTTAATAAGGTGAAAGTAGGGAGCCCTGGAGGCTGGTGCCTCCAATAGCTCGGTAACACTCAAGTAACATCAGGTTGTTGGGTGGCAGGGCTATACGTCTGCATTTCAATTGGACAGACCTCAGTCTGCCACAAATTCCTTAGTTTTCCATGCAGACAGTCCGTCTTATGATTGTTTTTAATAGGGGTGATTAAATGAACAGTAAAAGGTTCTCACTCAGCACTGTATAAGGCTTATGCAGTTACAATTCTAAGAATCTATAGGATTCATTTCTCATAAACATTAAGAAGGGAAACAAAATGTGTCTTTGGACAGCGCCCAATTTAGCTTGGGTGCGATTATTCGTCATAATTATAATAAAGGACATTGATGCCTAAAAAACAAAGAAATAAGATGTGTTATTTACTTTTGTGTTATTGATGTAAATATCCAGGGATGTGTCCCAACAGTGTTTTGTAAAACCATTTAGCCCAACTGTAAACAATCTCAATTTTAGGAAGTAAGGTAATAAATGAAGGACTGCTTATTTAAATATCAATCAATTAAAGCTTTAGTTCGATATAGAAAATATCTTAAAAGCACATAACAATTAGAATGCAATACATTTTTGGTTAAAAAAAACGCTTCATAAATAGTTAAAAAACGAAGATAAAAAGACATTAAACCATTTACAGCTTTGAGCATGATTTTAAAAGTAAATATTAAATTAAAACTATTCGGAAAAATAAAGAGTTAAACAAAATAAAAGTGCACCCCAGGACATAGGATATCTTTTTCCGCCACTTCAAATCAGAAAAGGAATATTTAAAACCAACAATTCAAAAATACAGACTACAAGGAAGCCACTCAATTTGCAAACCCAGCCCTGCAGTACAAAAATAAAACTGTTAACTCACTGGGCACACTGAGCATAGTCCTGTATTAGAATACTTCGATTGATAATGTTCTGCCTTATACATGGACTATTGTAGTTGAACACATTACAAATATGTTATATTTTAAATCTTTCATATTCAACAGCCTCTTTGCAACTTCCAAGAACGTAAATATTTGTAATGTCTGTTGCATGTTACCACTTCTTATTCAGCGAATCATTGCCTCTACACGGACCCCCAGTTTAGTCGGTCACAGAGCCATCTCTTACGCTCACAAAAGATAGCAAGACAAAAACATACAAGCATTTGCAATGCACTAGGCCTCGCAGTTGAGAGATTTTGAGCTAATGCCTTTTATTTATGTGTTTAGAAAACCTGCAATAATAAAAGGCCTTGTCATTTACATTACCAATAGGTCAAAGTTTTGAAAATGCAAGACCTATTGCATTGCAAATGCTTGTTTGCACTGTCATTATAGAATTAGTTGTCTGTTTTCCATTATATAGGATGAATCTCTTTAGGAGATTTGGACTGGTGTTGTAGTTCTTAATGATAATTTTGAGGCTGGTCTATATCGATTTGTTTCTAAATGTATAATTAAATCCTACGAAACTCAAATTTAATTGTCAAGTGGATTATTATGTGACCAAATTGGTTACACTGTATCATAAACGTGATTGTTTTCTCCCTCTTACCTCCTAAGCTGCCAAAGAGACAGACATCCGCTACCTACCACCATGGGAAACAATTTCCATGGTGTGGCCTACTTAGATTGAGAAGGCCCAGCGCCAACATAAGAGAACAAGGCTCAAAACGAATTCTTTCTGAAAAAGAAATCTAACCCAGTGGATAAGATACCCTTCAATTAAGGAAAAGTAAATACTAAGGGAAAGTAACTACAAGCATTCACGAGCCCAACTACTAACAAGTATTTGCAATGCAATAGGTCTCGCAGTTACATGAGTTTGAGCTATTGGCATTGTAAATGACAATGCCTTTTATTTATGTTTTGGTTTTTAGAGCCTAAGTGTGAGGCATTGTCATTTACAATGCCAATAGGTTAAACTCTTGGTAATGCGAGACCTATTGCATTCCAAATGCTTGTTTTGTTTATGAAGTTTTATATAGTACGAACTAGACCCAAAGGTATTGGAGCGCTTTATATGAGCATCAGTTGCGTTTCAACCAGAGAGATTCATTTGCAAAATGGAAGCTGCGCACATAAAGTTGAAAAAAAAGTGAAAGTACACATTTATTGTACTGTTGGAAAAAAGAAACGATAAATCGCTACTGGAGGCTTGGAGGTGCAGTTCTGCATGTCAGTCAAATTTCTTGTAGTGGGTGCAGTCTGTGTGCTGAACTACAGTACGCCGGGTGGGGAGAAATAAATCGATGCTGCTTTAGATGCACTCTAGGTGTTGGAAATGGATGATACTACAAAATCTTTTTCAGGCAGAGTCGACGTCTGGTGAAGCAGCGTCGCTGCAGAGCTTTTGATTACCTCTTGGCGCTCCTATGAAGAGTGGGAAGTACTACAAACTCCTGACCAGTGGCACAACTGTCTCTAAAACTATCACGCAGTGAAAGACTATGCTGGTTCTCACAGCCAATCGCAAACCCACACTTTGACTCTGCGTATACTGACCCAATGAACAAAAAACAATTCTGTCCCTAGTTGCAGTTACACAGCCTCTCTACAGGGACCTCGTTTTGCCACAACCAATACATTGTTTCCTTATACCTTACTGTGGCACCTCTACTTCTGGCTTTTGCTGGCGAGTAGTGGGGGCGGGTCAGGGGGTGTCATGTGAGTCCGGGGAACGCAGCAGTGCTGGATGGCACAGAGCGCATCCGATACAAAGAAATTGAAAGTACGGTATGCCGCGCTGTTAAAAAGTATGAAATAAATGTTTGTAAGCTCTTTTTGGTGATGTGTGCATAAGAAAACAAAAGTGTGGCCACCACTTTACATATTTAGCATGGTGTGCACGCTATTATTAAAGTGAATGCAGGCCTGACCCGCTGTCAACGATTAAAAACAATAAACAAAAGAAAAGCACGTCTGCCATTATCTAATCTGAGGTGGCTGCTTAAATAAAACCAGACCTAACAAAAAAAAGTACTGGCACAGACAACAGAACACGGTTGAGACGGGTAGAGTAGAGAGGGTAGTGTACTGTTAGGGTGGGCGGGCTAGGAGCCAGGTGTCCAGAGGGAGGAAACAGGTTATGATTGGACGCAGCGGCAGAGCCTTGGGTGTAAGGAAGATAAGAGGCTGGAACAGCAAAGCCGAGTGGGTGGAGGGAGTAAAGTGATTGAAACTATGGACGCAAAGTCTAGCGCGTGCGTCTGTGCGTGGTGGGGGGGTTCAGGGTTACAGGCATCAGATATACAGTGCAAGGCTACAGAGCACACTGGTGAAGCCGATAAGACGTGTGGCGCTGGGGAAGCGGGATCTGTGAGCAGGCACGGTGTTGTTTTTAAACAAGCCCGTCAGAGGTCCGTGAACTCTGTTGCTTCCGTCTTTTTTCTGCTGCACAATAAACATTGACGCGCGAGGAGCAAGTTGCGAGGCTGCGACTGAAAAAAGAATGTTGCTGACGTGTGCTGCCTGTGTGGGCATGAAGGCACCGTGAAAACGTGCAGAGAAAAAACAGCGAGTTAAGTAGCAAACAGTGAGCTAACTGACCTCTACAATACCGGCGTGGTCTACGGCTCACGCACTCCCTCGCGAAAGTGAAAGCGTGGGAGAGCGCGAGAACAGACGTGCGCGTTCACCGCCCATGTCTGCTAAAGCGCGCGTTCAAACCCATTGTCTGCAATGGGTTTTTAAGCTCGTGCACATCTACTGTCCCAATTCGCACCCTACACAGCGACAATAAGACTCGCTTCGCGAGCGCGAGGCGAGACCTAAAAATGTGCAGAGCTAACTCCTGCTTGTTTGTTTACATATTCTAAATATTTTTTCTGTAAGCGTCTTACCCCAATGTGGCACAAAATCCATTATTGGGATTATTAACCTTCATTTAAATCTTGCCGGATAGCTTGTGGCTTGATATGGTTGTTTCTGAAGCTGGGCACGTGGATTTAAAACTACATCAAACATGAATCCTTTCCCAAATTAAATTTTTTCCATTGTGCACAAGATTGTTTCGACAAATGAATTTACAATGGATTTTAATGAAGTACGGAGAAACGCAATTTAATCAATTAAGGACATATAATTTTAGTGTCCTGTATGTAAAGTGGTGAAGTGCAGGAGCTGGGCTTACAAAACATATTTTTTTAGACTGTTAGCAATTTAACCATTAAACAGTACCTCATTGGGCGTGGCCAAGATGGCGGCGTGATCGGACGTCTCCCTCCGATGCTCCCGCCGACAGTGCACAGGCTAACCGGCCGTAATCGCCTCCTCTGTCGGTGGGCCAGTTACCCGGGAGTCGGAGGAGCATAGCAGATCGAGCGAGCACCGGCTTGGTGGCTCCGGGCGCCCGGCAGCAGTTGAAGGGCCGGAGCAGCGACGGAGGCTGGTGGGGGAAGTGCCGCAATACGGGCGGTGCGCTGGAAACCCCGAGGTGCGGATTGGCACCTGACTGAGCGAAGACCAGGGAACAGGGGTGCCGTGCAGAGCTGCTGATACACGACCGCGGGAGTGGTGAGCAGCGGTCCCCTTCTGTCACCGCTGGAAGAGGGAGAGGCCCCTGTACTGGCTGCAGATGAGTCCCCCCTGCCATTTTGTGCAGGTACGGCAGCTACGTGGAAAGTAGTGGACGGACGGCGGACCCCCCCCCGGGTCCCTCCTTTGCGGCTGGCGGCTGGTGTCGCGGGCCAGTGCTATGTGGGGGCCTGCTTGGAAGACTTTGCGCTGCCTGAGTGACCTGCTAGCGCTTGACGGCGGGATGGAATGGTCCCCATGAAGTTGGAGTGAGCCGCCATCTTGCGGAGCCTGGAGCCAGAACGGCGCGGATTTTGTGGTGAGGTGGCTGGCCAGACGGAAGCAGAGCGTGAGGCCCGTGGGGCGCCAAGAGGAACCAAGGGTGCAAGAGCCCTCTCCCCACTATCCCCCTGGGAGGTCTCGGGGGACTGCCCCGGCTGCATGAGGCGAGTGTTGGCGCCGGGCCCTGGGAGGCTGGGGCGGACGGCCATGCCGGTGTGAGGACCTGGTGAGGGAGGCTGAAGCCGGGACTGCAGTGGTGCATGTTTATTTATTTATTTATTTAAAAAATTTATAGAGCGCGACTGTCACCTGGCAGGTATCCTGGCGCTGTTAGCTACTCCTGGGGTTTATTGGCGGGGGGGGGGAATGGATTATGGCTGACCTGTTTAGAGGGGTGAAGGAAAGAGCCATGTTTTGATTCGTTTCCTGAAGGGGAGGAGATGAGGGATGTGCTGGCCGAAGTACTGGGCCGGGGGAGGCTTCCCGGCCCTATTGCAGACAGGATGCTGTAGACCTGGGCTGCTGCAGAGGGATCTGGCTGGCTGCACGGAGCTGTGGTGGTGAAGGGAGGCGGAAGCCCAGATAAGCGCAGAGTGGCCTAGGGACATCTCTTGAGTCAGGACGAGCCTTTGTATCTACACCGCCTACCTGGTTACTCCAGGTGGGACCCTGCTTCCCTGCAAAGGAGAAGCCCCATAGACCTTGCTGGTCTAAACCTAAGCGAATATTCGATTCCTGCATGGGTTGCATTTGCCAAGGCCTGTTGACTCCAATCCGGAAGCCGACGCCGCCAACAGCGAAATCCTTCGTGGGACCGTCCGTATCCAGCTCCTGGTCGTCGTCGACGCCTTCTGGTCCACGTGGCTGCAGAGTCAAGCTTCACGACATCACCTGATTGCTTCGTGACATCGCCTGGTTCCTTCCTGGTCACTGGCTAGTGACCCAGACTCTGTCCCCTCTGCTTTCAGGTACTCTTCATCCTCGATCCGCCCTTGGATCCAACCGGACACTTCTCTCCTGGTCGCCTGTGGCATCTTTTTCCAAGGCTCCATAGGATTCAGCGACGAAACCCGACACTATGCACCCGCTTCCTGTGGGTGACGTAACGCGAGTACTCCGGTGCTCCTGTGGGTATTAATTATCCTAGTGTCCTAGTTTTCAGTGGCTTTCTCCTAGTACATCTGGAAGTGTCCTAAAAGAACTAGTTTCTAATTCTTTCGTTCCTATTCTAACTCTATGGTAACTCACGTGTGTGACTAGACACTGCACAAGCATCTCGTGGGCCTCCTGCTCCCTAACTCTTGTTAGTACAGCGTAGCCCCAGCGATTCCCTAGGCCTATCCTTTGTTCGTGACGTGGTTCTTATACCACTATTTTAGTATATGGTTTTACGTGCCCCTAGGGCCCTACTGTATATTGTGCAACTTACTGTATGATAATAAAGTTTCTTGTTATGTGCTTTAGCCTCTGACCTCATAAAGAGTTCAGAGGGGTTGTGTTTATAATAAATACATATATATTTTATATATAACCTGTGTGGTGTCCTTTCATTTGGTATTCAAGCGGTTACATATGGTAAAACAGCTGGCTTCACATGCTCTCTGAAGTTCTAGCCTAAGACTGCTTTGTCGATGCTACCACTAGGATAGCTGGTCTATAAGGTTGACTTTACAACCATCACCATAAGGGTTGTTTGGACTGGTACAGGGTGCCCACTAGAATAGTGGACATCACATATCAGGCCAACGTCTCACACTCAGTTAAAACCAAGGAAATTAGGACAAACAATAACTCCAATAGCTGGGAGTTTGACGTGTCTTTACCCAGAAGAGCTCAGTAATTGGGTCAAAGAGTTAACTAAAGCTGATGTACAGCCTAAAATTGTAAATGTGAGTCAATTAAAAGTAGATTTGGAAGAAATGATTATGGGGACAATAAGTCCAGATAGGTTGGGAACTTACAATGACGAAGAGTTCTTGTTTTTGTGCAAAAGTATTACTTGTAGAGCAAATAACTTCCACAAACAATTGTCAGAAGTGGCGAGTGAATTTGGAATTGATGTTCAAAAATCAAAGGCGTTACAGAAAATGTACCGTATGGCTTTTACTGATAAAGATTTAGGGAGCTTGAATACGGCAGGAAAAAGATTGCAGATAAAAGAATTTGTGAATATCTTGAAGAAATGGTGAACAATAGAAAAATTGAGAATTAAATGGTTGAAAAAGAAGGAAGAAGCCAGTGGAAAGGGAATGTCTATGTTTCCACTAAAAGAAATTAAACAGACAGAAAAGAGTTTGTCCTATGAAAGAATTCCCAGGTGGAGGATACGTCCCTGTACCTTGGACTAGACAGATATATTGTCGTTCACCAATGATTTTCCTAAGTTACGAGAGAAACCGGTTGAGTGGTATAAGCAAGTTGATCGATCTGTGATGGTTTCCAAAGTATTACTGAAAGATTTGGATAGCTTATTTGAAATAGTAATTCCTGCTGATTTGTGGATAGATTGTAAGATTACTGTTGATTGGCCAAAAGATGAGTATCCAAGAGATGCAAAAACAGGTGCCCCATCTGAAGAGGTGATGAAAAAGTATCAAGTCATTATCTTTTTAAAGGGAAAGATCAGTCCAAAGGAAACAGATTGGGTTAAAATTGATAGAACAACTCAAGAGCCTAAGGAGTCTGTTCATGCCTGTTATGAGAGGCTGTTACAGGTGTTTAAACAGTATAGTTGGTTTGAGAATATTGTAGATCAAGATATGGGACATTTAGATATTGATTTATATATGGATTGAGACCCAAAATCAGCCATGATACAACAACATATGGTATGTTGGCAAAGCAAATCGATCAACGAGATTCTAAGATATGCCAAATATTGCAGCGACGACATTGAATCTCGTCTTACAAAGTTAAAGGAGAAGATGATCAGGACACAAGTGAAATTGGCAGAAAAACAAGAAACTAATAATGTTACACAAAAGCAGGGTAGGAGTGGACATGCAAACAATGACATTCGTGGGAAGTTTAAAATGAGTAAAGAAGAGGCTAAAAAGAAATATCCTGGTCATGCTTGCGGAAAGTTGGGGCACTGGAATAACGAGTGTAGACCTGTACATAAGGGTAACGGAGTAAATCAACATTTGAATCCACTGGTGCAGAGTGATGTGACTAGGCAGCAGAAACAGGTAGTTACGCTCCAGTTACAGGTGCCCCAACCGCCTATACCTCCTAACGTGAATTCTCGCATGCAGATGTACAGTGCAAATTCGGGATTTCAAGGAGAAGAGCAGTTTGGAAAGAGTCCATTAGTTACTCAGTATTTGGGGCATGGCAGTGAGCGTGAGTTGGATATGTCACAGTGACGGTGCCTGAGGGGGGAGGCAGAATGAGTACTTGCCGCATCTTTAGCGGTAGATCAGTCAGGTCCATTTATTGATGGAAAGGTAGAAGGAAAAACTATCACCTTCTTATTGGACACTGATGCTATCCGTTCCACTGTAAGAGCAGCGGAAATACCAAACCAACCCCTCTCGGGAGAAACTATCCAAGTTGTAGGCGTTGCATACAAACACTTAGAACTCCTGTCACAGCCCCGATAGAAGATCACATTGGAAATGTTAGAGACATGCATCGGTTTGTGGTGTGTGATACCAGTCTGGTGAATCTCTTGGGCAGGGATTTGTTATGCAAAATAAATTGCACTATTTATTGTACACCGGATGGTGTTGCAATAATGACACAGGATGGGGATGGCGAATACAAAATAATGATGGCCCAACGAGAATCAGAAGTAAGTGAATTAGATTCACTACTGACAGAGGAAGATTTTCCAGAAGAGTTAAAAGGCACAGTGAGATCAGATGTATGGGATTTTACAGGAAGGGAGATTGGATTAATGAGAAATGTGGACCCCATTCAGGTGATAGTGAAGGATGGAGCTGTGTACTCCAATACCCCTCAGTACAAAATGAGTCCAGAAGTAATTGCTTGAGTCACGCCTGCGATTGATCAGATGACTGAACAAGGAATTCTGAAAGAAGTATAGAGCAGTACTTGTAATTCACCCATTATTGGTATCAAAAAGCCTAACGGAAAGTATAGAATAGTACAGGATTTGAGAAAGGTGAATAAAATTGCTGTGCCATGTTGCCTAGTGGTACTGAACCCTGCTGTAATGTTATTCAAGATTCCAGGTGATGCTGAATGGTATACAGTCATTGATTTATGTCAGGCATTCTTTTCTATTCCTTTGCATCCGGATAGCCAATATTTATTTGCTTTCCAGTTTGGCAATTGTGTTTTGGCATGGTGCCGAGTTCCTCACGGTTGTACTGAAAGTCCCTCAATCTTTAATCAGATCTTAAAAAAAGATTTGGAAACACTAAAACTGCCCAGAAATTCTGTCTTGGTCCAATACATTGATGACCTATTACTGGAATATAAAACACAAGAAGCATGTGTAACTGATTCCATTGCTTTATTAACCATTTAGCTGAAGGAGGACACAAAGATTCCCCATCAAAGTTACAGTACTGTAGACAGGAAGTTCAGTACTTAGGCCATAAGATTGAAATGGGGTCTAAGGAAAGTGACACCAGAAAGAATCATTACAATCAAGAAAATGTATCAACACCGAAATCAGAAAGAAGTCAGGATGTTTTTGGGAATGGTTGGATATTGCAGACAGTGGCTATGTGGCTTTTCGTTGATTGCAAAACCTCTGCAAAGGTTGACCCGAAAGGATGTGAAGGACCTGATTGTATTGGATGAAGAGAATATGGAGTCTTTCAATCGATTGCGAAACAGTCTTTGTCAAGCACCTGTGTTGGGAATGCCAGATTATTCTAAAGAGTTTGCATTGTACTGTTGTGAAAGGGATGGATGTGCCCTTGCGGTCCTAACTCAGTAACATGGAATGGCAAGACGTCTAGTAGCTTATTTTTCCACTACTCTGGACTCTGTTGCCGTCGCATTACCTGGTTGTTTAAAAGCAGTAGCAGCCACTTGTGTACGCTTGGAACAGAGTGACTCAATTGTGATGGGTTACCCAGTGAAGGTCTATGTGCCTCACTATGTTGAGATACTTCTAACTGGTACTCATACTCAACATATGACAAATAGTAGGCTGACTAAATATGAGAGAATGATCCTAGGTGCTGAAAATGTGAAAGTGATAAGATGCACTACTGTGAATCCTGTCACTTTATTGCAAAATTCAAGATGTGAAGAGGTGAGAGAAGAAGCAGAACATGACTGTTTGGAAGTGACAGAGCTTTGCACTAAGCCCAGCCCAGATATTTCAGATCAACCGTTGGAGGAATCAGACTGTGAATTGTTTGTGGCCGGATCATGTATGAGGAATGCTAAGGGTGAATTGTGTGCTGGTTATGCTGTATGTACCTTGACCTGAGCCCTGGAAGACTCATGTCTAAAAGGCATAAATTCTGCCCAAGTTGCACAGCTGGTCGCTCTCACCAGAGCTTGTAAATTGGCAAAAGGTCTAAAAGTAATGATTTTCACCGACAGTCAGTACGGTTTTGGAGTTGTACATGACTTTGGTCAATTATGGATGCAAAGAGGATTCATGACCTGCTCTGGCTCACCAATTCGGAATGGGAAAACTGTAAAGGAATTACACGAAGCTTTACAGTTACCAAAAAGAGTTGCAGTTGTAAAATGTGCTGCACATCAATCTGGAGACGATAATGTGACCTGGGGTAACAGATACGCAGATCAATTGACACATTACTGTCCTTAAAATACCCTAGCCATAAATAGATCGATAGAAGGAGGAAATACTGAACGCCATCTTATGTTCACCACCACATTTGAAACGTGGGACGAGGTGAAACAAATGCAGGAAGAAGTTAGTGACAAAGAGAAGGAAGAATGGAAGAGAGCAGGTTGTAGGAAAAATGATGAAGAGATCTGGGTATACTATGATGGAAGACCAGTATTGCCAGATTCATTGCTTTCTCACATGGCCCGGATGTACCATGGGCATGCGCACATTGGACGAGATGCCATGGTAAGAATGTTCAAGCAATCCTGGTATAATCCCAAATTTAGGTTGATTCCTGAAAGCCTCTGCCAAAGGTGTGTTATCGGTCAGAAACAAAATCCAGGAAGGAAGACAGTTGTAAGTTGGGGTGTAATTGGTACAGCAGAGGGACCTTCTACCCGACTACAACTCGATTTTATTGTATTGCCGCCATGTAACGGACTAAAGTATGTCTTGGTCATTGTTTGTTTGTTTTCTCGCTGGGTGGAAGCCTACCCAACGAGAAGGAATGACAGTTTTACTGTAGCAAAACTGTTACTGAGAAAATTAATCCCGGTATTTGGTTTTCCCGGGATATAAATCAGATAGAGGATTACATTTTAATAATTAGATAATTCGAATGATCTGTGTTGCTTTACAAATTGAACAGACATTGCATTGTGCCTACAGACCAGAGGCATCCGGTATTGTGGAACAAATTAATGGCACGATAAAGTCAAGATTAGGGAAGGTGTGTGCATCCACAACACTAAAGTGGCCTGATGCGTTGCCCTTTATTAATGAGTCTCCGAAGTGTACCTGACAAAAAGGCTGGATTAAGTCCCCACGAGGTGCTGATGGGAATAGCAATGAGACATGCATACATACCTGCAAATAAATTGATGAACCTATCTGATGGTCGCGTACTGGACTATTGTAGAGGAATGGCGGATCCGGTGCGTTCTGTGTCTTGCCAGGTTGGAGAAGATTTTATGTAAAGAGAGTGAGCGACCCAATATACCCTTGCGGGCTTGGACAAATAATATGTTCAAAGAATGAGCCAGCAAGGGGTTTTGTTTAAAATTCTAGGTTGTTGCCACTGTGGGACTTAAATGAAAAAGTTATCCACACTACTATCAGTTAGTGGCTGAGTGTAATTTTTACTAAAACAAATCAATATTGTTACCACACTAACAAAATGAAAAAATACAAAAACCAGTTTTTTTTTGTCAAACGATTATTATTTTCTTTACAGCAAATGTAGAAAGGGTACTGTAAAATGTATTTGGGATATACAAGGAGCGTCCTATATACTCCTACAATACATCTCCAGATAAGTCTATACTGCTAAAGAGTGAAGACACAATGATTTCAAATCAACAAGATAAATGAAAATCAATGATGATTGGTAAATATCAAGCAGAGTTAGACTTTGTAGTCGACGTTTCGGTCTTTCGGAAATTGTTTCATAAGACCATCATCAGGACTTGAGTTTTGTGCATTAAAAATGATGACCCTGAGAGAAAATTCAGGTTCTGATACAAACACTTCACAAAAACGCTGTTGCTCCGACGCGGTCAACGCGAGTTGCTCCGTTCCTTTTGGATTTTTCAAATCGTGATAATCCATCCCCGTCTTCTGAAACCATATCAACAGTTGATAATTGGATTTTATCTGCTGTGCTTCAAAAACTATTCACACAAGTGCCTATTTTGCCTTGAAGCTCCGGATTTAATATTCTGCAGCACCTTATTGATTGGTCTCGACTAGCATCACTGACCCTCATGGGAAGTGTTTGTATCAGAACCTGAATTTTTCCTGAAAGCTTTCTCTTCTGTGCTCTACCATATCCAAAAACGGTCTTTCTTCATAATGCAATCCGCAAGTTAGATTATTATTATGAGCATAGTCTAGATCTAATGGTTTAATAAAATGGAAAAATTCACCCATATAACGTGCATGTTTCCCACTTTCTACTTTTTTCAGTCTTGGTATAATTAGGACTTTAGAAAATACTAAGTCTACATCTGTATATTGATACTCCAATTTACCTTCCATGTAAAATAGACTACTTAGTACACCTCATGAAATAGCATATGTTAAAGACAGATGATGGTAGGTTATACCCTCAGAGACGGACGGTGGTAATTTCAAGCAAATATTACAATCGCTCACATTCATGGTATTAGTATACTCAACAGTTTAGTAAATACATTTAAAGAGAAATCATTTGTTGATTCATCATGACGGAAAATACCTCCATCTGTTTGCATATCATTAGTTTTCGTTTTTTGTTTAGCAACCTCTTTCATTCTTCCATTAAAGACATTATTTGTGTTATTTCCCTCGTTATTCACATTAAAAATTGGTACGACAACAAATCATAAGATCCACAAGCAGGTTAGTAAAAGAACATTACATAAACAAAATGTAATACATCTACGTTTTAGTTTAGATTTTGATTGTCCAGTCACTTCGTTGCCTGCCATTTTAGTGTTCTACAAAAATTGGAAAAAGAGAAAAAAATCTAACAATTATTCTATGTTAAGGCCTAAGGAAACGATAAATGAACTCTTATAATAAAAATATATAAATAAAGGTCGTGTAATCCTACACCTAATGACGTTTGTCTTCACCGTCCTTGGAAATTTCCGAGTCCATAGATGTCTTGATCTGACAAAATAAATTTCCTTCATCTTAAATTGTAACTGTTCTTGCTAAGGTGGTCTTAATTTGTTCTCATCTTCTTTTTCAGTATCGCTGCTCTCGTGTTACTCACTTAGACCTAAACTTTCAAACTCATCGAGGATTACATAGGTCCATTCAGGGGCTTTGTATTTTCTGCAAGGAACTCTTGTTCTTTTCGATCGCCTTCTTTTGTTTTCAAGTAGACCTGCCTGATCTGTCTGACTTGAAATCTTGTTGCTTTGTTCTGGTCTTCTTCTTAATCTTCTTCTAACTATTCTGCATTTTAATCTTCTTGCCCCACTTGGCCAACAATCTCCCTTTCTAGGTTTCTTTGCCCGCACTATCTTATCACCTTCTGTGTTCTGTTCACCATTTCTCTTATTTTGTCTTATTTCTATCTGTTTTTCTTGGCTTTCTTGATATTCAGTCTCTGTAGGTTCAGTGCTTGATTATGTCTCACTAGCTATTTCTCCTTCTAATTCTTTCGAAGGCTCTTTTTCTTCATGAATGGTCTGTAATCTCATCGGTTTCTTCTCCTGTTTCAACAGCTATCTCACCTTCTCCTGGTTCAATAGCAGCCTCACCTTTTTCTGACTCAACAACAGTCTATTCTGTCCCAGTATCTGGTGCCCATTCTACTCAACTTGTGCTTGGCTGCTCATTGTCAAAAGGTTCATCAGAATCTGTCACTCCAGACTCTTCAGCTTAACACACTTCAGCTACTAGTTGTAGATTTTGGTTTCTCAGTTGCTGCTCTTCGGGTCTTTTGATTGGACTTGGGACTAAACTGGTATGGCTTGCATGAATCCAATTTGGCAAACCAAAACACTTCCATGCTGTGGTCATCACCAGTATGATCTGGTAAGGGTCGCTCCAACGGGGTTCTTGACATGTCTTCCTCACGTGCTTTTTCACTAGGACCCACTCTCCAGCATTCAGGTCGTGTGCTTGATCTCGCTGAGTCGGTGTGGCATCTCCTCCAACCTGTTCAAAGAATGAGCCAGCAAGGGGTTTTGTTGTTCATTCCTGGGCGCTGTCTTTTCTCGCCCCCCCCGTGCCCCTGATCGCTGTTCCCGCCGCTGCTGCCCCTGCGGCCCCGCCCCGCCGATTCGTTAACCCCTGCCTCCCCCGCCTCCCAGCTGCTCCTCCCTCCCAGCTCCCCTTAAAATGATGGCAGCTGCGCCGCTGGCGGGCCACTGGCGCGCCAAAAGCACGCCTAAGGCAAGCCCCGTCTGCACCTGTCCACGCCTGGACCGCGTCCAGCGCCAGAACCCCTGGACCCCGTGAACGCCACGATACCAGACTCCACTACGATGCCAGCAGCCTCTACGCACTCAACGCCGGCCTAAACCACACCTGCTTCCAGGCCACCCCGAAACGGACCCTTCTCCTGCCGCACCTGCAGCTTCACCTGCGACAAAACCACCAAACCTCCAAGGACTGGACCCAACCACCTCTGCTGCATACTCCTCAACACCCGCTCCGCACGCAAACACGCCGTCGAGCTCTGGGATCTGCTCGACACCTCCGCCCCAGACGTTGCCTTCCTGACCGAGACCTGGTGGAACGACTCCTCGGCGCCCGACATAGCCATAGCCATAGCCATCCCGGACGGCTACAAGATCACCCGCAGGGATCGCGCCAAGGGAAGCGGAGGAGGAATAGCCATCGTCCACAAGTCCACCCTCAAGGTCACCACCCACGCAGACGACACCCTCAACACTGCCAAACACCTACACTTCCGAATCCACACCGACCCCAACACCACCCTCAGAGGAACACTCATCTACAGACCCCGCGGACCCCGGGCTCAGTTCAGCAACTCCATCGCCGACCTCGCCAGCACCCACGCACTCGCCTCCACAGACTACATCCTCCTCGCGGACCTGAACTTCCACCTCGAGAACAACAACGCCAACTCCGCCACCCTGATCGCCAACCTCGCCAACCTCGGCCTCAGACAACTCGTCACCGCACCCACCCACGCCGCCGGCCACACGCTGGACCCCGTCTTCTCCACAAGCAGCCACGTCGCCTTCAACCACACCACCGAACTCCACTGGACCGACCACCACTGCATCCATTCACCTTCAAGAAACCAACCACGCACCACCGCACCCAACAGCTGCCTTGCCGCTGCTAGGGCAAAGTCACCGAAGACCCGCTGATCACCACCCTCGCCCAGAACTCACCCACTGACCCCACCAACCCAGACACCGCATCCCGTAACCTCAGACAGTGGATCGACGACTGCGCCAACATCCTCGCCCCGCTCAAGGAACCCTCCAACAGCCACGCCAGCAAGAGAGCCACCTGGTTCACCAACGAACTCCAGACCTCCAAACACGCATGCCGGAAACTGGAGAAAATATGGCTCCACGAACGCACACCGGACAACCACGCAGCCCACAAGGATGCCACCCGCAGACATCACCACCTCATCAGACTAGCCAAGAGATCCTCCTTCAAAGACCACTTGGATAACAACGCACACGACAGCAAAGAGCTCTTCAGCATCGTAAAGGAACTCTCCAACCCCAGCGCCAACCACATCCCGCCCTTGCAAGAACTGTGCGACTCACTAGCCATCTTCCTCCATCGCAAGATCGTTGACATCCACGACAGCTTCAACACCACAACCGCCCCAACTAAGCCAGACTCCACCTACCCTGTGAACACCACCAGTGCCATCCGCCTGACCTCCAGGTCCAACGTCAACGACGACGAGACACGCAAGGTCATGAACTCCATCCACTCAGGGTCTCCGTCAGACCCGTGCCCACACCACGTATTCAACAAAGCAGACACAGCCAAAGCAACCCAACTACGGAAGGTCATCAACATCTCCTTCGAAACAGCAACATTCCCGGAAAGCTGGAAGCACTTCGTAATCAACGCCCTCCTCAAGAAGCCCAAGGCGGACCCCAAAGACCTCAAGAACTTTGGGCCCATCTACCTGCTCCCGTTCCCGGCAAAGGTCATCGAAAAAATGGTCAACAAGCAACTGGCCCGCCACCTGGAAGACAACAACATCCTGGACCCACCCCAATCCGGATTCACACAAAACTATAGCACCAAGACAGCCCTCATCGCCGCCACAGACGACATCAGGTGCCAACTAGACAACGGCAAAACATCAGCCCTCACCCTCCTGGACCTGTCGGCCTCCTTCGACACGGTCTGCCATCGCACTCTAAAGACACGCCTACTAGAAGCCGGAATCCAAGAGAAGGCCCTTGACTGGACCACGTCCTTCCTCTCCGGCAGAACCCAGAGCGTCCGCCTCCCACCCTTCCAATCCGAAGCCATCAACATCATCTGCGGCATCCTCCAGGGATCATCCCTCAGCCCGACTCTGTTCAACATCTACATGGCCCCCCTCACACAAGTGGCTCACCATCACGACCTCAACATCATCTCCTACGCCGACGACACCTAGCTCATCCTCTCCCTCACCAAGAATCCACACACCGCCAAAACCAACTTTCACGAGAGAATGAAGGCCATCGCCGACTGGATGAGGAGCAGCCAGCTGAACTCGGACAAGACGGAGATCCTCATCCTCTGACCCACCCCCTCAGCCTGGGACGACTCCTGGTGGCCGATCACACTGGGAACAGCACCAACACCCACCAACCATGCACGCAACCTAGAAGTCATCCTCGACCCCTCCCTCTCCATGTCTAAGCAGGTCAACGCTGTCTCCTCCTCCTGCTACAACACCCTCCGCATGCTCCGCAGGATCTACAAGTGGATTCCGACCGAAACAAGAAAAACGGTTACACAGGCCCTCGTCAGCAGCAGACTGGACTACGGCAACGCACTCTACGCAGGAATCCCAGCCAAACACCTACGACGACTACAACGCATCCAAAACGCCTTCGCCCGACTGATCGTCAACGTCCCCCGCCGCAGCCACAGCACCCCCCACCTGAGAGACCTACATTGGCACCTCTTCGACAAGAGGATCACCTTCAAGCTCCTCACCCACGCACACAAAGTACTACACAACGCCGGACCAGCAAACCTGAACAGCAGACTCAGCTTCTACATCCCCACCCGCCAGCTCCGCTCCGCCAGCCCCGCACTCGCCGCTGTCCCCTGCATCCAACGAACGACCTCCGGCGGAAGATCCTTCGCCTACTTCGCCGCCAAGACCTGGAACACCCTCCCTACCCACATACGACAGCCCCAAGACCTACTCGCCTTCAGAAGACTCCTTAAGACCTGGCTCTTCGAGCAGTAGCAGAACCCCCTCCCCTCAGTGCCTTGGGACCCTCCCAGGTAAGTAGTGCACTCTACAAGTAGTCTGATTGATTGATTGATTGATTGATTGAAAAAGCTGCTAAGCTAAAAACACAAGAACCACCTTGGACATTTCGGGCCCGATGTAGGTGGCCATTACCGGTCGGTAACGGCCGAATTCGGCCGTTACCGACCGGTAAATGGGTCATTGAGATGTAGGGGGCTATATTTTACAGAATCGGTAAATTTACAGAATCGGTAAATTTACCGATTCTGTAAAATTCCTGATGTAGGTAGCACTGTTTCCAGTGCTACAGGCCTTTTAGATTCGGTATTTTACCACCCAATCCAATTGGATGGTGAAATACCGAATCCAGGTGTGCATGCACATCTGTGCATGCACACCTGTGCCATGTGACAGACAGACATGCCCTTAGGGCATGTCTGTGTGCCACATGGCACACATGCCTGTATTTGGGGTGCTAGAGGGTGTCAAAGTGACACCCCCTGCACCCTTGCTAAAATCGGTATTTACCGAATCGGTAAATACCGAATCGGTAATGCCCATTGATTCCTATGGGCTTCAATGCCCATAGGAATCAATGGGCATTACCGATTCGGTATTTACAGAATCGGTAAATACCGAATCTTAACGATTCGGTATTTACCGAATCAGAAATACCTACATCTCCCCTCCTCTTTTTTACCACTTCTTAAATACCGATTCGGTATGAATCGGTATTTAAGAAGTGGTAAAAAAGATTTACCTACATCGGGCCCTTCGTGAGGGAAAATATGAAAAGAGTGAAACTTATGCTGCAATGTCCCTGGACTGGTCACAGAAAGGAAAGGTGTGTTTGTTGAGAGCAAAGACTAACTACAACAATTATTTTATTGGCACTAGTGAATACGAGCATACTTTCCAAATTACTGGAGGTTGGGGATTAAAGGGTGTGACTGATCCGGTTTCCCATGGGATATATTATGTGTGTGGTAGAAAAGCATATTACAGGTTACCTGCCCACTAGTATGGGAGTTGTTACTTTGGGATTGTCTTTCCAAAGGTCTATCGTATAGACCAAAAAGATCATAGTGTCAAAGAAATAAAGCAAGGATGAACACGTAAAAAGAGAGCAAGTTTTTCTGAAATAGTAGGGGATTTATTTTCTACACTAATACACTCAGTTGGGGTAGTCCTAAATTCACATAAAATTCGAAAACTGTCTACAGTACTTGATCGTTTATCAACAAATACTGCTGGTGGATTTTCAATGATCGATACCGAAATGAGGCAATCAGATCAATGTTTTTGCAAAATAGACTTGCCCTTGACATTCTTTTGGCAACGTTGAAAATTCAACACTATTGTACCTATATCCCTGATAAAAGTAAAGGGATAGAGGGATATTTTAGGAACATTACTAAGCTGCTGTTTTTCAATATTTTGGAAAAGTCTTTTGGGAAAGATAGTAATGCCAGTGCTTTCAATAGCAACAATAGTTTTATTGATAATAATAGGGTATACATGTTGTAAGTACATGAAAAGAAGAAAAATTCTATTAGATAATAAGAATAAAAAGAGAGGAACAAAGAGAAAAAGAGATGAAAGAGTTAGATGAGATAAATGAAGAATATTATGATATAATGAAAAAACTAAATGAGAGTGCCATGAAATAAGAGAAAGTACTAAAACTCTAGATAAATTGAAAGGTGGTACTCGGTATGGTGAATATTTATGACGGCTTCAAAAGCCATCAGAGGGGGGAATTGATGGAGCGGGGTTTCGCAAACAGAAACCAGCCTGAATCAAGTACCGCTTTAATACGTACTAATTTTAAGTAGTATTAGTATGCAGCTACACACCACACATGGGGAATTTACCTTGTAGAATACATAGAATTAATCTTAGCAATACGTAAATGATCAAGTCTGTAATAATATTGTGTGTAGAATGTGTTTTGAATGTATTGCATGCAAAAGAAACAATTTATGGACGGAAGCTGGACAATGAAAACATTCAACCCCAAGTCACAAGGATCTGGGTTCAATCCATCATTCTTTTGCTCACCACACCACCCCAGTTCGGAGCCAGCCATATGCAAATCAGTCTTGACCCTGTTCCTTGTGGGAACAGTCCAGCCCGAACCGCCAAGCCAGGTCCTCCCTGGAATGGAAACAAGCATCCTGGGACCGGTTTCAGGGCATCACCCTTCATCAGCCAGGCTAGCTTGAATCCAGTGGTGTGGTGAGAATATCCCTAATTAGGATGGATATGCCCAAGCATGATTCCCTTGCTCACTGTGCCACTGGATTCAAGCTAGCTTGGCTGATTAAGAGTGACATCCCCTGAAACCGGTCCCAGGATGCTTGTTTACGGTCCAGGGAGGACCTGGCCAGGCAGTTCGGTCTGGACTGTTCCCATGGGGCACAGGATCAAGACTGATTTGCATATGGCTGGGTCCAAACTGGGGTGGTGTAGTGGGCAAAAGAACAATGGATTTAACCCAGATCTTTTGACTGGGGTAGAATGTTTGCATTTTCAGCATTCCATCCATCATTTATTTGCTATAACACTTTTCGTCCAAAGTGGGATGGGTATGCCCAGACGTGGGCTCCTTGCTCACTGTGCCACTGGATTCAAACTAGCCTGGCTGATGAAGGGTGACACATCCTGAAACGTGTACTAGGTTGCTTGTTTCCGGTCCAGGGAGGACCTGGCCTGGCAGTTTGGTCTGGACTGTTCCCATGGGGCACAAGGTCAAGACTGATTTGCATATGGCTGGGTCCAATCTGGGGTGGCGTAGCGGGCAAAAGAACTATGGATTTAATCCAGATCTTTTGACTGGGGAGAATGTTTGCATTGTCAGCATCCCATCCATCATTTGTTTGCTGTAACAGAATGAATGTATTGCATGGCATATTGCAAATATATGTAGTGAAAAAGCATGATGTGCGTTGTTTTGTTATAAAACATTTCTGCTTATGCTATGCTAGGGTAACTGTTAACATGGACTAGAGTTAAGGTGGGTGGTAAACAGTGAAGATTCCATTATCACATTATTATTAAATGACTGCTTTCCGTTCTTTTAGTAAATGGACGGTTCTCCATTTTGGGTCGTTAGTTGAACTGTGATGAGTGAAACTTGCAGCGCGCACAAACCACGTAGTGGAGTGGCCCAAGATGCTGAACAAACTGAAAGAGCATGGCACGGTGAAGGACATGATGTTTGACGTGCAGCCAACTCCAGAGGCTCCGTGTGAAAACCCACAAAATGTTAACTGTAATAAAAGTGTTCTTGATTTGATACATTCACCTCATGAGAGAATAGGAATGCATGCTGAATATGTTGGAACTAAAAGTTCGACAATGGGGTAGTCAAGGAAAGCATGACATAATGGTAGGATGATCATCCGCCCCCCCCTTTTGACCTATCATCTAGCTAGACGGGGTGTTTTAGCAACTTTAGTGTGATGAAATCTGTATTGGTAAGGGTATAAAGAATAGGTGATTTAGGGGCGGGTTGTAAGCGAGGACGGCAGACGAAGCTGCTGCATTAGGCATGAGGAGAGAAGGGTGCGTTGCCGATTGTCGGGTTGCAGAGAGGCCTAGCTGTTCCAGTCCTATCTTTATCCTGATCTTAGAGTCTTTAATCCCTGAATCTTTGTCTGGGGGTCCTCCACCGCTACCTAGGCCTGGGTGGTGGTTTTTTTCATTCTTGTTCTTTGGGTTGGTATATTTGATACTTAATCCATGTTCTATTGTCTCTTCATCTATCTTTCTCATATCAAGATTTGATTTATGCACTTCTGATGTCTCTTCATCTATCCCCTCATGCAACTTAATGTTATTTTGAGATTGATTTGTTGATGACTTTAGAGTGCATTTTCTCTCATGAGGTAAATTTAATGACTAATGCATTTGAGTTAGATACATTTAACAAATTAAAAACAATGAGTCTGTGATTATTTTTGTCTGATTATTGATTAACTGTTGCCTTCAATTTTTCAACTAATTGGTCCATCGACCAAGAAGACGAAAATTTGAACAAGAAGGTTTATAGTCGAAAAATGTTAATATTGAATATGAAGTGGTAAAAAATGTGTAAACTTGACACCAGAGCCACAGCGACTTGGGTGTATGTGTACGGGCCAAAGAAAATAAATAAATGAGTGTTTGTCCCTGTCCAATTTATTGGGTCTGCGCTGGATCACCCACTTCAGCCCTCTCGCCACCCCGAGACACGCCGTTGAACTTTCTTCCTGCACCTCCATGCGTGAACATCAGCCAAGGCATTCTAACATGTCCAAACAGGACACAGCTTTCGATAAGCCTCGCGCCAAAGAAACAGAATGTGAAGTGATGAAGTCTTGTATGCAAATAAGGACAGTTGCAAACGTGAACAAGTGCCAAGGCTGCCACCCTAGGATCCAGCAGCTGAGCTACAGCGTGGGCCACCACAGGCACTGCCTTCCTCGAGATAGGCTCTGCTTACACAATACCAGTGCCTGCTTTATGTGATTTCCACTGAATAAACAACAATCGCATGGTTATGCCCACAGAATTTTCACCGGTAGAAAAATGTACAAGCTTTAAGGGCTGTACAAAATTTCATTAAAATTACACTAAATTCAAACTATAAGAAAAACAGGCAAGCAAAACACCACAACGGCAATCCTCTTCTTTATAGCAAAAAAACACATCACACTGAGTCATCTCGGCCGCCGCAGGAATGCAAGCCTGACAAAACAAAAGCGTGCAGCGTGACGCTGGATGGCTGCAGTCAAACCCTCCGTGGCGAGCATCAAATGGCTGAGAGAGCCGAAAGTTCCAGTCAGGGCTGTCCTTCTTAAGACATGCTGTCTGCTGTGCCGGTGTTGTAACCGACTGGAACACCAGCAGGATTAGCCAAAATCCTCGATAAGTCTTGGTTCTCCATGTTCCCATGGCAATTAAATCTGCCTTTAAGCAGGCTTGTTAAATAAAGGCTGTGCCAGTTTAAAAGAAAAAAGTTGCGGCTGTGGGTTACAGCTCTTGCCCACGGCATATGTGCGCTCCGTGGCGGGGGGCGTTGAAGCAAGAAGCAGTGATAATGAGCGTGCAAGGAAAAAGAATGCATTAAAGCGGGTGCCATGCTGAAAGAAAGCATGGTGCTTGTGTACTGCGAGTGAAGCGGCCCCATGGTAATGAATAAGTTGTCCCCCAAAAAATACATTAAAGACCTACACTGTAATGAAACTGTAATTGGCCAGTGCTCCTGGCCTAAAAAGTGAAGTAATGTAACAGGAGCACCGGCCAATAAGGAAAATGGAAACAAAAGTGACGCACCACTGAACAAATGGCAAGCGCCAGGCGGGATTACACTCAGTACAAGTGATTACCACAGGTTTTGCAGACAGCGCATGTGCACTGATGCTCGATCTAAAAGTATGGGCAGAGAGAAGGAGAGGCTTCAACACCATACTGGACTACTGCATGCCTCGCAGATAGAGCAGCGCATGCGCGCTGCTGCTAGGCTCGACCTAAAAAATAGTACCTTTATCACAGCTCGATCTGCAGAAGTACAGCAATCAAGCAGAATCAATCTTTACTTGGCTCATGATGTAGTAGAAAGAAGAGGGAGTGAAACTGGCACACACTGGCCAATGAGAAGGCAGAAAATAAAGAGTGACAATGAAGTCAGTGAATGGTAAGCAAAGGGCAGGCTGCAAAAGCCCATTGTTGTATACAATATCTTTCACAAGCGACGGCATGTGGGAGGCCACTGCTCAATCCAATCTACTATTCAACTGGGCTGCCTTTACAATTAGTACACCACTGATTGCCAGCCTGCTTCAGAAGTCCTATGTTATCTGCTACTATGACCTCCCCACCACTGTAGATGTCGGAGTTGGATAAAAATGAAGACATTTTTTACACAATTACAAAAAAAGGCTGGTAAATGTCAAATTCTATAGAAATCAAAAAACAATGCTTTAAGCAGAAACTTCTGTGTCAAAGACTTGGACTTCTGCACTTTGTAGTTTGCAAATTGTAGTCTAGCACGCAAGCACTTAGTCCAACCTTTGTTACGCAAGCTAGGTTTTCGACTGTGTAGAGTAGCTCTGCTCCACTTAGTTTTTAAACGCAGATGAAACTTCATTATTTGCATGTGCCTTACTGAAAGCAGCCGTTCAGGCCAGAAAATCCACAGGTGGCCAACTTTCCTGCACCGACCCTCCCTATGTTGGACGGCGTTTGTAGGGGAGTAGGGTTTGCTTCCTATCGTCACCCCCACTTTTTGCTCTGATACACTGGTGTTTCGACTTTAGTGTGGCTGTGGGCCTGCTAATCTGACCCACAGCCCAGCTGTTCTCTCTCTAAATTCATACCATGTACTTTAGGTACATATCCAATTGGGTATTGGGTCACCTTGTGAGCCCCTGTATAGTGTACCATAGGTACCCAGGGCATAGGTGCATCCAAGGCCTACCAGGGGCTGCAGCATGTATTATGCCACCCCTGGCTGGCCATCCAAACTGACACAACTGGCTGATCACTCAGCTGGGGCAAGGTCGTGTAATAACCCCTTGCTTAGGTATAGTATCCCTATACCTACCATTACATATAGACACAGATATACCTATAAGTCACTCCTATGGCAGGCCTTAACAATCGTGGAGGCAGAGTGCTTGGTTTTATGTGAGATGGTGCTCTAGCATGAGCTGAGCCTGTCTGCAGCTTTCTGAACCATGTCCCTATAGCTGTTCTATGATATAGCCATACCATATACTCTTAAGTGCATTATAATCCTCGCGGTTAATGCTAACTTTGGTTTGGCTTTATCAAAACATGTCGTGTAAGGTGTCATACGCTTTGGAATACTACCCCACCCGCCAGCCAGTGGAGTAGTGTGGCTCACTGGTTAGAGGCAGCAGGCCTGAGAGCAGATGTCAGCCCGGGACCAGGGTTCAATTCCCGACGCGGCAGGGTCTTGGACCTGGGTCAGCGGACTCGATAATTCTCGCTTCGGTGCTTACTCTAATCAGGGGTTCCACTCGGCAACTCTGGGCATTAGCTTGCCTAATCTCCACAACGGCCCCACCAATTCCGGGGATGCCTGGCTCCACCTTGGGGACTCCCAGCAGGGACCATCCCACAGGGAAAGCCAGGACGGGTTCCCCAGAGTTATACAGCGCCGGGACGCCCCGTTGCTGGGGCAGCTGTGCGCTTTACAAGTATACTACATTTACATTTATTTACATTCCACCCTTCTAGAGGGAGAAGACATGTAGTTGTAGCTTTACCCGGTTAAAGTTAAACTGAGCCTCAGCATCACAAAATGGATGCTGCTGCCACAGACACGAGTCTGACCTCCTGCTGCTGGACGAAACTCCGGCAGGGGAGGCCTGGACAATAGGTTTCCTGCCTTGGGAGGTGCTAGCACCTCCCCAGACAGGCTATAGTGTATTGGGGCAGGGTGGGTTGAAAGAAATGAGACACTGCCTGGGGCACACAAGGTGCTCCATGCATAGCCCGGTTCAAACCAGTTGCCGGGGCACTCCAGCCCCAGCTCTGGCGCGAACCACCCCCTTCCCAGGTTCCACCCATAGGAGGGACCTAGCCGGTAATCCAGCCCCTTAGATTAGTATAAAGCTAGGAGCTGAGTCTAGAGACTTTAGATTATCCTGAACTGAAACTCTGAAACGAAACTCTGGACCTTCGACATTCTACTGCAACTAGAAGACTGAAGAATCTCCCTTGTGGTCAAGGAGTGACCACCCTGTGCAAATAGGCACCATCAGTGACTTGCCGGTTTGCTTTGTCGATGCTCCCGCTGGAACCCGAAGACTTAGCGACGCAGCCTCTGGACTTCCAGCCTTCTCTGACTCCGACCCACATCCACGGCAAAGCTGAGACCCGTGGCGGACACGAGAGACCGGACAACCTGCAGTACCTGCTTTTTGCTAACTGTGCAGCTTCTGAGGCGTCCTCGAAGTTGTGCATTGGGACCTGAGAAGCCCAAACCCCGAGCAGTAAGTGCACCGAAGCTCAGCCCTCCACACTCCACGAGTGCCGCGCGGGGCCTGTGCCTGCATTTCTCCTCGACGCGTTTTCGCGGTTGCTAGCCCGTTGGCTAGTGGCCCTCCTGAAGACACCCTATTGAATCAACCCTGCTTGCCTGCTTGCTCCTGCTTTCCTGTAAAGGGGAAGCTCCACAGACCTTTCTGATCTGAACTAGAAGCCGATCTTCCCTTCCTGCGTTGGTTGCCTTTGCCAAGGCTTGTTGACTCCAAGTCGGAAGCCGACATCGCCAACAGCGAGATCCTTCGTGGGACCGTCCGTATCCAGCTCCTGGTCGTCGTCGACGCCTCCTGGTCCACGTGGCTGCAGAGACAAGCTTCACTTCTTCACCTGATTGCATCTCGACATCGCCTGGTTCCTTCCTGGTCACTGGCTAGTGACCCAGACTCTGTCTCCTCTGCTTTCAGGTTCTTCACTTCCTCGATCCACCCTTAGATGCACCCGGACATCTTCCTCCTGGTCGCCTGCAGCATCTTCTTGCAGCTCTCCAAAGGATTCGACGACAAAACCCGACACGAAAGAACACCTATGCACCCTGCTTCCCTGGGTGAGGTAACTCGAGTACTCTGGTGCTCCCGTGGGTAATAACTATCCAAGTGTCCTACTTTAACTGGGTTTTCCCGTAGTCCACCCGGAAGTGTCCAAAATCAACTACTTTGTAAACTTTACGTTCCCATTGAAAGTCCATGAGAACCCGCGTGTGTGTTTAGACACTGCACACGCATCCTGTGGGACTCCTGCTTCCTAACCTTTGGTTATTCAGTGTAGCCTCAATGATTTCCAAGGCCCTAGGCCTACTCACCTTTTCTGAAGTGGCTCTTATACCCCTTACTTAGTATATGGTTCGTGAGGCCCCTAGGGCAGAATTGTATTTGTGCAACTTATAGTATGCTTATTGAGTAACTTGTGCTGTATCTCGAACTCTGACCTCATAAAGAGTGCAGAGGGGTTGTGTTAGAAATAAATACATATATATTTGATATATACCTGGTGTGGTGTCCTTTCATTTGGTATTCAAGGGATTATTGTTGGTAAAACAATTGGCTTCACATGCTCTCTGAAGTGTTAGCCTGAGACTGCTTTGTCCATGCTACCACTAGGATAGCTGGTCTATAAGGTTGACTTTACAACCATCACCATAAGGGTTGTTTGGACTGATACAGGGTGCCCACTAGAATAGTGGACATCACATACCAGGCCAACTTCTCACAGCGTTAGGTTGAGGTGGCCCCACCCAGGGCTTTAAGTACAATGAAAAAACTAGGGGGTCTCTAAAAGGGGCGTGGCCAAGGTAATTAAGGGCATGCCTTCAAAACATGTAGGCAAAAATTCTGCACTTAGCATAGTGTGCCGCCCGTCTTGTATTTTTCTGTTTCTGTCATTGCATCTAGATATATGATACAAAAAGTATTATCACACGTACAAGTCAGGACTATTGGCTTTGTCAATGTTGTTAGCTGCATATGATAAATTAGCAGCAACTCTCCACGTGGTGTCCTTCACCCTCCCCTCCTCTTTCCCGCCTTCATTACCTGTCTACTTTACTTCCCCAGCTCCTTCCCCCTCCCTTGAATCTTTCCCCTTGCTTGCTTTTCCCCTTACGTATCTGTGCTTATTGTTTATCTCGACCTTACAAGTAACTATGTTGCCATGCTCTAATAACTGTGTAACCTTTGTAACGATGTAACCTGTAACTATGATCTGATGCTCATGTAAAGTGCTCTGATACCTCCGGGTCTAGCTAGCGCTATATAAATCACCCTCAAAATAAAAATAAAAAATTCAATAGAATTAAAATGAAAAAGCTTCCACTTAAAGCCCTGGTGACACCACGACGATGTTGCTACTCCGAGTTTCAAAACGGGAATGGAATTAAAGAGAGAAAATGACTCTCTTTAAAGGATTTCCCTTCCCCTGCTGTCACTGCAGTCCGGAAAAAAATTGACCGCCTGTGCCAAGGCACAAAACAGAGCCCGATACAGACCCATTTCAAGGCCCCCTTTAAAAAACTGCCTGTGCTCAGACCCGATGAGACTCGGCCCACTTAAAGCCCTGTCTCCGCCTTTATTTTCAGTATCAGTTAGGAGCACACGTTAGACCCTTCTTGAGGTTTTTGTTCTCCTTTCTTAATTGCAAACTATGTTTGTGTTTTGTTAATATGGTTATACGATGAATTCAGAGACTTAAATCGCACTGATATAATCACACTTTGGATTGTTCTTAAATGAATGTAAATGTGTATTTATATTTTTGTTACACTATGGATTTGTGTCAGATATCAAGTGTTTTTATGGTCTCCTTATTTGACAAATAAAGAATTTGACTTCAATCAATCAATCAATCAATGACACTTGTAAAGCGCGCTACCTACCCGTAGGGTCTCAAGGCGCTGGGGGGGGGGGGTGCCGCTACTGCTCGAACAGCCAGGTCTTCAGCTTCCTCCTGAAGGAGAGGTGGTCTTGGGTCAGGCGCAGGTCGGTCGGGAGGGAGTTCCAGGTCTTGGCGGCCAGGTAGGAGAAGGACCTTCCTCCTGTAGTTGCTCTTCGGATGCGGGGGACGGCGGCGAGGGCGTGGTTGGCTGATCGAAGGTGGCGTCTGGGAGCGTAGAAGTTGACTCGGCTGTTGAGGTAGCTCGGGCCTTGGTCGTGTAGGGCTTTGTGTGCGTGGGTGAGGAGGCGGAAGGTGATTCTTTTGCTGACGGGGAGCCAGTGCAGGTCTCTGAGATGTCCGGAGATGTGACTGGTTCGTGGGATGTCGAGGATGAGTCTGGCTGAGGCGTTCTGGATCCGCTGGAGTCTCTTCTGGAGCTTGGCGGTGGTACCGGCGTAGAGGGCGTTGCCGTAGTCCAGGCGGCTGGTGACGAGGGCCTGGGTGACGGTCCTCCTGGTCTCGGTGGGGATCCACCAGAAGATCTTCCGTAGCATGCTTGGACTGCCTTTAAGAAGAGTGGAGTATATAATATACAAATGATTCTAATTTAACACATCCGTGCCACCACTGCCCTAATCCGTGAGTTCTACCCAAACCCTTATCACAGCGGTACAAAAGGGGGTGGTGATGGACGGAGCATCTGAACCAATCAAACACTCGCACCCAGTCAATAGATCGGGGTTTAATCCATCACTGTTCTTTAGCCCACTCTGCCACCCCAGTTCAGACATGGCCATATGCAAATCAGTCTGACCCTGTGCCTCATGGGAACAGTCCAGCCCGAACTGCCAAGCCATGCCTTCCCTGGACCGGAAACAAGCTTCCTAGGACCAGTTTCTGGCATTACAGCCGACTTCAGCCAGGCTTGCTTGAATCCAGTGGCAAAGTGAGCAAGGGACTCACGTCTGAGCATACCCTGCCAACTTATGGCGAAAGCGGTACAAAAGGGGGTGGTGATGGACGGAGCATCTGAACCAATCAAACACTCACACCCTGTCAACAGATCTGGGTTTAATCCATCACCGTTCTTTAGCCCACTCTGTCACCCCAGTTCAGACATGGCCATATGCAAATCAGTCTGACCCTGTGCCTCATGGGAACAGTCCTGCCTGAACTGCCAAGCCATGCCTTCCCTGGACCGGAAACAAGCTTCCTAGGACTGGTTTCTGGCATTACAGCCATCTTCAGCCAGGCTTGCTTGATTCCAGTGGCAAAGTGAACCAATCAAACACTCACACCCAGTCAACAGATCTGGGTTTAATCCATCACCGATCTTTAGCCCACTCTGCCACCACGACGATGTTGCTACTCCTGAATTTCAAAACGGGAATGAAATTCCAGAGAGAAAATTACTCTCTTTAAAGGATTTCCCTTCCCCTGCTGTCACTGCAGTCCGGAAAAAAAACGAATCGCCTGTGCCAAGGCACAAAACAGAGCCCGATACAGACCCAATTCAAGGCCCCCTTTAAAAAACTGCCTGTGCCCACTCTGCCACCCCCAGTTCAGACATGGCCATGTGCAAATCAGTCTGAACGGTGATGGATTAAACCCAGATTTGTTGACTGGGTGTGAGTGTTTGATTGGATCAGATGCTCCGTCCATCACCACCCCCTTTTGTACCAAACCCTTATCACAGCCCTACCCTACTCTCTACTTGGCATAGCCCTAGCAAACTCATTCCACTTCTTTGTAAGTCAAACTGTCCATCCATCCTGGTTCGTCCACTATGTCTATGCGCCCTAGCTCTGTTACTAGCCTCTGTCCCTTACCCCATTCCACAATTACAGCGTCAAGTCCTAGACTCGTTTTTTGGTACTTCGCTTTGCACTGATGACCCATGCCCTTCTTCCCATCACCTTCCCCAAACACACTTGCTTCCAACATTTCCTTCTCCCCTCTTGCCATAGTGCACTCTCCATCCTTCTCAAGCCAGGCAGCATTAGCACCGAGTGCCCCAGCCCTTACTATAAGCACCTACACTCCCACCTGCAAGGGGAACCTCAGTAACATCATCATCAAAGGAACTTTCAAATGCTTCTAGTCCTCTTTTGCCACTTCTCTCTCCACCACATTATCTCCAACCTTAGCCACAATAACCATAGCACCTCTTCTTTTGTTTAGTTGCAGTTTTGAACAGCGCGAACTATACCCGGAGGTATTTGTAGCATACACCAATAAAGCATGGAGAAAGATGTATTCAAGATTATGTTTATTATCAACAAGGACCCGCGGTAGCGGGATAACAACTAGCGTTAACAGGTCTCAGCTGTCATCTGTCACCGTGTACAAGTGACGTCACCTATATACAGAATGTGTTACCATGGTGATGTGGTGTGACGCTGCATTATAAACATGGAAAACATACTAACATGTACGACATCTCCCTTCCTTCATAAACAATAAACAGAAAACTATTCCATAATATAGTCTTTAAACTTGGCGGGCAATTTGACCACTCTGCCCGTTCTAGAAAGATGTCTTCCAGTTACGTTGCCCTCATTATCTCCCATGCTTGTTGCATTACACTCATTGCTTTCCTCACAGTTGTCTCCCCTAGTTCCATTCCGCACTGAAGTAGTGTCCACGGGACTGGAAGAGAATCCATCAAAACCTGCGTCTGAAACATCAGACGCTCCTTGACTGACTCTGGTGTGTGACCCATCTAGGTTACCACACGTGTCATCCCATTCTAGAATACTGTCATTTAGACCTCCTTCCTCCGTTCCTGCATTTTTCATTATGATCTGTTCTTGACCTTGTTTCAGTTTTACCACATCATCTTTACTGCGCCATCCCTCACCTTCAACTAGCACAGCTCCTCCAGTTGCTCTGTCGACTCTCAAAGGCCTGCTAAGCTTAGATTCTCCCTTAGCAACCAGACCAGGCTTCCTCACTAGCACCCAATCCCCAGGTACTATGACTTTATCTTTAGCACGATTGACATTGTCAGCATAAGCCTTATTCTTCAATTGTTTACACAGTATGTTCTCTCTTACATTGAGTTCTTTTTCACATACTTGTCTTGCTTCTACAGCTGCTGCTTTCCATTCACCTATTTTCGGCGTAATGACGCCGTTGCATACTCTTCCTCTCATCAGGAAAAATGGTGTAAACCCTGTTGCTTCCTTAGGAGTATTGTTATATGCATTTATTTTTACTTTGATAAAATCCTTTACATCCATGTCATTCGCAATAGCCATCTGGATTCCTTCTTTAAAGAATCTGTTGATCCTCTCAACTTGACCATTGCTTTTAGGACTATACAGGGGTGTTTTCTCCTGCACTATACCACGCTTTTCCAAGAAATCTACCATTGAACGCGATACAAGTTGTGATCCATTATCAGACACTATAGTTTTTGGTTGCCCTTCTCTCTCAAAGATTTTCTCCAGAAATGTTATGACTATTTCAGTAGTAATCATCCTCACAAACTTGTAACACACCCACTTAGTATAGTAGTCCGTCAAAACTATTAGATATTTACATTCGTCTAGTAGTAGATTGAAAGGTCCGGCAAAATCTATTGCAACCTTGGCCCAAGGTCCATCAGGGATTTGCACGATTTGCAGCTCATTTTTCTCCATTCTCCAATGTTTGTCTGACTTCAAACATTGCTCACAATTATCTACAGTATTTCTAACTTCGCTGTCCACACCTGGCCACCAATAGTACATTCTCAGAACATTTCTAGTGGCAGTGGTGCCAGGATGCCCTCTATGAGCCATCTGGATTATCTTTTGCCTGAGGCCTAGTGGCGGCACGAACATTTCACCTCTTTTCAGGAAACCATTTTCCATAGTCAATTCATCGCTCACTTGTTGGTAATTTTTTAGCTCCTTTGGTAAATTCCTCACATGTGGACAATTGGATTGTACATACTCCTTTACTTTGGCCAGGACATTGTCTCTCTTTGTACATTCTTCCCATTCCTCATCTTTTAGTGATCCTTCACACATTACGGTCGCGTCAATGTGTGCCACCACACATTCGTTGTCTTCCAGTACCTCATCATTGTTTTCCTTTACCGGTAACCGGGACAGACAATCCGCCCTACTGTTCTTTCCTCCTTTTATGTGTTCCATTCTGAAATTATACTCCTGAAGCTTTGACATGAGTCTGATAAGCCTTGAACTGGCATTGCCATTGCCACGCCCACTGCCGTCCATCATGTACACAAGGGGTTTGTGGTCCGTTACAAGCGTGAAACTTTTGCCCCACAAATAATCTTTGAGTTTGTGTACAGCCCACACACAGGCCAGAGTCTCACGTTCAATTGTACTGTAATGAAACTCAGTGTCATTTAACTTCCTGGAAATAAATGCAATTGTGTTTTCTTCATTACCTTTCCTTTGGCAGAACACAGCACCTATTCCCTCATTGCTAGCATCCACAGTTACGATGTTTTCTAGCTGCGGATCATATGGTTTTAATGCTGGCGCCTTAGCTATTTCCCTTTTGACAGTTTTGAATGCATCATCTTGTTCCATTCCCCATTCATATTTCACATTTTTCTTTAACAGTCTCCTAAGTGGCTCAACTTTTTCTGCATATTTACTGATAAACTTTGCGTAATACTCACTGAGGCCAAGGAATGACTTGAGGGTCTCTTTATTTTTTGGTTCAGGGGCCTCCCTTATTGCATGGATCAAATCATCTTTTGGCAAAATACCCTCAGCAGTCAGAACATGTCCTAAATATTCAATTTCCTTTGCCATGAATTTGCATTTGTCCTTAGCAACTGTCATGCCTCTACTTTCCAATACACTCAGAACTGTATCAATCAACTGTATGTGCTCGCTTTCCATGTTGGAGTGCAGTAATATGTCATCCTGAAAGGCTTCCACCCCTTTCATTTTCCCAAACAATACATCCATGAGTTTCTGGAAAACTCCTGAAGATGATGCTAGACCAAAAGGAAGTCTCACAAACCTAAATGCTCCAAATGGTGTACTGAAAGTTGTTAGTTGTTTTGATTTTTCAGACAAGCACACTTGATGGTACGCTGACCTTAAGTCTATAAGAGAAAAATACTTTGATCCAGATGTTGACTGAAGAATGTCCTTAATTTTTGGCAAGGGATGACAATTAATTACAATATTTCTATTAAGCGACCTCAGGTCGACACACAACCTAATTTCCCCTGTCACCTTCTTCTTTGATATAACTATGGCAGAAATCCATTCGGATTCTTCCGCCTCTTCAATCACACCTTCCCTCTTTAATTTTTCAAGCACTTCTCTTAATTCATTTTTCACTGACAAAGGCACAGATCTTACCTTGTGCTTACATGGAATAGCACCTTCTTTAAGCTTGATGTCATGACTGAATCCTTTTACACATCCAATAACATTTTTAAATACATCTTTATGTTTTTCCAAAATTTCACCCAATGTACTTTCTTCTCTCCCTACACAAATGCTGTTCATCCATTCCTCTCTTAGAATCACAGGGTCTTTTGCTCCCGGAACTAATACCACCCCCAGCTGGGCCAAATCTCTCCAACCTACCAGTATTCTCCCTTTTTCTGCTACGTAGACCTTTGTCTCAATCACTCTCCCTTTAAATGTTACGGTGTCAATGAAATATCCCAACATATTTATATCCTTCTCTCCAAAGGCTTTTGGATTCATATCAGATTCAGTCAACTGCACACCTTTCCACCTCTCTTCAAATAGGGTATCAGAAATTGTAGTTATTGGGGCACCAGAATCAGCAGTGAACTTTAACTCAACCTCCCCAATTTTTACATCACTAATGGGACCTTTTATTTTCCCATCCTCCATTTCTATGTACAACATAATAATAGCGCACATTTCTTCGTCAAAATTTCCAACTGTGTTTATGCTTGTACTATTGCTCATCCTTTTTGTTTTACATAAGGTAGAATAATGTCCATACCTCTTGCACTTTATACATTTTTTACCTACAGCTGGACAATTTTTAAAGTCAGCCAAGTGTTCACTAGAACCACATCTAAAACAGCATAACTGCTTACCTCCCACCTTTCTTTCACTCATACTTCTTTCGTTTGTCTTACCATCCCCTTTTTTCTTCTCCTGCAAGTAAAATACATTAGCATTATTTCCCGTAGATGACAATTCTTTTGTAGAAATTAAGGATCTTTCGATACCCCTAGCGATATCAATGACTTCTTGCAAACTTGGCCTTTTGCAAGCCAATAATCTCTCCTGCACCTTCCTCGTGTAGCAATAAAACACTATTTGGTCCCTTATGTAAATATCAGTCATTTCCTCATATTCGCACTCTACAGCTAAAACTCTTAAGCATGCAACATAGTCCTCGACAGACTCCCCTTCCTGTTGCTTCCTTTGAGCAAATTTATGCCTGGCAACCATTATATTTTATATATATATACGACAGTATTAGAACGTTTTACATGAGCACCAGTTGACATCACATTACACAAGATAACGTTCATTTTTATTTTTTAAGGCACGAGGGGATTAAGTGTTTGGTCAGAATCCCGAGAGGTTGAGCCAGCACCGGAGTTAAAGTTCCAGACGCAGATCGCGCTGCTCCGTCTCCTTTGCGCTGCAACTCAACAGCACCTCTATGATCTCAAACACCCGTACCCCCTGGTATTAATACTAAACAAGTACAATACACCTCCTACCAAAAACAGGAGCGACGTTCTCAAACGTGGGCCTTACCTCGCATCTACAGATTTCAAACTTCCAAGTCCCTTGATGTAGCTGCCAACTCTAACAAACTTCAATTTACGAAAGCAAATGAGATAGGTTGTTTTACGCTGATTCGCGTAGTAAGAGGCGGGATCAAGAGACCGTGCCGGTGCTGCAAACACGTTCATTGGTTAAAATAAAGATCCGTCCCTCCTCACATTCGCTAGTCACTTAAGTTCTCCAGACCCGTTGTGCCCCTTCTTGCCCTGCACCGGAAGAGATCGCCTCGTGCCAAACTAAGCATTATTACACTGCTGCACTTGAGCTGAGGGTGCAGCTTCAGTGCGTTTCGCTACTAACGGGCGTGCCAACTTCCCAGAGTCGTGAAACACGAGCGGAGGCTCAATCAGAATGCTTAACAAAATGCAGCCCGTGTACATATGTGTTATGTGACTTTTCATTGGCTGCGTTACATTGATATACAGGGCAGCAAAACCCAAAGAGACCCGTGTCAGGGAGATGGCATCTAGTGAAGTACAACCGAGGGGCCAACGGGCTCTCCACCCTAAAATCTTACCTTTGTTGTCTTATTTTTTCTCTGCTCCACGTCGCAAGTTATCACCCATTTCAAATGGGGATTTTTGATTGGAGAAAGCACGTAGGAGCGTCAGCAGTGACGTTCCACCAATGAGAGGGACAGCAGCTGAGATTGCAGGAAGTGCCGTGAAGTTTGCGGGCACAAAGCTCCTGTATTCCACTTTTGCTGCGTTTCCTTCCTAGTTTCCTGTGAATGTTTTTCTACCGTCGCCTCGCTGTGAAGGACTGCTGAAATCTGCACAGGTAAGAGGGCTTCTTCAAGGGGGGTGGATGTTATGGATGTTGGGCTGATGTTTGGCTGAAATGGAGGGAGGGGAAATCGACATGCCCAGCCTTCTGGAATTTCACAGGGTTAATTCCTACAGCTGAAATGCTCCCAGCTGCGGTGGGAGGCAAGGGGTCTCCTCTGCTAAAACCTAAAAATAACGTTTCGGTTTTAGCAGAGGATACTCCATGCTTCCCACTGGAATGTAACCCGGTCCAGGGAGGGTTCGCTTTTCCCAGAAAGGAGAAAAGGTTTATTTTAGAATTATACAGGCAGTAAAGTATGTATTGGCTTCCTAAACTGTATTGCACTCACAATTATATAGTGCTTTTTTATGGCTTACTGTGAGGGCTGAAGTACTTTTGGGGGGTTATGAGATATTCCTAGTCTTTTGTCTTCAGAAGTACCTGTAGGGCAGCTGTCCTTGGGCCTGCACAGAGAAGCTAAATTACACTATTTCAAACCTGTTTGTAAATATTTGGGGAATATTTAACTTTCTCTAAAATATTTCCGTACTGGAGTTCAACTATTACATAGGCCTCCCAGGCAATTGTGTGGAATGTTGCACTTGGGCTGCATTTAGAAGAGCACAGCAGGCAAGCTGGAAAATGTTATTTCTTTTAGAATTATACAGGCAGGCAGCAACACTTACAGGGCTAGAAGGGCTTCATTCCAAAAGAAAAATGCCAGCTATGTGTTGTATATACACCCTGCAAATTGCTTGTCTTGACACTAAATACGGGCTTATAAATAAAGAAGTACGTATTCATTTGCAATGTGACTTTACTGTCTCTGTTCCCTTTCAGTCATGGATCTTTCAGGCAGTCCTAGAACCCAATTTAATTTGCTTTCTATTTATATTTGCTGATCGAAGTATGCACAGATAAGTGCTGAAAATACAGTTTTAGGTGACTTCTTATTTTTGTACCGCCCATGACATCAAAATAAGAAGCTGGCGACCCTAATCATAAAATTGGAAGTTTGTTGAAGGATCAGCATGTTATTTATTTCCTCCACCCTCGATCCCTGCTTAATGCCATAATAGAAATAGTTTAACTTGTATTCCTACGCCGCCGTCAATAACATGCTGACATACTTTAAGTGTCTGGGAATGCACCCTACATTCAGACAACACACTCATTTTCGCCCTTAACTTTCATGCTCACCCTGCACTCACAACGATCACACAGTTCCCCATGCACCCACACCAGTCACCCGCCCACACTGCACTCAGTGATCACTCTGCACACGCAATGCACTTGCGCTGCTCACCCTGTACCTCACCCTGCAGTTGTACAAGCACACTACTCACCCTGCACTCATGTGACACTTCACTCACCTGTCCCCCTCAATTCTCACTCTGCAATCTCACTTCAATAAGCCTCTCACTAACCATACATTAATTTGTCCCACTCTGCACTTACATCCTCACCTAAATTCATATGGTCACCTCACTCACTCCTCTTATCCTACTCTCTCACTGTCACATGGCTTAATTTGCACTCACATGGGCACTCCTGCCACCCACACAGCGCAGAGGGTTAATGTGCTTGCTACAAAAACATGTACTATGCAGATGAAAGAACTGAGTGTGAGTAAACTATGAGTAGCGCTATAAGAAAGAAAGGTGCTATAGAGAGATGAGGTGCATTATTGGTGAGTGGTAGTGAGGTAATTCATGGAGGAGGAGGAAATTGCGTAGGGGGCACCAAAAAAGACTGTTGCAATGTGTGCAACCAGTGCTAGGGCCAGCCCTGTCTAAGAGTGTTAGCCCCCCCCCCCCCCCTGAACTTAGGGTCTAGTTTTGCCCCTGCACACAAGTATGGGTATGTCGTGCCCCATCAAGGTTTTCATCCTAAGTTAAAAAGGACACATTTACATGCCCTGAAATCCAGCCTTTCAGGGGACACCTTGATAGACAGCTCTGTTTTTGCCCTGATGGCTTGGAATAATTTCATAACAGATTCTTGTGAATACAGTTTTTTTTCCTCCGTATCTTTTTAATGTAGGTGATGTGATAGAGTCTATTACTATTTACAGAGAAATTTTGTTTCATGCAACAACCATACAGTTTATTTTAGATAAAAATGGGTACTCGCATAAGAGAAATTGGAGGATATCACAGATATTATTCGCTGTAAAATCAATGGGCTGCTGCTGCCTTACAACAGTGAAAACACACATCACTATCTCAGAATACTAGATGTAAACACTTTTAGAATTTCAACCATAGTGTGTGCACCGTTAGTAGCCTGGATAAAGAGGGTATGGCAGAGCTGAAAGTGAATCATAAATGCAAAACGGTTCTGAGCAGGGGGCCCCAAAATAGTTTTGGCCCAAGGCCCCCAAAATCCTTAACCTGTCCCGGTCACCACAAAGTCTGTCAGACAGCATTGCTCTGAAGTAAAATAGGCAACATCATGCATGTTTTATTAGTTCTATTTATTTAAACATAAGCCCGATGTGTCCTAGCCCCCCAAAGCTTTAGGCAAGCAACTTATCGTACCACTAAGGAATTCCCAATGAGGTGTTCGTTCAGTGCCCTCTCTGTGCACTTTGACATTTGTCTTCAGGTCCATAACAGGTTGGTGCGCAATGATCCCATTAACTCTGCCTAAAACATTTGTTAATGATTTCTAGAGAAGAATTGTTCCTTGTGTACCAGCTCTGAGCTACGGAGTGCTCAAACTCTGATAACACTGTCTCTCTTACATACACTCAAAGGTTTACATGGGTACACATTCTGTCAAACAAACACATAATAGTGCACGTGTGCCCACACACACACACACATCTATCACTAGCAGCCTTGAAAATGCTACAGAAGTTAGAGATTCAAAGCATCATGCACACATTATTGTACTTGGCATGATTCCACTTTGAAGATTGATTTGGGCTGAAAAAAGTATCCTTAAAATTCAAATTTCTGGCATTTTTAGGCTTTGTTTACATATAATGCTAACTCTTCATAGCTACCTGGGCGTGTAGAACGTTAGATGTCTGTAAAATCGGAGAGAGTGTGATTTATACTCCGAGCTGCTGACTTTGTAACTGGTCAGTCGGGTTTGAATCCTGGCCTTGGCACTACATCATGTGATCTTAGATAAAATAATGTAATTTATCTGTGTGTAATTTGTTGAATAAAGCTTATTTGATTGGATTGACAGAAAAAAACTTCACTAAGGCCCACATTTTGCATTGGATTGTGCCACTTTTTCAGAACAAGTCTAAAGCAAAGTTTGTTAAATCTCATAATGCACTTATGATTTACCTAATAAAAAACTAATGTGTGGGATCTTATCTGAAGTTAGTTAAACAAATATGAGGTTGGCTGCACCTGCACCCATCCAGCAACGCATTGGTCAGTGCACACACCCTCTGTGGCATAAATTTCAACCTAGACCAGTTCCTACTGCTACTGTATAGCTAACCTGGACGGAGAGGTAAGAATAAAAATTCACTTACTTAGGGGCGTGCTTCTTCTCAGCAGTTTGCCGGCCTCTCGGTCAGACAGATTCTCTCAACCGTCCTGGCGTCCTCAAAGGCAGCTACTCAAGGTAAGCCTGACCAGGGGAGGCTGGAGCAGGGGCCACAGCAGCACAGGCCAGGCCAGGACCAGTGCATGCCGTCTCCGAGCCTGACTCTGCGTGGGTGGGGTGAACGATGCGTGACTACTGAGTCTCCACTCCGTCCAGTGAGTGAGACTCGGGTCATACTCTGGGGACTCAGCAGGACTAGGAGTAATTTAAACGAAGGTCAGGAAGATGACGGTGTGTTACAGGCTCGCAGCAATCCAATCACTAGAGCGGGTCACGATGACACAGTCCCACACGTCCAGTAAAGTTCGGTCCACCGTCCGTCCCCCGCCAATTCTGAAAGAGAGAGCAGTGAGAGTGTGGGCATTAAAAATCACTGTGCGGGGGCTGGCCAAAACGTATGCCCTGGGCCGTCATTGGTAGACCCACATACATGGTACCACCGGCCGGCTTTAAACTACTAGGCTAGGGTGGGTGCGCAGCGCTGCACATGTGCAAGAGCAGGTGCGCTTGCACTTACAAATACACGTGTGCTGCGGCCTGCCTCACGTCTATGTGTGTGGGGGCAGTGGGTTTGGGGGTGGGCTGGCCGTGAACATACATAGGCTAAGGCAAGGAGCAGGCATATAGGCAAAACAGTCACGTGTCAATCGCACTGTGCGCACAGGCTGGGTTGGTCGGGGTCCTCCCCCCTCCAATCATACCTCAACAAACTCAGCGCGCTGTGCATTCATTCGCCAATCTGGATTCTGGACCTTGCCAACAAAACAATGCGCCACTGTGATAGGCACGCCACGGACTCCTCATGGTCGGCGCGCCCCAGCCAGTATTTTGCTCACAGTGGGCCTATATCTGCCCAAAAAGTAGCCCCCCGCCAGGTATGGGTTTTCCCTGCACAAATGAGAAAAATGTCACCCATTTGTGCGGGAAATAGTCCAATCTGCCAACACTGACCACAACATGCCCATATTTATCTCATGTACACCAGCCCAAACGGAGCCCAATTTGGGCCCGGGTCACACCATTGGCCAAAGCCCCTGGGGCGCAGGCCTCCCGTGCAGTGAGCTGCCCATCCAAAGCCCCACTGGCTATCGAGGCAGATTTTGAAATCCCCAAATGTCAGTGAAGTGAAACAACATGAAATCTCGTAGCATCTGCTGGAGTTTTCCCCTCCAAAATCAGCATTTGGGAGGTTGTTTGTCCACACCCGTGAAGCCACTGCTGGCTTTCTTTCCCTTAACTCATGCTGTTAAAAACTATGATAATAAAATGAATGCTGGTTCATCTCGAAGGAGTGGCTCTGAAGTCCCTAAAGGTGATTTACACTTTTGATACACTGTTCCCGCCTGTGCTTGGCAAAGAGATACACTAAAAGTGCCTATCTGAACCAGCAAAGATCGGTTCTCCCACCGCCATTCATGTGTAGAGGGAGGGGCCAACGTTTGACATTCTAAAACAAGCATTTGCAATGCAATAGGTCTCGCATTTGCGAGAGATTGAGCTATTGGCATTGTAAATGACAATGCCTTTTATCTATGTGTTTTGAGAACCTTCAAGCAGTGCGTAAACATGTATCTTGGACTTATAGCCCTTGCTTATGAGAAGCAAGGCTGTCAATAAAAGAGGCACAGTTACTGCCAGCCTTGCTTCTCGTAAGCAACCATTGTAAGTACGAAGTGCGTTTTTACACACCGTTTGCAGGTTTTCAAAACCTATAAGTAATAGGCGTTGTTATTTACACTGCCAATAGATCAAACTCTCGCAAATGCGAGACCTATTGCATTGCAAATTCTTGTTTTTAATATCTTGACTGGAGGCGGCCTGGAACCTCACACTTTAATGCAAATGCCACAGAGGAAAACAAAAGCACGCCGCTTGCATGCTGTTGCAGTTGTTCTGTCCCTGTATATAAGTGCAGACACCATAAGACTGTCAGATGGGGTGGTCTGTCCCAGTATTTACACACATCATTTAAATGTCACTATTTCTTTTATAGCACTATGTCGTGACGTTATGTGCTGTGATGGCACACGTCATGATGTTACTTGCATAGTGTCTAACTTGGTCAGTCCCCCCCCCCCTTCTTTTTATAGGAATTGTGTCCTGGAAATAAGGGAAGGTGAGGAACCAAAGGGGTGCAAGATTGAGGACAGTACACTAGGGTCAAATTCTGATGAACCCCCACTAATACTTTTGAAAACATGGCTTGGCGCCGACTGCTTGTGTAATGTGTGCTATGCCTGCTCTGAGCTGTTTGCATTCTGAGCATGGACTCTTCCAAAAGAAACTGTGACTGCTATTGATCCAGCGGCCTATAGGAAATATGCCATAAGAAATGCTACCCAACTCTATAACCTACTTCATAAAATACTACTCTAACTCATGGACCCATTAATCAAACATGACATATTTTGACCTACTGAATCAGGTGGTCAAATTAAACCTATATACACCTTATTTACAAATTATATACAAACTATATACAACCGCGGTAAATGATGACATTATTTGAACAAATCCTAACTATTTAAATGACCACCATGGCGATGGCATCTAGCTAATAGTAACCTGCGCTTCTGAATAACCAAGACCAGCTTGTTTTCAAAAGTAAGATTTTATTAACTAATTTTAGATTTAAGAATATAATTTTATAAATGCAATTTTATTAGAATCATAGCAAGCATGTTTGGAAAATATCATAGGGAAAATACAGTTTTAAGCAAAGAAATATAAGTTTAGCATTTCTAAAATCCTAAGTCCCTAGCTAAGCTAAATAAATGGAAATAAAGTAAAGTTCTTTGAGGATTCTTACGTGCTCCACGCAAAGTCCGACAGCACGACACCCTCATCTGAAAGTTAGAAAAGCAGCAGCCAGCCCATCCCTAGGGCATGGGTTTTTTATACCTTTCTATGCTAGCTAATCTAAGTAAAGGAAAATTTTCTGCAAAAGTCGATGTCTCATTGGTCCAAGAGTGACAAGTGACATGTCACCCACATTTCAAAACTTCCATTCGGTCATATTCTTTGGGACCATTGTCTTTCTTGTATGTGTTCCAAAGCTTCCTTGATTTGCAACAAATTTGAGCAAGAGTTCTCACTGACTTCATTTCACTTCCTCGGATGCCAAGTTATCAAATGTTCTTTCTACCGGTTTCTGACCTTGGCCACGTCCGACAAAATAATGACAACGCTTCTCCATTGTTCAGTGAATGTGATTTTGACGGAAACTTTTAAAATGGACATCTCATGCTCCTTGCAGAAATTAAATTCATCTTTTAGCAAACTCGAGCAAACTAGGCCCAAAAGCAGGCAACTTATTTTTCTAGTATAAAACAAACACAAGAAAAGTATTAATGCAGGAAATATTATTTATTCTGTTTCCACCCTTCGTTTACTAATTGATTAACCCTCCCAATTAGTCTAATGTTACCTAGCAAGAAGCAAACAAATAAAGCAGCATCTTATATCTACCAGTCTTCATGAATCCATGAAACCTTATATGCACCTAGAATAGTAGAAATGACATCACATAGACAAGGAAAGCAAAATAAGCACATGCCTCTTTTAAATCTGCTGCAGTTAGTAATGACAAAAACGAAAACGACAAAATTAATTTATTATTTTTGCACGAACAAAAGATGCAACAATTATGCACGTTTATGAGCACACATGTTAATGTCCCCGTGTGTAAAGTTTAATCTAGGTTGTGTTAGCATAACACATCACAAATCATTAATATTTTTATTTATGTTATGGAAATGTGACTTCACGAGTTTAAACAGATTTCTGTTTTCTATCCCGCTCCATCAACTCCCTCATCTGGTGATTAACAAATCACCACACCACCACCCAAAATTTGGAAATTTAGACTTTTTGGAAAATGATTCAAATTCATCTGTGTCAGTATTTCTAAAAATCTGTTTCTGCAAAATCCTTGCAATTGTCATAACGTGCTCTGTGTAATTCTTGTAACTCAATCTCCCTGTTGGAAATGGGATCCCCGGCTGGCCAGGGCTTTCGCCAAAGTCAGTCAGAGACCACCACTCCCAAGTCAGGGCAAGGGAGTTACACGCCAAGATAACCCCTACTCACCCTCTAGGTAACGTGGCGCGAGCAGCAAGGCTAAACTTGGAGGCGATGTAGGCTAAGTATTTGCGCACGCACCCCAGCAACAACAACCAAAGGCCCACCACAAAGGAAACTCCACACAAGGTTATATAAAAATAGCCTTTGTATTACACCAAAACACATTAGATAAAACACACACTTTACAATGTGCCAGAGGCACGGGCAGAATTTACAGGGGGATATTTACAAGACAGGGCCACCTGGACCACTGTCAGGAATCAGAAATAGCACTTAGTACATAGAATATAGCACAAAATAGCACACAACCAGTAATTACTTGTAACCAGGACCTCACTAGCACCACCTGTACTAGGGAGAAAACAACCACCTATGTATCACAATACCTGTAGGGGTGTAAGAGGAAAACACATGATGCAATGCATAACATTCATTCAGAGGTGTAAAGGCACATGACGCATAAACAATACATTCAGAGGTGCAAAAACAATAACAATTGCGCCAAACTCACGTAAGTCACCACCTGTGACTGTCCCTAGGCCAACTGGCCTCTCTGGGGCTAGGACGCCCTGTGTCCAATGTCAGGGGGGGCCTAAACGTAGCAGTTGCCCACAAAGTGCTGGGCAACTGGTGCAATTGAGGTTTGAGCCTTCTAGGGCTCAAGAACAACTAGGGGGCCAATGTGGGAACCTCGCTGGGCTCTCAGAACACTGGTGGGGCGAAAGGAAATGCCCCCTGGAGCCTCCTCTGGGCTCTAAACACACATGGCACCCAAAGAGCCTCACTGGGCTCTAAACACACATGGCACCCAAAGAGCCTCACTGGGCTCTAAACACATGGACTGCCCCCTTGAGCCTCGCAGGCTCTGAACACCGGAGGGGGGGGGCGCGAGCACCGACAATGTGCCCCGACAAGGTAGAGCCTCTCTGGCTCTAAACAAATGACGGGCCCCTCTGAGCCTCTCAGGGCTCTTTGCCAACAATTGCCCCCTGAGCCCTCCTGGGCTCTCTGCAATGAAAGGCCCCCACTGGTTGGAGCGGCCCCTGGCAACCGGGGCCGCTCTGTGCGCACAGCGGAACTGTCCCGCCCTCGGGGAGAGAGCACTGGGGGGGGGCGGGCACCGGCACGGCAATGTGCCCCGACGCCTCCCCCCTTCTCTGGGCAACACTGCACTCACCTCCTCGGAGGCTGCGGGGACGCTGGCAGTCTCCTCTTCTTGGGCGGCGGGGCTCTCCTCACCGCAATGGGGCCCCACCTACACCTTTCCGCCGCCTCTCCTCGCTGCTGGGCTCTCCTCTCCGGCGGCGAGGCGGGACTTCCGGTTGCTTCCCCGGGGCCGCGCACGGATTGGCCGGTCGGCCCTTCACTTCCGGGTCACCACGGGCAGCGCGGCGGCCCGATTCAGGCAGGCAGGCGGGGGATGAATTTACCGAGGGGTGGCCTCCCTCGAGGTAAATTGTAAATCAAAAACAGCGGCAATGTCCCGGGCAGGGTGGGCACCTGCCAGGGGACTCCACAATCAGCAAAAGCGGCGTGGGCAGCCGCGTAAGGACAACGACAGCGCTCCCAGCGCTCAGCTGATAAGCAAAGCGCTTCTAAGCGCTAGGGCCGCAAATAAAGCGCTTCCAACGCTTCAGGGGTAAGAGAAAGCGCTCTCAAGCGCTAAGGGCCACAAGGAAGCGCTTCCAAGCGCTAGAGGCAAAGTTCAGGCCCCAAAGTCCTTGTAGGCAGGCAGGGGGCAAGGCTGGGCCCAGAGCCAGCACACTGGGTCTCCAGGCAGGGAGACAGTCCAAGTGGCGGTCCTCTGGCCCAGCGTCAGCAGCAACAGCCCCCTCAGGATCCTGGAAAAAGAACAACTTCAGTGGGGACACAGCCCCATTTTTATACAGTGCATTCCTTTGTTCAAGGGTGCAGAGTGGGGGCGGAACCAGTCGCAGCTGGTTCTTGAGTACTCTGTTTACTTCAACCACCCTCTCTATTCACTGGCAGGGCTTGGGTCATTAGACACACCACAGGGGGGCGGAGCCAGCATTGTGTGGGGAAAACCCAGCCCATCCAGGACACAGGTACACTCCTCCCACACATTACTCATGCAAATCTCCCACTCACCACCGGGCAGACCCATCCAGACTTCCTGGAGCCTGGCATGCCAGCCAGCTCCAGCCAATCACATGCCAGCACCCTCACAGCACACGTACAGCCATGTCTAGAAATGGCGCTTCGCTACTAGACACATACAAGCCGCACATACCGTTGCGCAGCATTCATTCTCACGAGTTCACACATACCAGACTCAAGCCTGTACACCCCACGCATCAGGAACTACCAGGGACACATACATTCCCCATGCATTCCTATGGGCGGGCAGGCCTAGCTCAGCACATGCACTCAGAGTGCGCACGCACTTTCCACTGGGACACAGTGAAAGTGCGCAGAATCCCAAAAATCAACATTGCCAGGTCACCATTTAACGCAATTTCACGCAAAAAGTCTAGGGGTGAACCTGCCCTAAGGGCCAAAGTCCAACACTCCCTTTCTTCTTCTTTTTTGATTTTATAAATTCTTCTCTTTTCCTTCATTTGTTTCTTTCTCTTATGCAACAAACAACCGATTTTTGTCCGAATAAAAATGAATATTATCACAATCAAAGGTGCCAAAATCTTGCCAAGAACTGAACTTCCAATATCATGGAACCAATTTTTAATTGATTGGAATCTTTTTGAAAGTTTTTCTGTAAAATCTTCTACTTCTAATGGAATTATCTCTGAATGCATCTCTGTGATATTCTTAATGTACATCTCAATGTTCTTACTTTCGTCAGGGATATAGGTGCAACAATGTTGCACATGTAAAATGCCGCAGACTCCTCCCTCTTTTGCTAGGAGTATGTCTAAAGCAAGGCGATCTTGAATCACCATGGATCTAATTGCAATGACCTCAACATTCACTAATTGGAAACCATCAGCTGTATCTGTTAACAATCTGTCAACAATTGTAGACAATTTTCTGATTCTTCCTGCGTTCAGGGTTATACCTACAAAAGGTATCACTGCTTGAAAAATATCTCCCAAAACCTCTGTGAAAGTTTCTCTTTTAACCCTATTTACATAATTGTGAATTTTGAACAATCCTTCCGAATCTCTGTCAACATGGAACATTTTAGGGAAAACAATCCCAACATAACAAGTTCCATACCAGTGATCAGGAAGGTTGTAGTAAGCCTTGTCACCACAAACAAAATAAATTCCAGGAAAAATTGGATCTTTTCCACCTTTGAATCCCCAACCTCCCATGATCTGATATGTATCTTCACAATTACTTGCACCCACAAAGTAGTTATCAAAAAGTGTATTGTCTCTTCTAATGCAAAGCTTACCACTAATTGGTTTGTCTATGTGAACTGCAATATTATCAAGCATTTTGCCATTTAGCTTCTCATCCCCTTTCTGCCAGAACCTAGACTTAGTCTGCTTGACTATTTCATTTCTCTTGTAGATTGCTCTCCTCTTCAACTAGGTTCAAAAACTTCTTTCCTTCAGCACTTAGTTTGCAGGTTAGATTGTTCTTGTAAGCATACTCATAGGTGAGTTCATTAGTAACAAGGAAAAATTCCCTCATCTGTTTAGCTTTCTTATGCTTATTCAAAGCACCCTCAATTTTTAAATTTGCAAAAATTTCATCAAAATCTGAATAATAGTATTCTAAGCGTCCAGTTTGATAGAACAAGCTAGCTAACACACTGCATGTCACACCATATGTAAGAGGAAGCGTATTGTATGTTACTCCCTCAGAAACAGAAGCAGGTAATTTAACTCAGATGTAACAATCTTTTGCATCCATTACCTTGACATATTCACTCAAAAGCTTTGTGAATGTATTGCTTGAAAAATCACTAATAGATTTATCCTGATGAATGTTAGGTTGATGATCAATAACTTTGCCTGTTGCACTATGTTTGTCTTGACTAACTAAAGCTTTGCTTGTCATGTTGGCTTTGTGAAAATCTTTGTTAATTTCAAATGGAATAATAACAGCTAAAACTAACCAGAGCAGAATTAAAATGAGCAGACACACCAGAGTCATCTTACAGCATCTCTTAAAAATGGAACACCTTGAAGTACTCTGTTCCATGACGTAAGGCATCTTTGGTTAGTTTTGCCTTAAAAGAAAACAAAAACTATTTTAAAAATGAAATGATTAATTATTATTATTTACACCCCCCTTTAAAATATATATATATATATATATATATATATATGTCCTCCAAAGCGGTTCCTTCTCGGGAGCTCATGCAGCGCTCTCACATGTGCGGTATCCTGCGGCAGAACCCAGCCGCTTAATATTTCACCAAGACTTCCCCCCGCGGAGGAAAGCAACGGATCGCACAGCCAGTTTGGATTTAAGCAGCAATCCTTTTTATTTTATCAATTCACAGGGCAAATGGCGCATTGATCTACGCGTTTCGGTGTCACTCCACCTTGCTCACGATCACCGGGTTTGCCCCACCCATAAACATTTAAACACTGTGTTTACATTTTTTCTAACATTTCCTGTCACATGACCTGATAAGGATTATGGTCCTTGTAGTCTTTGCTGGATTGTTTGAAACAAAAATGTTAATAAAGTTTGCGCACCAAATTGCAAAATCAAAACTGTACAATGGTAATAAAGCTTGAACACCTACACCGCCTTCAATTAGGCTCATATGTCGCATTACAATTGTTTGTGCTGCCTTCCAATAGGCTTACTTCACATTTTAATTTTATAACTATAACACATTTTCAAAAGCGTTCGCTTAATTCCTATTTCCTTATCAATCTACAGGTGCACATGCAATTCTTCAGATTGATTCAACCCGTTCGGGTGCATAGTCCTCAGGTTAATGATGAATCTGGACTCAGCTCGCCTCAGTTTTTTAGCTCGGTCACCTCCCCGCTCTCCTTTGGTGATTGTTTGTATGCCATAAAATCTCAGTTTTAGCCAATCCCCTTGATGTAATTGTTCCATGTGTTTGGCTATGGCATTTGAGCGGTCCTTATGTATTGTTGCCCGCATGTGCTGTAAGATGCGATTTTTCAATTCCCCGGTGGTGCTTCCTACATATCGCAAAGGGCACGGGCATTCCACTATGTATACAGTGAATGGTGTCTTGCACGTGATGCATTGTTTTATTTGCCATTTCTTTTTGTTGGCCAATGTGATTTCTTTCGTTGGTTTGGCAATCTGACACATTTTGCATCCGTGGCATTTCACAAACCCCTTGGTTTTCAGCCAATCCTCCTGTCGTTTTTTCTGAAAATGGCTGTGTATTAGATGGTCCTTTAGATTTCTTGCACGCCTGTATGTGATTATTAACCGGTTAATAATGGATTTCTCCCAAGAAAGTGACAAAATATCCAAAATTCTCAGAAAAAATTGGAAACTCCTACAATTGGATAACACCGCAAAAGAATTGATGGGTACTCACCCTGTAATCACATACAGGCGTGCAAGAAATCTAAAGGACCATCTAATACACAGCCATTTTCAGAAAAAACGACAGGAGGATTGGCTGAAAACCAAGGGGTTTGTGAAATGCCACGGATGCAAAATGTGTCAGATTGCCAAACCAACGAAAGAAATCACATTGGCCAACAAAAAGAAATGGCAAATAAAACAATGCATCACGTGCAAGACACCATTCACTGTATACATAGTGGAATGCCCGTGCCCTTTGCGATATGTAGGAAGCACCACCGGGGAATTGAAAAATCGCATCTTACAGCACATGCGGGCAACAATACATAAGGACCGCTCAAATGCCATAGCCAAACACATGGAACAATTACATCAAGGGGATTGGCTAAAACTGAGATTTTATGGCATACAAACAATCACCAAAGGAGAGCGGGGAGGTGACCGAGCTAAAAAACTGAGGCGAGCTGAGTCCAGATTCATCATTAACCTGAGGACTATGCACCCGAACGGGTTGAATCAATCTGAAGAATTGCATGTGCACCTGTAGATTGATAAGGAAATAGGAATTAAGCGAACGCTTTTGAAAATGTGTTATAGTTATAAAATTAAAATGTGAAGTAAGCCTATTGGAAGGCAGCACAAACAATTGTAATGCGACATATGAGCCTAATTCAAGGCGGTGTAGGTGTTCAAGCTTTATTACCATTGTACAGTTTTGATTTTGCAATTTGGTGCGCAAACTTTATTAACATTTTTGTTTCAAACAATCCAGCAAAGACTACAAGGACCATAATCCTTATCAGGTCATGTGACAGGAAATGTTAGAAAAAATGTAAACACAGTGTTTAAATGTTTATGGGTGGGGCAAACCCGGTGATCGTGAGCAAGGTGGAGTGACACCGAAACGCGTAGATCAATGCGCCATTTGCCCTGTGAATTGATAAAATAAAAAGGATTGCTGCTTAAATCCAAACTGGCTGTGCGATCCGTTGCTTTCCTCCGCGGGGGGAAGTCTTGGTGAAAAATATATATATATATATGTATATATATATATATATATATATATATATATATATATATATATATATATATATATATATATATATATATATATATATATATATATATATATATATTTTTAAACCCTAACAGTATTTCTTCGACCTTATGTCACAAGTAAGTCTTCCTCAACTAAACAACTTTTCTTCGACCTTGTGTCACCTAACAAGATTTCTTCAGCCTTTTGCCAAAAATTAAAAACCCAAAAATCCAATAAAAAATTCTGTACTTCAATCATTGTCACTAATTTCTTCAATTTCTTCTTCTTCTTGACTACTATCGTAAATGTCAATGACAGGTGGAATTACTAGATAAGTCCACTCAGGAGATTTATATTTCTGATTTGGCTTTATAATCCTCTTTCCTTTTCTTGTCACTACTTCGATTTTTCTCCCAACTCCAACTTCCTTTTCAGAACCCTTTTGGCTACTGATTTCTTCCACCTGCTTCTTCGGTTTTTTGATCAACCTGACTCTCAAACTTCCACCAGGCCAGAAATCTGTTTTCCTCACGAATTTTCTCTTCGGTTCTGAAGCACTTGTCTCTGACTTCCAAGATCTTTTCTTTGGACTTCTACTTTCACCATCCACGTCACTTTCTTCAGTATCACAGTCTGAAACTTCAATTATTGACTCAGGAACTTCTCTATTCGGCAGTTTCACTCCTTCAGGAACTATGCTTTGTCTTCCATCACTGGTACTCGGTAATTCGTCTTCCTCCTCCTCTTCAATTACCTCCAACTTCCCAGATTCTGGTTTTCCGTTCCTTACTTCAGAGCTTAACTTCTGCTTTTCGATACTCTCCTGGTCAGAAATTTCTTTTGATTCAGCTTCTCTGTCCTCAATAGAACTTACTTCATTAATCTTCTTGACTGAATCTTCAGTCGTTTTTCCTTTTAATAGATTCTCTTCTTCTCCAGAATCTATTTCAATAATTTCCAAGTCTTTTCTTGTCAATTCCCCATTCACAGGCACAGGTTCCAGATGTCGACCTCTCTGTCGATCTTCAGAATCTGGATTTGTTTCACCTTCTACTTCAGAATCAGAATCTTCTGTAGTATCACTCTCAACATCAGAACTCTCAGGAGTAGGCACTGGAATAGTATGACTAGGATGAATCCACCTTTTCAATCCTCTGCATTTCACTGCATTTGTAGTGACCAAAATTATTTGTCTAGGCTTCTGCCACCTAGGAGCCAGACAATTTCTTCTTCGATGTACTTTTGTTCTGACCCAATCACCAGGTCTCAAATCATGTGTCTGAACTTTCTCATTTGATTGTGCTTCAGTTCCCACCTGATTAGACACAGAAGTCACTATATCAGATAACTTTTTACAGTAATCCAAAATAGCACTGTCATTTATGCTCAACAATTTGCCTACAGGTACAAAAGCTTGCCTCATGACTCTTCCCATCAGTATCTCATGAGGACTCAAACCTGTCTTTTTATCAGGTGTACTTCTCAATGACATTAAAACAAGTGGAAGAGCATCAGTCCACTTTACACCTGTTTCCAGACACATTTTTCCAATCCTGTTTTTAATAGTCCCATTAATCTGTTCAACCACCCCAGATGCCTCTGGTCTGTATGCACAATGTATTTTCTGCTCAATGCTTAATGCCTCACATATCAGCTTCATCAGTTTGTTATCAAAATGGCTTCCTCCATCACTCTCAATAGTGACTGGAAAACCGTACCTTGGGATGATTTCTCTGAGTAGCAGTTTTGCCTCTGTAACTGAATCACAATGTCGTGTAGGAAATGCTTCCACCCATCTTGAAAACAAACAAACAATCACAAGAACATATTTCAAACAATTGTGTAAGGGCATTTCAATGAAATCCATCTGCAACCTGGTAAAGGGACCACCCTCTCGACCAATTACCCCTGTACCCACAACTGTTTTTCTGTTTGGGTTCATTTGTTGGCATGACAAACACCTTTGACAAAAAGACTCTGCAATCGTTCTGAATTTTTTATTGAACCAAGTCTCTCGGAAAAGTCTGATCATAGAATCTCTTCCAAGGTGAGCTGGGCCATGATACAATCTGGCCATATCAGCAATCAAACAATTTGGTAAGACTATTCTGCCATCTTTGTAGGTCCACACTCCATCCTCATCACGTGGTCTACAATCTGCTCTTAACCACAGATCTTTTTCCTCATCATCTGCTTCATTTTGTAAATCTCTGATTTCCTGCCATGTCTCTACAACTGTTGTTAGCATTAATGAATTTGAATCAGATTCTTCACTTTTTCCCCGATTGAATGCACAACATTTTCTCGCACAGTATTTTGCTGTCTCATCTGCATAGGCATTGCCTTTTGAGATATAATCCACTCCTTTTGTGTGTGCAGCACACTTTACAATTGCGATCTCTTTCGGCAACTGTATGGCCTCAATTAATCTTTTGATGAAAACTGCATTTTTAATTGGTGACCCTGCTGAAGTCAAATAGCCTCTCTGAGACCAGAGCTGTCCATAATCATGCACAACTCCGTACCCATACTGACTATCAGTAATGATGGTAACTCTTTTGTCCTTTGATACTTCACAAGCACGAATTAAAGCAATCAATTCAGCCACCTGTGCTGAACGAATTCCTTCAAGACATGATGCTTCCTTAACATCTGCAACTGTACAGACCGAGTATGATGCTTTCAAAACACCTCCCTCTGTCCTCAGACAGGAGCCATCCACAAAGTAGACGACATCTGATTCAGGCAAAGGTACATCTTTAATGTCCTGCCTTGGTTTGGTGCAAAATTCCATGACATCCAAACACTCATGTTCCACTTCACTTTCATCAATAATTTCAGAATCAGGCAGTAATGCAGAAGGATTCAGATTCAATCATCTTGAAATGGAAACATTGTCTGCTCCTAGTATGATTTTCTCATACTTAGTCAGTCTGCTGCTGGTTAAATGTTGAGTTTTACCTCTTGTCAGTAGTATTTCAACCGAATGAGGCACAAAAACTTTCACAGGAAATCCCATTATGATTCCTTCGCTCTGCTCAAGACTGGCACTTGTAGCTGCAACTGCTTTCAAACAACCTGGTAATGCTTTTGCAATGGGATCAAGAACTGCAGAGAAGTATGCAATGGGTTTCTTTAGATTCCCATGTCTCTGGATTAACACAGACAATGCACACCCTTCTCTCTCACTGCAATACAGTTCAAAATCTTTCTCATAATTCGGCATGCCCAAAGCAGGAGCTTGACATAAGCTCTTTTTCAGGTTCTCAAAAGACTCCATCTCAGCCTCATTGAGAATAATTGGATCTTTCACATCAGACTTTGTCAATCTCTGTAGTGGTTTCGCAATTACCGAAAATCCACTTATCCATTGTCGACAGTAGCCAACCATTCCCAAAAACATTCTAACCTGTCTCTGTGTTCTTGGTGGTTGCATTGCTTGAATCATTTTTATTCTCTCAACTGTCACCTGCCTTTTTCCCTTTGCAATTCTGTGACCAAGATATTTCACTTCTTGTTTGCAAAACTGCAATTTTGCTGGAGACACCTTATGTCCCTCATCTGCAAGATGATTCAAAAGTATTATTGTGTCTGTCACACAATTCTCTCTTGTTTTAGCAGCTATCAACAAGTCGTCGATATACTGCACCAACGTAGACCTGCCAGGTAAATCTAAATCTTCCAAAGATCTTTTTAACAGCTCATTAAAAATCGAAGGACTCTCTGTATAGCCTTGAGGGATTCTACACCATGCGAGGGTCCTACTTTGAAATCTGAAAGCGAAGATTTCCTGACTCTCTGGGTGTAAAGGAACAGTAAAGAATGCATTGCAAAGATCAATGACAGTATACCATTCAGCATCATGTGGAATCTGATACAAGATGACTGCTGGGTTTGGAACCACAGGGCAACATGGAACAACAATCTGATTAACTTTTCTCAAATCTTGAACAATCCGGTACGTTCCATTCGATTTTTTAATTCCCATGATCGGTGAATTACAAGGGCTACTCTCAATTTCCTTTAAAACACCTTGTTTAATGAATTTTTCAATCACAGGTATAACTCCTTCAATTGTCTCTGCTTTCATCTTATACTGAGGAATATTAGGAAATTCTATTCCCTGCTTCAGTGTGATGTTGACTGGATCGACATGTTTCATCAGACCCATCTCATTCCCAGTCAAATCCCAAATTTCAGATTTCACTGTTTCCTTGAGTTCTTCTGGCAAATTTTCTTTTTCAAACGCAGGAAACAATTTTGTTTACTCTGTTTCCATCAACATCATTGTCATCCTGTACAAGCCATCTTCCTCCATTGTTTGTAATTCAACTCCTTCAGGAGAACAATATATTCTGCAATTCATCTTGCACAATATATCTCTGCCCAATAGATTCACTGGACTACTGTTACAAACCACAAATCTGTGTTTGTCTTTAAAATTTCCAATTTCAACTGGTACTGGATCAGTCAAATCAGTCCTAATTTGTTGATTGCTTACTCCGACAACTTGGATGGTATCCCCAGAGAGAGGTAGGTTTTCAATTTCCACTGATCTAACAGTAGAACGGGTAGCACCAGTGTCCACTAGAAAAGTGATGTCTACATCATTAACTTTCCCATTTACAAATGGACCAGACTGGTCAACCTCAAGAGTGGCTCCAACAACACACTCTTCCTCCTCTCTCGGGCACCGTCAGTAAAAATCATCAGAATCACTTTCCTGACCTTCTGTTAACAAAAACTGTTGTGAAGCATTTTGCACCTTTTGCCTTTGCGATTTTATTACCTGATCATCTCCTTGAAATCCCACACCAGAATTATATTTTTGCGTTCCCCCACAATTTGGAAAAGGAGGCTGTGGCAATTGACTCTGACGGTTATTCACCTGTTGCTGCAGCTGTCGCTGATGATTTAACTCGTTTAAATTCTGTTGCAACTGTAGCTGTTGCTGCAGGTCAACATCACTCTGCATCTGTGGATTTAACAATGGACTTTTTAAATTTCTAGGTGGTTTCTTACATTCGTCTCTCCAGTGTCCAATCTCGCCACAATTAAAACAAGGTAATCTTTGCTTCATCTCTTCAATCCTTGGGTTAATTTTTCTCACAAAATTATTACTTTTAAACTTCCCTTGACCTTGATTCGAATTTGTAGTTTGAACAAAATTTGTATTTTTATTACCAAGACTAGCAATCTGTTGCTCAGCCACTTTTACCTGAGCCCACATGGCTTTCTCCTTGAGCTTCTTTTGTCTCACTTCTAACTCATCACTGCAGTATTTTGCTTTTCTCAAAATGTCATCAACAGAAAGTGCTTGCCATCCGACAATACTATTCCTGATCATATCTGCAATTTCTGGTTTCAGGCCATAAACAAATCTGTAGACGAAATGACTCATATCTTTCTCGTCTAGTTTTTCATAGCCACTGTATTGTTTAAAAATCAACAGTAACCTTTCGTAAAATGAATGAACTGATTCTTTTGTTTCCTGGTTTGTTCTTTCTATCTTAACCCAATCGACCTCCTATGGTGGAATTTTGTTTTTCAACCAGTAAATCACTTTTTCATAAAAATCCATAACAATTGGATTTGGAGCACCTGTTTCTTTAATTCGCTCTGGTTCTATTTTTGGCCAACTTATGGCTATTTTGCATTCTGTCCAAAGATCTGATGGGACAGCAATATCAAAAAATCCATCCAGATCAATCCACAGAACTTTTGAGACTTTGATGAACCTGTCCACCTGCCTGTACCACTCGACTGGCTTTTCTCTCAGTCTTGGAAAATCATTTGTGAACAGCAATATGTCCTGTCTTGACCAAGGGACATGAACATATCCTCCACCTGCAATCTCTCTCATTGGAAATTGTTTTGACAATTTTTCCAATTTCTCATCTTCCTTCTTTCTTGTCCATTTCACTCTCCACTTACTCAATTCTCCCAGTTTTTTGATGTAAACAATCAAATCTTTTATGTGCATTATTCTTCCCATTGAGTTCAAATTCTCAATGTCACTTTCTGAAAAGTCTAATCTGTAATGTTTTGCAAAATTCTTTTGCCTGCTCAAATCCATTTCAAGTTCAGCTGCCAGTTCATCCAACTGATCATATTTGTTTTTTTGTTTTCCACTGAATACTCTTGCAAATGAACAGTAATTCATCATCTCGATAAAAATTTAAACTGTCAGGACCAATTGTACCAATTATTAATTCCTCAATATTTGCTTTTAATTTTGCAACATCAAGTTTAGGTTTTGTCACTCTGACTTCGGAACACTCAGCATCAGATTCTGCACCCATTGGTGATTTTGGTGATAAATCCTCATTAAAAGTCAAATTAGGCATTCTCCATCTTGAAGAGTTTATTTCAGATATGTCTGAGTAAAATTTTTCAGCAACCTTCTGAATTTCTGCATTTAAAGGAACAGTCAAACCTGTCTTATTAACTTCTCTTTGCTCAAAAACAGGCTGAACAGGACCAATGGTTACTGGAACTGTCACAGCTTCCATGCTTTTTGTTATTTGTCGAATTAATTCTTCCTATGATCGTAAATACTCAGAAGAATCTCCAGCCTCCACATTTCTGACTTCTCTCACATAATTTTTTGGAGCTTCCCTTGCTCTTGGAATTAATGAAAAATGTCTACCTTCATTACGGACATTTGCATTTGTCTCAGTTTCTGGTCTTCTTGGAGTTTCACGAATTTCACAATTATTTGGATAAATTTTAGGAGCTTCATTAATTGGAGGTGCACTCGGTGTAGTTTCTGTAGAAACCATCGGAGTAGACCATGACCTAGGGGGTCTCAAAGGCTCATTCCTTTTATCTGAAGTATAAATTTCTTCTAAAACTGCATCTTCAGATTCACTTTCTACAGGAGCATTATTTCTCTTTTCAGTTCTTTTTCCATCGGGAGAACCTAAAACCATCTCTCTAATTAAATAGAGTCCCTCACTCATGCTTCCCTGTCTCCACATTCGCATCCTGTCTTCATGTGTCTCTCTTCTATAACTCGGAACCTTAGGAGGTCTTTTAATTCCACTTGCTTCCCTTTGTAATTGATACATCTCATCCTCCCATTCAACTAAAGCTTCAAATTGAGTTGGTCTCGGCTTTGGAGTAAGAGCATTCATTTTCTCTCGCAAATTTCTTAAAACCTTTACATTAAATGAACCATCATCAGGCCAGGCCAAAGCACCATCATCCTTTGTGTAGTGTTTCCAAATATCAAACCACAAAACAGTATGATAACCATATTCACCTTCCATATACGCTGCAGGTGTTTTATACTTATGAAGTAATTTACCACCTCGCGTTTCAATTTTCTTATCGGGTGAAATACAATTTTTAAATTTCTGAAACAACGTTGGCTTTTTCTCAACGTGTTTAAAATGATAACTCAATTTTAAGAGTTAAATTCAATTAACAAATTCGTTCGTAAAATATTTCCGGGATGTTCCGCAAAAGCAACCAATCCGTGCGCGAAACACACCAACAAGCCAATAAGAGTTGAGCTACGTCACTTTTTTACTCTACCAATAAAAATGAAGATTTTCTGAAGAACTAATCGGCTTACAGTTCGTCAGAGATTCAAGAACCAATCAGGGCACAGCTTGTGACGTATATCACCCAATCCCAGCGCGGCTCTGTGACGTACACAGCAGCTGCGGTTTCTCACTTCTCACTCTTAGCGCTTACCCCTCCTTCACAAAATCTTTTCACAGCGCCATTTTGAAAACACTTTTTCAGTGGAAATTAATTTTTAACAATGACAATAAAGACTCATCTGTCTGTTTCTCTAAATAGGATAGTTTACATACATTCAAGTATTGTCATTCTCGGAATAGAAGGCTGCTATTCCCATAGAATATACACAATTGCCAGTACAGTAGTCTTTTTACTCTACCCTTCAAACAAGTAATTATGAACTCATTTCCCTCAGAACGCACAACTAAGTGACTGTCCGAAAGTTCCACTCGAACATAAATTACAAAACAAACTCGCCCCCTTCACACGGAAAAATCCCTAACTTCAAACACACATGAAATCCGTACAGGACTCTCACCTGTTTATAGAAATCATGCACCGTTAGTAGAATAACGACGTTATCCGTACAGGACTCTCACCTGTTTATAGATATAAAACATGTACCCTTACAGGACTCTCACCTGTTTATAGATAATCATGCACCGACATTATCCTACCCTTCACTCAAGCTCGAATATAACTAATACTCTTATCACAGTGAGTTTTACAACAGGCGCTTTGTCCCTATTCTCATGCTGTTCAAATTTCTTAGATAATCCTCACTATACAAGATTCACACCTAGCCCTAAAACTGTGTTGCACGGCCACAACACTTGTGATACACGACGATATCACTACTCAGAAACAGATCAAATGCCTTGTGTGACTACCTTCTCATCACACAATCTGTACCGGTACGACTTACATATAGCACGAGAACGAACTCAACATGTGTTAAACATCGATCCTATATCCATACCATAACATACCATAACACCTTGGTTACCCTTAGCAACCATCAATTTCTGCTACCAGAAGAATTGATCCAGCGGCCTATAGGAAATATGCCATAAGCAATGCTACCCAACTCTATAACCTACTTCATAAAATACTACTCTAACTCATGGACCCATTAATCAAACATGACATATTTTGACCTACTGAATCAGGTGGTCAAATTAAACCTATATACACCTTATTTACAAATTATATACAAACTATATACAACCGCGGTAAATGATGACATTATTTGAACAAATCCTAACTATTTAAATGACCACCATGGCGATGGCATCTAGCTAATAGTAACCTGCGCTTCTGAATAACCAAGACCAGCTTGTTTTCAAAAGTAAGATTTTATTAACTAATTTTAGATTTAAGAATATAATTTTATAAATGCAATTTTATTAGAATCATAGCAAGCATGTTTGGAAAATATCATAGGGAAAATACAGTTTTAAGCAAAGAAATATAAGTTTAGCATTTCTAAAATCCTAAGTCCCTAGCTAAGCTAAATAAATGGAAATAAAGTAAAGTTCTTTGAGGATTCTTACGTGCTCCACGCAAAGTCCGACAGCACGACACCCTCATCTGAAAGTTAGAAAAGCAGCAGCCAGCCCATCCCTAGGGCATGGGTTTTTTATACCTTTCTATGCTAGCTAATCTAAGTAAAGGAAAATTTTCTGCAAAAGTCGATGTCTCATTGGTCCAAGAGTGACAAGTGACATGTCACCCACATTTCAAAACTTCCATTCGGTCATATTCTTTGGGACCATTGTCTTTCTTGTATGTGTTCCAAAGCTTCCTTGATTTGCAACAAATTTGAGCAAGAGTTCTCACTGACTTCATTTCACTTCCTCGGATGCCAAGTTATCAAATGTTCTTTCTACCGGTTTCTGACCTTGGCCACGTCCGACAAAATAATGACAACGCTTCTCCATTGTTCAGTGAATGTGATTTTGACGGAAACTTTTAAAATGGACATCTCATGCTCCTTGCAGAAATTAAATTCATCTTTTAGCAAACTCGAGCAAACTAGGCCCAAAAGCAGACAACTTATTTTTCTAGTATAAAACAAACACAAGAAAAGTATTAATGCAGGAAATATTATTTATTCTGTTTCCACCCTTCGTTTACTAATTGATTAACCCTCCCAATTAGTCTGTTACCTAGCAAGAAGCAAACAAATAAAGCAGCATCTTATATCTACCAGTCTTCATGAATCCATGAAACCTTATATGCACCTAGAATAGTAGAAATGACATCACATAGACAAGGAAAGCAAAATAAGCACATGCCTCTTTTAAATCTGCTGCAGTTAGTAATGACAAAAACGAAAACGACAAAATTAATTTATTATTTTTGCACGAACAAAAGATGCAACAATTATGCACGTTTATGAGCACACATGTTAATGTCCCCGTGTGTAAAGTTTAATCTAGGTTGTGTTAGCATAACACCACAAATCATTAATATTTTTATTTATGTTATGGAAATGTGACTTCACGAGTTTAAACAGATTTCTGTTTTCTATCCCGCTCCATCACTATCCGTCAGTCACAACGTTCCTAAATACCAGAAAGAAGTGCTTTCAGGTGCTGAGAGCACAGTGGAGATTTTTTTAAAAGAAGAAACAGGAACTGGAGCAAGGCTCTCAGTTCCACTCAGATCAAAGAAAAGTAAACTGTATTCATGAAAAAATACATTTGTTTTGACTTTCTCAAGGCCCTCTTTGTATTTTAAGTTATCTGTGAAAAATGAGTGGCACTTGGGTGCTTGGACTAGGACGCTTCTCCACTTCTCGAAACACGGTCGAATCTGATGCAAGGACGCCAGATGCTTCTGCTACTAGACTCCTCCAGGAGGATGGCAGGCACAAAACTATGGATAAATAGAAATTTGTGTTTTGAAAGTCTGAGCCCCGGAAGTCTCTTCAACGCTTTAAAACTTTTTAGTTATGGGGCCTAAAAAATAAAAGAAAGACTATTGATTCCCAACGCCTAGCCGTGCAGCTGGCATTACGGCTAACACGCTCACCCAGGCGAAAATCAATTGGATGTAATCAGATATTTCCAGCAATTGGTTTACTTTGTGCGCCATGGATTCTTTCAGCGGTGCCATTAAGGAGGCCGAGCTGCCAGTTCAAGGCTGAAAATACAGCCGTTCCCTTTATTGGAGTCTTATTTTTCGCTTAAATCAAACAGATCTGTTTTGAAGCGTATTAAAGCGGCCCTCGCACTGATGGAAAATGAAAGCGCTGCCCTCAAAGGCTGCTTTGGCGGAAGAGGAAATTAGCGTTTAATACGATTGGCGACAGGATGGATGTGCGCGACAAGCAGGTGCAGCGGGCTACGGGGACAGAACAGTATTCCCTCTGGACGGAGCGAGGGGTGCAAATATGCTCTGCTGAGACTTGTCGATTACATGAAAAGAATAAATGTTTGTTGGTGGCGCAGGTTGTTGCTCTCACGGCGTATTAGCCTCAGTGCTCGCTCTGACAGGCCCTGGGGTGATGAAGTCACAGCCTTGTTAGTTTTTCAGAGCACTTCCCAGATGTGTAGTGGTCAGGGCCCGGCCTGGCGATGTAGAGAACAAGCATTGGCAGCGCAGCCGTGAAAGTGACACGGCCGCCCGGCCACGAAAGTGATCGCGATCAAGCGCGGCGAGCGATGCGCTTAATGAGCATGACGAGGAAAGCCATATGGCGCCTCTGCTCTAAGAGCGTGTAACCGCAAGCTGTAGGCCACAGTGGTAGCATTTTCTGAAGCCCTTACTAAAAGTCTCGCCAGAGCAGTGCATGTGCTGGCTCAGGCGAGAACTAAAAAAGAACTCTAAATAAGCAGATGCCCCACATCTGCCAAACTCTAAATTAGGTTCCCAGTGTGTGGTAGAATGAAACTGCATCAAAGACTTATGATATTTGTCGTGGTATTGTCTTTAATAAAAGTATTACTGAATAAAAGTGAAAGGTAAACCGTGCCAAAAAGAAAGGGAAAACAAGGACAGTTGTCTAAAACAAGTGTTAATTTCCAACAATCCCGGGGGAGTTCGGGATATTGTTTGGGTTCATACCTCAGCAAAATATTGTGGATGGTAAGTTTGTGTCTGCTGAGACATTTGGCCACTGTTTAGGTTTTAGACAGTGGTACACCTCTTAGTGTTCGAAAAATCCCCAGCACCTTCTTTTTGGACATTAAAATTGAGCCGAGAGTGACAACAGACAGGAGCTGGAACGTAACAATAATCAGGATCTTTTCCTTTCAAGCTTGTTTGTGGAACCAGTGCATCCATGGACTGATAAATAGGACATAACAGAATTTTTCTGAATACGCAAAACTGAAGAAATAACTTTCTTGTAATTTCATGGTGACACTATTTTATTTTAAGTGCTTTATTAAAAAACATTTTCTTTGATTCTAGTTGACTTTTCCAGAGAGTGATGGCACCACTGAATCCACCAAACTTTTCCTGGGTCGAACCGAACCTTCTGGCAGGTCTTGCACTGCCACGGCATCCAGGTCACTATGAGTACATGTACGCAGCTGGTATCCGCCACCTCGTGAGTTTGACAGAGCGGAACCCTCCTTACCACGACACATGCCCAGGCATTCAGCTTCATCACATTGGAATTGTAGATTTCTGCGCCCCATCTCTGGACCAGATTAAGCGCTTTATCAAGGTTGTGGAAGATGCCAGAACCAAGGGTGAGGTGAGTACTGGTGTGTGCTGCTTAGACTGAAATTAGAAAACATATTAAATGGTATGTGGTGGCCTGGTGGGCCATGGGTAGGGAGGTCAAGTTGTGGATCCGTGAAGGATCTGAGAGGTGGCAGAAAGAAACAGAAATTCTTGTGCTAGAAGTGTTGACAAAGCCAACAGGTCTTTCTTGATGCTTTTGCAGAACAATGTTTGTGCCTTTACTTATAAGATATGTTGGTGCCAGCGTTTTTTTGTGTTTAGTTAATTGCTAAGAACAGCACTGTTACAAAGAGAGAGTGTGTGTGTGTGTGTGCGTGTGAGAGATACAGTGGTGAGGAAGACGGTGGTGATGGTTACTAAAGATATTTTATTATAGCAGTCAGGTGATCTTAGCAGTGAAGGTTACATTTATACTATTGTATCATGTGTGATATTAGACCGCAGTAATTCATTTTGCGGATTTCATATCTTGTTTCAGTAGTTTTACATTGAGATACCTCGCATACCTTTCTATACAAGGTAGCAATTAATGTGTCACCTATCATCTAATTCACATTAGTGGAGGAGGCTTCTTTCATATTTTGAAAAAGCAGCGTTACCTAAAATTACAGATTATACTAGCATAGCAGCATTAAGTATTTTCACTTGTTTCTATAGATTTGTCTGTTCTTGCTTTTTACCTTATTTTCCACAATACTAAGGCCTTGATTACAAGTACGTCAGTGTTTTTTTAGCCCTGCATAAACCCCTGTTTGTTGGGTGGTAGTGACCACATTCAGTAATTACTGGGTGTTTTAAGTAGCTCAATCTTCGTTGCAATTTATCAGGGAAAGGTGTACAGTATTAACGGTACCTTACAGATTGTGGTGCGGGTAACACCAACATCTGCATGTTATTCCCCAGAAACTTGTAATAGAAACAACTTATCTCACCCAATAAATTAAATAGCCCAGGGTATCATTAGTTATCTGGTGTGATAAAAAGCACCTATATTCCAAAAAACATGGAATCAGAGCTTTAAATACATAGAGATGCAGCACATTGCACTCACAAAAGTGTTATCATCTGCCACAGAACAATGAAAATTGACAGTTTACAAGGTAAAATAAAAATATTCAACAGTGGGTATACCCGCTTCCTTTGGGTCTATTGGACTGAGAACAAAACAATAGGGAGTATAGAATCTTCACTGCTCTCACATATAAGTGTCACCACAATACTCCTGGTCTTACTTTTCCAGTTTAAAATGTAACTGTTCATTTGACTTTCACTCGAATGCGGATGACATCCATATTGTCATAAAACCACTGGTGTGTAATATTAATATGAGCAATGCATGGCCTACTTGGCCATATTGGTACACTAAATTAAAGACCGCTCCCTGCAAAATAATTTTGTAGAATGGAAAACATTATTTCCCCTCTAAAAGTCTACCCCGGTATACATCTGGTATGTTTTGTTTTTGTTTGAGTTAAATAAGGATTTGACTATAGACCCACAGATTAATACTACTCTAGACCACATTGTTTACAATCCACAGCTTGTTAAAAGGAAATTTAAATCTTCCTGGCCACATTCTCCCTGTGAGAAGTGAGTATACATTTCCTAATTACACTCTGGATATAAGAGGTCTCTAACTTTTTAGGCCTTGCATACCAACCAGCGTGAGCTGTCTGTTTTCAACAAATACCTTTTGTCAGATTATGATGAGCACAGAATCCGCCCATTACTTACCATTGCTTATCTTTACTGTTGCTCTCATTTGCTTGCTTTTTATTTGTTCTCTTGTGTGAGCTTGTCTTCTTGTGATTTTCCCTCCCCTGGAGCATGGACAGATTACTTGTGTACTTCCACTGCTTGCTTTTCAAGCGCTACATTTTTTCTATTGAGTGAAGCACTCCACAAAAGGGCATGTGCTTTCCAGTTGTCTCCCTTGTGTACTTCCCTGCCCTCACTCTGTATTGCTCTCTGTCACCTGTGTGCTTCTTCACCTTCCCTCCACGTTCCTCCTGCCCTCATGTACTTCTCCCTCCGTGTTGCTTTTTCACTCGTGCTTTTTCCTCGCCCTCTCCACATTGGCCTATCTCAACTGTTGCTTCTTCTCCCACCCCCCGGCCTACATGTTGCTTCCTGCTACCTGCGCTCTCCTCATTTGTTTCTCCTCGTCTACCCCTTTAGTGTTGGTTCCCCTTATTCTCCTCCTATGTGATGCTTCCCCAACCCCTGCCCTCTGTGTTGATCCCCATCACACGTGCTTCAATAATCAACTTGACAAATAAAAATAAAAAAAGCGATTGTGTCATTTTGTAGGTGGGCTTGTGTCTGGAAAAAGGGTGCACACACCATGGCATAACGCCTTTTTTTTTTTTTTTTTTTTGTGCTTTTATTTTAGCCATGCTGCACGGCATCGGGTTGCTGTACAGCATGGCTAAAAACTATTGGCCAACAGACCTAGTAGTTTTACCAGTCCTTGTTTTAAACAACGGATTACACTGAGGGGCTGAGTATTACTTCCTGTAACCCATCTTAATCCTCATGTAAAGCGCTCTGATACCTCAGGGACTAGACTGGCCTTCCTTGTCTCCTCGCTGTGTCTCCTACCCCCACCTCTTCCCTCCTTCATTCTTTGCTTGCCTTCCCCTATTCCTTTCCTTTCTCCCTGGAATCTCTTTCCCCCTGCCTGCTTTGTTTATCCTTGTGCCTATACTCAGCTTAATCTCCCTCTTGTCGCCCTTTTACAGTATCCCCATACCCACGCCATGAACTAACGGATGTAACTCGTAATTGACGTACCTTCTGTTACAATGTGTAACTTGCCACACATGTAACGCTATATAGTCTGACTCTCTAAATTGGCCCCCTCAAGTATGCCCTTGTCGGAAACACTCCTACTCCCCTTGTTTGGGATGGATCCAGCATCTTTTCCCTGGAGTCTTGGAGACCCTTCTGAGAGAGTCCACAGTGACAAGGGACTCTTACATAGTGGAGGACTGGGATTGATCCCCTTACCACTGGGAGCCGTCTCCTACCCTCGCAGAAGTCGGACACGGTGTTCAAGCTGGGTTTTTCTACCCCCTCCTTCTTCTTTCTTCTAAGTGTGCCTATGACCTAAGCACCCCTCGCGGCACCCGCGATTATACCAAAAAGCCGGTTTTATGGTCTGCTGAGCGGGTTTTTAGTGTTTATTTCTCTGATAGTGAAACAAATATTAGCTGCAGCCAGCACATATCCGTTCAGTCTTCCACTCGTTGCAAAACACCTATACAGTGTCTTTACAAATTCAAAACTGCCCCAATTTGAAAACATGGACCACTTTTCTTTCTATGTAATTCACTAATGGGGCCACTTTTATTTTGATGCCCGGCCATATATTCTGTTCCGGTCCGTACATGTGTGTGTGTGTCTCAAGTAAATGTAGTGTGGGGGATTTGTAGGGATTTCAGATGGTATAAGGGTATGTAGTTATCTGCTTGTAAGTTGGGTGGTTTGGTCTGATATATATATATATATATATATATATACATATATGTGGCCATATGTGGGGTGATGTGGGAGAGATGTGTTGGTAGGTATGAAAGGCTGAGAAGGTCTGTATGTGTGATGGTCCTGTAGTAAGGATGGGGCCCGTGTGAAGCCTTTGTGTGAGTGGTTTGGGGCTGGGATGAGATGAGTTGACGCTGAATGTGTGCGAATGTTTTTGATTTGGCAGACAAAAAGAGGGGCCAGAGGGGGTGGGTGGATGTTTGTAGAGGGAGGGACACTGAAGGCTGTGTTGGTGAAATTGTTATGGCACCTACTTTCCCACAGACGTGCACGCACATGATTACCAAACATAGGCCTTTTCTTCAAAGGACACATTTCTTATTATTTAAACTGGACTTGAGGTAATTTCCGGCCATTTTGGCACACGTTTGGGTCACACGAGAACGAGTGAGATTGTCGTTCACTCTAGGAGACTCTGACGAGGTCCGGGTTTCTCGGGGCAGCAGTAGACTCGCCAGCTGCACCCTTCTTTCTCTCTCCGGGTGCATTTTTCAAGCCGGCCCATAGGGGTCAGTGCAGTCCCACACCTGGGCAGAAGAAAAGCGTCTGTGGTATAGGCAGATTTATTGGAGTTGAATTTATCTCCGCAGATGCTTCCGGTGTATTCAAGTTTGCTGCTTGCATAGGTTCGAAGCGCTGAAATTCTGGTGTGATAGGGCGTGAAGAGATGGTGAAATGTGTCGGGGAGGGTGTGCGGTGGGCGTTGTTCAATTGGTAATGTTATGCCTGCCTCCCTGAGATGCCCAGTATGTGCTTTCAGGCAAATGTCCTCAGATGTCCTTTCGGAGAACCGTCGCCACTGGTGTGACCACGTATCGCTGACACAATATTCAATACAGACGTTTACATTAGAGGTTTTAAAGAGGTTTAAACGAGATTGTGACCCTTCAGGCTTGGTGTGTGGAGATGGAGGGAGTGTAGGAGTGCTGAAAAAGGCAGATATTTTTGAGCAAGAATACGACTCCTGTTTCAAATATGACCTCTGGCCCCAGTCTTTAAATTTGTGCAGATTCTGTTCACTCGTGGCTAGTTGGCAATTCGTTTCTAACAGGTTTGTCATTCTCATTTAACTCGCTTAGTATTACAGCCTTATAACCTATGCAATTTGTATTAGGGATTGCTGCCAACGAGTACTTACAGAAACCGCCGTACATTCACAAATGTTTCTAAAGAAATGTCTCTTTTAGCCCCGTCCTTTTCAGACGGGCTCGGCATGACTTACTGCTGCAGTAAAAGGTTCCTTATCTTCTTTATGGGGCGAAACAGATGGCCTCATAAAGATAAGAAACCTTTTACGCACTAGTAAGTCAAGTAAGCCAGTCTGAAAAGGACGGGGCTAAAAGAGAAAGAAGAACGTCACTAGGACCTCTTCTCCAATGGCTGGCCACTGTTTAGGACGCCAGCCAATGGTAAAGAGGGGCGGGGCTTAACCTCGCTAGAGAAAAATACTCTGTCATTAAATCTCGCCAGCTCGACTGCGCATGTGCGCAGTATTTCTCAGGTCGAGAGCTAACGAGGTCATAAAAAGTGGAGGAGGAAAGCAAAAAGTCGGGGTCCCGAGCACTTTATTAGGGATCTCTTCCTGCGTGAGTGAATAGATCTCTACCCCAAATTTGTTCAAATATGTTTATTAATTTCACTTTACAAATTGGAACAGAGAAATGCTTACATCACAACATTAGCATTGTAATGCGTTTCATTTTACCCATCATAATTGTATCTTTTCATAATAGAAGTAAATTACAATATAATAAAGTGATATAAGGCATTAACTTGTGCTAATCCATTACTGCTTCTTTGTGGTCTCATTTTACAATATAGACATAGTTTTTAATTCGGTGTTCACTATTGGGGCTTGGGCTTCACTCTGCATGCGAATACTGAAATTATACCGAAATGTGGTGGGTTTCCCCACTGATGGAAAGAGGTCAAAGGGAATGAAGGAAGAGGCAAATATTGATATTACTGTGTCTAGATGCTTGTTTAGATTTAATATGCACAAGCTGTAATCTGGTGGAGAATTGTAATCCGAAATCTGCATTGATGGGAGACATTACTTTACTGTGATCTCCTACGGATTAGATAGATCCCTGGCGCAGAGGGTCTCGTCTGCTCACAGTAAGCCACTCCATGTCAACCATATCTGGAGGCAGGATCGGGAAGGCAAGCCCTACAGAACATTCTGAGAACCGGGCTCCAGAAATTACCAATATGGGACTACAGGGGCCCCTGGAAAAACACATCACCAAGAAGCAGGGGGTGTTACTTGTGCCAATCCCCACAGAATCAGCTGAGCATATCATTTGTTGTTGACCAGCTTTGCTGGGTCTGAGGTGATTATATAGGGCTCCTGGTTTTCCGTTTAAACTGATTTTTACATATAAATACAGACCGAAAACATTTTTTCCTTTTTTCTATATTTATATGTTAAAACGGCAAACTACTAGTAAATTTTGCCAGGCTGCTGTGCTTCAGCCCAGAGTTGCCACACCCCTCTTCCTTTTGTTGCTGCCCCAGCCCTTCTTTTGACCTCAGCATCTGTTCGGTAAGTGTATTTGTGTGGCCTCAGGGGACAGATTAATGGCGCGCCACGCCATTAGGCTCCAAGAGCTTCGGACCCGCGAACCCCCCCTCATGTGTGTCAGCCCTGGCTGAGACAGTTTACCGGGCACATACAGCCGCACCCAAGTACTTCACAGGTCTAAGACCATTTATTTGCTAACAAGGCTTTGTTGTGTTTTCTGACCCCATCTTAGCGTTCCTGCCTCTCCTCTCTGCATATTGCTGGGAGAATCAGCCCCCGACATTTTTCATAGTCCCTACCCCGAAATTGGGCTCTACATCCCAGCCCAGGTAGAAGGGAGCAGGGCATTAGCAAAACAAAGGATTCTTGAGGATTCTTGGCAGGGCACATTAGTGAGCAATCACTGAGGTGTTACTCCTGCAGCGCCAAAGGAAGGCAACATGTGTCATCAATCTCCATAAAAAGGGGAATAGGGCACTCGAAAGTCAAACACGGACACCCACAAAGAAGCCTATTTTATCACATTGTTGCGGTTTGTGCTCGCTATTTCCCGCGCAGCAAAACAATTTGCGTAAACTCAAGTGTAAAGTTTTAAAATACCTTTCATACTTTACTGGGTGCTATTAACTTGAACCGTGTAGTTAATGGCCGAGGATGGTTCCATGAAAAATAAAGGGCCCTCTTTGCCAATATTCTCCCTCACAGACACCGCTATACTACCACGTGCACATTGGAGTGGACGGGTCTTGACTCTGCCACCACCAACCAAAGGCCCGCAAGCACACATTGCACCGAGAGTACCAGCAATACCTGCAAATCATGCAAGTGACCACATCACATTTCATGACGCCTGACATCATTGATGAGTAACAGAAATTCTGTCATGAAATGTAAGACCATTTTACAAGTAGCGGTGTGCAAATTGTAAACTTTACCGAAATTAGGTGAAATTAGAAACTTTTTCAGAATCCTTATCCTAGTCCCTGCATCTTGCAGTCCCATGAACCAAGTGTCTGCCAGCCCAGAATGGCAGTGGGCAAACACACTGGCTCATCGGCTACAAGATACGTGCTTGACATTGTCTGTAGTCCTGCCGCCATACAGGTGTTGTTAAATACAGTGTGAAAATAGTCAGCCTTATTAGATGCATGCAAGAAGCAATTCAGTCTTGTTTGCCCAGTGACCGAATATGCCGTAAGGTCGAACTAGATTTGTATTTGTTGTGGAAGCAGGTCAGAAATCTGTACAGTTTACTCAACTGAAATGGCATCGGTCGTTTCATTTCAGGATGCGTTACACATTCTGTATCCGCACTTTAAATTCGGCAACCATGCTGTGATGACACTGAACAGCACTGTGTTTTTATAATGGCAATAATACAATGCAGCATTTGTTTTACATCAAGGGCTGGTATTCTACATATACACGTTTTGTTAAAAAAAATGTTAATAAACGTTAGTGCGCAAACGCAGTTACACAAAGGAAAACTGAAATTCTCAAATTGAAAGGACTCGATAGTTATGTAGACAGGTGCAGCCTGTGTGAGGTTTTGCGTTGCCCCAGTCACTGTTTCCACTCCTATATTTGAGGACAATATTCCCCAGTGTAAAACTTTATTTCTCATTACACCGAGATCACCTTCTATTGCAAATACCTGGAGTTTAGCCGTCTCTCATTAGGCCCTTCCTCTGCTGCATGTGCCTGTACAGTGTTCAATGGTGAGTGGTGATTGTATATGCTGAGGGCTGTCCGAAATAATGTGGTCAGGCCCAGGATGTTGGGAAAACATTAGCCTATGTTATCTCTTGTTCTGGGTCTGCAACAACTAGTCCTAGATGCAAGCCTTTGAGCTGGACGCACACTTAACCCCATGTCTGCCTGCGGCATGGTGGCTTGTGGTGTCCCTTTTGCATTGTGACCGGTGTGTGTTGAGTTTGTTACAATTTAGTTTGTTGTTCCCTCGGCTCTTGTGTCTGTGTACTAGCAGTTGCACATGTGTTTTTGGGGACTGAAATAAATGTGGAAAAATACTAGCTGTAGCGTCGTCTTTTGCTTGTGGCAAAAATAAATGCGGATAAATACAGAAAAAAATGCCCAAAAAATAAATATGGATAAATACAGACAGAAATGGCAAAAAATAAATACCATAAAACAGGGAGCCCTAATTATACCCAAGAACAATGTTCCTTCAAAATGCTGTAAGATCGTGCAAGGAGGCTCTAATGTTCATCTACACTACCACAGTGCTGATGAACCTTGCACAAATTGGCAAGTTCTATGCGACAGCTGGAAGGACTCTACGAACAATGCAAAAATCGATCATGAAAGTTATTAAAACATGAGCTGCTGATCACCTACTGTGGCGGCAACACAGGCACCATATGATTTCTATACACCGTTTACCTGTACCACTGTTCATTCTTTTACATTGTACATTTTATTTTGGGAGTACTGTTTTTCCCATATGCCTGCCTAGGCATACAATAATTACATTTATGCTTGCACCACACAACATTGCATGAACACGCACCTATGCCTTACAGTTTTGCCCGGTGGTGCCTTTCTGCATTTGCTAAAAAAAAAATGAAAAGCTATCTGCTGCACCCATATTATTTTGCTGTTGCACTTTCAGATGTTCTTAAATTTATTATGGGTGACACGTCTTTACATTTTTATAGACCTTTTATTATTAGATGTAGTATGTTTTATGACTTAACACACACACAGTATTTGTAAATGATTTTAGGTAATCATACAATAAAGAATTTTAACCTACTTTACTGTGTTTGGTTAAGGTCCGATGTGTCTGTGGCTCTAAGGCACCAAAACAAGGTCTATCATTTGATTTGATTTTGGCCAACTCATAGAGGATTGTGTTCCACGCGATCTCTTTCTGATTACAATTTCTGCAGTTGTGGATCTTATCCAGGTACCTTTTTGGAGGTTGGCTGTCTGTCCCTGATTATTCGGCTGGTTATGTGGGCTCTGTTTCTGATCACATAACGCTGGGGAGGCAAATGAAGGCAATGGGTCTATGAACAATTACTCTATAATACATAGATGTATCCGTCCATGAACTGTGGGAAGTGATGACTGTAACCTTGATTAGTGTGCAAGATTACATACAGTACAGTGAGAATGTTATGTGTAATTGCACTTGGAGAGGTGATGGGGTCATACCCTAATCATAGTGTAATGGATGCAAGGCCTACCGTAATAGCATTGGGGGGGCTGTTGGATCTCCAGTTAATGCGAGAGTGCAAATTGTTATTTCTCTCACTAATTTCTGTAGAACGTTAAATGGCCTGACCTGGATTAAAAAGGCGGAACAACGTTTCTAACTTTGCTGGTGATAAATCTAATATTTAGTGTTGATCAGTTTTATTCTAGTCGTGATAAATGAATGCTAAGAAAAATACAGATATATATATTTTAGATTTATGGCATTTCTGAACAGCTTATGGAGTTGATTGATGAAAGTAAGTAATGTTCTGTTGTGTCTCAGTGTTCTTTAGCATACAGGGTGTTGTTGTCCACTATTTCTGAACTGGAAGATTCTCTGGTGTGCATGATTTTGTTTTTAAACTGCGATGTCCATATTCTGTTCTCTTGTGTCTTGTTGTTTCTCAGGGAGTTGCAGTGCACTGTCAACTTGGGTATGGGAGGACAGGCACTATGCTCGCCTGCTACCTGGTGAAAGCCAAGAAGGTGACTGGCATTGATGCCATCAATGAAATTCGCAGGCTGCGCCCAGGATCAATAGAGACATCTGAACAAGAAAAGGCCATCATCCAGTTTCATCACCATATCAAGTAACATCTCAGCTGACAAGGAGATGTGAACTACTAAATAAATTGCCAATTTAGTAATCAGGGACTGAAGTTCAGTTCACTTAACAGTCTGTCTATCATTATAATCCAGCCAGGGAGATTCTTTGCTGATCGTAATGAAACACCACTTGCTTGGGCTAGAGGTCCTCTTAGGATCCACCCTTACATTTGAATCTTAGGTGTCATCTGCAAGAGCATGAGGATCACAGAATGGAGTTCCCTGTAGTTTTTTCCTTCAGTTTTGAGTTTTTATATTTTTATCTTCTTAGCATAAACTAATTTGTTCTGGTATATCAAATATAATAAAATAGAAATATTTTGTTAACTGCTTAGATGTCTGTGATCATTTTCTGTCAACATCTAGATTTTAGTGAGACACAATAGTGAATTGAATTTTTTTAACTACTTGAATAAATCTACAACTTTGTGTCGCCCAAAATAATGCTCATCACCTGCTGTGTTGTGACCCTAATGTAACGCTTCAAATTAAATATGAAATTTGATTTTATAGAATTGAGACTTTTTTTTAAGCTACCATGAAAAACTCGAGAAAGAACCAAACCACCTGCTGCTTTTCATCATCCTGAAACTCATCTGATGTTTCCCAACACAGGACTAATATAAAACCACCGTTGCCTCCTGCTTCTATTCCCAAAATGCAATACAAAAATACAATTGTGCCCATCTCTTCGTTGGCTGCCTGCAAATTAGATGATCCCCTGCCATGCGTCCACATTGACTTTCCACACGAAAATGAAACCTGTGTTTTTGACCGATTCATATGAGTCCTGTAGATCCTCTGACTACCTCATACAATCCCGAATGACCGTGTGCGCTTGCTAAATGGTGTAACAAAGCACTGGATAGTTATTCATTGTGTTATAGGAAACACCGGATGTTCAGTCACTACATTATGGTAAACCTAGGATGGCACTACATTATGATAAGAGGCTTCTATAAGATGACTGAAGGCAGTCCAACCACTGATATATGCAGCTGGGAATGCCTTCCACCAAGTTTATGAGGGCTCGCATATTTGTTGTTGGCCATTGATCAAGTGGAGGTTTATTGTGTGTTCTATGTTGGTTGTCATGCATGAGTGCCAGAGGGTGTCTGCTGTTGTTTAATGGCGATCTTGTAGACGCAAATAAACATGCAGTGAAACAACCGAATGGTGTAAAACTGATATTTTTACTTGCAAATATATACCATCTTACACTTATTTGAACTCTGCATGTGTTTGGAAGCAGCCAGGTCTTTAACCCCTTGGCTGCGAAGCCTTTTCTCCCAAGAATGTTAATCCCTTTATTGTCTATTCGTGCTTAAGTCGCCATAACTTTATTATACTTAAGGTATCCAAGCCAAATATTTGTTTTCCAACATCCTAGGGTTTTCAAAGTTACCCAGAGTTTGTGGATTTCCCTGGAGGGGACTGAGAAAATAGCCTAAATATAGCCAATGTTGTGTTTTTTGTGAAAGATAGGAAAAAAGTGCTCTGCAAAAAAGTATGTTTATTTCCCTAGAAATTGCATCAATTATGGTTTGCTGCGCTAAAGTCACAATTTCACTGGCTTTCCGTAAGCTGCAGAGCTAAATAAAAAAAATAATACTTTTTTACCACTGTTTTGTCATTTTTCAAAGCGGTAGCCCATTTTTCCTAATTTGTTTGCTGTCAACCTACTTTCCGTTTGTGGTAGAAACCAGGGTGAAACCCATGGGTAATCCTGGAAAGCTATAGATTTCTGAAAAGTGAACATAGTTATGAATTCAGCAATGGGCCATTTGTGTGCAAGGGGTCCTTCAAAGTTTTCCCAAAGAAACTAACTGTTTAGCATGTGATAGAGCAAGATTTCGCATCGCGACTTGCTCGATTCATGAACCTCGAAACCGTTGTAACCTCGTAACGAATTGTACGTTTTACTAATATCTTTTATTTCCGATATATATGTATGATAGAGAAGCTTGCTTATGTGTTTTACTAATACGATTAATCTGTGTTTCTAAAATGGCCGCTGCTTGACTTTCCTCTTCTGCGCATGCGTCAGTCACACTCACGTGACTTCGTGTAGAGATAGTTTTGGAGGGAAAGGGTGCGCATGCGTAATAAGCAATAAGATGGCTATAACGTGGTGAAGCTTTGTGCTGCTGCTCTTGTGAAATTGTTTGTTGCACTTACCAATAATGCATAGTATATTTTTATAATGATGAACCTAAAATGTGAAATCATGACATGTAATACATTCATTTATTTTTATGTACTAATTTGTTTTCGCTTACTTTTCATGTATCCTCGGCACTGAGGGGTAATGGGGGCTTGGGAGTCCATCTTGGAGGGTACTTCTGCGCAGAATCAATCGATGGTGAAGATGGCATTGAAACCAAGCCAAAGAAGGTTGTTGGCAGAGCCTGCATGAGAACATGCACCTTCACCCAGCCAGAAGCATCTAGATTGTATTATATTGTAACACATTGTATTCTTTTGCATTGTATTCCGTGCGACTTCTCGTGGGAACCCCAAATCTTGCTAGGCGGCACCTTAGGATGCAAATTAGGCCTTAGAATAGTCTGTTCTGATTGGTGTGTTAACCAAAGCCTACCTTAGGACCAATCCAAATTGGGGATTCTGACACTTTGCAACATTTGGGGGGTGGTACCCTGTCCCAAAACAGTATAACTAGCCTAGGTTTAGCTAGAGAATTTGTCCGACTTGTCTGAATAGCTGACCTGTCACTGACCCAACGCACTCAATAGGTGACTTGATACAGAGGTGCTGCGGAGCTCTCAGTCCGAAATTTGACCATAGACTCTGAAGGTTTTACTGAACCTTAAGTGCTGGCGGAGCACTTTGCTGGGGAATTCGCTGACCCAATCGGGGTCCTGACTGATAGCTGCAGAGAGGGTGGAGCGCAGGCGTTGCTTCCGAACTGCGGGTGCTGGTCGTATCCTGGTGGTCCTGTCCTGATCCGAATCTAGGTTTCCTGTCCTGTCCTGGGGTGTCCATTCTGCACCTGCTGTCCCACTGAGGGTTATCCTTCCTTGAGGGTTTTCCTGTCCTTAACTGACCCGTGGCCAGGGTTGGTTTTCACACCAGTCTAGGTAAATATTGCTCTGAAATTCTTAAAACTGCACCTTTCTATTTTTCTGTCTTTGCTTCAATAAAGACATACCTTTGCACGTGATAATTTTCCATGCTTCCTCCTGCAACCATTGCATTTCATAAAGTCATTTGCATTTGATTTCATAGCGTGTTCCTATGTTACCCTACCTTTTAGAAATCATTTTCTGTATTGCAGTTTGCAACTTCCTGATATGGTTTTGGTTTTTCTCTCGAAAACTGACTAACTCAGATTTATAGCGTGTTCATCTTGCCCCTTATCTTAGTTTTCCTCTCACTTAGCGGGTTCCCTGTCGCACTTGTATTCTATTGATAAAGCTGTATGACTGCCCTTATTTGAATTTAAGATAAACTTTTCAAAACTTCCAGTTGTCCGTGGTCATTTTATAAAAAGCAAAGTCATATTTTGAATGGTGTATTTTGCTGCCTTTCCTTTTACAGCTAGCTCCCTGACCCATCGTGGTCATAGGTACCCATAACGGTGGATGGAAAGTTGGGTACACTGAAAATAAATCGAAAAGGAACTCACAATTATTGGTAGTAGATTGTGTGGGCACCTGATCAATGTATATGATAAAGTAAAGTATATGGGCCCGAAGCGGCGAAATTATTGGTCGGGTGACCCGCGATCTCTAGCAGTAATTTTCTGGTAGCAGAGTTCTGGTTAGGGACTAGTTAAAGGATAGGTAGGACTAGTTAGTCTAAGCTAAGTCGGATGCTGCTATAAGAGTAGGCGCTTCAAGAGAATTGATCACTCGCTTGAAAATTGTTTACTTTGAAAAATTATGAAATGTTTTAAAATTGTTGTTCTTGTTATTATACTGTTATATGTATTAATCCATTCGTACGTAAAGCGTCTTGCATGTTGTTAAGAATCCCCGGGGAATTGAATAGCGAGTGGTGAATAGAATCCATTCGCATTGAGGTCACCTGTTTTAAGGAAAGTTGGTGCAGGTTAGGCAGAACTGGAAGCACTAACTAGGGTTTTCTGAATATATGATTGAATAAATGTTAGTAACGAGGTTCATTGGCAAAATTCCCATTGTGGCGTAACCTAGTCAGGGTCACATCGGAAGAGTAGCGGGTTCATCGGAGCTTGGGAAGTAACAGGTGCCCCAATGCTAGTGTGAAGGGTAGGCAGAAGAGATCTACCCGTAGTGAGTGAAAAGTAAATGGAAGTAGTTTACTTGCAGCGAAATGAATTCTTTCCTGTCTAGACACTTGAGCACGGTGGCGAATGTGTATTCGTTGTAAATTAACCAAGCACTAAGCACTTTAAAAGGAAAGAAAGTTTCCGTTACCTTGTGAAGGAGGGACGTCACTCCGTGCCGCGCTGGGATTGGTAGACGCAGCGGGCTGATAGCGGAGCTGGAATTGTAAAGGAGGGGCGAACGCCGGAGCGTGGGAACTGTCTCCCGAAAGGGCCGCGCACCCATTGGTCGAGATTATTTGAACTCGTGCATTTCATTGGTCGCACGAAAATAAAAGACGCACTCGGATTGGAAGTGATTTTGTAAACAAAATCACTCGTAAAATCGTATGTGGCATTCGTATAGACCGCGTACCAGACCTGATCCACGTTATATGGGATTTGAGAACGATCAGTGGAAAGGAGTTAAAAACGACATTATGTACGGAACTAAGAGAAAAGTATCTCTTGTAAATAAGGTGAAGAATTATTTCAAAAAGGACAAGCCGATTAAAACTAGAGAAGGTGGTGTCATACCGCAACCTAACACTCCCGCATCTTTCATGATGTTCGATAAAGGGTACAACACGTGTATGGTTGGAGAATTGGGTGAAATACACGAAAGATGACGGGGTATTGGCTTTTCCGTTAGATGGAACATTTAACAGAAGAATTCCATTTAATTTGAGAACCCGAATGAATGATTTACATCCCAGACCTAGATTAACGCAGTATGAAGCGCTAGAGGAATGGGAAATCGAGGCTTTCGAAAGGGATAAGCCACGGATGGACAAAGGGTTAACTAAATTTTATCCAAAATTGAAGCAGGAAGCACGAGCTAAAAAGATGAAACAGTGGAGGCAGAATATGATAGTGGAGGGATTGTTTCCCATGATGCCAGCAGATGATCCTACTGGGGGACAGAAACGGTTGGAAAAATCTAAACATTGGGTGCCCATCGGAGAGTCGGATGATGAATTATTAGATGACCTATGTACAAGAAGTCCGCCTCCTTATAATGAGGGACATCGACCTTCCAGTACAGGAGATATTTCCCGAAGACTTCCTCCTCAGGAAGAAGTTAGGTCCGCAAGTGTAGGAGGGGGTTACCACATTCCTCCCTATACCGAGAGTCTAGGACCAGTGGATACCAGAAACATTTACCCCAGGATGTCAGCTAGTGGGGAGACAGGATATTCCCGTGAAGGAGATTTTTGTTCTCGACCTCCCTACGGAGGCGAGATGAGACCCTCAAGTTCAGGAATGCCGTTATTACAGTCACAGTATGAGGAAGAAAGAAGATCCCTAGGTACAGGAAGTTTATTCCCAAGAACAAATTATGGTGAAGGACCTAGTGAGACACATCCCACTGCCCCAAGTTATGCTCCCACACTAACCCCGCAGGTGTTACATGACAAATCCATAGAGAGATTACTGGAAGAAAAGGAGCGGGAGGTACTAGCAAAACAGAGAGCTGAGATCATTCAGAAAATGACCCAGTTAAATACCAGTCCTGAAGCATTGACAATCCCAGTAACAATCGGACCCGTAGTTTCATTGTACGGGGATCGGCATGAAAGTCCAAAACCTCCAGTTATTACTCCCGTAATAGCACAACCCAGACCAGAACCCTTAATTGTAGATGAACAGACGAGTGAGTGTGAGTCTGAAGTCTCACTGATGGATCTGCCCATTAGAAATACAGGGAAGAGAATGCAGAAAAGACATAATCCTTTCAATGCGAGGGAGATTCAAATGGAATCGACTTCGGGTACTAGAAGTGTCACTTTGGTCACACCTGAAGAAATTGAAAGATGGAGTCAAGAATTAGAGAAACAAACTTCGCAAACGAAACCTTTAGACCTCTACAAACTGAGAGTAGAAATAGAAGAATTAATGGCAGGAAACGTAGGATTAGACAGATTAAATACCTACTCTGAAGAAGAACTGTTGTTTATGTGCAAAAGTCTTACCCGCAATGTCCGAGTACTTCATGAAAAATTGACCGATACTGCTGCTAGTATGGGAATAGACATTTCAAAATCGAAACCCTTGCAGAAACCCTACCGAGCAGAATTTTCAGACAAAGATTTGGAAAACCTGAATGTGTCAGGGAAAAAGGCACAGGTCAAGGAACTATTGACAGTATTGCAGAAATGAGGAGACGTGGAAAAATGGAAAGCCAGATGGGCTAGGAAGAAAGATGAGGCCAGGTCTAGGCAGGTAACTCCCGAATTCGCTCTAAGAGAAGCTGAGAAACCAGAACAGTTATGCCCTATGCGTGAAGTGCCAGGGGGAAAATATGTACATGTCCCATGGTCTCGTCAGGATATTGTGTCTTTCACAAATGACTTCCCAAAATTACGAGAAAAACCGGTCGACTGGTACCGGCAGGTAGAGAGATTTGTAAAAGTGCAGAAATGCCTATGGAAAGACCTGGATGGGTTCTTCGACATAGTGGTCCCTGTAGATCTGTGGACTGAGTGTAAAATAGCCATCGCCTGGCCTAGTGAGGAATACCCGAGAGATGACAAAACAGCAGAACCATCGAAGGAAGTGATGAGGAAGTATGAACAAGTAATTCAACATTTGAAAATAAAAGTACCTGCAAAGGAAACTGATTGGACCAAGATAGATAGAACCACGCAGGAAAGGGACGAGACAGTGCACTCGTTTTATGAAAGGCTGTTGCAGGTGTTCAAAACATACAGTGGTATAGATAACATCGAGATGAAGGACATGACCCACTTCATTTACAGGTTTGTAAACGGTTTAAGACCCGAAATTTGTCAGTGGATAAAGGATAATAAAATCTGTTGGCATACCAAAAAGATAGATGAGGTCCTACGGTACGCAAAGTACTGTGAGGACGAAATGGCAGAAAAGAAAAAGGCCCTGAAGGAGAAGGTGATGTGGGCTCAAGTAAAGCTCGCAGAACAGCAAGAAAAGCAACTGAGTAAATTAATTAAAGTGACTCAGAACCAAGGTCCTGGGGGAGGGAATGGAGGAAAGCCCCGACCTAAAATGAGTAGGGAGGAAGCCAAAAAGAAATTTCCCTGCCATCAGTGCGGAGAAATTGGACATTGGCGAGACGAGTGTCCGTATTTACAAGTTGATAATGCCCAAACACCTGATTTAATTCCACAGACGCAGAATGAAAAGCAAAGAAAGACCCAGCAACAGGTAAAAACGATTCAAGTGCCTCGAGCGCCAAAGCCTATATTTAAAGGGAAGTCACCACAGGGTGATGATGTAGAAGTCTGGGGAGGGAATGAGGATAGAAATACAGCAACTGCGCAGTATTTGTTGAACGACACCTTTTTCTGTGACGACCAATACTGACGGGGCCTGAGAGGGGAGGACGAGGAGTGCGTACTTGGCGCCTCCTTGCCGGTAGACCAGTCTGGGCCATACATTGAAGGAAAGGTTGATGGAAATGATGTCACCTTTCTATTGGACACTGGTGCTACCCGTTCTACTGTGAGAACAGTGGACGTTCCAAACCTACCCCTCTCGGGAGAAGCAATCCAAGTAGTAGGAGTATCTAATCAATTAATTAGTACACCTGTTACCGAACCCATGGAGATCTCAATTGGAAACTTTAAACAAATGCACAGATTTGTTGTCTGTGATACCAGTCCGGTAAATTTACTGGGACGTGATTTGCTGTGCAAATTGAATTGTACCATCTTTTGCACACCAAAGGGCGTCGAAATTCAAAGCCCAGATGAAGACGGTACCTACAAGCTAATGCTAATTAGACCTGACTCAGAAATAAAACGAATGACTATACAGGACTTACCTGAAGAACTCCAGCAGACAGTGAAGTCAGAAGTGTGGGACTTTACTGGAAAGGATGTAGGGTTGATGAAAAACGTAGATCCCATACAGATAACAATGAAAGAAAATGCAGTTTACCCTAACACTAAGCCTTACAAAATGAGTGCCGAAGTGAGAGCAGGTGTTGCCATTGAAGTACAAAAATTGCTAGAAGCAAACATCATACCGGAAGTAATGAGTAGCCCGTGTAATTCACCCATTATGGGCATTAAGAAGCCTAGTGGCAAGTACTGAGTAGTGCAGGACCTGAGAAAGGTAAACAAAATTGTGGTTCCTTGCTGTCCCATTGTCCCAAACCCAGCAGTCATCCTGTATCAGATTCCCTGGGATGCTGAATGGTTCACTGTGATAGACCTATGTCATGCTTTCTTTTCGATCCCATTGCATCCAGAGAGCAAATTTATTTTCTCATTTGCTTTCAACAGTAACGTGTATGTCTGGAACAGGGTCCCCCAGGGGTACACAGAAAGCCCCTCTATCTTTAATCAGATCTTGAAAAAATGCCTTGAAACTTTAGTCTTACCTGGAAAATCTGTTTTAGTACAGTACATTGACGACCTGTTGGTGGCGTCTAAAAGCCATAGGGATTGCGTGGTTGACACCATTGCCCTACTGAATCACCTGAGTGAAAAGGGACATAAAGTGGCCCCTGGAAAATTACAGTTCTGTTCGAAATCAGTGAAATATCTGGGACACCAGATAGAAAAAGGTATCAGAAAAGTCACCTCAGAGAGAGTCAGAATAATTCAAAATATGCAGTTACCCCGTACTCAGAAAGAAATCAGAATGTTCCTCGGAGTTGTAGGTTATTGCAGGCAATGGATTGTGGGATTTGCAGTTCTTGCAAAGCCTTTGATACAAATGACAAAGAAAGGAGCAAAGGACCCAGTTGAATGGAATGACGAGAGCTTAACAGCTTTCACACAATTGCGAAATTGCCTGTGTACAGCCCCTGCTCTGGGAATGCCTGACTACTCCAAGGAGTTTGGTTTGTTCTGTGACACTTGTGACAATTGTGCATTGTCAGTCCTGACTCAGGAGCATGGGTTGACCAGAAGGCCTGTGGCATATTTTTCTGCCACTTTGGATCCAGTGGCTGCTGGACTACCTGGATGTCTAAAAGCTGTAGCTGCAACTTGCACCAGTTTAGAACAAAGTGAGTCTATCATTATGGGACATCCTGTAACTGTATATGTTCCACATGCAGTTGTGATCCTATTGACTCGTACAAAAACTCAGTATCTCACCCCTAGTCGGCTGACTAAATATGAGCGGATTCTCATGGGTGCTGCAAATATTGTTATTACCCGATGTAACATTTTAAACCCTGCCACTCTACTCCCTGACTCAATGGTAATGGAAGATAAGGGAGATAATGAGCATGACTGCATTAACCTGACAGAGTTCAGTACCAAACCTCGCCCAGACATTAAAGAAACTCCTTTGCCTGTGCATGATGTGGAATGGTTCGTGGATGGTTCCTGCCTAAGACATGAACTAGGAGGCCTAAGTGCTGCCTACGCTGTGGTCACGTTAAGCAAAATTGAAGAAGCATCTTATCTATTTGGAGTAAAGTCTGCACAAGTAGCCGAATTGATCGCCCTGATAAGAGCTTGCAAATTGGGAAAAGACAAAAAAGTAACAGTGTATACTGATAGTCAGTACTGTTACGGGGTTGTGCATGACTTTGGCCAATTATGGCTACAAAGAGAATTCCTGACTTCTTCAGGTACCCCCATTCGGAATGGAAAAGTTGTCCAAGACCTTTTAGAGGCAATCCAATTACCAAAAGAATTGGCAGTGGTCAAATGTGTTGCTCATAAGAAGGGCCTTGACCCTGTATCATTGGGAAATGATTTCGCTGATCGGGTGGCAAAACAATGTGCTATGGATCGACTGAGAATAAATCCCAATCGGGGTGGGGTTGGAAACAGCTGCCAACTTAGAATGTTTGAAGAAGTGCCTACTTGGGATGAAGTGAGAGAATGGCAGCATGTGACGCCCTGGGAAGAGAAAGAGAAATGGAAAGAACAAGGTTGTAAACCGAGACGTGAGGATGGTGTCATGGTGGGCCTGTGTTACCAAGACACCTGCTTGCCCCCATGGCTCGATTGATACATGAGGGATCACACATTGGGAGGGACGCCATGGTTCTGGTATTTCAACAGACTTGGTACAACAAGAAATTCAGGAAAGTAGCAGAGTCCCTTTGCCAGAGGTGCTTGACATGTCAGCAGTTCAACGCTGGCAAGAAAACAGAAGTTGAACTGATGAAAATTGGGAGATCAGGGGGTCCCTTTGTGAGAATACAAATTGATTTCATTACCATGCCTCGTTGTGAGGGAAAAAGGTATGTCCTAGTCATTGTCTGCCTATTTTCAAAGTGGGTGGAAGCTTACCCTGCCACACAGAATGACGCCATAACAGTAGCTAAGCTCCTACTAAAAGAGTTGATACCTAGGTTCGGGGTTCCAGTCTTTATTGACTCAGAGGCACTCATTTTCAGAATGAAATTTTGGCCCAGCTTTGCAAAGCATTCGGGATCACACAAAAGCTACACTGTGCATATCATCCAGAGGCTTCTGGAGTGGTAGAACAAATAAATGGCACTATAAAAAATAGATTGGCAAAAATATGTGATTCTACCGGCTTGAACTGGATAAAAGCCTTGCCTCTTGTTCTGATGGGACTCAGAAGCATTCCAGATCGAAGAACAGGCCTGAGCCCCCATGAGATATTGATGGGAAGAGTGATGAGACAAGCATGGGTACCAGGATACAAACTGTTAAGCATTTCTGATGATTTGGTACTTGAATACTGCAAGCAACTGGGTGACCAAGTGCGTTCTATCTCTCGCCAGATTGGGGCAGACGCCGTCGCCAACCCGACAACTCCAGTTCACAAATTGGTTCCTGGTGACTGGGTTAAGATAAAGAAGCATACTCGTTCAAGTTGCCTTGCGCCAAGGTGGGGGAAAAAGCGCCAAGTAATCCTGGTAACGACGACAGCAGTGAAGTGTGCAGGCGTTCCCAAGTGGATCCATGCCAGCCATACCCAGAAGGTGATACCAGACGAGGAGCCTGGAGCTGAAGGTCGTCCCGCTGAGGGGTCTACAGACGTTGGTCCTGAAGTAGCTGATATCAGACGGCCGAGCACCAGTCCCGTTGAGGGTCCTTTAGGCGTTGGTCCAGAGGCAGCCGATGACGTATGGCCAAGCACCAGTACTGCCGAGGATCCCACAGACGTTGGTCCGAAAGTAGCTGATGACGAGCTGCAAAGGATTTGGCCAGAGGATTGGATACCCATAATAGATCTTACTGGAGATCCACTGAGAACAAGAGAGCGAATAAGAGAAGATAGAGAGTGGAATAGAGAGGTCGAGCAAGGCATAGGCGAAGACCCTCAGATCATTGAGATTCACATCAAAACTGAGGATGAAGAAGAAGGTCAGACAGGGACAGAACAAGTGATCGATACTCCTCCACAGACTCCTGATATCGAAAAGGGACAGACTAGACATAGTGTAATAGTTCGAGCAGAAGAAAATCAAGGGATCGAAGTGCTCGAGCAGGATCAGACAGAACTAGGAGAACATGTTCAGGACATAGAAACAGAGACAGTTGAAAGCGAAACACAAAATACACCTGAACAAGGCCAGCTTAGTAACCAGGCAGAAGAAATAGATACAAGACCTGGGACTAGTCAGACAGAAAGGGAGAAGACAGAAATTGAAGTGCCACAAACAAGTGAAAATAAAAGGACATTAGAAGAAAGCCAAATAACAGTGCCAGCTAAAAGACTCAAGAAAAAGAAGCACATTGAGCCAAGGTATATTAAGAGACTAAGATTAAGCATAAAAACAGTCCAAGAGAAACTTGCAGACATAAGAAAAAGTCCCCGAATTGCAGAAATACCTGAAGATAACTCCAAGAGAAGGAGTGAAAGAATAAAAAGACAAAACGAAAAATACAAGGATCCAGAGTGGACCTACTTAATCTTGGAAAACTTTGAGGATCTTGATATTACTGACGAAAGCGACGGAGAACCAATTCCTGATTACTCTGCAGAGGAAGAGGAAGAACCTCTGTGAAATTGGTCAGCAATAAAATTACCTGGGAAAAGCTGCAAAGAGGGGTTAAAATTTCCTTCTGAGCCAAAATGTCTGATACAAACGTGAGTGGTAGACCTAGCCGCAGTTGTTGCAAAACATGCTGCAAAGTGTGTATATGTAGTATAGTTATAGTAATATTAATTTGGATAGGATTAACAGTTTTCATTCCCTTTATGGTTAGCAAAAATACTAATATTGACCCTACTCAGATTACCGACACTGAAGAACTGACAACACGAAGTGTAGAAAGACGTGAGAAAGCACTCAGACAGACAAAACGTGACTTAGAAGCATCAGATGAGGAAGGACTACATTACCACGGAGTTAGAAACAAGACACACTTAAATGTTTTCGCAAATTTGTTAGTGCATTATTTAGAAACTATGGAAATAGAAGATTGCTATGTCTGCATGAAGCTACCTACTTCTGTGTCTGAAGGCGTGACATATCATCACCTACCTCTGACCTATGGAATTTCCTGTAGTATTTTAGCAAGCTTATTTTACAAAAGAGGACCGTTACAGTACTATTACTCTAACAATGACGTGATCTTTTCTGAACTTCCCATTCGTGGAAATCTGAATCCTGTACATACCAAAAGTGACGTAATACGATATATGGGAGACTATTTTCTGACTATAGGCAATATAGACATAGCTGAAGCACACAGAGATAACTTGACCTGTACATTACATGAACAAGAAAATATATTTTTAAACATGGCAGAGAAAAGAAGGGAGAGTTTCCAAAGAAAGGCTAATGACAAGAAACAGAAAACACCTAAATGGGCTGAAAACATGGAAAGCACCTCAAATGGCGGGCCAGGGCCTGCTTTGTTGCTGGATTTCGAGAAGAAAGGGAAACTCTGTCTTCATCGCGAGAAGACTAGTTATTATAATAACATTTTCATTGGTTCCAGTCAATGTGAACACAATTACAAGGTAATTGGAGGTTGGGGATTTAAAAATGTGTCAGAGCCTGTGTTTCCTGGAATTTATTATATATGTGGAGACAAGGCTTATTTCAAATTGCCGTATCACTGGTATGGAAGCTGCTATTTTGGCATTGTTTTCCCGAGAATATACCATGTGAATGAAATTGCTGGAAGCAGTGAAAACACTAATGGCTTAGTGCGTAGTAAAAGAGAAAGCGTAGGTGAAATAATGGGTAGTATTTTTAGTGCACTGATACCTGGAGTGGGAGTGGTTCTGAACACTCACAGAATTTGCAAATTGTCCACAATAGTGGATGTGTTGTCTACTGACACAGCTCATGGATTCCTGCTGGTCAATACTGAAATGGTTGCGATCAGATCAATGGTTTTGCAGAACAGACTTGCTCTTGACACCTTATTAGCAAAAGAGGGCGGAGTCTGCCGGATGTTGAAAGCGCAACATTGTTGCACTTACATACCGGACAAAAGCGTACAGCTCAAAAGATATGTGAAAAACATTACTAATTTGGAAAAGGAACTCAAACCACTCGAGGTTGACAGTGCCTGGAAGAGACTAGTTGATGGTCTCTCCAATGTAGGTCATTGGTTTGCTAGTTTAGGTAAAAGCTTATTGTTTAAGGTACTGATGCCAATTGGAGTGATAGGTCTTATCCTATTTCTCATATTCGTCTGTTGCAAATGTCGCCAACACCGAAAGAAATACCAAGTGAATGCGAGAGGAGTGAAACGGAGTGCGGATGAACTTGAATTGGAAGAAATGAATAATCAGATTTATAAAAAGGTGAAAAATTCTCACCCTACCAAAACTGAGAAAGAGAAGCAGAATCGCTTGTTGGAAGAGATAGAGATGTACAAGGTGTGAAAGAAAGTTGGCATCTGGTTCCATTTTTTTGTGATGATAGTAAATATCATCAAAGAGGGGATTGATAGAGCAAGATTTCGCATCGCGACTTGCTCGATTCATGAACCTCGAAACCGTTGTAACCTCGTAACGAATTGTACGTTTTATTAATATCTTTTATTTCCGATATATATGTATGATAGAGAAGCTTGCTTATGTGTTTTACTAATACGATTAATCCGTGTTTCTAAAATGGCCGCTGCTTGACTTTCCTCTTCTGCGCATGCGTCAGTCACACTCACGTGACTTCGTGTAGAGATAGTTTTGGAGGGAAAGGGTGCGCATGCGTAATAAGCAATAAGATGGCTATAACGTGGTGAAGCTTTGTGCTGCTGCTCTTGTGAAATTGTTTGTTGCACTTACCAATAATGCATAGTATATTTTTATAATGATGAACCTAAAACGTGAAATCATGACATGTAATACATTCATTTATTTTTATGTACTAATTTGTTTTCGCTTACTTTTCATGTATCCTCGGCACTGAGGGGTAATGGGGGCTTGGGAGTCCATCTTGGAGGGTACTTCTGCGCAGAATCAATCGATGGTGAAGATGGCATTGAAACCAAGCCAAAGAAGGTTGTTGGCAGAGCCTGCATGAGAGCATGCACCTTCACCCAGCCAGAAGCATCTAGATTGTATTATATTGTAACACATTGTATTCTTTTGCATTGTATTCCGTGCGACTTCTCGTGGGAACCCCAAATCTTGCTAGGCGGCACCTTAGGATGCAAATTAGGCCTTAGAATAGTCTGTTCTGATTGGTGTGTTAACCAAAGCCTACCTTAGGACCAATCCAAATTGGGGATTCTGACACTTTGCAACATTTGGGGGGTGGTACCCTGTCCCAAAACAGTATAACTAGCCTAGGTTTAGCTAGAGAATTTGTCCGACTTGTCTGAATAGCTGACCTGTCACTGACCCAACGCACTCAATAGGTGACTTGATACAGAGGTGCTGCGGAGCTCTCTGTCCGAAATTTGACCATAGACTCTGAAGGTTTTACTGAACCTTAAGTGCTGGCGGAGCACTTTGCTGGGGAATTCGCTGACCCAATCGGGGTCCTGACTGATAGCTGCAGAGAGGGTGGAGCGCAGGCGTTGCTTCCGAACTGCGGGTGCTGGTCGTATCCTGGTGGTCCTGTCCTGATCCGAATCTGGGTTTCCTGTCCTGTCCTGGGGTGTCCATTCTGCACCTGCTGTCCCACTGAGGGTTATCCTTCCTTGAGGGTTTTCCTGTCCTTAACTGACCCGTGGCCAGGGTTGGTTTTCACACCAGTCTAGGTAAATATTGCTCTGAAATTCTTAAAACTGCACCTTTCTATTTTTCTGTCTTTGCTTCAATAAAGACATACCTTTGCACGTGATAATTTTCCATGCTTCCTCCTGCAACCATTGCATTTCATAAAGTCATTTGCATTTGATTTCATAGCGTGTTCCTATGTTACCCTACCTTTTAGAAATCATTTTCTGTATTGCAGTTTGCAACTTCCTGATATGGTTTTGGTTTTTCTCTCGAAAACTGACTAAGTAACTCAGATTTATAGCGTGTTCATCTTGCCCCTTATCTTAGTTTTCCTCTCACTTAGCGGGTTCCCTGTCGCACTTGTATTCTATTGATAAAGCTGTATGACTGCCCTTATTTGAATTTAAGATAAACTTTTCAAAACTTCCAGTTGTCCGTGGTCATTTTATAAAAAGCAAAGTCATATTTTGAATGGTGTATTTTGCTGCCTTTCCTTTTACAGCTAGCTCCCTGACCCATCGTGGTCATAGGTACCCATAACGGTGGATGGTAAGTTGGGTACACTGAAAATAAATCGAAAAGGAACTCACAATTATTGGTAGTAGATTGTGTGGGCACCTGATCAATGTATATGATAAAGTAAAGTATATGGGCCCGAAGCCAGAAGTGGCGAAATTATTGGTCGGGTGACCCGCGATCTCTAGCACATGTATACCCTCGCTGGTGACAAGCACTCTATATTTCGAATGACTGATTGATTGGTTGGTTGGTTTAACTGATGAAATAAAAATATTGAAAATAAGTAGGAAAAAACATCCATGTGTGACTACTTTTTTCATTTGTAACTTCTTTGCAGAATGACTGATTTGCAAAAGCAAAACACCATTATGTCTGCTAGATCTTTCTGGTTGCTGGAATATAAATATATATTCCCAAGAACTCGAGGTACCCACACCCAACAACTGAAATGCCCCTTACAATGGTTTTTCATTGTGTACCCAGAATAGAACAATTCATATTGTAAAATATAAAGACCAAAAATGGGTATCAAAAGTATGTATTTCTGAAGTAGATAGCAGATGAGTTTAGGAGCAGTGGTTATTTGTACTTCTCTACATTTGTGGATACCCACACTATCATGTGATTTAGGGAGCGTTTTTCAAAATTTCTTCTTTCTTACATACTGGCTTACATTTGGAAGGTTCAAATGCAGAGAAATACAATTGATAATAACCACTGTTCTACTAGTTGTGCAGCAGGTGACATTGACTCCCTAATTGAGGAAGTAGAGAGCCTATTAAAAGGCCACCCCAAGTGGGCCCCAAAACGGTTGCAATTTTTGCATTAAGCAAATGAAGGAGGAAAGCCCCAGGGACCAATCCAATGTCTAAGGGCACAACTAATTGTGAAGTGTATACTGATATTACTACAACCCAAACTCAGTCACAATCTAGTCAAATGGTCCTACTGCCTGCTCATGGTTGTACTATTATGATGATGGTGGAGGGAGGGGCAGCCCCGAATGTAGTATGTTCCAACCGATGTGACTCCCTTGCCTCAATGGAGAGCGCTGATGCTGAGGCCCACAACCAAATTGTATTAGGCCCAGGAACTGAATCAACTACCATCAATGCCGAACACGGAAGAACCATTGCTCCGAAACCTGCGAACACTAACACCCTTCTTGTGGAACTGGGCAAGCTTAAGTCTAACATGAAGGACCTTTCATCAGAAGTTATTGCCCTAAAGAGAATTGTAGGAACTTTGCTAGACAAGTTCAATAACATTCATTCTAGTATGACACAGGGAGCGGGGCCTGGCGATATGTATTTGACCAATTAAAAAGGGGAGAATGGAGGGGAGGAAAGGGTGGTATGGAGGGGCACGGATCCCATTGAACAATCCATCGACCCAACAAAAATACACCACTGCAAATAACTCCAACTATCACCAATGTTCCCAAGCTTGGCCACCTATGTATATGACGCAAGGGTTTCCAACTGCCCAGGCTACAACACAACAGAACTCACTCAAAAAGGGGTGCTACCACGGTGGAGCTCATGGCCTGGGAAAGGCAATAGGCAAAGAGCGGCCTGTGGAAAGAATTTTGGGGATACTATTGGAAGGCCATAATGCTACCAGAAGCAACCTACAGTCGAATGTTGTGCATGGGGAATATAATTTGAGACCTTGCCATGGGAGGATGGGCTCAACGAAGGTGAAGGGGAATCTGAAGGGAGTAGAAGCATGGGTGCGAAAAGCATATCTCCTAACGTTCGGTTGCAATAGGATGTTTTTGTTAAATGTATCCAAATTGTAAAGCAACACAAGGGGACTCAGGGAAACCGGGGATGCCCTAGTTAACAAAGCTATTCATTGTATTAGACCGGTGAGGCAGTGTTCTGCTATTATAAGATCAGATCTATTAAATGTGAAGCGTTGCCGAAAAAACAAAGACTCAGATCACATAATACTGGATCTTGCCTCCAGTGATTTAATAGAGGGGCTGGTTAACTTGGAGCAACGCGTTTTGCCCGTGACAGCACACAAATTCAGATCAAGTTTACACCCCAAGTATATTATTGCCTACTCCTAGGTATCTCCTACCCACAGGAATACAGTGCGCCCCCCAGATACTGTCACTAATCCCAACATACAGGTAGCCCTGGTGGATAGATCTATCTGACCTGCATTGGGATTGTTTCCTCACAGCGTTTCGCTGACCTCATCACAGGAAGGTAACCCTTAGAAGACTCCTAACATACTACCTTGGGCCTGCATTTCTTACGCAGAGAGGGGACAGTCCCCAATCCAGTCACTCACATGCCCGACCTCTTATGAGGCGGGCAAACACTATCTACCTGTGGTGTTGGGCCTCGGGCCCACATGGTGGGGAAAAGACGGACACAGGCAGACTGTTGTGTGGTGCGATAACTGGCCATGGGCACGTTCGCCCGGCCCCTTTTATTAACAGGGTCATCTGACTGGTGAAGCCTGTGGTGGGTGGGTGTAGTGTGTCTTACATCACAGGCTAAACACTAGACTGTATTCAGCCAGATACGACATCCCTCCCAAATTTTAATGAAAAAAACAAACAAAGAGTCCAACCTGTAATGAAAACGGATAAATAACACATACCACCAAATGAGTCTTTACAGGGGTTCCAGACTTGCCTTATTGCCGCTACCTGCCATTTGCCCTGCCCTGCTGCCGTAGAACAGTCAGTGGGGACTGCAACGTTCATCACTGCACCAGGGAGTCCGTTTCCCAGAGTCCCCGTGGCGCCTGGAAAAAGCGTCCTCAGAGAGTGCCAGGAGGCGCTTTTAAAATCGCCGTGGGGCTCCCGCAGCACAGGATGCGCGCGGGCGCTGCCCGGGCGAAGCCCGTCTTTGCCCGTCTCTGACCGGCTGGGCCCACTCTCTTGGCCTTTGTATCCTAATACAGTTAGAACATGATAGTAAGCTGTTATTCTTGCCTGACTCATTGATTAACTTTTGTGAATCCGCGTAATCTTCTGGCCTTGAGTTTGGACTGGAATTGATTGTTTTGTAACCATCCATATATAACAATCTAAAACACCATACATCAGCGTTTCCCAAACTGTGGTCCGCGGACCCCCAGGGGTCCGTTAGACATTCCCAGGGGGTCCGCAGGACTCGAGTGCCTGTCGTCGTAGTGAAAAATGAAACGCCTATGCGTCCTCACTGCACACAATAGCTGTGAACGTTGGCGCAGGGGCGGCGAGACCACAACAATACAATCGGGAGGCGGGGGCAGCGAATGGGCAGTCAGGGGGGTGGGGCCGCAGGGGGCACAGCGGCTGGGGAAACAAGTGGAACAGAAGGCAAAAGGGGCACAAAAACGAGGGAAAAAACGAGTGGCACAGAAGGGCACAAAAAACGAGTGGCACAGAGGGCAGAAAGGCACAAGACACGAGTGGAACAGAGGGCAGAAGGGCACAAAAAACGAGTGGCACAGAGTGCAGAAAGGCACAAAAAACGAGTGGAACAGAGGGCAGAAAGGCACAAAAAACGAGTGGACCAGAGGGCAAAAGGGCACAAAAAACGAGGGAAAAACGAGTGGCACAGAGGGCAGAAAGGCACAAAAAATGAGTGGAACAGAGGGCAGAAAGGCACAAAAAACTAGTGGAACAGGGTGCAGAAGGGCACATAAAACGAGGGAAAAACGAGTGGAACAGAGGGCAGAAAGGCACAAAACGAGGGAAAAACGAGTGGCACAGAGGGCAGAAAGGCACAAAAACGAGTGGAACAGAAGGCAAAAGGGGCACGAAAATGCGGGAAAAACGAGTGGCACAGAGGGCAGACGAGCACAATAAATGAGTGGCACAGAGGCAAAATACAGAATACAGCAATACAGGGGCAGCTAAGAATAGAAGGCAGAACGGGCAGAGAGGCACGGGGGCAGTGAGGGGAACAGAAGGGAAGAAAAAGGGGCACGGACCACGTACAGGCAGCGTGGGAAGACAGACAACAGCAGTCACAGACACGACAATGAAAATACAGGCAATACAATACAAGCCATAAAGCGTTGAAAGGCACATGTGTATAGGTTACCGTTACTTGGCAGGCAGGTAAAAATAGATGCAGCCAGGATCAGCAGTAGGATTTTCGTGCTGCTGTTTGATTGCTCACTTTCCACAAGCCCTTGGGTGAATTATGTGTGCTGTCAAGCTTTCATATTCAGACATATCAAGCTCTTATTCCGTGTACCCTTTGCAGTTTGTTGTTGGCAAGAGATGGGGCAGTGGGCATCCTAACAGGAGAGGGTCATGTCAGGTGCCACGCGAGGCCTCTCTGAAATATGCCTTAACTGCACTGCTCATCTCTTGGTGGTAAAATGTTGTTCTGCTAAATGTGACTAAAGATTATGTCTAACAGGGGTTTATGGTAATTGGCATAGCATTGTTCCATGATCTCGCTGAAACAATATGCCTCCTGTGCAGATACCTTCCTGCCATCTCTTGCACTTCCATGATGAACTCCTAATATAGACCTTGAATTTGCTCTGTACACTGGACTCATCGCTTTGTGCACTATACTGTTAGAATTTTCACAATATTCGCTGCTTCTTGGGACATGCCTTTATTATAAAATGCTTCATAAATGTATAATATTTTAGACCTTCTTAAACTGTGAATAGGTAAAAATGTTAATAATCCTCAATCATTTAACCTGTTGCTGTAAGGAAGGGTCGCTGCTCCAAGGCTCTGGAATGAGAATGTAGAGGTGCTGCTATGGCTGAGAGCAGGAGACTTGTACCACTAAATAATACACGGCTGTATGCATACATGTCCATGCCAATACACCCAATTCAGGCTGTCTCCCTCTTGAAATTGCCTCTGCTTCAAAAGACGTTTTTTTAAAGAAATTTAAATTGTACAAATTGCTTGGGGGTCCCCGGCTTCCAGTAGTGATTCAGTGGGGGTCCTCGGGAGTCAAAAGTTTGGGAACCACTGCCATACATAATTGTTCTGGCAAACATTCCAAAAAAGGGCTTTTCAGAAGTAGAGTCTTGGGAAACACTCAGAAATAAATCACTTCACTGGTTGGGCAGGAGATCAGGTTTAACCGAACAACTATTTAGTGAGTTCAAGATGGCGAGAAGGGTAAAGTGGGTCGGCAATTGTGAGAAAATATTTTCGGGAGACTGTATTGTTCTTACCTTTAGATCACCTCTGCTGGTTAAGAAAATTCTCTTGGGGGGGGGGGGGTTAATAATTTCTTAGAAATGGGTGCGATTAATATACTGCCGCTTGGTTTATTCTATCCTCCTCGGAACAGGCTTCAGGGTGTATCCAAGTTCAGTAACAACACATCAATCCAAGGCCATTTCTATGACATACCAACTTTTAATAAATTTAACTTACTATCAGGGTTGAAAGAAACCGACTGACTGCCCTTTTCAAATCTTAAGCATCCTGGGCCACGGGAAGTTTCGAACCTGGTTGATCAGCATCCAACAACACCATTATTTACCCTTAATCGGCCTTCACTTACAACCATTCCCACTCCAGAACCTACTATTCGTAGTGTACATCCCCAGCCCCCACCAGAGAATTTAGGCTTGGTTCTATCCAGGAGTGACATCATAAAACGAGTAGAAATTGGCCTTTTGAGGCTCCCCGAGCCACATGGAGGGGATATTATTCAAGGCCCTGTATGTTCTGGATCTCTGGGTGAACCTCACCTTAACATTGTTTATTGTTTATTGGAACGTAGCAGGCCTACGTTCCAAAATGGCCAATGACATCTGACTCAGATTTTGCAGGAAACTTTGATGTCCTTTGTCTCCAAGAGACATGGGCTACATCTGATATACACATAGAGGGCTATAAAACGTACTTCTTGCCAGCACTTCCCTCAACTTCCGGGAGAGCTGAAGGGGGCCTGATAACCTTCATCTCTAATCTTTTAGAGATTAAGAAAATTGTCCCATTTAAACTGGAATCTAATTTCCAAATAATAACTCTTCACCTGAGTAAAAGCGATACTCTTGTGCTTGTTAACTTTTATAACAACCTTCAACAGGGTGAGTTTAAAACAGTAATAAAGGACATTCTTCTTTCCTTGCAAGAACTAAAAAATCAAGCCGCTAAAAATCTCTTAATTATATGGGGGGGGGGGGTGATTTTAATTTAACTACATGTAGGCACGATAATAATCTAACTTGTGGTCTCCTGGATGAGAACGAAAATATCTTAACTCATTTTCCACATACAACAATTGGGGATTATCTGAACGAAACTTTATTTTTCTTGGAACTTGGGCTGGCGAATGAATTAGTGGTTCCTCCTGTTCCTCCTACTAGTACTTTTAACGGCAGGGGAGCGTCCAGTATTATAGATTTTATTTTCGTTTCAAGCAATGCTGCATCCTGTATTTTAAAACCCATGAAAATGCCACCAAAATACTCTGATTCTGGATAGGTTCAATGTGTATGCGCTCAAGTGGGATAAATTAGATCCACTTGTTATTACTACTGATGTAGTGAAAAACTCATTAACGTCCATTGAAAACTGTCTTGATCCCGTTACCTCTAATGAAGAGATTATGGATAATTTTGTGACCATAAGAAGAGCAGTAATAGAAGCTCTCACCATCAAATTAAAAGAAAGAAAGGGTAAAACCATAGGATGGTTTAACAACTTATGTACTAAAGCATACTCTTATTTAAAAGTAGCTCTTCACAAAACGGTCAGGGATAAACAGGAAATTGCCCATCTCAGAAAGGAGTACAATCAGGTTATAAAGTTTAGAAAAGCCGAACTGAAAAACGAATTATGGGAACAATTACATAAAAGCTGTACTATGAAGGACAATATCGCCTTTTGGAAAACTATTAAATCCCCATTCCTCTCAGAAGCTAGAGATCATCCTAAAATAGAAATAGTGATAGACGAAGCAACATGGGTAGAAAACTTTGGCGGATATTTGGCCTCCCCTCTCAGGAACACAATGCCCACAATGACATAGAAAGGATAAGCCCCCGAACCATGACAACTCCTTTTCCCATAGCCCTCGAATTCACTTATTTAGAACTAGAGCGAGCTTTGTTAGCTAGACAAGGGTCCCCAGTCGATTTTTTTAAACACAATTTTGAACTGTGGACTCCAATACTGACCAGAGTTCTCGAAGCATCATGTGCAGTCGGGCTGGTAGAATCCTGGTCAGACTCTATTCTGGTCCCGATCTTGAAAAAGGGTCATCGTCAGTCCCCCTCATGTTATCATCCCATATCCTTGTTGGATTCCCTAGGTAAAGTAGCGGGTCGTATCATTCTTGAGCATCTCCAACATTGGGCAGACAATAACATGATGCTCTCAGACTTACAATTCGGGTTCAGAGAAGGCCTTTGCACTACAGAACAAGCCCTTAACTGGACAAATATGTAAACGCAAAGGGTGAGAGTTTGTATATGGCCTACGTTGATTTATCTGCAGCCTTTGACTGCGTAAGCCATTCCAAACTATGGGCTATTTTAATAGAAATGGGGGTAGAGCCTCCTCTGGTAAATTTTTTACGCAAACTGTATTCCGATGCCAAGGCCAGAGTGAGATATGGCCTTGAGGGGGAATTAACTGCCTCATTCGGTGTGGAGAGGGGGGTTAGGCAGGGCTGTGTCCTGGCACCCTTTCTTTTTACACTCTACACAAATGGCTTGGAAATGCCATGGTAAAAGGGTGCCAGGACCTGCCCCTTATTGATAAACGCCCAATTCCCGCGTTACTCTACGCCGATGACGCCGTGATTTTAGCTCGCACCCCTCTAGAACTTCAACGTGCTCTTACGAGGTATCACACCTACATGTTTTTTCGCAATCAAAGAGAGAGCAAGGGATTTTGTCCACTTGAAAGTGGACCCGAGATTACTCCTATTCCCCTGGGAGGAATTATGTGAAAGCAAAAAGAGGAGTATCCCCAACGAAGATATAGAAGAAAAATCTCTGGAGTTTTTTGGCAAGAAGGAGAACATTCATCCTTTTGTTTGAAACCCCTCACTCACCAGCCTAGTGGTGACATGCTTCATCATCGGGGTCCACCCTGGTGACCTAGCGCCCCCAGGATGTGCTTCAACACCTGTAGTACAGTGGAGAGGGTTGTGACTGTAAGTGCAAAAAAATGTTAAAAATTGTCCTGGTTTAACTCAAAAATATGATTTTTATTATGGAGCAACTGAACAATATTAAAAACTTACTTGGCGAGATCCTGGTAGGAGAGTTACGACCAGAAGATCTCTATATGTGTTTGTGTGGATTGGTCACCATGTTTTTACCATATGGGCGGTTGCCCGGTATTCCTCAGGACCACAAAACAGGAGGACGGAAGGTGTGGGCCCCCTAAAAGGCGCACCCTGTCCTGATCCCCTGTGTACCTGCTGGTAAATGGCCAGTGGTATGTATGCTCAATCAAATAAATGAGCACGTGAAAAAGTAAAAAAAGAGACCTGTGAAAAGAAGAAGGTAAACAAAATTCAGTTATGATCATGCTTACTCTCCTGTAACGTCGTGAAGTGTCTCTGTGATGTGAAATTTCATGCCAATGAGGTTGATTATAACCCTCCGGGAGATAGGGTGTCCGTGCGAGGTGTTGCAGGGCATATATACTGATCAATAGGTGCGTGCATTGCTGCATGCAATATTGTTATAACACTCGAAAATATACTTGAAAGCATTCTTATCAATAGGTGCGTGCATTCATTGCATGCATTATCGACTCATAAGTTTTCAAGAGAGGGCGCGGAATTTACCGTCGTGTTCTCAGTCATTAGGCAGTGATTACAGATTAGGTGCTGCAATGAGTGCACATCATTATTGTGTTGCGTACGAGATCGTGAAAATAACGTACAAGACAGACACACATGTAACATTTAAGAGCACATATAAGCTGCATGGCATGGGCGAAGGCTTACTTAATTATAAGCTCTAGGGTGCTTCAACGGGCAGGGCGTAGGCTCTTTCACGTAATGGCACTATATTCTGCAATGGCGAAATTTGAGACGGTAAGAAACAAGCAGTGCCCAGGTTGGCCCGGTTCACAGAAGTGAACTGCGCCGTGAAGTCCGACAATCTGTCGGCTTCTCTAGAGAAAGGGGAGGTCTACTTACAGTTGCTGTGTGAAGGAACCGATTGAAACCTACTGCTATCGTCCTCTGCTCGGCTAGTGAATGCCATGCAGAGCGGTCTCGGTATTGAGACGTCGGCCGCTTCCGGGGTGGGCGTGGCCGCGTAGGGGAAGGGGGCGGGACAAGAAACGTCAAGTAGCGTGGTGACGTGTGGGCAGTACAGCGCTAAGGGATTATGGAAATGCGCTGTGAATTGCCTTGCCGAATATATACTATTCAAGTATATATACTCGCGTTATTCAATTGAATACGTGAAGGAGCACGGTGAATGGCATTATTGAGGTGATTATAGAAGTAAAAAGTAAAAGTGCCATCGTTGTGCAGGCGAATATGCTAAAGGGCATATTGACACCTCACACATTTGGTATGGATGTTCTGGTGTGGCATCATCGTATGGGACATTACCAGTTGGGGTGGTGACAGTATGTAGGCACCCCCGGGGTGTTTCGTGTCTTAAGGGGGCAGTGACAGTATGTAGAGGGCACCCTCAAGGTGTATTAGTAATTATGGGAGCAAGAGGAGACTATCCAATTGGAGAGTCATTAGAGGGGTACCTGGATATATTGATAGTGTCTATTAATAAGAAATAGTGGTGTTACTTGAGTACTGAGGCCCATGGAATATTGTCATTAAGACCGATCCTCTGGGTGGAAAGTCTATAAATCCACCGCTGTTCCTTTTCAAAGAGGCGTGTCTGTGCATTAGGACCTGGTTGAATTTGTTCGATCACAGTCCACCTCATGTGATTGGGGGTGTGATGTGCTGTTAGGAAATGGTCTGTGAGTCTTGTATTGTTCTTTTTGCACCTAATTGTACTACGATGCTCTGATATCCGTTGTTTCACTTTTCGTGTGGTCATTCCTATATAGGGTTTGCCGCAGCTGCATTTGATCAAGTATATAACGTAGGTACTGTTGCAGTTGGTGTGTGACCTCTGTTGCCAGACTTTCCCTTCTTCTAGATTCAGGGTCTTGGTGTTGTCGGTGAGGTGACAGACACTGCAGTCCCCACATCTGGAGTGTCCCGTGACTGGTGGAAGTCGCCACATTGCTGTAATGGTCGGATTGACTTGTTATTGTTGTTTTTGGTCTAGTGTTGACCAAAGTGTCTTTTAGGCTGCGTGCTTTCTTGTAAGAAAAGAGTGGTTTGTCCCATTTGTAGTTGCCCGTGTGGAGTATGGACCAGTGTTTTTTAATGCTTTTGCTCACATGGTTCGACACTGCATTATATGTTGTGACACATGTGAGTGGGATGACCTCATTGTTTTTAGGTGTGTCTTCAAGTAGTGCTTGTCGAGGTTGATTTCTGGCTCGCTTCTGACATTTTTTGATGATTTTTTCGGGGTATCCTCGACTGGTTAGTTTCTTCGTGAGGTCGTCCGCCTGGTTTTTGTAGTCGGACAATTTGCTACAGTTCCTTCTCAGTCGGAGGTACTGACCATAGGTTAGGTTTTCCCTAAGGGGGCGGGGGTGGAAGCTGTCATACCTCAGTAGGTTGTTTTTGGCTGTTAGCTTGAAGTGTGTCTTGGTTATTAGACTAAATATGTTCTAGTGACTGTCGTCATTAGACCCTTACCGCACTACCTTTGGCAGAGATCCGTCTGCCTTTGTAATCATGATTGAGAAACATTTGCTTGAAATTTTCAAAAAGTTTATTGATGTACTATTTTTCAAAAATTAAATGCGTTTGCATATGTCAGAAACAATCTATGTTGATTCTTTTTTGCTCAAACACTCAGTTCACTGATTTATTGAACTGAACATCGTTACACAGTTAATAAAAAAGAAAAGTTATCCTGTCCCAATGCATTTCGGGATGCTATCCCTTCGTCAGGGGCCCTGAAAAACATAATATGATAAACTAATATGGTGGAAACAGCAGAGGCCACAGGACACCTCTCCAAACAGGAAGCAGACTACTTAAGCAAAACAGAAGGCAAGATCCCTTATTTCTATGTGGTCCCCAAAATGCATAAAGGCAAGACTCCTCCCCCTGGTAGACCGATCGTATCAGGTATAGGTTCACTCCTAGAACCTCTGTCCAGATTCTGTGATTTCTTTCTGAAAACCATCGTACAAGGCACATCTACTTACCTGAGAGACACAAAGAGCCTACTAACACTCTTGGAAAACATCAGAATGGAACAAGACTATATCCTTGTAAGCTTTGATATAGAAAGTCTTTACATCAACATACCACAAGACGCTACGATCAACGTACTGAAGAACACACTGGACAATTCCATATGGGACTATCACACCCCAAAAGAATTTATCATACAATGTGCAACCTTCGCCCTCAAAAGAAATTTTTTTGAATATGAGGGCTCCCTGTACCTCCAAGTAGGGGGCACATCCATGGGCAGTGTTTTTGCCCCGAGTGTAGCGGGGCTCTATGTTTATGACTTTGAACAAAGATTCATCTTGGCCGCTGACAATCCCTATGGCAACCATATCAAGTTTTGGCGACGATACATAGACGACGTCTTTACCATCTGGCAAGGGCCACAAGAAACATTGATGTCATTTATTACCTGGCTCAACAATTGTGACCCCAATTTACGGTTTACACACTGCATAGACGTGAACAAGATGGTCTTCCTGGACATAGAAATCCAGAGAGACAATGACAGTCTAATAACCAAGACACACTTCAAGCCAACAGCCAAAAACAACCTACTGAGGTATTACAGCTTCCACCCCCGCCCCCTTAGGGAAAACCTACCCTATGGTCAGTACCTCCGACTGAGAAGGAACTGTAGCAAATTGTCTGACTACAAAAACCAGGCGGAAAACCTCACGAAGAAACTAACCAGTCTAGGATACCCCGAAAAAATCACCAAAAAATGTCAGAAGCGAGCCAGAAATCAGCCTCGACAAGCACTACTTGAAGACACACCTAAAAACAATGAGGTCATCCCACTCACATGTGTCACGACATATAATGCAGTGTCGAACCAGGTGAGCAAAAGCATTAAAAAACACTGGTCCATACTCCACACGGGCAACTACAAATGGGACAAACCACTCTTTTCTTACAAGAAAGCACGCAGCCTAAAAGACACTTTGGTCAACACTAGACCAAAAACAACAATAACAACAGTCAATCCGACCATTACAGCAATGTGGCGACTTCCACCAGTCACGGGACACTCCAGATGTGGGGACTGCAGTGTCTGTCACCTCACCGACAACACCAAGACCCTGAATCTAGAAGAAGGGAAAGTCTGGCAACAGAGGTCACACACCAACTGCAACAGTACCTACGTTATATACTTGATCAAATGCAGCTGCGGCAAACCCTATATAGGAATGACCACACGAAAAGTGAAACAACGGATATCAGAGCATCGTAGTACAATTAGGTGCAAAAAGAACAATACAAGACTCACAGACCATTTCCTAACAGCACATCACACCCCCAATGACATGAGGTGGACTGTGATCGAACAAATTCAACCAGGTCCTAATGCACAGACACGCCTCTTTGAAAAGGAACAGCTGTGGATTTGTAGACTTTCCACCCAGAGGATCGGTCTTAATGACAATATTCCATGGGCCTCAGTACTCAAGTAACACCACTATTTCTTATTAATAGACACTATCAATATATCCAGGTACCCCTCTAATGACTCTCCAATTGGATAGTCTCCTCTTGCTCCCATAATTACTAATACACCTTGAGGGTGCCCTCTACATACTGTCACTGCCCCCTTAAGACACGAAACACCCGGGGGTGCCTACATACTGTCACCACCCCAACTGGTAATGTCCCATACGATGATGCCACACCAGAACATCCATACCAAATGTGTGAGGTGTCAATATGCCCTTTAGCATATTCGCCTGCACAACGATGGCACTTTTACTTTTTACTTTTACTTCTATAATCACCTCAATAATGCCTTTCACCGTGCTCCTTCACGTATTCAATTGAATAACGCGAGTATATATACTTTAATAGTATATATTCGGCAAGGCAATTCACAGCGCATTTCCATAATCCCATAGCGCTGTACTGCCCACACGTCACCACGCTACTTGACGTTTCTTGTCCCGCCCCCTTCCCCTACGCGGCCACGCCCACCCCGGAAGCGGCCGACGTCTCAATACCGAGACCGCTCTGCACGGCATTCACTAGCCGAGCAGAGGACGATAGCAGTAGGTTTCAATCGGTTCCTTCACACAGCAACTGTAAGTAGACTTCCCCTTTCTCTAGAGAACCCGACAGATTGTCGGACTTCACGGCGCAGTTCACTTCTGTGAACCGGGCCAACCTGGGCACTACTCGTTTCTTACCGTCTCAAATTTCGCCATTGCAGAATATAGTGCCATTACGTGAAAGAACCTACGCCCTGCCCGTTGAAGCACCCTAGAGCTTATAATTAAGTAAGCCTTCGCCCATGCCATGCAGCTTATATGTGCTCTTAAATGTTACATGTGTGTCTGTCTTGTACGTTATTTTCACGTTCTCGTACGCAACACAATAATGATGTGCACTCATTGCAGCACCTAATCTGTAATCACTGCCTAATGACTGAGAACACGACGGTAAATTCGGCGCCCTCTCTTGAAAACTTATGAGTGCATAAGTCGATAATGCATGCAATGAATGCACGCACCTATTGATAAGAATGCTTTCAAGTATATTTTCGAGTGTTATAACAATATTGCATGCAGCAATGCACGCACCTATTGATCAGTATATATGCCCTGCAACACCTCGCACGGACACCCTATCTCCCGGAGGGTTATAATCAATCTCATTGGCATGAAATTTCACATCACAGAGACACTTCACGACGTTACAGGAGAGTAAGCATGATCATAACTGAATTTTGTTTACCTTCTTCTTTTCACAGGTCTCTTTTTTTACTTTTTCACGTGCTCATTTATTTGATTGAGCATACATACCACTGGCCATTTACCAGCAGGTACACAGGGGATCTGGACAGGGTGCGCCTTTTAGGGGGCCCACACCTTCCGTCCTCCTGTTTTTTGGTCCTGAGGAATACCGGGCAACCGCCCATATGGTAGAAACATGTTGACCAATCCACACAAACACGTATAGAGATCTTCTGGTCGTAACTCTCCTACCAGGATCTCGCCAAGTACGTTTTTAATATTGTTCAGTTGCTCCATAATAAAAATCATATTTTTGAGTTAAACCAGGACAATTTTTAACATTTTTTTGCACTTACAGTCACAACCCGCTCCACTGTACTACAGGTGTTGAAGCATATCCTGGGGGCGCTAGGTCACCAGGGTGGACCCCGACGATGAAGCATGTCACCACTAGGCTGGTGAGTGAGGGGTTTCAAACAAAAGGATGAATGTTCTCCTTCTTGCCAAAAAACTCCAGAGATTTTTCTTCTATATCTTCGTTGGGGATACTCCTCTTTTTGTTTTCACATCACACCTACATGGCCAACTTAGACCTAAGAATCAATATTAAAAAAACGTTTGTCATGCCTACAGGTTTTAGACTACAGAAAACAAGGGCCATTTTTAGGTTTCGCCTTTCGAAAGCTGCGCAAGCAGCGTTTCGCGCAGGCGAAAACGTTTGTGTACAGTGTGTGTGTGTAGTCCCGCCCCTCTGTTCCATTGGCTAGCTCCATAAATGGAGGCTAGCCATTGGAACAGAGATCTGTCCGTCATAGCCGGAGCAGATTCGGGGGCGATCCCGAGAATTTTAGGCTTTTGCCCACGTCATGCGGCTGTGGGCGGGTTTTTTTTTTTGTCGTCAAGGTTTGTTTTCGTCGTTTCTCTGAAGATGGCGGCCGGGCAGTAGCTTGTTTGTACAGGTCAGGACATTATTATGTTCGTGCCGTTAACCCGCCCCCCTCCCACTGTCCGTTTGCCCGTTCCCGACATTATTATGTTCGTGCCGTTAACCCGCCCCTCCCGCTGTTCGTTTGCCCGTTCCCGACATTATTATGTTCGTGCCGTTAACCCGCCCCCCTCCCGCTGTCCGTTTGCCCGTTCCCGCCCCCTCCCGCTGTCCGTGTGCCCGTGCTTAATGCTTGTTTTCCTTCCAAGCTGTGCTTCAAACCTAGTGAATGTAGTGAAGTGCTTCTCGGTGACACCGGGGGGCGCTGCCTAGAGCCTCATCAGCTCTACCCAGTTCTGGGAGCACCAGGGACAGAGCAGACACTCTTCAGAGGTCCAGCCCTTCATCACCGGTGCACAGTGGCAGCGGTGACGGGGACCAGCAATGTCTGTGAACACGAAGGGCAGTGCGGAGTGTCCTCCGCTGCCCCTCTGCGTGCTCCAGAGACAGAGCAGAGGTTCCCATAGCGCCCTGCTCTCTGCGTGAGTTTCACTGTCATTAGGGACGCTGTGCCGGGCAGCGCTAGACATAGAGCCGTGGCTCTCAGGGAGTCCGTCAGCTCAGGGGTACGGGTATTGGAGACAGGTGGACGAGCCCTGTCTGCCTATAAGGGCTCCGGGGATGAGGCAGAGGCTCTCCGAGCGTCCTGATGTCCGCACCAGGGATCTGGGGGTAGCGACATAGGGTCTGGTTTTTGGGACGCAAGAGACAGAGCCGAGGCCCTTGAAGCGCTCATCAGCTCATTCGTAGAGGCTGTGGGAACAGAGGGCCCAGCGCCAGCGACAAAGCTCTCAATCCCCAGTGATGGGGGAGTGGGGGGGGGGGGAAGAGGGCTTCTCGGTGCCTGACTTTGGCAGCATCAGGGAGAAGCCTCGTGCCAGAGGCCCCAGCAGTGGAAGTACCTGGTGTGAGAGGGACACAGGCTGCACCAGAGACTCCAGCAGCGCCAAAGAAGCAGGGAGTACGGGGAAGAAAGAGCGTCAAGATGCCCCGCTGCAGGGAATGTGATTAGTCAGTGTGCCGCGCTGGGAGAATCGGGGACAGAGGCTACAGCGGTGCATGCGGTGAGTAGCACCAGGCAGTGTCAGGATCATTCGGGACACCAGTGTTCATAGAAGCTGGGATTAGCAGCACCAGAGAACCACAAACGCAAAAGCTCTAGAGTGTCTAGCAAGTGCTGCACAGAAGGGCAGCTGATTGTACTGCAGTGCTGTGAAGCCCGGCATTAGGAGCACAGTGGACAGAGGCTGAGAGACAGAGTTTCCAAAGATGCTGGGGGTTAAAGGGGCCAAACACTGAGCTTGTTGCTGGCCCCGCTGCGGCCATTGTACGCAGGGCAGTTTTAAAGGCCTCGTGTTCCTCCCCATAGCAATGCTGTGTCTTTGCACTGGGGTCATCGGGTGCAATTCATGTCGATAAACCAGTTTTGGCGCCAATAATCCATTCTATAGGGCAGTTGCCCACAAGCCCAGTGAATGAATGAATACATTCTAATATTTCAATTAATTAAAATAGTTACAAAAGACTGGACGTGGTGTCCACAAGCCCAGTGTCTCTGTCACGGGGAAGTACAGTGTGACCACTTTTTTTTTCTCGTGTGTTGGGGCGCCGATGTATATATGTTTGCGATTGTAACTTCTGAACTGCACAGTCACAAATGGATCTCCGTGACAAACGCGGTAAGCCACCGAGCCTCAGCATAAAACACCGGTCTGCGATCTGCGTAGTATGTGCTCTTTGCAGCAGGAATATCAACCCACTGCGCTATCTTGGATGAGTCAAAACTGCCACTATGCAAAACGCTGATCTCTCTCCAGCAGGTACATTAATCGCCAGAGTTATCTTGACGCTTTTATTGTTGCCTGAAAACTTGGGGATACAAGGAACCCTCTGCAATGCTTTAATAAAAACTTGCTGCACTGCGACATCCCTACCCTCCCCTCATCCCCCCCCCCACAAGAACCACAGTCCAGTGCTCTTGTTGACCATTCAGTAACGTGACCTTTCCTCTAGTCTAGAGTGTATGTAACACACACCTTGCAATTTTTCACGTTGACAAAACAAACCATCAGAAGAAGAAACTGCCAACAATGCTCCATTGCAGAACCTCGATCCCAGTCCACACACCTAAAACCTCCCGCCATCACACAATATGCACAGCAAAAGTGGGCCCGCAGCATGAGTTTACCCACTTCCCCTCCTTGTTCTCGGGACAGCCCCAGCGAAGTGAATTCTGCAAGCAGCTGTGATTTCCTTTACCCTGCAGCAGTATGCAAACCCCGCCCCTTGTGCAAAAAGAGCACAATCTGCATTTCACTTCAGGATTTTGCTGGGATTGTGCTTCAGGCGCTGCTGGCTAAAGCCTATTGAAATTCACTCCCAGCCCCTTCCGGTTTAATTTTGTTTTATTGATAGTTGCATGCTGCTGTTACATTTTTTCAGTGTATGGCTGTAAAAAGAAGTTAATTAATTAAGCCTTCTCTTTAGAAAGAAGACTAATTAGGTGGTGTCATAAATCACCATCACCTAAATCATTCTAGTATTTTATGTTTGGGCAGTGCCTATTTACCCCACTTCTTCTTGCATAGCCGCCGTGTCCCGATTCTAAAACATGGCACTGGAGTCTTGTCCTTCTGGCTGCAGACACCGCTCCTTCTGCTGCCCACAATCACGCGCTGAACGTTGTGTATCAAAGCTATCTTCCTCCAAAGACTCGCTCTGCTGCCTCCTAGTCAGCTGTGGGCCTTTTGTGGCTCAAAAAGAGAAACCATGTTTTTTTTTTTTACATGAAAGTTTTGTTATAGCAGCTCAAGAAAGTGTCTTGTTGAAAGGGTGCCTGAACTAGCTGGCAAGATGGCACTGGAGATCCACACACTGGCGATGGACAAATTACCCTAGCCCAAGGCAGTTCTCTATGGTTGTAACAACAGCCCTTCGAGGTGAGGTTCGCTAAATCTGAGAAAAATTTGAAATTGACCCATAAATGGTAAATTATCCTAAATTCAATCTTAACACAACAACGCTGTCAAAAGTGAGCAGTAAGGTCCAGGCATACAAGCTCACCAATAAATCATTTTTACAAATGCAAGCTGTCCCTTTGCTTTTGGCCAGGATTAAAGTTCGGGTGGATTGCGATTGCGAGTTTTAAGAGGGGGAGTTTCTCCAGACCAGTGCTTATGGTCACACACTTGGGTCGTGGGGCCAAGTCAAATGTAAACCGTGTGAAAAAGGGGCATCTTGACTGTGCGGATATTTCCATGGGATCTGTTGTGATATCGTGTGTAGGTCACTGAATTCATTGACACATTTCCGTCTCATGAGTTGACGGATCTAGGGAACGTTCTAAATTTACCGTAAAGCTTTGGTAGGGCGCCCCTCACCTCTGTTAAGAGCCTATGGTGTGTAGAATACCGTAGAGCTTTGGTAGGGCGCCCCTTACCTCTGTTAAGAGCCTGTGGTGTGTAGATTACCGTAATAATAATAATAATAATAATACACATTTGTAAAGCGCACAATCACCCTTAAGGGTCTCTAGGCGCTGGGGGCCGTAGGGAAGATTAAGCAAGCTATTGCCCAGAGTCACATGGTGCTGGGCTAACCTGCCGCCGGAGCCGGGGATCGAACCGTGATCCCCAGATTCCAGAGTCAGTCGCCCTGGCCGCGGCGCCACACCTCTCCCCTGTAGAGCTGTGGTAGGGCGCCCCTCACCTCTGTTAAGAGATGTGCCAGAGATTAAACTATTGGTATTGTAAATGACAATGCCATTTATTTATCTGTTTTCAAAACCAACACATAAATACAAATTTTGTCATTTACAATGCCAATAGCTCAAACTTTTCAAAAGGCGAAACCATTGCATTGTAAATGCTTGTTATTGATAATACCAAACTTGAGAGCACAAACACGTACCCTTATTTAGGAATTTTAATAGATGATAAGTGTTCTTGGAGGCAGGCAATCGAGGCTAGAAAATTACTCTTTATTAGGGCTACTACAGCACTAGTCAATTTCTCTCAAAGATTAGGAAAGATGCCCCCTGCAGAACTGATCCAAATTTATCAGGCAAAATGCATAAGTACTGTGACTTACGGGGCAGGGGTGTGGGGTTATGGAAAGGTGGAAGCCTTACAAAAAGTGGAAAACTGTTTTTTGAGATACCTCCTCGCTGTACCGCGAGGTTTCTTGACCTATTGCTGTCATCTGGATCTGGGCCTCCCACATCTAACTGATATAGTTAAACTCCAACCAATTCTCTTCTGGCATCGTATCTGGTCGTCCAACAAAACTGCCTTTAGTCAAGCGCTTTTACAGGACTGTCTTTCCCTTGAAAATGTCCATAAGATTGGGTGGCGTGCTTATATTAAAAATGTTCTTTATGATCTGGGCATGGCAAAGTATTATCACACCCCTACATTAATTTCAGAATTATCTAGAAAAGGGATTAAAAATCTATGTTTGACACACCTAGAACAATTGCGACTGACCACCGAGGCAAGTAAAACTTCAGTTCAACATATGCTAACAGTCCAAACCACCTTGGTCATACAACCCTACCTAACCTTTAAATTGAGCAGTTACGAAAGATTTTTACTGACAAGGTTCAGGTTGAACATTTTTCATCGTTTGGTCACCTTTCCGAAAATAAATGACTGGTCAAAGAACTTACCAACTTGCCCCTGCTACCAAGTATCTATTCAATCCTCAATGCACACGGTTTTATTTTGCAAGTTTTACAATGAACCAAGGAAGCGTTGGCTAATCCCGATATCAAAAATCTTAGGCTTCCGAAGATGTCGTCCAGCCTTCCTCGTCCTCCAATTTCTAGAGGAAGAGTGCACTGCAAAAACCATGGCTCAATTTCTGAAGTTTTGCGTTCGCCATAGGTCAAATCTAGAGTAGATCTTGAATCTCATAGCCTGTCTAAGATAACACCTATCTCTTATTTCTTTGCACATACGAGTAGTTCTAGACTGTCTTTTAATATTTAGATTGTATTCTTGCATTTTATAACTTGGTTTGTTCGCCAATGTTTTTAACTTCTGTAATTTTGGAAGGATGACATTTTTAACTACTGTTTTATATGTAAAATTTCAAATGTACTTTTATGGTATTTCTAAAATCTGAAAACCGAATAAAGGATTATTTGATTTGATTTGATTTGAGTCTTTACAGGCCGTCAGCCAGGCAATACTGGAGCCTCGGACCGCATGGTTGGGTTGCCTTCAGTCACCGTGGCAATATTCTTCAGACCGGCCTGGTCTCGCGGTGTTGATGTATATGTATAAAAACTCAGTGTCGATGCATCTGGAGCTGTGGTGAAATCCACTTTGGATTCGGAGACAGTCTCTGTGAGTGAGGTCTTCCTGCAGAGTGACGTGCTTGGTGACCCTCCTTACTCCTGACTGCTGAGCGACGTTCGACTTGCCTTTCTCGCCTGGACTCCTCTGCCACTGGAGCCTCTTGGATGGCTTTCCTTGCTGGCTGTCATGGGACCATGTGGAGCGTGTGGGGCTTCTGTGCGCTGCGCAAAGGCGTCACTGAGGAACTGCCAGTGGATTCACAACCAAGTCGTTCATGTAGCCTCTGTGGGTGGTGTCGTTGTCTAGGCGTCGTCGCTGTCTGGACTCTAGTTCTGCACCATCCTCTGGTGAGCTTGTGGGCGACCGTCGTGCTTCCTGCGCCTGGCGTAGAGTTGTGGTCGACACATCTCTCCTACTCTGACTCCCTTCGCACGGGAACGCCGTCGAGGCCCTTGTCCCCTGAACTGCCACGTGACCGCGTGAGCTGTGCGGACCGTCTCGTAGTCTTAGGGGGTCGCTGCAGAACTCCCAACATGGCCACAGCCAAGTCTTGTGTAGTCCCCAAGGGCGGATCTTCCAGTGGCTGGATGTGCTTGACTTCGGCAGGCTGTAGGTTGACTGGGGTGAACAGACTGTTCCTGGGTGATTCGCCTCCTTGAGCTCTGGTTGTTCAGGGTGTGTGGATTCACTCGGGTGGCAGATGCTCCTTGGTGATGATGCACCTCGGAGGTGGTAACAGGATGTTGGTTTTCTTCAGTGGGCAGACAGGCGGTGATCTTCTGTCGGGGTGGCCTTAGGGAGTGAGGAGGACTTGAGGAACTTTGTGGCACTGCTCCGTTGTCTGCAGGCAGGTGCACTGCGAGGCGTTCGATGCTATCGATACCAAGCAGCCGGTGACAGGTGAGAGGACGGTCGAGAGGATGCAGATTGCGCTGCTTGCGGCTTACGGTTTGTCCTCCCGCGGAGCTGTCTCCAGTGACGTCTCTGCACCCCGGTGGCTGACTTGTGTGGATGAACACCTTCCTCAGTGCTGGAGCGAGTCCTTGGTCCTGTTGCTCTTCTCTGTTCCATCTTGCGCGCCTGTGCTGGTTGTCTGCCCTGTGGCGTGGTGCCACGCTCTTCACCTTCTTTTGACCAGGTTCTAACTTGGATGTGGCATCCTGCCTCCTATCTCATGTTGGCGCCACATGGACATCTCACTAGTCGCGTCAGTCTTGTGATGGTCTTCCATTCCTTTTGCGGGCATGTTGCTGACCTGTGCTCAGTCTTTTCCCTGCGAAGGTCTGAGCGGCCTGTTGCGGTGGTACGCAATGCACTCCGCCTTCGGGTGCTTCTCTCGGGCTTGCCATCCTGCTGGGCTTCGCTGTCCTTCGCTTCTTGGCACGTTCCTGTGCTGGGGTGGTCCTGGCCTCCTGGTTTCTTTTTGCTAGGTGTGGGTTTGAGGCTCCCCTTCTTTGAACTGTTGGGGGCGTCTTTCGCCTGATCTCTCCAGTGGCACTGGGAGCAACAGTTGTGAGGTGGTGCTGCCATCACCTGTGGTGCGAGTGTGGGACAGTCTTACTGTTGCTGAAGTCTTCTTGCTCTTAGCCATTTGCCTTTGACGCTATGGAGGGCGTGCTGCGGGCCTCCCAGTGTGCTGAGGACGCTGGCAATAGCGGGGGACTCTAAGGCTGGTGCGCTGTTCACACGCGGTACAAAAGGGGGTGGTGATGGACGGAGCCTCTGAACCAATCAAACACTCACACCCAGTCAACAGATCTGGGTTTAATCCATCACCGTTCTTTAGCCCACTCTGACACCCCAGTTCAGTTCACACGCAGCGGTGCAGGCATGCGGCCACCAGGGGCGCTGCACTCAGGCCTCTGCAACGCTTCTCCTCCTGTGCGCCATCCATGCGTGTGCGGGACAGCTTCTGCATTTGTGCAGGCTGGGGGTTTCGGTGCGCCCCGCGCACTGTTCAGCAGGCTGTGGTGGCGGGGTTACCGGCGGACGTTGCCAGAATTCAGGTGCCAGTTGGGTCAGGCAGCAGTAATTTCTATAGAGTGGCGCTTTTAGGGTTCTGCCGCCTGCTCAAATTCGCTCCTGTGGCAGCGTCTCCTTTCTTTCTCCTCCTTCTCCCAAAGTTGCACTTTGTGCCCTGTGTGCATATCTAATCTGTTTTGCTCGCGAGTAGGGAGCATGTTCGAGGACCTTCTGCATGAGATAATGCTGTGCCTAGTTGTTAGGGTGCAGTATCACCTCGGATTGCTAGGTGGCACCACAGCCGCTGCAATACTCCGCTCTTGTCAGGCTTCAAGCTTTTCTCTCCCAATGCGCTGTCCTGGCGCACCTTGGAGAGGCCGGTGTAGCAGACCTCACTAGTTGGGCGGACTGATGTAGGCAGAGTAAGCAATCCCAGGTGCGCTTTGGTTTACCCTTGGAGCTCCAGGGAATGCAGACATGAGGGTTATGTTTCCTTTTCCATGCAGTCTGTGGTGCGGTCTTCCGCTACACCATAGGCGCCGTGGATGCCGATACCGGCGTGGTGACGGCGGTGAGTGCCTTCTTTCAATCCTCTCGTCCAGGCGTGTCTGAGGGATCAATGCGGCCCTGCATGAGGTTGGAAACCTGAGCGCCTGATGGATGGGTTTTCCCTATGTCCTAGGGTTGCGGTTGGCGCCTCGTGTGTGATGCCAGAGTGGGCGAGGCTCCGCATTGCGCAGGTTGCTTGCGGGAAGGATAGGCGCTGCTGCAGGGCAGAAGCACTCTTACTCTCGCTGTCAGGGGCGGCTGGTACGCTGGTGTTGGTGCCGTGATTCAGTCACGCGCTATGGATGAGGGTGTGTTTCCTGCATGCCTTGTCTGGCGGGTCAAACACCACTGGCACGGCGTAGACTCAGCCGTCCTGCCTTCTGGTCACTCTCAGAGGGTCAGCGGGCGTGCAGGGTTGGTGGCGTTGCAGTGCCTCTCTTTGGCGCATCCAATGCAAGGTCGCAGCTGGCGGAGCTGCTTCTAGCTCTGGGGTAGTAGGGTCACTCAGGGTCGCTGCGTAGGGAGGTCTGCTGGGCTCCCTAGTTGTGGCAGAATGTGCCTGAGCGCGGTGGCGGCCATGTCCCATGCATGGTGAGGTACTGGGTTTTTCAGAACCGGTACCGAACCGGTAACCCAGTGGTGTCAGGGTACACCCTAAGACCTCGAGTACTTTCCTGATTCAGACCACAGAAACTCAGAGTCTTCTAGGTGAAGTCAAAGATCGAATTTATTGGCTGCAACCAAGTAACAGGCGTCCTAGAAGTACAACAACACGGTGTGTATATTCTCAGGAGACTGCTCAATCTTACAAAGCCAGTCTTCTCTTTTTATACAAAATATTATGCTTCAGGCAAACATTCTTAGATTTACAGTAGACTATTCACATATTTTCACTACAAAGAAAAAGCAGAGTCATGATGACAAGCCCACATTTCAGTTCGTCCAGCCCACAACAAATTACCCGGCAAGGCCCAACATTTTCATCAGATATCGGTGTACCCCCAATAAAAACGGGCACCTCCTCCTCATAAAACAAGACATATGTAAAGAATCAGGGACAGGTGTGAGCAAGGTTAGGCAGGGTGTGTGTGCGATGAAAAGGTTTATGGCATGTTGTGCCTTGATGCTATCTCGCTCGGCCACTGGGAAAGAAACTGGCCGGGCAGGTTCGGCCTGGGGCAATGGTTTCAGCTTGCCCAGGTCACAGAGAAGTCAATTAAGGTGTACGTGTCCTTTGGAATCGAATTTAGCTGTATTATAAGCCTATGTGAGGGCAACTCACAAAATGGCTGCTGTACACAAAATGGAAGCCAAGGGTTCAGGACGAAAATGATGATTTCAAGGTGAAATCGTCACTCGAATATGACGAAAATGCTTGTGCATAGTGTACTAGCCATTTTCGGTCTTTTGATACCAAAATCGTCATACTACGACAAAGTTTATTACACGAGTCCAGAATTTTCAGAACCACAAACCCTCCTTTTGCCCTTACATAGGCATTTTAACCTATCCTCATGCTAATCTGAGTCCAGGTCTATATTCCTAAAGTCATTGAGATGTTGCTGTAACTGGCCATAGAGCCCCTAGCGGCATTGTTGAGGGCGAGGGGAGCGGCCTGGGGGATCCCGCTGGCTGATGGTGTACATATAGTCTCGCTATACGCCGACGATTTACTTTTATATGTGCGAGACCTCACAGATGTGCCGGGCTCACTGTCCGACATTTTCCAAACATTCGCTGATATGTCCGGGCTCAAGGTGAATTGGGCGAAATCCGGAGTGTACCCGTTCGGCCCGGACGCGCAGGAATGCGACGTATCCTAGGGGGCGTCCGACTCACATGGTATCCACCGACTTTTAAATACCTCGGAGTGCACATTTATAGGGACACGCAGAATATATTGGAGGGCAACCTGGGGCGCGCTATATCCTCGCTGCGAGCCCAGATGAACTTATGGAAGACACTGCCTCTCAATGTGCCCAGTAGGGTAGCACTAGTCAAAATGATAGCGCTGCCCAGACTGCTCTACCACTTCGCCAATATCCCATTGTATGTTCCCACAAAAATATTCCGCGACCTGGAATCAATGGTACGTAACCTAATCTGGAACACAGGACGCCCCCGAGTGGCTCTGGCGAAACTCTACTCCCCAACTGCAGAAGGGGGGATGGCAGTCCCGAACCTAGAACTGTATTACCTGGCAGCACAGCTCCAATGGGTAACACACTGGCTGAGCGGCACGCACTTAGATGATACAGCCACCGCTACTTATGTATGGACACACACACAGGTGTGTGCATTGTTCCACCCCTTAACTAAGGGACCCCGCCCGCTGCCTATACACATGGCTGTGGCCCGAAAGTGCTTTCTCCGTAGCCTGCGGCTGACCCGGGAAGTCAAACCCTACGCTCCCGCGATTCCCCTGCTGGGGACCCCCAGGAGGAGCGGGACAGTGTTACAGCGAGCTCTTGAGAGCTGGACCACAGCTGGGGTGGAAACCATGGGCGACCTCTATGCAGACGGAGTTATGCTACAATTTGCGGAAGTAACGGAGGGCACGGGTCTGCCGGCGGGGCAGTTCCTGCTGCATGCGTCCATACTGCGGACGTATACGGAATCTTGGGGCGATATTCAGGAAGAACCGCCAATACACCACCTAATGCAATACCTGCATGTAATGGGCAACGGCTCTCATATTGTCCACTGGCTGGCACAGGCCTTACTCATGCACACGCAGCGGTCCACACAACCGATACGAGACAAGTGGGCGGCCCTCAGAGGGAGGGAATGGACGGACAAAGAGTGGACCATGATCCTAGCCAGCCCCGTGAATGTCCCGCGTAACTCCCGCTTCCGGACAATCCAATACTACATACTGCATCCGGCATATCTATCACCAGACAAGATCAACAGGTATTTCAGGATCGACACTGCCACCTGCCCCAGATGCAGCCTGCTGGGCGCGGATATTTTACATATGCTGTGGCACTGCCCTTCTCAAGCCTTATACTGGGGAGAGGTACATTCGCTCCTGACAAGCAGCACCGGCCCAGGGTTGCCACCCACATGGGAGGCTTGCATCCTGGGATTGTACAAAAGAAATAAACTCAATAGGATAGAAGCTAGGTTCTGGGACTTAGGCCTTATCACCGCCAAGCAACTAATTACTAAACACTGGAAGAGGGCAGAACCACCCATCCCTAAATACTGGTACGCTTCCTTCACCAACTGGGCTAGGGCGGAAAGCATGGCAATACACCGGGAGGAGATAGCGAACTTACGAAAATTTCCGATCGCACAGATATGGGATGACGTCCTCAGCTCCCTCCAGAAGGAGGGCACGGCCAGGGGGCTCGCTTAGGGACCGCCACAGGTGGGAAAACACAGGCGAAGAAGATGTGGGGACACCAAGGACACGGGGAACACGGCCCTCACACGACACACACATGCTCGGACTGCTGGAAATGCGGAGCTTGCACAGCTATGGGATGATGGCTCCCCCCCCGCCGCACAGCGCACAGAATGTAACAAACACCCGACGAGTGGGCCGCAGGCCCGGGCGCCCGCCCACACGAAGCAACAATTGTTTATGACAAGGAAAGATAACTACCTAGTCCTCATACAGGACGCACCCCCCCTCGCGTGCACTCTCCCTCTACACTCCCCCCCGAACATATTCCCCAGTTTCATTAGTTTTATCGAGATCCTATTTCTCAAATATGGCTCTTTCTTGCACGAGTACCACACCTGGGAGACACGCTTAGATGCCCAGACAGTTGTGAGACTTGAAACACGATGTGTCTACCCAACATAAGATCAGGCTACACCGCTTGTCCAAATACCGCAACACCCGCTGTACTGATGGTCGGAGGGGTTTCGACGCTCTGAGCCGGTGGCATGCACAGAGACACAGACAGACCAAACACGAGTACTTCATACACCTGCCACATAATGACATGCGCACAGGGTCTGTCGATGAACATTATGAGTCTCGGTACGGCGGACGCCGAATTGCTCCTAGATGACTCAGCCACCAAGCTGGGACACGTTGAAACGAACTGTCGAGTTTACAGAGTTATATTCCCCTTTTTTCTATATACTTATAAAAAGATAAAACAAGATGTCAATTACCTGCGCAACTTACATATGAGCATATGGGATACTGCTGATGTAATAATGATACCTCACAAGATGTGGTGATTGCAGGAGGTATATGCCTTCCTCTGTTTTCGTTTCTTTTACGAAATATCGCAAAGTTGCAGCCGGCCCGATGGGTTGTAGGCTTCGCTATATGTAATGCTCAATGATTCACTAATAAACGTCTTCCAAAAAATTTGAGATGTTGCTGTAACATCATCCTAGTACTTAGCTCGTCTCTTGATACAGGTTTCCTTACACATGATGTAGCACAGAGGCCATATATTTCAGGAGCACACTGCACGCACAGACAGAACAGGAAAAGAATGGCTAAGACCATCCCAATGACCATCAGAATTTTCCACCCCCAGGTGGATATCAGTTCCCAGAACCATCCCATTAACGACCAATCTCCTTTATCCACATGAATAGATTCGGAAATCTTATGCAGTTTGGAGATGGCCTGGTACACTGTTGGAGCGTTATCTGGAATGAAAACACAGCAACTCGATTGGATCATTTTACATACCCCACCTCGGTCTGCAAGTATGACGTCTAACGCGACCCTGTTCTGAAGGGTCATGAGACGGTCCGACTGGAGCTCAGCAGTCAAGTTACTAAGGGCACCGGCAGTTTCAACCACGGTGGATTCAACCACCCTTGTCATTTGCCTTATGTTTCTGCTGTTAACCATGGGTTCCAGAACGGCAGAAAACCCTTTACGAAGTCCCCAAATTCTTGTCCCGCAGTGTCTTCTTTGCTGAAGACACCTCTAACTATCCTTGTCTTGTGGTAATCTGCCGCAGCTGTGTAGGTGGGAGGCAGCAGGAACGAAACAAAACATGTGCCCGAAAAGTCAGGGGGCAACCATGTATAGGCTCTATCATGGCAGATGAAATAGGTACCCTTAGCTGCTAAGAACGGAGGGGAAGTCTGAGATGCAAAAACATATGTTTCAGTGCAGATGCTTTTCCCTAGCTGAGCTCTGGGATTCTTGCCAGTACCTTGCAGACACAGGTGACCCTGATGGGGTACAATCCAAATCGGGGAAGATCTCTTAGCTTGCTGTTTCTCACTCAGAGTAGCTCCATATCTGGTCACGTTCCATCCTATGTATACTAGTGTCTCATCTCTAGGGATAGTCTCGTAGGAAATATCTTCCTTAATCATGTCTACTATACCCTTAACTAGAGCACTATTCTTAGGATTGTCTTCCACAGAACGTAGGGGGTAGACTTCATGTGCATAGATGAACATTGTCCTGTATGCCCACACAGAACCATTGTGGCTGAAGGGCAGGACCAGATAAGGGATACCTTTATCCGTTGTGTGAGGCATAAGACCACACACCCAACAGTTGGTCGTGTTCATTACTAGTTGGTGTTGGTGCAAAAGCTGAACAAAGGAGTTATTAATAAACTCTAATCTCCTAGCGGATTCATGTTCAGGAAGGGGCTGAAAAGAGTGCGGGGAAACAGTAGAAGGAGGAGGTATAGGCGATGTAGTGGGTGCAAATGTCACTTGAAAAGAGAATAAAACATATCCTATCAAAAACATCATTACACTGAATAACATGAAAATGCACAATATCAAAAAGCTTTTCTTGGTCATCATTTTACATATTCTGCTTTTAAAGTTCATTTCCTTGGCAGATCTCTCTCATCTCGAAAAACTCCATCCTCTATAATATGCTGCTCGCGATGGTTGGGTGTTCTATGCTAAGGAATGCTTCTGTCAGTCCAGGGCAACTCCCTTAGACCAACCAGAACTGTCGACCTAACGTCTTCAGCTGCACCCCAAAGACTTTGGGCAACCGCGACCCTACAGCGGAACCCGGATGGTGGTTCGAAAAACAAAAATAAAAAAGTTTCTCAGATGGGAGAGCTGCACTTTCAAAAATAGCAAAAAGGAAAAATTTTATTTATTTGTCCATAGGTCTCGGCCTCAAATTATAACGTTTTCTCCCAGGTACTGTTTGGTCTTGGAAAAGGAGTTCAGGTTCTGTAGTGTCCAATCGAATTGACGGTGATACAGCTGGTTGCAAAATATTGTCACTTTCTTTCTCAGTAATTGTTCCTTTTATACGTGCATCACTGAAAGGCAGAAAACGAGGCACAGTTTCAGTCTCTGAGTCGGCGACACCCTCCTGGACCCACCAGTCGTACGGCAGAGGCAAAGGCACCCTCTTGCAATGTACACCGTGGACCCAGTGCTTCTTTCCTTCCACTCGAACAGCTGATCTTGTTGAAAGAAGGACGAGGTGTGGGCCGGTCCACCTGGGCTGGTCGTTCTTTGTTCGTTGAAAGTTTTTCACTAGAATCCAGGATCGATCTGATGTCCTGGAGCTTCAGAGACTTGAGGCAGAGTGTTGTGGACCTGTTGGTGTAAAACGCGCAATTTAGCCGTCAATTCGTACAAATAGTCAAGCAAAACAGGGTGTTCAATTTCACTGAATTTGGTGGGCCTTGGCACTCCCCATATGTTGGCCGGGCGGCCAAAAACTATCTCGTAAGGACTAAGTCCCACTCGCGAATGCACAGTCATTCTGGTTGATAGGAGTGCTAAAGGGAGAGTGTCAGGCCATTTAAGACCAGAGCTCGCTTGAATTTTGGCCAGTTTCAGCTTTTTTTTTTTGAGACCTTTATTAGTAGTTTCAACAAGAACACAGCCGAAGGCCTACAACCCAAGCCGGGCCAGCCGCTAATCGTTTCATACATATACCTCAATTGCATGAAGTTATACAAGGCAGTAGCAAAATACAATGCAGTACTGATTCTTGTGCCAATTTCCATTCACATTGTGAGCAGTCTCTTTTCAGAACATAATACATCAAACGTTCCCCCACCCAACATCCCCGGGGTCAGATCTAGGCACCAAAGAACTATAAACATGCGTAGGAGTAGCAAGAGTCAAGGCGGGAACATCGCATCGCTCCCCTGGCTGGTATGCTATCCGGTTGTACTTGGCCACCATAGTTAGTCACCAGGAGGAACCAGCAACTGGGCACAACTTGCGGAAATTAACAAGGAAGTCAGTGGGCCCGTGTATGTCACATTAGGTAGACACCTAGGTAGGAGGCTCCCCCTCCTCACACCTATGGCTCAGGCAATGTAACCTGCAGAGGAGAGCTATTTAATGATCCTCCTCATCCGTTAACTTCGACAACATATAGGCAGTATAGGGACCCCATATATCCCGTGGTCTGGAGGCTTCCGGTAGTTCCTCATAATAACAGAGCAATTGATCCCTACAGTACGCCAGATCGATGAGCCATAGTTTAACAGCCGGCGCCTGCTTCCCTCCCCATGCCATAGCAACTGGCCAGTTTCAGCTTTAGCGTGCCATTGTAGCATTCTACTAGTCCAGCTGATTGGGGGTGATTTGCAGCGTGAAATTTCTGATGAATGCCTAGCCCTTCACATACTTTCTTCATCACTCGACCCACAAATTCACTCCCATTGTCACTCCAGACCATTCTCGGCATTCCAAACCTGGGGAAGAACTCTTTCACAAGGGCTTTAGCTGTGGATAGGGCAGTATTGTCCTTTAGGGGGTAGGCTTCCACCCATCTTGACAAGGCACAAACAACAACGAGTACCTATTTTAAATTGTTGCACCTCTCCATGTGGATGAAATCTAGCTGCAAAACCTCGAACGGATACGTAGGAGGTGCAAAATGACCAGCTGGAGTTGGGATTCCCCTACCAGGATTGTATTTCAGACACACCATGCAATTCTTGACCACATTTTCTGCACACTTAGGAATTCCAGCATTTTGCCATACTGGAGCCAACAACTTGCAAATCCCTTTCACACTGATATGAGCCATTCCATGAGCCATTGTAACCACTGCAAGCACATACGCATCGGGTAGCAACCATCTCTGATGCTCTGACAATTCAATCCAACAACCATTGGCATCCAATTTACCCGTACTTTCTCTCCACACACTCAATTCTTTCTCTGTAGCTTCAGCTTGAATAGATTTCACACCTTCTATCGTGTCTTCACACATTCCAAAGTCACCAACCCATCTTGCAGGGCCTGCAACATACATTCGGCTCATCACATTCCTCGCTGTATCTTTTGCGATTTCGTCAGCAAATGCATTTCCACGACCAACATCATCAGTCACCTTCTTATGTGCACTGCATTTCACATTCGCAACTTGCAACGGCAAAGTAAGTGACTCAAGAAGCTCATTCACCAACTGACCATGCTGTATCTTTGCTCCATGCGAAGTCAGGAACCCACGTTCTTTCCACAATCGTCGAAAACTGTGAGCCACACCAAATGCATACTGGCTGTCGGTATAGATGGTCACTTTCATTCCTTTCGACAACACACATGCTCTCGTAAGTGCAATCAATTCTGCTGCTTGAGCTGAATTATGTGGGATACGTGCAGCTTCAACAATTGTATGCAAAGTCGTGACAGCATATGCTGCAGTCGTATCACCATTCGGAAGCTTTAAGCATGAACCATCCACCCATAAGGTACCATCACACTTTGCAAGGGGAGTATCCTGGAGGTCTATTCTCCCTTTCATTTCTTCTTCTGATCTAAGAAAACAATCATGCTGTTCTGAATCATCTAATTCCTCTACAATCGGCAACAACGTAGCTGGGTTAAGTGTGTTGCATCTTTTTATATGCACATGGCTTGCTAACAATGTCAACTCGTAACCTGACAATCGAGCACTAGTTAAGTGCTGTGTCTTGGTTCTGTTTAACAACGTGTCCACTGCATGTGGAACCATCACAATTAACGTGTTATTCATCACGAAACCAGCAGACTGTCGAATAGAAACAGCTGATGCCGCTGTTGCTCTTAAACAACTCGGCAATGCTTTAGCTACCGGATCCAAAGTCGACGAAAAATACGTGCATGGACGCTGCTTGTCTCCAAACAACTGTGTCAACACCGACAATGCACAACCTTCTTTCTCATGGACATACAATGTAAAGGGCTTTTTGTAGTCGGGGGTACCCAACACAGGAGCCGAACATAATGCACTGCGCAATTCAGAAAAACTTTTCTGACACTCTTCAGACCATGGGACGGGATTCGGTGTATCTTTACAAGTTAATGCCACCAGAGGTTTGGCCAGCAAGGAAAAATTTGGTATCCATTGCCTGCAATATGATGTAATGCCCAAGAAAGCACACACTTCTCTCTGTGTTCTTGGCACACTCAATTTCGCTATTGCCTGAATTCTTCCTGGGGTCATTTTCCTTCCCTCCTTCGATAAGAGATTACCTAAGTAGGTCACTTCTTGTCGACAATATTGCAATTTTGAGAGAGACACTTTGTGATGCAAATCACACAAATAACGCAACAATGACAACGTGGCTTCTTTACAGATTTCCTCAGTATCTGCAGCGACAAGTAAATCATCGACATACTGGACAAGGGTAGCACCATCAGGTAAAACAATCGTATCAAGCTGCGTTTTTAGAGCTTGACTATATATCGATGGACTTTCACAGTAGCCCTGTGGAGCGCGTTTAAAGCGGAAGCTTCGACCTCCTAAACTGAAGCCGAAAATATCCCTACTCTCATCTGCAATCGGGATGCTGAAGAAAGCATTCTTCAAGTCAATCACCGAGAACCAGGTGGCAGAAGCTGGAATCATAGTCAATAGGGCAGTAATGTCAGGTACAACTGGAAATTGTGGCACAACTATTTTATTCACCTCTCTAAGATCAATCACAAATCTATAAACAGGTGGCTGGGAAGGGTCAGTTCGCTTCAAACAGGCAGAACAGGACTATTGCAAACGTTGCCTCTTGTCTCTTCAATCACATATTTTTCAATCAGATCATAAATGATCACTAGTAAAGCTTTTTCACCTTCACTAGAAATTTTGTATTGGGGAATTCGTGGCATTTTAACATTGGCTTTCAATGTTACAACATATGGCGGTATTTCCAAGAGACCCACATCGTTAGGACCAGTAGCCCAAAGAATATTAGGAAGAAACGACAATTCTGTTGGAAGTTTGTCCTTTGACAAATACATTTGAGAAATCACTTTCTTACCCAATGTAAGTTGTACTCCTGAAGGAGAACAATATAGCATCGCATACAATCTTTTCAACAAGTCCAATCCTAACAAGTTTTCACCACAACCTGTCGTTAAAATAAGGGGTGCTTCGAATTCACAAGGTCCAACAGAAAGGGACAAAGGGTCAGAAATCGGATTTCTAACTGGGGCGCCAGAAAAACCTACTGATACATTCGTTTCGCCAGACAAAGGTGCGCCAGGGAGTTTAGAGTGCATAATAGAACTCTTTGTAGCACCAGTATCCAACAGAAAAGGTTCTGACACACCTGATGTAATCACCTCAACGTAAGGTCCACTCTGATCTACTGGAACTGAAACAACTTCCTCTCTTTGTATGGCTGTCCTAGCAATCATTACCTCCCATATGCTCATCCTCTGCATAGTAATCATCAGCATAGTACTGAGCTGTCCTACCAGACACATTATTCTGCTGATCAAAACTATTCATTGAATTCTGAGGCGGAAAGGAACGCGCATTTTGGGGGAAATTTCTACGTCCTCTACCTCTAGGTGCTTGTGAAATACCTCGACCTCTTGCACTGGAAACACCATTCATGCGCTGTAATAAAGCAGGACAACTACTTTTAAAATGACCCTCCTCTTTACAATATGCACACTGATTAGGGCCTACAGGAAAACGTTGTTGGGGATATTCGGTCCTTTGCGTGTCTCTCTGAAACTGCTGAGGTTGCTGATAGTTACTCTGACCACCACGATTTTGACCACCACGTGGCGGGTACGCTTGCTGTAACAGAACCTTCGTTTTTAACTCTTTAGTTTTCTTCTCTGCTCTATCTTTCTCATCTTTGTCCATATTTTCGTAGTACTGTGCAGTAGCCAATATCTGTGCTGAAGAGGAAACTGCCCAAGAACTTTCTGAATCTTTTAACTTCTTACACAACTCGGGCAACAAATTATGCACAAATTTATCGACGAACAACCGTTGTCCACCTTTTGTACTCATATCTTGACCACTGTGGTCGACAAACGTTTCTTCAAACCTGGTGAAGAAATCTGACACCGTTTCATCTTTCTTCTGCTTACACGCAGACAGCTTATCCCAATTCACACGCATCGCGGGCATTAAAGTTTTCATATAATTAATGATCCTACCAGGGAGATCTGCTACTTAAGGCTCGGGTTTAGCACCACCAACTTGTCGGGCATCTGCAGCAGTAATATTAGCCCATGAGTCACCTAACTCCTGATCACGATCTGCATGACGAATTTTTCCCCATAAAAGCTGTGGAACAACATTCCCAAACAACATGTCTATGTCAGCTAAATTCATGATGCATGAACCTGCAGTCTGTGACAATTCCTTGTAATACCCTGCAGGATTCTTACGGGGATCAGGCAATGTCTGTTTAAGGGCCAAGACTTCAGCTCGCTTCCATGGAACATGTACCCACACACGCTGAAAATGTGCTGGTATAGCTGGTGGAACATTACCAGGACCAGCCGCTACTTCTTCCTTCCATACAGGAGGAACTTCTCTCATGGGATATTGTCTTCCCTTCTTTTTAACAGAAGAATCAGACTCAAACAACGACCTGGAAACACCTTCAGTCCTAAGCGACAACAATGTCGCAACTGCTTTCTTAACATCTGAACCCACAATTGCGCCTTTTCCAAATTCGAACCGTACACGACACAACTCAGGCGGATTGGGCTCCAAATCATTTTCCTCTCTATCCTCACAAAGGAAAGTACACATTTTGTCAAAAACGTATCTCTGCTTCGGTTCTTCCCACTGATGGAAGACATCCATGACAGACTCTAGCCCGTACCTCGTCGGGTCGGTAACCCATTTATGTGCCAAATAATTCAACGTTTCCTTCTCCCTAGAATCAGGCAGTTGGCTACGCAACTGCTTACGCTCTGTGTCATGAGTTACACTTGTTGCTCCAAAGAGAGGATATAGAAGGCTAGCAACAGTGCTAGTCATTCTCTGGCGAACAGAGGGAGAAGTTGATGAAAGGACAGGCGGAAATGCAGGGTGAGGCAAGGCAGACGCAGAGGCAGTGTCAGGAGGAATACCAGGAGTGGGAGTCGCTATAGTAGTCAAAGTTGTAGGAAGTAAAGGCAGAGCAGATGTCAAAGCCGGTGACCCTTGAGGAGGCTGCACCGGAAGAGTAGGAACCAACTGAAGAGCAGCTGGTGGCTGTGGAGGAGCAGGAGGCAATACAACCAAAGGTTGCGCAACTAAAGGTTGCGGAGGTGCCGTAGCATTATGTGCGTAAAGGGGTGGCGAACTTAACAAATGCGACATTAGTGGATCTTTTTCAAGGTCTTTTGCTGCATCTTGCTGAAGAGGCGGCAAAACCGGATAACATTTATCGGTTACCATTTTACGTTGCCTGTGCAACTGCTCACTCATCTGTTCTTCTTCGTTATCTTTGAACTGCATAGCAGCTTGCATTATCGAGATACCCCTTTCTCTCTTATTTTTCTTCTCTAATTTAATTTCCTTCTGTTTGGCTTCCTTACACTATAGGCGGAAAGAGTCAAACATCGCCGGCCGGGCTTTCTTCTTAAAAAGTTTAACTTCTAGATTATCTAGGATTTCCGTGTCAAAGCTACCATATTGGGGCCATTTTAGAACACCATCTTTTCTGGTGTAGCGGATCCACACTTCATTATATGTGATGGGGCCTACTCCATGTTTCACATACAGTTCATAAGTTGGAGTTCCAATCGGAGGAACCGGACACGAGTCCTCCAATCGGGAATCCCTATTACAACCAAGACAAAACACATTTTCAAGTCTGCTAAGACCAGGCATCTTCGCTCACTAGTCTAGCTTCAAACTTCAAAGGATTATCGAATACGATATTCTCGTGAATACACGAGTCCTTCGGCTTTGGTACTTGCAGGTTCCAAATCAAAGATCCCGAAGGGATACCAAACTAAGAACCAACTAAGGACTGGGAGACGCTCCACTTATACTTAACTGAGATATCGATGAGGTCACCAGAAGACTCGTCTATCGTTTCGCTCTACCAAACATCAAGGGTCCAAATCAGGGCGATAGCCAGGGCAGCAGTCCTTCGTAGCCGTCGGGAAGCGGGGAACCTCGCAGCAAAGACTTTCGGACCACGTCGACATGCAGGGGTCGATGAAGTGGCGGCCTTCCTCCAGAATTTTCACACGAAGCTCGTCACGAACCTCTGGCTTGGACCAGTACCGTTGGTATCGCCCCACGTTTTGCGCCAGCTGAGGTACTGGGTTTTTTCAGAACTGGTACCGAACCGGTAACCCAGTGGTGTCAGGGTACACCCTAAGACCTCGAGTACTTTCCTGATTCAGACCACAGACACTCAGAGTCTTCTAGGTGAAGTCAAAGATCGAATTTATTGGCTGCAACCAAGTAACAGGCGTCCTAGAAGTACAACAACACGCTGTGTATATTCTCAGGAGACTGCTCAATCTTACAAAGCCAGTCTTCTATTTTTATACAAAATATTATGCTTCAGGCAAACATTCTTAGATTTACAGTAGACTATTCACATATTTTCACTACAAAGAAAAAGCAGAGTCATGATGACAAGCCCATATTTCAGTTCGTCCAGCCCACAACAAATTACCCGGCAAGGCCCAACATTTTCATCAGATATCGGTGTACCCCCAATAAAAACGGGCACCTCCTCCTCATAAAACAAGACATATGTAAAGAATCAGAGACAAGTGTGAGCAAGGTTAGGCAGGGTGTGTGTGCGATGAAAAGGTTTATGGCATGTTGTGCCTTGATGCTATCTCGCTCGGCCACTGGGAAAGAAACTGGCCGGGCAGGTTCGGCCTGGGGCAATGGTTTCAGCTTGCCCAGGTCACAGAGAAGTCAATTAAGGTGTACGTGTCCTTTGGAATCGAATTTAGCTGTATTATAAGCCTATGTGAGGGCAACTCACAAAATGGCAGCTGTACACAAAATTTAAGCCAAGGGTTCAGGACGAAAATGATGATTTCAAGGTGAAATCGTCACTCGAATATGACGAAAATGCTTGTGCATAGTGTACTAGCCATTTTCGGTCTTTTGATACAAAATCTTCATACTGCGACAAAGTTTATTACACGAGTCCAGAATTTTCAGAACCACAATGGCAGGCAGCTTCTGTATCCGTGCTGTCTTCCCCCCCAAGGCGCAGGGCTGTGTTGCGACGTGGAGCTTGACCCTCACTGCGGCCGGGGGCAGTGGCTCACAGGCTCATATCTCCACCGCCGCCCCCCCTCCTTCCCCCGAGGTAGCGTTGAGTAGCGGGCACGCGGGGTTTGCTAACCACCTCGTCGCCAATGTGGTGTTGGGCCTCAGGGTAAAGACGGACACAGGCAGACTGTAGTGTGGTGCTATAACTGGCCCAGGGCAAGTGCCCCCGGCCCCTTTTATTAACAGGGTCACCTGACTGGTGACGCCTGTGGTGGGTGGGTGTAGAGTGTCTTACATCACACGCTAAACACTAGACTGTATCCAGCCTGATACTACACTACCCATGAATCTGATCGGAAACTAAGACTACTGTCATGGAATCTTGCAGGACTCAAATTAAAGATTGCATGCAAAGACTGTCTTGGGTAGTTAATCTTAGCTTAGCTTTGCCTGCCTGCTTTGTTGAGGACTCCACCCGCGCTACACTTTCGTGCCCGAGGCGCTACAAAAGCGGACGCAGGCTGCTGTGGTGCCGGAAGCCCGTTAATCTTTGCCTACCTTTGCCTGCCTGCTTTGTTGGGGATTTTGCCCACGCTACACGTTCGCGCCCGGAGGCACTACAAAAGCGGGTGCGGGCTCCCCGGGCCAACGACGGGCCCGTCCACACCCAGAGGAGGCTGGGCTATCTCCCTAACTTCTTTGACCCAGGAAGCACGCAAGTAAGACTCTGTTGTATTGTCAATACTCACTGATTCAACTATTGCTATTGGCCCCCCCACGGAGCCTACTCTGGACCCTCTGACATATATAGATCTAGGGGTTGGGCTGCACTGATAGGTTCTTGATATTTTTTCAAGTATACTCCAATAGTCTGGGTCATAATCCAGCACTATCAACAAGGCATTGGGACCGCTTGTTAATATACGTTCTGATGTTAAATAATCAAAAATGTTAATCCAAAATTTCTGGATCAGGGGACACTGTGATATTATGTGCATCCAATTGGCAGAGGGATGATTGTGGCACCGAAAACACTGCCCTGATTGATTTGGATAGGCCTTAGCTATAAAGCTCGGAGTTCTATACAGTAGCCACTTACTAAAAAATAGCACCCTTTGCCAATTGGCCCCTCTGATCGTGCTGAAATGTAATTTATTTATTGTAGACCAGACTTTTGCATTAATTACCAACTCCGTATTTTTCCCATTTAATTATAGCCTTAGCTTCCAGATCTATCCTCTTGATTGAGGTAAGATGTTTTTTCCAATACCACTTTTTTTTTTAAACTGTATCTTCTAATAAGTCATGAACTAGACTTTTCTGATTGATAATCTGGACCAAGTCTAGATTACTAAAAAACTTCCTAAAAACGTTATATGACCCCAGGAGAAGAAAATTACTGGGAATTAAACAAGTCATTTCATATGACCCAGACTTCAGCCTACCTGACAAAACGATTAAACTCCTTTATATTGGAATGGCAGTTGCCAGGTCGCTTCTACTGCAAAGGTGGCAATCAGATCGAACACCATCAAAATATGAATGGATCTGGAAAATGGCACAGGTCAAAAGAAGTGAACGAGCGTATACCTTACGAACGGGTGGGCTGAAAAAAGTTTGATAAGATCTGGGCAGAGTTTTTCAATGGGGATGCTTAACTAGAAAGAATTGGTGGATTTTTAGGAAAAAGATAGTAGCAGCACACTTCGCTTAGAAGAGTTTGCGGGATTCAATTGAACTATTTAGGAACAAGTTATACTTTCGATATGTACTTTTACTAGATTCATATTTTAGGAATGGAAGATCTGAGAATATGGTTAAAATTGATGGTACTATGGGGCAATGGACGACATTTAATGGCAATCAGCATTTTAAGCTATTGGACTTGAAATGTTGTTTCTGGTTTATTAGCTTGAGGAATTCTTGATTAAGTGTTTGTTAAATTTTAATTCCTGCGAATCCAATGATGTCGATGAATTTTGATGTATGAATTTTGACATTTTGACATATGAATATTAAGGTGCTAATGTATGTAATATATGTATTTCAATATAAAAAAAGTATACTCCAATAGTCTATTTTGCCTTTTGCGCTCTTCTTCCAATCTTTTGTATTATTGATCACCGCTTTCATAATGGGAAAGAGGAAGGCTACTGAAGGGCCCATGGTTCCCACTAAACAGAAAAAAACAAAAAGAACAGGTAAATCATCTGGTGGGAACTGTCTCATTGATTGCATTGATAATTTAATCACCGAATGCAAGGACTTGCTACATTCTGAACCATAGGCATTTCAGGACTCTAACCACCTCGGACCCTACTCAAACAGGCACTTCTACATCCACTTTACAGCCACGCATACCTAGTATGTTTGGAAAGGTAGCTAAACAGCCTGTGGACAAGATGGTATCACTGGGAATTCTCTTAGTCCGGAGGCATTAGGATTATCTCACCCATCATTTTCAGCATAGGTTGTCTATTGTAGAAATCGATTTTTGCTGTTGCTGGACATGCCCGATGGGACTGTAGAGGGTATGGCAACCTCTGTTCCCCCTGTTTCTTTCCCTCCCAAACTCCTTTTGTGGATCATCTGACTCGCAATCCCAAATAAGCAGGGAATGTACATTGCTAGTTAATGAACTAAGGACTGAAGTGGGGGAACAAAAAACTGCCATATCTAAATTGGTCCTCATTATAAACAATTTAAGTGTGTAAATAACGCTGATACATCTATTATCCTGAACAGCCGGTACACACAGACCACCCAACCTATCCAACAGCTAGACATACAACAATCTGTGTTCTTACCTTTCATCTGTGATCAACAGGAGACCCATGGCACAAAAGAGATGGGAAGTCAGATTAGGAGACCCCCGCCTAGATGGCCAAATCTCCAGTATCCTTTGTATCCTCAGTATAACCAAAGTTACTCAAATAATCCTAGGATGCCTAATCCCCACCTGCTACAAGCTTCCTTTCCCCAGTTACTACTAAATCTTTGCACGCTTCTACTAATGGAGGGTTGAACTCTAAAACTCCCTCCTACACCAGAAATATGCCAATCAGAGAAATAAATTAATGATGATAAATGTTCCAAAACTACAGCCACATGAGAAGTTCGAATCCGAACATTCCCTTACAAATAAGACCACTCATTGGATAAGACATATTAGAGGGTGCAGTTGGATCATCAGCGAAGATATTCTCCATGCTCGAAGGACTCCCACGACTAATCCAATGTTTGATGTGATTGAATTATCTCTAAAAGATGCTAGAATGGTGGATGATTTAGTGGCACTAGACTTTAGGACAGATCCCTTAAACAATTCTCATATTAGATTCAAGTAGTGTAGAGTGGGATACGATTTATTGCAGGGTTGTACATCCCGGGTAGGGCCTTCATCACCATTACAAGATGTAGATTGACTCAGCAACACCAATAACTTTACCCTTCTCACATATGTACCTTCATGCACAATACTTCCAGAGGCTGATAATACCAACAAGTCTCCCGTAGCGAATCTACATCATGTGGCAAGTAACAATGTATCCTCTTCTAGTATTTCTGGTGTTACCAACTTCCCCCTTTTTTGGATTGCTTAATCCACCCATTGATAGCGAGCATCTTGCCGCTATAAAGACCTGTAGAGGCCCAACCATACTTAGAAATGAAGCAAATAATAGCTTAAATATAATATCCTGGAATTTGGCAGGGATATATCCTAAACTGCAAGTCCCAGAATGGCATGTTTATTAGTTCTAATGACGTTTGCATTTTCCAAGAAACTTGGGCAGTGGATAAGTTATATATAAATGGACTTATAGTGTGGAAGCAAAACCACCCAAAACAAAGGGCAGAGCAAGCTGGGGACTGATGATTTTTGTGAAGAAAACTATAGCTTGTAAATACAAACAGCTGATAATAGGATCTCAAGATATACTGGGGATTCAGCTTACTTTTTCAACAGGCCTCAACTTAACTATTTTCAATATCCACGCTAGGTCTGAACCCTATAACAACGAATCTGCAGTATTATCACAGTTAGATGATTTGGTGGGGGTATACCAATGCAACTCTAAGATCATAGTTGCAGGGGATTTTAATGCCATCTTTGAACCTTCTCCTTTATGAGATCTGGAGTATACCGAGTCTTGCATCGGTCAAAAAATTGTTATAGAGCAACGGCTGTGTCCCTGCCGTTTGCATCATTGGTCACAGGTAGGAGCCTGAGGGCTTGTAATGGGAGGACTGCTTCTGATAGGAGCAGGAAAACCACCTTCAAATGTGGCGTCAGCAAAAGCGTCCTTGTTGACGTCAGAATCTGGTCACTAGTTGAGGACATGTTAATTGCCCAGAGACCTGCCAGCGACCATAGTCCTTTGTAAAAAAATGAGGGGCTCGGACTGGACAGACAGCCATCTGGTTGCCTGTCCAGGGTGGACGAACCTGTTGTAACTAATAACCGTAGAAGAGTCACTTGGCCTAATGTACTCACAGACCCTCATTTATATGCTAGGATCTACATATAATTTGTACAATTTATGTCTGGTTTCTCCAGTAGCCTGGATTGCGAACACACCTGTGGATTAACCTCGATACACCCATTACATAATGATTTTTTGGGAGCATTGCAAGCTGCGTTTACACAAAAACAGCTTGGGTGGTATGCCTGCTATTAAAAGTATCAATAGATGGTTCAATTGTGAATGTAAATCAGCAAAGGCGGCCTTGCAGCTAGCCATTAAGGACAATAGCCAACCTGGGGTTCTTCAGCCACGCAACACATATAGAACTGCAATAACAAAAGCATAACGAGAATTTGCGGATATAAATTGGCAGGACCTGGTGCTAGCAGCCAATTGTAAAGACACCCGCCAGTTCTGGCACATCCTTGCAAAGGGTAATACAGATAGCTCAAACACTCCCAGTTATCACATTCAGCCGGAGGTTTGGGTTGTGCATTTTACAACACTATATTCTAAGAACTCAGAAGCTAATTGCATATACAATATAAGAACTGAAAAAAACACTTCTAATATTCTCCCTGCTATGCTCATGACTGACACAGTGCTACTTTTTAGTTTGGATGAGACTGTGCTAGCAATAAACAGACTTAAGGCAGTAAAGGCCCCTGGCCCCAATCAAATACCGGGTGACCTATATAAATGGGAACCTATGGTGTGGGATCCCTACATAAACATCTTAACAAATTGTATATCGGCTGGTGGGGCTATTCCTCCAACTTGGAGGGAAGCCGAGATAATCACCATACACAAGAAGGGTGATACTTCTGTCCCATCCAACTACAGACCAATTTGATTAATAGATAATCTGCAAAAAATATTCGCACCCCCAGTTCTGTATAAACTCCAGAGCTGGATGGATGACAAGATGATACTGTCCCCCTACCAAGCGAGTTTCCGTTCCAAAATCACCCCGTGTGACCAGGCTTTCAGATTTATTCGGCTAACCTGGAAATATGTGCTATTGAAAAAACAAAAGCTTTACGTGGCATTCGTTGACTTAACAGCTGCGTTCAACCTAGTGCCACGCTAACTGTTGTGGAAAGTAATGCTTGACCTAGGGATCCCAACTGAACTGGTGGCTTTGATAGCTAGACTCCACAAGGATAATTACACCCAGGTCAGATGAGGAACACTCGATGAATTAACTGACAATATACCGATGTAGCGTGGGGTGCGCCAGGGATGCGTGCTTGCTCCTACATTATTTTCTTTGTTTATTAATGATGTGGACAGCAGTTTACTGGACTGCAGGAATGACTCTCCTGTCATGAATGGCATGCCAAAGCCAACTTGGTTTAAGCATGCTGCAAGTTGGTTTACAACACTTGGTATTATGGGAACATCCAGAGAAGGCAAATAGAGGAGATTGTTGAAAGTTAAAGATTAGATATTGGGTGGCTGTGGAAGAACCCTACACCATGAGGTCAGTAAATAGCCAATTAGCTTCACAATTTTTATGTGCTAAGCCATGCCCTTCCTTTGAACCCTCCTGGATCAAATCACGCCACCACTTGCAAAAGTTTATATGTTAGATTTAGGTATGGTAACCTCCTACTACGGTTTCCTAGCAACCGGACTGCAGGTTTATCGCTAGAACTTTGCCCTGCATGTGCCAAAACAAAGGAGACAGAAGAGCACATTCTTTTTTTCTCAAAACACCCATAGAAGAGGAATACAACCGACCCGTTTAAACATTGGAGTTAGGCAACACCGGATTGCCTACAGAATCCTGAAAACTGATACTACAGGACCATTAGTCTATGCGGTCAGTTGTTTCCTATTCTCGTTCTGGATCAACGACAAAAGTTTTGCCCATAGCTGGCGCTGATCATTATTACAAAAATTAACCCCTGTGTTTTTAAAAATTGATCTAGTGGCACAGATGAACTGCATGCTGTATACAAAAATCTTATCACTGCTTCCCTAGTGTTGTGCCTTTTAAATACATGACAAGTTATACGATGCTTGTTTGATTACTGTATTTAGAATTTTAGCCAAGCCCTCCTTTACCCTTTTTAGATATGTCTGATGACTTTTTTAATTGTTTTAAAACCTACGTCTTGATCGTATTTGTATACTTTGATGGTTTTAAGTAAATAACCAAATAAAGTTATTCAACAGACATAGAGTGGGATTCACCAATCACAATATAGAAGCTACCCCGTCAAGGAAAGGTCGCCCTGCCGGTGGACTAATACTCTGGATCAAATCTAAAAGGGGGATTCACATTAAAAAACTCGAATTAGATAGCCCCAATTTACTAGCTGTAATTAGCCAAGACTCTGACACTAAAAGGGTCAACCCTTCTGGTAAACGTCTACAACAGGTTCAACTCACAACATCAAGACTCACCAACCATTGCGTATCTAGATACATTTCTTGAGATGGCTAGAGCACACCATCATCTAGTAGTAGCTGGGATCGTAAATGTAACATTTGAGCCTCTCAAAGCAACTAAAATCATCACTGACGAAGAAGATGGGGAATTAGGCATCCCATTGCTGAGCCACGAGAAACCAGCAAAGCACATGAGTAGCACTTCAAATAGCATCTTTTTCCTACAAACACAGGCTGAGGGCTGTGATTGGCCGCTCCATTTCCGATTCCCAACTTCATCATACATACAAGAGGGCAAACAGTAAAACCCCAATAGATTATTTTCTGATTGATGTCCACTTCTGGTCAACTCTTGTGGACATGTGGGCCATAGAAAGACATGACAGTGACCACAACGCTCTCTCTCAAGAACTTAAAGAAACATCATGCTCATCTGAGCTACTATTAGAACCCAAGTAACTTAACTGCATTATTACCAGGAATAATAGGAAGAGGGTTGGATGGCCACAAATAGAGAATAGTGCGGAGACCCTGGCACAAATATACAGTATAGCTAGTGACTTGCTGAAGACTCTAAAGGCTGATAATGTGGAAGAGCAAGTCAAGGTAGAATCATTCACAACCTTAGTTAAAACTATAAACACTTTTTTTCATAAAGTCCACAGTGGAAGGAGGAAGACCAACAGCAAAACAAATGTGTGGTTTAACGAAAACTGTGAATCGCCAGACCAAGCAATGATTGGAGCAATTAAGTCCGGCCTGGGATATAGGATGGCCATTGAGAGGAGGGTTTATAAAAATGTACAAAATGAGCCCCACAGGAACTGGCACATGGGGCTATTGCAAGATCTTTTAGTTGCAGCACGCACCAATAATGGCAGGGAATTCTGGCACCTAATTGCAAAAGGATCAAGATTTCAGGTAGTGGAAGAAGATTTCCACATTTTCCTACAGACATGGGAGGATCACTTTTCCAACGTATATGGAGGGCCAGTGGATGAGGATGCAGCGCCCATAGTACCCTTACTCCAAGGACCTAAAAATGACTGACTAACTCTTACCATAGAGTAAACCTTTTATGCAATTGCTACCACACACAGGAGGAAAGCTACAGGATTAGATCTGATACCAGGTGACCTCTTTCTATCAGAACCCCAAATATGGAGTGTCATACTCAACCACACATATAATACTATATTAAAAGGGGCAGAAATACCGGATTTCTGGCTAGGTGTGAGGTCGTCCCCATTTACAAACAAGCATTTGCAATGCAATAGGTCTCGCATTAGGAAAGTTTGAGCTATTGGTATTGTAAATGACATTTTTTATTTATGTTTTGTTTTTGAAAATAGCGAAATTAATAGCTTTGTCATTTACAATGCCAATAGTTATAACTTTCGCAAATGTGAGACCGATAGCATTTGTAATGCAATATGTGTTGTATTTACGTGACTTACATGTATTGATATTACAAATAACAATGGCTTTTAATTTTTCTAATTAATTAATACTTAAATAAAAGTTATTGTAATTTCTAATGGCAATAGCTTAAACTTTTGTAGGTGCAAAAGTTGAGGAACTCGGGATTGAATTTTCCCCAGATTAAAGTGCTCTGTTTTAACAAGAAGGGATTCAATTATAGAGTAGTTAAAAAAAAAAAAAAAAAGAGACAGTGGAGTCGACAACTATAGGAACCAATTCAGTATGTAATTTATAAACTTTACATACTTCTAAAAAGTGTCATTGGTGAACAACTACAAGAATGGAGCCTACATAGCAATTCAGACAGGTGAAAGTCCAGTTCGCAAGTCTACCACTATAAATGATGCACTCCTCTTTGAAAACCATCGATGTAATGGAAATGAAAAAAGGGTCTCTTGAAAAGTCCACTAACACAATACCAGATTTCTTCCGCGTTACAACAGCCCCCATTCTAAGAACATTGATATTTGCATACATTGCCGTTCACACTCATAACCTTGCACAAACAAAACATCTTAATAACAAAGAAAGTCAGACTTGCTGGCTTTTCTTTGCAGCACGCTGAACCTGAATGAAAGGTATAGTTAAGTGGCCTCAAATGTGCGCTATTCTTCCTCCTTCTAGTGCATGCTTACTGCAGACCGAGAAGCTCGCCTGGATGTCAGAAATGGCTGCCATGGTTACAAGAAGCGTCTGTGGGACGAGGCATAGCAGGGACACACAGCGTTCAGCTCCCCTGTAGATTTGGAGTGTAAGTGTATTGTGGTTTGATTGACAGAGCGCAGAGAATTTCTATTTTGGGATTATCGAGCGACAATTGTTAGCTTCAACAGGACCAATTCTTGACTGTGCTGAAACCCACTTATTAATGTCCAAGATGTGGTTATGATATTGGCACGCTATGAAAGTCTTTTTTGTGTGCAAATCGTACCAATCGTCGGTAACATACAACTCAATTTGGCACTTACCATTCTGTACACAAACACATGCAATGCTTAGAACATAAACAGAAAGCAGCCCGGGCTGAGCGAGAGGGCGGGGGCTGCCCGCGCATGTGCGCTCCGAGCCCCGGCGCCAAAGCGGAGTGTGGAGTGCGGCATCTGAAGTCCCGGGTCCCAGGAGGGGGCCCGGGTGAAGACCAGCGCTGCGGAGGAGACACGGAACACGCCGAAAGAGCCCGGTGAGTGGTGGGGGGTGGGGGGTGTACGCGCGTGTGTCTGTGTGTGTTCGAGTGTGTCTGTGCGTGTGTCTGTCTGTGTGCGCGTGCGTCTGTTTAAGGGGGGTGCGTGTGTGTATGCAGTGTGTGTGTGCCTGTGTATGCGTGTGGCTGTGTATGTGCGCATGCGTGAGTGTGCCTGTGTGAGTGTGTTTGCGCATGGGAATGAGGCACGAGAGGGGCACGGCGCCGTGCGCGCCCACGAGGTGAAATCTGCGCTCTACGCTCGTGCCCCTCTCGTGTCTACATTCCCAAATACGGCTGACAATAGGTCTTTCGCTACGCTCGACCTAAAAAGGAAATAAAAGTGACCTTGCAAATTACAGGCCCATCAGCCTTATAGACATCGCCCAAAAAATATTCTGCTGTCAATTGTTAGGGAGAATAAACAATAGGTTACGGGAGGGGGATCTACTTTCACCCCTGCAGGCAGGCTTCAGAGTGAAGACAAGCACCCTAGATCAGCGTTTCCGTTTTCTCCTCATTCAATGGAAACAATGGGAAGGGCACCCTATATGCGGTATTTGTAGATCTCCGCGCTGCCTTTGATTTAGTGCCAAGGGATAAACTTTGGGTAGCTTTGGATACATTTGGGATCCCAAACCATCTCCTGCATACCACCGAGAGACTACACACAAACAACTATGCCCAAATCAGATGGGGGAAAGAAGGTGGGCTCTCAAATTGGATAGGGGTGAGTCGTGGAGTAAGGCAAGGGTGCGTTCTCGCACCAACGCTTTTTACACTTGACATAAACGGCATGATCTCTACACTAACAGATTGAAAGAGCGACCCACCCAATCTTGCAGGCCAAGAGGTGCCTTCATTACTCTTTGCAGATTACACTTTACTCATTTCACGAACGCCGATGGGACTCCAAAATCTAGAAGACCAGTTTGGGAGGGCCTGTAGAGACCATGGATTAGAAATTAATACTAAAAAAATAAATTCATGGTTTTTAACCGTCCAAAGACCTTCAAGCGTAACATAATGTTGGGCTCAGCCAGATTAGAAGAAGTGAAACAATTTGATTATCTGGGGTTACGGTTTAAAAACACACTCTCTTGGTCACCGCAATTAATTAAATTAATAAATTGTGGGGACATATCAACGCAACCACCATTGAAACATCAGAAAATAAGTTTATTAGATCCGTTTTGGAGCTCCCACGAAATGCCCCAATAACGCTAATATGATTAGATCCTGGCATGAAGAGCATAGCTCATGTAATTCACTTGTGGCCTCTAATCTTCTGGATGTGTATTTGGTTAAATGAGATCCCATTGCCAATGAAAGAATCACTACAAGAAATACTACTGCTTGACACCAAAGGTAGTGTCCAATGGCTAACCCACATTAAACAATGGCTGGGTAAACTTGGCATGAGTGACCTATGGTTATGCCCCGGAAATATCCCAAAACAAATCTGTCAAATAGAAATACTTGAGCCAAGTAGAGGACACCTGACTAAAAGGGAACAATGCAGACAAAGACAAGATGCAGCAAGAAGAATTCTTGGAGAGAATGGAACAACCATTTGCAAGATCACTTTATTTAAAATTTAGATATGGCATCCTTCCAGTTAACAGCTTTGTTGGTTGCTGGAAGGGTGTCGATCTCTCAACCAGTTGTCCTGGGTGCTCTTGAATCAGAAAACCACTTTGTGTTTTTCTGCCCCATGTTTAAGCAAAGAGGAAGGACTTGGCTAATCCTGATCTGTCGAATTCTGGCAGCCAATCGCTTAGTAGAGGTTGTTAGAATCTTGAAAATCAATAGTACTGAATATTTAGTTTTTGACTTGTACTGATATTTATTCTACGCACGGTCGGCCCGAAGTAGAGCATTAAAAAACACGTAACGATTAGGGCCAGGGTAGTGTCTTTTATTGTGAAATATACTAGGACGCACCACTCAGTACATCCACTTCAGACATGCCATGTGGAGAAGTGTGGCTCAATGGTTAGAGCGGCAGACCCTGATGCAAAGGTCTGGCCCGGGACCAGGGTTCGATTCCCGCCTCGGCGGGTCTTGGGCTCAATTTCCCCGGACCTGATAATTCTCGCCTCGGTGCCTACTCTAATCATGGGTCCCACTCTGCAACTCTGGGCAATAGCTTGCTTAATCTCCACAACGGCCCCAGCAGCGCTGTGGATGCCTGGCTTCACCTTGGGGGTGCCCAGGAGTGGACATTTCATAGGAAAGCCAGGATGGGTTCCGCAGCGGTATGAATACAGCGCTACGAGGCCTCCGGGTAGAAGTGCGCTATATAAAATACAAACATTTACATTTACACATGTGACGGCTCAAACAACCATGCTGCGATTCTGTTCGCGGTGACTACCTTGATTTAAAAAAAAAAAAATTAATCTATTTTATTGACTTTTAAGTTAAGGTACAACATTAGGTATACCGGATCAAGCAGTGTTTGGGGGGGGGGACATCTAGCATATATGGTTCAGTGCATACATACATTAGAGTAACAGTTTGTCTAGTGCAGGAGGCGAAATAATCAAGGACAGAGCTTACAAGTACTTCTGCGAGTTGACACCAGGTGCATGAAGGAAAAAATGGATACTGTACGTGGGTAAGTGCACACAATGATCACATCTTTATCCTGCACATTAAGAGTCCTCCAAACCATGAGCACTGGAGAGCGTTTACTGCCACATGCCACTGCATGTATTGTCTCAAAGATCCTGCAGGAATGCTGGTGTTCAGCCGTAATTGAGTGTCCATCATAGATTCGTAATTAGAGAACAGAAATTGAAAACTGCGCGTATAACAGGGAAGGGGAAAAAGAAAAATAAAGAAGAGGGAATGCGGTTACACATATAACCAAGAACAGCCCGTATCTCCCCTCTTCATTTCTATGTGCAGAATTGCCCACAGCTCATGCAGCTAACAACGTCTGGCTACCATCTCATACCCAGGATGTGCTCCTATTGAGCATCACAATTAATCCATGCATATCTGCAAGAGAGTATTTTGGCTCATACGCTACAGCTGACTGCAAGGCCACTTGCTGTCTAAGGCTTGTGTGCCAGGGGGGCCCAAGAGTGGTGTGTCGAGGCTGCGTTGCAGCACATTGTATATGGTGGCCCAATATGTGGCAACAAGGGTTTTTCGCAATCCCAGGGTCTCCTCACGTTTAATGGCCAAACCTTCCGCTTTGGCCCATGCAAGCATAGTGCCGCCAAGCTTGTAGGCAGGGAGGGTCTGGTGCCTTCCATCTTTTGCTGATCAGCCGCTCGGCCACTATCATTCCCAGATCCATGGATCTGGATGTAACTTTCGTGTTAGGGGTTCTGCAAAATTTATGTAGCAAATATGTGGACCAAATGAAAGGCAGTTCCCGGTCAGTGCATTCTTGTAGCAGGGTGTCTACTTCCCTCCAATATGTACCCACCCTTAGGCAAGCCCAGAACATGTGTAGCAAATCAGCCCCTGTCTCACATCGCGGGCATGCAACATCTTCTCGATTAAAGTATTTATTGATGCTGGCCGTAGTGAGGTATGCTCTGTGGATGATGTAGGTCTGTATCTGCCTAAAGTGCATGTTCCTAGGGATGCGTGTGGGGCTTTCGAGTATCAGAGCCCATTCCTTGTCCGTGAGTTGGGCGCCCAGATCTTGTTCTCACTCGTGGCGAAGCGGTTGTGAGGCTGACTGCTGCATGAGCTTGGAGCGAGGCCGTAAACCAACATGTTAAGTGTCTGCCCCGTCCCATGACGTGTAAGTACTGCATGGTGAGATGTGTCTGCAGTTCTGTTGTGACATCGCCCCACCTGGCCATGAATGAGGCCACTAGTGCGCAGTGAGTAAGAAACTGCCCAGCCAGCAGCACTTCCTCGTCGCGAGCGTGGTATAGGGTGTGAGTGTCCCCTCGTGGTACAGGTCTCCCAGGGTGTGGATAACACTGTGGTGCCAGTCCCTGAGCGTAGTCAGTACTGATTGTCTGCTGGGAGTGCCCTTGAGGAGTATCGCCGGTGCATAAGGGAGCACACTGGGCAATACAAATAGACTTCTACAAAAGCAACGGTAGGCCACCGCACGTAACGGAGGCTCTGGCAGTTGTGTACGTGCCCCTGGGTGGAATAGTCAGATTATGCGGTCCAAGGTGTAGGGCGGCTGTGTGGTGGCTGTGGCTGCACAGTGTCTATCCGACAGCCAATGTGCAATCCACTGCAGCTGAGAGGCCAGGCAATAGTGCTCGAAACAGGGGGCCGCCAATCCACCCTGATGGTAGATACAACTTTTTCAGTGTCATCCTGTGTCTAGCATTACCCCAGATAAAATCCCTAAGGTGTCTCTCGAGGGCTGCGAAAAAGGAAGCTGGTACATAAAAAGGCAAATTCATGAAGTAGTATAGGAGTCGTGGGAGGACCACCATTTTAGATAGTGCTAACCTACCCATCACAGCCAGCGGCAGAGTACTCCAGAATGGCATTCTGCAACCTGATAGAGGTCACCGCTCTGCCTAGATTCCCCTCGAAAAGGTCCTGTGGGGGGGGAGGGGGCGGTAAATCTGCTCTCCCAGATAGCGAAACGAAGTGGGCGCCCATTGCACTGGGTTGCCACCTATAGTGATGCCCGGGTCACGCAGCCCATCTTTGAAAGGGTAGAGGCATGACTTAGCTACATTGACTTTCAATCCAGAAAGTGCAGCAAAGTCCTCCAGTAACTGGGCTAGTTGGGCGGGAACATGATTAATATCTCTGATACAAATGAGGAGGTAATCTGCGTAAAGCAAGACTTGGTGGGTAGCGTCTCCCAGAGGCACCCCATCCTCCAGTTGGGTGCGCAGCACTTCCCCCAACGGCTCCATCGTGAGTGCAAATAGAAGCGGGGATAGGGGACACCCCTGACGAGTGCCTCTTTGTACAGTAAGTCGGTCTGAAATGTAAGGGCCTACCTCGACTCTCACAGTAGGGACAGTATAGAGAAGGCGTACTAGTAGAATAAACTCAGGACCAAGGTTACATTTCTCAAACACCGCAAACAGGTAGGGCCACTCCAAGGAGTCGAAGGCCTTCTCGGGATTTAGCACAAGGCAGCCTGCGATGGGCCATTCCTCTGCTACATAGGTGGCCACTCTGAAGAACCGCCGTAAATTGAGCAAGGTACAGCATACAGGCACAAAGCCATTTTGATCTGTGTGGTCCAGCCCCGGAACGACCTGTGCCAGTCTCTCTGCCAGTATCTTCGCAAGTATCTTATAGTCAGTGTTGAGGAGAGCCAGGAGTCGGTAGGAGCCCATGTCCTACGGGTCTTTGCCCGGCTCCAACAAAGACACCAGATGCGCTTCACGCATGGAGGGAGGAAGCTGTCCTGTATCTAGGGCTGCTGCAAGCACCTCATCGAGATGTGGCTCCAGGGAGGCCTGGTAGGCTTTGTAGTACGTGGACGGCAGCCCATCCAGACCCGGGGCCTTCCCAGACGGCAGGGACTGAACAGTCATCCCAATCTCTACCTGCGATATCTGCTCGCCGAGCATCTCACTATGTTCTTCTGTTTCCACGGGCAGTTGTGGGCGGTCTAGGAACCCAGTCAGGTCGTATTCATTACAGCTATACTGGGATTGGTAGAGGTGTGCATAGTGTCGCGTTGCGTGACTAATAACAAACCCATGCGAGAACAGAGTGACCCTATGGGGGCACGAGTGTGCTCCTGCCGGATTAACCACGCTAATAGTCTGCCCGCTCTGTCTGCCGCAGTGTGAGTGCGGGTTGTGTGTGCATTGTAATTGTGGCACCGGAGTTGCTCTAGCAGTTCTGCATGCTCGGAGCGCAGTGTCTCCAGGTGTTGTGAGTCCCGGCCTACCCCTTCACCTTCTCGTTCAAAGCGTAGCAATTGGACTTCAATCCGCGTTAGGGAAGCAGACAATTGCTTATGTATATTCCAAGTGGCCCCCAAACTGTGGTCTCTGATTGATATTTTGAACGCTTCCCATTCAACAAGCGCATCACTGGCTGTGCCTTCATTCAGCTCGTAGTACATTAAAACCACTGTTCCCAGGGATGACCGAAACGTCAGGTCTTCCAGAGTCTCTGGTTGCAAGCGCCACGTGGGGACCGGATGACGGTGCGGTTCCCAGTGCAGTTGCAATAATAAGGGAGTGTGGTCAGAGTGGGTTCGCCCTAAGTACTCCGCCTCTTGGTTCAATGATAGCAATGCCGGCGAGGCCACTAGACTGTCCAGGCGGACATGTAATCCGTGCACTGCTGATTAATGAGAATAAATGCGGGCAGTTGGGTTTAAGAGTCTCCACACATCATGTAGGGCCTAGTCTAGTGCATCAGCTAACTAGCTAGTGCCTGCCCGTTAGATGCAGAGAGGGTGCTGTTGAGGGGCTGAAAAGATCAGTCTAAATCTACATTCAACACCGAGTTGAAGAGTTGAAGTCTCCTCCTAGTAGCCAGGGTTTCCCACTCCATCGGGCAGTTATTTCCGACAAGCGGGCAAGGGAGGAGGCGAGATCCGTGTTGGGGCATAGAGGGAGCCCAAAAGTATTTCTTGGCCGTTCAGGCGTCCTCTCACAAATGTGTACCGCCCATCTGTGTCATTTATGCTGTCCTCACTAACAAACTGGACTCCCGCCCTGACCCATATCATTGTGCCCCGCGCATGTGCTGAATACGTAGTGCCAAATACCTGGCCTCTCCACCTCCTAAGTAAGCGCTCCAGTTCAACCCTGGACATGTGTGTTTCTTAAAGCATTACTATTCCCGCCTTGCGGTGCTGTAGGTACAAGAAGATTGAGTAGCGTCTCGTGGGTGTGTGCATGCCGTGTTTGTTCCACATGATTACATGTGTTTGTGTTGTCAGATTAGTGTTCTGATGTAATATATGATACCAGCATCTCACACCAACCATCCTATTTGCCACATGCCTGGTAATTTGCCCCGCAGATTTACTCAGCATTACATAATTACTCTTGAGAAAATTAGCCACCTGATAGAAACTTAAACACAAAGCAACATTTTGGTTACCTAAGTGCGCCATTATTGCTTCCCACATAATTAATCAATCATGCTTAGAAAGGGGGAGGAGCTTCGTGCGCACCCAAGATGGTCGCGTGAGCACAGGGCTCCCGGACCCTCGCCACCTCCATCGACTATCCTGTACTTTATCCTGGTTCGGACGACGGGTGTTTACTGGCGCAGTTCTACTGATCATTTATCTGTTCCGAAAAACTTTTTGGGACTTCGGGGTCCAGAGCTACAGTTCGCCGCAGTTTTCTGGCCTGCTCCAAGGTGACGCCCCGAGCTATCTTGTCTGGCCTGCCGTCCAGTAAGTGAACAACAACGGATTGCCTGACTTGTATGGGCTGGCGACCGCTTTTGGTTTCGATTCCTGTCCGGAGATCAACCTGACTTTGTTAGCTACGTAGACGGCCGGACGTGCCTATACTTTTGGTCTATCCGCTTCTGATGCCGACCTGTCGTGGCTTTCAGTTTTGAGACTGGCACCATCTTCACTCTTTTGGTCCTGCATTTGCCACCGCAGTCACCATTTTCACCCGACAACAGGCGACCCGCACAGGTCCAGGATCTAAGATGGCCACCAAGCCAGAGAGCGAGAGGCGCAAGACTAGACCGGGCGTTCGAGGGAGTGCTCTGCAAACGAACATTATGGACCGGTACACCCTTACTAAAGGATCGCCGGGCGCAGCATCTAAACCCTCGACGGCAATGCCGGAGGACTCATCGATTGAGAGATTGCGAGATCTCATGGGCGCCATTACCGGTATGAAGGCTTCATTGGGGCAACAATATGAGGCCTTGACTCTCAAACTGGATACTGTGTCGATTGATGTCAATCTGATCAGGGCAGATTTGGCGAAGACAAACGAAAAGGTCAAATCCCTGGATCTCAAGACCACTAGCCTCGTCACTGACGTCTCTGACTTACAGGCTGAAGTCGGGAATCTGCGGAAAGCTAATGACTATTTCTCTGGGCGCCTAGAGGACTATGAAAGCCGTGCCAGGCGCAATAACATCCGCCTGATTGGGGTCCCGGAATCATCGACTGCTGCCTCGACGGACTTATTGGTGGAAGACCTGGTGCTGAATCACTTGGCGCCCAAGGGTCTCAGCAAGTTTTTCGCTGTCGAGCGCGCACATAGGATCCCCGGCGGTACGCCTAAATCGGGTGCTAACCCACGACCCATCATTGCGAGGATCTTTCATTTCCGGGACAGAGACGCTATCCTGCAGGCTTCGAGGCAGTCTGGTCCCATTGCCTTTGAGAACTCAACTGTCAGCTTCTATCCGGACTTTACACAACAGGTCCAGAAACAGAGGCTGGGGTTCCAAGGGGTCAAGAAAAGACTCCGGGAAAGGTCTATGAAGTATGCCATGCTCTTCCCGGCCCGTTTACGGGTGGTCCATAGGGATCGTACTTTTTTCTTTGACCATCCTGGGGTCATGAGTGACTGGCTTGACTCGCTGCCTACGGATCAAGAACCTTTGGAGGACTCTGGCAGATCGGATCGTGCGGACGGTGGCCCGACGGAGCAGGAGTAGATGTTGACTTTGACCCCGTACCCTTCATGTTGGCTTTGAACTATGCTATGCTGTGTTATTAATGTTTGCAAGTAATAGTCCTTTTGGGGGTGGGTGGGGGGTGAGCGGGTCCTTTCTCCTCCTGGGTTTTCTTTTCGTAGATTAGTTGGGTGGTTGGGCGACAGGCACACTGCAGTTTATGGGGCTTTTTGGTCTTCAGCAGGGGTGCGAGGTGGGGGGTATAGTTGTTTTGACATTGTTGGGGGGACTGGGTTGTTGGTTTGAATTTTATTGTTATTTGCAAGGCGAAGAAAAGGCAAACTCCTGTTTTATGCAGTTGCTTTGGGTGTGGGGCGGGGGAGGGGCTGAATTCGGGGATGGGGGGTAGGGGACTTCAGATATTGTGTTGGAACGTGAACGGGTTGGGGGATGGGATCAAGAGGAGGGTGGTGCTGCAATTGCTGAAACGTTTGTCTCCTGATGTTGTCTTACTGCAGGAGACTCATTTGCTTGGCAACAAGTGCTACGCTCTGAATAGGCGTGGTTATCGCCTTGTGGCGCACTCGGGTTTCACTTCGGGCTCCAGAGGGGCAGGCATTCTGGTTCGGACCTCCCTCCCCTTGGCCATTGATGATGTCATACTGGATGATAAGGGACGATACGCCGCCATTGTGGGGCGCTGGGAAGGGAAGGTTCTTATTCTGCTTTCCGTGTACGTGCCCCCGGGCCTCCAAGCCACCACATTCGCTGATCTGAGTGGACTTATCCTGGGTCTCCCCGAGGGTCTGCTTTTGGTTGGGGGTGATTTTAATGCGGTGGTCTCGGGGATGTGTGACCGTCACCCTCCCAGGGAACTGCCGAAGGCCCAGACTTGGTTGAGTGACTTCCTAGAGACGCTGGGGCTCACTGATTGCTGGCGCTTGCTTCACCCGGGGCAGTTGCAATATACCTATCATTCTGGTGCTCATGGTAGTCTCTCGAGGTTAGATCATATATTGCTGCCCTCGGCCCATGCCTCCCTCATACGGGAAGTTAAACATCTGGCAAGGGGTATCTCGGACCATTCTCCGCTTTGGCTGGTGGTTGATGCACGGCAGGGTTCGGCGGGCCGAGTGGCTCCGATTAACCCCTGGTACCCCAGGGTCAGGGCTGAGCTGGTTAAAACACACGATTGTTATTTTGCGGAAAATGTGGGCTCTGTTTCCTCCCCAAGTTTGCTTTGGGAAGCTTACAAGACTGTCATTCGTGGCCAGGCCCTCTCGTTGATTGGTAGCGTGAAGTTGGCCAACCGTGCTGAGATGGTTCGCCTTGAGGGGGAGGTCACAGCCCTGGAGGAGTGCTTGGAATCTGAGGTCTCCGCTGAGGGGTTACATCTATTGGAGTTGAAACAACATGAATACAGGGCTCTGGTTACGGAAGCTGCTAAGGAAATGGGAAGGGAACAGCAGGGCCGCCTGTATGACGTGGGTGATAAGGCTGGGAAATTACTTGCTTGGCTGGATAAGAGGGAGAATGCGAGTCGTGTCGTCCCTGTGATTGTTGCGGAGAATGGAGAGTGTTGTACTGACCCTGCTGATATTGTCACATGTTTTGCCGATTACTTCCGCGAGGTGTATTCCCAGGTGTCTGATCGATCTGAGCAGGATTCCCACCTGCTATTGCGGGATATTGCACTTCCCCGATTGCCTGACATTGATAGGGATGCTCTGGATGCGCCGCCTACTGTGGACGAGATTGCCGCTGCTGTCCGTTCGGTCCGATCCGGCAAGGCTTCGGGCCCTAATGGGCTCCCCATTGAACTATATAAACTACGCCCGGACACGCTAGCTCCACATCTGCGCTCTATGTTTCTCGAGTCTTTGGAGGTGGGTTCTCTCCCACCAGACCAGAGACTGGCCTCTATAGTCGTCATCCACAAAGATGGTAAACCTCGGGATCGATGTGCCTCTTTTAGACCCATTTCGTTGATTAATGCGGAGCCTAAAATTTTGGCCAGGCTGCTGGCGACACGTTTGGCGACTGTCATTGGGGACCTGGTTCACCCTGACCAATCCGGCTTTATACCGCAACGCAACACGGCGCTTAACCTCCGAAGGTTGCATGGCGTCTTGGCACGAGCCGAGACGCTACGTGAGCCCGCTATCTTGGCGTCCTTGGACGCTACAATGGCGTTTGATACGATTGAATGGCCGTATTTGTGGGCGGTTCTCGCCAAGTTTGGTTTCGGTCCGGAGTTTGTTCGGTGGGTCAAATTGCTTTACTCCGGTCCCATGGCTCAGGTGGTGGTCAATGGTCGGGTCTCTGCACCCTTTGCACTAGGCAGGGGAACGCGACAGGGCTGTCCCCTGTCCCCCTTGTTGTTTGCTCTCACCTTGGAACCGCTGGCGGCCTGGTTGAGGTGGGAGCCGTCCCTGAAGGGCATTAGATGGAATTCGGGGTTTGAAGACCGTGTATCTCTCTATGCTGATGATATTCTGCTGTATCTCACATCTCCCCGTAAATCCCTCATTGTACTGTTCGATGTCTTAACGTCCTTTCGCAAAAACTCGGGTCTTGTCATTAATTGGTCGAAGTCCTGTGTATACGTCCTGTCGGGAGACGCCCCTCTTCTGCCGAGTGGTTGTCCTATCGCGATTGTGAGAGATGGCTTTAAATACCTAGGCATTTTTATCACTCTGAATCCTGAACTGCGGTTTGACCGGAACTTGCTGCCCCCTCTTCAGCGCCTTCGGGCAGATGTTGTCGCTTGGGGGAAACTCCCTCTCTCTCCCCTAGGTAGGGCGGCATTGTTTAAGATGATGTCACTGCCCCGCTTCCTCTATGCATTGCAAAACACACTTGACATTGTCCCGGCTAAATATTTCCGTGAGGTTGAGAGTTTACAGAGATAACTGGTGTGGGGGGGTAGGCCCCGGATCGCCATCGCTAAACTGTCGCTCCCGTGGTACGACGGTGGAATTGCTTTGCCTGATATCCGTCGCTATTATTGGGCGTCTCAATTGGGGGCAATAAATCACTGCATGTATGGCCCTTTGCCGAATCCGGCCTTCGAGATGGACAAATGGTTGTTACCGGGGGGTGACTATAATAGAGCCCTCTACTCGAGAATCACCCCTCGAAACGTAACGGGCCCCACTAGGACGGCTGTCCAGGTGTGGAGACATGCTTCCATGGCGCTTGGGTGGACTGATAAATTGACTCGTGCCACCCCACTGTATGCATCCGATAGACTTGGCTCTCTCTGGCAGTCGAAGGGGTTTGATAGGTGGGACTTGATAGGTATCAGCAGGATTGATGATGTTTGGACTAAGGGGAGAATGAAGACGTTTGAAGAATTGAAAACCGAGTACGCTCTGAGCGATCGCGAGTTTTTTCGCTATGCGCAGGTCCGCCATGCGGTGCTCTCGGTCTTCCCTTCGGGTGTGGAGATTCCGGAGTCGTCCCCGCTTGAGGATAGGGTACTAGACGGACATGTTCCTGATAGTACGATTTCGCTTATTTATAAAAAACTGATCAACTCCAGGTCTGATCTCCTGTTTCGCCTTAGAGAGGTCTGGATTGGTGATGGGCTGGAGCTGGACGATGAGGACTGGCAGGCGGCGATCTCCTCCCCTAAAGAGGTGGCCATACAGGCGCGCCTTAGATTTGTGCAACTTAAAATCCTGCATAGAGTGTATGTGACTGGTCCCCGTTTGGTACACATGGGCTTTTCTGTGGATGGTTTGTGTCGGCGTGGATGCGGTCTCCTGGGCACCTTTTTACATATCATTTGGGAGTGCCCTGAGATAGTGCGATTCTGGACCAGTGTGCACGAGGTGATGAGTGAGGTTACGGGGGTGCGATCGATGCCAGAGGCTAGGAGATGCTTGCTGAATGTATGGGAACCGAATGACTACTCCGTATCGCAGCTTCGATGGGTGACCTTGGGCAATATGATCGCCAAAAGAGACGTCGCGCAACTGTGGGGCGCTCAGGGACCACCCGGGATTCGGAGGTGGAAACAAAACATGGACTGGTGCATGTTCAGGGAAAAAACTGTATATACTTCCCGAGGCACCCCCCGAAAATGGGGGAAGATATGGACTCAGTGGAACACTTACCGTGGTGATATATGTACCCCCCCTCTCCCTGACCCAGATGTTGAGCCTACGTCCCCGTAACCCGAGGGTTCCTCCACTTCTTACTGTGTATTGGATACATTTTGTTCCTCTGCCCCCCCCCCCATGTGAGAGTCTTTCTTGATGGAAAATACGCTCATTGGTTGACCTTCCCCGCTCCCCATTGTTTATATTGCTGTCTTCTCTTTTTCTTTATTCCTTGCAAGTTGTTTGTGTTTGTATTTATAAAATTAATAAAAAGTTAAAAAAAAAAAAATCATGCTTAGAAAAATCCTCAAGCTGATCGAAAACTAAAAACCCTGCCACACATGGAATATCCCTTTTAGACAACATTAAGTACCCGACCACTCAGTCTTGCATGGTATACTGGTATATGTCGTGATTTTAAGAACAGCTGCATTTGTACTGATAACACCAATTAAACCTTATATCTTGTTCTTTCGTAGAGTTTTGTCGACTGTAAAAAAAACTGGTAATTTAAATGTACTCTCATTTAACATATGATTTAATAAAAAATTATTGTAGGCCGATATTGTTTCACCTAGTTGTATTGTCAAATTAACCAGAGAGAACTGATAGTCTTTCGCAAAATGTGGTACTGCTAGACCACCATGCGCTGTGTCTAATTGAAGTGTAGATAATGTTACCCTAGTTTGCTCATTGTTCCACACAAACTTACAAATCATTACATCCAGTGCTTTAAAACAGGTCCAAGTAATTTTAAGGGGGAGATTAATAAAAAAAGAAAAATAACAGTGCGAGTATTGAGGTTTTAATCATGGAAATCCGGCCTATAGGTGATAAGTGCAAAAGGGTCCATTTATCTAATCATTTTTCTGACTTTCACCAGCATATTTCCATAGTTCAATGGAAACAATTGCGCATATTTGTTAGTTACAAAATACCAAAGTATCTGATAGGGTGTGATGGTACGAACTGTAAACATAGCAAAACCAAAGACGGCTGATTAGCCAGAAACCGGTCCCAGGATGCTTGTTTCCGGTACATGGAAGACATGGCTTGCAAGTTCTGGCTGGACTGTTCCCATGAGGCACAGGGTCAGACTGATTTGCATATGGCCATGTCTGAACTGGGGTGGCGGAGTGAGATAAAGAATGATGATGGATTAAACCCAGATCAGTTGACTGGGGGTGAGTGCTTGCATTCTTCAACACTACGTCCATCATCCCCTTTGGTTTTGCTTTGTTCACCCTAAATTGGCAGGCTATGCCCAGACATGGGTCCCTTGCTCACTTTGCCACTGGATTCAAGCTAGCCTGGCTGATGATGGCTGATTAGCCAGAAATCAGTCCCAGTATGCTTGTTTCTGGTCTAGGGAAGACATGGCTTGGCAGTACGGGCTGGACTGTTCCCATGAGGCACAGGGTCAGACTGATTTGCATATGGCCATGTCTTAACTGGGGTGGCGGAGTGAGCTAAAGGATGATGATGGATTAAACCCAGATCAGTTGACTGAGGGCGAGTGCTTGCATTGTTCAACACTCCGTCCATCATCCCCTTTGATTTTGCTTTGTTTGCCCTAAGTTGGCAGGGTATGCCCAGACGTGGGTCCCTTGCTCACTTTGCCACTGAATTCAAGCTAGCCTGGCTGATGACGGCTGATTAGCCAGAAACCGGTCCCAGGATGCTTGTTTCCGGTCCAGGGAAGACAAGGCTTGGCAGTTCGGGCTGGACTGTTCCCAAGAGGCACCGGGTCAGACTGATTTCCATATGGCCATGTCTGAACTGGGGTGGCGGAGTGAGCTAAAGAATGATGATGGATTAAAGCCAGATCAGTTGACTGGGGGTGAGTGTTTGATTTGCTCAGACGCTCCGTCCATCATCCCCTTTTGTATCGCTTTGTTCGCCCTAAGTTGGCAGGGTATGCTCAGACGTGAGTCCCTTGCTCACTTTGCCACTGGATTCAAGCTAGCCTGGCTGATGACGGCTGAAATGCCAGAAACCGGTCCCAGGATGCTTGTTTCCGGTCCAGGGAAGACATGGCTTAGGCAATTCGGGCTGGACTGTTCCCATGAGGCACAGGATCAGACTGATTTGCATATGGCCATGTCTGAACTGGGGTGGCGGAGTGAGCTAAAGAATGGTAATGGATTAAACCCAGATCAGTTGACTGGGGGTGAGTGTTTGATTTGCTCAGACTCTCCGTCCATCATCCCCTTTGGTATCTCTTTGTTCGCCCTAAGTTGGCAGGGTATGCTCGGACGTGAGTCCCTTGCTCTCTTTGCCACTGGATTCAAGCTAGCCTTGCTGATGGCGGCTGAAATGCCAGAAACCGGTCCCAGGATGCTTGTTTCCGGTCCAGGGAAGACATGGCTTTGGCAGTTCGGGCTGGACTGTTCCCATGAGGCACAGGGTCAGACTGATTTGCATATGGCCATGTCTGAACTGGGGTGGCGGAGTGAGCTAAAGAATGGTGATGGATTAAATCCAGATCAGTTGACTGGGGGTGAGTGTTTGATTTGCTCAGACGCTCCGTCCATCATCCCCTTTTGTATCGCTTTGTTTGCCTCAAGTTGGCAGGGTATGCTCAGACGTGAGTCCCTTGCTCACTTTGCCACTGGATTCAAGCTAGCCTGGCTGATGACGGCTGAAATGGAAGAAACCGGTCCCAAGATGCTTGTTTCCGGTCCAGGGAAGACATGGCTTTGGCAGGTCGGGCTGGACTGTTCCCATGAGGCACACGGTCAGACTGATTTGCATATGACCATGTCTGAACTGGGGTGGCGGAATGAGCTAAAGAATAGTGATGGAATAAACCCAGATCAGTTGACTGGGGGTGAGTGTTTGATATGCTCAGACGCCCCGTCCATCATCCCCTTTTGTATCGCTTTGTGCCTCGTTGGAGCAGGAGCTATACATAGCAAATTAACTCGGCAGGAGAACAACCTGTGGTATGCTCCCATCCTCATGTGCGTCTCCTGACCCCTCCGTGCCACCCGTGTCTCCCTCCCCATCCAGCTGTTGTAGTGTATTAAGCATGTGCTCCCAGCGTTCCGCTATGGGTTCCTTCCGGAGCCCCAACATTTCCTCCCTGCGCATGGCGGTCCACTCTACCAGAGCCCACGTCTGGAGGGAGGAAGTCCATGTCTGTACGCATGGTGGGTCACGCGCCTTCCACCTCCCTGCGAGGAGGCGCTTCACCACCACTAGCCCCAGGTCCAGGAAACGGGACGACACCTTGTCTTTGGGGGGTCTCCTGAAATGATGCAAAATGTACTCGGGCTAGTCAAAGGGTATAGTGCGGTTTGTGCATCTTCTTAGCAGCTCGCCAATGGCACTCCAGTAAGTGCCCAGCCCAGGACAGCTCCACAGTGTGTGCAGGGATCCCGCCCCCAGCTCTTTGCAACTGGGGCAGAACGCATCAGTATGACAGAAGTACTTGTTGATCAGCTCGGGTGTGAGGTAAGCCCTGTGGACAATGAAAAGTTGGATCTGGCGGAATCGCATGTTTCTGGGGATGCGCACCTGGCTTTTAAGGACCCTTTCCCACTCTTTGTCAGTTAGTGGCCGTCCCAGCTCCAGCTCCTACTTGCCTCTAAGGGGGTCCAAATTAGTTTCTGCATGCGCCCGTAAAGATGCCGCAAACCAGCGAACCAGGTGCTTGCCCCTTCCCATGACATGGAGATACTGCATAGTTAAATGCTGTGCAGGCTCTGTCGCCACGTCCCCCAATCTGGCAGACAGTTTTGCTATCAGCAAACGATGCATTAAGAACCCCCCAGGGGGTGCCCCTCCTCTCTTACCAGCGCTTCGTACGCCATGATTGCCCCATCTCTATAGAGATCGCCAAGCGTCTGAATGTCAGCCTCCCGCCACTCCGTGAGAATGGAGGATGTGAGCACCCCCTCACCACCAGGAGAGCCCTCCAACGGTATAGCAGGCGCGTAGGGAATCGTGGTACGGGTAAGGTGCAAGGTGATGCGGTAGCATTTGTATGCCACTGCCAGCAGGAGCGGGGTAGGGAGCTCTATCGCTGCTATTGGGTGGAAAAGCTTGGTTATACGTTCTAGTGAGTATGGCGGCAATGTCGTAGCCGTATCTTCCCTACCTCTATCCGCTAACCAGCGGGCGATCCATTGTAGCTGCGCAGCTAGGTAGTAGTGCTCAAAGCAGGGGGCAGCCAATCCCCCCCTGTCTGTTGGCAGGAAGAGTTTAGCTAGCGCCAGCCTGTGCCTGGAGGTGCCCCAGATAAAGTCCCGCAGCAACTTGTTAGGTAGGGAAAGGAGGAAGCCGGGATAAATAGAGGTAGGTTGACGAAGTAATACAGGAGTCGGGGGAGCATGACCATTTTGGCAAGAGCCACTCTGCCCGTGGTTGTCAGCGGGAGCGTGGGCCAAAAGAGTATCTGAGACCTGAGCGCTGCAACCGCCCTCCCAAGATTCCCATTGAATAGGTCAGCCAGGTGACGGTATATCTGGATCCCCAGATACCGAAAGGTGTCCGCTTTCCATTGGACTCGTGTGCCCTCGAGATGGTATCCCGGGTCTGCGGACCCTTCACTGAATGCGTAAAGGCAGGATTTACCCGCATTTACTCAGAGTCCCGACACATCCGCGAACGTATGTAGAAGCTGGGCCAATTGATCCGGTATGCATCCCACATCCCTCACAAACACCAGCAGATCGTCCACATAAAGCGATACCTGATGGACTGCGTCTCCCAGAGGGATGCCATCGCCAAGTGTCTGCCGAATGGCCACAGCCAGGGGTTCGATAACCAGCGCAAACAGCAGCGGGGACAGGGGACATCCCAGCCGGGTGCCCCGGCCCGCGGCCACCTCTTCTGAGATGTAAGGGCCAGGCGCACTCGAACTACGGGGTTCTTATATAAGAGATTAACCATTTGCAGAAATTCTAAATCAAGCCCATAGCGCATCAGTACTGCCGGCAGGTAACCCCACTCCAGGCAATCGAACGCCTTCTCCAGGTCTAATATCAGGCACCCTGCCCTAGGCCACTCCCTCGAGGCCTCAGCCGCCACTCTGAAATATCTCCTAAGGTTCAAGGACATGGATCTCGCTGTTACAAACCCGTTTTGGTCAGTGTGAATTAAATGAGGGACCACTGGTGCCAACCGTTCCGCAAGTACCTTAGCGAAGACCTTATAGTCCACGTTAAGCATTGCCAGCGGCCGATATGAGCCCAGGACTGTGGGGTTTCTGTCCGGCTTAGGCAGGGAAACCAAGAACGCCTCCCGCATAGAGGGGGGAAACAAGCCTTCTTCTATAGCCGTAGTATATACCTTGTGAAGTAATGGTGTCAGGACTTTCCTGTGAGCTTTATAGTATTCTGCAGGCAGGCCATCCGGCCCCGGGGTCTTCCCAGATGCCATAGACCGAATTGCCTCTCTGACCTCTTCCAGTGTGAGGGGTACACCAAGTGCATCCCTCTGTTCCTCAGAGGCATCGGGTAAGCGGATAGAGTCTAGGAACCCCTCCAAAACATGCCTGGGGCCAATACCCCAAGCCCTATACAGCTGTGTGCACTGATCAGTCAAGGCTCGGTGAAACTCCCCTTGTTGTACATAGAGCTCCTATCGGGGCACCGCGCCCCTCCCGCTGAATCAGCCAGGCCAGTAGTCGGCCCGCTCTATCCGCCCTAGCATGAGTTCTGGCTGTGTGCGCTGCATAGTTGTGACACCTTAACCTCTCCAGGAGCACCGCGTGTCTGGCCCGAAGGTCCCCTAGCTTACGCGAGTGCCCACCCGCACCTTCCACCTCCCTCTCGTATTATAGGAGCTCAGCTTCCAGGCGCTCCAGAGAGGTGGAGAGCGCTTTGCGTATATTCCAAGTGGCCCGCATGCAGTGCCCCCTGACAGCAATTTTGTGTGCATCCCACTCTACTATGGCGTTGCTCGCAGTCCCTTCATTGACGTCAAAGTAAGCGAGGAATGCCGTGCCTAATGAGGAGCGGAACTCCGCATCCTCCAACGCAGCAGGCTGTAGCCTCCACATGGGGACAGATGAACGGTCTGCCTCCCAACTAATCTGATACGACAGGGGGTTATGATCAGAGTGTGTTCTCCCCAGATATTCTGATTTTGCAATAAGTGGTAGCAGGGACTGGGTGCCCACTATTCTGTCCAACCGAACATGCAAATCGTGGACTGACGAGTAGTAGGAATGGACCCTGTCTAATGGATGCTGTACGCGCCATTTGTCATGTATCTTCCAGTGGGACAGCCAGCTCTGGAACGCTTGCGCATTGGACGCTACCGCTGCAGCTCGGAGGGGAGGGAAGGACCGGTCCAGGTGTACGTCCACCGCCATATTGAAGTCCCCGCAAAGCAGCCAGGGAAGGCCAGCATACGGATGGCGGACCTGGGTCAACTGTGTTAGGAAGGATGGTTGGTCTGTGTTCGGGCGTAAAGAGATCCTAGGAGGACCTCCTGGCCATTCAGCTGCCCATGCACCAGGGAATACCTGCCCTCTCGGTCCACCCTTGTTTCCTTGCAAATGAAGGGGACGCCCGCCCTTATCCATATCAGGGTGCCCCGTGCATGCGCAGAGAGGATCGTACCATATATTTGCCCCCTCCAGCATCTACGGAGTTTATCAAGTTCTGTCTGGGTCATGTGGGTCTCTTGCAAGAGGGCAATCCCAACCGCGTGCAGCTGCAGGTAGGAAAAGATAGAGTAGCGCTTTGATGGTGTGTGCATACCACGTATGTTCCAAGTTACTATGCTAGTGTGCGTCATGTGTCCGGATGTGTCGCACCAGCGTAGGGCAGGGGAGACGCCTCGGGGGGGGGGCCTAGTGTGTATCTGTGTGCCGCAACTGAAACATAACAACAACTGCAAACAGTACAACTAGTGGGGCGAATTCCCAACGGGGCATACATCCAAACCTCAAGGTGAACCACCAATGATGAAGTGTTAGTCCAGCGTAGTAGCTAGTGGTGTGCGTGTAATGTCAGCAACAAATCTACATTGTGCCCCTATCTTAAGCCTCCCGTGCTCGCAAGAGGAGCGTAGTGAAGCACAGGTTGGTCAGTCATGTAGGTTCGGCGTGGACCGCAGCTGTGGAGGCCCGCAGGTGCAGCATCTGCGCAGCACATCATGCCCTCAGGCCAGCGAGACAAGCCTTAGAAATACTCATACATTACATCAGGTAATAGATAACGCGCTCAGCGTATGAGACATTTCAGCAGCGTGCGCACAGACATATTAGAGAAATAGAATGTACAGAGTGCTCAAGGGCATGGGCCCTGAGAGGGTGCCTTATTGCATCACTTAACCACATGATCTGGTCCGCTGTTTGGGGTGTCGCTTCTGGCATGTTCAAGTCTTCGGAGAATACGGTAGATGGGGACGACGAACCACTCGTTCCCGGGTCACTGCGTGCCTGGGTCTCCAGGCGGGTAATATTGTTCGCTGCACCAAGTGTCGCCACTGCCTCAAGAGCTTCCTGCCGTTCAATTCTTATCTTCTCTGGGCTGGGCGCAACTGGGCCGGCCCCGTGTCCCGGCAAGCCCACCACATCCTGCGTCAATTTGATCTCCTCTCTTGCCAGCCGCCTTCCTCCGGACCTGTGGGTCTCGTTCCTTTCTATCTCCTCCAGCCTGTCCCAAACATCCAATGGGGCATCAAAAAATTCGGGCACCTTCCTTCAAGACCACATGGAGGCGAGAGGGGAACAAAGGAGTAAGGCAACCCCAGCTCTCGCATTTGTCGTTTCACCGCCATGTAGGTGCTCCTCCGTCTCTGAACCGCTGCCGTATAGTCCAGGAAGAACATCACCCGACTATTTTCCACCGTGAGGTCCCCCAGGTTCCTGGTTTCGCGAAGCACCACGTCACGATCTCGGTAGTTAAGGAGTTTGAAGAGGAACGGGCGGGGCCGAGCCCCCGGCCGGGGCTTCTGCGCTGGCACTCTGTGCGCCCTTTCCATCGCAAAGTGTGGTGACAGCACCCCCCGAGGCAGGAGTTCACGCAACCAGTTCTCGATGTACTGCTCCGGGTTTTTGCTCTCCTCATTCTCCGGAAGGCCTAACACCCGGATGTTGTTGCGCCGGGAGCGCCCTTCCGCGTCCTCCATGCGGTCTTCAAGCACGTGGACCCGGTAAATCATGTCTTGGAGCGCTATAGTGCGGTTTTGCACCACGGGCTGGATCTCCTGGAGTGTCTGATTCTGCATGACAACCGTCTCTGCCAGCTTACGATGGTCGGCATGTAGGAGAGTGAAATCTGACGTGACTTTATCAATCCGGGCTTTTAGCGACACTTTTCTTTGCTCCAGAGTGGTGCCGATCCGCTCCACCGCCGCCAGCACAGAGTTCATCTTGGCCGCAAGGGCCGCCGTCTGAGGTTCCATGTTGCCACTCTGATGCCCTAGGGGAGGGCCAAGAACCTCAACCTTCTGCTGTCTATTCTGGGATTTGACCCGCCGCCGGCCCATCACCAGTAGTTGCGCCGTAGGCATCCACGGATAGTCGTTGAGACGGGCGTGTGTAGTCAGCCACAGGTCCTCTGTGCCCGGGCCTCTTTTCAACAGCAGAGGAGGGAGTCACTGCACCAGTCCAATGGCCGTGCCAGCAGCAGGGGGGGGAGCTCCCTCCGTGGGGCGGTCACCGCCGCTGACAGGGGTCATGCCACGAATCGTTAGACGTCAACTCTGGGGATAGCTTAGGTGGCAGCCCTCCTTCCCCACATAGCACAGGGGTGCTTTGCGTTCTCCGCCTTCTCTAGGCGCCACCCCCTTGTGTGGCCTCGTCATCAAATGTTGTCCGGCTTCCCACTGGGGCCCTGAGGCAACGGGCGCTTCAATGCCGCAACAAGAGGAGTCCAACACGCCCAGGACCTCTTCGCCCGCCCCATGCTCCCTCTGCAAGCAGCGTTGCTCTTGCACTGGGTGTATGGACTCTTAGCTGCAGCGTGTTTGAAAATGCCGCTGTCTCCAAAATGGCGCCCAGGACCCTACGCACCAGGCCACAGCCACACGATCCACACCAGTAGGCCTCACCCCAGCACCACCATAGTAATGTTCGCACAACAGTCTCTTGAGTTAGCAGGCTGCCCCTTCAATCGCCTCACTAGGCGCAGTGTGATGCCTCGATTTCGTGCCAGCCCTGAGATCTCCCAGACATTTCTAGCTCGTAGGGGTGGCCGCCTCGGTTCTTCCCCGTCACCAGCTTGTCTCCTCACCACAACCCCTGCCGTGCCATCTACGAGCACCGGTAACACTCACAGTCTGCGCCTCCACTGCAGGTTAGGCCAGAATCTGGACTCGGGCTGCCTCCCAGTTGACCAGCATAGGAGTAGCAGCCGCGCCCTGTGTCCCCGAGCTCACCGCCGCTCCCCGCTGCAGTCTTCACCCCAGGTCTCAGCACCACACCAGCTGGGCTCCACCACAGTTGTTTCAAGTGTCGTGGGGCATCTACCGGGACACTTCCCCCAGTGCCTCGGCGCCTCCGCAGGCCCTCATTCGTCCGCCCCGGGTCCCGCTCCTCACCGTGGAGTATCAGCAGCAATGCAGGTGGGGCTGGCCACGGGTCTCAGCCAGCCCCAATCCTCAACCGGTGCAGGGCCCAGTCTCTGGTGGGTCTCAGGGGCCACCGTGCCCTTCACCAGAACCGATCCGTTCTCCGGCTCAGGCCCCCGGGGCTACCTCGCAGTGATTGCGGCAGTCCGCCCAAGCTGCAGGCCCAGGCCCCATCAGCAGTGCTCCGTTGTACGCCCGCCCTCCTGCTCCAGGCCACATCCCGACTCACAGTGCCCAGCAACAGCCACAATCAGCCCAGGATCATGGGGCCTGCAGATCCCTGAAGGGGCGCCACCTGGTTAGGCTCACCGGGGCGCCAGGGTCTACGGCAGCGCTTGACTCCTTCAGCAGTGTTTCGGCCCTGCTGCCGGCCCCGCCAACGGTCGTCTGGGCCCAGGGCACTTTTCGCGCCTCTCCCCGTCAGGACCGCTCTGCCACAGTTAGTCCAAGATCTCCGCTGCCGCAGCTCCGATCTGGGAGCTTCCAAGCCCGACGGGCTCCACGCCGCGTCCTTTCACCGTTCCCACACAGCAGGGATGCAGGAAGCACCTCAGGAGGATAAGCTGCAGGAAAAGTAGGGGTCTGAAGACGGAGCGCTAGCAGATCGCATCCGCCATGATGGCTGGCTGGCCACGCCCCCCCCCGCTGGGTGGTAGGACATTTGTATCGGCCCGGTGATCCTACAACTTTCCAACACAGAAATGTGTGAGAAATTTGATATTTTCAGCAAAATTTGAGGTTTGCAGGGGATTCTGGGTAGGAAAACGTTGGGGGACCCACGCAAGCAACTCCTTGCTGAACTCCCCTGGGTGTCTAGTTTTCAGAAATGTGTGGGTTTGGTAGGTTTCCCAAGATGGCCGCCGAGGCCGGGGGCCAAAAACCCAGGTGACCTCCCTTGCAAAACCCGGTTGTTTTGTGATAGGTCATTTTGATGTCTCCTCAATACGTTTTGGGCCCTTGCCTGTCACAGGTACTTGAACCACCCCCGTGAGTGAGGTATCATTTTTATCGGGAGACCTGTGGGAAAACTGGCTGGTAGGAAATATGTGAATCCACGCAGATTCCAGAACTTTCACTCACAGAAATTTGAGAAAAGTTTGATTTTTATCATCAAAATATGAGGTTTGCAGGGGATTCTGGGTGGGGAAACGTTGGGGAATCCATGCAAGCCATACCTCCCTAGACTTCCCTGGGTCTCTGTTTTTCAGAAATGTGTGAGTTTGGTAGGTTACCCTAGATGGCTGCCGACCCCAGGACAGAAAAAAAACACAGATGCCCCTTATGTCTCGAAAAATGACCTGTTTTTTAGGGAAACCTACCAACCCCACACATTTCTAAAAACTAGAGACCCGGGGTAGTCCAGGAAAGTATGGCTTGCATGGATCCCCCAATGTGTCTCTACCCTGAATCCCCTGCAAACCTCAAATGTTGATGAAAAAATCACTTTTTCCTCAATTTCTGTGTGGGAAAGTTGTAGGATCACCGGGCTGACACAAATTTCCTACCACCCAGCATTTCCCTAGGTCTCCAGACAAAAAAGGTATCTCACTTTTGTAGGTGGGTCAAGTACTCGCGACAGGCAAAGGCCCAAAACGTATTGTGGAGACATCAAAATTATCTATCACAAAACAACCTGGTTTTGCAAGGGGGTCACATGAGTTTTTGGTCCCGGGCTTGGCGGCCATCTAGGGAAACCTATCAAACCTACACTTTTCTGAACACTAGAGACCTTGGGAGTTCAGGGAGGTGTGGCTTGCGTGGATCTCCCAAAGTTTCCCTACCCAGAATCCCTGCAAACTTTGATGACAAAATAAAACAATTCTCAAATTTCTGTGTGGGAAAGTTGTAGGATCACCAAGCTGACACAAATTTCCTACCTCCAAGCGTTCCCCCAGGTCTCCCGATTAAAATGGTACCTCACTTGCATGGGTGGGTCAAGTACCCGCAACAGGCAAGGGGACAAAACGCATTTAGGAGACACCAAAAGGGGGTCATCTGGGTTTTTGGCCCGGGCTCGGCGGCCATCTTGGGAAACTACCAATCCTACACATTTCTGAAAACTAGACACCCGGGGGCGTACAGCGAGGTATGGCTTGCCTGGATCCCCCAACGTTTTCCTACCCAGAATCCCCTGCAAACCTCAAATGTAGCTGATAAAACCTACATTTTCCACATATTTTTGGGTGTAATCACCATGCCGGCGGACATGTCCTACCCCATAGCGTTCCCCTCAGTCTCCCGAGTAAAATGATACCTCACTTGTGTGGGTGAGGCAAGGGCTCGTGACTGGAAAGAGCCCAAAACTTAGGGATTAAGAGTATAGCACAGAGAATTCTAAGCTCTACATTTCTTTAAATAAGTTTTTAGCCAATTCGGCATTGGACACCCACACAAATGAGGTATCATTTTACTCAGGAGACTAAGGAGAACATTGTGGGTTAGGACATTTGTGCCGGCACAGTGATTCCACACAAAAATATGTAGAAAATGTGTTTTTTAGCTAAATTTGAGATTTGCAGGGGATTCTGGGTAGGAAAACATTGGGGGATGCACGCAAACCATACCTCGAAAGGACTACCCTGGGTGTCAAGTTTTCAGAAATATGTGGGTTTGGTAGTTTCCCAAGGTGACCACCAAGCCCGGGGCAAAAACCCTCGATTACCCCCTTGCAAAACCAAGTTGTTTTGTGATAGGTAATTTTGATGTCTCCTCAATACATTTTGGGCCCTTGTCTGTCGTGGGTACTTGACCCACCCACGTGAGTGAGATACCATTTTTATCGGGAGACCTGGGAGAATGCTGGGTGATAGGAAATTTGTGGATCTGCTGAGAATCCAGAACTTTCCCACACAGAAATTTCAGAATAAAAGTGATTTTTTTTCTGCTAAATGTGAGGTTTGCAGGGGATTCTGGGTAGGAAAACATTGGGGGGTCCACACAAGCCATACCTCGCTGGACTCCCCAGTGTCTCTAGTTTTCAGAAATATGTGAGTTTGGTAGGTTTCCTAAGATGGCCACCGAGCCCAGGGCCAAAATCCCAGGTGACCCCCCCCCCTTGGAAAACCAGATTATTTTGTGATAGGTCATTTTGAAGTCTCCTCAATACGTTTTGGGCCCTTGCCTGTCGCCGGTACTTAACCCACCCACGTGAGTGAGGTACCATTTTTATCGGGAGACCTTTAGGGATCGCTGGGTGGTAGGCAATTTGTGGATCCATGCAGATTCCAGAACTTTCCCACACAGAAATTTTAGAAAAAGTGATATTTACAGGTACATTTGAGGTTTGCAGGGGATTCTGAATAGGAAAACATTGGGGGAGCCACACAAGCCATACCTTGCTGGACTCCCCCAGGTGTCTAGTTATTAGAAATGTGCGGGTTTAGTAGATTTCCCAAGATGGCCACCAAGCCTGCGGCCAAAAACCCAGGTGACTCCCCTTGGAAAACCAGGTTGTTTTGTGATAGGTCATTTTGATGTCTGCTCAATACGTTTTGGGCCCTTGCCTATCGTGGGTACTTAGGGCACCCACATGAGTGAGGTACCATTTGTATCGGGCGACCTTTAGGGATTGCTGGGTGGCAGGAAATTTGTGGATCCATGCGGATTCCAGAACTTTCCCACACAGAAATTTGAGAAAAAGTGAATTTTTTCGGCAAAATTTGAGGTATGCAGGGATTCTGGGTAGGAAAACGTTGGGGGACCCATGCAGGTGGGGAAGCTGGGATTCTCATCTAGATTTTATCTTACCAAACTCGAGAATCCCAGGTCAGGTCGACTGGACCTTTTTACCTGCCTAGAAGCGTAGAGGGAAGATTTTTTAAACACATGACTTTAAATCACTCTAAACCCAAAATCAAATTCAAGGTAAAGAACCACCGACTACGAACTCAGTTAAAAATGTATTACATAGACAAGAATAACTGAACATACAGACATCTCAGCAAGAGATTCAGAAAATAAACCGGCACTAATATAATCCTTCGCAAAAGTCTCAGCCGACTTGGAATAAAAATCAAAGTCAATTCAAGAAGCATTAGGCATGCTATGATCGACAATGCAGGAAGTCTGGACTGCATTTACAGAAAGGAAAAGAATTTGGTTAGACTGTCCCTATGCTAATGCTAAAGTGACATCCCTACTTAACATCGCACCCAGGCAAGAATAAAGGTGTCAGCAGTGAAGACTTCATAAGAAGTACACTCACTTTTCAATGAGTAGCCTCAGCTACCGATCTCATTTTAAGATGCTCCTTCCTAAACCATACTCTGCCTTAAGTTTCCCAACTGTCTACATCCTGCCTTCCCCAAAGCCCAATCTCTGGCTCGGTCTACTCTTCTCTGTCTAGCAGTCTGCTCTCCACTAAAATCTGCTCAATACTGCACACCATCCGTGGTGTGCTGTCCCTAATACAAAACCCCCAAAACAGTCAACACGCCCCGAAGCACGCCCCTCTGGCAGGTACAGGTCCATGGATTTTTACAGCATGGCACCTCTCCATCGAGCGTCCGTTGGGGTGTCCTTGGGTCCCAGGCACCTTCCCCACCAAATGTTTCAGATGCACATTCCATTTGCATTTACTCGTCCTCACTCCTACCGGCCTAACTTCTAAACAATGGATCATTCTACCTAACAAGCTTTGTGGCCTTGCACCTGCAGGCCGAAATACGTGAGAAGCAACATTGCACACATTCGAAGTTACAATTCAATATTCGCTGAGGACAGCCTTTCCCAGGAGAGAGAAAATCATTTCTTTTTGACTAAGGCTAACCAAAGAATTACAGTTAGGCCTCTACTGGCTTCATCATATCCAAGGCCTTTGCATGTTTAAATACATTTCTAACACGGCATGGCATTACATTTCATCACTTTGAGGCATTAATTCTATTTTCAATGTAAGCAGCGTATCTCTCATGTTAAAAGCCTATGTTAATTCACTTATTAACATCTACGTGTGTACTTCAATAAAGCACATCATTCCTAATACGACATTTCACATATGATTACATTTTTACGTTATGCAACACACTATTTTCTAGTTAAGGCACTACATTAGTCTGTAATTAGCTGTAACACATTACTACATATTGCACTGATCCCCGGCCTAATGTTACATTTCTAAACCCATGCATTAGTAAGATCTTCTAAATATGCGGGTGCTGACTACGGGTGAATATGATGCACCCCTACAATTTTCAAAATAACATGGCGCTCTCTCAGTCCCCACCTTTGATGAACTGTGTCATCACATACTACACCATCATTAGGGGCAAGAGCCGACTTAAACAGAGCTTGTTGCCACTTTTCCTCTCTTGAGCATCTCCATGTTTTTCAGATTTCGATATTGACTGTCCCGCAGTCTCTCCATTCGCCTCTCCTGCATTTTCATTGACATCTCCAGTCTACTTGGCTTGCTCCACTTGTATGCTCTGATCAATCCCCATAGTCCAATCACAAATGCCACGACTATAATAATTGACTTTAGAATGTAGCCAAGAATTCCTTTTCCAAGATTTGCAAATCAACTTCCTACTTTGCCACAACCCTTTCCAACTTTTTCCCAAACAGTTTCTTCAGTCAAGTCTTCAATCTCATAGTGAATTGCGGTAATATTGCTTGTATATTTCTCAAAATCTTTACTGTTATCTGGTATATGAGTACAACATTCCTGAACCTTCAAAAGTTTACAGACTCCTCCCTCTTTTGCCAGAAGGACGTCTAAAGCAACACGGTTTTGTAAAACCATAGTCCTTATCAACAACATCTCACCTTCAACCAACACTAATGACTTAGCTGTATTTATTGACAACTCGTACACAACAGTCGCCAACCTTCTTATTTTCACATCATTCAAAATCACACCCAAAGTTAGTATCATAGCTCCAAAAATATCTCCAACCACAGCTGCTGCACTTTCACCTCGCTTCACTCTCACATGTTGTCCTTCTAAAAGCTCAAAGTCTTCTTATGATACATTTTAGGAAAAGTGATCGCTATTTCTCAGACAATCTCACATAGGCATTCCTTCCACAGACGAAATACACGCTCGGAATCACTTGCACCACGCCTTGCAAGAAATCCTTTGCATAATACTCCAAAGTGAAAGTATGCTCACATGTGGTGTGACCTACAGTGACATTTTCATAATAGGTCTGTGGTCTATGAATGCACAACTTTCCTTTCTGCACTTCATCTATAGCTATTGGACCATACTCCCTTTTGACTTGTGCAACTTCTCTTCGTCTGTCCAATCCACTTTACCCTGTCCTGAGTCTCGCAGCTGCTTTTGTTTTCGATATCTGTCGTCCACTTGATCTATGAATTTCTTCTCTGTATCTGACAACAGGCATGTCAGATTATAGCGATGAGCAAGGGCTGTATCCAGCTCCTGGGTCGGAATAAAATACGTTCTAAGCCTATCTTCTGCTTTGTAATAATCGTACTTGTTCAAGTGCTTGACAGCCGGTACTTCAGGAAGCACCGCATCATAATTGATTGCGTCCATAAAATATGCTAAGCAGCAAACTACATGAAATTCCATATGTCAATGGAAGGTGATGGTATCTAATACCCTCATCTACAGAAGCAGGCAACTGCATACACACATAACAATCTTTCGCATCCATTGCATCAATATATTCATACAACAACTTTGCATATGCATTAAGCTTGAAATTACCTCTAGGCAGATCTGCGTGTAACCTACGACTCTCCTCTAGTAGCAAAGCTCTTTCATCTCCTATTTTGACCTCTTTCTTGCTAGGAGTAGTAGGTGTAGGTGTTCCCTCAACCTCCACAGCCTGCTCATGTGTTGCCAACTACGAAACTACAACTACTAGAATAATGAAGAGTATCACTCCTCCTACATGTGTGCCTACAATGCACCTAGCTCTACGATTTGGGTATCCAGCCTCCATGGTCTCAAGACTAATTTCAATGAGTTTGTTCGGCAACAGCACACAAGAGTCTCTTTCTTCTTTTTCTTCTTATTGAAGCACTCGAACCACACCTCAAAGGCAAAAAATCCCCTCTTTAATTTCAGTTCCTTATTTACAGCAAACAGCAGACATCCCTAATCCTTCTCCGTCCTCTATGGGAAGTCCCTAAATTTCTTCTTCTTCCACTCGGACCTAGGTTATTTACAGCAAGATATTTACAGGAAAAGTCTCTTTAGTCCATAATCAGATTTGATCCAACCGCTTCTAACACATAAAAAGTTCAAGACGAAGAACAATAGACTGATGAGATGGTATTTCAGGACCAAATGTAGGAAAGATCAGTCTACTCAAAATCAGATGACGGATTCCACTCAGTATCGGGGGATTTGGAATGGTGATGGTCAGTACGCCTTCGATCTCAAGTCCCGGCACCAATAACAACACGTCCAGCTTGATGTTAGGACTGGTACTGATCACTGTAACTGCCGTCACCCTCCCCAATCTCAGTACACCTGGCATCAGTCACAGGGTAGGTCCACTCAGGAGTTGCGTACCTTCGGCAAGGTACCCTCGTTCGCCTTGATCTCCTCAGACCTCCACGAGCTTGCCCTTCTTCGCCTCCGTCCGCTTCAGACTCCTCAGACACAGGAGCAAGATCCCTTTCGGAGACCAACCTCAGGTACAGTTGCCTCTGTCTCTCCGGCCATTGCTCCTCTGCTCGGCTGGTTCTCTTGCCTTCTTCTTGTTCACTCTGCTCACAACTTACTTCAGCTGAGTTTGGCTCTGGGTCACCTTCACAGTCACTTCTCCTTTCTGAGGCAGTTTCAGCTTTGCTTCCGTCATGGCCCTCCTCAGCTTGATCTAGTGAGCAACCAGCTTAATCAGTCACCCTCACAGCTTGGCTTGTCCCCTCCTGTGGCCCTGCCACATCAGTTGGATTTTCATTCAGGAGAGGAGCTGTTTCTTCCAAGGTTGCTGGAACTCGACGGGTGTGTGAAGCGTGCACCCAGTTCAGCAGCCCTCCACACTTCACAGCAGTGTTCATGACTAGGATAACTTGGTAAGGTCCTTTCCAACGAACATCCAAGCAGCTTTTTCTCACGTTCTTCCGAACCAGTACCCAGTCCCCCAGGCTCAGGTGATGACAGAGATCACTGGAAGCCGGGACCAGTGCAGCCTGCACCTGATGGGACACAGAACAGATGACATCAGCGAGTCCCTTGCAATAATCAAGAATTAGATCATCTGTGATACTCAGCAAGGCTGTTGATGGCACCGATGGTAACCTCATTGCCCTACCCATCATCACTACATGAGGTGAGAGACTTGTTCTCCTGTCTGGGGTACTGCGCACACTCATTAACACCAAAGGCAAAGCATCAGGCCATTTCAGAGACTTGGATGAACACACTTTTGCCATTCCAGCTTTCAAAGTTCCGTTTATCTGCTCCACCATCCCAGAAGCCTCTGGATGATAACTACAATGGAGTCTTTGATCAATGTTCAGTGCTGTGCAAAGCATCTTCATGATCTCACTATGGAAGTGTGTTCCTCTGTCTGATTCCAAAGAGGTCGGAATCCCGAATCTAGGCACGAGTTCCCTCAACAACAGATTAGCTACTGTAAGTGTATCGCACCTGCGTGTCAGGTATGCCTCCACCCACCCTGAGAACACACACACCACCACCAAGATGTACCTCAACTGATTGCACCTAGGCATCTCAATGAAATCTAATTGCATCTGGTTGAAAGGTCCTCCAGACCTCCCATTGTGACTCATGGTAACTGCAGTTCTCTTTCCGACATTCATTTGTTGACACCTGACACACCTCTGACACACAGCTTCTGCCACCGTACAAAACGGTGTATTGTACCACGTCTGTCTGAACACTCACACCATTGCATCTCTCCCCAAATGTACTGCACCATGAATCTGTCTTGCCATCGGACTCAACAACTCATCCGGCAACACCTCTCTTCCATCACTTGAGACCCAAATGTCTACATCTCCTTTCACACAGCCTGAATTAATCCACACATTCTTCTCATGATCAAACACTTGTTCCTGCATGCACTTGAGCTTGTCCCAAGTATCTGCCATAGCTAGCATCATGTTGAACTCTGTTCTTTCTTGGCTCCCCTCTATGTCTTGTTCAGTAAAGGAGTAACCTTGTTCGGCACAGAAACGTGCAACTTCATCCGCATAGCGGTTTCCAAGCGACACTAAATCTGTCCACTTTCCATGAGCCGTGCACTTTACTACAGCAATTTCTTTAGGACATTGCAAAGCCTCTAGAAGCAACCTCACAAATTCCCCATTCCGAATGGGTGATCCAGACGATGTCATGTAACCTCTCTGGGACCATAACTGTCCGAAGTCATGAACCACACCAAACCCATACTGGCTATCAGTGTAGATGGTGATCCAAATCTGATCTGCTGCTAAGCAGGCATGAGTCAAGGAAATTATTTCAGCCACCTGAGCAAGGTATACTCCTTCCAGGCATGCAGCTTCAACAACTCCCGTAATGGTACATACAGCAAATGCTGCTCTCAACTGACCAACACTGTCTCTTATGCATGAACCATCAACAAAGAAAATTTCGTCAGGGTCAGTCAACGGTTCATCAACAATGTCAGGTCTGGAGGAGGAGCCTAGCTCGCGGACGTAATGGCCGCCTTTTAGCTCGGCTCCGTCGGCCCTCCGGCTAACTCCGACTATCCTGCCATATATCCTGCACTGCGACGCTACTTCCATACAGAATTCGAACTTTAAAAACCCACTCTTACTCACCGTCTGATCCGGAGGTCCCTTGGTGCTGTGGATCCGCAGCTGTGCCCTCGGTGAGATTGGGACCTCCGGGCGCTCGAGACCGGGACCTCGCCTGCGGGACCCGACCGGCGGAGAAGAGATTCCTGCGGGACCCGACCGGCGGAGAAGAGATTGCCGGCCCCTGCCGCGAAAGTGAGCCACTGGTGGGAACCGTTGTGCGTGTGCCCCGGAGATCCTGAACCGGCCCGATGACTGGGCCGTGCGGCTGGAGGGGGACGAGCTGTGTTGGGGGCTGACCGTGTGAAGGGGTCCCTTCGCCTTTGTCCTGTCCGGCGGTCCTGGACCCTGCGCCTGGCTCTCGCCTGTGGGGCCTGCCGCTGTTCGGAGGGGATCCCCCCCCATCGGGCGCTCTCCCATCCTGTGCCGGTGAGGCCGTTGTTGGGAACCTCCGGGGGTCTGTAAAGTCCTACATTTGGGAACTGTTTGGGGGCCCACGGTGGAGTGTGGGGCGGCGAAACTCACAAGATGGCTGCCGACAACGTGGGGGGTACTCCGCTCTGCACCGATGCTCCTTGCCGGCCGGATTGTGCAGAGGCGTGGGTGTGTACTCGAGCGCCCACGCCCGGAGATGTCCTGGACGCCTTGATGTCATTGTACGCTGTCTTGGCCCCCGGTGCCTCTGCTGACCCCGTGCGGCTCGCCGCCATTTTGGGCCGCCGCTCTTTCATGCACCCCTGTCATCCTGATGTCGCCATTGCTTTGCCCCCCTCGGCTGCGCCAGGAGTTGCTGTTGTTGTTCTTCGGCCGCTTGATGGGCCGGTGACTATTGACCCTCTGCTTCCTCGTCGCCTGGATTTCGAGGACTTCCACACGCCGCGGAGATCTGCTCCTTCCCGGGTACCTGGGACTCATGGTGGGCCGCTGTTTGCTCCCTCTTCGTTGGATTCGAACTTTTGTTCTGGAGGGATACCTTTGTACTGTCGAACTGCGCACCTGGACTCCGGCTTGCCTTTGCTTGCCCTGTTGTCGTTACTGCTACAATTGACTTGCTTAATTGACTTTTTGTATTCCCTCCGTACGAAAGCTCTACCTGATTTATATCATTGCCGTGACTCTGGACTACGTTATGATTATTTTTTGCTGGGTGGTCCGCTCTACATTATCTTTTATTGGGTTGGTTTCGTGATCAGGAAGGGTTGGGGGTGAGTTGCACGACATGATAGTTTGCTGGTATACCTGCCCATCGCATTGATGTTTGTATTCCCGACACGGTGAAACGTTACGATCTCTCCCTCCTCCCCCTCCCTGTGGTTCTTGCTGTATGTGAAGGTGTAGTACTGATTTGATACTTATTCATTTGTTGGTCGGGGGAGGGTAGTGGCCGAATGTGTTTGCTCATATCCTCTGGCTCCTCCCTCACGATTTATCTTTGTTTTGTATTCCCTCTTCTTCTATTTTTGTCTTCTTCCTCTACTTTTCTTTCACTATATTTCGGGTTTCGGATTAGGGCGACAGGCACGCTGTTTGGAGGGTAGGCCGTAGCCTTCTGCAGGGGTGCGGGGTGGGACGGGTGGGTGGGGTCTTTCAGATGTTTTCTCTTGGTTCTATGGCCCTTTTCTATCCCTTTATATCGGTGCCGCTTCTGTCCTCGCTTCTCAGGCTTGGGTGGGTTGGGGTCTATTGCTATGCCACTTTTCCCGGTTTCGATGCTTCGTTGCGACTGCCATACCCTTCTTTTCGCCAGCTATCGCTTTCTTCTGTACTATTAGCCGCGGGTTGCTTGGCCCGGGGTGGCGCCCATTTCGCACGGTTGTGTTTCTCTTTTATTTTTCTTTATTTTGTTCTTCTCCCTTCCTTTCCCCCCCCTTTTTTTGTCCTTTTTTGGTTCCTCTCCCTTGTTTCCTTCCTATTTCCCCCCCCTTCCCTTCTCTCTCCCCCCCCCCTTCCCCCTTTTTCCCAGGCTCGTATTGTGGGAAGTGGGCTGATTCGTACATTTTTTCGTTCCCCTTGCCTCCGTTAGCGTGTTATTGGGTGGGGGTCATTAGATCTTGGTAGCACTTGTATGCTTCTCCACTACATTTTGCGTCTGTTTTGTGCTACGGTCGTATCATGCCCTTACATCCTCCTCCCCCCACCCCCCCCTCCTCCTCTCGTTTTGGCATGGGTGTAATCCTGTTTTTGGGTTTTTCCGTATTTGTGAGTCAGTCATGAGCCTTGTCCCCTTATTATAAAATAGACCTCAATGATTATGATGTTGGGCCGTTATTGCTGCTTATCCCATTTCTAGCATTGTTCGATTATGTTTGCTTGCCTGCCACCTGGCCTTGTGTTGCCTATTTTGCCTCTTGATTGTCTCTGATTTGTGGCCGGCCGGATTGGTTGTAGGCCCGTACATGTTTATCCTGATAATGCAAATAAAGGTCTTCAAAAAAAAAAAAAAAAAACAATTTCAGGTCTGGTGCAAAGTTCAGTCACATCGAGACAATCATGGTCCGTGCAATCTTCATCAAGTGTGTTTGGCAACGGCATCAAGGTAGCAGGGTTCAAAACAGAACACCTCTTAAGGGTCACATTCTCCGCAGCAAGTATGACCTGCTCGTAGCGTGTGAGTCTATTATTTGTCAGGTGCTGTTTCTTGGTCATAGTCATTAACAATTCAACAGAATGAGGTACATACACAGTTAGCTGGTGACCCATAACAATGCTCTCACACCTTTCAATGCTGACACCTGTTGCAGCAACGGATTTGAGATATCCGGGCAACGCTGAAGCTACTGGATCTAAAGTAGCAGAAAAGTAGGCAACTGGTCTACAGACACCTTAATGATCCTGAACTAGGACTGCTAACGCACAACCTTCTCTTTCACAGCAGAATAGCGAAAAAGGCTTATTGTAGCCAGGCATTCCCAGCGCTGGAGCACGACAAAGGTGCTCTCGCAACTCAAGGAAAGCCTTCATACAGTTGTTGTCCCATGGTACCAGATCACTCACGTCCTCCTGCGTCAGTCTCTGCAAAGGCTTTGCCTTCAATGAGAAGTTGGCAATCCACTGACGACAGTATCCAACCATTCCTAGGAACATCCTGACCTCTCTCTGGGTTGAAGGAACCATCATGTTCATGATTGCCTCAATCCTATCGGGTGACACCTTCCTTTTGCCTTTCTCTATTCTGCAACCCAGATACTGCACCTCGTTCAAGCAGTAGTGTAACATATTTGGTGACACCTTGTGTCCATTATCTGCCAAATGATTCAATAAAGCGATGGTATCAATCCTACATGCATCTTCTGTCTCTGATGCCACAAGGAGGTCGTCTATGTACTGGACGATAACAGAGTTCTGCGGCAGTACTAGACTCTCAAGATTCTTTTTCAAGATCTGATTAAAGATCGATGGGCTCTCTGTGTACCCCTGAGGGATACGACACCGCGTTAAGACACAACTTTCCAGCTTGAAAGCGAAAAGAAATTGTCTCTCCTCATGCAGAGGTATCGAGACGAAAGCCTAACAAAGATCAATCACGGTGAACCACTCAGCTTGGCACGGGATCTGAAACACTATTACAGCTGGATTCAATACCACTGGACAACAGGGAACAACTATTTTGTTTATCCAGCGCAAATCCTGCACAATTCTGAATTTCCCGCTCGGTTTCTGCAATCCCATAATTGGCGAGTTACATGGACTGCCCAATATCTCCTTCAGAGTTTCCTGCTTAATCATAGACTCAATCACAGGCTTTATCCCTGCAATCGTCTCTGGAGTCAAATTATACTGTGGTGTTCTTGGGAACTCAACATTCTGCTTGATCTGAATCCTGATTGACTCAACTCTTTTAATCCATCCTATGTCTTCTCCTGTAAAGTCCCACACCTCCTGTGAAAGTGAATCTCTTAAGTCAGGTAGAAGTTCCTCCACTGTCAAGGCAGGTTACATTTCTATGCACACATGCTGATTCGCGACATTAAAGGTAGCATCATCATCATTCGTCTGCAGTTCCACTCCCTTTGGGGTGCAATAGATAGTACAGTTGAGCTTGCACAGAAGGTCCCTCCCTAATAAACAAACGGGATTCGAGTCACACACCACAAATTGATGTCTATCCCTGAACGTTCCTATCTTCACAGGAATCGGTTCGGTCAAGGGGTTTGTCATTTTCCTATTTGCAACACCTACAACTTGGATTGTTTGTCCCGAGAGGGGTAGGTTGGGGACTACTGCAGATCTCACAGTAGAACGGGTAGCACCAGTATCAACTAAAAAGGTGGCAGGGTGACCATCGACATCGGCTTCTACAAATGGTCCCCTCTGGTCTACCTCCAAAACTGCCCCAAGAGAGCAGTCTTCCTCCCCTCTCAGGCACCGTCATGCCAACGGATCTAGGTAACAATCATCGCCCTCATCAAAGAGTGCATCTGCTGGAAAGTCCGAGTCCCTGTCGAGATTCTCAGTGGCTGGGGAACTTTAACTCGTGGAGCCAAAGTCCCCCCGTTGACCTGGACCTGAACCACTTCTTCCTCCTGCTGCACCTGATTTGCAGGATTGAAGGGATACTTGCGTCTCCAGTGTCTAATCAGATGACACTGGTGGCACTCGGTATTCTTTTTCAAAGTTGCTAAATCAACCTTTGGTTTGGAATCATCTCCGTTTCCCTTTTTCTGACAATTCTGTCTCCTCCCCAGAGTACCTCCTCTGGACTGTGCTTGACCTCCCTTGTCTGCAGTTTGCATCTGAACCAACATTAACTTGTCTTTAAGCTTTTTGTGCTTCGAATCTATTTAATCACTACAGTACCTAGCATACCTCAAAATCTCATCCAGCGGTTTATTCTGCCAGCAAATCAAATGTTTTTTTTTAATTTATTTTTTTATTTGGGCCTTGAGATACACAGCTTGACTCGCCTACAACCCGGGGGCCGGCAGCGTCTACCAAAATAATGCATTCACTCTTAACACAGCTTGGTAGCCGACAACCAGGGGGTTCGGCAGCGTGTCTACTTGTTAAGCATGACAGTGCCACAAGTTTAAACGTTAGAGTAAGTCAGCAGGTCAGGATCAGGGGAATGTTCACGCCAAGAGACATATGTCACTGCTGTTCATCAGCCACTTCAACTTTTCAGAAAAAAGAACCCCCAACTTCCCCCCGTTACTTTCATGGTTGCAAAGGTATGCACGCAGTCTCTGGGTCCCATGTATAATATGGAATAAAAACATGTCAAACATTTGTCAGTATAGCAAAGTATCTTAAAATCAGGTTTTAAGCAGTCCTCCTACAGGACAGATTCAGCCAACTCCCTCCCCCACCCCCCTAGTTTCCCCGGAACAACCCCCTCGGGCATGATGGTAATGTGAATGAGTCTACAAGATTAATTCAGGTCACAGGAGTGAAGTCTGTATGTGACGTCTATAGTTGATTGCAGTGTGCAAAGGTGGCAGGTTGTGTCAAGTGGGATGGGCCAACGCAAGAACCCAGTGTCTTATACTGGTTAGCGCGAGTGGGAATCTTCAGTGTCCTCGTGGTCTTCCACCGCAGCCTCCTGCTGCGATCTAAGGTATGTTAGTAGAGGGCCCCAAATGTCTTTAGGTCTAGACTTCACCAGCATCTGCTCCGCATAGACCTGCAAGTTTTCCTGCCATGTCGTCATGTCCTGTATCCACTCCTTAAACTTAGAAGCTCTCCCTCTGCCCCAGCGGCATGCCACTTGGCGCCTCACTAACACTATACTAATGGCCAAGAATCTTCCGTGCGGGGTTGTGATATCGCCCGTGAGGCCCAGCAGGGCGATCGTAGGAAGTGGGTCGATAGAAAGGCCCAACATCACAGCGAGTCCAGCAAACACTTCTACCCAGTATTCCGCCACCTTGGGGCAGTTCCAGGCCAGGTTCATGAAGTCAGCCTGGCTCTGCCCGCATCGAAGGCACCGGTCATCTGGAAGGAGACCAATTCTGTGTAGGCGGGCTGGCGTGTGGTATAATCTGTGCAAGAACTTAAAATGTAGTAGACGAAGTCTGCTGCTACTCGATACGCGTTCCGTTTGCGCGCATGCCGATTCCCACTGCTCGTCTGTGAGCGGAACAGGCAGGTCCTGGTCCGATGCAGCTCTGGCCCTGGCCGGCAGTGGGGGGGGGGGGAATCAACCTGGCTCTTTTATATAGCACCGAAGTGGCGTGTTTCAGTGGGGCGCCCCGCAACATCAGATGGAAGGACTGAAATACATCTGGTTACGCTTTGTCGTATCCTGGTGTAAAGGAATAATTCCATGAATGTGGGAGGAGTGTCCCCGAAGAATTGCTCTTTGGACTGGAACTGTCCATCCAGGAATAAGTATCCAACTAGATAACAGCGTAATTTGGACATCATGTTCTGGCAGATTTTCTCAGTGGTGACACTTAGTAGCGGACAGGAGTGCAGGGGTATCCTAGGGGAGTAAAGATGTGTGAGTCCTTCAGCCTTCGCTAACCAGTACATTGCATTAACCGTGCAGTTCACAGTAGTGGGGTCGCTATTTTTACCTTTTGCGGGAGGAATATGTATCCCGCCGGAGGGACAGGCGCCATGTGTCCGTCCTCCACTGCCAGATGAGGCATGTAGGGCAGAGGGTGAAACCAATATACTGCAAAGTGCGCCTGCGCACTGTAGTAATATTGCTCGAAATCTGGGACGTCAAACCCGCCATATCTATACGGGAGCGACAGGGAGTCTAACTTCAATCGGGCCTGATTCCCGCCCCAGATCAGGCGAATGAGCTGAGTCTTCAGGGTAGCGAAGAAGTGCACCCCGGGATGGTAGGGTATGTTAATAAACAAATACAGAAATTTGGGGACAATCACCATTTTAATCAGCAATATACGCCCAGCCATTGAAAAGGGAAGTTTGAGCCAGGAAGTAATGTTGTCTGTCACACGGGTCATGACACGGCCATAGTTTGTCCTCATAAGTGTATCTTTATCCCTGGAGATATAAATCCCTAAATACCGAAAGTCCGAGTCTTCCCACTGCAGCGGGTAGTCAAGGGGCTGCGGGGCGGTGTTGTCCGTCAGCGGAAATACCGCTGATTTTCCCCAGTTTATCTGTACTCCCGCAAACATACCAAATGTAGTTATCTCCCTCAGTACGGGGTTAAGGTTTTCCCCCGGGTTGCGAATATAAAGGGTGATGTCATCCGCATACAGTGAGACCAGCACCTGTCGGGACGGATACAGCAGACCTCTGTGGTTATGGTGTTGCCGCAGCTTGGCGGCCAGGGGCTCAATAGCGAAAAAGCACGGGGGAAAGGGGGCAACCTTGTCTTGTCCCTCTGTTAATGCGGAAAGGGTCAGAACGAGGCCCATTGAGCAGTACCCTGGCTACCGGTGCTTCGTAGAGGAGTCTAATCCACTGCAGAAATTGTTCCGGCATGCCCATATAGGCCAATGTTCCCAACATGTAATCCCATTCCAGGGAGTCAAAGGCTTTGGTGGCATCCAAGAAGGTCGCCACCGCAGCACATTTGGGGTCTATATCCTGAAGGATCGCAAGTAGGGTCCGGAGGTTATGTGAGGTGGCCCTGTTAGGGACAAACCCTGCCTGGTCGGGAAGCACAATTTTCTCAAGAAGGAGATTCAGACTGGTGGCCAACACCTTGGCCAGAATCTTGGTGTCACTATTCAGTAGTGACAGGGAACGGTAGGAGTCACATTGGTCAGGAGCTTTCCCGGGCTTGAGCAAGGACAGTATATGCGCTTCTCTCATGGTGCCTGGGAAGTACGCCCTCTTCCAGCGCTTCATAGTATACTGCCTTGAGGATAGGAGCTAGGATATGGATATAGGTTTTATAGAAGTCAATGGGGATACCATCCGACCCCGGACATTTACCTGACTTCATGCTCATGATGGCGTCTTTGATTTCGTCCACCTCGAGTTCTAGCGCTAAGAACTTTTGTAATGCTGTTTGCCTACGTGAAGTGTAGAGGTCCTTGTAGTAGTTTGTCAGGATGTCCATCTGTCCCGGCAGTGATCTGCATGTGTCTCCCTGGGCATTCCGTAGCTCAGTCACATAATTTTGGAAGCGCGGGGGCCGCATTTCCCCAGCCAGCGCGCGCCCCGGTCTGTCGCCCTCTCCATAACGTCTGGCTCCACCCTGCTTACTCCGGAATCTACATTCTCGGTCAGCTTCCTCATTGTATGTCGTCAGTTTCTCCCGTATGCATGCATGAATAGGCCCTGGGTCCACACTGTTAGCAGCCACCCGTTCCAGAGCCTTAAGGTCTGTTTCCAGAGTGTGTAGTGTTCTGCGGAGATCCCTCAGAATACCGCCCCCCTTGGAAATGCACCACCCCCTGACAGTCACCTTAAAAGCCTCCCAAACGGTGGTGAGGCTCTCTACCGAGCCAGTATTTCTAGGGAAGAAGTCCGTCATTTCCTGTTCTAAGTCCATCCTAAAGGCGGTGTCTTGTTAGTGTGTGGGATTCAAACGCCAGCTCAGATAGGGAGTGAGGTCCACAGGGATCACCAGGGAGATCTTCACAGGGGAATGGTCCGAGTAGGTTCTAGCCATGTGCGCTGCCCCCTTAAGCCAGTGCGCCATGCCCTTCACCAGGAACAGATAGTCCAATCGGGCCCAGGAGTTATGGACGGAAGAGTGATGTGTCCTCTCCCTTTGTGTCCTGTGAAGTGAGCGCCATGCGTCAACCAAGCCCTCCTCCTCCACTACATCCCGTAGGGTCCGCTGCGATGTGGTGTGGTGCAGTGAAGTTGCGTGTGATCGGTCCCATGTAGGATTAACAACAGTGTTGAAGTCTCCTCCCCATACAAGATATCTGCAGCCTAGGGTTCTGATTTTACCTCTGAGTAAGTGAAGATAATGAGGATCGTCAACATTTGGCCCATAGTAGTTCACCAGTACAATATCGTGTGCTTGTAGCGTCCCCCACAAAATGCAGTACCGCCCCTCTGGATCCGACTCCCTCCCTCCCTCCCTCCCTCCCTCCCTCTACAAATCTTACCCCTCGCTTAACCAGGATAGCCACCCCGCGGGCATAAGAGGAATATGAGGTGAAACACCTATGAGAGGCCCAGCGTGTTGCAAATCGGGGGGATGTGCCCGTTGCCAAGTGCGTTTCCTGGAGGAAAGCGATATTAGCCTGGTGCCGATCCAAGTACCCTAAAACTTGCCGCCTCTTCCGAGGGTCATTGAGCCCCCGCACGTTCCATGACACAATAGTAAGTCCATCATCTATACCATCCCGTTCACCCGCCATTATCAAAACAGTAAATCAACCTTTGCCAAAGTGAGAGAGCTCCATCCTGTCACTCAATCCATTGCATAAGACAATTTGCATTCACCCGTCCCCCCCCACCCCCTCCCACATCGGCCACCCCAACTCGCCAAAGTAAAGCCCCCCCAACAGATTCCGTAGTACTCAGTGCCTCAGCCATACCTGTAGGCATGTAGATCAATGAAGAAACAAAGAAAAGGTAACTAGTCAAGGGGAACGCTCTCAAATGGGGACCACTAGGGGCTCCCGCCTATTCCACCACACCTCCCTATTTCACCCATCCACAACTCCCTGAAGCACAGGGAGTCAATTTGACGGGATGGAGGCAGGCTGCCAGGAGCATATTAGTGCCTGCAAGTCAATTAACATGGTTATACATCACCAGTCTGTCGATCGTCATAGTGCCACCTTGGCGTATCCCAGCCCTTAATCTCAGCAATGCTCCTATCAGGAAGGGTCCGATAAGGGTGAGTGAGAGCACGAGCGGCACCTTGCGGCCGCTTCTCGAGAGGATGATCTTCTGTCTTGTTTAAGGAATTCTTCGGCTTGTTGAGGAGTCTGAAGTATGTGTTGGCGCCCTCGATGATGGATCCGCAGTCTAGCCGGGTATAGCATTGCATATTGGATGCTACGGGATTGAAGTTGTTTCTTTACGGCGAGGAACTTTCGTCGCACATCCTGAACCGTTTGGGTGAAGTCGGGGTAAAATGATAGGATGGTGTTCTCAAATTTAACTTCACCCTTCTCCCTTGCCAGCCGCAGCAGTGTGTCCCTGTCCTGGTAATTAAGGAACCTCATGATGATTGGTCGCGGCGGTGCTCCCGGAGGGGGTCGCTGCGCTAAGGAGCGGTGCGCCCTCTCAATGACTAGCTGCGCAGAGAAAGAGTCCTTCCCAAACGGTTCTAGCAGTAGGTGTTCCATATACTCTTCCAGGCGGCCCGTGTTGGTCGTCTCGGCCAGGCCTAGCATGCGGACGTTATTTCTGCAAGAGCGCGCTTCCAATTCCTCATTTCTGTCAGCTACGAGTTTCAGTACTCTGTCCATTTGTGCCATTTGCTTCCTGTTAGTAGTTGCGCCATCCTCCAGATCCGACACTCTCTGTTCCACCTCCTTAATCCGAACTTCATGCCCATCCAGTTTCGCGACCACGTTATCCAGACGGAGGTTCATGGAGTCTATTTGGTTGTCTATGGAGGTGAGGCTTTGCTGCATACTGACTAGGAGGCTTTTCCAGTCTGCATCACGCGTGTCTGGCCGGTCGTCCCCTCCCTTGGTTGGGATGTTGCTCCCGGTGTTTTGCGAGTGTCAAATGGAAGCTTGGATTGCCTGGGTTCCGTCTTGCCCATCGTGTCGTGGGTCTAGGATGTCTGCAGCAATCTGGCAAGGAGGGATGCCCAAGACGAACCACTATTGCGCCCGTCCACGTCGTTGCAAGCAAGGGGAAGGTGAGGGATGACAATCCAGCCTCTGGAGACCGGAGGGCAGGATCACAGTAGCTAAGGCTTCCTACTAAGCTTGCCCGGGTGTTTCCTACCCCTCCAGCAGCGTGCAGCTTTACCAGCGTCCTCCTATCCGCATAAGCATTTGTTCAATGTTGAAGGATGGCAGGGATATGTGCAGTAATAGCAGATGGCGTAACTGTGCCGCCTTCTGGAGCATCGCCTATCTCCTCCCCACCGCAAAGTGTTTCCACATGAAGGGGCTCACAGCCTCCAGCAGAGTAGTATTGCGCCTTAAGAGAGTGTAGCGACGCCCCTACTTACAATGGCGATATGGAGCAAGACCCTCGCAGTCTCCATCACCACTGTGCCTTATTAATCCAGGGCAAGTAGCGCTTATGGCGTGCGCTCCCCCAGATATGTTGACAAAACTTCTCCTGGGCCGCTGTCAAATAATTGAAACAAGCAGCTACTAGCTCAATACTGATTCTAGACTTCCAATAATGTAATATTTTTAAATATAGACTCAAAGTTCATTTCTGCTTTTATTCCGCAGGCTCTCTAAGTACTGTTAACCTGACAACAGATTTTTTTCAAGGATATCATGCCCCCTTTGTTATGGTTTCTAGTCACTGTAAGTGGAATAAACATTAACTCGTCTTCCTGTTACATGACATTTGTCTTTGAGCCACCACTGTACTGTCCCTTCTTATTTCTGAAACAGACAATTCCTCAAACTGCTAATATGTAGAAACACAGAATAATTGCTTCTTAAACGAGCTCATATACACTTTTTAAATTTGGAAATAAATTAAAGCTCCACAAGGTGGCAGTGTTGTAGAAGATTTGATGCTGAAACGTGATTCACTTCAATTAAAGGTAAAATGTCACGTACATTGGTTCTGGCATAAAGTTGAATGTGTTCCGAACTCTCGGGCTAACTCTCATTCCACAAGATTTATGCAGATGGTCTCGCCTGCCGTCTAAGGCTCACCCGGCCTGCGAGGTGAAAATTGCGGCCCCTCACCTCATTCCGTCCTCCCGCTGCCAGCACCGGCTGTCGGTGGTGCTCCAGGCCTAGTTTACGGGCAGGGAATCTGCACGTGGGCCCCGGTGTCCTTGTCTGGCCCAGTCGCAGCTCCCCCTCCCCAGCAGGGCCTCCGGCGATGGTTTTGCGCGTTGCTGGGGCAGCGCTGGCCTCGCACCGATTAATTGCAAGGCTTCAGAGGGCAGGTGACATGCAGAGCCCAGCGGAGGTTTCTGGCGGCTTTTTCCCGGTGCAGAGCAGGCTCACGGTGTTTCCTCCGGTCGGCCGGCCTACTCCTCCCCGGCCTCGCGTAGTTCAGCCGGCCGTCCTGGTGCTCCGCCCTCTAACCTGTCCCTGCCGTACGGACGGCTTCTCTGCCGATTTTTGGCGCGGCGTGGCAGCTTCGGGGCTGGAAAGTCGCCCACGGCAGCAGCGCGTCTTCAGGCATGCATTTGTGGTGGTTTTCAGCCGATCGTGCCAGGCAGGATGAGGATTTTGTATGACTTTACTCCTGGCTCGGCAGGAGCTCTACGCGAAGGCGGCCATCACCGTCCAGCACCACCTAGCGCCTCTCAGCAAATCAAATGTTGTTGGATCATAAGACAGACCTCGGGTCTCAAGCCTAGAACAAACTTAGAAACAAACTGTCCCATGTCCTTAGGGTCCATTACATCTAACCCACTGTACTGCTTAAAAATGTGCAGAAGTCTCTCATAATACTCATGCACCGTCTCTTTAGGCTCCTGAACCATCCGATCTATCTTCACCCAGTCAATGTCCTGTGGTGGTACTTTATATTTCAGCCATGTAATCACCTGTTCGTACTTTTTCATAACTAAAGGTGATGGTCCATTTGTGGCAGCATCTCTATCTGGCTCAGAGGTGGGCCATTCGATAGCAACCTTGCATGTTACCCACAAATCTCCCGGAACCACAATGTCAAACAGAGTGTTCATGTCAATCCACAGCACTTTATAGATCTTGACGAACCTCTCTACCTGTTTGTACCACTCGACAGGGCTCTCTCTCAGCTTTAGGAAATCATTCGTAAATGCAGCCAAATCACCCCAACTCCAGGGCACATGTACATAGCCTCCATTGGCCACCTCCCATAAAGGGTATGCTCCAATTCCTACCATTCCTCCTTCTGGAAGAGGGGTCTCTGCCACACTCCTTCTAACACTCTTTTTCTTGACCACCTTTCTTCCCATTTGTCAACTCTGCTCCAGGCCTGTATCCCTATAATCAGTTTTCTAATGTGAGTCTTTAGTCCTATCACCCTTTTCTCTTCTAGATCCCGATCAGTATATTGCAGTCTGTGATTACCCTGCAACATCTTTGTCCTAGACAAGTCCACGTCATATTTGTTCGCCAATTCAGTCAACTTCTCGTGGGCCGACCAAGCTTTCCATGTCACATCCTTCGCTACAAACAGCAACTCATCTGGCTCATAAAGTTCCACTCTCTCTAAAGGCAAATTTCCCCCCACTATTTCATCCACCTCTGCTTTCAGTCGCATCACATCCAGTCTCTTTCCCTTTATTGCTGCCGTCAGAATACCTCGACTAGATGCATCACTCGATTCTCTACAAGCACTGTCTTGTTCCCTGCACCTGTTTGCCTCAGATGCGCCTCTGAAAGCCGTCCTGTTCTCTGCACTCTCATGGACCCAGTCCTCTCTTGACCTGTCATTCTGAGCTCCTTCAACTGTCTCCCATGTTCTTAAATCTGCCCTCAGTTCCCCAAGAGATTTTGGCCTTGGTTCCCTTAGATCCATCGGCCCTCTTGACGAGTCTGCCGTAGCTGGTAACGGGGTACTCGATTCCACAGGCCTCGACATTGGACTCAATCCACCCATCACTTAATTCCTACCAAAGCTAGTACTCCCTTCTATCCCTATCTGTGGTGGATTTCCACTTCTCATCTGCTCTGGATTGTACACTGACACCATGGGACCGATGGTAACCGGTAGTGTAAGAGCATCTGGCAACCTCTGAGAACTCATACTTTCTGCATTCTACATTTCCCCCATTGAGAGCTTTCCCACTACTTCAGTATTAGGTGGAGCTTGCGGTACCCTAGCGCTTTCTGTCGGGACTGATTTCTCCCCCTCTGCCTCTGGATTGTACGGAGGTGGTCTCTCAGATAACATCCTTTCTATCAAGCTGTCAACGTTCTTTTTCTGCGGGTCTCCTGTCTAAACTAACAGCGGATACAATTTGTCTCCCTCAATCGTCTGTACTCCCCACCTCTTTTCCAATGCATCCCACCTCGCATCTTGGAATGCCCTAACTGATCTTTTCAATCTTTCCTGTCGCCTGTCCCTGTTCCTTTCGTGTGCCGCCCTGATCCATGCATTCAATGCCTCAAACTGTGTTGGTCTAGGTAAAGGTCGCAAAGAAGCCATAATCGATTTCAACTGATATAACACTTCCAATCTAAAACTTCCGTATCTAGGAAAGGTCAACTCTTCATTTCGTTCAGTCATCTTGCACCAGTTTTCAAGCCACAATATAGTATGCAACCCCACATTTGTAGCCATGTAATGGGCTGGAGTATCCTCGGGCGGAGCCTCTTCCCCCCCCCCCATGCTCTAACTTCTTTTCTTTTCTGAACAAATCTCACAAAACTCTAAAACATTTCATGATGAAAACCCAACGTTTCTCCTTTCGCAGCGCTGTTTTACTTCCTGATGACAATCCACCAATCCCAGCGCAGCTTCACACCAACCGCCCTATCACAGCGCAGCACCTTTTGACGTCACTCGCCTCCACTTTCCACAGCAGTTCCCCTCCTTTACAGTTCGTCTCTCACTCACACACACGTCCCAATTATACATTGAAAAGATCACTTACGACCAAGCAATCACTGCGCTGACTATATGTCCACAGTCTGACTGTACGTCCACAGTCGCGTAATTGTCACCGAACTGGCAACTGTCTGTCCACGAAACGACCGGACAATCACCTCAACTGATAGGTTACAAACACACAGCAACTCACGACCAGCGTCAGTTACTCACGCACTCACACATTTGTTCCCCCTATCTCGGTACAGCGGGCAATCGATGGTACATCACGATCCCCTGAACAATGGTCGATAATTACTATGGGTGTACCGTACACCCGACCCACTTAAGCTACTCCTTGAGCCTAAGATTTTCCCGGGCTGCGCACACTCACAGCCTGATCTCCTTTCATACAACAGGCATTCCAACTCCTCAAGACATTACAACACAACACAACATATAAACACCGCAATCTAACAACATATAACCCTATTCATACTCACTCTCCCACAAACTGCTGCTTTTCGCCGCACCGTCACTCTCCGTCAGTTTCCATGAAATGCCGTCTTCCGCCAACAATCCACTGGGCACTCATCGCTTAATTTCTATGGGCCTTGGGAAATCCTTATCCTAATCTAGATCTTCCCTCGCTCTAGAAGGGAACCATCCTCTGCTACCAACTGGGGAAGCTGGGATTCTCATCTAGATTTTATCTTACCAAACTCGAGAATCCCAGGTGAGGTCGACTGGACCTTTTTACCTGCCTAGGAGCGTAGAGGGAAGATTTTTCAAACACATGACTTTAAATCACTCTAAACCCAAAATCGAATTCAAGATAAAGAACCACCGACTACGAACTCAGTTAAAAATGTATTACAAAGCCAAGAATAACTGAACATACAGACACCTCAGCAAGAGATTCAGAAAATAAACCGGCACTAATACAAACATAATCCTAGGCAGAAGTCTCAGTCGACTTAGAATAAAAATTAAAGTCAATTCAAGAAGCATTAGGCATGCTATGATCGACAATGCAGGAAGTCTGGACTGCATTTACAGAAAGGAAAATAATTTGGTTAGACTGTCCCTACACTAACGCTAAAGTGACATCCCTACTTAACATCGCACCCAGGCAAGAATAAAGGTGTTAGCAGTGAAGACTTCCTAAGAAATACACTAACTTTTCAATGAGTAGCCTCAGCTACCGAGCTCGTTCTAAGATGCTCCTTCCTACACCTTACTCTGCCTTAAGTTTCCCAACTCTCTATATCCTGCCTTTCCCAAAGCCCAATCTCTGGCTCTGTCTACTCCTCTCTGTCTACCAGCCTGCTCTCCACTAAAATCTGCTCAATTCTGCCCTCCACCCGCGTGGTGCTGTCCCTAATACAAAACCCCCAAAACAGTCAACACGCCCCAAAGCTCACCCCTCTGGCAGGTACAGGTCCACGGATTTTTCCAGCATGGCACCTCTCCACCGAGCGTCCGTTGGGGTATACTTGGGTCCCAGGCACCTTCTCCGCCAAATGTTGCAGATGCACATTCCATTTGCATTTACTCGTCCTCACTCCTACCGGCCTAACTTCTAAACAATGGAACATTCTACCTAACGAGCTTTGTGGCCTTGCACATGCAGGCCGAAATACGTGAAAAGCAACATTGCACACATTCGAAGTTACAATTCAAATTCGCCGAGGACAGCCTTTCCCAGGAGAGAGAAAATCATTTCTTTTCGACTAAGGCTAAACAAAGAATTACAGTTAGGCCTCTACTGGCTTCATCATATCCCAGACCTGTGCACGTTTAAATGCATTTTTAACATGGCATGACATTACATTTCATCACTTTAAGGCATTAATTCTATTTTCAATGTAAGCAGCGTATCTCTCATGTTAAAAGCCTATGTTAATTCACTTATTAACATCTACGTGTGTACTTCAATAAAGCACATCATTCCTAATACGACATTTCACATCTGATTACATTTCTACATTATGCAAAACATTATTTCTAGTTAAGGCACTACATTAGTTTGTAATTAGCTGTAACACATTACTACATATTGCACTGATCCCCGGCCTAATGTTACATTTCTAAACCCATGCATTAGTAAGATCCTCTAAATGTGCGGGTGCTGACTACGGGTGAATATGATGCACCCCTACAATTTTCAAAATAACATGGCGCTCTCTCAGTCCATACCTTGCTGGACTTCCCCAGGTGTCTAGTTTTCAGAGATGTGTAGGTTTGGTAATTTCCAAAGATGGCCGCCGAGCCTGGGGGCAAACCCACGTGACTCCCCTTGCAAAACCAGATTGTTTTCTGATAGGTCATTTTGATATCTCCTCAATACGTTTTGGGCCCTTGCCTATCGTGGGTACTTGAGGCACCCACATGAATGAGGTACCATTTTTATCAGAAGACCAGGGGTAACGCTGGGTGGTAGGAAATATGTGGATCTACGCAGATTCCAGACTTTCCACTACAGAAATGTGAGGAGCCAGACACATCACCCCATTCTGGATTCTCCTGGGTGTCCAGTTTTCAAAAATCAATATGTTTACTAGGTTTCCCTAGGTGTCTGCAGAGCTAGGGTTCAAAATCTACAGCTTGGCACTTTGCAAAAAAATGTGGTGTCCACGTTGTGCGTTGGGCCGTTTCCTGTCGCTGGCACTTGGCTTACCCATACAAGTGAGTACCATTTTTCTCGGAAGACTTTGGGGAATGCGGGACTGGTGAAATTTTGTGGATCCACGCAGATTCCAGAACCTCCCACCACAGAAATGTGAGGAAAATGTGTTTTTTGACAAAGTTTTAGGTTTGCAAGGGATTCTGGGTAACAGAACCTGGTGAGAGCCAGACAAGTCATCCCATCCTAGATTCCCATGGGTGTCTAGTTTTCAAAAATATATAGGTTTGCTAAGTTTCCTTAGGTCCCGGCAGAGCTAGGGTTCAAAATCTACAGTTAGGCACTTTGCAAAAAAAGCGTCCGTTTTCACTATGGAAATGTAGTGTGTCCATGTTGTATCCATGTTGCATTTTGGGCCGTTTCCTGTCACAGGCACTAGGCCTACCCACATTATTGAGGTACCAATTTTCATGGACGTCTTTGGGGAATGTGGGGTGGGTGGAATTTTGTGGATTCACGCAGATTCCAGAACTTTCCTCCACAGAAATATGAGGAAAATGTGTTTTTGGGGACACATTTTGAGGTTTGCAAGGTATTATGGGTAACAGAACCTGGTGAAAGCCAGACAAGTCACCCTATTCTGGATTCCCCTGGGTGTCTAGTTTCCAAAAATGTATAGGTTTGCTAGGTTTCCTTAGGTGCATGCAGAGCTAGGGTTCAAAATCTACAGCTAGGCACTTTGCAAAAAAAGGGTCAGTTTTCACAGTGAAAATGTGGTGTGTCCATGTTGCGTTTTGGGTCTTTTCCTGTTGCGGGCCCTAGGCCCGCAACAGAGAGGTACCATTTTTCTTGCAAGACTTTTGGGAATCGGTGGGAGGTAGAATTTTGTGGATCCACACAGATTCCAGAACTTTCCGTCACAGAAATGTGAGGAAAATGTGTTTTTTTGACTGATTTTGAGGTTTGCAAGGGATTCTGAGTAACTGAGCCTGGTGAAAGCCAGACAAGTCAACCCATCCTGGATTTTCCTGGGTGTCTAGTTTTCAAAAATGTATAGGTTTGCTAGGTTTCCCTAGGTGCCGGCAGAGCTTGGCTTCAAAATCTACAGCTAGGCACTTTACAAAAAAAGGGTCAGTTTTCACTGTGAAAATGTGGTGTGTCCACGTTGCGTTTTGGACCTTTTCCTGTCATGGGCACTATGCCTACCCAGACAAGTGAGATACCATTTTTCTTGGACGTGTTTCGGGAATGCGGGGTGGGAGAAATTTTGTGGATCCACATAGATTCCAAAACTTTCCACCACAGAAATGTGAGGAAAATGTGTTTTTTGACTGATTTTGAGGTTTGCAAGGGATTCTGAGTAACAGAACCTGGTGAGAGCCACACAAGTCACCCCATCCTGGATTCCCCTGGGTGTCTAGTTTTCAAAAATGTATAGGTTTGCTAGGTTTCCCTAGGTGCCGGCAGAGCTAGGGTTCAAAATCACAGCTAGGCACTTTGCAAAAAAAGGGTCTGTTTTCACTGTGAAAATGTGGTGTGTCCACGTTGCATTTTGGGCTGTTTCTTGTTGCGGCCAATACACCTACCCACACAAGTGAGGTATCATTTTTATTGGGAGACTTAGGGGAACACAAAATTGTGGAGCAACTGTTATTATCTATTGACTTTCAATGCATTTCTGCCTTCCAAATGTAAGACAATGTGTAAAAAATAAGTCACTTTGAAAAATGACCTATAATTCACATGCTGGTATGGGTACCCACAATTTCAGAGATGTGCAAATAGCTACTGTTTCTAAACTCTATATTTTGTTCCTATTTCAGTAATACATAGGTGACTTTCATACCGATTTTCCCTGTTTATATTTTTCCAAATAAATTGCTATATACCTGGTACACAATAAAAAGACGCTGCTCAGTTATTGGCTCTGGGTTCGTCTGGTTCTTGGTGAACCTACAAGTCCTATATCTCCCCACAACCAGAAAGGTCCAGCGGATGTAGCGTATATTGCTTTCAAACATCTGTCATACTTAGTAGAAGTTACAGGTGAAAACATTGGCACAAATTACTGTTTTTTTAAAACTTATTTTCATCATCATAATTTATTTATTTTGGTGTATACACCATAAAAGAACAAGCACATATAAATTTAAACAATGCTAAAACAGTTTACAAAAGCTAAAAGTCAGTATAAAAACAATTTTGAATTAAAAATACATTTGAAATTTAAAACAGTGAGAAGGTTAATCATAAAGCTTAGTCCATGGTTAAAGTTTAAGAAATGTCATCCTGTCCCACCACATGGAACTTAGAAAACGCAATACCGAGTAGACAATAAAAAGTTCAGTATTATATTTTAGGAGCCTGAATGCTTCTTTACAGTGTGTTGTGCCAAAGTTCCTACACAACTGGATCAACCATCTGTGCATAATGTTGTGGTAACCCTGGCAAAAGAATACATGGAGTTATTTTCAATTTTTTCTATTTTCAACTGTTAGTTTCTATACGAAAACCTTGAAGGATCTAGACAAATGACCCCTTGCTGAATTCAAAATGTTGTCTACTTTTCAAAAATGTATAGCTTTCATACCCATTTTTACCATTAACTGGCAGGAGGTTGAAAGCACAAAAAATAGCAAAAATAGGCTATGTCCCAGAAAAATGCCAAAACTGTGTAACAAAATGTGGTTTTCTGACAAAAGTTTACTTGTCCGTGTAAGCTGGGAAGATGGTCATTTTAGCACTACAACCCCTTTGTTGATACCATATGCAGGGAAAAAATAGATGCTTTCATCTATAGTCCTCCCCCCCCAAAAAAAAAATGTTGCTGTATTTTGGCTAATTTCTGGGTCCCCTCCAGGGGAAGCCACAAACCCTGAGTACCTTTAGAATCCATGTGATGTTGAAAGAAAAGGACGCAAATTTGTCATGAATAGTTTAGGTGGTCAAAAAGTTACAGGGGCCTAAGCGCGAACTACCTCAAATAGGCAAAAAAAAGGCTTAGCAGGGGGGGGGGCGGGGGGGAGGCCTAGCAGCAAAGGGGTTAAGGCACTCTGACCGCTGACTATTCAGATATAAATAAAACTCCTTCCTTAATTCCAAAAGAAGCACTCTCTGGAAGCAGGAATGAAACATTAACAATACTCATAGCATGACACAAGAAAAGTAAAACTTCTCCTGGTGTTAGCAGAGGCCCAGAGCATGTTTACTTTAAAGAATTAGTAACAAAATGTTTTGCGGACAGCAGCACTGTTAAGACAGACTTAAAAACACACCACTGTGTTACTGGGCCATGTGGTGGGACGTCTAGCAAAACGAGGCCAAGCTGTCAGAGCTGCCTTTCCTAAAACTGAGGAATGACGCTCGAGTCCTCTGCTTGTCAGGGTTCAGTACTGACTACCCGCCGCAAGAGGGCACCAGAGACTTTCAGCACAGCACATGAATCTTGGGCGTAGAGCCAAAGAATCACTTGCTGTGCTGAAAGTCTCTGGTTTGCAGTACCAGATCTGTGCCAGGAGAGGCGCTAAAGAAGAGCAGCACGTGCCTTTGCTGTCTCTATTCTCTCACAGAGGCGAGACTGCCTGACTGAGCGCAGTAGCTCCAATACGTCACGTTAGAGGTTTGAATGCCGCGCTACGATTGGCTGTCGCTATGGAGACGAGAGGCGCAGGTGAGCCTCCCCCCATATTGTTTTGATGGAAGTTTCAGGTTGCGGAGGGGTTTGGGGCATTTGTAAGGCTTTGGGGCGGGGAGTAACCTTGCGCAGCTAGGCCGGACGGCACCTGCAGCTTGGCTGTGCGTGATGTGGGAAATTTGTGACGGGCAGGGTTCTTGTAGCAAGAGAAGCACAGACCAAATTGCAGGATAGAGTGTATAGTTTTTTTTTATTTCAAATGATTTTATTGAGAAAAATGTTAACAACACAGAAGAAGGTGGGAATAGGACAACGAGGTAGTAGGTAGCCTGTGCATATTGCACAACAAACAACGTCCATATATTATAACACACGCGGTGTATATAGCAGGATAGACTGAATGCATACTGGAAGAGTGCATATAGTAAGGACAATAAGGGGGGCATGTGCACATGGAGTGACAGACTAACACGATGCATGTACCAACCATCTTTAAACGTGTATGTTGCAGTACAGCTATTGTGCATTTCGCAGATACGGTGTATAGAGTAGAACATGCGGCTTGTATAGTTCATTTGATTATGCATTTAACCGGGCACGCAGAATACCTATATCAGGGCAGGCAGGGTGCATAGAATAGAGTAAAACAGTACATACAGCATTACAGATAATGCTTTCAAGCATGATCACAGCAGGACATCTAAACTTTACTGAATTCAGTGTTTGTGGAATTATAGACTATACATACACTGAACATAACAGCAGAAAATCTTAACATAACAGCAGAAAATCTTAACATAACAGCAGAAAATATGTATTTATACGGAGCAGACGCACGGTGATATAATAAACATGCGACCTGTAGGTGAGATAGTGAATATAAATAAAGATATGGGGGCATAGGCAAATGGTACACATATATATACATATATATATACATATATATATATATATATATATATATATATATATATATATATATATATATATATATATATATATATATATATATATATATTTTTTTTTTTTCTTTAAGGCTGACATATTTGATACTTTCATTAAAAAAGGCCAAAAGTGACAGGATGTATCTATGGTTCAGCACTGGCTGGCGCGGAGTGTTTAAAGTAAAGTGGGACATTACAGGGGGAGAAATACACTATATAGTAGGGCAGATAGGCTGCCTTGCAGTGGGACACTGTGACTGCTTCCCTTACTTTGCAGCAATGTGCGCAGCGACTGCCTCCTGAAAGGGCAGTCAATGATCCCTGGGTGGATTAAGACCCCTCCCCCCATGACCAAGGGACAGAGGCCAGCTCTGCGAGTGAGCAGCCTGCGCCAGGAAGCTGAGAGCAGGCAGAGGCAGTGCAGCCAGGCAGTAGCCAGCTGGCTAACCGAGGAGCAAGCCAGGCGGAGAGCCTCAGGGCACAACCAGGAAGAGGACAGACAGCCTGCAGCTGACTAACCGAGGAGCAAGCCCCAGGGCACAACCAGGAAGAGGACAGACAGCCTGCTGCCCAACGCAGCACAGGAGTACTCCCGCAGTGTCCAGGGTGCTGAGAGCGACGGAGGCGACATCGGAACGGGGAAGGACACAGGGACTCGGTCGGAAAGAGGGACTCCGGCTCGATCGGCAGGGCGGCCCGGGGCAGAAAGCCTCTCTTGAGGGCGCACTCTGTCCGGGGACAGAGCAACTCAGTCTGGGGGGACAGTCTCCGGTTGAGACGGGTGCCTCATCTCGTGCTGATACCCCTGATAGTGGAGGATGCAAAGGGAGGATCCGGCACTGTAAGGTAGGCATTTATCACTTTTCATCCTCGGTGCTCCCGCGTGCTAAGCGCATAGACAAAGGCGCCGCACAAGTTAAAGTAATGAAGACATATGTTTTATTCCCGCAACAGTTCTCTCATGTAACGTAACTGGTTCTATTGTACAGTGCTCTGACACCTTCGGGTAAAGTCCGCGCTCTATAAAAATGCATTAAATAAATAAATCGAATAAATAAAAACTCTGCTTTGGATACAACAGCACATTGAGCCTCTCGGGTACAGGTGGGTGTGGTGGTAGAATTGTTTCCCGAAGGCTACAAAGTGATCTCTCCAGACAGACTCGTGTTTTTTCTTCTTCTTCTTGGAGTCCTTAGAAAACAACTGGTGATGGCACCTCGTACCTGGATACTTAGTGTAAGCCCAGGAAGCGTTTCTGCCTCCCAACTTTATTTAGAGGTGCAAATACATTACACCGAACTGTCACCCACGGGTGGCTATTGTATAATATGAAAACAGTTAGCAGTGTTAACTGGTGGGGTGGGAAATGCAGCCACATCTAGTGCAGAATCATAACAAATAAATATATATCAACACATATCCATATTAATGTAGCTAAACATCTCAATCAAATGTTTTTATTTAGTAACTCCCTCGCTGGTTTAATATTGGATGTGGCAAACGACAATCCAGACTTTTCAAAGTCCGTTTAAAGCTCTGGGGTCTCCACGTGCTCCTAGTTCGCCTCGTTTGATTGGCTGAAATCTTGGCACCGCGCACCCCCTGGGTACTGTCCCTGCTTCCCTACGCCATACAGCGAGCCAAAGCCCCTCGCTCGCATTTTCAACAAGCCTTTGTAATGCAACAAAGTCTCGCAATTACGCGAGCTTGAGCTCTTGGCATTGCAAATGACAATGCCTTTTGTTTATGTTCTGGTTTTTGAAACATAAATATAAGGCATTGTCATTTACCATGCCAATAGCTTAAACTCGCGTAAATGCCAGTCAGTCAAGTTTATTTGTTTGATTATTTAAAATCTTACAAAAATGCTTAAAATATCACCAAGTATAAAAAATGTAAAATTATATACATGATTTTTCTAATATCGCATAGTTAATAAAATACAAAAATATTCTCATCAAGTTTTTTACCAATAACACATAACATTTTTACAAATGCGGAGTTCATTAATACGTCTTTAGGGTTTAGGCATGCCATCAAAGCTTGTTTACATGTCGTTACTCCACGAGCATTGAATAGTCTCTTAAGGGTGATTTTCCTTTCAACTTCTAACGCGTAAATGCGAGACCTATTGCATTGCAAATGCTTGTTTTATTTACAAGAGATTTCTCATGCACAGTGCAATCGAACTCTAATAATAGCAAAAATAGGCCTCTGCAAAAGTTGTGCGGTGATGCCAGACCTAATGAAGATTGGCTTATACATGTCCTCTGAGGTTAGTACACCGAAGGCAGGGCTTGAGTCGGGGTTCCACGTGGGTGGAAGGCGTCCCCCCACTTCTTTCACAGGGTGGATGACGTCCACCCTGCCAAGAAGGTGAGCCCCACTGAAAAAGATGCTGATTTCGTACCGGGGTAATTTCCAAACACCTGGACACATTCAGCAGCGCCTGCAGGTTGTTGTCTGCTTTCCATCACAACAACGTGCAGGCGGGGACGGGGCTCTCTTATTTCTGACTCCTGCTGGGATGCTCTGCCATAACAAAGGCCGAGTCTCAGGGGTCCTCAAGCCTCCTTTTGTTGGAGTTTCCTGGCTGGCAGCAGTTAGGAGCCTCACACCTGATGCAACTGCAGCAAAGGGGAAACAAAGGCTCGCACCTTGTTAGCACCTCACATATACTTAGGAGAGGCAGCTTTTCACTTTGTTCAGGCTCTGTTTATTGATTTGCGTGCACTGTTAGAACATCAGATGTGTTGGTCTTTCCCAGTATTTGCACAAACTAAATTGCATTTATATACGCTTATTAACCTTGAGGAGGCTTTGTAATAATTTAAATAATCACTATTTCTTTTAAAGCACTATGGCTAGAGAAAGCTTAATGCTGACAAAAGGTAACATTGGTTTATGTGAAGTTTACAAAAGTGTGAATCTTCTGCCTAAATCAGGAGGGTTTGCAAGTATACTCGAAATGTGATCAAATGTACTCATGATACACCTGCTAAACATATATGTGAGGGCTTAAGATCTGAGATCACTTCTTGTGATGCCAGTTCCTGTGATGTCACGTGCTGTGATGTCACAACGCCATGATGTCACACGCTGCAATGCCACACCCTGCGATGCCACTTGCATACTGATTAACTAGGTGAGTCCCCCCACTTCTTTTTTAGGACTTGTGCTCTGACCGTAGGGTTATTGTGAGACACAAGGCTTATTGAAATGCCATACACCCCAAGTAGCACAAACATAGTCATATTGAGAGCTTAAATTCTCACAATGCATTTTCAAGAATGTTTAAAAATTAAATTAAAATAAACACCACTCTATAAGATAACCTGAGTGGGTTGCACTGGGGTGGATCACAGACTGTCCACGAAAAAGACAGAAATTGCTGTCCTACATGGCGAAATCGGATACAGCGAGTTGCGTTTTTGTTACACTAAACAGCTCACCTGGTTTGACACCTTAATTCACATATTATCATTCCTTACATCGCAGCCCCCTGTTTCAGTGACAGGCACATTCCATGGATCAGGAGACATGAAATAATACGGCATAGGGGGAGATTCCGAAGGACACAAAAGAAGAAATAAAAAGCATTTGCAATGCAATAGGACACACATTTAATATCCATGAAAAAGAAAAAAACAGCAGTAATAGAGAAGAGTTGGGCCTACAATTTTTTTTTAAAGTGACACCTTAAAAAAAGATTGTTTTTGAATGGAGCAACTGGTGAGCATCAGGTAGACTATAAATATATATAAATATAAATGTCTGCCTCCACGCATCTCTTCTTGTAGGCCTTTTTACGGCAGAATGCTAATTTGCATTCAGCAAATTTTTTAAATTTTATTTTATTTTAAAAGTTTTGTATAGCGCTAGCTAGATCCATAGGTATCAGAGCGCTTCACACACACATTGTGAAAAACAGAAGGGCCCTACATTACCCAGAAGGCTGACAGTAAGTACGCAAATCACGGATAAAGAATACAGCATGAACAATAAATAATTGTGCAAAAAAACAAGGTGATTAGCATAGTCCGTTCACCAACAATCCTTGAATGGGAGACAACTCGGAATATTGAGGTCTATGTTAGTTGACGTAGTTCAGGAAAGTATTTGTTAAGGAGATGGAGTTTGAGGTCCCTTTTGAAACAGGAGAAGGAGGGGTTGCATCTGAGGACCCCAGGGAGAGCGATCCATATCCTGGGAGCGTTGCCAGAAAACGATCGGAAGTGGGTGGTTTTCTTTTTCATTTTTGGTGGAATGAAAAGGAGTGAGTTGGAGCTTCTCAGGGTTCTGGTTTGCCCTGCTCTTACCAGCTTGTTGTTCAGGTAGTTGGGGGCCGGAGACTGGAGGGTTTTGTGTGTGATGCAGGCCAGCTTGTAAATACATCTCCCTTCCATGGGAAGCAATTTGAGGGAGTTGAGAGCTGGAGTGATGTGTTCAAATCTTTTTACTCCAGATACAAGACAAGCGGCCATGTTCAGCACTGCCCTAAGAGGGGCTAGGTGAGCTTTTGGAGTGCCTGTAAGGATGGCGTTCCCGTAGTCGATTTTAGAGGGAACCAGGGACTGAACTACTGTCTTGAAGTCCTCATGGGGCAGAAAAGGTTTCAATTTCTTGAGGTGTTTTAGAGAGAAAAAAGCACTTTTTGCAGAGTTTGTGATGTGGGCCTCCATAGATAGGTTCTTGGCAAGGGTGATGCCTAGAGACTTAACTGAGTCGGATAGAACGAGGGGGCAGTTTAGGGCAACCAGATTCTTGAGCCACTCTTGGATAGGACGATGGTTGCTTTTTGGATAGAATAGGATCAGTTCCGTTTTATCTGGGTTGAGCTTTAAGTGGTTGACGTTGAACCAGGTTTGGATCTCCATTAGAGTGGTATTGAGGTGTTGGGTGTCATCGGGGGACTTGATTTTTAAATAGATTTGGGTGTCATCCTCGTAAAGGTGGTAACTCACTCCAGCTTTTTTCAAGACGATTGTGAGGGGCTCCATGAAGAGATTGAAGAGGGACGGGGAGAGGATCGAGCCTTGTGGTACCCCAAGTGTTACCTTTGTTGGGTTCGAGAGACAGGAGTTGATTTTAATTTGTTGCGAGCGATGCTGGAGGAAAGAGGTGAACCATTTTAGTACAGTGCCATTTATGCCGGAGCGCTTCGACAAGGTCTCCAGAAGAGCTGGATGATTAACCGTGTCGAATGCCGCAGATAGGTCAATAAGGATGAGTAGGCAGGCATCACCGTCATCTAAGGCTTTGCGAATGTCATCCCAGACGTTGAGTATGGCTGTTTCAAAAGACTAACAAAGTACTTTTGTTGGGAAAATGATGTCGATGTTTTCTTTGGTGAGTTTTTTTTTTACCTGAAAGTCACCGTTTGGATAAAAAAATGGTATACAAGGCAAAAGTGGGATGTACCTTCGAGAGATTTCTGGGTAAATAAACTCAAATAGCTCAAAAGTACAAAGAGCGTCCAAAAGACCTGTGGACTGTTGCAACCTTCCCTCTTTTACATCAAGGTTTGAAAACTCTTCTTGGAGGCTCTTGTTGCAACGACTGAAGTGCTTATTTACGCTAGAGTCACGAACGAAACAGTAACCTTCCACAGTAATACCACGGATATAAGTTTTTGGAAACACTGAAAAGAGCAATATCATTACATGTATATATTAAATAAAGGAGGTGACATACACAGCTCTCTAAGGATTTAAAAATATTTATAAAAGTTTTCCTCCGTCTTTCGATTTGCAAAGCACACTCACGTTTAGTTCATTAGGCACAAGCAGCGCAGGTTAGAAGTGTACCACTGACATGCACGTTGAAAACGATTATTAAACGTCAAGAGAAATGCACGTTTGGTGTGCGCTATAGAAGTTACACACATTAAGTTAACTTCCATTCTCACTGCCTTCCGTCCTTTTGCTTGGCATAAATTATCATAAACCTGCTCTTCAAATCTCATGGTGGACGGTTGCAGGGTTGACTGCGAGCACTCCACGGTGTTGTAAGATCACAGTTTCGACAACAAAAGAGAAAATCCTTTGTCAATACAGTATCGCATTTCATAGTGCCTACTACTGTTTTGCTCCGCCCACTCGATGTTTAGAATCATGGCAAACCCGCCCATCAGAGGCGGTCTCTGTTTACATTCGTGCTGCAGGGTCTATACGCGCACGGTGGCCATTTCAGTAATGTATTTGCTACAGCCGCCGCAAAAAGCCTTTGAAAAGGCTAACAAAAGCATGTTCAGTATAAGCAAATCAGAAATGCCCGTGATTGGATAACGTTTAAAAATAGTTGCAAAATAATTGTATTGATGAAACGGTGAACTAAGTATAGTCACGCCCATCTAAAGCTCCCGCCTCCCTTTTCTTTTTGAGCAAAATGCACAGACTTCACGAAAACATTTGTAGAAAAAAAATGTTCTATAGCGCACACCAATTATATTGCAGTGTCACATTTATGTTTTTAACCACTGGGCGACTAAGTGATTTGCTACCTCCGGCGCATTGAACGCAACACTGACCCGGCAACACCAAGCAGCTGCTAATAACAAGCATTTACAATGCAATGGTCTCATCTTTGTTAAAGTTAGAGCTATTGGTATTGCAAATGTTATTTTTTTCATTTATTGTTTTTTTTAAACTGATAAATATATGTTATTGTCATTTACAATTGCAATTGTTAAGCATTAGAGAGTAGTAGAGAGTATTAGCAGTGATTAATGGATAGTAGAAAGTGACTAGTTGATTAATAGAGAGTATACTTGTATAGAGTAGTGTAGGAGTGAGTTGTAGGCAATAGTAGTTAGTGAGTATTGTAGATTAGTGGAGAGTAGTATAGAGTGAGTAGTAGATAGTGTGTAGAGAGCGTGTAGGAGTTAGTGAGTAGTAGAGACCGAGTAGTAGTGAGTAATGAAAATTAGTAGATAGAAATAGATGTAGTGTAGGGAGTTATAGATAGTATATGGAGCAGTATATTTATTTAGTATAGTGAGTAGCGAATGACTTAAAATAGAGTATATATTAGAGAGCAGTAGTTAGTACTTTTTAGTATTAGAGTGTAGTAGAGAGTAGTATAGTAGGAGAGAGTGAGTTTATATCGAGTTTTTATGAAAATACTTTCAAACAAGCATTGCTACACTCCTCTTATGGGCTTCACACTGATTACAATATTTATCAATATTTACCCAGAGGCATACTGCGCGGTATTGTACCAACGTCTAAATAACTCCGATGACCATAATGCATCGGGGCACGGTAATCTGAGCTATTGATACCTCCGACATGTGATGTAACGAATCAACTGTAAATGAAATAGACACTTAGAAGGTCCAAAATGGAAAGGGAGACCAGAAAAGGATGAAATGGCATTAAATGCATAAATCACCCCTGAAAGCCATTAACGCTGACGTGATGGAGCAGAGCCACAACAAAAGTTTTTTGTGAAGTTCGTCAGATTTGAACGTGTGAAAGAAACGCTGCCGGCTTCTCATTCGGACCCGACTGATTCCCAGCATCCAAACACCTGACTGGTAAACCTGTCGATCTGAATTATAAACTCCCAGTCGGGCCCTGTATTTGAATCTTGCCCCTTCACAGCATTTCCCAATGAGGCACCCTTCACGTCTTTATTTTGCAGTCCAACGCGGTGAGGGTGACCGGCCTCACACTGGGTGATCTCAGGAATCACCACTGGTTTTGTCCGCTTAGGACCTTTATGGTGTTCCCTGCCAGTACTTTACCCCTTGTCCTCCTCTATTGGTCTTGTTTTACACATCATTTAACTGAACCAGCAACCAATATAGCTGTAATTTTAGGTAACGTTTACCTCAGAGACCCCTATGGACCCAAGAACACCGCCCCTAAGTGCAACACCACCTCAACACTTGGCTGAACGATGGCAAGAATTTCTTGCTCTGTAAATATGTAATATATAATTGTCCAAGCCTAATCACTGTCAAAATGTAATCCTGAGTGAATTTGCAATTTGTATATATAGAACTCTAAACTCTAGTATATGTAGTAGACCTTTGTATTTACTACCACTCCTATGTGAACTTGGAGTTTATCTGTTTATATCTCTTCCTTGAGTGACTTTACGACTTTTACATTGGCAATTTTTTCAGTTTGTATCTCTTATGTAATCTCATGTAATCCAAAGTCCTCATGCAACGCAACTAGTTATTTTGGAAAGCGCTCTGACACCTTCGGGTAATGTTCGCGCTATATAAAATCGCATTAAATAAAAGAAATAAAATAAACCCCAGCCAGGCGCCCTGGGCCAAAGCCCCTCTTCAGCAATGGCCACCACTAGCACTGAGCCGTTCAGCACATCCTCGTCAGATAGGGCTCCCACTTGACCCCTCCGCGTGGAGCCAGTAACAGTATGTCAGGTGAGCCAGGCATACATAGGCATCTCCTGCAGGCACCACAAGAACAGGCTCCTCCCTGGTAGGCCTCCCACTGAGTACATGGCGTGGGGGCGGATGGTGAATTGTAGTGGGACTGGTTTGGGGCTTAAGGGAATGTTTGGCATGTCACCTCATTTAGAATGCTGTTGTTAAGAATGCTATGATGTATTTGGCGTGTGCGTCCCCGAGGGTTCGATCAGCTGTTGGTGATCGTGATCCGAGGGAACACACTGCTCCGCACCGTGGCTTAAGAAACCTTTGTCTTGAATAAAGAGGAAGACGCACTTCAATCTACCTGTAACTTTCTGGAGTTTCTTCTTTTAACATTTGGCGACGCTGGGAGTTTCTTTTGCCACCTGCAAGTTTCTTGCTGGAACCCGCAGAAGGATCTCTATTCACGGATATTGGGAGGACGGAGAGCATCGCCTGCTGAGGAATTCCTCCTCACATCCTGCAGCCCCTTTCCTCCGCCGCTTGTTCATTGCACCTCCGGCTCCGGCCCTCCTGGCTTTATTTAATTTTAGTTTTACCAGTTCATGGAAGTGCGGGTTTCATTGCCTCTCGTGCCCACTTTCCGCTCACTACTATAACTACACCCTCCTCCCTTTCACCCGCGTCATCCGTTGCTACCGCACCCCTCCCTGGTTCCAATTTTTTTTTTTAGTTTAGTTATAAAAAAAAGATGAGTGCCCAGCAGGTGCTAAACGCTACTGATCAACTCAAGCCTTTTCTTTTTGTACTTCAGCAGAGTTCTTTTTGCTGTTTAAAATGACTGCTGTCGACAATGTTTGAACTGTAACTTAAATTTACAAATACAAAGCCAACAGGGCTTTTGGTGCACCAGGGCGTGTGCGCGAGCATTTTTATATCTCCGCACATTTTCACACATTGGTTGCCATCATGGAGTTATTTTATTGTCTGTGGAAACCTGTTCCAAGATGGCAGTGGGTGCATCATGTCGTGATGATGCTCCAGCAGCGATTTTTTTTTCTTTTTAAGAATGCTTTAGACATAAGCATTAGCAAAGCAATAATAGCCTAACACTGGTATATAAAGTGAGACCTGTTGGGTCTACTAGTACATTTTTTAGAATATACATTTTATTGTTAGGATATTTTTGTTATATTTAACCCAGTGCTAATAAAGCAATCAATGCTTATGCTATATTCTCAAGTATTTATACCAGCATGGGGTTTCTGCTGGAAAGTCAGTGTTGCCTTTTTTGTTTCTGTAGTTCTGAAAGTCAATGTGCCATATACATGTCACTGTGAATGTTGTTATAGACTTCACTTGTTAACTATATCTATTAATTTTAATATTTAACTTTGACCGAGCATAACAGAGCTGTTGTATTATTGTCAGAATCAAGTAACATTTTTGTGAGGCAGGTTGTGAGTTTTGGAATGACTCTTTGAAAAGGCAAGCTGTCACATAGTGAAATGGAAAAAGCTATTTGAGTACAAAGTAAGAAGATTAAATAACCAAAATACTTTTAATGTAAATTAGTTACGCAAGTAGGTCAGTTTTTATCTGCTTTTATATGTGTTTTATTTGTAAACAATATTAAACTATTAATACAATACATACTGAAAGCCAGATGAAAAGAATGAACCATGAGACTCATTGTAGAAAAGCAGAATGGCATCTGATAAATACAGTAGAGGAACCAGAAAGACATTGGAGTCTGTGGTGCCCACTAGAGCATCTTACAGATACCACGAAGAACCGGATCACAGTAGAGGACAGAGGGACCCCTGGGGACTTGAGTAGAGTGCTCGAGAGCCCCACCTCCTGAAGTCCCTTGAGAGTCCCTCCCCCTCCTGAAGCCCCTTTGCTACTCTCTTCTCTTTTGCTATGTCCCCCTCCTGTTCCCATCTGACAGATTTCCTCTCCATCCTTTCTTTTTCCTCCCCCTTTCCCTTCACAACGCCCCTTCCACCTCCTCTCGTTATGAGACTCCCCACTTCCTCTTGTTCCATTCCGAACGCTCCCTGGCCCTTCCTCCCCTTCCCCCTTCGTCCTCTACATCCCCTTCCTTCTCTGTGCCTACTTTCCCTCCTTCTCATGTCTCGTTTCAACCCCCCCTTCTCCAGGCTCTCTCTCTCTTACCCACTTGATCCCACTCTGTCCCCTTCTTTAGTTCCCCCTTCCTGCCTAGCCTCTTCTCCCTGGAAAGACATGGCTTGGCAGTTGGGCTGAACTGTTCCCATGAGGCACAGGGTCAGACTGATTTGCATATGGCCATGTCTGATCTGGGGTGGCGGAGTGAGCTAAAGAACGGTGATGGATTAAACCCAGATCAATTGACTCGGGTGAGTGTTTGATTTGCTCAAACGCTCCGTCCATCATCCACTTTGGTATATTTATTGAGAGATATTGTTTCATAAAATGTTTACCCATCGTTTAAACAATTTCGTTTAATAAACACATTTTATTTGCAATTTTCAGCAAACACATAAGTGCACTCCTGCCAACCACCTGTCGCCATCCAACCCACAGTTCGGCTGTAAACTCTACAGATTTGTCTGTACTGGCCACTCAGATTCCGCTGTGCCTTGCAGTTCATATTAGTCCCACTATTTTTGGCACACACGTACACGTGCATATTTCTTCGGACATCTTGTGCCCTGTAGATGTTGTCCTCCAGTTTGTTGTGCATTATCATGCTTGGGTGGGACCAATGAAATAACCACCAACATCTGATCACCTCTATTCCCTCCAATGTTTTCGCAGATCCTCAATAGACCCACTTTGAGTGTGAGGTCAATGTGCCTCCCAAGAACCCGTGCAAACATTATAGCAATATGCCTCCAGTATGGCACAATGCCAGGGCACTGCCAGACCATGTGAAAGAAGTCTCTATCAGGATGGGTGCATTGGAAACATTTGTGCATGGAGAGGTGTCTGGCCTGCCAGAGGCGGCGGGCGTTCCGCTCAGAGCAGCAGTACTCAGCTGCGGCCTCCCTCAGTGCACAGCGTGCCTCTGTGCAGCAGGCAATCCTCCAGTCAGCTACTGGTCTCTGGTCTGAGGATCTCGTAAAATCTCTGCCTCCCATGTAGGGCCTCACACCTCACAGACATGCACAGGAGAGTAGGCGGGCCCATGCGAGGATCAACAGCGTCAGGCTATTTCTCCTGGGGTCCAGCCCACCAGCACGCAGCGGGCCCTAACGTCACTCCCAGGGGCCCCCTATTCCAGGGGGCCACTCAGCCGTTCACCTCCGGCCGCAGTACTCACAGGATCAGTAATACAATCGACAGCCGGGTCTGAGGATCTCACCAGCGTAGGTAGCAGGCAGCTGACCAGGCATGATCAGCTCCCTTATGAGGTCTGAGTATGGCACAGGCACTGTCAGGCAGATAGCCCGCTTCTGTGTCGCAAGACAAACAGCGTCCTCGCCAGGGGCGGCTCCTTCATGTGGGTAGAAGAGCACCGCCCCATTGCTTTCTTGCAGTGCGAGAAGCTGAAACATAAAATGGTATAATAGATACCATTTTATTTTTTTGCTTTTCGCACTGCAAGAAAGCAGAAGATTTTGGTTGGGGGCGGGCGGGTCTGCTCTAGGGCAGGGGAGGAGTGTCTTGCCCACTGCTGAGGGCACTGACTGTTTGGTCGGGCCACTGGGGCTGACCAAACAAAGTCATGTGCACTCTGCCTTTTCTCCATGTAGGCTGCATGCAGCTTACATGAAGAATAAGGTCTCCCCATAGAGACGCCTGGCTGGTCGGCGTCCCGACCAATCACAATGCTGCAATGGCATAGTTGTGATTGGCTTAGGGGAGGGAGGCTCCCTGTTTCCTGTTCAGGAGAGGAGCAGAGAAGCAGAGAGACGACACAGGATTTCAAAGGTAGGTTAACTTTTCTTTTTAATTAAACCTCACCCGGCGCGACCACCTCCCGCGAGTCATGCCGGCTGCAACTGGTCCTCGCCCATCAACAACCACAGGCCTGCCAAAATCCGCAACCACTGGCGGAGTCCTCCTGGTGACCAGGACACAGGAACAGGCAGCGACTGGTCCAGCAGCCTCCACAGGCCGGGATCAAGCAGGTACCACTCTGAGGTGTGACCTCACCCAGGAATCGCCCCAGCTCCTCACAAGAGCAGCAGGTTGCAGTCCCCAAGTCCCCGCAGCAGACATGGACGTTTTCACGGCAGGAGTCTGCAGGATAATGTGGTTGGGAGATGGTGCTCTCTAGAGGCACGTCCCATCCGCCATCTTGCTGCCCACGCCCCCTACTCTTGTGCTGTTACTTATATATCTATGAGCCACAATGGCACTCCTGTGAGCTCCTGTTAATTGGGCCCAGATTGGGGGTGTCTCCAGCTCAGAAGCAAAAATGCCTTTCTATTAGAACGTCCCCACAATACCCTTGCAGATAAGCAAATACAGTGTCCAGCAACGAGAATTATCTTTTTTCTAACCACCCTCCCAGTTTTAGGGGATAAGGGACTAAATAAAGTAATTTGCACAACACAGGCCCACACATTTTGCATAAGCAGAAACCCGGGACACTTAAGATTAAAAAGTCTATTTTTATCGCTGCCATGTAACCTAATTTCATGTTTCACACTGTTACCCCACCATGGCTTTTTACTATCATTGTACATTACAAAACTTGAACAAAGCGCCACCCCAGTGGTGGCGTCCCTGGATGCACAGCCGGGTGTCCAATAATGGAGCAACCCAAATGAATCAAAAGTAAAACATTGATCAGTTCTCAAAATAAATGTATTGAATCCTCATGGATGATTGCTCATTAATAGCTGAATTCATCTCATTCAAATCTTGACAGGAAAAATACTTTAGTGAGTCAGATTAGCGATCCATTACAAAACTTGTCATTGCCCTCTTGCTAAAAATGTGTATTGGCTTCCAGCTCCCATAATGCTTTGGGTTTATAGCTGGAAACCAGGCTTGCCAGAATATGCCAAACGAGGTGAGCCCCCCTTGCAGATACATGTCTTGAATTTGTGCATCATGTTTTTCGGGGATTGAAAACATCATTGGAAGGAAGTGATATGACTACTGCATGAAGTGCATCATCAGATAGACCCTGACATGGCAAGTGCACGTTGTGAGTGAAGCCTGTGTTAGTGTGTCACTTGTTTGTCTTCTGTTCGCAATAGGCTCAGAGATCTATATGTTGCCATTGCAGCGACTGCCCGAGATGTCTCAGAGTGTGGTGATGTTTTATTTAGTGCCATTTTAGGGAAACAAATCTGCCTGAAGAAGTGTGAGCGGGAGTAACGGAAGAAAAACAACACCGTCTTTCTCTGTTCAGCTCACGCCCACTACAGCCATTTATTGTTGAACCTAGAGAACTACCTAGTCTTTGGCTTTATCCTGGCTGCATTATTTCTGTTGTGTGCCAGCTATAGCATTTTAGAAATGATGTTTCTTAAATGGCATTAATATATGCTCACCTGTATGTCAATCCTTATGTACTGTGAGCAATATAGTGTTAAAACAACAGTTGATGGATAAAATGCAGAACAATGTCATACATTCAGTACAGAGATCTGGGCCTATATCCAACGTTTGTTTGCTCACCATGCCATTCCAGTTTGAACCCAGCCATATGCAAATCAGTCTTGACCCTGTGCCCCATGGGAACAGTCCAGCCCGAACTGCCATGCCAGGTCTCCCTGGACTGGAAACAAGCATCCTAGGGCCGGTTTCGGGCTTCCAGCCCTCATCAGCCAAGGTAGCTTGATTCCAGTGGCATGGAGAGCACGGAACTCACGTCTGAGCATACCCGTTGCACTCGGGGTGACAAATACAAAAACAACAGTTGATGGACAGAATGCAGAAAAATGTCATGCATCAACCCCAGTACAGATATCTGGGCCTAAATCCATTGTTTTTTTGCTCACCATGCCATTCCAGTTTGAACCCAGCCATATGCAAATCAGTCTTTACCCTGTGCCCTATGGGAACAGTCCAGCCGAACTGCCAAGCCAAGTCCTCCCTGGACTGGAAACAAGCATCCTAGGACCGGTTTCGGGCTTTCAACCCTCATCAGCCAGGATAGCTTGATTCCAGTGGCTTGGAGAGCACGCGACACCGTAGGAATAAATTCAACAGTTGCAACAAAACTGTCATATCGCCAATGAGATTACTATGGTGGGCTTACAATTATATCCCTCATAAACTGTTACTAATCAAACAATAAAGACTGCCAAAGGACTTTCCCCAAAGTTAATTTCGAACCAGTCTTAGGAATCAGATTTGAAATGTAAGTCTCTAAGAGCGGATGGAAAAGGGGATAGATAAACTAACCTATTCTTTTTTGTGCATATCAACCCTTGATGCATAAACTGGAATTATACAGAACCAGAAAAAGGACCTGCCGTCTATCACAGTGTCTGGACAAGGGCCCTCATCGCAACCCCAACTGGCCCAAAAGACAGGCGTGGGTTGGATTGGACCAATCAAAGTTAGCTGCCCAATAGGGGTCACATCATTTGAATTTTCACGGGTTTCCCGCAACAGTAACTATTGGTTGTCTGGGGGCAACGAGGTCGCCTTGCCAGTCAACAGGGGTAGAAGTACAGGTTAAACAAGCATTAAAAATGCAATGGGTCTCGCCTTTTATTAAGTTAAAGCCATTTGCTTTGCTAAACAATACCATTAGCAAAGCAAATGGCTTTAACTTAATTAAAGGCGAGATCTATTGCATTTTCAATGCTTGTTATTATATATAGACGGTTTGGAATCCTTCCTTGCCCAACATGCTGCCGATGTGTCTTTGGCTGGAAAACGCTCAATACCAAGCATGCTATATGCAGACGACCCAGTCCTTTTAGCCAGAATCGCAAATGCTCAACACATTGTATTATATGCTTTTTATGGTTTTTATGAGTGATCTTTGCACTTTTTGGCAGCCTTCCCTTATCAGGGAGGCAGGTTCCCAAGCCTTCCAAAATGCCCTTGTGACAACTTGTCTCAGCAAAGTAGTATTCATCTTACATTATTTTGCACCTTATATAGCACTGCACTGCACGGAAACGATGTTTAGTCTGAAACCTGCAGGCATATACTCTAAGATACTGTAAGCAAGGTATGGTAGATCTGCAACGTCTTGAGACACACGAAATGTGATGTGCAGCAGTATTACATTTTATATGCACAATTTTAGCAGTGAGGAAAAGGTACGAATTGGTGCAATGAATAATATTTGCACGTCTTAATTCCTCTGGATGTTAATGGATTTTAAATATGTGTTGACTTTATTAGTAGTGGATGAATTATTTTGTATGCACAAGTCGAGTGTATTCTGAACTGAAATAGCGAGTTTTTAATGTAACTTTTACGTAATTTTTCAGAACAAAGTTGTTTTTGAGTTTGAGACCTCTTTTCTCTTGAAGTGTATATTGTACTTAGTATTGCGTTCCTTCCGGAGTCTTATAAATTCGATCTCAGCTTCCGGGGTATTGTGTATTGTCTGCAGTAGAGTCCCGTGTGAGGTAAGCGCTTGGCTGTCTGGCTGCTACCTGACACCTTTAGGGTTCCATTGTATGCGGTGTTTGAAGCAAAGTGGGATAGGGTAGCGCACAATCGCGCGCAGACAAAACAATGTAAGGTTGGCAATGCCGGGGAACCTGCTGGGCCAGTTATGATCTTCTGGGAAGAGCAAGGTGGCCTCTCTCCGCAGACTCGGTTAGGTTCCCTAACACACACCAGATTGTTTCTTCGCTTTTAATGCGGAAGAATAAAGAAAAAATAGAAAATAGCTATCGGTTTGCACTCGCCTGACTAGAGTTTACACTTTAGCCAAAAAAGCAGTGGAAATGTAACTAGCAGGTGTGGTCAGAGAATGGCGCAGAGTGTTTTTTAAAGCAGATAATAGTATAAATACTCCGCAGCACATCTGCCACACAAGTGAAACAATTAACATTAACTTATAATAATGTCGAATGCCAGTAGTTAAAAATAAAAAATAAAGGGGCATATTATCAAGGGGGTTTATCTCCGCTTTTTTGGCTTTAAAAGCCAAGAAAGCGGAGATAAAATTATCTCCCTATTACCTAGCTGTCGCTAATACCAGTTAGCGACAGCTAGTAGGAGATAGCGACCATCTTGGGCCCCGCTTTGCATGTCAGTGAAATTTATCACTAATGGCATGCAAAGTGGGCGTGCCAAGATGTTAGCGACTGGAAACAGTCGCTAACATCGCTATCTCCTATTACCAACTTTTGGAGATATTCGCGCTAAGCGCGATGATCTCCAAAAGCTAACACCTGCCCCTGAGCAGTTCTTAGCCATGTTATCCAATGGTAGGTGGATAACATGGCTAAGAGCATTAGCTCGGTAATGCATGAATATCGCTGACTTTTCAGCGATATTCATGCATTTCGGCCGCTTTTTATCGCTTAGGAGATAAACCTTGATAATAGCAAGGTTCCTAAGCGATAAAAATCGCCGCAGCTCGGCGATACAAATATTGCCACTAAGCCAACATAGCGATAATTATTGCTAGTTGTTGGTAATATGCCCCAAAATACTTTAAAATCGAACTGTACTAGAATGGTGAAACTGGCTATAAAAAGCAGTTGCACTATTTAAGGAGAAAATCAGAAGCAGTATAACTTAGGGCCATATTATCAAGAAAGGGCGATACATTATCGCCGCTTTTATCGGCAGGAAATTGCCGCTAAAGCAGCGTTAATGGGCTTGATATTATGCCCTTGTGAATTCCCATAGAAGCCCAGGTTAACACCAGAACCTGGGCTTCTATGGGAATTCACAAGGGCATTTTATCAAGCCCATTATCGCCGCTTTAGCGGCGGTTTCCTGCCGATTAAAGCGGCGATAATGTATCGCCATTTCTTGATAATATGGCCCCTGGTTCCTTTTGCCCACTTCAATTTCTGTATGAGACTCAATCGAAAACATGCATGCAGGCAAGGGTACGACTGAAACGTACTGTATGCTGCAGCGTTGTGCAATGCGGAGGAAGAACCGTCCACGTACTGTACCAACAAGCATGGCAAAGCCAATAGATCTCGCCCATGCGAGGCTTATTGCTTTGACGTTGTATTTTTGCATGGTTGTACAGCAGCATGGCTAAATGTGTTAGGGAAAAAATTGTTACATGAGGGAGGGTGGGAGGAAACAACAACACGGACAACGGCAGGGTGGGAGGGAATAGAGGTGGGGGAGCCTACAAATTAACTAGGGAGTGCCGAGCCAAGGTGGAACGAACCAAGAGTTTGGCTTGGATCTTAGAGGCCATGCACAAGTTAAGCCCTGAGAAATGTTTGCATTGTAATTCATACAACAAACATTATGTAAAATATGACAAAGTCTATTCAAAATTCAAAAACCGTGTATTGAAGTGTGGAAGCTTTGACATTAATACATCACATTACACATGGTCGCATTTAAATGCGCAGGGATATTAAGTAATTTGCCTAGAATCACAGGATGTTGAGCTGATGTAGAGACTCAAAACTGGTTCCCCAATTTCTCAAATCAGCAGCTCTGGCCATATCCCCACGTCTTGGGTAGCGAGAATGGCAGACAGAAGACACATAAAAGTTTGGCTCGATATAGGCTGAAGGTTCCAACAAGATTGTGAACTGATCCAGAGCCAGGCTTCAGGCTCGAACCTGGCTCAAGCTTTCAGTGGCTCGCTCACCTCTAAGAGGGAAGAAGCCACATGGACAATGGGAGGGATATGACACAGCCTGCACTGGTTGAGTCATAGTGATTTTATTTCGTACGGTGTGTGGGGAGAGACAACACAGACAGTGGGAGGGTGGTTTTAAATGAAGAAGAAGCAACACGGACAACAGGAGTGTGGTAAGTGGCAGTGAAGGAGGAACACTGACAACTGGAGAGTGGGTGTGGAAGGGAAGAAGCTTCAGTCTGCTGTCCCTGCCCAAATTAATCCACGATACACCTTGAGAAATTTGTAAGGAGAGAAGACTCCTGCTGGTGCCATCATTTCTCATTACCTGGAAACTGAAATCTTCCGCAATCATCACTTGCATCAAATCTCAGATTTACCCCAGGCTCAGAATGAGGTGCCATATATGGAGTTTAGAGGGTAAAAAAAGATATTTGTTGAATCTTTGATAACTGCTTATCGCGGAAGTGTGTTAAAATGTTCACCTCAAATGTGAGAAAACAGAGTGAACATTGCAGCTGATTGCCTTTTTTCTCTCCCAGTCATGTCACTCTATTTCAAAGGCTGTTTGGGAATGGGGTGTGACTGGCAACAGCAAGACATGAAACAGAAAAAGACTAGTTTTGGGCAGATGAACTGTCTCTCAATTCAGTCAAATGACCTTCCAAACACAAGCTGCTCAGTCAAACATAAGAGTTATTATGCTGGCAGTCCACTTTCAAACAGGAACTGATTAAAAGGCTGGTAGAAAATATAAAATGGTAAAAAAAAAGGGTATGACACTGCCTGTTCTGGTTGTCATAGTGCTTTTTTAGGTCTCGCCTGACCCAGCGCTTTCTCTGGCCTGGTGAGACTTCAAGTAAGGCCTTCAAAAAATGCTACAGCCGGCTACAGCTTGCAGTGCATGTGCGCAGGCACGCGCTTCAGCAGATGCGCCATTTGGCGTGATTACTGCTGCACGCGCACCACTTGCGTGCTTCCCCGCGATCACTTTCGCTTTCACGGCCGCACGGCCAATGCTAGTCCTTAGTAAAACTTGTGTACATAATTCCCTAACTATTTCAGAGGGTTCTGGAATAATGCTAGCACCTCTGTATATGTTAACATGTAGCTCGAAGCCAGTCACCCTCTGCTCCTTCCAGGGCCTCTGGAGCTAATTTACTTCAGGGGGGCATTGTGCTCAAAGAGAGGCCCTCCCATGCCGCCATTTTTTTTTCCTTAATGAATCTAATAGGCTGACTCTGTGCGTCTCATAATCGCGGGGAATTCTTCTTTCATGTCACACTTCAAACTCTCCATGTTTCAGAACCTGCACAGCGTTTGCTTGTGGTTTGTTGTGGTTTTTATCTCTCGTCCCAGCTTCTTGTGACCTTGACTTCCCCGGCCTGCCTTTGAATATTAATAAAGCTCTTGAAAGGGGGATGGCGCATGTCGCCTGCTATTATTAACACGCAAATAAGCGCAAAGGGTGTAATGCGCTTTTCAAGCATTTTCCCTGCTTTGAGCTCGCCCTCTTTCATTTGGCGAAGGAAAGTTTTCGGAAGGGGCGGACGTCCTCGGCACCTGAAGCGTCGCCATGTTGCTGCGTACCTGGCTGTACTGATCTGTGGCTTGTTTTCCGAAGGCGGCGTCTGTTACGAATGTCTGGCTGGTTTTGCCCTTTATTTCTTTTTGATATCGCTGATGGTACTTCACCTGATGCAGACAGGGAGAGAGGGCGGGAAAGCACACAGTGTTAGGCGACTAATCACGCGACCCACTTTCTCTTCATGCTCTGCATGCTTGCTGCCTGGTGTCCTATCATGCACATGCTTACACCTCTCAGCCCCATCTCCACTAGAAGCGTCTCCCTCAATGTACCCATCTTAGAACTCTAAAGAAGTGAAATGCCTCCAGTAGACTTCAATGGCGAACCCCTCCTTGGTAACCTAGCTCCTAATCAATCATTTGTTCATCTCCTTTGATTTCACTGTGCTCATACTGCAAAACCTCCCCTTCACTGGAGGCTAAACAGGTTGGGATATATGTATTCTTTTAATTATTATTATTATTATTTTATTGATTGAGAGATAAAGAAAACAACTCCCCCCCCCCCCAGTTTTTATCCCCAGACCTCCTCCCAACCCAACCCACACTTAAATCAACACAGATTTCATTCCTGTGGTGGTGCATCAACTTTAAAAATACTGTCAATATACATTAACATGTTTAAAGTGCCAAGTGCTATACGTGCAAAGCTGTGCGTCTATGCAATCCATTCTCTCAAGCCTGTAACATAGCAGCATAAATGTTTAAAGTGAAAAAAGTGCTAAATGCAGATAGTGCCATGAATACATTAAAAGGGTCATGAAGCTGAGCATTATTCCTATTTAAGCTTATTTCTTTAGTTGAGCCACCACATCTCATAAGACACCCTGCCTTACAGATAAGCTTACTGTGCTATAACACACATTGTACCCAATGGCAAGGCTAACACTGTTAGATATTATCCCATGCCATCGTGCAATATATAACAAGCATTGGCATTAGGTCTCGCTTTTGGGACCTTATAAGTATTTAGTTATGCAACACAATATCCTTGGTGCAACACCATCAACTGTTGCATGGCTAAACACTTATAAGGAACAAGGTTTAGCCATGCAACAGCTGATGTTGTTGCACCAAGGATATTGTGCTGCATAACTAAATACTTATAAGGTCCCAAAAGCGAGACCTATTAGCTATGCCAATGCTTGTTTTCTTAAGCTGGTTGGATGGGGGAACACAGACGTTAGGAGGGAACAAGCAACATTGACAACGGGAGGGTAGGAGGGAAGAAGCAACTCATACAATGGGATGGTAAAAAAAACTATGTCGTAGCCAGCAAGGAACAAGTCGCAAAAGTACAGCAATAATTTTTCTGTGTTTTGTTTGTGAGCAATATATTGTTCTACGGTTCCTAAAATATAGCAGGACTGTGTATTAAACCAGCACGTACTTCAGATTATAGAGACTTAGTCCACATATACCATCAGTAAGTGTTGGTGGGTTTCAGCTAGCTTACAGGACAATATTCAACCGCTAAACCAACCAAGGTAACCAATGTTATGGGCAACCTTGAACATGGCACTCTGATTCTCTAGGAATCAGTGGAAACTATCTAACACATTCGTTTGGTCACTCTTGCATGCCCAAGGTAACACTAGAAAGATACGACAATGCATTTTCAAACATTTATTGAAATTATCGTATTCTTGCAAAGAAAGCATGAGCTGCAATTATTAGAAAGATGAGACATGTTAATGTAATCAGCATTATTAGAATGGTAAACAATATGAACAATTCAACCATGTTAATTTTTGCTAATGTTTGCTTACTCCTGCCTGTATCTAATGCTATACTAAAGAGAGCATACTGAGAGCACAATTCTGCCAGATCAATTGTGCGAGCCCAACACCCATACCTTGGTCATAGGTGTCAGGAAGCCGGTCGAAGTGAACAGGTAATCTTCTTTAGCAGGAAGGAGTTCAGAGTTAACAGGGCTGTATCTCCATCACAGTTTACAGCAGTTCCTTGATTTATTTATTTATAAAGTTTTATAAAGCGCAAACAAGATCCCGAAGGATATCAGAGCGCTTTACAAAGATATCCCCAGCATGGAAATGCTCCTCTCAAACAGCTCAGCACAGAAGCTGTTTATATAAAAAAAAGTACTGTTCTTATCAACTGTTGCTTAGCAGCTCATTTGGTTTCATCTAGCTAAAATGAATTATCTCCTAACGAGCACAGAAAGAACGGAAAACAGTGGTATCATGTTCTTCATGTACGACCCTGGAACTAACTGTTTAGCCTACAGGGCTTCAGTGTCTATCAGCGATACACAGACAGCACATTCATGCATTAGCTGAAAGTGTGGCAAAAGGCCACACGGGAAAGAGATGTCAAATTAAGGAGTTGATTCTAAAATGGAGACTACACTTGCACTGTGTAACAATATATATATGTGTGTGTGTGTATTTATATTTGTGAATCCATTGGAAGCCTATAATTCTAGAGGAAAGTGTACAATGTCTTAATGACAGGCTGGTTAGATAAGTATTGCCAATTGCAAAAGCTGTTTGATAGATTCAGATCACCAATGACAAATAATGCACTCAATCTAAATATTATTCCCGGTTTCAACCTATCCCCAGTATACACTGCCTTTCCTGACTAATCGAAACTAAGCAATCAGTACTTGGTTCATGCTACAGAGAGGTAGAAACGAAAGAACAGGAAGTGACATCTGAACACGCTGGCCAATTGGGAGACAGCATATAAGATTATCAATGAAGCCAAATAATGGTTAGCAGTGGGTGGGCTCCAAGCACCATTTAGTACACAAAATATCTCACAAGTAACCGAGCATGTGTGCTGTCTCAGGTGATACCTAAAAAACACAAGAGTGGGTCACTGAACACCATTAATTGTATATTGATTCATCTATTTTAGACAGGATTTAGGTGACATAAACTACGTTTATTCCAAAGTTATATAAAACGGTAAAATACCAGCACCTTGGATGCAAATAGCTATGAAGTAATCCACCAGTGCAGAATTGTCCAGTCCTCTCTCATCTAATCTGACTCTACCCCATTCTATTACAAAAAAACGAATTTTGACATCACAATGGAAACACTACTGCTGACCTCACATTCCAAAATGTCCTCCATCCTAAGCATTTCAAAATTCCCAAACCTATCTGCACTTTAATATCCCAGAACTCCTCTTGGTCTCAAGACCCCAAAACTACTTAAGACCCAACAGGTCTGAAATTCCTTTGGACCTTCCAGCCCCAAATGTTCTTCTGATTTGCTCCAGAACTCTAGAATTGCTTTCCTCCATTTTTTTTAGATGTAACTAAAGGAAGACTCCGCCCTCTGATGCTAATGGTCTTTTGTGAATATAATAACAGTTTTATACATCTTTTTTAAGTATTCTACAATGTCAACCATGCTAAGTTGGCATCAGAGCACTGTACGATAGAAGATGTAAAAGATACAAATAACAGTGATCGACCAATACACAGGCATCAAAACGTGTTTGGCATGTGCCAGATAATAAACAGGACAACTTAGAAAACAAGCATTAACAAAGCCAATACGTTTGCCGTGCGCTGTCAACCATGTAGCTTTGTCAGTGCATGTTTTGTTATGGATATTGTAAAATGTTGTTGTGGGATGAGCTGCCTAGCCAACACCCTTGGCTGACACCTGTATAAAGAAAATACATTGCCTAAAAGTAAAACAGTTTTGTGGTCTCAAAAACTACACAGTTTCATCATTGTCTCCGGTGCTGAAGGAACAATTTTTGTTTGTGGGTGATGCTTTTTTGGGGTGTGCTTCCCTCCACGCCCTCTGGCCCATTTGTTTCTCTCCCAGACAGTGTCTCTCCCTGGGGTGCCTCTGCCCCCTGCACTCCACGTTGCTCACTTTCATCCGTGTTCACTCCCGCTTGTTGCTTCTCCTCCACCTGCTGTGTTGCTTCACCCCCATCCCCTCCAAAACAGTTACAGCCATTATTTAGTTTCTCACGCTCATACACTACATTTTAAAATAGTGCATTTGTGCAACTTTTTTTTTACTTACTGATCCATCTTGGATCAGTAAATTTAAGAAAGTGTCCTTTTGTAGACGTGGATGTGTGTTGAACACGTGCACGCACATTCAAAAGGATGCCGCTGCCTTTCCTCCATATCGTTCTTTTTTTTTTAGGTCTCAGCTGGCGTGGCTGCGCACATGCCCAGCTAGCTCGGCGAGATTTTATGTTTTTGAGGAGCTTTCAGTAACAGGCTTTAAGTCCCGCCCCTCTTTTCCATTGGCCGGCGTCACCGTTTATGCTAAACGGTGGCCAGCCATTGGAAAAGAGGTTTGTATGACGTAGACTTTTCTCTTTTTCAGGCGGCCCACTTGCACGGGCTCGTCTGATTTCCGTTCGTCGCAAAAGCTTTCTTATCTTCATGGGGCCATGTGTTTCAAACACATGGCCCCATAAAGACAAGAAATCGTTTTGCGACAGACGGAAGTGAAAGCGGACTGTGCTTGATTTTTTATTGTTTGTGTTGTGTTGGCGAAGTGACCGGGACCCTTCGCCAGACATGAAACCATCTAGGAGTCTGGATTTGTTAAACCTGGTGTTGGAAAAATCCGAAGTACAAATCCAACAATACAGCGTGCTGTTCCCTAAAAACTGCTACTGCCTGGTGCCAGCAAACGTACTCGAGCCGTTCATGGGCGCAATACTTGCGGTACACCAGACAAGATACCGGAACCCTTTGTCAGGCATGAAACCTTCTGGGAGTCCGAATTTGTTAAACCTGGTGTTGGAAAAATCAGAGTTACAAATCCCACAATACAGCGTGCTGTTTCCTAAAAGCTGCTACTGCCTGGTGCCGGCAAACGTACTAGAGCCGTTCATGGGCACAATACTTGCGGTACACCCAACACGATCGGGCCAGGCCTTGGTGTTCTGCGGTGCGGTGCGCACGTGAAAGGAGTTGTGAAATAACAGCTCTGCCATCAGGTTGCTTTTTTACCATGTTTGCCCACTACTCCTACATTAACGGGCAGCTTACTCATGCCTTTTTTCCTTATATATTTATATTCTTTAAGGAATACTTTATGACTAAGTGCCAAGTGCCAGTTAGGCCCCTGGAAGCTTCCCACATAGCTCGAGCTGAAGCTGGCTGGTAATGCATTTGTTCGTGCCCTTTGACCACTTGTCCATAGTAATATTATTTTTAAGAGCCGGTCTTTGGTCCGTTAATGGCCCTTTGCATTCTTCACAGCAGCAGTCGGTGTGGCCAGGTAGAGAGGGGTTGTGTGAAGAGTACATTTCTAAATGACGCTGGGCTTCTAAAGAGCAGGGTCTGGTTTGCACCAGGTTGCGGGCTAGTGTGTTCGGAGTGAGTTATGTGTTGGTTGGTGTCCTGGGCAGAAGTGTAATGTCCCCCCGTGGTTGTGGTGTTTATGTCGTATTTCAGATAGAGATCTTTGGTCGTGGATATGTGAATTTGGTAACTCAATGAAACCTCCAGGAAAAAAAAACTATCGACACCATGTACCACAATCCTTTAGTTTTAGAGAGACCATTTAGTCGTCCGCTTAATGGCTGTCTCGGTGTTGGTCTTGCCTGTGTGTTGGGATATGTGTATTTGTGTTTGGTATATCCTAGTGAATGTTCTTTGCCTGGTTGAGTGATGTATCAGTTGTGTGGTTGATTATGTTGAATGTAGTTGGTGTGGTGTTGATTGCAAGACGGTACAGCTACTTTTATGTGAGTGTGTTTGAGAGATTCCTACCTTGTGTTGTGTTTGAGAGATTCATACCTTGTGTTGTGCTTGAGAGCGTGCTATTGATGTCTGTGGAGTTTTCTGTGTTTTTGGCAGCGTTGTAAATATTCGGTGCAACTGAAACTGATTCACTATGACATGGACCATAAGCTGACAATGCAATTTCCCTTTGGAGGGCAGTGTGAAGCCGGAGTGATTACTACATAAATGCCGTAGCACCAAATGTGTTACTACTGCTTCTGTATCTAAACAAGTTGTGTTTTTTTTATGAATATGCATTTGGCTGACCTTGACACTGGCATTCATATGTCTGAAAGATACATTACACATAAAAGACAATGTTGCTCCCTTTTTCTCAACTCAGATGCCCTCTTCACCTACCGCAGGAGATTTACTTGATAAATCAAAGTATATCTGTACAGTTTGAACTACCCACCGGGCAAAAGTCTCTTTAGTCATTGCAGTACCCAATGCCTGTAGTGCATGCGCTACAAGAAATTGCTTAAACTTCCTGATAGCCTTTGGCTCCTGTGCAGAGTATATTACATCTCTTTTCACATCCAACATATGTAATGCTTTATCTGCAGCATTTGTTAGTTTTTGGAAACAAGCATTTAAAATGCAATAGGTCTCGCCTTTCATTAAGTTAAAGCCATTTGCTTTGCTATACAATACCATTAGCAAAGCAAATGGCTTTAACTTAATCAAAGGTGAGACCTACTGCATTTTCAATGCTTGTTTTCATTAGCCGTGCTGCACAGCAGCTGCAATACTGTACAGCATAACTAAAACAATTACCAAAGATTGTAAGTTTTGTAGGAGAGACATATTGGCTTTGCCAATGCTTGTTTCATTTAGAACAGTTTTGTTCTTTATGGCTTGAGAAACGCCTGAAAGGTACAAAGTTAGCAAGATGTATCCCGAAACAAAGTTATATGAATTTTGATGAAATTTAGGCTGGTGTAGTTTACACACATTCCCACCGGAAGCAACACTGCAGACTTCCAAGGCTTCAACTAGATCTTTCTTTTTAATTCATGTTTGTTTGGAAAATGACTGAAGACGACAGTCGTTATAGTTATAAAATGTTTCCTGGGAAAGCTGTCAGCATCGTACTTCTGTTAGCACGTTCAGTTTGTTAAAATCCTTTTCTTTTTTAACAGCCACCAATTTGCAACATAATTTCTCCCACACAGAAGACATTTTAGTACGAACATGTTAAAGCTTGGGAACTGTTTGCACGGGATCTGCCATAGAACTGCATTATCGTCCTCTGCCCGCATTACGTCACCTCTTGGCAGGCACCTAAGGCTAATATTTTCCTTTCTGAAGCCTTTTTTCTTTTTAGTCCGTACATATCCAAAAGCAAAAACATCTGCATTTTCATATTGTTAATTCATGCTTTTGTGATATCCAGGGAGTTATTTTCAGAGAATTAAGGGGCATATTACTAAGATTAAGCGATATTTATCGCTTAACACGGTTAGCGGCAATATTATTATCGCCGAGCTCCGCCGATTATTATCGCAGATAAACCTTGCTATTATCAAAGTTTATCTCAAAAGCGATAAAAATGGGCCGTAATGCATGAATATCGCTGAAAAGTCCGCGTTATTCATGCATTCCCGAGCTAATGCTCTTAGCCATGTTATCCACCTACCATTGGATAACATGGCTAAGAACTGCTCTGGGCAGGCGTTAGCTTTTGGAGATATTCGCGCTTAGCGCGAATATTTCCAAAAGTACGCCTTTGTAGGTAATAGGAGATAGCGATGTTACAGTCGCTAACATCTTGGCACGCCCACTTTGCATTTCATTAGCGATAAATATCGCTGACATGCAAAGTGGGCCCCAAGATGATCGCTATCTCCTACTAGCTGTCGCTAACTGGTGTTAGCGACAGCTAGGTAATAGGGCGATAAAATTATCGCCGCTTTAGCGGGAAAAATTCCAGCTAAAACGGCGATAAGGCCCTTGGTAATATGCCCCTAAGTTTTCAACTTCTAGTGAGTATATTTAAAACACTCTATGCTCAACATTGACCCCAAACCAGCCCTTGAGTCCCTTGCTCACTGCTCCATCAGGATTCAAGCAAGCCGGGCCGAAGACGGCTGTAATGCCAGAAACCGGTCCCTGGAAGCTTGTTTCCTTTCCAGTGAAGAATTGGCTTGGTAGTTTGGTCTGCCCTGTTCCCATGATGCACTGGGCCAGGGACAGACTAATTTGCATATAGCCGGGTTCTGAACTGGGATGGTGCAGTGAGCTAAAAAACGGTGATGGATAAAGCCCTGATCTGTTGACTGGGTAGGAGTGTTCTGATTAACTCAGATACTCTGTCCATCACCACCCCCTTTTTGAAATTATTTTGGCCACCATGAGTGTGGAAGGGTATGCTCAGACATGAGTCCCTTGCTCACTGCACCATCAGGATTCAAGCAAGCCGGGCCGAAGACGGCTGTAATGCCAGAAACCGGTCCCCGGAAGCTTGTTTCCTTTCCAGTGAAGAATTGGCTTGGTAGTTTGGTCTGCCCTGTTCCCATGATGCACTGGGCCAGGGACAGACTAATTTGCATATAGCCGGGTTCTGAACTGGGATGGTGCAGTGAGCTAAAAAATGGTGATGGATAAAGCCCTGATCTGTTGACTGGGTAGGAGTGTTCTGATTAACTCAGATACTCTGTCCATCACCACCCCCTTTTTGAAATTATTTTGGCCACCATGAGTGTGGAAGGGTATGCTCAGACATGAGTCCCTTGCTCACTGCACCATCAGGATTCAAGCAAGCCGGGCTGAAGACGGCTGTAATGCCAGAAACCGGTCCCCGGAAGCTTGTTTCCTTTCCAGTGAAGAATTGGCTTGGTAGTTTGGTCTGCCCTGTTCCCATGATGCACTGGGCCAGGGACAGACTAATTTGCATATAGCCGGGTTCTGAACTGGGATGGTGCAGTGAGCTAAAAAACGGTGATGGATAAAGCCCTGATCTGTTGACTGGGTAGGAGTGTTCTGATTAACTCAGATACTCTGTCCATCACCACCCCCTTTTTGAAATTATTTTGGCCACCATGAGTGTGGAAGGGTATGCTCAGACATGAGTCCCTTGCTCACTGCACCATCAGGATTCAAGCAAGCCGGGCCGAAGACAGCTGTAATGCCAGAAACCGGTCCCCGGAAGCTTGTTTCCTTTCCAGTGAAGAATTGGCTTGGTAGTTTGGTCTGCCCTGTTCCCATGATGCACTGGGCCAGGGACAGACTAATTTGCATATAGCCGGGTTCTGAACTGGGATGGTGCAGTGAGCTAAAAAACGGTGATGGATAAAGCCCTGATCTGTTGACTGGGTAGGAGTGTTCTGATTAACTCAGATACTCTGTCCATCACCACCCCCTTTTTGAAATTATTTTGGCCACCATGAGTGTGGAAGGGTATGCTCAGACATGAGTCCCTTGCTCACTGCACCATCAGGATTCAAGCAAGCCGGGCCGAAGACGGCTGTTATGCCAGAAACCGGTCCCCGGAAGATTGTTTCCTTTCCAGTGAAGAATTGGCTTGGTAGTTTGGTCTGCCCTCTTCCCATGATGCACTGGGCCAGGGACAGACTAATTTGCATATAGCCGGGTTCTGAACTGGGATGGTGCAGTGAGCTAAAAAACGGTGATGTATAAAGCCCTGATCTGTTGACTGGGTAGGAGTGTTCTGATTAACTCAGATACTCTGTACATCACCACCCCCTTTTTGAAATTATTTTGGCCACCATGAGTGTGTAAGAGTATGCTCAGACATGAGTCCCTTGCTCACTGCACCATCAGGATTCAAGCAAGCCGGGCCGAAGACGGCTGTAATGCCAGAAACCGGTCCCCGGAAGCTTGTTTCCTTTCCAGTGAAGAATTGGCTTGGTAGTTTGGTCTGCCCTGTTCCCATGATGCACTGGGCCAGGGACAGACTAATTTGCATGTAGCCGGGTTCTGAACTGGGATGGTGCAGTGAGCTAAAAAACGGTGATGGATAAAGCCCTGATCTGTTGACTGGGTAGGAGTGTTCTGATTAACTCAGATACTCTGTCCATCACCACCCCCTTTTTGAAATTATTTTGGCCACCATAAGTGTGGAAGGGTATGCTCAGACATGAGTCCCTTGCTCACTGCACCATCAGGATTCAAGCAAGCCGGGTCGAAGACGGCTGTAATGCCAGAAACCGGTCCCCGGAAGCTTGTTTCCTTTCCAGTGAAGAATTGGCTTGGTAGTTTGGTCTGCCCTGTTCCCATGATGCACTGGGCCAGGGACAGACTAATTTGCATATAGCCGGGTTCTGAACTGGGATGGTGCAGTGAGCTAAAAAAACGGTGATGGATAAAGCCCTGATCGGTTGACTGGGTAGGAGTGTTCTGATTAACTCAGATACTCTGTCCATCACCACCCCCTTTTTGAAATTACCCAAACCAGCCCTGGCAAAAGTGTCGAAACCAGCCCTATGGTGAGCAGAGGCGCAACTAGACCCAAACTTTGTGAGGGGAGCTACCTGGTCAACCAAAGGAGGCGGTGCTAACACTTCAAGCAAATTGACAGAGCTATCTTTAGAGTCAATGGAAAATAGAGTGGTACGTTGTGCATTTTAAACATATTGGACAAAAAAGGATACGATTACAACAAACTTTTAATAAATAAATACACGGATGCAAAAAAGTATTTTTCTGACATTTGTAGACCTGAGTAGTGCCTTTGACTGTGTCATACATAAACAGCTGTGGGATGCGCTTGGTGCTATGGGAGTTGAACCTCCACTAATCCTATTTATGAGAGAATTGTACAGTGAAGCGGGGCCCAGAGTAAGATATGGGAAAGATGGCGAAATTTCTAAAAAGTTTTGAATCCAGAAAGGGATAAGGCAAGGGTGCGTGCTCGCCCCTTTCCTTTTTACGTTGTATATTAACGGCCTAGGACAATTTTTAATTGATTCTTGTAAGGATTATCCTTTTATTAATGGATCCCCGGTACCTATCTTATTATATGCAGATGATGCCGTTTTAATGAGTAGAACCCAGGTTGGACTACAAATGATGGTGACACATTTTGTGGAGTATATGGAAATGAGGGGCCTGAAGGTTAACAGTAGCAAAACCTATACCATGAAATGTGGAGCCAAGCGAGGAAAAAAATGTGCCATCCACATAGAAAATAGCAAGATTGATTGCACTGAATTTTTTCCTAGCTGGGTATTGTCTTTGAACATTCTGGCTCATAGTCTGCTGCAATACACGCAAGGAAACAAATGTTTCTGAGAGCCTCGGGTGCTTTAAAGAACTTTGCGAAGAGACTTGGGCGCAGACCAGTCCCCGAACTAATAGATATTTATAAAGCCAAATGTATTTCTACTGCTGTATATGGTTCAGGCATCTGGGGTATCTCTAATGTTAGCGCTTTGCAGTTAGTTGAAAATGCTTTTTTACGTTATCTTTTAGCAGTTCCTAATTCTACTTCTACCTATATCTGTCACAGAGAACTTGGTCTACCATATATTTCGGACATAATTATTACCAATGTAATTTTATTATGGCACAAGATCTGGACAATGGAAGAGATGAGTTTTAACAGAGAGATATTCATGGACTGCCTAAAGCTGGATAGGGTTTGTAAGATTGGTTGGTTATGTTTCATTAAAATGTTATCAATTAAGATCGGTAGACCAGAATTTTATGATTGCCCCTCAAGCTTGAGAAGTGTGTCCAGGAAAATGCTAAAAGATCTCTGTATGAATTTTCTCAGTATCAAGAGATGGCTAGAGGAATGTAGTAAAGTGAGCGTGAGAGACAACAATTTGCTTATAACAAACTGGGGTTTGCAATTATATCTGACCATTGTACAGGGTAGCTATGAAGGATGCTCCTTACTCGATTTAGTCTGGGCAATTTTCATAAGCTTGTTAGCTTCCCCAAAATCATGGACTGGTCTGAAGATACATTTATCTGTCCATGTGATGATATGTCGAGACAAACCACCTTACATACCACGCTGTTCTGCAGATTCTATGTACTTCCAAGAAAAAGGTTCCTAAAGCCAATTTTGTTATTACTAGGCCTAAGACAGTGTCGTATTGCTTTTCTTAAATTACAAATGCTGGAATGTGAAAAGTGTATTGAACACGTGGTGCCTTTTTTTAAAAGCAGTGATTAAATATAGAAATTCTATGGACTAGGAAAGATCAATTAATTTGTATAGGTAAAATATTTTAATATACTGGTTTTATTCTGTATTTTATCTCGTATTTTTATAGTGATTATTGTGCTTTTATGATCTTTTTGTAAGCTCGAATAAAGCATCTTTCTGATTCTGATTCTGATTACAACAAACTTTTTTAGTGGATGTTACAACATTTATAGGCTTCTGACAGATCTTTAAAAAGGCGAATACTTGATTTGATAATAATACAAATAGCTTCTACAGTTATCAATGCAAAGCACTTTAGAATCTTTAAAATGTAGTGCAAGATGAGAACCCTTTCTGGCAATTCTCTGAAAATGCCTTCCGTAAAATGACATTAAGTTTATGAAATATTTTGTATTCAATTTTGAGAAAGTCGCTCCTACTTGATTGTTGACCAAAGGGTAATTTTCAGTCTGTTCATCGGGACGTTGTAACTTTTGCTTATTTGAGGCTGAACACATGTACTTTTATTTTACAGTACATTCTGAGAAACTGGTCAAAGAGGCATTTACTTTAGAAGACCGATGAAGGCCCCTGTTCAAACATAAATGATATGTGCTATCTCTCAGTCTAGTAGGTCAGGCATCAGACATCTGACTTATCTCTCAGATGACAATGTTCCATCACCAAAGAACAAAAATCACAACCTATCCTTTCTACGTGGTTTCTGCTAAAATTACTACTAGTCCTACTTTTAGTGCCTGAGGTCACCAACTACATATTGAAAACATGCACATGCACAACTCTAGTTGAGCTGTTACTTGTGAAATAATGGTAGCATTAACAACACAAGCTTTCAGGTGGCACAGAATAGAAAGAAGGTATTTCGTCAAGATTCTCGTTTGGAGGTGGCAAGACGACCCCACTGCAAAAGCAAGAGGATCCCAGTGGAAATGCCATGACAGTAATGTATTCTGATGTCATTCAATACAGCCACAGAGGTAGTGTTGGTGCCTAAACCTGTCCTTAATCTCATCCATTTAGCATCTAGTAAGCAATGCTCTTCAAGATGTTTAGAAATCCATTAAGCAAGAACTTCTCACCAATTTTAGTGACTGCTGGCAAGAGAAAGAGGAGCCTGTAATTATCTTTTACCCTTTGGTCTCAGTCCTCTTCTTCCAAAAGAGTTTGACAACCCCTTTTTTTCCATCCATTAGTGACAGTTTTGGACTAAAAGAAGTATTACATATAAAGGTAAAATCTGATGTAACAACCGCAGGTCCTAATCGGACAAACATCATCTAGACTGTTAGAGTCTATGAAGTTGCAGCAGTTTGAAAAACTGTCAAACTAGGTGAATTTGGTGTTCCCAAGCTGAGCCTAATACATTGTAAGCTGTGAGAAGTTGGCCTGATGTATGATGTCCACAATTCTGTGGGCACCTTGTATCAGTCCAAACAATCCCTTATGGTGGTGGTTGTAAGTCAACCTTAAAAGACAAGCTATCCTAATGGTAGCATGGACTAAGCAGCCTTCAGGCTAAACTCAAGAGGGCATGTGAAGCCAGCTGTTTTACCATATGCAATCCTGTAATATCAAATGAAAGGACACCACACAAGTTATATATTATAAAAATATATGTATTTATTACTAGAATAATCCCCTATACTCTTTATGAGTATAGAAGCACAAGTGTTTAAACAAAAGCACAGTTTAACATATGAAAGTTGCACGTTTATGGATGAGGCCGGTGGCCACTCAAACCATATATCAAAAAAGTGGTATAAGTATCACTTTACGAACAGTGGTAAGACCTGGGGCCTTGGGAATCGCTGGGACTACACTGGACTAACAGCAGTTAGGACAGGAGTAGCCCGCGGGAATCGGGTGCAGCGCTAAAAGCACACGCATTCACCAATGCAAAGTCAATGGTGCGTAAAAGTTACAAAGCTACGGTTTTAGGAGTCTTCCGACTGGAATAGAATTACCACACTTTAAACTAGGACACTAGAGGTGTAAACCACTACAGGAGCACCGGCGTTCACGAGTTACCTCACCCACAGGAAGCGGGTGCATAGGTGCCAAAGTGTGTCGGGTTTCGTCGTGCAGTTCTATGGAGCCTGGAGATGAAGATGCTGCAGGCGGCCAGGAGAGGAGAGTCCGGTTGGATCCAAGGGTAGATCGAAGATGTAGAGTACCTGAAAGCAGAAGGGACAGAGTCTGGGTCACTAGCCAGTGACCAGGAAGGAACCAGGAAGCAACCAGGCGATGTCGGGCGCAATCAGGTGGTTGTCGTGAAGCTTGTCTCCGCTGCCACATGGACTCGGGGGCATCGAGGATGACCAGGGTCGAATCACGAGCTGTCCCACGAAGTCTCTCGCTGTCGGCGGTGTCGGCTTCCGGATTGGAGTCAACGGGCCTTGGCAAAGGCAACCCACGCAGGATTGGAAGATCGCTTCTTTCTCGGAACCGCAAGGTCAGAGGGGTTGCTCCTTTTCTGGGGAGCGAGGGCCAGTCTGGAGCAACCAGACTAGCAGAGCAAATTCAAAGGTTCGTCGGTACTGGGGCCACTAGCCAACGGGCTAGCGACTGGACCAACGCGTCGAGCAGGAAAATGCAAAAGGGCCCCACGCAGCACTCAGTGAGTGTGAAGGGGAGATCTTCGGTGCAAAAGCTGCTCGGGGCTGGGGCTTCTCAAACCCCAATGCACAGCTTCGAGGGAGCCTCGGGAGCTGCACGGTCAGCACTTCGTAGTTTTTCCAAGATGGCCGGCCCCACGCTTCAGGTCGCCTCCACGGGTCTCAGATTCGCTGGGACTGTGGATCGGGCTGTTGGAAGGCAGGAACGCTGGGTCTTGTCGATCTCTGTCGCTCGAGTTCCGGCGGGAACTGCAACAAAGCAAACGGCGAGGGGCTGGATGGTGCCTGTTTGCACAGGGTGGTCACTCCTTGACCACAAGGGAGATTCTTCAGTCTTCTACGTCGAGTAGGATGTCAAAGGGTCCAGAGTTTCGTTTCATAAGTTTCAGTCAGGATAATCTGAGGTGCATTGGCACAGCTCCTACCTTTATTCCAAATCAAGGGGCTGGATATCCTGCTAGGTCCCTCCTATGGGTGGGACCCAGGAAGGGGGTGGTTACATCCCTTTCCCTTTGTCCAGTTTCGCGCCAGAGCTGGGGCTGGAGTGCCCAGAACCGGTTTGACTGGATTTTGCATGGGACACCTTGTGTGCCCCAGGCAGTGTCTAGTTTCATTCAACCCTCCCTGCTCCAATCCACTATCTCCTGTCTGAGGTGGTGTAGCACCTCCCTGTGACAGGAAACCCTTTGTCCAGGCCTCCTCTGCCAAGTTTCGGTCAGCAGCAGGAGGTCAGACTTGTGTTGAGGCAGCAGCATCCATTTTGTGATGCTGAGGCTCTGGTTAGTTAACCGCGTTTAAAGAAAGTAACATGTCTTCTCCCTCTAGAAGGGTGGAATGCTACCCCCGTCGCCAGAACTGGCGAGGGTGTAGTATTCCAAAGTGTATGACACCTTACACAACATGTTTTGATAAAGCCAAACCAAAGTTAGCAATAACCGCGAGGATTATAATGCACTTTAGAGTATATGGTATGGCAATACCCTGGAACAGCAGTAAGGAAATGGTTCCGAACACTGCAGACAGGCTCAGCTCATGCTAGAGCACCATCTCACATAAAACCAAGCACTCTGCCTCCAGGATTGTTAAGGCCTGCCATAGGAGTGACTTATAGGTATATATGTGTCCAGATATATGTTTAGACATAGGTATACTATATCTAAGCAAGGGGTGATTACACGACCTTGCCCCAGCTGAGTGATCAGTCAGTTGTGTCAGTTTGGATGGCCAGCCAGGGGTGGCAAAAGATGTGCTGCAGCCCCTGGTAGGCCTTGGATGCACCTATGCCCTGGGTACCTTTAGTACACTGTACAGGGGCTGATAAGGTGACCCAATCCAATTTAGTTATGCACCTAGGGTACAAAGAGTCCATTTTAAAGGGAGAGCAGATAGCCTGGGGCCCTGATTAGCAGGATCCCAGGCCAACTAAGTCGAAAACCAGCTACAAACATGAGGCAAAAAATCTGGGGTAACCATAGTCAGGTATCCACCTTCCTACATAAGCTATGTACCTATATGGCTTGTTTCATGCTATCATCATGATAGAAGCACCGATACAGATTTGGAGTTTAAGGCCATGGTTATCAATTATGTGGAATTCAGATTCTAATTAGTCACGCAGATAATTGTTGCTATCCTGGTGTGGAATATGGAATGGATAAAATAGTCAACTTCTCCTGAGTTCCCAATCTCAGAATGAAGCCTAATGTGTGGGATCAGCGTTTACCACACCAATTACTGCACGTTTTGCATTTATATATTACATTTTTATCACCATAGAGTTCCTCAGGTCTTCTCTGGTGAAATGTTTCAAGAGAAAATTGCAGAAAGTGGTAATTGGTGCACAACTCAGATTCCAGATCTGTGTGCAGACATCCAGTTGTATCCTAATATAAAACACAACTTTGAATCAGAGTTTAAGTTAAGTCTGTGAGTTTATAGTCAGTAGGGGATAGGTTATGTCAAAAGAGATTTGCTTATTCCCATTATTATGGCTTCACAGTGCTGTATGGCTTGAGTATGTTGTATTGTAACTGTATTTATGCAGTGCTTCATAGTCTTAACCTACTACCAAAGCGCATGTGCAGAGAGGTAGCACGCTACTTCATCAATCAAGGGTTTATAAAGCACGACTGCTCACCTGTGGAGGGTCTCAAGCCACTGGGGGTGGGGGAGGAGAGCTGGGTGGAGGATCATTCGAAGAGCCAGGTCTTGAGGTCCTTCTTGAATTGGGTCAGTGGCGGGGTGTTCCAGGTCCTGGCGGTAATGTAGGCGAATGAACTTCCTCCGATTCTGGTCTTTTGGATTCTGGGAACAGAGGCTAGGGCGAGATGAGCGGAACAGAGTTGTCTGGGGGGTACGTACAATGCCAGGCGGTGGTTGAGGTATGCTGGTCCTTCGTTGTGGAGAGCTTTGTAGGCCTGTGTGAGGAGCTTCGTGGAGGGCCATAGATGAAACAGTGTGTGTTTGTCTTGCAGCCTATTTGGGGAATGTTTGATGTCAAGCATTAGAACCAGAGTTATGCAGTTAATACATTTTGTTGTTATGACCCTGCATTCATTTGAAAACAGAGTAAGTAAGAGATAAGCGTCTTCAGCATTCAATTATAATTGATGGACAGAAATGTATAATTGCAGTCTAGCCTATGGCTGAAGTGTTTTGGTGTGTGGATATGAATGAAACCGCTGAAACTGTTGTAAACAAGTTTGTAGCTGTGTTTATAAATGGGTTTAGGACCAAAGTGTGTGGCTAGACACGGCTGCAGAAGCCAATATCTTCCACCTATGGGCTGGTCTGTGAACGTACAGTTCGAACCACTTAGAATATAGAACTAAGACCGTGCAGAGAAATGTTGGAGTTTACCTTCGGGTTGTGCAGGCAGTTGGGGCTTAAGAGTGCCTCCAGTCAACCCCAAAACTGCTGCTGTGGAACGAAAAAGCTATATGAATTTCAACGTACAGCCAGGGCTATAGGACCCACAATACACTTTGCCTAAGGCAGCAATTACCTTGAATCACGAAAGTAGACAGGCTTTGGAGAGCTGGGCAATTAATTAGATTAATTGCTAAAACTTGAATACAGAGTATATCACTTTTTAGGTCTCGCCTAGACGAAAGCAAAGCGAAGCTTTGCTGTCTAGAGCGAGACAACTTATGTTGTCACTTTTGGGGGAATGTGGACAGCAGACTGTCACGAGCTTCTCCTGCCGGAGATTTGACCTCGTGGGCGCGCACGTCGCCGTGCCCCTCTCGTGCCTCATATTTCCATGCGCACACAGCCAGCCCCCACACCCCTGCACACAGATTACACAGGCACACGCTGCAGCCCCCCCACCACGCACACACATACAGACACGCACGCATACACACGCCGCTGCCCCCTACCCCCCCCTGCACAGACACACACCCCCGCCCCATGCATCGGGAGATCTGCCATACCTTCAGGGGAAGGAGCGAGAGTGGCAGCAAAACCGGCAGCTTCCCCCAGACCGGGGGCGCATCCCCGCCAGCCTCCGCCAACATCGCTGAGAGCTGCGGTTGCAGGCCCCCAGCGTAAGAAACAGGCCCCCGCACACTGGGAATAGCAAAAGGGGACGAGATCCATGGCGCGCGACACGGCACAGGGAGGCGGTGCGCGCCACGTCTCCGTCGCTGCCTGGAACGTGTGCGCGTGCTCCGCAGCCTCTCGCGAGGACGCCTCCTTCTGGTTGTGGTTTGTAAAATAAATATATTTCCCAATGTTAGATGCAGGCGGATGCTCTCACTTTTAACCACCTGTTTGATCTCACTACATACATTCACCGCATTTTTTGTACCAAGTATTTTACTTAAAATTCTAATCGCTAACAGATGTCTCTTGGGCGCCCACACCCCTGCACACAGATTACACAGGCACACGCTACAGCCCCCCCACCACACACACACATACAGACACGCACGCATACACACGCCGCTGCCCCCTAACCCCCCCCTGCACAGACACACACCCCCGCCCCATGCATCGGGAGATCTGCCATACCTTCAGGGGAAGGAGCGAGAGTGGCAGCAAAACCGGCAGCTTCCCCCAGACCGGGGGCGCATCCCCGCCAGCCTCCGCCAACATCGCTGAGAGCTGCGGTTGCAGGCCCCCAGCGTAAGAAACAGGCCCCCGCACACTGGGAATAGCAAAAGGGGACGAGATCCATGGCGCGCGACACGGCACAGGGAGGCGGTGCGCGCCACGCCTCCGTCGCTGCCTGGAACGTGTGCGCGTGCTCCCCAGCCTCTAGCGAGCACGCCTCCTTCTGGTTGTGGTTTGTAAAATAAATATATTTCCCAATGTTAGATGCAATGGAAACAGAACGGAACAGGCTTGCCGATAACATCTGCGGTCTGCAAGGTGATCGGCTTGTATTTATTTATTTCCCCCTCCACTTTTTACTTTACTTTAATATGCGCGGCGCACGCTTTAGGCACCCCGCTCACTTTATTTATTTATTTCCCGCTCCACTTTTCTCGTGAAGCCCAACGCTCCATTCCTCTCCCTTCTCAACATACTCTGTTACTGGCCAGACACGAGCTGTTGGAATACAAGGGCCCAAGGTTACGCCCAGCACTGCAGCACCCCAGTAGCAGAGGCATGGCCGAGTCCGCTGGAAGACTGGGGAGCGTCGCCATCAACCGACAACAAAGAGCTACTGCGTGGGGAGACTACGGAGCATGTCCCAACCTGTGAGGGCGAAATAGAGCGCTCCCCTGCTTCCCCTCAAGAGACTCCCCCGAGCCCCGCAGGGAGCACTTCGACAGGCTCATCAGGCAGTCTAAGCTCTAATGTTATGCAAAGGGCTGCAGTGCAGATGGGAAAGAGTTCCGCCTGACCTTCGGCAGGACTCCTGCCTCCAAAAGAGCTTGCAGTGGCGGCAAGGGCAGCATCTCATAAATGAACGCTAAAAGTAGAAGGTTTCCCAAGGGCACCGAGCCGGTGAGGCAACAAAGCCGTCGCCGCGCTAAATTACAAAGATTTCATTAAAGGTAAGTCTTTCACTTATATATTCTCTCTGTTCGTGACATCATTATTCTCACAGTGCATTTCCAGTTAAGCATTTCAATTAAAGCAGGTGCCTTTCAAATGCTACAGTAGTTTTGTTAAACACATCTCTGAAGTTGACTACAGTACAAGGTCCATGTTGTATTGTTATGCCACCTACTGTTGTCACCTCTGCCCCCACTCGTTTCTGTCCATCCTGTGCTCCGATAGTGCTTCCACCTTGCCTACCCACAGTCTTCTGTCCTTTGTGCTCTCCCTCTCGACCCATGTTCACTTCGACCTCTCACTTTTCTGTGCTCTCTGCCCTATCCTGACTTTTGACAATACTGTCGTGCTCTCTGCCCTATCCTTACTTTTGACAGTACTCTCGTGCTCTCTACCCTATCCTGACTTTTGACAGTACTCTCGTGCTCTCTGCCCTATCTTGTGCTCTCTTCCCTATCCTGACTTCTGGCTGTACTCTCGTACTCTTTGCCCTATCCTGACTTTTGACACTACTCTCGTGCTCTCTGCCCTATCTTGTGCTCTCTTCCCTATCCTGACTTCTGGCTGTACTCTCGTACTCTCTGCCCTATCCTGACTTTTGACAGTACTCTCGTGCTCTCTGCCCTATCTTGTGCTCTCTGCCCTATTCTGACTTCTGGCTGTAATCTTGTTCTCTCTGCCCTATCCTAAGTTCTGGCTGTACTCTCGTGCTATCTGCCCTACCCTGACTTCTGACTGTACTCTCGTGCTCCCTTCTGCTAGCTGCCCTTAATCCTTTGTGCACCATCTGCTCCTTACCTACTGTCACATTCACCCTCATGCCATCTGTCTTCTTCGATCTCTGCTGCCCCTTTTCTCTCTGCCCTATGCTCACTTCCCGCTCCTCCCTGTTCTCCTTGTTTATTCTGCCCTCCGACTCTCTCGCATCCTCTCTGTGCTCACTGTCCCTATCCTGTCTGCCCTCCCCCTGTCCTCCGTGCCTGTTCTACCCTTGGGGTCTCTTCTACCTCTCCTCTCTGCCTCTACCCCCACCCTTTATACCCTCAGGGTTCACTGTGCACTGTCCCTTCACGTGCTCTCTGCCTCTGTTTACTGTCTCTGTCCTGTCTGCCCTCCCCTGTCCTCAGTGCCTATTTTACCCTTGGAGTCTGTTGTACCTCTCCTCTCTTCCCTGCGGCTCTCAGCCTCCACCCTTTATACCCTCAGGGTTCACTGTGCACTGTCCCTTCACATGCTCTCTGCCTCCTGCACTTCCTGTCACATTCACCTTCACGCTGCCCTTGGTTTCTGCCTCCATTCCTCCCTGCTCTCTGCCCCGACCCCTCTGCATAGTTTCCTCATTCTCAGAGTTTGACCCTCAGCAACAGAGAGAACAAGCATTTGCAATGCAATAGGTCTCGCATTTATGCGAGTCTGAGCTATTGACATTGCAAAGGACAATGCCTTTTATTTACATTTTAAAAACGAAAAGTAAAATAAAAGGCATTGTCATTTGCAATGTCAATAGCTCAAACTCGCGTAAATGCGAGACCTATTGCATTGCAAATGCTTGTTCAATTTCTGTTTAAAAAGTTGCCTAATGTTATGAAGGGGGTCAAAGCATTCAGAAAATAAAACAAAGCACTGTTTGCACAAGATATGCGCTTTGGGCCGCTCAAGAATTGGGGAAGGGCTATCTATACAAATGAGAACATAATATCACCACCTCTCTCTATTACTTTTTGATAGAATACTGCACTCTCTGTCTTTTGTTAAAGTTAAAGAGTCATGAAGTACCCCTGCTCTGCATTTGTTAATTAGCTGTACTGTGCGGAATCAACCCACAAGTACATTGCAAGTTTGAGTTTAGGCTCACGGATTGGAGAAGTACGGTACAGATTTGCCAGGTGGTATTTCACATGCTAGCCCCATTTCCGTGGGCGGATAAGCACACATTTATCATCTTCTTTAAGCAGGTGCTAAAAGTGTGTAGGTAGTTGTGGTAAAATTGTGCAGGGGTCTGTTGGAAGACAGGGTGGAGGAGCGGAGGGCGTTGGAGGATGAAGGAGGAAGATTGTCTGGCAGGGCGTAGCATTTAATCCTTTCCCTGTGCCTTGTGTGAGGTTTGAGCAGGGGTTGTGGAAGGGATGGGGCTACAATGCAGCCTTTTCCCACAGTGATTTAACTGCTGGACTTTCCTGATGGTAAAATGTGGTCATTATTCCTGTACTCAGTAAATTTGAGTGCAGAAACACGGACGTTCCACTGAAATTAAGTTCTGACCAGTTCCCAAACGAGCCCATGTAATTTATCGGCACCTTGCAAGCGGGCTGATTGGGCAAAGAGTGCAACATCATTAACCCCTTCGCCGCAGGGCTAATTCCCCCGCGGCGCGGGCGGAGGGGGCCGCGCGCGGCGCCGCGGTGCTCGTGACGAGCTCAGCTCGTCATGCAGCACAGTGGAGCTGTGACTCCGCCCACTCAATGGAACGCCCCGCACAGGAGGGGAATTATCCCTGCGTGGGTGTTCCGCAGCGGTTATGACGAGCTCAGCTCCACTGTGCCTCATGATGAGGTCGAAGGAGTTAAGCAAGAGAAAAACAAACTGCCTCCTCTGGCTATAAATGACTTCTGGATGATCTCAGAGGTTGACGTTTTTGGAATCTATTGAGAAGGATTCCCAAACTTAAAATGTTTTACAATAAGGGTTACCATACTTTAAAAAACAAACAATAAAACAAGCATTGGCATAGCCAATAGATCTCGCCTTTGGGACCTTATAAGTGTTTAGCCATGCAACAGTTGATGTTGTTGCACCAAGGATATTGTGCTGCATAACTAAATACTTTTATGGTCCCAAAAGCGAGACTTATTGGTTATGCCAATGCTTGTCTTACTTTAAGCCATGGTGCACAGCAGCCTGCGCTAAAGAGCAAAATGTAAAAAAAAACAGAGTGAGGGGTTGGCACATGAGGGAGGTGAAAAACACATTGGAGAGCGAGAGAGGTGGGTAGGAGAAACAAGGAAGGTGGGTTAAACACAACAGAAAAGCAGGAGTGAGTGGGAGTTTAGAAACAAAGGAAAGCGGGATAGAACATTTGTCCTTATATTTTAGTAAATTTCAAACTTTTTCCAATAACATGTTCCCAAAAGTTGAGTCTTTTGCTTGTAGCCAACACGAAAGCAGAAATGGTAAACTGCAGCAGAATTTGTACACAAATGCGCTCCTAGAAACAGGAAAACCAACGTTGTCCCACAATTATTATGTGATATTCTGAGGTATTTACAATCCAATCCGGCTTGTTTGCTGGTGATGCCTTTACCCTGCAGCAGATCTTGGACAACGCGTGCTGAGGTTTGATCTCCGAGCACCTTGAAAGAGGGAAGAGTCTGTATAAGGAGGAGCAGGAGGAGGGTGGGGCGATTCACAACAAGGGTTGAACGAAAACAACAGCGAGCAGGAAAAGGTACGGAGGCGATGGTAGGTCATAAGAACGGAGAGCTGGGTGGTCAAAAGAACGGCGAGCAGAGTGGTCAAAACAACGACGAGCAGGAAGGGAGGGCGTTAAAGCAATGATTAGCGGGGATTAGCGGGGAGTGAGGGAGGGTCAAAGCAACAATAAGAAGCGCACGCCTCGCGCTGAAGGTTGAAAAAGTACGTGCATATGATCTAAGTGCCGTCGTATCTATGGTGCCCAGGATCACACATGGATAACTCAGTGGTGTGTAGACAAGAAGGAGCGAAGCAAATAATGGAGTTGTCTGAAGTGAGCGATGTGTATATGTTGCCTGAAATAACAAGCGCGCACCTCATTGGAGTTGTCTGAAGTGAGCGCTGTGTATATGTTGCCTGAAATAACAAGCGCACGCCTAGCGCTGAAGGTTTAATTGGTTAACCTGCAAATTAAGGGGCTGCTTAGTTTGAACTGAGTCATTTGAGGCTTCATGGTGACTAAGGAGGTAATATACGAGTACCAGCTGAGTTCTGCTGTGTGTTCCTCCATTGAAAACATAAAACAAGCATTTACAATGCAATGGTTTCGCCTTTGGAAAAGTTAGAGCTATTGGCATTGCTCATGACATTTCTTTTTTTTTCTTTACTTCTAAATAAATGGCATTGTTGTTTACATTGCAATAGGTCTCACATTTGTTGGAGTTGGAGCTACTGGCATTGTAAATGGCAATGTTTTTTATTCATGCTTTGTTAGCAGTGGAGTGATATTTTTTTTTAAGTGCCCACTATACCATATTATAAGCTTTTATAGCAACTATACAGTAAAGCTATAGCTATTTTAACGTAAAAGGGTGTAAATGGATGAATACAAATACCAAAAAGAATCTTAAACTGTATGGTGGAATGTATAGCAGGTGACAGACTACCGATCACAACATACGTACTTTAAGTAATTGTGGAAACCATATGTAATAAAAAAATCGGTAGTATGGGGTGTCAATGACGCTTATGCAAATGATGCTCCGCTGGTGAAGTGGTCAGCTCTGTTTGCAGATGCAAAGTGGTGAAAGGTGAAGTATTCAGCTCTGTCTGCAGGCACAAAGGGATGAATGGTGAAGTGGTCACTCTTCAGCTGTGAACATGCTCTTTACTGTTGCTCATGGGCATCAAGAGAATCTGCCAGGTCTGAGTCATTTCAGACACCTTATGTGAGGGCTGGGGTTTGTAAATGCACCTACATTAAACACCACTAAGAGATGAAGCGATTTCTGTGACATCACGTGATTTTTCTCCAAAATGTTTTTTTCACTTTCACTTTTTGGGTTTTCCGGGATGGTCTGGCATAAGATTCCCGGTTCCACCATGATTCGTTTTGTACAATAAGAAAACACAATAACTAAAAATACTCTCAAACTACGGTTTAACAGAGACACCTTTTTCTGTGTAAAAAGCACCTCACCATGGACCAAGCAGGGGCACGTGCCCCTAATCCACAGCAGGATTGAGACACTTCTCTGACAGGAGTTGTGCCAACCCACCTGCAGCCAACGCCATGGGTCACAGGAACATGAGATAGAGAGAAGGGGAGGAGATAGAGAGAAGGGGAGGAGATAGAGAGGGGGGAGAGAGAAGGGGGGATGAGAGAGAGAAGGGGGGATGAGAGAGAGAGAAGGGGGGAGAGAGAGAGAGAGAAGGGGGAGAGAGAGAGAGAAGGGGGAGAGAGAGAGAGAAGGGGGGAGAGAGAGAGAGAAATGGGAAATAGGAGAGAGAAATGGGTGACAGAGAGAGAAATGGGTGACAGAGAGAAATGGGGGACAGAGAGAGAAATGGGGGACAGAGAGAGAAATGGGGGACAGAGAGAGAAATGGGTGACAGAGAGAGAAATGGGTGACAGAGAGAGAAATGGGGGACAGAGAGAGAAATGGGGGACAGAGAGAGAAATGGGGGACAGAGAGAGAAATGGGGGACAGAGAGAGAAATGGGGAAGAGTCTGGAAGGGTGAAACGAAAGGGAGAGAAGGCGATAGTTTGGGGGGTACAGGAAAGGGGCAGGAGGTGGACAGGCAATATAAATTTTAAAAACAAGCGGTAGATTTGGAAGAGGAAAGCAAAAGAAAGATAGGGCGAGTACAATGTATCAATGGAGGATGTGAGAGGATGGGAGGGAGAAAGGAAAGGAGGGGGCATACTAAGTGGAGAGGGGTGTGTGAGGACAACGGTGAGCGGGCAGGAGGGACGGCGAATGGAGGAGGTTGAGCTGGTCAGGGTGCGAGGAGAAGAACGAGAGGGAAAGGCAGAGCGAGGAACCAACGAGGAAATAGAGGGGAAACGCGAGAGGGGACGGCTGGGGCATAGGGGAGAGTGAGGGCAGAAGAGAGCCCCCCCCCCACACACACACACACACCCAGAGCAGTCACATACACACACACTCTGGAGCAGTCACACACACACACACACTGGAGCAGTCACACACACACACACACTCTGGAGCAGTCACACACACACACTCTGGAGCAGTCACACACACACACACACTCTGGAGCAGTCACACACACACACACACTCTGGAGCAGTCACACACACACTCTGGAGCAGTCACACACACACACACTCTGGAGCAGTCACACACACACACTGGAGCAGTCACACACACACACTGGAGCAGTCACATACACACACACAGTCTGGGGCAGTTACATACACACACACTGAGGCAGTCACATACACACACACCCTGGGGCAGTCACACACACACACACACACACACCCTGGAGCAGTCACACACACACACACACCCTGGAGCAGTCACACACGCACACACACACTGGAGCAGTGACATACACATACTGGAGCAGTCACACACACACACACACACACACACACACTGGAGCAGTCACATACACACACACACACACTGGAGCAGTCACATACACACACACTCTGGAGCAGTCACATACACACACACTCTGGAGCAGTCACATACACACACACCCTAGAGCCCCGGTGTGTCTAAGACGACAACGTACGTTTATCAAGCATCTCAACAAAGCATCAAGGGAACCCTGTTTTGCAAGACTATTTCACCTCAGTTATCATACCACAAATGAGCGGTTTTAAAAAAGAGACCATATTCCATATTTTTAATTGTACACCATGCACCCATAATGACATTTATCCCATATTCAGGTTTAACCATGCTCATTTTTGCGCCTCAAGTTCCTGCTGAATGACTTGTGCAGAGGTGGTCATGGTGCAGTCAATGAGGAGAAAGGTCACAGTTCAAACCCTCTAATCAATACCACTGTCGAGAAGGCTGCACAGATTTACCAGCCCTGGATTTAAAGGTATCCTGGCAACAGCATCACCCCACGCCTGGGCGCTGACAGCAGTGACGGATTCACAGGGAGAGGACCCCCGAGCGGTCACAAACTATCCCCGCGCGTGCCGAGCAAGAGGGCGGCGCACATGTTGACAAAGACAAAAGAAGCCTTGGCAAAGCCAGAATGTTTGGTTTGCATTTTGAGTGCCGGCTAAAACATTAAGAGCGCCTGATGCACAGGAAAAAACGAACTAACCGATTTTTATATACGATGCATCTACGGAATATGTACTTTAATGTGCCATGATTTCAGAGTTCTTTTGAGATATAAAATATTCCTTCATGCGCTGCAATGCAATCATTCCATAGCAGGCTGAATACTATACCACCACACGTCAGTGCTGAACGCTTACATCCCTCAGTCTTCTTGCCTATTAACCGACCTCATCTTAGCTATCCGTTTGTTTTTTGCCACATGTAGTTCCGCATTTATCAAGCGAAAACCAAAACAAAGGGCAACAACAAACATACACTGGAGATCTTTTAATAGAATATCCCATTTTCGGAGTTTTGGTACAACAGCGCACAGTGCATGTTCTGGACACAGGGGAAGCTATTTTAATCTAAAACTATAAACTACACTCTGCAATTTCCCAAACGTCATATTCATGCTATTAGCGTAGATGGGATGAAAAGTATGACATTAGGACCCCACCAGGATGGAACATAGCAAAAATAAATGGTCATGTTCCTTTTAAAATAAAATAAAAATCTGATTGAAAAACGACGTGTCTATAGCAGTCCAAGTGTGCACGTGTTCACACAAATAAAGTGAGGCGCCTCCTGGCACGTGGCAAGGACAAAAGGTAATTTCGGTGAAATGCCATCTGCCACTCAGCCGCCCTGTACCTCAGGCAGCCTCCCTAACGTCTAAAGTCAAATCATTTCTTCTTTTTCGGACATCAAAGGGCTGTAATACAAAGTTTCTCTTTTTCTGCCCAGAAACAGTGTTCATTTTCCAAATCCTTCGTGTACACGTTTCACTTATCCCTTGTGCAGCCTCTGATGTGCCTGTCACCTTGCACACTTTTTATCTGAAAAGAAAAAAGCAGCTGCTACTTCCAAGACAAAACGCCTCGTGGAACACGTACGAAGTGGGAAGTGGGAAGTTGCAGCATAGCGCTGGCGGTACACGGACGGATGGGGGGGGGTCGCAAACGGACAGCGGGAGCGGGAACGGCGCAAGAAAAATAAAACAGCACTCACTGTGGTGTTTCCCAAATAAAGTAGACACTCACCTGGAGAGGGAGGCGGGGATCTGCTGTAGGAGGGGAGGGGGAGAGCGGAGGCCGTGTTACAACGGCATCGGGACCGGCTGCGGCTCGGGAGGCGGGGATCTGCTGTGGGAGGGGAGAGGGAGGCGGGGATCTGCAGTGGGAGGGGAGAAGGAGGCGGGGAGAGCGGATCGGGATCAGCTGCGGCTCGGGAGGCGGGGATCTGCAGTGGGAGGGGAGAGGGAGGCGGGGAGAGCGGATCGACATTAAGAGCGCCTGATGCACAGGAAAAAACGAACTAACCGATTTTTATATACGATGCATCTACGGAATATGTACTTTAATGTGCCATGATTTCAGAGTTCTTTTGAGAGGGGGGGGCGCAAACGGACAGCGGGAGCGGGAACGGCGCAAGAAAAATAAAGCAGCACTCACCTGGAGAGGGAGGCGGGGATCTGCTGTAGGAGGGGAGGGGGAGAGCGGAGGCCGTGTTACAACGGCATCGGGACCGGCTGCGGCTCGGGAGGCGGGGATCTGCTGTAGGAGGGGAGGGGGAGAGCGGAGGCCGTGTTACAACGGCATCGGGACCGGCTGCGGCTCGGGAGGCGGGGATCTGCAGTGGGAGGGGAGAGGGAGGCGGGGAGAGCGGATCGGCGGGAGAGGACACGGACGACGGGAGGGGGGCGGGAGAGAACGCAGCACTGCAAACTTGGGAAATGCTTAAAACAAAGAGCACAGAGGTACGAGGCACAGAACGAAGTAAGTTGCAAACAGAGACTCCACAATAGTCTGTGTACATCTGTCCAAACCGACGTTCGCACGGTAAAGCCAGACCAGTGCTCGTTTTATACCCGAAAGAGCAGCAGGAACGATAAACACAGGATCCATCCGATGTCGCATGTACCACCAACAGAGTCTATAATGACGGCAGTAATTTAAGCACAGCCACGGCCACAGAGAGCTGCTCTGCAGAAGGTTAGCGCTTTGGGTCATAAGCAAATGCAAATGCGTTACCAAGTACACTGCAGCCGAGCGCTCACGGCTGCCTGTCCCACAGGCTGCGCTTCATTGCGGTCCGACATAACTAAAAATGTCAAGCGGGAGGGGGCGGGAAAGGGGGAGGAGAGACGCAGAAGACGGCCGGAGCAGGAAGGCGGGTGCCGGCTCAATGCCGGACCAGATTCGGGGACGGGAGAGAACACGGACGACGGGAGGGGGGAGGGGGGCGGGAGAGGACACGGACGACGGGAGGGGGGCGGGAGAGAACACGGACGACGGGAGGGGGGCGGGAGAGGACACGGACGGCGGGAAAGGGGAGGGAACGGGGAAAAAACGTAACTCCGCCCTGGGAAAAAATCTCGGGAACGCCCCCGAATCTGGTCCGGCCTTGACGGACAGATCCGGCACTCAATGGCTAGCCTCCATTTATGGAGCTAGCCAATGAGAGCCGGGGGACGTTCCCGAAGTGCTTAGTGTCGACATAGGATTTTACCTGCGCTGAAGAGCTGCGCAGAGCGCAGCCTTCGGCAGGCGAAACCCAAAGAGGGTTGCACTTGGTATATATATATATATCGATTTAGAGTTCGACAAAGAGGGTACTCCACTGCACCGGCGACTGAGTACTCTATCTGCCAATCTCTCAGTCCACCGACACAATTTAGAGTGAGGTTTACACCAACTAAGAAAATTTACTCTGTTGACGTAAACCTTCCTCCGATTGCCCAACAGAGTGGGGGGACATCAGAGGAAGAAAATAACTCAATTCGCTCCATTTAGGGTGAACAGTGTTATATGTTTTATTTCCTGTCCCTTACTGCCAGGTAGAACCTGGCAGTAAGGGGCAGGAGAGAAAAGAACAAGCATTGGCCTAGCCAATAGGTCTCGCTTTTGGGACCTTATAAGTATTTAGTTTTGCAGCACAATATCCTTGGTGCAACAACATCAGCTGTTGCATGGCTAAACCTTGTACCTTATAAGTGTCTAGCCATGCAACAGTTGATGTTGTTGCACCAAGGATATTGTGCTGGATAACTAAACACTTAATGTCCCAAAGGCGAGTCCTATTGGCTATGCCAAAACTTGTTTAGCGATGTTGTGCAGCATGGATAAAGAGGAACCTCCATTAAAAAAAAAAAAAAGATGCTATTATACAGTCGCAGGAGCTGTGTAATTTTGTAGGTAAAAGCACAACACATGAACCCACCTACAGCGTGAGTGTGAAGTTTTCTTTTTTTTTATTTACTGATCCAAGTTGTACTGGTAAATAAAGAAAAACAAGCATTTGCAATGCAATAGGTCTCGCAATAGAAAAGTTTGAGCTTTTGGTGTGTAAAATGTAAATTTTTTTAATTATTGTTTATGTTTTTCAAAATATAAAAGTATTAATTTTGTTATTAGAAATGCCAATAGTTATAAAGTTAGCAAATGTTACATCTATAGCATTAGTAAAGGTACATGTTTAGTTTTCCCCTGTCTTACTTGTATTGATCTGACAAATCACAATGTTTTAACAAGAACAGAAGTGAAAACATTTAAAATCTTTTTATGACATTCGTAATAAAGCTTGAAACATTGACAGTAAATATTTGAACCAGTTGTTGTTGAATTGTTGCACAGATTGATGCTGTGGTGGCGCTGAGTGATGTTGTTTTGGGGACAAGTGATGCTGTGGCGTTCAGTGATGCTGTTGTAGAGCATAGTGATGTTGTGGTGCCCCTGAGTGATGCTGTGGTGGTGCTGAGTGGTGCTGTGGTGGTGCTGAGTGATGCTGTGGTGGTGCAGAGTGGTGCTGTGGTGGTGCTGAGTGGTGCTGTGGTGGTGTTGAGTGATGCTGTGGTGGTGCTGAGTAATGCTGTTGTGGTGCTGAGTGGTGCTGTGGTGGTGCTGAGTGATAATGTGCTGGTGCTGAGTGATAATGTGGTGGTGCTGAGTAATAATGTGGTGGTGCTGAGTGGTGCTGTGGTGGTGCTGAGTGATGCTGTAGTGGTGCTGAGTGATGCTGTAGTGGTGCTGAGTGATGCTGTAGTGGTGCTGAGTGATGCTGTGGTGATGCTGTGGTGATGTTGAGTGATAATGTGGTGGTGCTGAGTGATGCTGGGGTAGCGCTGAGTGATAATGTGGTGGTGCTGAGTGATGCTGGGGTATCGCTGACTGATGATGTGGTAATGCTGAGTGGTGCTGGGGTGGCGCTGGTTGATGCTGTGGTGGTGCTGAGTGATACTGTGGTGGTGCTGAGTGGTGCTGTGGTGGTGCTGTGGTGGTGCTGTGGTGGTGCTGAGTGATGCTATGGTGGTGCTGAGTGATGCTGTGGTGGTGCTGAGTGATGCTGTGGTGGTGCTGAGTGGGGCTGTGGTGGTGCTGAGTGATGATGTGGTGGTGCTGAGTGATGCTGTAGTGGTGCTGAGTGATGCTGTGGTGGTGCTGAGTGATGCTGTGGTGGTGCTGAGAGGGGCTGTGGTGGTGCTGAGTGGTGCTGTGGTGGTGCTGAGTGATAATGTGGTGGTGCTGATTGATAATGTGGTGGTGCTGATTGATGCTGGGGTTGCGGCGAGCGATGCTGGGGTTGCGCTGAGTGATGCAGGGGTTGCGCTGAGTAATGCAGGAGTTGCGCTGAGTGATGCTGGTGTTGCGCTGAGTGATGCTGGGGTTGCGCTGAGTGATGCTGGGGTTGCGCTGAGTGATGCTGGGGTTGCGCTGAGTGATGCTGGGGTTGCGCCGAGTGATGCAGGGGTTGCGCTGAGTGATGCAGGGTTTGCGCTGAGTGATGCTGGGGTTGCGCTGAGTGATGCTGGGGTTGCAAGGGGGAAAAACGATCCTAACAGGGGCAGAAAGGCACAAAAAGTGAGTCTAACAGAGGGCAGAAGGGCAGAAAAACAAGGGAAAAAACAAGTCTAATAGGGGCAGAAGGGCACAAAAAACGGGTCTAACAGGGGCAGAAGGGCACAACAAACGAGTCTAATAGGGGCAGAAGGGCAGAAAAACAAGGGAAAAACTAGTCTAACAGGGGGCAGAAGGGCACAAAAAAGCGAGTCTAACAGAGGGCAGAAGGGCAGAAAAATTATAAACAAGCATTGAAAATGCAATAGGTCTCGCAATAGAAGAGTTTGACATTTTTCGTTTTGCAAATGGATGAGTGACACCTATAGCATTTGGAATGCAACATGTTTTGTATTTACGTGACTTATATGGCAGCTCTGGTCGTTATGCTACATCTCTAGATAGTTTTATCTTTCGCAAATGTGACACCTATTGTAACACAATATGTGTTGTGAGGGTGAGTGAGGGTGAGGGGTTGAGGGTGAGGGGTTGAGGGTGAGGGGTTGAGGGTGAGTGAGGGTGAGGGTGAGTGAGGCTGAGGGGTTGAGGGTGAGGTGTTGAGGGTGAGTGAGGGTGAGGTGTTGAGGGTGAGTGAGGGTGAGGGGTTGAGGGTGAGTGAGGGTGAGGGTGAGTGAGGGTGAGGGGTTGAGGGTGAGTGAGGGTGAGGGTGAGGCTGAGGGGTTGAGGGTGAGTGAGGGTGAGTGAGAGTGAGGGTGAGTGAGGGGTTGAGGGTGAAGGGTTGAGGGTGGGTGAGGGTGAGGGGTTGAGGGTGAGTGAGGGTGAGGGGTTGAGGGTGAGTGTGGGTGAGGGTGAGTGAGGGTGAGGTGTTGAGGGTGAGTGAGGGTGAGGGGTTGAGGGTGAGTGAGGGTGAGGGTGAGTGAGTGTGAGGGGTTGAGGGTGAGTGAGGGTAAGGGTGAGTGGGGTTGAGGGTGAGTGAGGGTGAGGGTGAGGGTGAGGCTGAGGGGTTGAGGGTGAGTGAGGGTGAGTGAGAGTGAGGGTGAGTGAGAGGTTGAGGGTGAAGGGTTGAGGGTGGGTGAGGGTGAGGGGTTGAGGGTGAGTGAGGGTGAGGGGTTGAGGGGTTGAGGGTGAGTGAGGGTGAGGCGTTGAGGGTGGGTGAGGGTGTGGGTGAGGGTGAGTGAGGGTGAGGATGAGTGAGGGTGAGGGTGAGGGTGAGTGAGGGTGAGTGAGGGTGAGGGTGAGTGAGGGTGAGTGAGGGTGAGGGGTTGAGGGTGAGTGAGGGTGAGTGAGGGTGAGTGAGGGTGAGGGTGAGTGAGGGTGAGGGTGAGTGAGGGTGAGGGTGAGTGAGGGCGAGGGTGAGTGAGGGTGAGTGAGGGTGAGTGAGGGTGAGTGAGGGTGAGGGGTTGAGTGAGGGTGAGGGTGAGGGGTTGAGGGTGAGGGGTTGAGGGTGAGTGAGGGTGAGGGGTTGAGGGTGAGTGAGGGTGAGGGGTTGAGGGTGAGTGAGGGTGAGTGAGGGTGAGGGGTTGAGGGTAAGTGAGGGTGAGTGAGGGTGAGGGTGAGGGGTTGAGGGTGAGTGAGGGTGAGGGGTTGAGGGTGAGGGGTTGAGGGTGAGGGGTTGAGGGTGAGGGCTTGAGGGTGAGGGGTTGAGGGTGAGTGAGGGTGAGTGAGGGTGAGTGAGGGTGAGTGAGGGTGAGGGGTTGAGGGTGAGTGAGGGTGAGTGAGGGTGAGTGAGGGTGAGTGAGGGTGAGGGGTTGAGGGTGAGTGAGGGTGAGTGAGGGTGAGTGAGGGTAAGTGAGGGTGAGTGAGGGTAAGTGAGGGTGAGTGAGGGTGAGTGAGGGTGAGTGAGGGTGAGTGAGGGCGAGGGTGAGTGAGGGTGAGGGGTTGAGGGTGAGGGGTTGAGGGTGAGGGGTTGAGGGTGAGGGGTTGAGGGTGAGTGAGGGTGAGTGAGGGTGAGGGGTTGAGGGTGAGTGAGGGTGAGGGGGAGTGAGGGTGAGGGGTTGAGGGTGAGTGAGGGTGAGGGTGAGTCAGGGTGAGTGAGGGGTTGAGGGTGAGTGAGGGTGAGTGAGGGGTTGAGGGTGAGTGAGGGGTTGAGGGTGAGTGAGGGTGAGGGTGAGTGAGGGTGAGGGTGAGTGAGGGTGAGGGTGAGTGAGGGTGAGTGTGAGTGAGGGTGAGTGAGGGTGAGGGTGAGTGAGGGTGGGTGAGGGTGAGTGAGGGTGAGGGTGGGTGAGTGAGGGTGAGTGAGGGTGAGTGAGGGTGAGGGGGTGAGGGTGAGTGAGGGTGAGTGAGGGTGAGGGGTTGAGGGTGAGTGAGGGTGAGGGGTTGAGGGTGAGTGAGGGTGAGTGAGGGTGAGTGAGGGTAAGTGAGGGTGAGTGAGGGTGAGTGAGGGGTTGAGGGTGAGTGAGGGTGAGGGTGAGGGGTTGAGGGTGAGGGGTTGAGGGTGAGGGGTTGAGGGTGAGTGAGGGTGGGTGAGGGGTTGAGGGTGAGTGAGGGTGAGTGAGGGTGAGTGAGGGTGAGGGGTTGAGGGTGAGTGAGGGTGAGGGGTTGAGGGTGAGTGAGGGTGAGTGAGGGTGAGTGAGGGTAAGTGAGGGTGAGTGAGGGTAAGTGAGGGTGAGTGAGGGTGAGTGAGGGTGAGTGAGGGTGAGTGAGGGTGAGGGTGAGTGAGGGTGAGGGGTTGAGGGTGAGGGGTTGAGGGTGAGTGAGGGTGAGGGGTTGAGGGTGAGTGAGGGTGAGTGAGGGGTTGAGGGTGAGTGAGGTTGAGGGTGAGTCAGGGTGAGTGAGGGGTTGAGGGTGAGTGAGGGTGAGTGAGGGGTTGAGGGTGAGTGAGGGGTTGAGGGTGAGTGAGGGTGAGGGTGAGTGAGGGTGAGGGTGAGTGAGGGTGAGGGTGAGTGAGGGTGAGTGTGAGTGAGGGTGAGGGTGAGTGAGGGTGAGGGTGAGTGAGGGTGGGTGAGGGTGAGTGAGGGTGAGGGTGAGTGAGGGTGAGGGTGGGTGAGGGTGAGTGAGGGTGAGTGAGGGTGAGTGAGGGTGAGTGAGGGTGAGGGTGAGTGAGGGTGAGGGTGAGTGAGGGTGAGTGAGGGTGAGGGTGAGTGAGGGTGAGTGAGGGTGAGGGTGAGTGAGGGTGAGTGAGGGTGAGTGAGGGGGAGTGAGGGGGAGTGAGGGGGAGTGAGGGTGAGGGGTTGAGGGTGAGTGAGGGTGAGGGTGAGTGAGGGTGAGGGGTTGAGGGTGAGGGGTTGAGGGTGAGGGGTTGAGGGTGAGTGAGGGTGAGTGAGGGTGAGGGGTTGAGGGTGAGGGGTTGAGGGTGAGTGAGGGTGAGTGAGGGTGAGGGGTTGAGGGTAAGTGAGGGTGAGGGTGAGTGAGGGTGAGGGGTTGAGGGTGGGTGAGGGTGAGTGAGGGTGAGGGGTTGAGGGTGAGTGAGGGTGAGGGTGAGTGAGGGTGAGGGTGAGTGAGGGTGAGGGGTTGAGGGTGAGTGAGGGTGAGGGGTTGAGGGTGAGTGAGGGTGAGGGGTTGAGGGTGAGGGGTTGAGGGTGAGGCATCCTGATTGTGATACAAAAAAACATAGTGATGTACTAGTGAACGCCACGCACCTGAGTGCACAATGAAACCAGACTGATGTACTAGTGAGAATAATAGGACATGACGGGATGCTGGTAGCGGGCCACATTGAGTTAAGATGGCACTGACCCATGACCAGGTTTTAAGATGGCGGATGAGGGCCCCTTGTTCGGTTCTGCAGGGGTGACGAGTTTAAAACTCCCCACTTCCCTGTTGCTCCAAGGGAGACCTGGTTCACTAAATTCAAAATTGTACCACTATATTACGAGGAAGTTGACAAAAATAACACAAAGAAATATACAAACAGCGTCTTTCAGTGATATCACAGGACAGTCAGACGGCCTGACCTCTGACCCGCGCCCTCCCGGACACGTGGCTCTTGGCTTCACGTTCGTAGCCCGCGGCCGATAAAGAGTTAAAAAAAAAAAATCAAAATATATATATATGGGCAACACATTGTGTCCAAATGGGTGCCAATGAGTTCCAGATGTGAGAAGCTGCGCTCCCAACCCCTGGCTGCTCCTAAATAAAGGAAAGTATTCCTGCAATTCAGCTGCAGCCGCCGCTGCCAAGAACAACTCCCAGATAGGGTGGGGAGAGTGTTAGGGAACACGGGGGGGGGGCTGCAGAGACGCGTCTGTGAGTGGAGACAGAGAGAGAACGAGACAGCGGGCAGAATGAGAGTGGAGATAGGTAGAGCATTGGGGGGGGGGGGCGAGGGGTGAGGTTAAAAAGCACGTGAGATGTGTGAACCCCTGAAGGGGCTAGGGTAGAAGGGTGTTCTGGGGATATCGGGGTTGGGGGCGGGGGAATCTCGCGGGTGCAAAGTTGAAACTGCATAGCTGTGTGTGTGCAGGGGGAGGCTGAAGTATGGAGTAAGGGTGGGGGGGGTGGGGGGTGTCAGATCCATGGGATAGCGGAGAAGGGAGCGTGAGAACAGGAGCAGAGAGGAAAAGGGGTGAAAAGCATTGCTGGTGAGAAGTTATGGGAAAACACAGGCGGGGGAGGGAAGTGAATGGCAGGGCCCGAGAGTGCAGGAGGGGTCACACAAGTGTGAGAAACAAAGGAACGCAGCTAAAGCTAGAGGCGATCCTGTGTGTGAGAGGAGCGGGTTGTAGTGAATCGTTGACCAACGAGAAGCGGAAAGGAGAGAGAAAAGGAGAGAGAGAAACAGATGGTAGAGAGGAGAGAGAGAACCCGAAGGGAGATGAACTCTACACACAAGGGAGAAGCTTAAGAGAGAGAAATCATTGCAAGATTGGAGGAGGAGAGGGAAACAGGAGACGAGGGAACCTATAGCGGCGCCACTGGCATGCGCTGACATCAATTCTCTTTTTTTCCTCACCACTAGACATGGATCCAAATATCCCTCTTATCTCTTTGAGACTCCGATTACCTCTTCAAATTGTAAAACAGACGGAGGGCATTGCTGTGGGGAGGGGGTGTAGGAGAAATGCACACGGCGGGCAGGGGAGGGGGCGGAGCGGGGAGAGCGGCATGTGGGTGTGAAGAAGCCGGGCCTTTGAAGTGAAGCTAAGCTTCACTTCAAAAGGTGTCGGAGGAATGCGGCTGAGGGAACAGACGGCGATTGCGGCTGAGGGAACTGATGTGCACGCGCTTTTAAGCTCAATGCACATGCGCATTGAGCTTAAAAGTCACGGGCACTGCAAGGAATCGCCACGATTCCTTGCTTGTTAGTTAAAGAGTGGTTAAGCCGCAATAGTCTCGCAAGCTCGATGCGCATGCGCATCGACAGGCGAGACCTAAAAAACGAGTCTAATAGGGGCAGAAAGGCACAAAAATGCTTGTTTTTTTACTGTTATTTTTCCACCACCGACGTGACCCAGTGCCCCCACCCTTCCCCGTGCGTAGCCAATGTTAAAAGAACACAGCGTAATAAACTAGATAGAGTAGTAGAAAGAGTGTGTGAGAAAGAAAGAATGAAGGGGAGAAAAGGTTATAGATGCACAAAGAAGAGGAGGAGAGTGTGTGTTTGTGGTTTGGATTTAACAAAAAGTTATGGTAAAGAAACTGTGCTGAAAGACTTGAAGTGAACCAATATGAGAAATGCTGGATTAGTGAGTGAGAGAGGAGTGAGAGAGAGAAAGGGAGTATGGGGAGGGGCACTAAGGGGGGGTGAGAAGTGGACCTGTACTCAGTATGATGATGTATATGAAGGGAGCATGTGTGAGCAGGCAGTTTAGAGAGGACATTTTTAGTTTAAGGGAGGGATGTAAAGGAGCAGTGGAATTGTGAGATGAGAGGTGTTGGTGGTAGTGTGAGGGAATGAGAGGGGCAGTGTGCTTGTGTGGAAAAGATGATAAGCTTTTTTGAACTGCAATGTAGAGATGGGTTGTATTTACATTTTTTTTGTGGAGTTGTGTAGTGAAAATATGTTGCCTGGTGTGATGCGGCATTATGTGGTTAGAAATTAAATGGTGTGAACTGTAGCGGAATTATGTAGAATGAGATAGTGTGTTATGTATTTAAATAAGTGGATTAGTTGAAAGCGCTGCTTGTGGGAATTTGCAGCAGCGGCTAGCACTTTAAACAGGATTGTTTATGTTAAGGGCTGGGCTTCCATTGTTTACATTATGAAGAGGGGGAAGGGGCTACACCGTGCACTTCTACACTGCAGTCACTGGTTCACAGCACAGGGGTCTGATGTAGACTAAGCGGTGTCTACAGTTTGTGAAACATTCGTCAATTGTGATTAAAGCAGCATCAGTTTGCAACACTTTTTTAAAAGCATTTGAAGTCATCACTTTATTCAGTTCGAAAACGAGTAATCGGGGGACCAGATGAAAGTCATGTATGGGGCTGCACAAAACCTCACCGAACATCCCTGACAAAATGGTCAATTAAGCTGGGCAAGTAAACACGTTTTAAAGGAGAATATAAGTGTACCTGGTAACAGCTTGCAGTTTAAAAGACTATATTCCACAAAATGCAACAACCCACTCGTTCCAGAAAATTAAATGTCTCTTATTTTTTTCCTCTGAAAATTGTTTGATAAAAAACATTTAATTTAATTCAGAGTTGCGATGTTGTGTTGTTCTGCTGAGTAGAGACACCATTAGCCAAATTACAGCGCACTGCTCCACGCTGTCCAATGGCGTACAAAAGCTCCTGATTGCAGTGGTGTCTGTGGGCGCTGTGGGCACAGATCATACTCCCCGACCACGGACATCCAGAGACCCGGAGCAGTGGGGGTCATGGATAACAGGATCAAATACCAAGCTGCTGGGAGAGGGAATGGGAATGGGAGGAGGACGGCAAGGAAGGACGCAACAGGCAGTCTGTCTGAAAGCTACAGGCAGAGAGCTCTGTGACTGCACCGAGCTCTTCACAAAACTAGTGGCCACCTTCAGAAAACATATAGAAACAAAGCCCTCCAATGTGCATAAGCATCACAAAAAACGAGGCAAGCTTCCCAAAATGTATTAAAACAAAGCCGTACAAAACATCATGCACAAGGGTCACGAATCACAAACAAGCTCTTGGCATTGCTGTGGGGAGGGGGGAGGGGGGGGGGGAAGAAATGCACGGCCTGGCGGCCGTGAAAGTGAAGTGAATAATTAGGGGAGGAGAGCGCACGCTGGGGGAAGCTTCAGATGCCAGTGGGAGGGAGGCTGGGAGGGAGGCTGATTGCTTTGATGTGGACCCTCAGATGGTGCCTGTGGGGGAAAAGCGCGTGCTTGTTCTCTACACTGCAGTCACTGGTTCACAGCACAGGGGTCTGATGTAGACTAAGCAGTGTCTACAGTTTGTGAAACATTTGTCAATTGTGATTAAAGCAGCATCAGTTTGCAACACTTTTTTAAAAGCATTTGAAGTCATCACTTTATTCAGTTCGAAAACGAGTAATCGGGGGACCAGATGAAAGTCATGTATGGGGCTGCACAAAACCTCACCGAACATCCCTGACAAAATGGTCAATTAAGCTGGGCAAGTAAACACGTTTTAAAGGAGAATATAAGTGTACCGGGTAACATCTTGGGGAGTGCAGGCGGGGGGGGGGAGGGAAGCCTGTGGGAGGGAAGCCTGTGGGAGGCTGATGCCTTTGATGTGAGACCAGGGGGGAGTAGAAATACGAGTCACGGCCTGCGGCCGTGAAAAGTGAAGTGAATAATTAGGGGAGGAGAACTGGCAGAGGCCAGCCGAGCGCACGCTGGGGAAGCCTGTGGGAGGGAGGCTGATGCCTTTCATGTGGGGAAATGCGCGTGCTTGTGGTCACGTGATTCACGTGAACTGTTGAAAATCCGCTTTTGAGAGACTTTTGAGAGCCTTGGGTTTAAGTCTTGGTTTAGCGGTGGTTTAGCGGCATTAGACTCGCATATTCATTCCTGCGGAATGGAATAGGCGAGACCTAATAAAGCAGTGCCAACGGTTTTTTTTTTTAAGGCGGGTGGAGGGAAATAACGAAAGCAGACCTCAGAAGCAACACGGAGAGTACTGGTGCAGGAAATATCACAGAGGATGGGGTCAGAAGCAACACGGATGGCGGCTGAACAAGAAGGGCGAGAGAGAGCAACGTGAAGCAAGTGAGAGCAGAAGCACACAGGATAAAGAGAGCAACGTGAAACGGGTAGAAGCACACAGGAAAAAACTACAGTACAGTGCTACTACAGTAGTGCTAGGCCCTAAACTGGCATGCCAAGCAGAGCGAACATGCAGGATTTACTCACAAACATATTGTGACTATTCACAGCAGTGTTTCGGTACTCCAAGAGACAGCAGTAAAGGTGTTCAGATTAGGCACTGCCATGCTCGCGAATGCCTTACCGTGCATAGCAGAAGTCAAAAGTGCTTCAGCACTGCACACTGCCACCACCACGCCACCAGTGCTGGAGGCGTGAAAGGGAGCAAAGGGGTCCTTGTATCATACCACAGTGAAGCTAAAAGCACCAGTGACGGTCTTACTGTAAACAGCAGGAGTCAATGGTGCTTCGGCACTGCACACCACGCACTACCCCCACCACGCCACCAGTGCTGGAGGCCTGGCAGGGAGCATGGGGTCCTTGTATCATAATAAAAGCACCAATGAATGACTTACCGTGCGTAGCAGGAATCAATGGTGTTTCGGCACTACACACCAAAGAAAGAGAGAGCATGCATGTGTGCGTGAGTGCCTGTGTGTATGCACGAGGGAGAGAGAGAAAGAGCGTGTGCGTGGGTCTGTGTATGTTTGTGTGTGAGAGAGGGAGAGAGAGTGCATGTGTACGTGCAAACGTGTGAGAGAGCGAGAGCGCGCATGTGTCCGTGCGTGGGTGTGTGTGAAAGAGAGAGAGAGTGCATGTGTTTGTGCATGTGTGTGTGTGAGAGAGAGAATGTGCAGGTGTGCGTGCCTGTGTGTGTGTGTGTGAGAGAGAGAGAGAGAGAGAGCGTGCATTTGTGCGTGCGTGTGTGTGAGAGGGGGAGAGAAAGAGAGCAGAGAGCATGCATGTGTGAGTATGCGTGTGTGTGAGTGCGAGAGAGCGTGCATATGTGCGTGTGTGTGTGTGAGAAAGAGAGAGCAAGCGTGCATGCGTGCCTTCCCTATGTGTGTGTGTGTGAGAGAGAGGGGGAGAGGGAGAGAGCGTTCATGTGTGCGTGCATGCGTGTGTGAGAGAGCGTTTGTTTGCGTGAAAGAGAGACAGAGTTGTAGGGAGAGCGGGTATATCCAATCAATGAGAGGAAAGGCGCCCCGCACCGGTTCTCACGCAATCTTTTTGTGTTTTAGGTATTTCCAATTCTGTGTTTTTCGGACCTCTGTAATATACACAAGAGGGACAAGCGGGGAGCGTGGAGTAGAGCAGGAAAAGGTGTGAGGGAACGCGCACACACCACCCTAACCTTTCACAACCGCATCCACTGCTGACTCCGCAGCTGCAGGAGAATCATTAACAGGCACCAGCCCTGAGCAGCTGGAATGAATGATGCACCACCTTGACAGGGAGCAGAGGCCTGCCTGCTGTCAAGCCATGGAATGCCTTACTGTGCATAGCAGAAGTCAAAAGTGCTTCGGCACTGCACACTGCTACTGCACACTGCCACCACCACGCAACCAGTGCTGGAGACGTGAAAGGGAGCAAAGGGGTCCTTGTATCATACCACAGTGCAGCTAAAAGCACCAGTGAAGGTCTTACTGTAACTACCCCCACCACGCCACCAGTGCTGGAGGCCTGGCAGGGAACATGGGGTCCTTGTATCATAATAAAAGCACCAATGAATGACTTACCGTGCGTAGCAGGAATCAATGGTGTTTCGGCACTACACACCAAAGAAAGAGAGAGAATGCATGTGTGCGTGAATGGCTGTGTGTGTGCGCGAAAGAGAGGGAGAGAAAGAGCGTGCGCGTTGGCGTGTGTATGTGTGTGAGAGAGAGGGCATGCATGTGTGCGTGCATGCGTGTGAGAGAGCGAGAGCTCGCATGTGTCTGTGCGTGGGTGTGTGTGAGAGAGAGAGAGAGTGCATGTGTTTGTGCGTGTGTGTGTGTGTGCGTGGGTGTGTGTGAGAGAGAGAGTGCATGTGTTTGTGCATGTGTGTGTGTGTGTGTGTGTGAGTGAGAGAATGTGCATGTGTGCATGTCTGTGTGTGTGAGAGAGAGAGCGTGCATGTGTGCGTGCATGTGTGTGAGAGAGGGGGAGAGAGAAAGAGAGCAGAGAGCCTGCATGTGTGAGTATGCATATGTGTGTGAGTGCGAGACAGCATGCATGTGTGCCTGTGTGTGTGTGTGTGACAAAGAAAGAGAGAGCGTGCATGTGTGCGTACCTGTGTGTGTGTGAGACAAAGGGAGAGAGAGAGCGTGCATGTGTGTGTGCATGCGTGTGTGAGAGAAGGAGAGAGAGAGCTTGTGTGCGTGAAAGAGAGAGAGAGAGTTGATGCTGCATGGAAGAGCATGTTGGGGATCCCACAGCAACCCTCGAACCCCTGTAGGCATGTGTTTCGCAGAAAACATGAATACGAGTCCAACTCGAGGTTTGTAGGCGTGTGTAGGGCACCCTGCCATCCCAGAACAGTAGACTGGGTGTTAACTCTGATACCAGTACGAGGAGCAGATACCAAATGTTATTCACTTATTTATTAATGGAGTTTTATAAAGCGCTAAGCCATGTTATTAAGGTGACTTCCTCGTACTTCGTGGTAATTATGGCACAGAATCTGGTCAGACCATGAGCTACAGAAGGATGGGAGTTCCAATAAGCCCTCGGTGCCCTAAAAAAGGATATTAACCCCTTAATAGGACCTGTTGAGGAAATGTTTAAAAACGGTCACACAAGTAATTTTTTTGTTTTCGAAATCCAGTATCTTTGTCAGACAGACTGTTTTTAAATTGCTACTGCTCATGGCGTGTGTTAAAGTCCATGTTGAAATATGTAGTAGAAGTGTAGTGTAAACATAAAAACACATCGCCATCTTGCAAATGTCAATTGAGGCTACATTTCCATTATAGAATGGCATCACAACAAGGGGTGCAACTATGGTGGAGTAAGCTTTTGGCTGCACATGTAACATCTTGCATGATAAGTAAAGAAACATTAGCAATCTAGCACGTGTATCCTTAGTAGCTGGATTTCCCCGATAATCGTGGAAAATCAATACAAAAGATTGTTTCCGAAGCAGTAAAATACAATTAAAAGATGGTGATTATGTTATTCGTTGTGCAGCTTATTGTCGACGTCAGCATTTGCCATATAAACGATCACCTAAAATCGACTGCCTAGTGTGAACGCCACTAACGAAAAGGGAGGAGGGAGAAGCCAGCAGAGCATCAAAGGGCTGGGCGAGAAGGGAGGGGGGAATGCGAGGAGCCAAGGACCCAGAAGGGGGAGGAGGGAAATGCGAGCAGCACTTCAAAGGGATAGGCAACCAAATGTGATGCAGTGCGCGCAACGAAATTCTTTTTATTTATTTATATGTTTACTTACCTGTTAAACTTCGTAATCCATACATTACTACCCCCCACCCTGCCCCTCCCCCTCCCCACGTCACCGCCCTGCAGAAACTCCTACTACCGACCGCGGCTGGGATAGGCTAAAAGGGAGGGGGGAATGCAAGGAGCACAGGAGCCTTAATGAGCATGAGGAATGCCGTATGGCATCTCTGCTCAAGCGCGCGCCCGAGCACATGCACTGCAAGCTGTAGCCGGCGCATTTTTTGGGTAGCATTTTTTGAAGCCCTTCTTACTTAAGGTCTGGCCAGACCATCTCAAGCGATGGGTTAGGCTCGACCTAAAAACGTATAGACCTCCACGGGAAAATACTCACTTGGTGTAGGGGTCATTACTTCTTTTTTTCTCCGAAAAAATCCTGCTTTAAGAGTTTGTTTTTGATTTGTATAAAAACTTTGGAAAAGATTAAAGGCCGGCTGTAATTTGATGATGCCATTCGTCCAACTTTTTCAATATTGGCAGGAACCGGGTTCCTGACAACGTATAAAGATGTCAGTCAACAGGGCCGGTGGACATCTCTTATTTTGGCGCATGGACTAAAGGCAGGGTGGCAGACATAAGTGCTCCACCACCTTGTCTGACCCTAAATCTGTTTGCACATTTTGCAGCCTCCTATCTTATAATGTCTGTAATGCAATTTAAAATAATAACTTTGTTCTTGACAGTGCTTTTAGACACAGGCTGGGCCCTCGTAGCACAATAAATACACGCAACTGTTCCCCAGTACACTTACCTTTTAGCCCAATGGTCATTGCAAGCTTATAGTTGAGGCAGACTCTGTTCTATGTGTCTGGTCGTCACATCAAGTCAATTTTTGAAAAATGCGTCCGAACAGTGCAAGGTACAACACAATTTTTCAGTTATCTTGCCTACGTGTTTTTCAAACTGGATTGTGGAAACCCGTCCGTATCTTGCCTAAGTGCTTTTAAAACTGTATTATGGCAACCCATCCCTAGAAACAGTCCCTGAACTTCAAGTTTGGGAGGTTCCTGCCCAGTCTCAGACCTGGCAGTAACTGGTCCTCAAAAATGACTGTAAAAACCCAGATTCATGAAGCCAAAATCGGCTCGCAAAGGGCCAGATTCTTAGAATCTGGCCCTTTGCGAGCGCTATTTTTGCATTTGGGATTCATCATCCCAAATGCAAAAATCGCAATTCTAGAAATCGCTAAATTGCGAATAATTGCATTTAAGGAATCTCAATTTGAGATTCCTTAAATGCAATTCATGTACCATTTTAAAATTGCGATTTCGCAATCTGGGGCCGCTATTTACCGCGAAGTCTAACTACGTGGTAAATAGCGAAAACTTGGAAAAATGCACTTTGGACATGTGTGTGCGCAACACCAGTGTACATTGCCATTTCAGGGGTGCTATAGGGTGTCCTTTGGACACCCTGGCACCCTTGAAATCGCTTCCGTATTTGCGATTCGCTAATTGCTAATCGCAAATAAGGAATGACTCCCCATTCATTCCTATGGGAGTTTCAAGTAGACGTGCTGACGTCAAATATGGAAGAGCCAGAAGACACGGTGTGCTTGTACACCCGGAGGGAGAAGAGCTAGGGAGGTTGGACGGAAGAAGAGAGTGAAAGCGAACTGCTGAGACGAAGCTGAGACGAACGGAGGAAGAAGGAGAGACCCCGAAGCCGGAAGAAACGCCAGGAGGCCAACGTTCCCTCGAGCTGCCCAGCCACTCACCCGGGGGAGATGTGTGGCTTCTCCAGGTGTGTGAGAAGATAAGGGGCTATTCATTCCTATGGGCCTTTAGGCCCATAGGAATGAATGGGAAAGCCATTCCTTATTTGCGATTAGCAATTAGCGAATCGCAAATAAGGAAGCAGTAGAAATCACAAAAAATATTGCGATTTCTACATGCATCCCGTTTTGTGAGTCTTTAATAGCCATTCCTTAATATTCGCTATTAAGGACTCGCAAAACAGGACTTTGATGAATCTGGGGGTTTGGCATTTCTTGTCAGAGACGCAATCCCTGTTTACATTTAAAATATTTTACATCGTACGGCGTTCCCTAACCGCGTTTTCTTTTTTTTCTGTAGTTTTTTTTAACATCATCTGACTCTTGTGTAGTGCATAGGTTGAACTGAGTACCTGGAGGTGTCTGAGTGAGTTCAGGTTGCATGTGAGTGTTTGTGATGGCTCACAGTTGAGAGCGCTGGAGTTTAGGCGGAAGGCAGTGAGTGCGAATTTCTCGGTGGGTCATAAATGTGTGCATATGTGCTTACCCAACCCTCCAAAGCACACAGAGCCGTGGTGGTATCTGTCAGATCATTATGGGAAAGTGTGAGCTTTGCAGCTGGAACATTTCAGAAAGATAGGAGATAAGAGGTGTAAGTATCCAACAGAGTCTGAGACATTCAGAAGGCACCTTCCACGGACCTTAGTAATGTTTAACTAAAGTCTCATGCTTTCAGAAATATTGTCAGTTCTAATTATTTACAACGAAATCATTCTTTTGATTAATTGAGTTGATACAGATAACAAGCATTGGCAAAGCCCGTAGCTTTGGCTTTTTTTTTGTGTCAGCTATATGTGTTGGCTGTTGTATGATAGGTCTGGATGCAATAAAAGAAAACTCAGTGAGCCAGCCAAATAGTGGTCAGATGGCACGCTGTATGAAGCGCAGGGTTTTAGTTTGCACGTTTTCAGCCACTCTCCTAATTTCATATGCTCTGCCGCTTGTAAAGTATTCCTTTATGCCTTTTTGGCCACAGCACTTTTAGAGACCACACTCCTTTTTACATTCCACTTAAAGCACTAAACAGTACTCAAGTCTGCAGCCCACCTGGGATGTTTCAGATTGGCAAAATGTCCAGTTCTGTGCACACCTATGTCGGTGGCAGTGCCATCTTCTCAGGCGTGTGCTACCCTATCCAGGGCCGGCCTAAGGCATGTGCAAGCTGTGCACCTGCACAGGGCCGCCAAATCCCAGGGGCCGCCACGCCAATATATATCCTTAGATACATATTTGCGTGGCAGCCCCTGGCAGGGATTTGGCGGCCTCAGGCCCCCTACCTACACTCCCTGCTCAGGGCCTCCGTGAGCCTCGAGCAGGCCCTGCCCTATCAATGGTAAGCGTTTGAAGCACAGCGGTTTTGAGAGAGCGGTTAGAGGAATATTTACAGATCGAACACTTAAAGCACATAGGGTATAAAAACACTTTGACAGCCTCACAGTTCATCGACAGTAGGATACAGTTCAGTATTGTGCAGACTCCAAGCGAGGTGACAGTACACACAGATTGGCCCCTGATGAAGGTACCACAGAGTACCGAAATACATTGGGCAGAACAGTGATACTGTGTTAAAAAATGTGTATATAACATTGAAATGTATATTGTAAATGTATAATCAGATGTAAAAGTGAATGTTACATTAACATGTTGAAGCAATTAACACTGAGGAAAGTGTGCAAAAGAAACTAAAAGATAACAAGCATTTGCAATGCAATAGGTCTCGCATTAGGAAAGTTTGAGCTATTGGTATTGTAAATGACACATTTTTTATTTATTTGCTTGTTTTGAAAATAGCGAAATTAATAGCTTTATCATTTACAATGCCAATAGTTTTATCTTTCGCAAATGTGACACCTATAACATTTGTAACACAATATGTGTTGTAGCACTGAGTGGTATTTGGAGTGTATGTTGCATTGAGCGTAGTGTAATTATGTGGCATGTAATTATGTGGTACTGAGTGGGATTTGAAGTGTATGTTGCATTGAGTGCTGTGTAATTATGTGGCGTGTAATTATGTGGCACTGAGTGGGATTTGGAGTATGTTGCATTGAGTTTAGTGTAATTATGTGGTGTGTAATTATGTGGCACTGAGTGGGATTTGGAGTATGTTGCATTGAGTTTAGTGTAATTATGTGGTGTGTAATTATGTGGCACTGAGTGGCATTTGAAGTGTATGTTGCATTGAGCGCAGTGTAATTATGTGGTGTGTAATTCTATGGCACTGAGTGGTATTTGTAGTGTATGTTGCATTGAGCGTAGTGTAATTATGTGGCGTGTAATTATGTGGCACTGAGTGGTATTTGGAGTGTATGTTGCATTGAGTGCAGTGTAATTATGTGGCGTGTAATTATGTGGCACTGAGTGGGATTTGGAGTGTATAGTGCATTGAGTGCAGTGTAATTATGTGGCGTGCAATTATGTGGCACTAAGTGGTATTTGGAGTGTATGTTGCATTGAGTGCAGTGTAATTATGTGGATTGTAATTATGTGGCACTGAGTGGGATTTGGAGTGTATGCTGCATTGAGTGCTGTGTAATTATGTGGGGTGTAATTATGTGGCACTGAGTGGTATTTGGAGTGTATGTTGCATTGTGCGCAGTGTAATTATGTGGAGTGTAATTATGTGGTCCCCCCAAAACAGTATCCATAGCGATGTAATTCTCTTCCCAATGAATATTGCAGTGAAGTCATAAGCAATACATTCGTTAATTTATACATATATGGGAAACTGTAACTTTAAAAAAGAGAGTGCATATATTTTACGCAATAGATATAAATAAACAACTGGTTTTAACATGACAGTTATCACCTATTCATTTAGAAGGATCAACCTACTGTATGTTTACATAATCAAACTCAATATACAAGGCATATCAAGAAAAAAAAAATTGGGATAAACACAGAGGAGGTGGTAACAGAATGGGTGGTGGAGGGAGAGCCACAGAGAGCTAAAGAAGAGAGCGAGGTATAGAGGAGGGTACAGAGATATAGAAAAGAGCTGAGTGAGGAGGTAAACGAGTGTGGGTGAGGGGGGACCCAAGGATAGACGCAAATAAAGGCAAAAATTGAGGAGGGAATGGTACAAAATGTGGAGGAGTGAGAGGGGAAGGTCCAACGGGAGATGAAGGAAGTGGGGACGGTAAGTGGTCGGGAGGAGTGAGTTAAGAGACAATGGAAACATTATTGAAAGGGGAGGAATGGTAAAAACTGAGGAGAGAAAAAAAGTGAGAGGAGCAAAGAAACAGAGATAACAAAAGACAGGTGCATGTAAAGAAATCAGGAGGGAGCTAAATTGGTTAAGGGGGCAGATGGGAGGAAGAGAAAAGGGGAAGAATGAAAATAAAATGGGAGAGAAAAAATTCGGCTGAATCTACCCCTGAATGCGAGTGTCCAAAAGAGGAGGGAGCCGACGCCTAGACTTGAACCGGTTTCCCAGTTCCAAAGTCGGCAGCTTTTGCCGTTATGCCACATTCTGACTCAAGTAATAGGGCCTGAACACAAACACGAACATTATTGATCAAAATATTCTCTGAAAAGTTGAGTTCTGTTATTTACAGCTCTGCGCTATGTCCGGGTTTAAGAACACGGGAGCTGGAAGACAATTGCCTGTTTCAGACCGACGCCCGTAAGCATCTTCGTTCATGGAGGGGTCGCGAGCTGAGTGGCGGGAGACTAAAGTGCGAGGACGATGACGGCATCTAAAGAGAGGAGGAGCGCCATGTGGGTCGGCGAGGGAGGATGAATGAGCTAAAAATAAAATGCTGTGGGGTTTGAGCGGCACATGACCCGGCCCTGGCATTTCTCCACACACCTGCCCACAGAAGCATTCTGGCCTTTCTAATGTTATTTCTCTGTAATACTGACCAGTTCCTCGCTCGTCAAGTTGCCAGAGCGCAGGGTTCTCAAGCCCTGCCGCCATGTGGCTCTATCCATTTCGGCTCATGAGATGGGGTTGTTAGACCACTCTAACACTATAGTAATTTAAGGCAAACAGACCCTGGAAAATGAAGAATACGAGGCTATTAAAAGAAGCACTGGTAAAGAGAACAGGTCTTGTTTTTATGTGCTAACACATACAGCAGTAGCGCTTTCAAGTGAGGCACACAGCAGGGAGTCCGCAGGAGCGGACAAACGGGGCTGTAGCTGAAGTTTAATTGTAAGGTAGGAGCGGAGGGCTACCACTAAATATCATTAGGCGATAGGCGAGAGATAAATAATGAGGCCGAGCTAAGACGTGATTAACAAAGTCTCAAACTACTGGCGGAAGAAGGCTCGTGGAAGCAATCCGATGGAGGCAAGGGGCAAAAGTAAATAAAAATAAAAAATAGGAAAAGTTGAGTCAGTGCCCTGGCACAGCTCTGCGTCTCCGAGTGTTCATGTGTTTTTGCAGTTTTATATAGCATGAACTCGACGCGATGGTATAGGAGCGCTTTTTACATGAGCACAAGTTGCATTACACAAGAACACATTTTTGTTAGCAACGGAGATTAAGTGATTTGCCCAGAATCACAACAGGATGTTGAGCCGACGCCTAGACTCGAACCCTGTTTCCCAGTTCCAAAGTCGGCAGCTTTTGCCGTTATGCCACATTCTGACTCAAGTAATAGGGCCTGAAGACAAACACGAACATTATTGATCAAAATATTCTCTGAAAAGTTGAGTTCTGTTATTTACAGCTCTGCGCTATGTCCGGGTTTAAGAACACGGGAGCTGGAAGACAATTGCCTGTTTCAGACCGACGCCCGTAAACATCTTCGTTCATAGAGGGGGCGCGAGCTGAGTGGCGGGAGACTGAAGTGCGAGGAGGATGACGGCATCTAAAGAGAGGAGGAGCGCCATGCATGTGGGTCAGCCAGGGAGGATGAATGAGATAACAAGAATGTGGCGTAATGCCCAGAGCTGCAAGCGAAAAGCTAGAAAGCCAGGTACAAGTTAGAATGTCAGCTCACTATACTGTGACTGTGGGAGAATTAGTTAATGTTCCTGCGGCTTTAAGAAGGCAATGTGTTCTTGTACTATGCAACTAGCTCTCATGTAAAAGTGGTGCCGAAGGGTGTGAAGGATGGGGGTGGGCGGGGAGCGTAGGGGTGGCTCGGGGCCGAAGTAATGACAAAGGGTGTGAAGGATGGGGGTGGGCGGGGAGCGTAGGGACGGCTCAGAGGCCTGAGGCAGAGCGCACCATATGGAGAGGGAGGGGGGTGGCAGTGGGAGGGTGATTGATGGGCGGGGCAGTGCTGGGGAAGCCTTTGATGTGGCCTGGCGGCCGTGGAAGCCGGGCCTTTGAAGTGAAGCTAAGCTTCACTTCAAAGGTGTCGGAGGAATGCGGGCGGCTGTGCACGCGCTTTTAAGCTCAATGCGCATGCGCATTGAGCTTAAAAGTCACGGGCACTGCAAGGAATCGCCACGATTCCTTGCAAGTTAGATAAAGAGTCGATGAGCCTCTATAGTCTCGCTTGCTCGATGCGCATGCGCATCGACAGGCGAGACCTAAAAATATGAACTAAAACAAGTAATTGTCTTTTGGTAAATTTGAATAGGATGTTTTCAAATTTTTGAAGGTGTACATCACCAAGTGAACAGTGCGCATCTATACGGGTGTGCAAACCCGATATAACCCATAGTTTCAAACAAGGAGTGACTACCCTCATTAGCCACAGCACCGGTGGATCAATTTGTAGAAGGATAATTATTGGAGTGCTCCTCACACCCCCATAACCTAAAACCCTATCAATGGAGGCACTTTACACTAATACCTCACTTTTATTGTACTTTTGCATGTCTTTTTCACCTTAAGTTCCCCCCACGAGAGCGTGGACGTTCACCTGTTGCAGCCAACTGGGGAGGTCATGCGCTCGTGCTTCTTCGCCACTCGTACACTTCTGAGGAGATTCAATGTTTTGGATGCCCCACAAGCGGCTGACCTTCACCCTCTGGCTGCCAACCTCCTTCCCAGGTATGCAGCCTCCCACGCCCTTGTTTGCACTGGTTAGCTGGCCTCTCTCTGTCGTGAAACACCTCACAATACTGCCTTTGTTTTTCAAGGGACTGTGCTTTATGAGAGGGCTTGAGACGGGTGCCTTTCCCACAAGCCAACAGGACCGACTTTTTCGCCAAATGGGTTTTTACAAAACCTGCCCGAAGAGCTTGAACGTTGAGCGTTGGCTGTTCTGCTGTCTGTTTGCTATTGTCGGTAGAACATGCAACCACCCTCTTTACGCACTAAGGAGCCTTCTGTTTACTCTGCACCTCGGGGCATATTATCAAGAACGGCGATAAAATTATCGCCGCTTTACAGCAGGAAACTGCCGCTAAACGGACGATAATGGACTTGATAATATGCCCTTGTGAATTCCCATAGAAACCCAGGTTAACACCAGAACCTGGGCTGCAATGGGAATTCACAAGGACATATTATCAAGCCCATTATCGCCGCTTTAGCGGCAGTTTGCTGCCTCTAAAGCGGTGATAATTTTATCGCCGTTCTTGATAATATGCCCCTTGTTATTACTGGCTTGGATCTATTCTGCGGCGTCATATCTCCTAGCATGTAAACAAACATTTTAGACGAGAGAAAGTTTCTGGCTCAGGTATGAGGGGCATATTAGCAAGAACCTCATTAAAATTATCGCCGTTTTAGTGGCAGGAAACTGCCGCTAAACAACATATGGATCCCCTAAGTACTGACACCACAGGCTACGACCAATGGATCCCCTAAGTACTAACACCACAGGCTACGACTAATGGATCCCTAAGTACTGACACCGCAGGCTACGACTAATGGATCCCCTAAGTACTGACACCACAGGCTATGACTAATGGATCCCCTAAGTACTGAGACCACAGGCTACGACTAATGGATCCCGTAAGTACTGACACCACAGGCTACTACCAATGGATCCCCTAAGTACTAACACCACAGGCTATGACTAATGGATCCCCTAAGTACTGAGACCACAGGCTACGACTAATGGATCCCGTAAGTACTGACACCACAGGCTACGACTAATGGATCCCCTAAGTACTGATACCACAGGCTACGAGTAATGGATCCCCTAAGTACTGACACCACAGGCTTTGACTAATGGATCCCCTAAGTACTGATAGCACAGGCTATGAGTAATGGATCCCCTAAGTACTGACACCACAGGCTTTGACTAATGGATCCCCTAAGTACTGACACCACAGGCTAAGACTAATGGATCCCCTAAGTACTGACACCACAGGCTACGACTAATGGATCCCCTAAGTACTGACGCCACAGGCTACGACTAATGGATCCCCTAAGTACTGGCATCACAAGGTACGACTAATGGATCCCCTAAGTACTGACACCACAGGCTACGACTCAGCTAGAATGTGACAGCCAGACAGACACATGCTACACTTATGCAGACGCCTCCACAACACCCCGCCTGCTAGGCTCAGCACTAGCTACTAGTTGCTACACATACCTCTCACAGAGCCCATTTTATTGTTCACTAGGTGATCCATGGCTCAGACCGATTTTGCTTTAAACCGAACTCAATATCTACGTCTGTAGGAGAAGATCTTGAGTTGCATCCTCTTAATCGTGCTGTGTTCTGAAAATCCAACATCGGCCGTCTGTACAGGCTATAAAACTTTATAAATAAATAAATACATTCATGAGCTCTGCCTGCACAAGTAAGAACCAGCTAGAATTCTGGGAAGCAAGAACGACAAGGCTGTACCCTAATACTGCATTTGGCAGGCACCATTTCAAAGATAGCTTAGTGTATAAGTAACCTCATCTCCAAGTCATATTCCGAATTACTTTTCAATTAAAAGCGTCGCTAGAGGCCTGCTCTTACATATTTGGAACACACATCTGAGCCATGCGATCTATACCTAACAGTCTACATATAGGTTCTACTCAAAACCCACCCTCTAAAAACCATATATGACAAACTAACTACTTACATGAAATGAAATGAGATGAAATTATTACGCACTTGTATAGCGCACGACTACCCGTAGGCATCTCGGTGCTTGTACGAATACCGCTGAGGAACCCTTCATGGCCTTTCCCTGTGAGGAGCCCACTCCTGGGCACCCCCAAGGTGAAGTCAGACATCCTCAGCGTTGTTGGGGCCGTTGTAGAGATTAAGCAAGCTATTGCCCAGAGGTGCAGAGTGGGACTCATGATTAGAATAGGCACCGAAGCGAGAATTATCAGCTCCGAGGAAATTGAGCCCGAGACCCGCCGAGGCGGGAATTGAACCCTAGTCCCAGCCAGACTACTGCATCAGGGTCTGCCGCTCTAACCATTGAGCCACACTTCTCTACATGACGATCAAGAAAGCACTTTGTGGGTCTTGTCACAGGTTTAAAGCGCATACCAAAGTATTCTAAAGTACAATAGAATGCAATATTTACAATGCAGCACTGTGGTCACACTTCGAATGGCCAGGCTCGGTCAGTAGCTCATGAATGATAGGAATATTAAATATGTTCTGCCAGGATATCCCGTAAAATAGAACACCCTTTGGCCGTATTAGTAAATCATTTTTTATGATTTAAACAAATTCACACAGGACACCTCCAAGAAAAAACATAAGAGCAGATGTTTAGTAAAAACCCTCTCCTCTTGAAATTCAAACAGATTGAAATGATATCACAGTAAACACCACAACGGTCCAATGAACTGTAAAAGAGGCCATCAGTGGCTGTAGGCAACGATCCACTACTTCAATACTAGAACAATTCCAATGTCACCAAGCCCTCATCCTACTGCAGCCTATTCCCCAGACAATCACCACTCCCCAAATCAGGAGCAAAGCAGCTCCATGCCCTATTACCAAACCCAAAACTGGAAACAGGTAAACAAACAGACCCCTATTAACAAGACTCTTCAATACATAGCCATACATGAAGGATTTAACTGCATCATCCTGGGTGAGCACACTGTACTTGCCCTCAAGGGTAAATGTAAGTTTGGCAGGAAAGTGAAGAGCAGATCATAACCCTTGAAAGTCTATTTGTTTGTTCACTGCCAACAGAGCTTTTAACCTTTTAAGAATGTCGGTGGCAGATCTGGGAGCAACACAACACGTCTTTCGTCCGCGTAGGCCTTCTCACAATCTGTTCTTCAACGTCTGGAGACAATAAGAGCACTTTTACCATGACACATTGAGTCTGTTTGCACCTCGGATCCTTAGTTGAACTCCCAACGCATTCAAATCAGGGGCTACTGCTTTGCATGAGGTAACTCTAAAAGACTTAAAAACTCTCTCCAGTTCTAATCTTAGGTTGGTTTCAGGGATCTCCAAAGGTGCCCACTGGCCTCAAAGTTTGGCACATCTCTGTATGTTCTTCAAGGTCTCCTGTCCATGAACTAGCTGCAGCACACTTTCTTGGACACACTTTAAATTTAAATTCTGCAAGTTTTCAAGGAAGAAGGTGTCAAAGCACAGCTCCACTTTCTCCAAAGCCTGCTCAAAGCCCATTAGGCGACCAGTGAGAGTATCCACTTTATTTTGCTTTACAACAGCAGGTGACTGTCAGCTGCCTGTGGCGTGCATTTATGATCTTGAGTAGTGACCTCTTGCTGTCTTTGAGAGTTCTGTGGGCTTTGCTGAGATCTGCAAAGATTCCAGAAGGGGCAGTGTCCTTTCACAAATCTCTGAAGTCACCACCAGCTCCTCCACTATGAACCAGTTCAGGCTGCCAGGGCTGCTAGAAGCTGAGGCACATCACTGACATCTTGACCTCCTGCAAGCTCTTTCCCTTTGGTCATGTGTTTTCCTGGGGGGAAAAGCCCGTGGTCCATTTATTAAGTGGGTTCTAACTTTGTTTGCTCTGTATGATTGGGGAAGGGAACTTAATATCCAACCTACTTGAATAGTAGCCCCCTTAAGGGCACCCACATTATGCCCCTTTTCCTCCTCATTACAATAATATAAAAAACATGCTAAGTGTTCCCACAATATAACAGTTTACAATATACAAAATCTCACACCCACCACATCCCACTTCAAGTCACCCATCCACCATATAACAACCTAAATAATATGCAGTCTTTTCCTCTAATAACCCAAAACATAAATCTCTTTCCCACCACATAGTATCCCAAATATATCACGCCTCCTACCCACACTATCATTATCTGAAACATATCTATCTAATCTGTTCCCATATAAGAACCCAAACATGCCTAATCTCCCGGCCACGGTATAACAACCCAACATTTTCTGTGGATCTTGTTGACAGAACCATTTGCATGTGTATCTGTGTTTTTGTTGTTTTTGTTTTACTTTTAATCATTGGTCTTTAATCAGTTGACATTACAGAGTATATTGCAATAGGTTTACATTGTCCATGTGATTTTACTGGGTACATCTTACCTTACATTGTTAGTGATGGTATCTCATGTTTTGTAACAGACAGTGCATATTTTTTTTATTTTTTTATATGCTCATTCATCATGCTCCGTTTGCTCTTTCCACATGTAGTTATTCTTACTGTAAGTCAGTATCTCCCATGCGTTCTTAGCACGAGTTTAAGAAGAAAAAATATCAGAACTCTTTAAATCAATAATCTACAATTGTCCCCAGTTTTGGTCTTAAGCATATCCAGTGTGGTGTGCATGGGTGTGATGCATGTGTTAGTCTTCAGCTATTGTCGCAGTACCAGGGGCTTTTTGTCTCGTACCATCCAGACAGATCGGTCGAACAGGCGTTTGTTGGAACTGCTCTTGTTAATTTTTTTTAATTTTTTTATTTTAGAGGTTTTATATATCGCTGGCTGCACCCAGGGGTATCAGAGCACTTTACATTTTTGAGACAAGAAGGTCAATAAGACAGGGGACATACATAGCATCAATGTATATAAACAACATAAAAGTCACCGCCTGACAGATTTCACAATGATAAATATGGGAAATAAGCACACCAAAATGTGGAAGATGTGATAATCAAAAATATCATAAGGCACAAATTGAAAAGAGAGCCGGAAAATTGTCCGGATAGGGAGGCCAGTGGAAGAGAACAGATGTAAGGAAGCTTCTCCCTACTGTCCCACAACCTCTAAAAAACGGTCGCCACATCCGTCCATTGGTCAGCCTGTGGTGTCCTACAGATCCCTCTGTGCTCCCCCCCAAGGGCTGCTCACTCCACCTGCGCCCAGCTTCCCACTTCTGTCTTCCACCTGCTATGGGGCGGGCCATTGGGATTTTTCCAGTGGTTGCGCAAAATCTCTGCAGGCCATTCCCAGAGTTAGTTCCAGAAATGTATCCCCCGGCTTCTTCTTGGGCTGACTGCTGTACAACCCCAGAAAGCATGTCTCTACCTTAAGTAGCTGATGTCTTACCAAAGTGGGCTCTTGTGCCTCGGTGATTTGCAACTAGAACATCCCAATGATCGGGCAATAATCCCAAATCATCTGCAAAAAGTCTGCGTCAGCGTGTGCGCGGTGGGGGCATCTCAGGTCTGTAGTGTTCAACACCACATTTAGCCTATGGGGGCAAGGTAAGTGTAGAGCAGGTAGTTAAAGTGTGCAAATTTGAGGCAGGTATTACACGTGTATGTGTACGTGCACACTTGCGCTTGTTCCCATTCCTTCCCCATGAATTATATACCGATATAGGCCTCTGACTTAACCCATGGGGTTGGCATATTGTCCGCTGGCATAGCCTCCGCTATTTTTTATAACCAGGAAATTAAGTGGCTACCATGCCCAAATGTTGTCAGTGTGTTTGCAGAAGTTCATGGTTGGGGGTTATGGATCCGTATCCCCGAACAGTCAGCACAGTGCTTGCACCACTTCTCCATATACTAGAAGCTGGTCTTCCCTGAGGCTGCTCCTTATAGTCGTCTCCTCCAGTGTGCTTAAAGAGCACCTGAAGGAACAGTCAGCCAGTGTGTAATCTCTGCCTCTGTCCAGGCTGCCATTCGGCGGACCGTCAGCGGCACCACAGGAGCATACAGTGGAGCCGATCCCACCCAGAGTGTTGCCCCCGTCCAGCGACAAAGGGCAATGTGAAGGAACTTTGGTTTACGGGTCCGTGTTGTGGATGTCCACAACATCATTGCTAGTATCATCTCCTCTTTGTGCGTGGCTCCTAATTCTCTCAGCTCCACTAAGCCTAGGACTACTAACCATCTGGCCAGTCATTGTAGGCGTGCTGCGTGGTAATAGCTTTAAAAGTCTGAATCTCCCAGTCCTCCCTTGTCTGTCGGTCACTAAAGCGTGCGCACCGGTACCCATTTCCACTGTCCACCCCAGATTTTTTCCTTGAGCATGATATTCAAGGTTCAGAACCAGGCTTTTGTGATCCACACCATCAAATTTGCCAAAAAAGTGAAGGACTCCAGGTAACATGATCATTTTTGTTAGGGCTATCCTAGTCATTATAGGCAGCTGAAGCATCTGCCAAAAAGGTTGTGCTACACCACAGAACACAAATGTCCCTCTATCATATCCGAGTCTGCGTGGTACACCCTAATCCCCAGGTATTTAAAAGCTTTACACACCCACTGGATTTCAAGCTGCTACACAACGTTAGGGGAACCCGCGAGGTCCGGTGATAACAGGAACATCCACGTTTTCTTCCCGTTAGTGCGTAGTGCGTAACCTAGAAACGTGTCCAACATCTTCCAGTAAACTAACACATCACGGGATACCCATCTGGGCCTCTCGCAGGTAGAGGAGCATATTCATGTACATCATTTAGGGGTCCCAGTTGCGACCCCTGACTTGCCCCTTGCAACCCCTGGCACTGCCTTTGCGACCCCTGGCCTGGCTTGGCCAGGAATACAGGGGCATCTCGTCCTTATGGATGTCGGTAGGGGCTCCACTTGCCGTGTTTTTCGGCAGTTTTTTTTTATTTCAGTAATAGTAAATACTGTCATATTATTGACTATTAGTGTAATCAAAAATGGAGTGCAGTTAGCTGAAATATGACCCTGTCCTGCAGCTGAGGCAAGTAAGAAATGCTTTAAAATGCATGTGGTGTGCATGTTTGCGGGTGAGAGTGTGCTTATGTACGAGAGAGTGTTTGTATGTGTGAATGTATGTGTATGTGTAAGCATCTGTGTGTGAGTGAAAATAAAGATCAAAAGGGGTGTCATGTCTTCTCTGCTACCCCTGGCCTTTAGGTGAATTGACATCCATGAGCACATTATCTGCATATACTCTCCATCATGGAGATGGATCCCCCTAGTGTGGCCCCTGTGTATCTCAAACAGGTGTGAAATGTAGCATCCTGTGCGCACCAATGTTTGCGTACCTGCATATAGTAACATAACCCATTTACCCCATCTTTCCCCTAGGGACATTATCAACATGACATCCTGCAAGCAATTCCACCTCAGCATATCAAACGCTTTCCTGATGTCCAAGGATAACACCACTACCTCGATATGGAGGGTTTGAGGCATGTCAGTTAGACCATGGTACAAACGTCTAATATTAAAGGAGGTATTGTGCTTAGAGATAAACCCAGTCGGATCCTCATGTACTGAGACAGGAAGATGGGACAGCAACTGATTTGCCAAGACCTTACTGAGGATTTTATAATATAAATTTAACATTGACCTGGGTTGGTAGGCTGATACAGTCGCAGTGTCCCCTGAGAGCTTAGGTACAGACACCACTAGGACCTTTCTGGTTGTCGCCGGCAGAGATCTGCAGTTCACTGCATTTGCGTACATATCAGCCAGTTTCAGGGCCTGGAAAGATGCAAAGCTTTGGGAGAACAGGGCTGGGAGACCGAATTTTCAAGGGGTCTTGTCGCACACCAACTCTTTGATGGCTGTCCTAATTTCGGGTTATGAGATGGGGCTCCAAGTGATTGCCTGTCCTCCACCATTAAACCTGGTAACACCACCATTGCAAGGAAAGCATCCAGTGCCTCACTCCTCACAGGCTATAGCCTCTCCTATCGGCACCAGGCGGGATCTTTAAAGGCCTCAAGTATCTTCTGTTGTGCATGAAAAATGTCTCCACCCGGGCAGAAGATCAGGGCAACAGGGTATCATCTGGACGGACCAACTATGATAGTAGCCCCCGTGGAGTGGGCAGCTGTCAGGTAGTCATGCCGCTTCAAAGAACAGAGCTTTTCCAATACCCGTGTGGGTTTCTCTTGCTCTTCCTGCAACGTGGGCTTAATTTGCGGGTAGTTAGGGAGCTCTCGCTCAATTGGCGAGTGCCGTTTTGCAGCGCGAATCCTTCTGGATTCACTATGCTGTGCATTATTCCGCGCTCTATTGGTTGGGTCCGTAATCGTAGGGGGTACATGTAGGTCGTGCACCGGGAAATTGAAAGAGTATTCTCTGCAGGCCACATTTTGCACTCTTCAGACAGCTTGTAAAGCTCAGTTGCCTATCAGATCCCTGAAGCCCTGTTACAACCATATCGCTGGATAATCTATGAGGGGAGGGACAGGCTTGTCCAGGGCGGTATCTGCTACACAGTTATTGTCTCCATCAGTAATAACAGTGTGTCAGGATCAGCAGACAAGATGTGGGAGAGGGATCCAAGAAATGTGGCTGTCTTACATTAGGGGCGTGACCACAAACAGTGGTTATCCTGTATCCGTTAAGCTAACCCATCAGGATGACATATCATCTATGTGTGTCGCCGTAGCCTCGTAGGGGATCCCAAGGTGCACCCAATTTCAGGGAACGCAAAATACCCATAACATGAATTTGTCTCCTCCACTTTCACTGGAGTTTGGTTGCCTCAGTTCTCACCAGATGTGCCTCTTGGAGGGGCGTCACATCTGTTCCTCAACGACATAAGAAAGACAGAACCTTGTACATCTTAATAAGAGACCCTAGTCCCCTGACATTCCAGGATAGAAAAGAGTATATGTTGTCACTCTCTCCATCAGGGAAAGCTTGCAGAACAGCCCTCTGCCCGCATCCACATCTGCAGCAACTGTGCCTTTACATCGCACTAGGCATCCACCGAGCCCACCACTGCTTTTCAGCCCCACCACTCTCATGAGCATTGAGAACCAGGAGTACATGCCAAAACTGGGTAAAAACATTAGAACTAATCCAAACTCCGCAACCCCAGGTCAATGCAGCGACAGCCCTCCATCCAAAACAGAAGATAGCAAACAGTTGTTTGTAGCAGACCCCCCCACGCTGAACAGTGTCTTCCGCTGAGGAAACCAATGGAACACTCGGTGTCAGCTGTGCCATAGTGGTCCAATATGTCTCAAAGAAAGTATGAACGAGATTTGGCCATAACCAGAGAACTCCCTTTTCCACATTACCAGGTACATAAGACACCACAGCACAATTCGCAAGCCCCTTTCCACACTTAAAGCATTATTAAGTCTGTTTTGATATTGCCAAATACAACAAGCATTTACAATGCAATGGTTTCGCCTTTTGAAAAGTTTGAGCTATTGGCATTGTAAATGACAATTTTTATTTATGTGTTGGTTTTGAAAATAAATAAATGGCATTGTCATTTACAATGCCAATAGCTTAATCTCTCGCAAATGCGAGACCTATAGCATTTGCAATGCAGTCCTCGCTATGAAGAGGCCGTGTGTGTTGGCACATCTCACAACGGAGGCACGTGTCATGCATAGAGTGGGATAAGTATCTTATGCTGAAGACACAGTTACACTGTGCAGGGAGAGAACGGTCATCTTGCAGTGCGAACATACATCTATCAGAGTGCTGACTGTGAAAGAAAGATGCTTATACTGAGGATATATATTTAAATATACACACACACACCTCACAGTAAACGCACACACACACCTCATAGTGAGTACACGCACATGCCCCAATGAAGGCGGGTGTACAGTGAGAGCACGTGCGTCTGACAAAGTATCCAAAGTAAAGTGTCCGGGTACATGAACCTCTCACACTGATGGCTCATGGACACCTTTTTGTGATAGCACAACGCTCCCCAAAGTCTCACAACAACTTTGTTTATTGATTTTTTGTGTGGCATGTTTTCAATGGACAGCACCTTTCTGTGTTTCTATTATTTGTTTAATGCATTTAATATTCCGATGTCATGTCGATCCCAAACACCCGATTTCTGCCGATCTGAATCCCTCACTGTTCCTCAGGCTTACTGTATATTTTAGACCGCACGAGCCGGCCACCGGTTTTAATTGTTACAGGGTGGACATAAAACGCATTCCTGCAGTGTTAAGCCGCCTCTGTCCCCACAGCTACAAGGGTCCGTACATTTCTGTTACCAGGGCTCTATCTGCGCGAACAGACTTTGACATCACTATGGTGTGTGCCGCTCCTGCCAGGTGCAACAAATCAAACAATTCGCTCTGATTGCCACTTGGCATCTCGTAGTAGCCAAAATGTATTTTATCTGCAGCTTCCACTGGTGATCCCGGACCTGTGGTACCGTTTGTACCTCTCTGCGGTCCCCGCCGTTCACGTTCCCGTGACCGCAGCATCGCTTCGAAGCTTCCGCCTGGGAGTTTCAAGCGCTGTAAAGAATGTACTTAAAAATAATAAACTCCAGAATCTTGTGAAAAGAATAAAATCCAGAATCTTGTGAGACCACGGCTGAAAACAGCGCGATCAACTGGCAAGTGTTCAATTCCCTACTTCCCTGAAAAAGATTTCACATGGACGGCAAATGTGTTCATTACCCCTCGTAGACACCGACATTCCTCTGATGTCTGCGATGAATACATGAATTAATGGGTGGGGAGGTGAATGCATTCATTGAATGAAATGCAGGCGGCATAGTCGTAATTCCGTACACAACTCGCTGGAGAAAAGCAAAAATACCAATCTTTCACCTTGAAATAATTAACGTTACTGCTGGAAGCTGGTCGTTTTACACATGGGCAAGGAGGGGGGACGGGAAAGGCACGGACAGCGGGAGGGGGGACGGCAAAGGCACGGACAGCGGGAGGGGGGGCAGGAAAGGCACGGACAGCGGGAGGGGGGGCAGGAAAGGCCCTCACCTGGACTTCTTCCGGCGGCGGTTGGCCTGCAATGACCAAAACAAACCTTCCCCCCACAAAAAAAAAATAGGAACCGCCCACCACCGCAATGACGTTGTCAAAGGGGCAGGATGAGTAAAAATGGCCGGAACGCCCCCAAATCTGCTCCGCAATTGACGGACAGACCTCTGTTCCAATGGCTAGCCTCCATTTATGGAGCTAGCCAATGGAACAGAGGGGCGGGACATAAGTACACATCTCTAGACATAAGCTTTCGCCTTGCGCAGAAAGTCTGCTGCGCAGCCTTTCGGCGAGGCGAAACCTAAAATCGTAGTAGGACCTAAAGTGTGCCTGTTTATACATTGATAAATATGTAAAGTTTCCTTTTTCATGACGAGCCCATTTCCACATTGCAAAGTATGCAAAATACCAAAGCACCACTGTCTGTTACCACATTGCCAAAGCACTGACTGTACGATTATGAAAAGCATCCCACTATTATGAAGATGTGCTCTTTATGCTTGCTTTGAGGTCCAGTGATTTGAGCAAATGTATTGTGAAAAAATAAGAAAAGTAGAAGCCTTTTTCTTTATTGTTGTACTTTGTCTGAAGGGATGTTAAACAAATGATTGCATTTTAATAGTAGCAACTAAGCGAATGAATGAATGTATGTCAAATGTCGCAGGACTGTACTGTGTGTCAAATAGCTTTGGGGGTAAACTCCTCTTCGCCAGTGGAGTTTGTGAAGTTTTGCCCACTCCGCGCTCCAAGTGCAGAATTTGGCAAAACTACAGCAACCGCGATGTGACAAAGTTTTTCTCACGCATGACTCGCCAACATTAACTTGATGATCAATGACAAGCATTTGCAATGCCATAGGTCTCGCAATTACAAGATTTTGAGCTATTGGAATTGTAAATGGCAATGCCTTTTATTTATGTGTTTAAAAAACCAGCAATAATAAAAGGCATTGTCATTTACAACACCAATAGGTAAAAGTTTCAAAAATGCAAGACCATTTGCATTGCAAATGCTTGTTACAAATGTTGTTAATTACACTTGTTGGCTTTGCCAGTTCTGAGAAACATAAACATAAAAACGGATTAACACGCACAGGTGAGAAATGAATAACAGGAGGGTGATTGGGTGTTCTTTTAAGATATAAAATAGTCCATCATGCATTCCAAAGTAAGTTTTTCCTGGAAGTCGTAATGACTTAAAAAACAGGGATCAGTGAGGCCTAGCTATACAGTCACACTGGAAGAACAAGGAGAAGTGATGTCTTATTCTGGAATAAACTGCTTGCTAAAGAGAAGATGATGGACTGAGCATTGAAACTTTTCAGGCACTCCTCAACCCCAAGTGACTCTTAGATCTGGGTTAAATCCATCAATGTTCTTCTGCTCACTTCGCTACCCCAGTTCAGACCCAACATATCAGCCTTGACCCTGTTCCTCATGAGAAGAGTCCAGCCCGGTTATCCCTGGACCAGAAACAAGAATCCTGGGACCGATTTCATTAGAAAGGCTAGCTTGAATTCAGTCAGTTATATGTGTGAACAGCTATCCATCTAGTAACAGTCTCGGTGGTATCAAAGGGAGAAACAGTATTTTGAAATGATATTGTTGAGACATCTCTTCCTGCGCAAAGTGAGGTCACTGCCCACTATCTATTCTAAACCCTTACTTGTTCAGAGCAAATTATGTATTTAAGTATCCTGGCTCCCAAAATTGCCCTTCTTGATCGCTGCAACTCAAAGGGATGCTGACTGAGCCTTCTGCAAAAGTCCTTCCACGGCTGTGCAAGCATACCGCTCCCAAGGTGCATGGCTACGCAAAGCTAAAAGACGTAGCATGTTCGAGACCGCGCTTAACCCCACCCTCTGCTCTACAAGCTGTTTCTAACTTCGGATCATGACAGGAAAGTGAAAGTGCAATTGAAAGTACATTTTCTAACTGTCAGCAGAAAGGACTACGGCTCTAAATGCGTAAAGCTTTCCGGTTTCGCTCTCAACCGTAGCACGATTGCCTATGCTCATGGTTCCTCACTGCGCTAATGATTTGGGTCACAGTCTGTGGCTGCCGCAGGAACCTCTCGAGGTCGAAGCTGCCGCCAGAACTAGGAGCTCCATAAGCCCCTCGGGCCGCCCCGCTTCCGCCGTCTACCATCAGCCCGAAAACCTGTACCGACCTGACCGCCGCCTCAACTGTCAACCGCTTCACCTGGAGCAACCAAAATGCAGCCAATCGACTCTTGCCACGTCATGCGACACGCGCATCACGGGACTTGGGGCCAACCAGAGTCACGGGATTTTGGGCTAACCACTACACCGGCAACTTGGGAAACCCGGAAAACAAAAACGTAGCTTCATCTTTACGAACCCCCAATCGATTTAAAATTGAATCTTTTAACTTGCCAATTAACTTTTGTTCTGCTTTATCAAACTACAAATGAATTTAGTATGCGTCTTAAAAACTCGGTCAAGTATACTAGACTTGTTTACGCTTCGATAGTCGCGAAGTCTCAAAAAAGTGGCCATGTTTGTGTCAGGCACGAACTCGCCATATCGTCGCGCGTTCACAGACCTGAATCGGCTCGTGCCCATACTAGAATCGGCTCGTGCACAGGTCTGTCTCCAGGTCTGCCTCCCTTGGAGGCAAACACGCGACTATAAGTCTCGTTGGCGGCAGCGCTTTGCGCTGCAACGCTAGCGAGACCTAAAAAACGAGTGCTAGACTGCCTTCTGGCGAGATTTCTCAACATGGGCGGTCGCGGCAGGTCGCTTCCGCTCGCGCTGAGAAAGTTGCCGCTTGAATTGCGAAAGCTGCTGCTCGAGTAGAAAATATACTCAAGAAGCAAAAAGAAGCACAGCCCTCTGGTGTGCCGCCAGGTGCAGTTCGCACTGAATTTACAGCGCAGAACAAGCTCCCAGTGCAATAAATCAGCATGAGCTATACTAGGACCAGAATTCTGTCACAGGTGGAACTCCCAGGAATCGCCCAGAGTTTTTAGATAACTCTGCAGAATTCCGCAGATTTAAACTCCACGCTTTCCACCCACTCCTCGTGTCAAATTATCGGCTGTTTTCACACGGTCACCCGATGAAGAGCTGATATCACACAGTGAAAGACAATGTGAGCTGGAAACCCTGTACAGACTGAGTTCACAGCTTGTGTGTTGAGGCGCTGCACAGCTGACGTCAAACTCGGGTTTTGTATGCTCACCAGGACCTTGACAACAGCCTAAGAAGCTTTCTCAGATTTTTGTTCGTGGTTAATGAATGTGCAATTCGTATATTTATTGAAAATATTGTACTATTGTAAGTCATGAAATAATTAAGCTCGTAGAATTGTCCTTTGGTGGTGAAGGGGAGGTAAGAGGATGTATTTACCAGTGATCAAACTGCCCAAATCCCAACTTTCCCACTTAAATTGTTGGTCCCTAGTACTTCTTCTTATTTTACTGTGCCTCGTTTTGATCGAGTGTACAATCTGAAAGCATCTTGAGTCGGATTAGGATGTGTGCTCAATAAACGCTTCCTTTGGGAGAGAGGGCGAGGGGTGGGAGAAAAGTAGACCAAAAGTTGTTTGTGTGTGTAAAAGGCCGCTTTATTAAGACACAGGTGCACATTACAAACACAAACCTTGGCAACGCCTTACAAAACTAAACCTCACTAAATAATTAAATAACTACAAATTCAGCCCCCCGGACCCTCCCCCACCCCTAAAACATTTGAGCCCTCCCGCTCCCAACAATACATCAATAAAAATATAACAGCATTATAACATTACGTCATCAATAAAATTACATCATCAATAAAACATTTCGTCATTAAACAAACATACGTCATCGTTAAAACTTTATTCGTCCAACCACAATTGCAATAACAACGGTCAGGTCCTCCATAACCATAAACCCTGCCTGACCCTGCACTCCTGCAGATACCCCCCCTCACAAAACTGAACGGTCAAACCATGACCAACATACCCCAGCACTTGTCAAAGAAATACTTGAACTAATACTCAACCAGCAATCTGCCTAAAAACCGTAATGATACCCAAAAACACCGCACAGCACCTGTGTCTAGCGACGGATACAAATACAAGAGAAACAACCCCTGCACACCGGTAGCCCACAAAACAGCCTTTTACTTAAAAAAGAAAATAGGGGCAAAAAACGCCCAAAAAATGGGGAAAAAACTGAGCAGCGAGGGGAAAAGCGGAGCATTTAAAGCGAAAAATTGAGGGAGGGAGGGTGGGACAAAAAGCTATGAGCCCACCTAGCCACCAGGTCACCAAACCTAAAATGGTGGCTGGTAGGCAGTGGGCGGGGGGTTTATAATTGGGCTATGCTGGTCCTACTGGACCAGCCCAATTCTAGAAACTTCTGTCCCTCTTAAAGGGACACCCCTCGCAGCTCTCCCAAACCGCCCGGGGGAGGAGACCTCCCGGCGGTCGGCTCCCTCCCCCAAGCCCCCCTTGGGAGAGAGGGCGAGGGGTGGGAGAAAAGTAGACCAAAAGTTGTTTGTGTGTGTAAAAGGCCGCTTTATTAAGACACAGGTGCACATTACAAACACAAACCTTGGCAACGCCTTACAAAACTAAACCTCACTAAATAATTAAATAACTACAAATTCAGCCCCCCGGACCCTCCCCCACCCCTAAAACATTTGAGCCCTCCCGCTCCCAACAATACATCAATAAAAATATAACAGCATTATAACATTACGTCATCAATAAAATTACATCATCAATAAAACATTTCGTCATTAAACAAACATACGTCATCGTTAAAACTTTATTCGTCCAACCACAATTGCAATAACAACGGTCAGGTCCTCCATAACCATAAACCCTGCCTGACCCTGCACTCCTGCAGATACCCCCCCCTCACAAAACTGAACGGTCAAACCATGACCAACATACCCCAGCACTTGTCAAAGAAATACTTGAACTAATACTCAACCAGCAATCTGCCTAAAAACCGTAATGATACCCAAAAACACCGCCACCCAGAAAGGTAGGCGGGGGAAGCAACGCCTCCCTTTCTGCCCCCCAACCGCAAAGCGAAAGACAACCAGAAAATCAACGCTGCATGGCCAAAGCCCGGGCTAAAACCTCACGAATCTCCAACAAGTAAAGTTCCATGCCCACCCGGGACAGATGAACTCCATCATCCCTAAAGAACTCAACAGCCTCAAACTTAATGTCCCTGTGTGAAATCCTACTGAAACCAAGGCTCCTACAGCAACGAGACACCTCCGAATTCACTTTCTTCCTAGCCCGATCGACAGCCCTGGGATTCACCGCTCCCCTCCATATCCTGCGAGGAATCAACTCTGTCCAAAAAACGTGACACCCAGCCCATCGTTCCTTAATGAGGCCTAAATCTCGTTTCATAGCTCGCAGCAAGACTACACCTTTCGTTGCACATAGGTCATTTTCTCCCAAATGAATGACTAAAATATCCGGGCAGACACCGCCCACCATGTTGTTGTTCAAACAAGGGATCAACTCTCTCCAGAGCATCCCACCTTTACCCTTCCAAAGAACGTTAAACATTCGATCATTGAAACCAAGTAGATCTCCAAAGTAACTCCTCGCCGCCTGGACTCTGGCCCACTTGACAAATGAATGCCCCACTATCCAGACCGTTACCACCGAGGAGCGAGGCCCAGCAACGGATCCTGAAAAAGAAAAAAGAGTTAGAATCCTGTGAAGGAGGATGACGCATGCGCCTCCTCCGCCGAGCTCCTCACGTAACGCTGGAAACAGTTAGAAGACCAGCGCCCCAATCGCTTAATATCCCTTTCAGACCAATTTCTGTGAAAAGCTTCAGTGGCAGCACCTATTCTGAAAGAGTGAGTACCATAAATATTGCCATCGAGACCTATGTGCTGTAGCGCTTTGCGCAAAACCATACGTAATTGATAAGGTGTTACAGGGGTGCCATTGATATGTTGGAAAACCAGGACTTCATCGCCACCCCCACACAAGGAACGCCAGCGCCGCGCAAGCAGTAGAGGGCAAGTAAGCTTCGGAGCACATGCCTGTAACCATACACCTTTCCCCTGACCCGTCTGATCCGTTTTAGAACTGGCCAACCATACATGAACTCCCTCATCATAACAGAAAACGTCCTTCCAAAACAATCCACACTTATACTTTGAACCCAACAACTCAGATACCCTGAAAGCACCAAAAAACATGAAAGCCATCAACATAGAGAAAAGACATGCCTCAAAATCATCTGAACAAACTAAAGGCAAAACCGTAATTAACCTGGCAAGAACTTGCCAAGATATAGGGGCTCTGGATCTACCAATGTGCCCTTGCTCCCTGGCCCAGCCCTCAAGCATCCTTCTACCAATTTCCCCCGCAGATGGAGGATAGCCCCACCACAACTTCCCCATGAAAGCAATCCCCGCCAGTTTCCCAGCAATGGTTACTTTGGTCAAACCCTTATCCATGAGGTCCAGTATAAAGTTGACCACATCATCCGACCGACTCGACAGATCCTCCCTTCTGACAGCACCAGATTCCAGAAATTCCTTCCACGCAAGGGAATACGCAGAACGCGTGGACACAGACAGAGAACCTACCACCAATTGAACGACCCGACCTCGCCGACGTGCCACAGATGACTCGGCATCGGAGTCGGGGATCTGTCCGCATCCTTCGCCAGACCACGGAATCTCTCCCACTGTGAACGAGACAGAGCATCCGCAATGTCATTGTCCACACCAGGAATGTGCAACGCACGAAAATGAATATCGTGTTTCAAACAACCAAGAACAAAAACTCTCATAAGTTTCAACACTTGTCCGTCCCTGGCCGATTGGCGATTCACTATCTCCACCACCGCCATGTTATCCACACGAAACAGCACTTTCTTGTGCGCCAATTCCTCCGCCCACAATGTCAAGGCGACCAATAAGGGGAACATTTCCAGAAAAGTGATGCTGCGACCTCCATTCAACCATTCATCAGGCCAACGTTCAGCACACCATTTGCCATTCCAAAAGAGCCCAAAACCATCACTGCCAGCAGCATCCGAAAACATTTGTACATCCCACTGAAAGTCAACCTCTCTGACCAAGGGGACACCATTGAAGGAGTTCAGAAAAAACTTCCACATTCTCAAATCCTCCTTGACGCCAGCAGACAGACGAACACGATGGTGGGGCAAATGATGACCTGCCAAAGCCCTGCCCAGTCTCCTACAAAAAGTCCTGCCCGCTCTCACCACTCTGCAGGCAAAATTCAAATGACCCAAAAGCACTTGAATCTTTTTCACCAACACTTTTCTCTTTGACAACATCACATCCAGTAATGCAATCATGTTGACCCTTTTGTCTTCCGGCAGTCGAGCAGACATACTCACAGAGTCTATTTCAATACCCAAAAAGGATAGGACAGTGGCAGGGCCCATTGTTTTCTCGGGCGCCAAAGGAACTCCCAAATCATCCATGAGCCCTTGGAATGTGTCCAGAGCCTTCTGGCACTCCGCGGAGCCCGGGGATCCAACAAAGAAAAAATCATCGAGATAGTGTGTTACCAGGGTATGACCGGACTGATGGGAAAAATACCATTGCAGAAAAGTACTAAAACACTCAAACAAGGCACATGATATGGAGCAGCCCATCGGCAGAGCCTTGTCCACGTACCACTTACCATTGAACTGAATACCTAAAAGGCTCCAATCGTCCGGGTGGACAGGCAATAGCCGAAAAGCAGACTTGATGTCACACTTAGCCATCTCAGCGGCTGCGCCCGCTGTCACAACAAGTGACATGGCCACGTCAACCGAAGAGTAAGAGACAGACACTGCCTCTGGGTCAATAAAATCATTAACAGACGACCCTTCAGGCCATGACAAATGTTGAATCAGGCGAAACTGTCCCGGTTCTTTCTTCGGGACAACTCCAACCGGTGAAACAATCAAGTTACGGATCGGCCAATCGTGAAACGGGCCAGCCATCCTCCCTTCATGTACTTCCTTAGTAAGTTTGTCTTGTACCACTGTGGCATGTTCAGAAGCTGATTTTAAATTGGCAGACCACCTCCGTTCCCTAGCACCTAAGTAACCGAGTCGGAACCCAAACTGAAAACCTTCCAACAGTGTAACTTTTGCTGACTGATCTTCGAAACCATGGAGGGCAATGCGCAGCCTTTCTAAATTAACTGGCGTACGAGCCCTTGGACCCAGCACCCTTAGCACCTCTGTATCCCCTTCCTCCTGAAAACTGTGAAGTCGTATTTGATGTTCCTGAAACTGTTTGCTTTCCCTGTGTACCGTCCGATGGCTGATTGTTCCAACACTTGGACAACGGGTGTTTCTTACCACAACCTGAGCATTCATGTTTAAATTTACAATACTCCCTGGTACATGAGCCCTTATTAAATTCCCAACAGAAACCAGACCCTGAGTACAAGGTTGCAGTGGCCCCCACCCCTCCCCGGGTGGGCTTCCCCTGAAAGGGCCGATAAACTAACGGCAAACCACTTGCCGTGAAAATGGTTTTCCCCCCTGACGCTGACCCCATTGTGTGTTGCCACAAGTCATTATCTATCTCCCCCCACTTAGCTTCCGGGTCCCAAGCCATTCTGGCCCTAAATTCCTCATCATATTGAGACCAAGCAAAACCACCCCCGGTGATCTGGGCCTTGCGAATGACGTCCATGTATTTAAAAAGGGACACGCTGCGCTCAGGGAACTTTTCGCAATATACACTAGCATAAATCAAAAATGCAGCTGTCCAGTTTTCAATAGTTAAAGGCACTCTGGGGCGTTTAGCCAGCTCAAACTCCTCCTCCTTAGACCCTTCTTTAGACCGGACTTCCCTGTGGAGTAGCTTCAGTAGTTCCACATACTCACCATTCCAAATTCGTTCCTTTGTACTTAACATGAGATGAGCACCTAACGGTTTCGTAACCCCCATGTAAGGCATTTTCTTGATTTTTAGTTCTTTACTGGCCACAGGCTCTTTAACTTTGCTGGAAGCACCAGCCATAACATGTCCTACCACTGTGTTCTGAATGTCTACCACATCATCTGTACCAACTGCTGTGTCTTTAACATATCGACCTTTAACCAAACGGCCATCACTACTAATCACTTCAGTTTCACCACCGGTACCCACAGACACCATCTTAGGTTTGGCCTGTGTGGCTGATTGCTCACCTGGCAACAGAGAGACCACTCTCGATGGCTCCGCCCGTGTCTCCGAGGTCAATGCATCCGGTCTGCGAGGCGCCCTACTCGATGGGCCGTGCTCTCTTCTCCCTTGCACTTGACTTTGGACCACTGGAGCCTGTAACACACTAGAAGAAACATGAGAGGGCACCCCCCTTTCCGGATCCCGCACTTCACCTTCTTCAGGACTGTCTTCGTCGTAGTCCAACACCACTGAATCGACAGTAGTGTGCAACAAATCACCACGGGTCTTACCTAACCCGGTATCAACCACCGTACATTTAAATGATTGTGAAACTCCAGGAGGGGGAGCAGGCTGTACACGCCCGTACCTCCCTGTGCGTTGACTCTGTAGCTCCTTAGCCGCCGGCAAGGCCTGCCACCTATACCTGCTACTCGTTGGGGCCAGCGGGGTCACGCCAGACCCTCGTGTGCTGGCCGCGGCGGGATCCCTCGGTGGAAAAGAGAGGGCCGCGCTAGGCATTCTCCTCACTTCCCCTTGGCGTGATGGGACTGGACCGCGCCCTGCCAAGTCTGGACCTCCGCACCTATTCCTATCCTGAAAAGAAAAAGTTTGGACTGGTGTGCTAGGGTCCCTGAAAACAACACCCGAAACAGACCTGGATCTCTGCAAATTATCCTCAACAACCCTCCCTTGCAACCTGTCCAAAGAACTCCCTCTAGGACAACCCCTCATAGGGCGTCCCCGGACCGGAGAATCACCAATCACCTCATCTTCATCGCTCACGTCCAAGTTACCCTCTGCCTCCGCCGGAGAGGAAGCCAGAAGAGGGGCCCTCGCGCCCCAAACTTGACCTTCACCCACCGACTGAAAACCACGTTGCGCCAAACTTGCAGTGCCAAAATGATCCCACCCAGGGGAGCCAAACATAACATATGGGCCTCTCACCTCACCTGACCAATTTGGGACCTCCCCAGCCCCTAAAACAGGCCCAACACGCCCCTGCCGAAAACCACCAGTCGGCCCCATCCTAGAACCATGCAAACCAGAACCCCTTGAACCACTCATGACAGGTTGGCAAACACCTGCCCCTGCACCCACAACCGTCCTTCCATACCCTGAAATCCCTGCACCGCGTACACGTCCTGCCACACTAGCATCACAAGGCAGTGGGGCACGGCCCACCTGCGATATGTTCCTGCCTACCTTTTGCAAACTTACATCCAACTCCATGAAACCATAAGCTCCGAAACCACCCAACCCGGAAACCTCCTGCCCTGAAACCAAACCAGAAACAGAACTCCCTTCACCCATCTGTGCCCATTCACCCTCCCCCCTCGAGCCCCCCCCCACAGACAACGCAGGACCCTCAGCGGAGCCAGGGGTAGAAAACAACAATGGGCTACCCACATTACCCTCCACATCCCTCATGCCAGTATCAGAAGCCTGACCCAAAACAGCTTGATGCCTAACAGGTGCCACCTCCTCGCAGTCCAACTCACCATGAGTAAAAACCACGTTTGCCTCCCTAGTTTCCCCAGCCTGCCTCTCAAAAACCACATAGCCGGGAGGTGACCCCAACAATAAATGTGCCGCCTCAGGAGCAAACTGCGAGTCCTCAACAGCCCACTGCACATTCTGAACCCCATGCACCAAACGCTCCTGGCCTGATACCTGCACCACACATGGAACAGAGCCTCTGCGCGCGCTACGAGCCGGGGCGGGCTCCACATGCTGCACTCGCCGCTCCACTAGCGGGTCCGAAGCGGAGCGCTTTTTGCTCCCCCCCCTGCCCCCCCTACCCCGCCCTCCCGCCGAGGCGGCCCTTGAAGTCACCGGACCAGAGAAAGGGGGAGCAGCAGCCTGGAATAACGGGGGGGGCGGCAGAGCGTCACTGGACACATGCGCCTGCCCCACTAAAGCGCCAGACGTAGTCGGAGCACCCCCCGCCCCCACCGCAACACCTACCTGACACTCTGGAGCTACGCGCGTCCCCCTACCGCCCTCACCAGACGGGCCGCGTAACGCCGGAGCTGCCGCCTCACTTGAAAACACACGCGCAGCCTTCTGAGGGGCCGGCTTCCTCGAACGGGACCGGCCCCTCTCGCTTACCTGGCTCGGGCGTCTCCTCTTCGGCGACGAGCACGCCAGCACCGCCGCCCCCACGCCAGCGGAGGCCTGGCGCTGGGGACGCGCCGGCACACCTCCAGAAATTAAATCCATGCGCCCTGCCTCAGCCAGCAGCCGCATCGCTTCCACAACACGAGAGTCTTCCATCGTAAAGTAGCAAGAGAATGTTAAAGACAATAACCTAAATACCCAATTCACAATACACGCACCACAAAAAGCTATGAGCCCACCTAGCCACCAGGTCACCAAACCTAAAATGGTGGCTGGTAGGCAGTGGGCGGGGGGTTTATAATTGGGCTATGCTGGTCCTACTGGACCAGCCCAATTCTAGAAACTTCTGTCCCTCTTAAAGGGACACCCCTCGCAGCTCTCCCAAACCGCCCGGGGGAGGAGACCTCCCGGCGGTCGGCTCCCTCCCCCAAGCCCCCCTTGTGTATGGTTTAAGAGTGAATAATGTCGCTCCACGAGAAAAACAATATTCGCCACATATACAGTGCCCAGAATCAGAGCAGCAGGGGCGTCGAAAAGTTTATTTTTAATTTCTATTATTTTAACAGGTGTCTATGTATTTATTTACGATAGCGTATTACATACAGCGAAACACAAGCGTTCAAGAAACAATCAATTTACAATTCGAAAACGCTTTAATGTCTATTGTACATGTAGTTTGCCGTGTCATTTACAAGTCGGATCTTTTGATGGCTTTCTCTCTAAATGTCCTGTCCTGACAGTGCGCTTCCGATAATGGCTTCCGCTGAAGAAGGGGATCCCCGCGCTTCCGCCTCGTGTGCCGTGAAGGATGGTGGAGCATTGTCCTGTGGCGTCAGATGTACCTGTCAGGAGGAGCAGGCTTTGCACCAGTCCCTAAGCAGGAGATAAGTAGCTCCCGGCTCCTGGTAACCGCGTTCCAAGAACTCGTCTTTATGAAGTGGCCGTGAGTCACTCGGGATAGTGTCTTAGCTTTCGTTCAAATGGAAGAAACACCATTGCAGGGAGTTTAAAGGTGTCCTTCCGTGTTCAAAACGTCGAATAAAACGGGCGACCATGCTTCCAAAATAGACTGAAATGAGTGGCAAACATTTTTATTAGTTTTCTTTCATTATAACCGTACACACCACCCCCACATATATCCCAAAGGCCAGTGGTGGTAAGCAGAAGCTTTCTTGACAGGCAATTGTTTGTACGTGGCATGTAGGGATGGGGCAGAGTTTGTTATGTACCAGTTTCTTAGGCGCCTCGTTTTCTCTGCACCAGCACAGTTGACCTTTCAAAGATCCCAGTCTCTCAGGAAATTCCATATTTCTTTTTTTTTTGTTTAAGAAATTTTTATCAAGATTTTTTCAAATACAACAAAAGCCATAATAGTACACATTAACATAAGTAAAATAAGCAATCAGGCATAAAGTCATAAGAGAAATATGTGATAATAAAGAGATAAAAGGGAAGAGAGAGAAGAAAGAGAAGGAGGAAAAGAAAAAAAGGTGAAGGAAAGAGAAAGAGAAAAAAAAAGAAAGAAATAGTGACAGAAATAGAGAATAGTATTATGAAGAAAAGGGGTTAACGAATATGAGGGTTAGAAGAGAGGTAAGTGGTAAAAGGAAGCCAAAGGAGTATTCCATATTTCTCATTAGACCAATGTGCGTTGACCATTGAGGGTTACTAAACACTCTACTCTACAATAGTTTCACTTTCTATGTACTAAATATACTAAATCTTACAAAGGGGTGTCAGGACCACATGGTTAATCTCCCAAAATAAGAAGACATAGTCAAAAGAGAGGTGATGAAAATAATTAGTAATTTAGATGTGTACGTTGCTTCCACTAAAGGTTGCATTGCTAAGACATTTTTCACTTGGACCCCTTTGCAGTAAGTTTGCCCATTGCACCTGCGCGTGGACTTAACCTGAAATTTAAGAAGCATTTTTCTTGCAGGGATACCCTCCAGACCTTTACTCATTATGCCTTTTCTTGCACGTGAGGGGGAGTCTTCTAACTTGAAACCTATGAATTATTCATATTTGTTGGTATTGTGTTTGAAAATTGTATTTGGTTGAACCCTGTCATTGATGGGAATGCACCTAAGCAAGCTGATTGGTTCTGTAGCGCTTGTTATATTGTTTTATCTATTTTATAGGACACAGATCACCACACTGGCATGGCTCTGCTGATTAAAAAAATGTGAGTGCTAATCAACTCTTGATCAAATCACTATTATCAGGGTGTACCAGTCTGATTCAGAAGCAAGACTTGATATTGCATTTCGCTATTCTGCTCCAATTCCATGGTGTCTTAATGGTTCAATGGACCAGTCAATGTTGTAATAAACCCTACTGCATTCTGGACTATAAAATTTGGCAACTTCTAGTGCATCATTCTCAGCTTCCGTGGGGCGTTTTCGGACATCCTGTCAAGGGAGGATTTTACCAAATGGTCACAGAAGAGGGGGCAAAAAAGTGCCTGCCAATATAAGTCTTATAACGAATGCTTTTATAACTTCCATGTTTAATCTAGCCTACAGACCGCTTTAAATGTTTTTTGTCAAAGCCTTATTGTCCCCAATACATCATAGTGGGCTTGGGTCAACTCCTTGCTCTTGATTGTTTGACTTTCTTGACTATCTGATTTCCCTACTTCGTATTTCATGGCTTTCCTCCCTTTTTTAGGTCTCGCCTGAGCCAGCACGCATGTGCTGCGCTGCGAGGCTTTAGTAAGGGCCTTAAACTAGGAATACATGCTTGTGCTTTTTAGGTCTCGCATGCCAATGCGCTTGCGCATTGCTGGCGAGATTATAGTAAGCGCAAAAGAACAGTCTACCAACGGCAGATTAGACACAGTTCATATGAGACAGGCGCGTGCACGAGGCCAACCACGTCACACCACCATTTGTCTGTGCCTCGCATCAGACTTAAAAGGCTGCCGCTCCCCCCCAATCACACTTCAAAGGCTGTTGCTCCCCCGTGTGCACATCACACACCAACTCTCCTACTTCCCCTCCCACGTGCTCTGCAGGTCACCATTTGCCAGCATGCAGCCGCTAGCGCTTTCATTCCTATCACTCCCCCCTCTCCTACTTCCCCTCCCACCTCCCAAACAGCATAGAGCCGCGAAGACTTGTTTTTAATCTTGCCTCCCCCTGGGATCCTCATGCACCCTTGGATCTTAATTAATGCACTCAGGCGCTGTGCTGCCTATAGCACAGCGCCTGGTTTCATGGTATTTTTTTTTTCAATTAATGTGCTCTGGTGCCGTGCTCCCTAGCATGGCGCCCGGTTTTATGTCTTTTTTCAACATTAATGTGCTCGGGCGCTGCACCTCCTAGCATGGCGCACGGTTTCCTGTTTATTTTTTAATTTAATGTGCTCAGACACCACACTGCCTAGTTAAATGCTTTTATCTACATAGATGGAGCTACACGCTGCAATCCGTGCGTTGCCCTACTCCGTGTGGGGCCCTCCCCCAGGCATTACTCATATTGCTGTTTTAAAAAAATGCTTTTCTCGACCTACATGCAGCTACACTCCGGGCTGTGCCCTACTCCGTGCTGTGCTCTTCTCTTCCTATGCTTTGACGCCGACTGCCACCTTCCGTCCGTCACTGCTAGTTTTTAAATGCTTCTATCAACATGCATGCAGCTACACGCTGCACTCCCTGCGGTGGCCTACTCCGTGCGGGGCCCTCCCCAAGGCATTACCTCATGTTACTGTTTTTAAAAAAAATGCTTTTCTCGACATACATTCAGCTACGCTCTGCACTTCGTGCTATGCCTTACTCCGTGCTGTGCTCGTGTCTCTCTCTGCTGTGACGTCCGACCGCCACTTCCGCCCGTCACTGCTTGTTTTTAAATGCTTCTATCTACATAGATGGAGCTACACGCTGCACTCCCTGCGGTGGCCTACTCTGTGTGGGGCCCTCCCCCAGGCATTACCTCATGTTGCTTTTTAAAACATACATGTAGCTACACGCTGCACTTCGTGCTGTAGGGCACAGCACGAAGTGCAACGCGTAGCTGCATGTATGTCGAGAAAAGCATTTTTTTCGACCCGCCGCCATTCACAGCACTCCGTGCTGTCCTCTTCTCCACCATTACGTCATATTGTATTTTTTACATGCTTTTCTCAACAGAAATGCAGCTACGCGCTGCCCTCCGTGCAGTGCCCTACTCCGTGCAGTGCCCTCCACCACCATTGCCTCATGTTGCTGGTTGACAAAAAGAAATGCTTCTGTTGACATAGCTGCAATTACGCGCTGCACTTAGTGCTCAATTATATAGCTGCGGTGACCCAATTTCTTAGAAACGATGTGCCGTGCCGTGATCAAGCACATTGTTTATCTGACTATTCTGTGTAAAAGAGGAGCACTGTAATATTGGCTAACTCCTCATATTGTACAGGCCATATCTACATGCAGGGTGTGGCTTACCATCTAGGGCGGCCGACTCTGAAGCTGAGGAAGCGGGTTCAAGTCTGGTGGGAGGCTCAATCATCCTGGGATTCTGGTCGAATCACTTAATCCTTAATTAATTAATTACCTAATTCCAGTTGCTAATGCAAAGACGTGTGAGATCAATTTTTAATTACTTATATAACTTATTATTAATTATTATTTGCAGAAAGTATGCAAGTTACTATTTGGAAACACTTCCGCAGTGATAAAAGTAAAAAGGCTGTTATCTGTCTGTCGCAAAGCCCAATAGGCAACAATTGCACAAGTTCTAAAATTAGAAGCAACTAAATATAAACCTGCTGGGCTCCTATATTGCTTCCACCCTGTCTACCCACAGTCTTCTGTCCTTTCGGTTCTCCCTCTCCACCCACGTTCACTTCTACCTTTCAGTGCTCTCTGCCATATCCTGACTTCTCACAGTACTCTCGTGCTCTCTGCCCTATCCTGACTTCTTGCAGTACTCTCATGCTCTCTGCCACATAATTACACGCCACATTATTACACAGCACTCAATGCAACATACCTTCCAAAACCCACTCAGTGCCACATAATTACACACCACATAATTACACTGCACTCAATGCAACATACACTCCAAATACCACTCAGTGCCACATAGTTACACGCAACATAATTACACTGCACTCAATGCAACATACACTTCAAATACCACTCAGTGCCACATAATTACCAGCAACATAATTACACTGCACTCAATGCAACATACAATCCAAATACAACTCAGTGCCACATAATTACACGCCACATAATTACACTGCACTCAATGCAACATACACTCCAAATCACACTCAGTGCCACATAATTACACGCCATATAATTACACTGCACTCAATGCAACATACACTGCAAATACCACTCAGTGCCACATAATTACACGCCACATAATTTCACTGCACTCAATGCAACATACACTCCAAATACCACTCAGTGCCACACAATTACACGCCACATAATTACACTGCACTCAATGCAACATACACTCCAGATACCACTCAGTGCCACATAATTACACGCCACATAATTACACTGCACTCAATGCAACATACACTCCAAATCCCATTCAGTGCCACATAATTACACGCCACATAATTACACTGCACTCAATGCAACATACACTCCAAATACCACTCAATGCCACATAATTACACGCCACATAATTACACTGCACTCAATGCAACTTACACTCCAAATCCCAGTCAGTGCCACATAATTACACGCCACATAATTACACTGCACTCAATGCAATATACACTCCAAATACCACTCAGTGCCACATAGTTACACGCCACATAATTACACTGCACTCAATGCAACATACAATCCAAATACAACTCAGTGCCACATAATTACACGTCACATAATTACACTGCACTCAATGCAACATACACTCCAAATCACACTCAGTGCCACATAATTACACGCCATATAATTACACTGCACTCAATGCAACATACACTGCAAATACCACTCAGTGCCACATAGTTACACACAACATAATTACACTGCACTCAATGCAACATACACTTCAAATACCTCTCAGTGCCACATAATTACACTGCACTCAATGCAACATACACTCCAAATACCACTCAGTGCCACATAGATACACGCCACATATTTACACTGCACTCAATGCAACATACACTCCAAATACCACTCAGTACCCAACGCACACACACAACCCCACACACATACACAACCCCACACACATACACAACCCCACACACAACCCCCCACACACACAACGCCACACACACACACAACCCCCCACACACACAACCCCACACACACACAACCCCCCACACACACACAACCCACACACACACAACCCCACACACACACTACCCCCCCCACACACAACCCCACACACATACAACCCCAAACACACACAACCCCCCCACACACACACAACCACACACACACAACCACAGCACACACACAAGCACACACACAACCATCTATCTATCTATCTATCTATCTATCTATCTATCTATCTATCTATCTATCTATCTATCTATCTATCTATCACCCTCACTATCTATCTATCTATTGCCCTCACTCTATCTATCTATTGCCCTCCCTCTATCTATCTATTACCCTCACTTTATCTATCTATCGCCCTCACTCTATCTATCGTCCTCACTCTATCATTGTATCCAAACTATTTATTTGGCCTAACACTTATTTCCACAATATTTTCCGTTATGGCTGGAAAGGACCTGCACTCAATGCAACATACACTCCAAATAATACCACTCAGTGCCACCTATTTACAGGCCACATAACTGCACTCTGAATGCAACATACACTCCACACAATACCACTCAGTGCCACTTAAATATATGCTACATAATTACACTGCACTCAATGCAACATACACTCCAAATAATACCACTTGGTGCCCCATAATTAGACGCCACATAAATACACTCTACTGAATACAACATGCACTCCCCATAGTACCACTCAGAGCCACATAATTACACGCCACATATTTACACTCTACTCAATGCAAAATAAATACACTCCACATAATACCACTCAATGCCATATAATTACACGCCACATACTTACACTTTACTCAATGCAACATATTATACTCCACATAATACCACACAGTGCCACATAATTATATGCTACATAATTACACTGCACTCAATGCAACATACACTCCAAATACCACTCGGTGCCACATAATTACCCACCACATAATTACACTTTACTGAATGCAACATTCACTCCACACAATACAACTCAGTGCCAATACAACTCAGTGCCACGTAAGTATTTGCTACATAATTACACTGCACTCAATGCAACATACACTCCACATAATGCCTCTCAGTGCCACATAATTACACGCCACATAATTACACTCTACTTAATGCTACATAAATACACTCCACATAATACCACACAGTGCAACATAAGTTTATGCTAAATAATTACACTGCACTCAATGCAACATACTCTCCAAATACCATTCAGTGCCACATAATTACACACCACATAATTACACTCTACTGAATGCAACATACACTCCATACAATACCATTCAGTGCCACATAATTAAATGCTACATAATTACACTGCACTTAATACAACATATACCCCAAACAATACCACTCAGTGCCACATAATTACACACAACATAATTACACTCTACTGAATGCAACATACACGCCACACAATGCCACATAATTGTATGCTACATAATTACACTGCACTCACATACACTCAAAATAATACTACTCTGTGCCACATAATTACACGCCACGTAATTACACTCTTCGCAATGCAACATACATACACTCCATATACCACTCAGTGCCACATAATTACACGCCACATATTTACACTCTACTCAATGCAACATAAATACACACAACATAATACCGTCAGTACCACATAATTACCCTCACATAATTTCACTCAATTCAATGCAACATAAATACACTCCACATAATACCACTCAGTGCCATATAATTACATGCCACATACTTACACTCTACTCAATGCAACATAAATACGCTCCACATAATACCACACAGTGCCAGAATATTATATGCTACATAATTACACTGCACTCAATGCAACATAAAATGAAAAATACCACTGAGTGCCACATAATTACCCGTCACACAATTACACTCTACTGAATGCAACATACACTCCACACAATACCACTCAGTGCCACATAATTATTTGCTACATAATTACACTGCACTCAATGCAACATACACTCCACATAATACCACTCAGTGCCACATAATTACACGCCACATAATTGCACTCAACTGAATACAACATACACTCTCCATAATACCACTCAGTGCCACATAATTACACACCACATAATTACATTCTACTCAATGCAACATAAATACACTCCACATAATATCACTCAGTGCCATATAATTACACGCCACATACTTACACTCTACTCAATGCAACATAAATACACTCCTCATAATACTACACAGTGCCACATAATTATATGCTACATAATTACACTGCACTCAATGCATTATACTCTCCAAATACCACTCAATTCCACATAATTACACACCACTTAATTACACTCTACTGAATGCAACATACACTCCACACAATACCACTCAGTGCCACATAATTATAAGCTACATGATTACAGTGCACTCAATGCAATATACACTCCAAATACCACTTTGTACCACATAATTACACATCACCTAATTACACTCTACTGAATGCAACATACAATCCACACAATACCACTCAGTGCCACATAATTATATGCAACATAATTACACTGCACTTAATGTAAAATACTCTCCAAATAATACTACTCAGTGCCACATAATTACACGCCACATAATTACACTCTATTCAATGCGACATAACATACACTCCATATAATATCACTCAGGGCCACATAATTACACGCCACATATTTGCACTTTACTCAATGCAACATAAATACATGCAACATAATACCACTCAGTACCACATAATTGCATGTCGCATAATTTCACTCAATTCAATACAACATAAATACACTCAACATATTACCACTCAGTGCCATATAATTACACGCTACAAATTTACACTCTACTCAATGCAACATTAATACACTCCACATAATACCACACAGTGCCACAAAATTATATGCTACATAATTCCAGTGCACTCAATGCAACATACACTCCAAATACCACTCGGTGCCACATAATTACACACCACATAAATACACTCTACTGAATGCAACATACACACCAAACAATACCACTCAGTGCCACATAATTATATGGTATGTAATTACACTGCATTCAATGCAACATACACTCCAAATAATCCCACTCAGTGCAACATAATTACAGGCCACATGATTACACTGTACTGAATACAACATACACTCCCCATAATACCAATCAATGCCACATAATTACACGCCACATGATTCCACTCAACTCAGTGCAACATAAATACACTCCACATAATACCACTCAGTGCCACATAATTACACACCACATAATTACACTCTACTCAATGCAACATAAATACACTCCACATAATACCACTCAGTGTGACATAGTTACACGCCACATAATTACACTCTACTCAATGCAACAAATACACCCCACATACCAGTCAGTGCCACATAAATACAAGCCACATAATTATACTCTTCTCAATGCAACATAAATACACTCCACATATTACCACTCAGTGTCACATAATTACACGCCACATAATAACACTCTACTCAATGCAACATAAATACACTCCATATATTACCACTTGGTGCCACATAATTACATGCCACATATTTACACTCTACTCAATGCAACATAAATAGACTCAACATAATACCACTCAGTACCACATAATTACGCTTCACATAATTACATTCTATTCAATGCAATAAATACACTCCACTTAATACCACTGTGGCACATAATTAGATGCCACATAATTATACTCTACTCAATGCAACATAAATACACTCCACAAAATACCACTTAGTGCGACATAATTACGCGCCACATATTTACTCTCTACTCAATGCGACATAAATACACTCCACATAATACCACTCAGTGCCACATAATTACACGCCACATAATTGCACTCTACTCAATATAAAGTAAATACACTCTACAGAAATGCACTCTATACCACATACCACAATCAACATAAATGCACTCCACACAATGACACAATTTCACTAAACATAAATTCACTCAACACCACAGTTCCAGGCCACACAATCCAACTCCATCATCAGTCTGCCCTTGGAATCTGGCATCTGTTGATTCTCCCCTAGTGTCCGTCCGCTGCTTGTGTTCTAATTAAATTACTGTTTTCCAACCTCCACTCCCCCGTTATTTATGCCCCGCTCCCCCATAACAAAAAAATTATAACAAACAGGCAGGAAGAAGTTGCCAGCAGTGCTAGTACAAAGAAAGTAGAAGATATTTTCATGTTAAAATCTTTTTTTAATCAGATTTTTCAGTTGTATATAGTGTCATCTTCGTCTGTATAAAGGTAACCAAAATGCTTAACACTTTTTATTAGAACTTTTCAACATGATGCACAGCAGCCACAATGCTCTACAACATAGCCAAAAGCTCTGGCTAAACACATAAGGTCCCAAAGGCGAGACCTATTGGCTGTGCCAATGCTTTTTTTTGTTTGTCCCACTTCGGGAGCATTTCTTCATTACAATTATGATTTGAGTCCTTCACTTGTTGATTCAGGAAACTACTGTTTTCTCTTGCCTTTAGCTCTCTGTGGGAGTGCATGTTTTTTCTTGTCTCCTCCCTTGTGTGTTTCATATCCCTTTACGTCCTTGCCGCTACCTGGACTCTCCGTATTGCCTAACCATCACCATCCCTGAATATACAAATATATTTACTAAATCTGCGAACCAGAGCGATATTTTATTTGCCATTGCAAAGTCAGATGAAAGTGGTTTGATAAAGCATGTATTGGGAACTTCTGAGGAGTGGGACACCTGTGACATTTCCCATTTTCGTCACCTTCAGTCACCTTTTAATCTTCTTCTGATTCACTCATTCAATCTCCTGACTGTCCCAACTTCTTTATATCAGCTGAAAGGCATTCCTCCCTGTTGAGACAGTAAGCATTTTCTTTGCCCTCGAACATGCTTTAGTTATATTCCCAACTCTGGGCGCTGTTCCCCTACAACTCTAATTACTCTAGAGTTGAGGAAATAACTCAGGACTCCTTTTTAAGCCCTCTCCCCATTCCATCACTTCGGCTGTTTTTTCTATGCCCTGTGACGGTGTCAAGGTGCTAGTTTCTTTGATCTGTTCTCACTTGTTGCCATATTTGTCATTTGGTCAAGTGCAGAGTAAACTACTTTCCGATCTACTCGTGGTCGTATTCAGGCCCGGACTGGCAGTTGCGGGCACCGGGCAATCCCCCGGTGCTCCGCAAGGGTGGGGGCCGGTTTTGGGCCCTGGGGGCCGTATTTGCAGCTTAGCTGCAAAATCGGCCCTGTAACAAAATCGGCCGAAAACCGGCCCCTGCAAAGAGCTCGGTCGCACCCCCAGGGGGCCGGCTGAGCACTTTGCCAGGGCCGATTTTGGTTCTCAGCCCGGCCCTGGTCGTATTCGCAACACCTACTCCACCTTTGAACTGGAACCTGCTTCTACTTACACCTGGTGTTTTCTCCCCCTTCATTCAACGTGAGCCCGCCTCTACACACTCTTCACATCTTATGTTCTTGAACTACTGTCGGCCACTTGCTTCTCCCATTTATACTTCCTGTTCAAAATAATTCCCTCTCTTTGTCCTCTTTCTCTCTGTCTTCATGAGCCTCGCACTCATTAATTTGCTAATAAAACTCCATGCATCTGACGTACCTGCTACCTTTACATTGCCAAAAGTGCTGCACAGCCTCACCCCGATCAACCTTACCATCTCTCTCGATTGCACAGACCCATTGTGGGTTGAAGCTGAGCTATTCACAAGCCTCTTGCGCCACTTTTGCATTATTTTTAACATGGGAAAAGTGATGTACGGATGAAGCAAGGGGCTTCTAAATTAGCCCCTTAGTGTTTTGGCTGTAAAAGTGGCGCAGAGTCATGATCACTGCTTCACTCAAGAAATTGGTTTTCTACGGCATGTAGTTCTGGAAAAAATAGTTTTGTTAACTTAGGTCTCAAAAACGGGAAAACCCCAAACTTTGGTTGTTATTATGGCCCTACAACCGTCACCCTTGGACACTCCTTAAGTGCCTTGTAGGAGACTCAAACATCACTTCATACTCTACTTATATTAGAGAGAATTTTATAGTACGTATTCTTCTGTGTAGTACTGACTTATTTAAATAATGTGGTTGTTTGGTCAGTTGTGGATCTGTCACAAGTAGGGGTGGGCGTAACATGATAACTTCCATGTAGTATAATCACACGCAATTGTCTAAAGATTCTGCATTTAGCACTATGGACGTGAGGTTGAATTTTATGTTAAGAAATAGTGCTAAATGCAACAGAACATGAATAGCAGCACAAGCAGCCGCTCACAGTCTCTAAAAGTGCACTTGGGGTAGAATTTTCCCCAACTTACTCCCGGCATTTAGCGCTAGTTTCTTAGTGCAAAATGGACCCTTGTGTCCGAAATGGATTTAATGTATATTACGTTAAAGCATAGCGCTAATGCAAAAGAACATAAAAAGCAGCTTGAGCAGGCCTGGTAAATGAGTTTTTGCAGTAAAATGTTTCCCTCCAAATTTCTCTTAATTCCTCGAGCAGACGTAATCAAGTTATCATCGGCTGTTCCACATCAAAGAGTAACGAGGAATAATCAAAATCACTCTGGAATAATTAAAATTACTCCCAGGAGTGTGATAAGACGCAAGGGGCCTCATTTATGAGGCTGTGCGTCACTTTTACGCCGCCGGTGCGTCACTTTTTGTGACGCACCAGTGGCGTAAAAAATGTGCCTTGTTGCACCATATTTACAAAGTGACGCATCTATGTAGATGCGTCACTTTGTAAACCCCTGCGCTATATTATACCTGCGCCAGGTATAATGTATGCAGGGGGGGCGTTCTGACGCGGATGTATGACATCACAACGCATGCTTTTACATCGCATGCCTTTACAACGCGGTATTTAGAACGAATACCTTTACAACGCATAGTGCTTTGGGGCGCTGAATAGTGAATAGTTTAATTTACTATTCCAACTCCAGTCCCCGTGGATAGTAGGGAAGGTGTTGGATAGTAAATTAAACTTATTCCCTATCCTAGAGCGCCCCCAGCGCAATGCGTTGTAATGGTTTGCGTTGTAAAAGTTGCGTCATAAAGGCACTGCGTGGTAAAAGTTGCGTTGTAAAGGATGTTTCCCTCTGACGCAGGAAAGGATCATAGAAGTGACGCAGTGAAATCTATAAGATTTCACTGTGCCACTTCTAGGATGTAAATGCGTCAATTTCTTACGCCTGCCTCACAGCAGGCGTGAGACTGACGCAGGCCCTTTCACATGGGGCTTGCCCCATGTGAAAGGACACATTGCTGGAGTTGCTTCACTTTTGTGACACACTCCAGCAATGCGTCACTTTTGCGCCATACAAATACGTCAGAAATACTGACGTATCTGTAACTCCTGGCGCCATGAGGCGTCATACTGTAAATATGACGCATCATTGGTGTCGCAAGGAGGGCGCAATGAAAAGTGACGCATCGTTGTTTTCACGCAGCGATGCGTCACTTTTCATAAATGAGGCCCAAGGTACTCACTGTGAGGATAGAGACCGCATGTGCTTCTTACCTGCACACCCAAGCTCAGCTGATGAGTCCGCTATATCATCCGTTCCGTTTTCCACCCAATCTGTAGGGGCATCATTTTTGCTTTAGGCACAAATATGTTTTGGGCGCATAAACCAAGACCTGTGTTCCACACATGGCAAGGTGCACAACTGATTAAAATAAATCCGTTCATTAAGTTTGCTTAATCTCATCTTCTACATAACGTGAAAGGATGTAATGTATAATGAGTCCACTTGAAAAGGCAGGGCTCTCGTTCATAGCTGGGGTACCTGGCATTTTACACCCGTATTAACTTTCCCTTTGACATGTCTTCTGTTTCTCTTACTTGCAGATCTCTATCCCTGGGAGCCCTACTCCAGGAAGTCAGATGTACCAGCCGGCGCGAGCAGCACAGCCAGAGACGTAGAAGTTGGTTCTGAGGATTGATCACCCAAAGTGTCTCCTTCATAAACCTAACAGCACAAACTCAATGATTACGCGGATTCTCCCTAAAGACTGTTTGGTGTCTTCTCCATCTCATACGGCTGCGTGGAAACTCGAGGCTGGTGGACTCCATATTCTACGCCGCCATATTTTTCTCGAAACATTACGTAACCACAAATCTATTATACCCGATGGGACATTCTTTTTGAAAGCAAAAGGAGAGGAAGTGGGCACTTGGTGCACTGTACTCTGTTTCCTACTCACCAGGTGGGCTGATATTCTTCAGGTTTTACTGGAAAAGGAAGACTTTGGACAGTCTGAACTTCAAACCGGGGTGTCTGTGCTATGCATTGGGGTTTATGGATTGCCTGTCTTGGCCTGGTCAACATCTACGTAACTGAAGGTAAGATGCTTTGTTACTTTAGTCTCTCTACCACAGCTGCCCTAGTCGAGGTTTATTAAGTGTCAAGAACCTGGGCATGTGTATCGAGCAAATATTTGTTTAAAGAAAGCAGTGATCACTTGCCCCTGAAAGGGTTATTTCTTCCTTATCTCAATCCCCTAACGAGCCTTCTCTGTGAGCATATCTTCCTAAGCAACGCTGCTTTGGTGACGTCCCTAATAATGACATGGGTGCTTGACAGCCTTTTTTTTATATGTCATGGCCGGTTAAGATCTGCTTGAAATAAATCACTGCGGCTACCTGTATAAGACTTCATGGGTCTGCATTTGGGGTGAGAGGAGGGGGAAGCGAGAGACTTCTTACAAGCTGTGTAGTACTTCGGTGAATTACTCGCATCAGGATATAGTGGTGGTAGATTTGGCCACCATCTGGACATATTTTGTTTGTGTGTAAGCCTACTGCAGTGTATGTAGTGAGTACGGCTTTTGTGAGGATTGGTATGTGCACGTAGCCTTACCCCAGAATGCATTAGAGGTGGATTCAGACTTCTGATTACGTACGTCATTGGTAGAAACACACCTCCTATATCAACACAAAAAGTACTGAATCCAGAGTCTGCGATATGGAACGTCTAGTTCAAGAAAATAATTCCCAGGAGGGTGCTGTTTGACTTTATTTATTTATTTATGTATGTGTTCCTCAAACAAACAACTCAAACCCCTCACCCACATTAGGTGACATGCTTCATTATTGGATTGGGGGATGCTCTGTCAGCCACAACAGATGTTGCACGCAGGCTTAGTTTGAGCTCTTTGTGCGCTATTTTTTGGTGTGAGTGTGTACATGGTTGGGGATCGAATATAGCACTTTACTACGTGATGTACTACATTGCGTGCTATTACAACGCGGTTGTTACAACAATTGTGTTGTTAGTACGCGATGCATTTACATCGCAAGTCTTTACAACGACTTCCACTAGTGGGCGCGCTGGACTTAGTAATAGTATCATTTACTATTCCTACTCCAGCTTGCGCAACAGTAGGGAATTAATTTCCAATATCTCAGCGCCCCCTAGTGGAAGTCTTTGTAAAGACTTGCAATGTAAATGCATTGCGTACTAACAATGCTATCGTTGTAACGACCGCGTTGTAAAGGTATCAGCGGTGTATTGACCGCGTTGTAAAGGTTGTTTCCCTAAGAAGGCAAAGGTGATGATTAGAGCTATTAGGGCCATTTATATCATTGTGGCTTTGGACTACATGTCTCAGTCCTTCTTTACCGCCTCCAAGAGTTAGGGGCTTTATTTAAGACCTGAAAGAGACCTTTATGATTCCTATTGTCCTATACTGATCCTCCTGTTTATGTGGTGTGTTTGGATGTAGGGAAAATGAAGTAAAAAAACGTTTAGAAAATTGTCACAGGTGAAGTCTCTGGCTCGTATGTATCGCTTGTGTACAAAAACCAATATATTAATAGTATTATTAAAAGATAAATATAAATTGTCAGTATTTCAAGGAAACATGCACACATATTCCATTCTAAAGGAGAGAGGGTTCTTTCTCCAATTGTGTTGAGCTCGTAAATTATTTCCTCCAACGCATGCGCCTCCATTCGTGCAGCACGCAAAACAGTAATGATAGGCGTGCGGTATAAGAATGTTTTCTCTTGTTTTTCCAAGCTGTAGTGCAAAACATGAGTCCTAAAGAACATCAATATTACAGTGCCTACGTTTGCCACCCTCCAATACAATAATTATGGGCCTACAATACCCACAAAGCACCATGCCATAGAAGACACTTGTAGCAAAAAGACGGATGAACCCACTTGATTAGCAGCCAATCAGCTCATAGTATGCGGGATATCATAATGTAACGAGACAATGATGAAATGTGAGATTCATACTTATTCTCCGGCTCTCTCTACGCCTCACTTCGAGGTAGCGGGGCCAATCAATCAGGTAGGGAGGGCATCCTTAAACTAACCTCTCACTTCCCCTCCCGCAAGGTGCAGATGGCAGCTGAGTGAGAGAGGAGGGTTGAGCGCAGGGTGGGGGGTGGGGGGTGAGGAGAGGATGAGAGAGGAGATATGACTTGACAGGCCTGTGTGCTCCACTTACCATCTGAGCTTTAAGAACTTACAGGCAAAGTAAGGAGACCTGTGAGCCCCACGGACACCGCAGGAGGGGGGAGCTGCAGAAGGACGAGGGCATTTGGAGGGAGGGGAGGTACAGAGACAGGAAAAGATATAGGGGCTATGTGAGGAGGGACGAGGGGAAGGGTGAGGAGAGAATTGCTTAAAGGGATGAGGGAGAAAGAAAAGAGAGGATATAGGAGAGAACAGATCAAGGAGAGGAGGCAGGCAGTCAAAGGCCGGCACTTGTTTCTCCGTGTCCTTCCAGGCCTTCGTGCGCGAGACGGCCCATCTGGAAGTGCGTATGTGAAAGAATTAAGGTTATAGAAGCATAGTGGGGAGATTAAGGTTTATCTGTATATCGAAAAAAAACGGCCCTGCTATTGTTTGGGAGACTATTTGCCATTCTAGGATATAAGTAGGCCCGAGTGAAAGTTTAATCGCAACAAATGAGAATATCGGAATTGCATGAATTTTATAAATTAATTTTTGTTATTTTGCTATTGTGAAATTTTGCTTACTTTTCAACCAGAGGGCACTAGTTCAAGGAGAAAAGTCCTCGCAAGAACGTTAGATCTGTGGTTGAGATGCATTTGTTCTCAAACCAGTCTCCTGCTGGTACCTTTTGTGACTTTTTTTATTACCTGGAGTAAGCCCTTGTGTGTAAATTTCATTTGAGATATTGGCCAAGAGCATTTTAGGAAATTTGCGTCATTTTTTGAGATATTTGTAAAAGAGACGTCGATTTTGAGAACAAAATTCACAATTTTGTCGACCCCCAGCGTGGAGTGGATCTCCTAATTAGTGGTGAGAAAACTGCATTCTGGTTAAACTCCCTGTTGTTCTTCATTGTTAATGGTAATGATACGGAGTTGTGAATACTTTCGCTGCCAGTAAGGAGTGTACAGCATGCAGCTATTCAGTCTTCATGCTACCAGCTCCTAATACAAGTTCTTTAAGATATTTAATTAATGCTTTTTATATCTAATTCTTCTAGCCTGGATGACAGGGGGAGAGAGTGATGGTAGTAAAAGGGAGGGGGCGGCATTTTTCAATTCTCGCCTAGGGTGGCAAAACACCTAGAAACGGCCACATACACCTAATGTGGACTGCAGGTCTTTACCAGGGTGGGTGTGTACACGAAGTTCGGCCACTAATTTATATATTTTTTATATTTTTGCCATTCTTTCATATTGCATATGTTTGCACACAAAAATATTTTAAAGAACCATAGGAAAGTCAGCTTTTTAGTTTTGCTAGTGCCTGTTTTTAGGTCTCGCCTATGGCATTGCTTTAGCAATGCTTGTTGGGCGAGATTATAGTAAGGCACGCAATGCCGAGAGCTTGTTTTTCTTTCAGCAACACCAAATTGCCGCACTCCAACAATGGCACCGCACTCCAACAATGGCACCCGTTCGTCCATTGTCAGCATTTCGGCGACTTCTAACATTTTCGTCCACTTTCCCTACGTGACTACGTTGGTGCTGTTGTGTTGCCTGGATGAAGTACCGAGATCCCTACAGCCCCTGCAGACCTGACGGGCAGAGGCAGAAGGTTTATTTACTTCAGATAAGTTAACCTTCTCCCTTCATCCGAAGATAACCTGGGTAACTTGACAACCTAAAGTTAATTATTAGGCATGGGTGGCTCGGCTTGTTATTAGCACTTATGAGATGTAGCGCATACCTGACCGGAAGGTATTGGAATGCTTTACATGAGCAGTACTTCTGTTCAAGAGGCAGCTCGCCACGCTTTGTTCCTCGACTTCCTTGTCGAAAACCATGACTTCAACAAATGCCGCTCACCCTCTTTTTCGCGATTTGTTCCACTGTGAAATGGATCCAAAAACACCACTATGGCTGCAAATATCTTCAGACATTTTTCTATCCAAACATGCAGCCATTGGTTTATAAGTGAGGCAGCAGCTCTTTTTCTCTTCCCTTTGCATGCCCCACACAACGTAAACGTTTCCATTCTCCAATGTTTTAGGGAATGCGCACTGCCTCAAAGAGTCTTTCCTCTACAGCAAGGCACTGCAGGGAGGGAGGAAAAGCACTCCCACCTCTCACGCTTGCTCTTTCAGGGATAGCACGGGGAGCCCCTTGCGGGCAGCGCCACCCTTCACAATAAATATATCAAGCCATGGCCGCCAGTCGGCTCGCTCCCTTTCTGCCTGGTCCTAATAATAGGGGGCTGATTCCCAGCTGTGGCGAAAGCATCAGTTCGTGAAATCAGTTTAAACTATTTACCTTAGCACTTGTTACATCTGCTCCAAGATTAGTACAGTAACGTACACCAGGCTACTTGTGGGTCATTGTTCCCTTTTCTTCTCAAGTTTATTTTCCTTAAACCGGAGAAATAAGGATTCCTCTCTAACGGGCTCCTTTGAACTAGCAGACGCTTAATCCAGAAGGGGTGGCAGAAGGACAAAGGTTTTTATATGCCACGTCAATTGCAGGGAAAAGGGGCGTGTGTGGTAAAGGATTACAAATTCTTATTGAAAATGATCCTGCTGCTGGAACCCTGGATGTTGTTTGTAGCTGTATTTGTACATTAACAAAACATTGCTTAACTTATGCCCTAAAATGTCATTACAGCTAATGATTTCAAGTTGTCATTTGCTTTCCTTGTCTGTAAACTTGTGAGTATGATACCAGGTAATGCTTTCCTCTAGGAGCCTTACTCAAGCAACTTGAGTCCGCTTATGCAAGTCCTTAGCTTAATAAATTCAACTAGTCCTATTGAAGCAAAACAAATCTACAAATCCCAGAGTGCTGTGGGTAGTTCAACCAAAAGCCCAACAGTGGCACATCTAGTCCCTTGTCACATTAAGATTTGCTGTGGTCCGACCAGCACTGGAATTTCTGGTCTTGGGTGACCTGAAGCTCTCTACTATTTCCTGCCACCCCCCCCCTTCTCTTGAATGTCAGCAGCCCAATAACAGTAAAATTACATACAACTCAGCTGGTTGTAAGAAAAACAGCTCTGCTGAGGCACATCTTATTTAGTTTCTTTTTGGCTCTAATCATTTTGGGACCTTAAACATTTTCCACGCAGCCCGCAGGTGTTCGCTGCTGAACTCTAATGACTTTGAACTAATAAATCATTGAGGGAATAGACATTCAGGTGTATGCTGAGAAAAACCGTAGTCACTTATTTTCTGCCAGAACAGTTCATTTGTTTAAAATGAACAGGAAAACAAGTAACGGGTATTTAGGATGCTCAAATCACAGAACAGTTTGTCGATCATCACACTCCACACTTTCCGTATTATTATTTACAACTTTTCTTTCTTTTGTTACTCTTTCCTTCCCTCTTCCTTCACAACATCCACCACCACTACGTCCACCACCACCATGTCCAATGCCACCATGTCCACCACCACCACGTCCACCACCACCACCACTACCACCACCACATCCACCACCACCATGTCCACAACCACCATGTCCACCCCCACCACGTCCACCACTACCACGTCCACCACCACCATGCCCACCACCACCACGTCCATCACCACCACGTCCATCACCACTATGTCCACAACCACCACGTCCACCACATCCACCACCACCATGTCCACCACAACCACACCCACCACCACCACGTCCACCACTGCATCCACCACCACCATGTCCACCACGTCCACCTTCACCACCACCACCACGTCCACCACCACTACTACCACCACACCCACCACCACCATGTCCACCACGTCCACCACAACATCCTCCACCACCACCATGTCCACAACCACCACGTCCACCACATCCACCACCTCCACCACCATGTCAACCCCCACGGCCACCACGAGGCCACTACCACATCCACTACCACCACGTCTACCTCCACCACCACCACATCCACTACCATTACCACGTCCACCACCAAGTCCACCACCACATCCACCACTACATCCACCACCACCACGTCCACCACCACCACGTCTACCACCACCACCATATCCACCACCCCCACGTCCACCACCACCATGTCCACCACCACCACCACCACCACATCCACCACCACCGCATCCACCACGTCCACCACCACCACCACCATGTATACCACCACCATGTCCACCACCACCATGTCCACCACCAGGTCCACCACAAGGCCACTACCACGTCCACCACCACCACCATGCCTACCTCCACCACATCCACTACCACCACCACTGCCACCACCAAGTCCAACACCAAGTCCACCACCACCACGTCCACCACCATCGCGTCCATGTCCACTGCGTCCACCACCATCGCGTCCGCGTCCACCACCACCGCGTCCACCATGTCCACCACCATGTCCACCACCAACACACCCACCACCACCTCCACCACCACGTCCACAACCACCACCTCCACCACCACGTCCACCACGACCACATCCACCACATCCACCCCATCCACCACCACTACGTCCACCACCACCATGTCCGCCACCACCACCACCTCCACCACCACCACGTCCACCACCACCATGTCCACCACCACCACGTCCACCACCACCACACCCACCACGTCCACCACGTCCACCACCACCACGTCCACCACCACCACGTCCACCACCACCATGTCCACCACCACCATGTCCACCACATCCACGTCCACCACCATCGCGTCCACGTCCACCGCATCCACCATCACCGCGTCCACCATGTCCACCACCATGTCCACCATCAACACCACCACATCCACCACCACACCCACCACCACCTTCACTTCCACCACCACGTCCACAACCACCACCTCCACCACCACATCCACATCCACCACATCCACCCCATCCACCACCACTGCGTCCACCACCACCACCTCCACCACCACCACCACCACCACGTCCACCACCACCACGTCCACCACCACCATGTCCACCACCACCACGTCCACCACCACGCCCATCACCACCACGTCCACCACCACGCCCATCACCACCACGTCCACCACCACCATGTCCACCACCACCATGTCCACCACATCCACCACCACCATGTCCACCACCACCACCATGGCCACCACCATGTCCACCATGAGGCCACCTCACTCAATCTATCTCTCTCACTCTATCTATCGCCCTCACTCTATCTATCGGTCGCCCTCACTCTATCTATCTGTCGCCCTCACTCTATCTATCGCCCTCACTCTATCTATTGCCCTCACTCTATCTCTCTATCTGTCGCCCTCACTCTATCTATCTGTCGCCCTCACTCTATTTATCGCCCTCACTCTATCTATCGCCCTCACTCTATCTATCTATCACCCTCACTCTATCTATCTATCGCACTCACTCTATCGCCATCACTCTATCTATCTATCGCCCTCACTCTATCTGTCTATATATCACCCTCACTCTATCTATCTATCTATCTATCTATCTATCTATCTATCTATCTATCTATCTATCTATCTATCTATCTATCTATCTATCACCTGCCCTCTATCTATCTTTCGCCCTCCCTCTATCTATCTATCGCCCTCCCTCTATCTATCTACTGCCCTCCCTCCCTCTATCTATCGCCCTCTCTATCTATCGCACTCACTCTATCGCATCACCACAGCATCACTCAGCACCACTATAGCATTACTCAGGGGCACCACAACATCACTATGCGCTACCTCTGCATCACTGAATGCCACAGCATCACTCGTCACCACCACAACATCACTCAGCGCCACAACAACATCACTCAGCGCCACCACAGCATCAATCTGTGCAACCATTTAACAACAACTGGTTCAAATATGTTCTCTCAATGTTTCAAGCTTTATTACAAATCTCACAAAAAGATGTTAATATTTCACTTCTGTTCTTGGATTTTCGTCACAATAAAATACACTGAACATAATCTTCACAAAAGTTATTTACAAAAGTTTAAGCTATTGCCATTATAAATTACAATAGCTTTTATTTAAGTATTAATTATTTAAAAAAATTTAAAGCAATTATTATTTGTAATATCAATACATGTAAGTAACGTAAATACAACACATATTGCATTACAAATGCTATAGGTGTCACATTTGCGAAAGTTAAAACTATTGGCATTGTAAATGACAAAGCTAATAATTTCGCTATTTTCAAAAGCAACACATACATAAAAAAATTGTCATTTACAATACCAATAGCTCAAACTTTCCTAATGCGAGACCTATCGCATTGCAAATGCTTGTTTCTGGAGGTTCAGCCCCTGCTTTGGGTCTAAGATTCAAGCCGGAATCTTGGCTCGTCTCTGTCTTGGCTCCTACCACGAATGATGACACCTGCACACCTTTACAGATGGAGGCCCGTCGACTTCTGCCTCTATGAACAAGGTGTTGTTGATTCTCTTGCCTCAGGTCACCTTCACATTATCTTCCTTTTTACAATATACCTGTGCAAAGTGAACAGGAAATAGTGTATTTGCTTGTACCGAGAGCTATTGTGCAATACTTTCCATAACATTATTCACAGAGGAAGTTATAGATTAACCCCGGTCGATACTTTGTCGTCCTCAGCGCCTGTGTAAAGGCTATGTGCTTTGATAGCTGCCACTCGAATTGCTACTGTAGCTGCACTTTAAGTACAGAGTGTGTAACTATGTAACAAGGTCATTTCTTTAACCCCTTCGATGCTCATGACGAGCTGAGCTCGTCATGCAGTACACTGGTCGTGTGCTCATGACGAGCTGAGCTCGTCATGAACAATGGGAATAAATCAGAAGTAGCACAGAGGGGGAATTGCTGCAGCACTGATGGTGTTAATGAATCTAAGCGATGCTCTTAATTTGAAGAATTGCAAAAAAACACATAGCACCGGTTGGGCCCCCGCGCCCTCATATATTCCTCGCACAGCTTCCTTTTCTCTCCACAGTGATTCAGACTCAGTACACGGCTGTTCAGAAAGAATCTTTCTGGAAACAACCCGGTTTCTTCACCCTACTTGTCCATGTGCTTATTTCCATAGGATATTGAAACACTCGCTGATTACACCAGTTGATTCTATATCTGCATCGCATGTTACGCTCTTTGTACTAGGCGAGTGGTTTGCAAGCGACTCTTTATCCACCAGGCTGCCTTACCAGTATTCCAGGCCTTGACTGGAGGTTACATGCAATGCTTTGCAGCCGACATGTCAAGACTGAGCTACTTTATTATCATCCAAATTTACACCGAGCAGACTACACATAGATTTGTGGATTTGTGCTCCACACACAAACATTTCTTGAGCTTTTTACCAGTATTGTGACCTGAGACTTTCTGGATCCACTGGTCCCATTTTTCAGTGCGTTGATGTAGCATGGGTAGGGCTTAATTGTAAAATAAAACTAACAGCAAGTGCAGACTCCAAAGATTTTCTGAGGAGGCCATTGCCAACAGCAACGAATGCTGGCGTTGCCAAATACCACGATTTTCTATTCTTAATACCACCTTGTGGCTCTTTCTTCCACCCTACACTTCTTGTCCCTTTATATCACTCTTACCAGTTCTTTAGGTTACAGCCTACACTGTCTGTTTTTCTAAAGACCCTTTGGGGAGATTCTGAAAATTGACCTGGGAATGCATTCTGCCCATTGCTTACCATTGCCATTTAAATCTTATTCTTATCTTGTCACCTTTGCTGGCCATTCAAAGCTAGATGTCAAATGTCAAGCTGTGTCTTCCAAGGGAGCTTGGTGTTTACCTTTCTTTTAGTGAGAGAATGTATGTGACAATCCATCCTGCTGAGTGCTCATGCAGGCTGTTGGATGTTATTTTTTCTAGCACACAACAAAAATGAATGGTGCTAATATTTTAGAGTACATCAGAATGAGAAAAGTAGAGATGAAGCATATTTTTTTGTAATTTTGAAGTGGGCTGGAAAAAAATATTTGAATACGATCACATCAATACATGATGACATTTCCACATATTATGGTTTGTGCTCGGTAAAACTGTATGTCTGTGCAAATGTAATGGCCATTTCAATTGGAAATGTGTTGTCTGTAATGGCAGTGCGCAATCACAGCACACTTCTCCACTATACACCACTCCACTCTAAACCACTTCACTCTCCAGCACTCTGCTCCACTCTAAACCCTTCCACTCTATGCAATGACACTTCTCTCTACGACACTCCACTGTAAGACACTGTACGACAGATCTCGCCACTCCACTGCACTCTATGCTTCTCCACTTATTCCACTGCACTCTACCCCACTTCAATCCTCCCCAATCCACTCCAATATACCACACTCCACTTAACTACAGTCTAGCTCAAGCGACTGCACTCTAATCTACCCCACTCCGCTCCACCCAATCTAGCACATACGACTCCATTCTAATCTACCCCACTCCAATCAATCTACCCAATCTTCTCCACACCACTGTATCCAGTCTAACCCACTTCACTCCAGTCTACATCACTTCACTCTACCAAACTCCAATCTACCCTATCCCAATCTACTCAGACCCGCTCTACTGTACCCAACCCTACCCTTCTCCAATATACCCCAATCTACCCCACTCCAGTCTAATCTGTCCAATCAAATCTAGCTCGATCTACCCCACTCCAGTCCAATTTACCCTACTCTAATCCACCCAATCTTCTTCACTCCAATGTACCCCACTTCACCCTAATCTAGCCCTCCACTCCACTCCATTCCATTCCAATCTACCCCACTCCAATTTACCCAATCTACCCCAGTCAACTACACTCCAATATTTCCAACTCCACTCTACCATACTCCACTGTACCCTACTCCAATCCACCCAATCTACTCCACTCCAGTGTAGCCTACTCCACTTCACTCAAATCTATCCCACGCCAGCCAGCCCACTCCAATCCAACCCACTCCACCCCAATCTACCCCACTCCAGTCTAGCCCAAGCTACTCCTCTCCAATCTAATCCACCCACTGTACCCCATTCTACTCTAATCTACCCCAATCCATTCCGATCTACCCCACTCTATACCACACTTGTCAAGATACACTCCGCGGAATCCGGATGCAGCAAGAATGGTCCACCTCCTGACCTCACCAACACCCTGATAATATATATATATATATACAGAGTATTCGAGTGATCAGGAAAGGGAAGGATAGGAAGGGAAAAGCGGGGAAAGGAACCTGAAATAACAATGCACACGATTAGTACTAATTCACATATACATCCTACACTGATATATTCTCGCTAATGTTTGTTATGCACCTTGAGTAAGCACAATGATTCTTCTGACATCTAAAGCACCACAAAAGGCTCTCTGGTGTCTTTCATACAGAGTTAATGCAATACACTCATGCAACCCAGCAACTATGTCAATTGTTATTGAAGGCCAACCTACCCAAGGTTCCAATAAGGAAAACCGAAAAGTGATGGGGAAACTCTTCCCAACAAAGATACACCAAACTGCTATTAAATGCCCCAAAAGTCATGAAAGAAAATCCATTAGAAAGAACACAAGGATTAAGCCTCCAGTGAATCGTTCCCTCCCCTTTCTTAGTCCAATGTACCAGAGAGACAAGAAGACGTGGTTACCTCACCAGTGCCTTCTGCTCATATAGCAAAGATTCCAACAATATGTACAAATATGTCCTCCAAACACGGTAAAGCGTGGTAGCAACCACTGCTTTCCGCTTTGGCACCTGTAATCCACAAAGAATATCGGCAAGGAAACATTAAATGGAAATCTATCCCTATCTTCGTAACAGCAATGCGTGGCCCTCTACCACCGCATCCCGCTCACTAAGGATCAACAGTAACAGCCGTCACTGCCAAATGTGAGGAGGTTAGTATGAAGGCGGGAAGCCTCTCCGCCAAATAACACGCCGCTCACCTCCGAGCTCCATAGCTCAGAATTCCAGCGATCGTGGAGCGAAACAGAATCCTTCTTCCAAAGGCATGTCTGAGCCCAAACACGCCGGTGCCTCGAACGCTCTCTCGACCGGGAAAAAGCAACCTGGAACAAACAAATTCACGCACGGCGTTGTGCGCGTCATCCCTCATTAAACGTCGTTCTCCCTGCCCTCTGCATCATGGGAGTTGTAGTCTTTAGGGCAATGTAGGCGCGGTTGCGCTAGATCCTGACAACACTCTACTCCAGTCTACTTCACTCCAGTGTACCCACTCTAATCTATCCATCTCCCCTCCACTCTAATCTATCCCACCTCACTCTGCTCACTGTACCCTGTGAGAAGTTGGCCTGATATGTGATGCCCACTATTCTAGTGGGCACCCTGCATCAGTTCAAACAACCCTTATGGTGATGGTTGTAAGTCAATCTTATAGACCAGCTATCCTAGTGGAAGCATGGACAAAGCAGTCTTAGGCTAACACTTCAGAGAGCATGTGAAGCCAATTGTTTTACCAATAATAATCCCTTGAATATCAAATGAAAGGACACCACACAAGGTATATATCAAATATATATGTATTTATTTCTAACACTACCCCTCTGCACTCTTTATAAGGTCAGAGTTCGAGATACAGCACAAGTTACTCAATAAGCATACTATAAGTTGCACAAATACAATTCTGCCCTAGGGGCCTCACGAACCATATACTAAAGAAGTGGTATAAGAACCACTTCAGGAAAGGTGAATAGGCCTAGGAAATCGGTGGGGCTACACAGAGTAACCAGAGGTTAGGAAGCAGGAGTCCCACAGGATGCGTGTGCAGTGCCTAAACACACACGCTGGTTCTCATAGACTTTCAATGGGAATGTAAAGTTTAGAAACTAGTTGATTTCGGACCTTCCGGGTGGACTACGGGAAAACCCAGTTAAAGTAGGACACTTGGATAGTTAATACCCACGGGAGCACTGGAGTACTCGACTTACCTCACCCAGGGAAGCCGAGTGCATAGGTGTTCTTTCGTGTCGGGTTTCGTCGTCGAATCCTATGGAGAGCTGCACAAAGATGCTGCAGGCGACCAGGAGGAAGATGTCCGGGTGGATCCAAGGGTGGATCGAGGAACTGAAGAACCTGAAAGCAGAGGGGACAGAGTCTGGGTCACTAGCCAGTGACCAGGAAGGAACCAGGCGATGTCGAGATGCAATCAGGTGAAGATGTGAAGATTGTCTCTGCAGCCACGTGGACCAGGAGGCGTCGACGACGACCAGGAGCTGGATACGGACTGCCCCACGAAGGATCTCGCTGTTGGCGGTGTCGGCTTCCAGATTGGAGTCAACAAGCCTTGGCAAAGGCAACCCACGCAGGAAGGGAAGATCGGCTTCTTGTTCAGACCAGCAAGGTCTAAGGAGCTTCCCCTTTACAGGAAAGCAAGAGCAAGCCCAGAGCAACTGGCCCCATGTGGCACTCGTGGAGTGTGGAGGGCTGAGCTTCGGTGCACTTACTGCCCGGGGTTTGGGCTTCTCAGGTCTCAATGCACAAATTCGAGGACGCCTCAGAAGCTGCACAGTTAGCAAAAAGCAGGTACTGCAGGTTGTCCGGTCCCACGTCTCTCGTGTCCGCCACGGGTCTCAGCTTTACTGTGGATGTGGGTCGGGTCAGAGAAGTCTGGAAGTCCAGAGGCTGCGTCACTAAGTCTTCGGGCTCCGGCGGGAGTGTCGACAAAGCAAACCGGCAAGTCACTGATGGTGCCTGTTTGCACAGGGTGTTCACTCCTTGACCACAAGGGAGATTCTTCAGTCTTCTAGTTGCAGTAGAATGTCGAAGGTCCAGAGTTTTGTTTCAGAGTTTCAATTCAGGATAATCTAAAGTCTCTAGACTCAGCTCCAAGCTTTATACTAATCAAAGGGGCTGGATTACCTGCTAGGTCCCTCCTATGGGTGGAACATGGGAAGGGGGTGGTTACACCCCTTTCCCTTTGTCCAGTTTCGCGCCAGAGCTGGGGCTGGAGTGCCCCAGCAACTGGTTTGAACCGGGCTATGCATGGAGCACCTTGTGTGCCTCAGGCAGTGTCTCATTTCATTCGGCCCACCCTGCCTCAATACACTATAGCCTGTCTGGGGAGGTGCTAGCACCTCCCAAGGCAGGACACCTATTGTCCAGGCCTCCCCTGCCGGAGTTTCGTCCATCAGCAGGAGGTCAGACTCGTGTCTGTGGCAGCAGCATCCATTTTGTGATGCTGAGGCTCTGTTTAACTTTAACCGGGTAAAGCTACAACTACATGTCTTCTCCCTCTAGAAGGGTGGAATGCTACCCCCGCCGCCAGGACTGGCGGAAGGGGGGGGGTAGTATTCCAAAGCGTATGACACCTTACACGACATGTTTTGATAAAGCCAAACCAAAGTTAGCATTAACCGCGAGGATTATAATGCACTTAAGAGTTTATGGTATGGCTATATCATAGAACAGCTATAAGGACATGGTTCCGAAAGCTGCAGACAGGCTCAGCTCATGCTAGAGCACCATCTCACATAAAACCAAGCACTCCAGGATTGTTAAGGCCTGCCATAGGAGTGACTTAGAGGTATATATGTGTCTATGTATAATGGTAGGTATAGGAATACTATACCTAAGCAAGGGGTGATTACACAACCTTGCCCCAGCTGAGTGATCAGCCAGTTGTGTCAGTTTGGATGCATGCTGCAGCCCCTGGTAGGCCTTGGATGCACCTATGCCCTAGGTACCTATGGTACACTATACAGGGGCTCACAAGGTGACCCAATACCCAATTGGATATGTACCTAAAGTACATGGAGTCCATTTTACAGTGAGAGCAGATACCATGGGGCCCTGAATAGCAGGATCCCAGGCCAACTAAGTCAAACACCAGCTAAACACTAGGCAACAAGTGGGGGTAACCATATAGTCAGATATCTACCTTCCTACATACCCTATTCAAATCCACCCAATCTACCCCACTCTACTCCGCTCCAATGTAGCTTACTTCACTCTACCCCACTCCACTGCACTCCAATCTATCCCACTCTAGTCACCCACTCCGCTCCAATCAAACCCACTCCATCCATCCCAATCTACCCCCTGCTAGTCTAGCCCAAGCTACTCCCCTCCAATCTGCTCCATCTGACTATAGCCCACTCTACCCCACTCCAATCTACCGCAATCCATTCCAATCTACCCCAGTCCACTCCAATCTACCTTACTCCACTCCACTCCAATATACCCCACTCCAGTACATCACACTCCAGTCTACTCAATCTACCCCACTCAAATCTTACCCATTCCAATCTACTGGACTCCATTCCAATTTACCCTAAGCTAATCAACCCAGTCTACACCACTCCACACCAATCAACCTGACTCCACTCTACCCCAACCCACTTCAATCTAACCTATCCACCCCACTCCACTCTTCCACAATCTGCCCCACTCGCCTACCCAATATACCTCACTCCACCCAAACCCATTTACTGCACTCTCATCTACACCCTATCCCTATATACCTCACTCCACTCTACCCCACTGCACTCTTAATCAACCCCATCTACACCAGTCCTATCTACCCCACTCCATACAAATCTAACCCACTCAATATACCTCACCCCATTCCTCTCCAATCTACCCCACTCCACTCAATCTATCCAACCCCATTCCATTCCACTCCAATCTATCCCAGTCTACTACACTCCAATCCACCCCACACTAAGTTACCCCACTACACTCCAATCTGCCCTACTACAATCTACCCCACTCCAGTCTACCTCACTCCACCCCAATATACCCCACTACAATTGACCCCACTCCACTCTAACCCAATCTACTCCACTCTATGCTACCCCAATCTACACCACTCCACTTGTCTACCCCAATATACTTTATCTACCCCACCCCACCCTGCCCCAGTCTACCCCACTCCACTCCAAACTACCCCGCTCTAATCTATCCCACTCCAATCCCATTTACCCCAATCCATTCCAATCTACCCTATTCTAATCCACCCAATCTACCTCTCGCCAAGTACCCCCCTCCACTCCACTCTATGTCACGTCAAAGTGCCCCACTGTTATCTACGCCACTCCACTCCAATCTACCCCAATACATTCCAATCTACCCTACTCTAATCCACCCAATCTACCCCACTCCACAGCAATCTGCCCCATGTCACTCTACCCCACTCACTTCAGTCTACACCAATCCACCGCACTCCACTCATCCCCAATCTACCCCATGCCACTCGTCTACCCCAATATACCTCATTCTACTCCAATCTACCCCATTCAATCCCACTCCTATCTACTGCACTCATATCTACCCAACTCTACCCCACTCCACTTCAATCTACCCAATCCACTGCACCATACTCCAATCTATCCCACTCCACTTCAATCTACCTCACTTTACCCCAGTATACCCCACTGCAATCTACCCTATTTCCGTAAACTCTGTCCCACTCCACTCGAAACCAATCTGCCGCACTCCACGCATTATGGGAACTATGATGGTTCTGGATTATTTAGTATCTAGTGACTCATTTGTTTGATGTTTTATCTATCATGATGTCTACAATATTTATGCTTGCCTTGTAACCCTTATCTAACTCAGACGAATTATAGGTTATGTAATTATGCTTCTATTAAGTTAATTTCTACTTTCTATAGTATTCTATTCCTGTTGGGTGCGATCTGACCCCCCTCTGGTAATGGAAAATACAGTGGGTGCTCTTGTTCTGTATACAGGTTGATTTAATCTTTGTATACTTTGGGGATTACTTTGGACCTTGGTTTTACATTCCTGCAACGGGGACGAAACACATGTTGGCTGCACTTTTCATGTGCTTCATACTTTGGATCACCAGAACTACTTGGATTAACAATACAAATTGAGAAAATGGACATAGCTTTGAATAGACTTGCCACCTGTCTTTCATTAGTTATCCATCGGGCCAAAGGATTGATTACTATACTCTGTTACCAGCTCTGTCCTTCACCCTAGTCTAAATCTGTTACCAAGAGGTTAGGGGTTCTTCATTTTTGGACACCTAGTGCTAGCAGATGATCCCTTTGAATGAGGACAGACACCAACGGTACCTTCACCCCCTTTTAAAACTGTACTTGTATGTCATAACTTTGTACAGTTATTAGGTGAATCAACATGATCTGCCTTGAGAGTTTGTGAATACCCATATACATTTGAGTTTGCAGGCATTCACAAACTCCTCTATGACTCTCTTGAACCTTGGAAAGTGTCAAAGAATTGCTTCGGCAAAGCACTAAAGGGAATTATTTTCCAGGGTGTGGTGGATAATGAAACACCCCAAAATTGTGTGGGGTAAAGCAGCTTCTCCACAGAGAAAATTATCTTCCGCGTATAAAAAAAACGTCCAGCTGCAAAGTAGTCTTTTACACTGGGGAAATTTACGGGATCTATAATCAGCATTTTGTAAATATTAGCATTCAAAAATGTATCATGACCAAAATATCACATGCCATTGCCTGTAGTGTGCCATGAAACCTCTTACTGGTACAGCATTCCAAGCCTACTGCTACCAATATTCGTGAATTTAAAAAAGTAGTAAATCTGCATCCGTACATAGGAGTGTCTACAGTAGGTCAGAGTTAGTACTTGTTTGGGGAAATTCGGACGAAAGCATGCTTTTAAATAAAGAAGTTCTCTCTGCATCAAAACGGGAGAGAAACCAACTCAAACATGAAAGAAAGAGGCCTGACTTGGGGCTAGCAGACACAACTAGTGTACCAAGAATGCATGTATTTCAGAGGTTCCAACCCTGACCCCCCTCCCCCCCCCTCCGCAGCTATGGCCCTGTTTATCCTTCTATCATACCTATTGTCTGCCGTTCTTTCTATGGAGCTGTAGGTCTTCCTCATTTTGCTGTTCCTTAATCCTGGAATCAAATCAACAGAGAACCATTGTGATAGCCATATGGCCAGGCCAGAGTCCCTTGGCAGGGCTTGTATTGATTTTAAATCTAACCCATTCTAGTACATGAAGTAATTTTTAACCATAGAGTTTTTAACCACTGCATCAACAAAACCTGACCAGTGTATCAATTTATTTAAGTAAATGATTGCTGTAAAAATGTTTATCTCCTGAGTAAATGTTTTGTGAACCTTTGTCTTTAGGCTTTTCCAATTTATGTTCTTTCTTCGTTTTATATCAAATAGCTGTTCTTGACTATCTCTCTTATGCAAACATGGCATGCTGGCATGGCATACTTGCAAAAACATACACAAAGGATTCTGGCTATTGAGCTTCTGAATAATATTTAGTAATCCCCTATTGTGTCAAAGGAAAAGTATGGTTGAGACTATACATACTGTGGGATGACTTTCGTATCAACAGACAGCCAAACAAATGAAAGGGTTGTCTACTTCGTGCATGTTATAATATAAATGTAACATGTTGTGGCTTTCGTGACAGAAAGTTTAACTTCTTCTATGGACACGGAGGTGAAGATTATGACCATCTTTCTCGTTTTAATTCAACTCCAACAGATTCAGTGTTTAATCTAAAACTATTGTAGTGTAGTTCCTATTATCCCAATAGGCTCTGCGCATTGGAATAATACCTTCAATAGTATAGACCTAGACCAGACGTTAACTAGGTCTACTACTGTCGATATTAGACTTAAAGTTTTGGGTTTGCCAGCTAGCTCAGAGTTCACTAGAAACTTTCTCGAATGTTCAGGAAGGAGTTAACTTCCCTGATTAGACAAGAAGGGATTTAGTTTCTGACAACCATAGAACATGACAACTTTGCTCTCCCCTAATCAAGAGTGTATCTCGAGAGTTGTGTGAACAAAAGGCAATTTATTTTACTCAGTCAGTACGTGCATTCTTAGTCTCATCAGATTGTAGAGAAAAGGAAGAGACGGGCGTGTTCAATAAAAGATGTTATTTATTGATCAGTCTCTTTTCTCGTACAAGAGAAATGGATCGATATTATTGCAATACTTATGGTTAAGTAAAGTGCATACATTAGAAGCAGAAGTATAAAATAATACTGTAAAAACATTGATATGGTTTCTAAGCCATATGAAGGTTTTAAAATGAATAAAATATATTACATACACATATACATTTGACTAAACGTACTCAACTGGTGTTTCTAAATACGCCTACCCCGTGTACCTGACCTAAGCCTAATACGTGGGCGGGAATAGAAAGTTACAGTTTAAGTTAAGTTTGTTTTTGCCAAGTGACTGACTAAAGAATTCTCTGCGAGGGGCTATTCAGTTCTGTACCTGGAAGTTAGGATGAATGAGTGATGGTATCTCTCGTCTCTGGTCTCGATATTCCAGGCTGCCTGCGAGGGCTACCCGGAAACGCCGGAGCTGGATTTCTCGGCAGGAGAAATAGGCAGCTGCTCGATTTCAGCGCGTCAAGAAGGCGGGGCTGCGCCAGCGGGGTCTGCTCTGCTCTGGGCTTTGGCAAGTCTGGCTGCTCCGTCCTCGTCACCACCGCGTGTGTTTGCATAGGGCAATATCGGTAATATTTATACCTTTAAGGTGCCGAGATTGACGTAAGGATGGACATAGATACGTCAATAAGGATGTCATACGACCAGGTCGTTAGCACATTCTTTTGCTGAAGTTCTCGGTGAAATCAAAACAATGGCCGCAGGGTTTTTCCCAGGTCTGTCATAGGTTTGATTTGTTATGAGAACTCCGTATGCCTTATCAGGGGCTGGAGGAATATCGCTTGTCTAATTAGATGGCAAGCGTTATGACCTAATCAGATAACACGTTCCTGTGCCGTAGTGTGGCTTTATCAGATAACGGTTCCTGCATCATGGGGGTTTTCTGCCTCATGGGCTGACTGCTAGTTAACTTGTTAGTTTGCTAACCAGAATAAGGTCAGGAATAGGGGGATCGATACAGAACCTATAGGAATACATCACACCCACTCCACGCTAACTATGGACATATTTACTAATCTATGCATAGTAAAACATAGTACAACATACTATAAAGTAGTGTGTATACCTTACCACCCCAAAATACATAAATGCATTTTGAAATTTACAAATATACGAAAAAAAAACAGTTACATGTATTGTATGCACTCAAGCTGTAGAATAATGCTAAAGTAATCACGCATTTGTATACATTATTGCTATTCGGTATATGAGAATTTACACATGAAATGGCTCTTAATACAGAAAAAAAGTTCGAGACCATTTCATCACAGAATAAAATATTCATGAACACGCCAGCGGGCAGCTAAAGTCTATAAGCTATCTAAGTTTAGAAATCTTAGTTCTCTAAGAATAGTTCTTACTTTAAGCAGAAGATAGTGTCCCGAAAAATATGCAAAAATATTTTGGGGCTGCTGAAAAAATTGCTGTCCGTGAACTGGAGCGAAATTTGTTCATGTGACTCTATTATTAAAGTTGAAGGCCAAATTCAGGGAACGCCGTGTGCGAGCTTGCTCAAAAGTCTCTATTTCTGCTCTGGTGAGAACATCATATCATTTAGACTCTCGAAAAAGTTGTCAACAGCTTCCTGGGAGAGTTCCACTAATTCGGAAATAGGTGTAACCATGCATTCGTGCGCATGATTGTCTCCATTGACATTCTGATTTGGATTGCTGACAGAAGGTCGTACCTGATCGATGCTGCTTTCATCTTGTACTTCACTACCCCTTAATCGTAGTGGTGAAGCTTCCACGAATGCCGTCATCAGGATTGGTAGCCTTTGAGGGCAGCACAAAGCGTGAGCCTTGATTGGACTCAACAATGTCTCTGCATCCATTGGCGCATCCGATTGTAGCGTCAGACAGGTGTCTAACATGCATTCTTCTCCGCATAGCAGGCACCTTAATACAGGTAAAACACATCGTTGCCACATTGATCGAAATGATAGAAACCAAGTCATGTTCAGGTCTCTAAGCCGGGATAGTCCCAGGATTTTTGATATCCGGTCCCGGTATCCAATGGCTAGGATTGTTTCTTCCCTTGTCGCAGGTGTTCTGTCTGTGACATGGTTTGCCATAACGAAATATAAGGACTAGGAATAGGATTCCTGCAATCAGTCCTAAAATGAGGGGAAGTCCGCCAAAAATCAAGTGGACGAAATCTGGAAAAATACCCAGTATGGCTTTGAATGGTGTTAATGCCATCGAAAATACTGTCTTAAATACTTTTGAGACACCGCTGGTATCAGAAATATTTAAGATTTCATTCAGGATTTCTGCGAAATGTATGGGGGAATTAGTTGATAACAATGAATGTATCTCTGCAGTCGTCCATGCGACTTGGAGATCATACGTTTCTTTTGATGACGTGAGCCTGGTAGGCGTCTGAAGAAGCACTGTTTTCATTCTGCTTAAAGTATCTATTCGAATAGAAGTAATTTTCAAGTTGGGCCATGCCCTTGCCTCCCTGTCTGGAAAGGAGCTGGGGAACAATGAGTGTCCACAGCACTTGACCTTCGCAGTCGTAGTTACGAGATAAGGAGTCCCGGGCATAAGACTACAACATCTGCGATCTACAATTAGAATGTAACTCCCATTATAGAGTCTTTGAAAGAATGGTTCAATCTCTGTAGCAGGTGCGCCTTGCTGGTGACATGAAAGGTTATTTGAGTTCCCTTCACAGGCTCCATGCAAACTAATTCCGTTACACAGAAGTGTACCGCTTAGTGACATTGCACAATTATTGCCACTAAGAAACACTTTCTGTCCTTTATTACTGACACATGCATGTGAATAGGGCAGGTTCCATGTTGTTTTTATGTACCCTTTTCCCAATTTCTCATACATGCCAGCCTGTATATATTTTTGGCAGTATTGAAACCTGAAGGTTGAAATTGGAATATTTATTATCCCATGTATTATCCATTCACTGACAGGTCGTTCTGACATTGTCACTGGTAATCTCTCAAGATTCTCAATGCTCAGGATTGTATAATCAGCTCCCTTTTGGGCCATACTGATTTGTCTATCAGTAAGGTTAAAGATATGGAATAGTGACGTTGTGTTGATTAAACGCCAAGGCACATAGCCTGAACGCAGATTTTGTAACGTCCAGCCAAGCTGTACAATAGAACGCAATTGAGACTGACCGTGTTGTAGCAACAGTAAGTCTTGCGATAATATGTCGATTGCTGAAGACACAATGCTGTCCAAAGAAAAAATTCTGGAGGGCAGAGTCATTAACCCATTGTCCACTACAGAAAGTGATTTTTCCAAATTAATACGGTCAATTTCCCGTATTCTCTCTGCTGTTTCAATTTGAGTAACCTTCCAGGCCTCATTGTATGCTGCATATACAGAGGCTGCTATGAAACGCTTTTGACGCTGTTTGCGTGGTCCCATAGTGAAATCACGCAAGTCAGCACCATCAGTAAGTAAAGTTAGGTGTTGCTTAATTTCTGCCAGTGTGGAAGTTTGTAGCCATTGAAGGCATAATTTGCCCACACTGTAGGTGGTTATTATCCCTGGGTGATGTCTTTGAGGATATCTAGGGTCTGGCCTGGTCATTTTGAACCCCTGTGTTTTGTTCAGGAATCTGTCTTGACAGTTATTAGTATCTGTGGGCCAGATCAACCACTGTTTCCAATCTGGATGTGTTCTGTTTTGGTTTAATACATAATTTACGTCTATCTCTTCATCTATAGAGCTATTGCTGTACATTGTTGGTTTTGGAATAGACGGTTTATTTAAGTCTTTGATTTTGGCTAGGCCAAGACAGGTAGTTTGTTGAACAGTGTCATTTAAAAATATAATTTGTTCTGGGATCATGCAGGCTCTAAACAAAGATTCTATACCCTGTACTTGCCATTCTTTTGTTCCCCAAACACTTTTCAATTCAACATTTTTGTCCCAATAATCAAAACCAAAAGTATTCATTTGTTCAAAGAAGGAATCTGAATATATCAATTTTGTGTTGGTTATCATGGTCTTCATCCCTGTCTTGTTTGACAATTTGAAATAAAATGTTTCAGCATTACTTATGTTAAAACCTGAAAAGTATGAATATTTGTCGTAAACGGTTCTTGAGCTTCCTTTTGGAGGGGTTGCACAATGTTCCCATTGATTATAATTTAAAACATTTCTAGGTTGTGCAGATCTATGTAGAAAATGGTTACCATAGTGGTTATAACAGTACATACTATCATAATTTGTAGAACCCTGCAAATAATCATGTTTGGTAAATTTAGCAGACATTACTAAGTCAGACATCATATTATTAATGCTTTCGAAGTCCCAATCATCAGCAAATGAGCTTGGTTTTACAAAGTCACTCAAAGAGATCTTAATTTGGTGTGGATATTTCAGGATTTCAACCGGACCATATATTTCGTAGTCTGTGTTGTCCCATGCTACCCCACCCGGTATAGGATTGGCTCTGAAGTTGACTGAAGAAAGTTCTCTTTTCTCGACGTGTGAAGATGTGTGTGGTTTGAGGATCAAGTTGATTTTCTGACTTGCTGTGTCCATTTTAGCATATTTTCCCTCAATGAAGCGTCCCAAAGTTAGTACCATGAGGAGCCAAAGTATGAGGATAAATGCACCAAAACCCACCCAAAATTCGATCCATGGAGAAATTAGATATGTTTCTTTCAGTTGTTTCAAAAGTTCTTTAGCTTTATCTTGAAAGGTTTTTGATGATGGCTGTGTCTTTGATTCACTGAAGCCTTCAGATGAATCATCGAAGTTTATGAAGTAGCCGGATGCAGTTCTGTCAATTGTTCCAATTGCTTCAGGATTACTGTTTCTTGCATTTTCACTTGGTACTTCATTATAGATTGGTGTGTCTCTCCTAAATGTTTTTATTTGGGTTTTCAGAGGTCTAAGTTCCATTGCAGTGTTGCATAGTCCTTGTTGTTCTTCTGTAGGCGTTTCGAATGTGATGAGCCTCTTAGTTAGGACCTCTGTACTGGTAGCAAACCTTGGTGTTCTGCTACTTATTGGGAGTCCACTTGGCCTACTATTTGTTATCGGCCACATGATTGTGGTTTTACCAGGTCGATGGATACAACTCGGTTCTCCTTTTTACCAGCAAGTGGCGGTAGTACAACTGATCTTGTCCCGTTGACAGACAAGACAGGAACTGCTTTTCTGTAAGAAGGCCCAAATTCCTTCTTTACCGCGATCTTTTCTCTGACTAGATCCCCGACTTTTGGAATCCAGACAGGTCTTGCTGGGACAGGTGGTGGTTCTTCAGTGGTTGTTGGCTGTTGTTTCAACTTTATGTTGCTCAGGTCTTTTCTTGTTTCATTTAAGTCCTGCAAAATAGCCAAACGGTCTTTGATATCAAAGCTTTTTTCCTTCACCACTGAAGTTTGACTGTCAAGATCAGAGATTAGCATCCTAGTTCCAAATAATAATTCGTACGGACTGAATCCCTTCAGAGAATTTCTTGGCAAGTTATTTAGACTACGTTGGACACTTATTAGATGTTTGACCCACCCAGCTCCCGAACCTAATACCTTTGCCGTTATAGATTGCTTTATGTCACGTTTTTTTCTTTCAACAATTCCGTTCCCCTCAGGGTGAAATGGACAAGAGTACCGCAATGTAACGCCCATGCTGACCATGGCCTCCTTATAAGCTCTAGAGCTAAAAGCAGGACCATGGTCCGAATGCAGCATTCCAATTGCGTATGTGCCGATAAAGACTCGCAAATCTTTTATAACAGTTCTGGCGTCAGCCGTTCGCTGGGGCCACATCCATATGAATCTCGTGCATGAGTCCACTGCAACCAAGATATATTTATAGTTACCATCCCTTTGTAAGGGACCACAGTGGTCTAGGTTGAAGTACCGAAAATTATATGATCCCCTCCCAACAATAATCATTACATTACCAAATCCCCTTACCATTACCAATAAGCAGTCGGTCGGCAGCGTAGAAGGTTCAAGCGTTTATTAGACAAACACAAAACTCTGCCAGAGGAGCTCCTTGCGACCTAACCCAAAAGGTCCGCCAAGAAGACTGCTGGCACATTGTCAGCACATCACATATATACAATTGCGTTGGCACCGGCATGGCCTAACATGGAAAAATACAAATTGGTACAAGCTAGTACAGTAATAGGAAAACCCATATAAGGCACACAAAGAGCTCCTGATTTCGCTCAGGCAGCAAGGTCAGACGGGTGACTCCCTTCTGTCTTCTCAGAGACAAACCACCCTGCACCCCTCCCGGAATGTGCTTATCGGCCCTTCCTCGGCTAACTACGACCTTGCCGAGCCTACCGAGCTGAAACAGCAGTTTCTGCAACAGTTGGTTTCTTTCCCAGGAGCAGGGCCTTTAGAGCTAAGGGAGAATAAGGCCTGTGCATGTACGATATTAAAGAAGGCCATAGTATGGTATTCATATAGCGTAACGTGGCATGAAGCTAAGTGAAAGTAAATACCGTAAATGCTAATTATGCATGTCTACAGTGTGAGTTTAGAGACACCATGCTAATCCTAACATATCGATTATCAATACTACGTGATCAGGAATCGATTCTGGTACCTCAAACCCTCCTTTTAGCGTGGTGGCGCTAAATGACAACAGACATCTACTCCTCGAATATTTCTTCATCGATGACCATCATATCATGTACCTCTTTCTGCAGCATTTGGGCTTTAACAGCGATAGGGGATGGGACACACAGAGTAGTGATACGGGAAGCACAGTAAGAACAGCAGGCTGGACCACAGTGCATCAAGACACAGCACGTAAAAATGATGGCAGCAGCTCCTCCTAAAATTAACATTATCTTCCATCCCCATGTGGCCAGAAGTCCCCAAAACCAACCTGACAATGACCAAGACCCATTGTCAACATGCATTTCGGAGGCAATGCGATGCAGTTTCTGGATGGCTAGATGGACGGAGGGGGCGGAGTCAGGAATATATACACAACAAGAACTGCCGATGACGCGGCATGCCCCACCCCGATCAGCTAAGATAACGTCTAGAACCATTCGATTTTGAAGCGCTACAAGGCGAGTAGCCTGAATTTCCACCGTTAGGTTTGTTAAAATATCAGTAGTGATATTAATGACGTTCTCCACTATTCTAGACAGTCTCCTAATTTCCCTACTATTGAAAATAGGCCCCCAAAAGGGTACTAGACCCTTGCTGAAATCCGTAAATTGCTGCAATGAAGTATCTGTCTGATCAACTTCAGTCATATCGAGCTGTCTACGTGCTCTGTGTAAGAGTGTACTACGGGAATGGCTCGAGGTCACCTCGGTGAAGCTTGCTATCGGTGTGCTTGTGATTGGAGCGGCTGGGTTCCCATGATACGACCGCATCGGGTATAACTGATGCGTTTTATGATAGTTGGAGGGAGCCACATAAACAGGGGGAAACAGAAAGGACAGATAACAGCGTCCCCCCCAGTTTCGTGGTAGCCAAGTGTATGCATGTTCCCCACACACGAAGTACACATTGTGGGGAGTAATCAAAGGAGGGCTAATACGTTTTCGCAGTCGATAGGTATAATTGCAGATGCTATTCCCCATTTGTACCTTACCTATCCCTTGCACACAAAATCCTGCAGAAACATTCAAAATAGGGATGGGGACAGTGCGGTCTCTGGTAACATTTCGTTCGATGAAAATCTGAAAGTATTGAGTGGCATTAAAGTCTTTAAAATCATACAGTTCATCTTGTAACCAAGTTTTGTTCATTACCGCTAAATACAGCTGTATACACCCTTGTGGGTCAATTATCACCTTATCCCCATGTCCTGTTCTATTATAAGCATAGTGCGTTCGAACATAATCAAGAATAATATTGTGCTCATTGACATCTAGATCCCTGAAATGCTCACTCCCATGCCGGTATATCGCCAGAAACAGTTTGTACCATGCTTCACAACTACCTAGATAAGACAGAGGGCGGGAGAGAAATAGATCATGATTGCGCACCACAGTAGGCAGGAGTCCACAAACCCAACAATCCGTGGCGTTAGTAACATTGTGCGTCTGATGCAACATTTCTATGAATACATTTTTAGCATATTTTTGGCGATGTCTTTCTTTGTGGGGCGCTAGGGTAAACAGGAAATGTTCGGGAGGTGCGGCAGTTGTGGGCAAAAACTTTTGTAATGGGTATTTATGTTCTAGGTATACAAACAGACTCATGAACACAGCTACTATAACAGTTATAGTTACAACAAAAGCTATTTTGACCTTCGTGGTCCATGTGGAAAACATTGGCTCATAAAAAGGTATGCGTCTAGGCGCAATAGGAAACTCTTCTTCTAGGATTACACGACCAAAAGGGTACATTGCTAGCTAAAAGTCCAGAAATAGGCCTAGCAGTCCGACCTGCCAGAGGGTTTCTTCGTTCCTGCGTCCGTCAGAGTCTCACAGGCAGACTCGTATCCCTTATTCCAAGGTAGAAGCCATATCCGTTTGAACAGAACCTTCTTTCTGAACAGAGCACAATGATTGAAAAGTTCCAGCTCTCAACGAGTTCAGTCCAGTGTCTTGCTCAGCGCTCAGACCGGTAGTCTAGCAAACCCTATCTTATGCAATGAAGTCCTTCCCTATCTCCTGACAATGTGGTCTGAGGCGCCGTGTGTCGGCCTTCTGGGCCGAAGATTGTATCGCTCACGGCCCAACACTTCAGGGTCAGAAAAGAGCACACCCGGGGCTTTCCGTACTGGTGACGTTTGGTCGTCTGGGGTACTTGAAACAGAATTCAACGCTATTGCACGCTCACTTGCAACTTCAGTGGAGACCAAGTCATCTGATCTCGCCGATCCTTCCTGTAGCCTCCGCTCAATCTCGCAGGCGTCAGAAAAGGGCACAAATGCGTCAGCTCTTTCAGTTTCCTGTGTTAGAATTTCCCCTGGACGTGACCGCTCACCAGGGAGTGGAAGTGGTAGTCGTTCAGATGCGAAACATGTATCCAATGTTTTCGGCCATCCACTTTAACCGCCGTCCGGGTGGCCAACAAAATCTGCCGTGGTTCAGACCATCTAGGAGCCAAGCTGGTGTCTCGCTCAAACTTTTTGACCAGGACCCACTGGCCGGGCTGTAAACGATGACCGGGGCCCTCTGGCAGTGGCTGCAGTACAGAAGCTACCTGCTGATGAACAGAACGAAGGTCTTTAGTCAAAGCATACAGGTAATCAATCAACATAGGATATTCAATATCTGCAAAAGAACGAGGTCGAGGTACCCCCCCACACGTTAGCAGGTCTCCCAAACAGTATCTCATATGGAGAGAGACCCGAACGTGAGTGCGGGGTGACACGTAAAGACATAAGGGCTAGAGGTAAAGTGTCAGGCCAGTTCAACCCCGTGCTCTCCTTTATTTTTGCCATTTTCAATTTTAGAATGCCATTGTACTTTTCCACGAGCCCTGCTGATTGGGGGTGTCGGGCAGCATGGAACTTTTGTTGTATGTGTAAGCCCTCGCAGATATGCCGCACAAGGGCCCCATGGAAATGTTGCCCGTTGTCCGACCAGATCAAGCGAGGCAATCCGAAGCGAGGCACAAACTCTTTCAGGAGAGCTTTTGCAGTTGCCAATGCTGTGTTCTCCTTAGTAGGGTATGCCTCAACCCATTTGCTAAATGCACAGACTACGACCAGTACATATTTGAGATTATTGACGCGGTCCATATGAATATAATCCATTTGGAGCACTTCAAAAGGCAATGCAGGTGGTGCGAAATTCCCGGCTAAAACAGTTTCTCCTTTTCCTGGATTATGCTGCAAGCAGACCATGCAATATTGGACCAAACGGACAGCCGTCCGTTGGATATTCGGATTATTCCAAACTGGATCTAAGATCCCACAGATACCTTTTGCTCCTATGTGTGCTGGTCCGTGTGCCATTGTTACCACAGCCTGTACTAATGCATTGGGCAGTAGCCATCTTTGTTTTTCAGTCAAGTCGATCCAACAATCATTTTCATCCAATCTCCCTATCTCTTGTTCCCATTTCTCTAGTTCCGCTGGGGTGGCTTCCTTCTGTAGTATTCTCACACTTTCCATAGTATTATCAAATAATCCACAGTCTCCCCCCACCCATCTAGTAGAGGAATGAACGTACATGGGTGACATCAGCGACTGAGCTGTCTGCTTGGCCACCTGGTCCGCAAAAGCATTGCCTTCTCCCACCTCATCCACAATCACTTTGTGAGCACTGCATTTGATAATAGCCACTTTCTTGGGGAGAGTGAGAGCATCCAACAACCTCAAAACCAGCTGCCCATTCTGTATTTTCTGACCGTGTGAAGTAAGGAAGCCCCTTTCTTTCCACAGCCGCCCAAAACTATGGGCTACGCCAAAGGCGTATTGGCTGTCCGTGTAAATGTTGACCTCTAGTCCCTCACTCAGCTCACAGGCTCGTAACAAGGCCATAAGTTCAGCGGCTTGGGCTGATCGGTGGGGTAGTCTAAGTGTTTCAACAACTGTTTTCAGGGTCGTGATCGCATATGCAGCTGTCGTTGTGCCATCTGTTAGTTTGAAACAGGAACCATCCACATATAGCTCTCCCTGGGGTTGATCTAAGGGTGTGTCTGTGAGGTCAATTCTACCCTTGGTCTCTTCCTCTGTGCGATATATGCAATCATGTAAATTAGTGTCCTGTTCACTCGTATGGAGTGGTAACAATGTGGCTGGGTTCAGTGTTGCACATCGAGTAATCGTAATATGTGGTGCAAATAAGGTCAGCTCATACCCAGTAAGGCGTGCACTCGTAAGATGCTGCGTTTTTGTTTTATTTAGCAAGGTGTCTACTGCATGCGGCACCATTACAGTCAAATTGGAATTTAAAACGAGTCCTTCTGATTGTCGGATGGCCACTGCTACTGCAGCCGTAGCCCTCAGACAGCTAGGAAGTGCTCTTGCAACATTATCCAATGTCGCTGACAAATAGGCGCACGGTCTTTGCTTACCTCCAAAGGCCTGCGTTAAAACAGACAATGAACAACCGTCGACCTCGTGTACATATAGTACAAAAGGTTTACGATAATCTGGAGTACCCAGAACAGGGGCAGAGCATAAAGCAGTTTTTAGAGAGTTAAAAGAGAGCTGACATTCATCCGTCCAGGGTAGGGGTTCATGCACATCTTTGGTAGTCAAATGCAACAAAGGTTTAGCCAGAAGTGAAAAATTAGGTATCCATTGGCGACAGTAAGATGTGATGCCAAGAAAAGCGCGGACTTCACGCTGCGTGCAAGGTACAGACATGTTAGAAATGGTAGCAATACGTTCAGGTGTTAGTCGTCTACCCTCCTTCGATAAGAGATGACCTAAGTAGGTCACCTCCTTTCGACAATACTGAAATTTAGATAAGGATACCTTGTTCCCCTTGACAGCCAAATGGTGCAACAATTTAACCGTAGCTTTTTTACATCCATCCTCTGTGTCAGATGCAATGAGTAAGTCATCTACGTATTGCAAAAGGACATTGCCATCCGGCAATTCTAAGTCATCCAACAGTGCCTTCAGAGCCTGGCTATATATACTCGGACTTTCAGTGTAGCCTTGAGGAGCGCGACAGAAGCGGAAGCTGCGTCCGGATATTGAAAATCCGAAGATCTGTCTGCTATCAGGGTGGATAGGAATGCTGAAGAAAGCATTTTTCAGGTCAATGACCGAAAAGTACTGTGCAGTCGGAGGAATCATGGTGAGAATGGTAGTGATATCGGTCACCACAGGATACTGTGGTACCACAATTTTGTTAACGGCTCGCAAATCAATCACAAAACGATAGGCAGCACCCATCTCCCCTTGGTCATGGTTCCTTTTCAAAATCGGGAGGATCGGGCTATTGCAAATATTGGCGTTTGTTTCTTCTACAACCCCTTTGTCAATCAGTTCCTGGATGATGTGCAATAAAGCCCGTTCCCCCGCCGGTGCTATTTTGTACTGTGGGATGCGTGGTAGTTTAGCGCCTTGCTTCAACGTGATGTGAACTGGGGGTATGTCCAGTACACCCACATCTGCGTCCCCTATCGCCCAAAGGGAGGTTGGGACGCCATCGAACTCCGGTGGAAGTCGTTCATTTTTCGTAAAACATTGTTTAACAGGTGTTACAGAGGGACGTATAGTTAGATAGACCCCATCCGCAGAACAATGTATAGTAGCATTCAACCTTTTCAGCATATCCAATCCCAACAGATTCTCCCCACAATTCGATGTCAATAGGAAAGGAGTGTCCATAGTGGCTGGACCAATCGTAAAGGGGATAGGTTTAGAGATGGGGCTTACAACGGGGACTCCGGAAAAACCCACCGAAACATTGTTTTGCCCGGACAGAGCTGCCCCTGGAACCAATGATCGAGCAACGGAACTGTTCATTGCTCCTGTGTCAATTAGAAAATTTTCAGATGTCCCCAACACTTCCCCTCTGATGTAGGGTCCCCTCTGATTGACCGGAATTGACACATGGCCCCCCCTCTGTCCCTGGCTATCCTATGCTGGGGCATATTCATCATCATTCCCTTCGGCATAGTCACCATGGTAGTATTGTCTGCGTTGGGGGTTATCAAAATGATTCCTTTCTGACCTGTCTTGTTGAACGTCTCTGTACTCGTCTCTATGCATATCACCTCGGTCGGGGCCCCCTCGTCCTCTACCTCGTCCGCGAATCGCTGCGTTCTGGGCGGCCAAGTATGGACACTGAGCCTTCCAGTGTCCCTCCTCTTTACAATAGGAACATTGGTTGATGCCGATTGACGGGGCTCCTCCTGAACCCCTTCCTGTCCCCGCCCCTCTCGTCATTGGGCCCCGACCACCTCTACCTCCTCCTTGCCCTCGAACCACTTGCTGTAACAGTACTCGAGTCTTCAGATCCTTAACCTTTTTATCCACCTTATCCTTATTTTCATTTTCTCTATGCTCGTAGTACTGGGCCATGCTGAGGATTACAGACGGGGAAGAGGTAGTCCAGGTACTCTCTGCCGCCTCCAGTCGTGCTGAAATTTCCGGAGCCAGGTTCGTAACGAACCTGTTAACGAACAACCTTGTGCCCCCTTCTGTGGCCAAATCTTGCCCGCTAAAATCAATAAAAACCTCTTCGAACCTGGTAAAGAAGTCGGACACACTTTCGTCCTTCTTTTGTCTACAGGCGGACAGTTTATCCCAATCGACTTTTCGGGGTGGGATCAGAGTATGCATAAAAGTTATTATTTTCGCTGGAAGAGAAGTTATTTCCACTCTTGGTTTGTCCCCTGGTTTGCGATCCTGGTCCCAGCCCCTTAACTCCTCCCACGTGCCACCAAATTCAGCATGATTAGAATCGTGCACCTGTCGCCATATATCAACCTGTACTAGCAGTCCGAAGAACAATTCAACATCGGCTAAAGTCATTACAGCTGACGCAGCTGCTTCGGTCAATTCTTTGTAGTACGCAGTAGGATTCTTCCGGGGATCTGGCAGCTGAGATTTCAACGCCAGTACTTCACTTCTTTTCCATGGGGTATAAACCCACTGTTCCTGGAACCGAGCCGCCACCCCTTGTCGTATGATCGCCTGATTACCATCTCGTTGTTCGGGGATTTCGGGATGATAGATTGGGTGTACTTCTCGCATAGGGTGTTGCGTAGTCCACTGTGGACTTTTCAAGAATAATCTGTCGCGATATTGTACCAAAGTGTCTACATTCTTAAATACTTCTTCCGGTGTTAGGCTAAATTTATGGGCCCAATCTCTGATAGTATACAGGATCTGGGGGGCTGTCCCGTCCCTAAAGTTTATTTCCCAAGATCCAATGAGCGAATTGGACATCTCGTATAGCACATGTTGTTGCATGACCGGCTCTAGATCCTTCACAGTACTCCATATGTCAATCAGGGTATATACTTCATTCCGTACCCACTTGATAGCCTGGTCTCCTAATGCTTCTTTTTCGCCATATTCTACAGATGCTCTAGTGAACAATCGCTTGCTATCTAGGCCCCCTACAGCTCCCCTCGGGGTCGGGTCAAACCCTCTGGGTGTAATACAAACTCGGGGGGAGGATATCTCCGGCATAGGGAGACTCAAGTGCGTCTGAGGGGAAGTGATCAGTTGTGTAGACTCGGGGACAAGCGTAGCCAAGGCCCCACCTTGAGGAGAGGAAACATCGTTATGTTGTTCATTGGTAACGGAGCCCCGTTCCTCGGGCGCAGATGCCCGTTGTCTAATTTCTGGCTGGACAGGTATTGCAGGGTATATACGCTCCGGGGCATATGGTGGGGGAGGCCTTGCATTTAACAATTCCTCAATCTCATCTTCCGCCCCTTCTCTGGCTACATAACATTGGTCTACCTGAAGTTTAAACCGCCTGTCTGCAATTTCAATATTTTGTTCTACCTTATTTTTATCATACGCGATAGCCTTCTGGGTAATAGTCTGTCCCTGCTCTATCTTCATTAATTTTTCAGATCGAATGCGTCGTCTCTTTGCTTCTTTCTGCCATTTGTTAAGGGTGTCGAACATCGACTGCCGGCTGCGTTTAATAAAAAGACGTTCTTGTAAATATGCCAGTTTTTGTTCATCGAAAGACCCTGTTTTTGGCCACTGTAATTCTATATTGTCCTTGGTGTATTTATGCCACAGAGAGTTAAAAATGAGGGGGCCAATACCATGCTTACAATACATAAAGTGGCTAGGTGTCCCCTCTGGGGGGTTCGGCTGACTCTCGTCTAACCTCCCTTCCTCACTATGGACACAACCAAAACACAATTTGCTAAGGCACGGCATATCGTATTATCTCGTTTCTAGCTGAAAAGGAATTTCTCCGTTAGTACAAATTCAACTAAATTAAATATCACGTTATCTTTGCGCTCTCATTCTCATGGCCATGACACCCATCATCCTCACATCCGTATTTTCCTTATACATCAGACAAACGTAAAACGTGACACATAAGTTCCAGCAATTGCAATCGAAAAAGTGGAGCCCGTCGGCTCCCACTTGAGGAGAACTCTTCTGCTAATTTATTCAAAAGGCTGCAAAAAACACGACCAACAACAGTCTCGTCCTCAGACTGCCTAAAGATAGTTACACAGGTTTTAAACCACAGACCGGTCTACAGGCCATCCGACAGCATTCATGGTTCACCTCCCGAACTGTTCTGGCTAAGCCCGCGTTTCAGCGCCGCTCCAGATTTGTCCGGGTGCTACCCAATCTCAACCATCGGCTTTCCCGAGAACAGTCCGGCCGAGCAGGAACCGCAGTTCCCCTAGGCGTATAATCCTTATCTTTAGTGTACCCAGAGCGTTCGCACGTGCAGTTCCACACTGCCCCCGTCGAACCTCCGACCAAATCCTCTCTGTGACAACTAATGCAAAGTCAGAGTTTCTCCGTGACCATGGGCCACCAAATGCTTAAATCCCGTTATTTAAATCTGCATATGCAATTCAACATATAACGAGACACAACACTCACCTGGTGCACGCAGGTTTGCCGGAACGTTCTTCACTGCCGACGTTTGCCCAGTATCAGCGCTGCAGGTTCTCGGGTTGCACCCGAAGGACTCCGGCGTGGGGTTACTAGCAGCTGAAGCCCTCCGGACCGGGAGGGCAGAGCAAAACCCCAATTTCTTATGCGTCTGGTCTGCAACTCTCCCGATCAAGAGGACCCCTTTCGATGTCGCCTGTGGCTACACAGGGACGACCCCAACGCGGAGTCCCGGCGGAGTCGCCAACTGAAGTACCGAAAATTATATGATCCCCTCCCAACAATAATCATTACATTACCAAATCCCCTTACCATTACCAATAAGCAGTCGGTCGGCAGCGTAGAAGGTTCAAGCGTTTATTAGACAAACACAAAACTCTGCCAGAGGAGCTCCTTGCGACCTAACCCAAAAGGTCCGCCAAGAAGACTGCTGGCACATTGTCAGCACATCACATATATACAATTGCGTTGGCACCGGCATGGCCTAACATGGAAAAATACAAATTGGTACAAGCTAGTACAGTAATAGGAAAACCCATATAAGGCACACAAAGAGCTCCTGATTTCGCTCAGGCAGCAAGGTCAGACGGGTGACTCCCTTCTGTCTTCTCAGAGACAAACCACCCTGCACCCCTCCCGGAATGTGCTTATCGGCCCTTCCTCGGCTAACTACGACCTTGCCGAGCCTACCGAGCTGAAACAGCAGTTTCTGCAACAGTTGGTTTCTTTCCCAGGAGCAGGGCCTTTAGAGCTAAGGGAGAATAAGGCCTGTGCATGTACGATATTAAAGAAGGCCATAGTATGGTATTCATATAGCGTAACGTGGCATGAAGCTAAGTGAAAGTAAATACCGTAAATGCTAATTATGCATGTCTACAGTGTGAGTTTAGAGACACCATGCTAATCCTAACATATCGATTATCAATACTACGTGATCAGGAATCGATTCTGGTACCTCAAACCCTCCTTTTAGCGTGGTGGCGCTAAATGACAACAGACATCTACTCCTCGAATATTTCTTCATCGATGACCATCATATCATGTACCTCTTTCTGCAGCATTTGGGCTTTAACAGCGATAGGGGATGGGACACACAGAGTAGTGATACGGGAAGCACAGTAAGAACAGCAGGCTGGACCACAGTGCATCAAGACACAGCACGTAAAAATGATGGCAGCAGCTCCTCCTAAAATTAACATTATCATCTTAATTTGGTGTGGATATTTCAGGATTTCAACCGGACCATATATTTCGTAGTCTGTGTTGTCCCATGCTACCCCACCCGGTATAGGATTGGCTCTGAAGTTGACTGAAGAAAGTTCTCTTTTCTCGACGTGTGAAGATGTGTGTGGTTTGAGGATCAAGTTGATTTTCTGACTTGCTGTGTCCATTTTAGCATATTTTCCCTCAATGAAGCGTCCCAAAGTTAGTACCATGAGGAGCCAAAGTATGAGGATAAATGCACCAAAACCCACCCAAAATTCGATCCATGGAGAAATTAGATATGTTTCTTTCAGTTGTTTCAAAAGTTCTTTAGCTTTATCTTGAAAGGTTTTTGATGATGGCTGTGTCTTTGATTCACTGAAGCCTTCAGATGAATCATCGAAGTTTATGAAGTAGCCGGATGCAGTTCTGTCAATTGTTCCAATTGCTTCAGGATTACTGTTTCTTGCATTTTCACTTGGTACTTCATTATAGATTGGTGTGTCTCTCCTAAATGTTTTTATTTGGGTTTTCAGAGGTCTAAGTTCCATTGCAGTGTTGCATAGTCCTTGTTGTTCTTCTGTAGGCGTTTCGAATGTGATGAGCCTCTTAGTTAGGACCTCTGTACTGGTAGCAAACCTTGGTGTTCTGCTACTTATTGGGAGTCCACTTGGCCTACTATTTGTTATCGGCCACATGATTGTGGTTTTACCAGGTCGATGGATACAACTCGGTTCTCCTTTTTACCAGCAAGTGGCGGTAGTACAACTGATCTTGTCCCGTTGACAGACAAGACAGGAACTGCTTTTCTGTAAGAAGGCCCAAATTCCTTCTTTACCGCGATCTTTTCTCTGACTAGATCCCCGACTTTTGGAATCCAGACAGGTCTTGCTGGGACAGGTGGTGGTTCTTCAGTGGTTGTTGGCTGTTGTTTCAACTTTATGTTGCTCAGGTCTTTTCTTGTTTCATTTAAGTCCTGCAAAATAGCCAAACGGTCTTTGATATCAAAGCTTTTTTCCTTCACCACTGAAGTTTGACTGTCAAGATCAGAGATTAGCATCCTAGTTCCAAATAATAATTCGTACGGACTGAATCCCTTCAGAGAATTTCTTGGCAAGTTATTTAGACTACGTTGGACACTTATTAGATGTTTGACCCACCCAGCTCCCGAACCTAATACCTTTGCCGTTATAGATTGCTTTATGTCACGGTTTTTTCTTTCAACAATTCCGTTCCCCTCAGGGTGAAATGGACAAGAGTACCGCAATGTAACGCCCATGCTGACCATGGCCTCCTTATAAGCTCTAGAGCTAAAAGCAGGACCATGGTCCGAATGCAGCATTCCAATTGCGTATGTGCCGATAAAGACTCGCAAATCTTTTATAACAGTTCTGGCGTCAGCCGTTCGCTGGGGCCACATCCATATGAATCTCGTGCATGAGTCCACTGCAACCAAGATATATTTATAGTTACCATCCCTTTGTAAGGGACCACAGTGGTCTAGGTAAACACAGGCTAATGGTTTATCCGAGATTAGAAGGGGCGTCTGCGCTGGACGTCTCACCGTTGATACTTTCATTTTTTGACATATTTCACATTCTAAAACATAATTCCTTGTTTGTCTTCTCATTTGTGGCCACCAGTATCTCTGTTTTAATAATGATACTGTGGCTGAGACGCCAGCATGTATAGAAGCAAGCCCTTCGTGTGCCGCTATTATAAGTTCTAACCTATGTTCCATGTTTGGAATTGCCCTATCCCCCACTCCAGGGATTCGAGCAAAAGGAACATTGTTTGTATCAGTTATGTATGAGTATTTTACAGGAAAGCCTTTCGGGAGTGTTTCTATCGAATCCTTTTCTGTAGCGCTGACCGCTTGTAATATTTCGCTGTCTATTTTTGTTTTTGACCGTGTGATGGCAGCTACGGAAGCCGTTTGCACAGCTGCCTTCGCGGCCTCATCAGCCAATGAATTCCCTGCAACGTGAACGCCATCACGTTGATGACTCAGCGTATGTATCACGTGAGTCTTTGGTAGTTCTTTTTGTAAAAGAACTACTTGTTCCCAGAGCATTTTATGCTTGATTGTGCCACCTTTCGCATCCTTGAAACCATTCTGAAGCCAGATCTGCAAGTATTCATTGTAAGACTGAACGCAATAATACGAATCGCACACTATGAGTGTGGGGAATTCTCGATCGGTATTTTCAAGCGCCATCTTGAATGCCAGTAGTTCAGCTCGCTGAGCTGTACAATCTCCTAGAGATTGTGTTTTAGTGATTGCTGGTTTAAATTTTCCTTCGTGCCAGCGACCTTTAACGATCGCGCATGCAGCACTGTAAGCTTGCTTACCCCCCACTGCGGGTTGTGCTGATCCGTCTGTATATATTATACAGCCGTAGTGTTCTAGAGGCAGAATTTCGGTCGGCGGAGGACATTCAAATTCATATTGGAGAAATTCTTGTGTTTTTAAGTAAGGATCAAATTCGTACACCACGTCTGTTGCAGCAAGAGAATTAGCCCATTGTATCCATCTCGGATGGAGCGCTTAAGCATTTGGAATGCTTGCTTTTGTTACAGCCTCTAAGGCTGGTATCGGTGTCATGATTATTATTCGTTTACCTTGTGCCAGGGCTCGTTCTTTTGCTATAGCTGTCTGTGTTGCGGTAAGAATTTTTTCCGTTGGGCTAAATTTCATTTCAGCCTTAGTGTACAAGTGTGATTTGAATGCAATTGGTACCTTTTCTCCCTCATTAGAGGTCAGGTATGTGAATCCGCATCTCCCTGGGATGACTCGAATCACGAGATTGCGTGTGTTATCACGTGTTTCTAATTTTGTTTTAATTAGCATGTCTGTTTGTAAGGATCTCAGAATTTCTGTGTGTATTTGAGTCCAATTAGTTCTTTTAAAATCTGGTTTTATTAGATCATAAAGGGGTTTAACCCTTTCTGCGTAATTTGCAATGTATGTTCTTCCGAAATTTAGGAAGCCTAGAATTGACTGTAGGTTTTTTAGTGTTCTAGGTGCTTGGAGTACGGCACATTTTTCTAGAAAATTGTCAGCCAGGCTTTTGCTTTCACTTGATAATTCATATCCTAAGAACAGGACTGTCAGATGGGCAATTCTGGATTTTTTAAAGTTGAATTTGTAACCCTCTGCTGCGAACCCAAGTATTATGGTGTTCACTCTCTTCAAGTGAGTATCCAAGTCATCATCTGTTAAGTATATGTCGTCGACATAAGATAATGCTTCATCATCATATATTTGTAGTAATTCTGTTACTCTCGCTGAGAATACTCCCGGGCTGTTCTTGTACCCCTGGGCTAACCGACAGAATTGTTTTTGAGTGCCATTTATTGAGAATGCAGACAAATATCTGCTCTCTGGTGCTATGTTTTGACAAAAGAATCCATTAGAGATGTCTAAGGTTGTTTTGTATTTTTTGCGCACTATGTTATTCATTAGTGCAGCACTATGCGAATTTTGCACTGCAAAAGTTTTGCAACATGAGTTAAGGTGTCGGTAATCCAAAACTAGACGATATGAATTGTCTGGTTTGGAGACCGGAAACAAAGGGTTGTTCATTTGTGAGGTGCAAGTTTCAATCACCCCCTGGTATTCTAGCTGATCTAGAATTTCTTTTACCTGTTTTTTAGCTTCTTGCTTAATTGGGTACTGCCTTTGTGCAGTAGGTTGTGATTTTAACTGGATTTTGTGAGGAGGAGAGTCCTCATCCCATCCTACGTGATTTTTAGGTCTCGGCCTGTAATCGCATCCGAAGGATGCGTCAGGCTGGAGACTTATAGCGAGCTGACACGGGGGAATGACGGACAAAAAACTGTCACGCGCTTCTCCCCGGCTGGATTCAGCTGCTTGCACGCGCACACTCACGCATGCGCACATCACAGCCGCGCACATCACAGTCACAGCCACACCTCCTCCCTCCCCCCCCCCCTTCGCCGCCGCACCTACACACACACAGAGCAGGCTGTTCACAACACATGCACACGCAGGCAGACACGAGCGCACACATACAGACACACACTACACCTCCCCAGAAAATGTCCTCTGTTCTCCATTGTAGGACTGTAGGTCCCTGCGGCAAAGTGTGGCAAAAACTTCATCTGGGGAGTGCTAGCCTATGTGGACAAAGGGAGTCTTGTGACTCGTACCTGGCCTTCAGTACTTCCCAGTAGGACCATTTACCCCTCAGTTGAGCCAAGACCATCATAAAGTCTAAAACTAGGCGCAAGGACAGATCAATGACACAGGGGTTTTCTGACCCCGAATGCTTTCTTGTCTTGTAAAGGGAGCTGCTGCTATTGCTGCTTTTCAGATAAGCCTCTGTGTGCATGTGTCCTCTGGCAGCATGTGCACGCTTGCGGTGTGAGACGGTTTCGGGTTTGTTATTACAGCCGGTTGTAAGATGGGAAGCAGTGCCTGGAGGCCTCTTGCTCGCTGTCCGCCGGGGGAGGCTGTGCTGGACGGCAGAGGTGGTTTGCATGGAGTGCGTGCGAGGGCTCTTTCCCAGCTGCTCTGCTCGGCTCTCTCTCAGTGAACGCGAAGTGCTTCTCTGTTTGTGCATCGATATATTTCTCAGCTGTGGCTGTTTGCTGAGGTCTGTCCGGGATATTGCAAAGTGATGGTGTGCTGTTGTCAGGTGGTGTGTCCTCTTGGTCTGACAGAGAAGTCATTAGCAGCAGTTTCCTGTGCAATCTCAGAAATGTACAGAAAATAGCTGCACTTCTGTGGTTTTCATCACGCAGTGTAAACAAGCCGCTCGGATTGTCACCAAATGAGGGCGAGAGAGAGGCACGCCGTAGGGTCAGCATAATTTAGAATAAGAAACTAAGCAATTGAAAAAACTTTACCGTGTATTGTAGTTTTTTCTTTTGGACATACCACAGTTCCAGGACTTGAAATATTTATTTCAGACTAAACCCATTAGCAGTGGGAAGTAAAAGCAGTCAGGACTGCTTAGTTCTAATGTTATTCCTCCTTTTCTATAACATTTTAAAACCGCTCGTCCCCTCTCCCTCCGCCCGCAGCTCTCCTTCGTCCTGCTCCCACCTCCCTCCCTCCGCTTTGCATGAAAAGAGCTGTTTTGCCTGCAGATAAGCCTCCGTGTGCATACGTCCTCCGGCGGCATGTGCACTCTTTCACTTTTGCCGCCGCTATTATCTCCGTGTAAAGGGAGCTGCTGCTATTGCTGCTTTTCAGATAAGCCTCTGTGTGCGTGCTCCCACTGGTGACATGTGCACTATTTCACTTTTGCTGCCACTATTATCTCTGTGTAAAGGGAGCTGCTGCTATTGCTGCTTTTCAGATAAGCCTCTGTGTGCATGTGTCCTCCGGCAGCATGTGCACGCTTGCGGTGTGAGACCCCATCAAAGTGTTTTTCACAAACACGGTAGAAGCAGTGTGAACATTCCCACCAAATAGTTCTGCCTTTGAAATCAACAAGTGTAGCTATTGTGATTGTAAATGACAATGCCATTTATTTAAATATTATGCTATTGGCAATCTAAATGACAATGCCATTGATGATTTAAAAAAAAAAGAAATGTCATGAGCAATGCCAATAGCTCTACCTTTAATGATGCCGAGACCATTGCATTGTAAATGCTTGTTATATAAAGCAGGAGCTAGAGCTACTGCCCACTTTCTAGCAAGTGCGTATTTTTTATGAATTGGGATGTGATTTGAGAAGGCAGGCATAATTATTTCTTCGCCATGAGGGCACGCCCTGACAAACTCTGGTGGCCAGTCTTTTTCAGCTAGAAGGATGTCATAGCCCTTGGAGAGATTATCCCAAAATAGTCCCCTTATTTTTCTAGTCTTATCCCCCTCTATACGTAATGTTATTTCGTATATTTTGTGAGGTTTGCTAACTCTGGTGTCTGCAGTTTCCACTTGAAGATATTCATTCGTGTCCACTGTCTCCAGATGATTCATAAGGACTTTGCGAGCTATGCTCACTTCTGCTGCGCTGTCTAGCATTGTCTGAGCCCATTCTCCGTTTTTCAGTTGTGTCCTCAGTATTCTCGGCATTGTTAACTACCTTGATACTGGCTACCTTCTTTTTTGGAAATTGTAATTTCTTTTTTAGCTGAGCAGGTTCCTTGTCTTTGGACTTGGCGTGCTCTTCTCTTTGTTCTGATCGTCCTCTTCTTTCCGATTTCTGCGAGGAAGTCTGAAAAGATTGAGAGGGACGTGTATCAATGTCTTGATATCTATCAGGCTTCTTTATATTATCCCTATTTCTAAGGTTATATCTTTTCCCAGAGGGGTCACTCTGGGGTGACCTGTGTCTTTGGTTCGGAGATTTTTCTCTTCGCCTAGGAGACCTTCCTCTGGACTGAAATTTCTTTTCTTTAGGATTGGATTGTTTGTTTCCATCCCAGCTCTTTTTCTGTGATGTTGAGTTATTATTAAAAAATATTTTTTCAGGACTTTCAATCAGTTGTGGTTTTACTGGTATTCCACCTAAACTATCTCTACCTAGTTCCTCATAGGATTTTTCTATGATTCTGGCAATTTCAGCTGGTTGGTCTGCTATATCTGTCTCCTTTAACCTCTGGCGGATCGCCACGTTTGCTGCTTCTCCCTTTATGTTGGCTAATAATATAGCTGAGACCTGCTTGAAGTCTTTTAGTAATTTCATACCAAGAGTTAAAGCGGGTTCTGGACCATATTCGTCTTGAATTTGTTTTAGCACATCTGGTATTACCGAAATGGATGGAACACCGTGCGTTTTTGTGTAGATGGAAGCAAAGACTGTACCCCAAGTGTCACAGTCCTCAATGTGTGGTGCGATTCCCATTGGAAGACAGATAGTCAGAATCCTGTGTTTTTCTAATGGGGTGGTGTCAGGAAACACCGCCTCTATTTGGGTGATTTTCTGTGCCAACCAGAATGGTATTTGTTCCCGTTTAGCCGGTACTTTACCTAGGCAGGACTGTATGTTCTGTGGTGTAATTTTATTTGTGTTCCCCTGGTGAGGGGTCAGCTGTGGAATTTTAATCGCTGGTTGAATTGTTGAAGTCCGCATCACATACTGGACTAATTGTCTGTGTATTTTTATTAGTTGTTTTAGCTGTGTTAAAAGGTTTGCTGCAGACATCCCATCGATGTCTGGATGTGGTGTGTATCCGGCTAGGACCGGCCACGTTGCTCCTGGTCTACCTAAAGGACCGAGCCTGGTGATGTGATTATTATGTTTTAGGGCGCCATCAAATAAGAGCAGGTGCTCTTGAAATTTGAGTGGTACTTCCACCTCCTCGAAAGGAGTGTACGTTTCAGGAGGTTCCTCTATTTTGTAATAGTGGAAGTACTTTGTTACAGCATTTGCTGCTGGAAAATGTATCCATGAATAGTATACCTCTGTCTGCCGATATTCGTGTGCCTCAATTACGAATATGACTGTACCACCTCTAGGTGTCAGTCCATTTTCTATAAGTTTTAAGGTTATAGATTTCCTTTTGATGACCGTGATGAGTATTATCTCCGGGTCTGCATTTTGTAGTGCAGTATCAGCTTCTGCTATGTCAGCTGCTAATCTAACTGCCTCTCTTTCTTCATCACTGTCTCCCATTTTACTGACAGGATGGTTATTTTGTTTGTTTGCAGATCAGGTTTCTTATGGAAACAAGGATTAGATGCACAATGTTTTGGAACGGTGTATCCTTCAACGTTGACTAAACCAAGTACCATACATAGGAGTTTCCTCCTGCGAGGTTTTGGAGGATATTACCTTTCACCCACTCCAGACGTCTTTGGAGTATTATGGGGAAAAGGGGTCTGAGTGAGAAAGCACGACTGAGTTACTCTAAATGTCTTACGTTAGTTTTATCGCCCTTTCCAAACACGTTGGGCGCCATGTAGTGTAGTTCCTATTATCCCAATAGGCTCTGCGCATTGGAATAATACCTTCAATAGTATAGGCCTAGACCAGACGTTAACTAGGTCTACTACTGTCGATATTAGACTTAAAGTTTTGGGTTTGCCAGCTAGCTCAGAGTTCACTAGAAACTTTCTCGAATGTTCAGGAAGGAATTAACTTCCCTGATTAGACAAGAAGGGATTTAGTTTCTGACAACCATAGAACATGACAACTTTGCTCTCCCCTAATCAAGAGTGTATCTCGAGAGTCGTGTGAACAAAAGGCAATTTATTTTACTCAGTCAGTACGTGCATTCTTAGTCTCATCAGATTGTAGAGAAAAGGAAGAGACGGGCGTGTTCAATAAAAGATGTTATTTATTGATCAGTCTCTTTTCTCGTACAAGAGAAATGGATCGATATTATTGCAATACTTATGGTTAAGTAAAGTGCATACATTAGAAGCAGAAGTATAAAATAATACTGTAAAAACATTGATATGGTTTCTAAGCCATATGAAGGTTTTAAAATGAATAAAATATATTACATACACATATACATTTGACTAAACGTACTCAACTGCTGTTTCTAAATACGCCTACCCCGTGTACCTGACCTAAGCCTAATACGTGGGCGGGAATAGAAAGTTACAGTTTAAGTTAAGTTTGTTTTTGCCAAGTGACTGACTAAAGAATTCTCTGCGAGGGGTTATTCAGTTCTGTACCTGGAAGTTAGGATGAATGAGTGATGGTATCTCTCGTCTCTGGTCTCGATATTCCAGGCTGCCTGCGAGGGCTACCCGGAAACGCCGGAGCTGGATTTCTCGGCAGGAGAAATAGGCAGCTGCTCGATTTCAGCGCGTCAAGAAGGCGGGGCTGCGCCAGCGGGGTCTGCTCTGCTCTGGGCTTTGGCAAGTCTGGCTGCTCCGTCCTCGTCACCACCGCGTGTGTTTGCATAGGGCAATATCGGTAATATTTATACCTTTAAGGTGCCGAGATTGACGTAAGGATGGACATAGATACGTCAATAAGGATGTCATACGACCAGGTCGTTAGCACATTCTTTTGCTGAAGTTCTCGGTGAAATCAAAACAATGGCCGCAGGGTTTTTCCCAGGTCTGTCATAGGTTTGATTTGTTATGAGAACTCCGTATGCCTTATCAGGGGCTGGAGGAATATCGCTTGTCTAATTAGATGGCAAGCGTTATGACCTAATCAGATAACACGTTCCTGTGCCGTAGTGTGGCTTTATCAGATAACGGTTCCTGCATCATGGGGGTTTTCTGCCTCATGGGCTGACTGCTAGTTAACTTGTTAGTTTGCTAACCAGAATAGGGTCAGGAATAGGGGGATCGATACAGAACCTATAGGAATACATCACACTATCTTTCCCATGAACCATACGAAAAAGGAAGTGGAAACAATTTCAACCAATCAGAACGCATGAATGTCCCCTAATACTCCCTGTCTCTCCTCTATGCTCCCTCTTTCTTCATGTAACAATGGCCCCAGACTTAAACTTTCTTGCTCTATTTTGGTATTCTCCAAACCGGAAATAGGACAAGAAAAATAAATCACAAGCTATTCATGAATCAAGACTGTATCACAAGAAAGAAAAAAATGTACATCAATTTCTTCGTACATTCAACAGTTTGTTGTGATTACCAGAAACAGTGTTGACATTATAGAGTCAGGACGATAAATAAAAATGCTTCAATACTTATACCAGAAGGAGACATCTGAATATTCATCAGTTATAAAATGTAAACATCCCTGTAAGTTCAGGGTAGAGCATGGTTCCTAAAAAGCCTTTTGTGGGATTAATCCTCACCTTTGTGTCCTCCATAGAATTGAAACTTTTTGTTCCGAAAGCTAGGAAATTTTACATTCTATGTCAAGACAAGAGGTGAGGAATATGCTCATTTTAAGCTTGTCCACCACCAAAGAAGCCATATCCTGGACTAGCTTAAAATAAAATCTCTTGAACATAGAATCTGAAGACCAGTCCGCTGCATTCATCATATCCTCTAGCCTTGTGCCCAAACAAAAAACTTTGGACGCCATGGCCCCTCATATAGAATAGGCTCCTAACCGAGACACATCAATGCCTAGCAGTGGTAGGAGAGGATACTGCCTTAAAGGGCTTCCTAATGGAAATAAAGAGCCAGTGTTTCCCAGGAGAGGGTAACTAATCTGTCTTATTTTCGTGGGCCTTAAGACAACGCACCACACATAGTTTGGAGTCTTTATTAAAAGCCGGGTAGGACACCATTTTTAATTATATTTCGTTCTTCTGGAGATGTGGAAAGTAACCCCTTCTGGAGTAAATTCTCTACCTGTAATGTCCAGAGCTCGAACATCTGAGACTCTGTGGCAAGAAACTAGACATAACAGCATTACCATCCTACCTGCGAGTTCTCTGCGACGTAGGTATTCATTATTTCGCCATGACGGAAATATATTTAGAACTGTGTTACCATCTCAAAATGAGGAATATTTTGACTTCAGAGGAAGAGAAAGTCTGATACGCCGCAACAATTTACCTACCAGCAGGTGTTACCCTACCAAATACCTTTGGTAGGTATTATGACGTGCAGAAATGGCTCATCTAAATGTGTTAATCCTCCTATAGGCCTGGCCATCCGATGAAAAGGAAGATAAGAAATTAATGACATGGACAATATCGGACCCCACAGGATCCTCACCCTGTTGTAGACACCAACAAACCCATTGTGACCATGCTGATCTATATAGCTTGACCGTGCCATCTGCCCGCAGTTTAGCCAGTAGCCTTTCAGCCTCCTGCGCCATGCCATTAGGGGCATCCTCCCTTGCAGACCAGTTGGTGAGGATTGCTGAGATGATTGCTTAGAAGGACTTGAGAGTGGGGTAGATGGATTGGAAAATCCCAAGAAAGGTGCAAAACAACTGAAAAACAGACTTGCGACCTCCATATGGGCGTTATGAGAACTATGTTCGCTTGTTGCCTCCTATCATTTGCACACAGCCTTGTTCTCATTACAAATGGGGGAAAGGCATAGCCCAGTTCCTGAGACTAATCCTGTAGGAACACGTCTGTCACCGCTGCAAACTGGTCCAGTTTCTAGCTGAAATACCGGCCACTTGATGATCCAGCCTTCGCGTAAAGAGATCCACTGTGAACAGTCCCCATCTGCTCTCGAGCGCTGCAAAGATCATCGAATCCAACTTCCACAGACTATTCGTACACTCTCTAGAGAACTAGTCTGCCACCTTATTGTTCCTGAGAGAGATTCCGCTGTGACCTTTGTGCCACCGCTCCTGCCTCAGAAGAAGCTAGATCCTCCAACTTAGGATCCCCTTTGATGAGAAGAGAGTGACATCTCTCTGTTGACAAGGCACAGTTTGCATTCCCTAAGAACATCACGGCCTGCTAGGCCCACACTGACAACACTTCTGGTGGAATGAGAGCATAAGATTGTTTTGCCTCCTCTGCCATATCTAGTATTTTTTGTGGGGGGCCCTATAACGTTGAGTTTATCCATCCTGGCAGGAACACCAAGATCTATCAGTGCTCCTCTTTGGGCAATGAATGTACTGCCCCAGGAACGTGGCCATCCACGACTCTTTAACTCCGGGTGAGCGCAACCTTACCAGTCTGCCAAGGGCACAGACATTCTGCCCGGAGATGGGCCCTCACCCCCTTCTCCTGGGGAGGGGGGGGGGTGTATGTGAAAGGCCATCCACCTGTTTAGCTACTTTATCCAGTGGCAATCACTTGGTATAACATGGGTGCATAAGGTCTTCAGGGTCCGACATATTAAAGGCCACAGCGCCTGCTTCCTAAGGCACAGGTGGAGATGCCTGAGACTGAAATTTGAGAAAGATGCCAGGGTTTGGAAGGACCCTGTTCATCTTTAGAATCCACGTCGGAGTCATTATCATCCCCATACGGGGCAGGAGCCTCGGGGGAGAGTCCTGGAATTGCAATTGGATGCCCTTGCCCCACATAAGGGCAGGAGCGGTAAAAAAAGGCTTTTTTCAGTCCCTCAAAGGCCCCTTGGTCAACTCCTGATTTCTGTTTATGTTTAGCCGGGCATTGCGTCTAAATAGGTGCTTCTTGGTGAGCTGACTGGATGGGGCTTTGAGAATCGAGATGCTCTATTCCCAAATTAGGGGGTCCTGGGTATACATAGACCAGTTCCAGGAGGTGCATCTCAATGGGTTCTATGGCTGAGCTCACAGCCTGGTGGATAGAGACATCAATCGCCTCACAGAACTCATCTTCCATGGGAAGTATGGAGACTGACTCCTCTTATATATACTCTCATTCCATACCCTGCATCATGGGCTAGGAGAGGTGTATAACTGTACATAAGGCAGGTTGTGCTATGGCACTGGAGCGAACCCAGCTCGGCTTTTTTGTGTCAAGGAGACACTAAGTGGGTCAATCCCTGGGCCAAGTGCATCCTGTTAATATATGTACATAGGGTAGTAGGCCTGGGCCTTGCCCCTACGGCGCAATGCCTTGGTAGATGAATAGCCAATAGGTACTTTCCTCACAGACGGGATAAAATGTGGGTTACTGACCCGAACTTGTCGGGTGCTGGCACCGCTTTGTTTTGATAAACTACAGATCTCTGCTGGGCGTTGAGGCTTCCAGGCCAGACGGGAGCCGGCATAGCAGAAGCTCCTTGGCAGCACCGGGAACTCGATTGACCCCCGAGTACCAGCGCGCTGACTAGGAACAGCGAGACACACTTTGCGAGCTTGCAATGTGATTTATTGCCCTGGATCGCATTCTAGAGTGTGTATAGCATAACCACCGTCATGCGGGCTCAACACCGTAAATGTTTACATATCGTGAGTGGAGCACTAAAATGGGCTCCCGCAGTGAACTGCACAACGGCAACCAGTAACAGAAAACACTTCAAGGCATTTGAAGAAGTTAAGCGCACGTTTCCCTGATAGCAAGTGCATGGAGCATAAACGGTAAACAGCGTTTACCACGAAACTTTTTCTCCGCAGGGAATCACAACGCAGTCGTAACAACGACCGCGTTGTGATTCCGCATACCATTTCTCCGCAAGTCGGAACAACGACTTGCGGAGGGGGGGTGTTGGATTTAAAATCCAACACCTTCCCTAGTGTCCGCACAGACTGGAGTTGGTATAGTACATTATACTATTCCAACATCCAGCGCCCCCCTCCGCAAGTCGTTGTTCTGTCTTGCGGAGTAATGGTATGCGGAATCACAACGTGGTCGTTGTAACGACCGCGTTGTGATTCCATGCAGGTAAAAAGACTGTGGGATAAGGACATAGATTCAGCATAAACAAAATGTAAGAGACTCATCTGAAGGTTGCTGGAGAAGGAAAGAAAGAGGAAACATAGAGGAGATACGGACTGTTATGGGACATTTATGCGTTCTGATTGGTTGAAATTGTTTGGATTTCTTTTCCTGATGGTTCCTGGGATAGATATTTTTTTATTAAATGTTGAGGTTGCTGGAGTTTAAATAAAGGGAGAAAGATTAGCATAATCCTAGCCACCGGTCCATAGATAAGATTTATTAATGTTATTTTTTTGATTAATGGTTTGTAGTCTTTATTTTGTCATTTAAGATTTTGAAAACAGGATATGTATTGCGAAATGAAAACTACTTTGACTTTTTGCTGGCAATGGCATAACATTGAAATGTCTTGAAACACAGTATTCATAAAGGAGTTTACATTCAATTTCCAAATGGGACTGGCACTCACATTATTATCATCTACTTCATCTCCCCCAATACCCTTTTCTTAACCTCATTTAGAACCAACAATGTCTTGGCTCTGTAGAGTTTTTAATGATGATCCAATGGCTAGAAATCTGGAGGTAACAACTGATTAAAGTCCTAATTCTTCTATTGACATTTAATTTTATTTTTAACAAATACATTTCCAAACACGCAGGATATTAACAATTTTTGTTTTTTCCCCATAGGTGCTGACAAGAAGGAGTCCCAGACTGTGATAGGGCGCATTGGGGAAAGTGCGATCCTGAAGTGTGACCTCCTGCCCTATGACGAGGACCGTCCTCCTCACTACGTCATCGAGTGGGTGCGCTTCGGCTTCCTTCTCCCTATCTTCATTAAGTTCGGCCTATATTCTCCGAGAGTGGATCCGGAGTACTTGGGTGAGACTTCTGTTTGTATGTCTGTGCATTAGCATTTGGGGTATCCGGTCTGAGCAAGCTGGGGTCCCACAATCCCATCTACACTTTCTTTTTGTGTTCATGTGTGATAATGATGTTGAGAATTGGGCGTTTTTGTGTTGGAAGTTTCCAGCTTCTTTTCAGATTGCAGGAGAGTTGGGGCAGTTCTGGTGTTGGTGGGTATGTTGTTCCACACCCTCAGCAGAGATGGAGAGGTTTGCTTTTGAGGATAGAGGGTGGGATTTTCAGACAAAAATCTAGAGCCAATCTGGTAGGAGGTAAGGTACGTATTTCATATTAGGCCACTAGGTTACTACAACAGCAGGTAGATCCTGTTAGGTTTCCAATCTACCGCCAAATGTGTCTCTGTTGTAGCTTCCACTCCTGACCACACACCACCATTCTAGTTCATATATATTGGGAATGTGTAAACACAGCATACTACATTTCACCCTTTCTTAAAAATAAACAAAACAGCAAACAGCCATTTCCTTGCATATAAAGTACAAGGATAATCATTCACAACCACTAAATCTCCAACATGTCTAACTTACACATTCAACCAAAAACAACTGTTAATCCCCGCATAGTCACACAAAATTAACTAATAGCAGTCCCAGGAACTCTTCGACAGGTCAAGACAAGAGGTTCCCCACAGCCGACTCCCCAAACCTCATGTCACACAAAGAAACTCAACAACAACAAGGTTGTGACTACCATTGCACAACGGTTCAAGATGTGAAACACACCAAAATACCTTTAGTGTGCTGATTTGAAGACCCACTTTACAGTTGTTATGGATTTATGTTATTAATAAGTGTATGCTGTCAGGATGTATAGGAATGCTGAAAAAAGCATTCTTCAGGTCTATGACAGAGAAGTGTGTGGCATCAGAAGGGACCATCATTAAGAGGGCTGTAATGTCGGGGACAACAGGATATTGGGAGATTGTTATTTTGTTAAGTGCTCTCAGGTCAATCACAAATCGGTATATTTTAGGGGAGAGAGCATCTCCATTGGTATTTTTAAGAACGGGAATAACGAGACTGTTACAGATATTGCCACGTATCTCCTCCACTACGCCCTTGTCCATCAATTCAGATATTATTGTCAAAAGGGCCAGTTCTCCTTCCGCGGGTAGTCAATACTGTCGGAGGCGGGGGAGAAGTGCACCTGGCTGGGTGCGTACCACATGAGGGGGAATGTTGAGACACCCTAATCAGGGTCTGATGATGCCCAGAAGGAGGAAGGTAAAGACAGCAACTCTGGTGGGAGGGGACCGGACCGATACATGTAGGAAGCTGCGGTGGGAGAAATTGTTAGGGATACACCTTGGGGACTACATGATATGGTCGCATACAGAGCTTTCAGTAAATCCATGCCTAACAAGTTTTCACTGCAACCTGTAGTAAGGACCAAGGGAGCGTCAACATGTGCAGGGTCAATATCGAGAGTGAGGGGTTCAGAGACAGGGCTGGTCACAGGTGTTCCTGCAAAACCCACGGAGACATTCATATTGCCAGAAAGGGGTGCCTCCGGGACTGACAGACGTGCAATAGAAGACCTGGTGGCCCCAGTATCCAAATGAAAATTCTTATTGTTCCCCACAACTGACATTTGAACATACAGTCCCCTTTGATCCACTGGAATTTGCACTCTGGTAATACCCCTTTCCTGGCTGTCCTATGCTTGGTAGGATCCTGTCTCATCAACTTCGTCATAATCATCATTGTAATAAGTGCGTGTTGCTTCGTACCCATCAAACCTGTTGGCCGGGCGCGGCCGGACGGGAGCGTCATCCCTGGGCCTACGTTCTTTATCCTGTGGATGGGGCGGGCCATGGTCCCTAGTCTGCCTCGCTTCCCTAGGAGCGCGAAGCTGAGTCTTCCCTGTTCGGATGTTTTCAGCTAACACGGGACACTCATCTATACAATAGCCGTACCCCTTACATTAAGCACACTGATCTGTTTGGAGGGCTCCCGTGCGTTGAGGGCTGGAGGGGGTAGACTGGCGAGCCCTCGGAAGGAGTTGGAGTAGAGGTCTAAAATTTCTGCGGGCATCGGGACCTCGGGGAGGGTAAGCCTGCTGCAGAAGTGCCTCAGTCTTAATATCCCTAACCTTCCTACTTTCCCTGTCTCTATCTTCATTCTCCCTATTCTCGTGATATTGTGCCATAGCCAAGATACCAGTCATAGTTTAGGCAGACCACGTACTTTCAACTTTCTTAAGCCTGGCGGAGATCTCAGGAAGCAAGTTGCTGACAAAGTTATCGACAAATACTGGGCCAGAACCTGGGGTCAGGGGATCCAAACCACTGTGTCCCTTGTATTCTGTCTCAAAACGGGTAAAGAAGTCAGCCACATTCTCATCTTTTCGATGCCTACAGGCGTTTATTTTATCCCAGTTAATGACAGTTTCCGGCAAAAGTGTTTTCATAAATGTCATTATTTTACCGGGCAAAGTCAGGATGGCAGCTTCTGGTTTAGTCCCTCCTACCCTTGCTTCTTCCATAGCCTTTAAGTCAGCCCATTTACCTCCCAATGCCACTTCATGGTCAGTATGTCGAATCTTGTCCCAAATTTCAGTGGGGACAACCGTACCAAAAAGTAAATCTGTATTCTCAAGAACGAGAGTACCTGCAGATATAATCTGACCGAATTCTCTGTAAAAGGCAGCCGGATTCTTCCAGGGATCTGGTAATTGTCCTTTTAACTGCATTACTTCTGACCTTTTCCAAGGAACATGAACCCAAAGCCTGCGCCAGTGTGCTTCAACAGCCCCGGCCATTATTTTGGGCATCGGTAAGTGCGTTAACAAAGACAGGGGCCGCCTCTCTCATTGGCATAGCTGTTTCCAGAGGGGTGTTAAGAAAAGCTGTCATATCACGGTAAGCCATTACAGCAGACATAGCGGCAAAAATCCCCTCTCCCTGAACATCGCCTCTTTTTATTTGTGACCTAAGGTCCATTAATTTGGTGGGTACCTGTTTAAGCGCATTCTCAAATCTTTGCATGACCAAAGTACACATATATTCGGCCCAAGTGGTCTGTTCCATAATCGTCCACTGAGAAAAGGTGGACCATATTTCTTTAAAGGTATAAATATTCCCGTTATTTATCCAACATTCACACTGTTGCCTCTGTAGGTCATTTTCTCGAAGGGACGAAAATCTGACTGCAGAGCGCAGGGAGGCCAGTTGGGGGGAATTCAACAATTTATATAAATCGTGCTTAACTGTAGACCACGGGGAAGTAGGAAACGGGCGGGTAGGGGTAAGGCCGCAGGGGTTGGGCGGATGGAGACTTGTTGTCATTCCCGCAGCGAGGACAGGGTTAACGGGCATGGTTGATGTCATAGGAAAAGTCAGGAGGGTCGGTGTGACAGGGAGAACAGTAGGAGGGGCAGTGGGGGCAGGAGTGGGTGGTGGCGGAGGGACATGCGGGGTGTGAGGCGTCAGGGCAGGGTACATTGGGGCATATGCAGGAGGGCTTTCTAGCATGGCATCAAGCAAGGAATCACCTTCTTCTCCCCCTTCCATATGGCCCTTCCCTTTCTCCTCACGAGCTGGATAACATTTTTGTACCCGTGCCCCATGCTCCCTATCGGCTATTTCTACTGATTTTGGGGCAGATGTATCATCCGTTTTTTTTCTTGCAAATGCTGCGATTCCTAAAAAAGCCGGGTTTGCGACAAAAAAATCGGCAAATGCGATGTATGAAGAAAATCGCATCGCAAAATTAAGGAATCGCAAAATTTGCGATTCCTTAATCTTGCGCTAACATTTAAGGAATCACAAAATGCGATTCCTTAAATGCTATGTAAGGAACAATAAAGTTTTGCAATTTCACACTAAGAAATCGCAAATTACCACCAATTTGTAGTTGGTGGTAATTTGCGAATTCTTTTACAAATGTACTTTTTTACATTTGTAAAGGTGCCATGTGGCGCTCATACACGCCATTAGGGCATGTATGTGCGCCATATGCGCACACATGTAAATTTCAGGGGTGCAGCAGGGTGTCCTTGAGACACCCTTGCACCCTTGAAATTATTCTCAATTTGCGATTAGCGAATTGCGAATCGCAAATTGAGAATAACTTCCCATTCCTTCCTACGGGCCTACTGGCCCATAGAAATGAATGGAAAACTATTCCTTAATTGCTATTAGCAATTTGCTAATCGCAATTTAGGAATTTTAAGAAATCGCTCAAAAAATAGCGATTTTCTACATAGATCCCAAATTGCAATTCTCAAATAGCGATTTCCCAAATATCGCTATTTGAGAATCGCAAATTATGGTGATGATACATCTGCCCCAATGTCATTTGATTTTGTAAATTTTCTCTGGCGTGGTCGGCCATTGACATACGTTCCTGTTTTCTTTCTTGAGCCTTCTGTTTTCTAGCTCTCTGCTCTATCTCTTTCCTCCAAAATCGGACAGATTCAAACATAGACGGGCGCGTTTTTATTTCTATTAATTGTTCCTCTAAGTTGGCGAGAACTTGGGAATTAAAGGAGCCATAAAGTGGCCACTGTAATTCCGCGTTACTTGTTTTTGTATGTTTACCCAGAATGAGGAAACCATTATGGCAGAAGGACCATGTTTAACATACATTGTATGGCCAGGGGTCCCTTCTGGAGGAAGCGGACAGTCCGCCTCCAGCTGGGAGTCCTGCGTACACATACAGCAACATAATCCCTTGAACTTACTACTGACTGGCATGCTTAAAAACAGATAACAGACACCAGCGGGTTTTTTTAAAACTCACCTCGCTTGCTTGGCTTTTGCAAAAGTCAATAACAGCAGAATCATACAGAACAGACACCAGCGGGTTTTTAAAACTTCACCTCGCTTGCTTGGCTTTGGCAAAAGTCAATAACAACTTGGCTTTTGCAAAAGTCACTAACAGAATCATACAGACTTGGTGGATGATCAGTCCACCCTTACCTTACAGGGGTAGTTCTCTTCTGCAGACGTAGGGCTGTGTCCTGCTCCAGAAATTATTTGCTAGGGGACTCCAGCGAGAACGCGGTCATGTGGCCCAGACCGGGTGTGGAGGGACAGTGGGCGAGTCGTTCGGTCTACCAGAATAAAAGAATCCCTCGGGTAGGGCGCCTCCGTCGGAGTCTCTCCGTGCACCTCCTCACATCCACTGGGCCTGACCTTCGTACTCATGGAGTTCCTGTTCAGGCGCCATTTGAAGAACCGGGATAACCCACTTACTGGGTCTCGGCGGCGGAGGAACCGCCCAAATCTTCCATACCTCCCATACTTAGTAAAAGGAGACACAGGAGCCGTCGTCTGCAGGAGAAACCCAGATTTATTTCAATAGCTCGGGCTATGGACCGAGTCCCAAGCTAGTCAGAAACAAAACCCAGGAGGCTGCTACTTCACTCTGTAGCTTACAAGCCTTTTATACATTTTTCATCCCAGTCTTTTGGCTGTCAGACCATTGTTTAATCACTCGGCTTTGATCAAGGCTCAGTTTTTCAGGTCATTGTTCAATTGCCTTGATCAAAGCCCCGTCCTTCAAGTCATTGTTTAATCACCCTGATCAGGGCCCAATAGTGAGACCATTGTCTAGATAACCTGATCACGGTGTCAAGGATGTTTACCAGGCTGGGAGCAGGAGATGGAAAACATGCTTGTTTATACAGGGCGTGGGTGTCTCATTGCTTTCTGTTGAACTGCAAAGAACAGGGGATTGGGTGTGCGACAGTTCCTGGGAAGAAATGCAGGCTGCAAGATGGTTTTTGTCGTGTCAGTTTAGATTTTCCTCAGGCATCAGCAGAAATTGACCAGGTGGGTCATGTGGAAGTGTTTGACACGAGATGGCAATGAAAAAAACAATGGAGTCCCGGTACAGATGATGCTGATCAGAAAAACACTTTTCCTCAGGTGATTGTGCTTGGGGTGAGAGTAGTGCGGGTAGTGTTGTAGTGTCGTAGTGTTTTAGGGTTTAGGGTAGTGTAGGGGTGGGAGTATTGTGGGTAGTGGTTTAGGGTAGTGTTGTAGTGTTTTAGGGTTTAGTGTACTGTAGGGTTGGGAGTAGTGTGGGTAGTGGTTTTGGGTAGTGTAGTGTCGTAGTGTTTTAGGGTTTAGGGTAGTGTTGTAGTGTTTGTGTAATGTAGTGTTTTATGGTTTAGGGTAGTGTAGTGTTTTAGGGTTTAGGGTAGTGTTGTAGTGTTTGTGTGGTGTCGTAGTGTTTTAGGGTTTAGGGTAGTGTTGTAGTGTTTGTGTAGTGTAGTGTTTTATGGTTTAGGGTAGTGTAGTGTTTGTGTAGTGTTTTAGGGTTTAGGGTAGTGTTGTAGTGTTTGTGTGGTGTAGTGTTTTAGGGTTTAGGGTAGTGTTGTAGTGTCTGTGTAGTGTTTTAGGTTTAGAGTGGTGTTGTAGTGTTTGTGTAGTGTAGTGGTTTAGGGTAGTATTGTAGTGTTTGTGTAGTGTAGTGTTGTAGTGTTTGTGTAGTGTAGTGTTTTAGGGTTTAGGGTAGTGTAGTGTTAGTGTAGTGTTTTAGGGTTGAGGGTAGTGTTGTAGTGTTTGTGTAGTGTAGTGTTTTAGGTTTAGGGTAGTGTTGCAGTGTTTGTGTAGTGTAATGTTTTAGGGTTTAGAGTAGTGTTGTAGTGTTTGTGTAGTGTTTAAGGTTTCATGGTAGTGTTGTAGTGTTTGTGTAATGTAGTGTTTTAGGGTTTAGAGTAGTGTTGTACTGTTTGTGTAGTATTTTAGGGTAGCGTTGTAGTGTTTGTGTAGTGTAGTGTTTTAGGGTAGTGTTTGTGTAGTGTAGTGTTTTAGGGTAGAGTTGTAGTGTTTGTGTAGTGTAGTGTTTTAGGGTTTAGGGTAGTGTTGTAGTGTTTGTGTAGTGTTTTAGGTTTTAGGGTAGTGTTGTAGTGTTAGTGTAGTGTTTTAGGGTATTGTCGGGGGGGTCGTGCAGAGTGGTGTAGTTTTATTGTAGGGAGAGGACTGGGAGTCGGGGGAGGGTTGTGCAGGGGTAAGGTAGAGTCACTTACCTTGCAAAATGTAACCACGAGTATAGCTCTACCACGCATGCCTTTGCGTTGTAATGGCATGCGTGGTAAAAGCAGAGTCGTGGCAACATTTTGCGTTGTAATGGCATGTTGTTGTCATTCACATCGCGTAGCAACACCCACGTTGTAATGGCATGCTTGGCATTGGTATGGTATGTAATGACATACATCCAGTCCAAGCCACGAATGGCACAGGAAGCCCTATTCCCTACTTCCATTAGAAAGCCTAATTCTACTCTTAGTCCCACACCTAGTCCAGCAACCAATCACACCAGAAGCCCTAATCGCTACTTCCAATCAAAGGCCTAGCCCTAGTCCCACCCTAGTCCCAACAGCCAATAACACAGGAGCCCTAGTCCCTGCTTCCAATAGAAATCCTAACCCTAGCCCTAGTCCCAACCCTACATTGATTGAATCACAGACATAGAAAACAATCAGAACCCTCAAATGACTTGTGTGCAAACAAGGGTCATTATCCATGTGCACCCACAAAATTATGCAGGCGCAATGTTTATTATTTATTTATTGATTAAATATGGCTCTGTAAACGATAAAGTAGTGGGCACTTTTTTCCACCTTAAAATGAAGGGGCAAACAGGAATGTGCTGCCTAGTGATGCCGCCCGCAAACCCCCCACGAATGGAGCGGAGTTCACCGCCCAGGCCTATTGAATATATCCCATTTGATGGTGGGAACAGAGAGCCCTCACCCCGCCAAAGATGGAAAAGATTACTCCGGGGGAAGATATTTTCTTCATGAAGGAAAAAAACGCTCGTTTGTGTTTCTTGCCCTGAACTGTACCCTCAGGGTAGCAGTGGGTGTGCCAGACACTGAAAGGGCAAATTATCTTTTTTTACATCGATCCTAGAATATTTGGGGAAAGAGCAACCTTCTCCCCAAATATTCCAGGGGGCACAGTTACTATTCTAACTCCACTCCTAGAACGAATTGGGGGAAAGTAATAAATTCCCCAGGTATTTTTAGGAAATACTTGGTTAAAGTAGTAATTTTGAATTGATAAATATGGCATATGGCATATATAAACAGGTGAATCACATAAAATACCTGCTTCAAGAACAGTGGTACCCACTCGGCTTTTCAATATTTTGCCATCAATAAAACGAGTAACATTTAGGGCCAGATGTAGGTAGCCTAATACCGGTCAGTAACGGACGAAATTACCGAATTTCGGCCGTTACCGACCGGTATTAGGCTTTCCAGATGTAGGAGGCCAAAAATGAAGGATTCGGTAAGTTACCGAATCGGTAATTTAAGGAATCGGTAAATTACCGAATTCTTAAATACCGATTGGGTAAATTACCGAATCCTGATATGTAGGGAGCACTCAAATGAGTGATTTTCCCATTTTAGGATTTGTTATTTACCACCAACTACAAGTTGGTGGTAAACAATGAAAACCTTTGAAAAAGCATTTTTTTTGCTTTTCCAATAGTGCCATGTTGCGGACATACATGCGGGCATGTAGGTCTGCAACATGTGCACCCATACACAATTGAGGGGTGCAACAGGGTGTCAAAGTGACACCCTGCCCCCCTTCAATGTTTTCCCCCTTTTACCGAATCGGTATTTACCGATTCGGTAATTGACATTCATTCCTATAGGCCTTCAGGCCCATAGGAATGAATGGCAATTACCGAATCGGTATTTACCGATTCGGTAATTACCGAATCTTAACGATTCGGTAATTTTTAACCTACATACCATTTTCCGAATTTAAAATACCGAATCGGTATGATTCGGTATTTTAGAGTCGGTAAAATGGAATTACCTACATCTGGCCCATAGTTTGGTAATAGTAATATGGAGATTTCAGCACTTAGAGACTTACATGATTTTTGAATGTGAAGATGATTACACAGCTGCCATTACTGCGAATGGCTAGTGTTTTGCTACAATATGCAGAGGCTCCTGTGGGCACTTCTAGTTCTGCTGCAAAAGGTTAAGATACAGCTGTTTACTCTGGCGGGAAAGAGGCAGAGTTTTGTCGTGCTGCTAAAGCGCTGGATGCACCCTGCAGTGTGGAGTGCTGGCGAGTGCCCTTCTGTTTTTTAAACCTTCCTTCCTGTATACTCTGAGCAGGAGGTTAATTGGGGCTTAGTACTGGGGTTAGTCGGTTCCGCTTTAATACATTCACTTAACACAGACTACTAGCAATTGCTTTCTGTGTTTTATGAAGTCCTATTTTTCACGAGGTCAGGGCTTTAAGTAGGATGAAAAAACTGGGGGAAGGTCTCTCAAAGTGGCGTAGCCGAAGGAATTATGGGCGTGGCATAAAAACACGTAAGCGAAAAATCTGTGCTTAGCATAGTGTGCTGGTATTTTGTTACTTCCAGATCTCTGTACTGGGGTGAATGTATGACAATGTTCTGCATTCTGTCCATCACCTGTTGTTTTTGCATTTGTTACTTCTGTCATTGCATCCAGATTTATAATACAAGTAACAATACACCTACAACACGTCGGGACTATTGACTTTGTCAATGGCTGTTGCCTATGATAAATAAGCACCATCTACAGCTTTGTTGTATATAACATTGAAAATGATTCAGTTCTGAAATGCTGAGACAATGAAAGAACATTAACGAGTCTCTTTGAAGTTACATCAAAGCAGTGGAGGGTGGCACTGCTGCAGAGTTCAGATTTGTTTTTCACCCTGAGGGTGAGGGCAAAAATGGAGAGCCCGATAGGGATCCGCCTCAGCACCTGCTCTTTAGATCTGCAGGTGCTGAGCACAGGCAGGACCCGCATACTTAAAGCCCTGCCCGAGGTCCCTCCATTTACTGTGTGTTGGAACAGTATCATTAAGGAGACGATGCTAGAAACCATGTCAAGGCTCTCAGTAATGTGGCTGGAGATGCATGTGCAATGCTCTCTTGTTTGACAGCTCTTTACGGGCTCTCTAATGGTTGTATGACGTTCCAACGCATACTTTTACAATGCACACCTTTACAACGCATTTTTTACAACGCAACATCCATTACAACGCATGCCATTACAACAATTTTTTTTAAACTACCTTTACAACGCATTCCATTACAACGCATACTACCTTTACAACGCATACCATTACAACGCATAACATTACATTGCATGTATGATAAGTATTGGATAGCAGAGGGGTAAAAATTACTATTCTAACTCCAGGGGGTGCAACAGTAGGGTAAGTGTTGGATGGTAATGGTATGCGTTGTAATGGTATGCATTGTAATGACTGCGTTGTAATGACATGCATTGTAATGGTATGCGTTGTAGTGTCATGCGTTGTAATGGTTGCGTTGTAAAGGTTGTTTCCCCTCTCTAATGCTTCACTTCCCAGCACTATTGTGTCTTCAAATTCTCTGGCATCCCCACTGTTGAAAGTTCACCCGGTCGCTGGCCTCCCCTACTGAGAACCAGTGATTTAAAATGTGCTTTTAGTTGCACATTCCCTAAACCTGTCTAACAGCTTGGTAGTTGTCCTGGTGGCCAAGAGTACAAGCATAATTGGTTTTACCTTTGTTGTTCATTGAAGAAGAGAATTAACAACTTCTCTTACCCTCTTCATAATTGTTTTCGTTTTTTACCTCATTTGGCTGGCAGCCGCTGGCCAGCAGATTGACTCGTATAGAAGTTACTAGGCCCTAGTTAGAGCACCTAAAACTCAACAGTTGCTCGATGCTGCCAAAATTCAGCTAAGCTCATTTCGGCAGCCTGATGGATCCAGCTCCGGCTCCTGCGTTATGGCAGGGAAGATTTGCCCCCATTGTCAGCAGCCTCAAAAAGGTAAAAAATAAAATGATAATAAAACATGTTTACTACCGTTTTATTTTTGCTCTTGGAGCCGAGGCTGGGGGGTGGAGCCATTGCGGTGGCGGCAGTCACAGGGGGAGTGGTGGGCACAGTTATCAATGCGCATGACAGTTTGGCTGGCTGTCTAAGGCCGGCCAAACCGTCATGCTCACTAAAGCTGTCTCCAACCCGAGCTGCGTTACGGGTTGGAGACAGCAGGCACAGGCTCCCAGTGTCCCTGTGAGCGCAAATCGAGGGTTCTGAGGCCAATCCTGACACTGCTGTTATGACATGAGAGCAGCTTCAGGATTGGCTACAGGGTAGCCTCGGAGCCTGTGCTGTCTGCAGTGGAACCTGAAGATCGGAGGAGTGGCGATGCAGCAGGTAAGTTCTTATTTGTATTTATTTTTTTATTTTTGTCTTCCTCCGTTGTCCGTCGCAACCCCCGCCTGACCTCTCTACCCTGACACTAGCCGCCACTGGATGTATCTTTTCTAGAAGATTGACCTTTCTAAGTGGCCTTTAAATCTTTTTCATCCTCTCAGTGCCATCTGTTTTTTAGGGTCTCGCAGGGCTCATCCTTAGACACTTTAAAATCTATGTCGGCCCAGTTTCGGATATTGTGGAAGCAGCTGGCGTCTGATTAATTGCTTATGCAGATGACACTCAACTCATTTTGTCATTAACATTCTACATAAAGAGTGAGCCTTCTCAGTTCAGGAACTGTTTGTCATAAGTTGCTGAATGGATGAGCCTTAAAGCTTAATGGAAGCTAACCGGACGTTTTGGTTGTAGGAAACCAGTCTGACATATGGGGCCTTCAATGGTGTCCGGAAACTGTGGTATACATTCCCACTCCTAAAGCGCCGGTGAAATATCTTATTATCTGGTTAGAAAGTCCCTAACCCCTGAACATCGAATTTAAAAAGTTTTGGCTTCCCCACACGCCTAAGAAAAATCGTTTGGACTTTCTCTGTACAAAACAATAATATTGAGGCTGTCATAATATCTCCCCTAGACTAGGCCTCAATCAAAGGATTACAGATTATAAAAAATGGGCACACCCCTAATCACCTGCTGGCCACCCAGCACTCCACCAACTGCATTGGCTTCCGGTTGAAAAGAGAATTTAATTCAAAGCGATTTGTGGAGAAGTGTGGCTCACTGGTTAGAAGCGGCAGTCCCTGAGGCAGAGGTCTGGCCCAGGACCAGGGCTCAATTCCTGACACGGCAGGGTCTTGGGCTCAATGTCCACGGACTCGATAATTCTTGCCTCGGTGCCTACTCTAATCATGGGTCCCACTCTGCAACTTTGGGCAATAGCTTGCTTAATCTCCACCTCGGCCCCAATAGCGCTGGGATGCCTGGCTTCACCTTGGGGGTGCCCAGGAGGTAGCATCTCACACGGAAAGCCAGGAAGGGTTCCACAGCGGTATACAGCGCCAGGATGGGGCAACAGTGCGCTTTACAAGTATACCTACATTTACATTTACATTTACATTTGCTTTGTCTACTGAGCCCTCCGTAATGTGGACCTGGGTACATCACACAAATAATTCAATCCTAATCCTTACCCCGCGCTCCCCGCCCTCACGTGCTCTGAAATCATTTAATTTCAGTTTAGGTGTGATTCCTCAACTAAAAAGCGCCAGACAGTGTGGTCCTTCCGTAAGGTCTGGAACGATCTCCCCCTTCAATTGCTTTCCAGTCCCAATGAACTCACTTTCGCAAACCGCTGAAGAACTGGCTCTTTTAAGCAGTGAGTCTATATGACGTTTTGGTAGTTTGTGGGCGCTGGAAAGCACCAGTCTGGGACAGTTATGTGTGGTAGGGATCCACGTGACATTAGCATCTATTACTTATTGTGTGGAAACATCATGTGCAAGAAACTTAATATTTTTGTACCAGTGGTGGCACAATCCAAATATGAGCCGGCGGTAACCAGTGACATTGAAGGCAGTACAGTAAATATGGCCTTTTAAATGATAAACATTTAAGATGGGCTACTGGGTAAACAGTAACCACCCTCAGCAACTCAGCCATACACTATTTCATAAGAAATGTCAGGCTTGTAATTAAACTCTAAGATTAGTTCTTACCTTCACCCAGTGGACCCACCACCACAATGGTTAGAAAAGACACTGCACAGCTTTGGCACGAGTAGAGTCCTGAAATTGGATTTGGGTCTAAGAAATGAAACCATAAAACGTCATTACGCACACCGTTACCTATGCCGGCAGCAGACCTGTTATCAAGGAATTCATTGTGGCGCCGTCCCCTGCATTTCCAAAGGGTGGACCCTCTGGTGACTTTCCTCTCACAGGTTCACTGGTGTACCTGGCTTATCTTTCAGAGTCAGTGCTGCTCCAGTTCCTCTCCAGGGTCCTTGTAAACATTGTATGGATTTGAACAGTGCTCCTCATCCCACTTTACAGTCCAAGAGCAATCCCAAAGTCCAGAGCCAGATGCCATTTGTTGGAATTTCAGTTCTTACAGTCACAACGTACAACTGCCGTACTGTTGTATTACGTTGAAGTAGGAGTTCATGTTAGTGCTTGGAGGGGTATGCTTTTCACATGCGTGGTTCGCACACATGTTGCACCGGTATTCTCAAGGTAGATGCAGTTCAGTCAAGCCATTCTACTCAAATCTCAATAGTTGCAGCAGTAGATGCTTGATCATGCTTATTTTACGCACAATAACTGAAAAACCTGGTTCAGCAGTCTCCTTGCACATGTCATGGCTTATGCCACTCATTCAAGAGGTATGGCATGCATGATTGCCTAGCAGCATTTGTGAAGGATGTTAGAAAGTATGGATCTATGTGTTGGAACTTGAAGTCAGTTGGATGCTATACTATATTAGAAAGTTTGAGTACAGAACAGTTGAAGGTCGACCAGCATTAGTTCATGAGGGATGGCCGTTTTTGTTTGTCTTCCTTAAATTCATAGTGCAGTGGACACCGAGAAACCACCTAGTCTTTACTGATGTGCCCAACAGCCAAGTGGACTGCGGAAGGAGGTGCTAGCTAATTCTAGCAGTCGGGTAGCTGACAGCCCCCCATAGGTATCTCCTCATAGTTGTCTTTCATTCCCAGTGAAACAGATGATAATAATTGTGCAATGACAACACATACCCCAAACCTTTACTACAAAAAAGGGCAGTTATTTAAGACAGGTTTCCAGCATAACTTCCTACCATTACAGAATACTTTATAAAACTAAAGTTCACTAATACATTACATTTCTCTCATTCTTCTCCCTTAAACTTGTAAACATTGCAACAACACTAGCTCATAAGCTTCCAGCTCTTTCCTTGCTTCTTCTATTCACAGCCTTTTCCTTGCATTCCCTAATCTCCCTCTCTCACCTCAGCCTGCATCCCCAAACAAGCTTCCATAGTGTTGTTCCAAAGCCCCAACCTAACTCTTCCCTTCCCCTGTGCCTCCCTCCTCCCCTGCTCCAACGGGGTGGATATACCCGCACCAGATTCTCCATCCCTCCAAACTACCCTCATCCTTAATGCTCTGACCTGGCTTACTGTGGTAACGCTGTCTCCATATCCCCCCAACTTTCAATGCCACCCAACAAATACTTTATTTTAAATATGAAAACAAATGGCGGGAGGTTCTGGGCCTCAACTTTCTCTACCTGTTCACTTGGTAAGTGGAGCCCGCAAGAGACTGGACCCTTGACCTCTTGCCCTTATATACCCTTCCTTTACAACCCGACCCATTCCTACCCTCAGCCTATCTTTTCTCCCCGTCTTGTGGCTTGGCACCTGGAGGGAGACTGTCCGTGGCCTCCCTCCCCCTGGGTCCCTATAAATGTAACTGCTGTTCCTCAGCTAGCAAAGGTGGCAGAGGCTGAAGTGATGGAAGAAGTGTCTCAGACCTCACCCAGCTCCATGGGTAAGAGCCAATGCCCGGAAAAGGGCTGGGATTTGCAGATTCATGAGAGTGATGTTTATCTGTAGGTACCAATCCATGTTTTTGGAGCTTATTGATTCTCATGCTCGGTTGGCATGCCATGCTTTGTAGGTCACTTTCAGCTCATGTTCTGGGGGTAATTCCTGCTCTGAATGATGTATTTTGAATTAGAAATACTGGAAAGAATGCATGCGTTTTGGAGGCTATTGTTTTATGAGAGACACTTCGTACTTGTGTTAGCACTTCTGATATTGTTTCAACATAGTCCATTTTTGAAAACTGATGTTGATATTCGTCAGAATTTTTTATTTTTATTTTAGGAGTTGCTTAATGTTTATACACAGAATCATTCCTTACCTTTTTGGGGGTAAGGTATTTGATATGTATGTAAGTCTACAACGTATGCCTTTTAGGAATTGTTCGGTGTTGATTTTCTGAAGACAATTGATATTTTAAAAGGACATTTTGAGAACATTTAGGGGCATATTCTCAAGAGCCCCTTGGGAAAAATACACATCACCACCCCACAGGCCACTGCCCTCACTCATAATCACCAGGGAAGGGACACTAAGGATACATCACTCTTTTCAGTCTCTGTGCTTCTCAACCCGTTTCTCATCACAAGTATCTCTTTTTATCTCCAGGTCTCCATCCAGTTTGGACTAAGTCCATCACTCATTTTCTCTGATAGCTTAAATCTCTCTGAACTGACCTAAATTCCACAACAGGTCTCATACTCACTCATAGGCTAACTTCGCTTCTCACTGAAGTGGATACTAAAGCTGGGATTGAGCCCATCTCCAGAAGCCCTGCTTGGCTCAGTCACCTTCCCAAGCTTCCCAAAGGCCGCACATGGTGGGCATATTATCAACAAAGTGGCGAAGAGAGGCATTAGCCATCTTGGCTTAACGTCTCTCTTCGCCACTTCAAAAACGCTAGGCTGCACCATATTACCAAGGATATGGTGCAGTCTAGCGCTTCCCTCTGCGCTCGCGATAGGTTTTACAACTTATCGCCAGTGCAGGCATCCTTGCACCAGAGTGCAAGGGTGTCTGCGAGCAGGGAGGTTTGTTTATGTTCAGGAAGGAGTTCCTTTCTGCACATAAACAAACCTTAAATGACAATTTGTAACTTACATGTGTGCTGCTTTATGCAGCACACATGTAAGTTACAAATTGGCATTTTTAAAAAGAGGTTTGTTTATGTACAGGAAGGGACACCTTCCTGTACATAAAGAAACCTAGGCATTTTGCATTTTCCATGTGTGCTGCACAAGGCAGCACACATGAAAAAAGCAAAAACGAGGAGAAATGAAGCATTTCACCTCGTTTCGCCACCTTATCACCAGGATTTTTCTGGTGTTAAATTCGGCGCTGCCACCTATTATCACCAAGCTTGATAATAGGTGGCAGCGTCGAAGTGAATGGGTGTTGCGGTGGAACGCCCACCGCAACACCCACAGCACGCCCTCTTTCACGATGAGTTTGTCGTGAAAGGGGCCCTATTACCAAGGCAGCGTTAAGTCAATTAACGTGGCTTTAAGCCACGTTAATTACCTTAACGCTGCCTTGATAATAGGGCGATGCAAATATCGCTGCGTTATCGACAGAAAAGTGCAGATAACGCGGCAATAAGGGGCTTGATAATATGCCCCATAGTTCATTAAAATGCCCCAGTCCGACCAGAGAGGCCCTTCTTAGCTACGTCCTAGCCCCATTCTCTGGAAGCTCTACTTGCTTCATTCGAGACTTATCCACCTCCTGTGGTCCTTCTTGGCTCGGCAGCATTTGAATCTCCAACCAAAGACCCCCTTGCCGGAGCCGCTCTAGCTCAACTTGTTGTCCAGCTAACTCTAAAGAGGGAGTGCTCAGCTCGATTTGCAGCCATCCACCTCTAGTTCACCTCCACAGATTCGACTTTGGCTCATCATAACTTTAGCCCGCACCCACCTAATGAAGTAACGATTACTGCACACTCCTGCAAAGGGCCATGTTTAGTTGAGTTTCCTCCTAACCGGCCCCCAGTGGCCCTGCTTGCCCTCTCTCTCGAGAATTGCTTTTTAAAAGTACACCAGATTTCAGGTCTGATTTTAAAAGTGCTCTGGACAAACAAGGTATTGCATACTAGCTGGTTTTCACACCACCATCCGGCCTCACTACCCCCTCAAGAAAACTGCCACCTTCAAATGAGTCAGGCTTTCCTCACAATAAAGACACAATTTGGAAACGTACTAGCTAACAGGAACACACATTAGCAAACCAATAGGCCTTGCCTATACATGAGCTTTTTGCTTTGCCAATGTGTTTTAGCCATGTTTACACCAGCGAGCTGCTGTCTAGAATGGATAAACCTTACTGGCTTAGAGGAGAGTGGTTTGGAACGTCGTAGAGAGGCATGGCGTAGAGTGGAGTGGAGACAAGTGACATAGAGTGTTGCTCAGTGGTAAAGAGTAACAGAGTAGAGTGATGTAAAGTGGTGTATAGTGCTGTGGATAGAGTGAAGTGGAGTGGAGTGGCATGGACTCGCGTAGAGTGGCATGGACTCGCGTAGAGTGTCAGGAATTGCTGTAGAGTGTTGTGGAGGGACTAGAGTGGAGTGAAGTAGATTGGAAGTGCGTAGAGTGGAGTAGAGTGACATACAGTTGAGTGGTATAGAATGGAGTAGGGTGGAATAAAGTGTCCTATAGTTGAGTAGCATAGAGTGTCCTATAGTTAAGTGTCGTAAAGTGGCGTGGAGTAGAGTGTCACCAAGTAGAGTGAAGTGGCATAGAGTGGAGTAAAGTGGCATGGAGTGGGATAGAGGGAGTTGCATATAGTGTAGTAAAGTGTTGTGGTGTAAAGTGTAGAAGATTAGCATAGAGTGAAGTGGCATATCATGTCATAGATAGGAGTGGCATAGAGTGTCATGGTGTGGCGAAGAGTGTCATGGAGTGGTGTGTCAGAGTGCAGAAGCTTAGTGTGGCATGGAGTGTTGTGGAAGGAGTAGAGGTTTATAGAGTGGAGTAGAGTGGTGGGATGTAGAGTGTCATGGAACGGCATAGAGTGGAGGAGTGTAGAGTGGAGTATAGCGTTGTGGAGTGGCATAGAGTTTCATAGCGTGGAGTGGCAAAGAGTGGAGTAGAGTGTCATAAAGTAGAGCAGACTAGAGTGGCATGGAGTGGCGTAGAGGGAGTTGAGCGGAGAAGAGTGTTGGAGAGTAGAGTGGCATAGAGTGGATAGATTGTCAGAGGGGATTGGCATAAAGTGGAGTAGAGTAGAATAGAGTGGAATAGAGAGGAGTGGCTTAGAGTGTTGTGGAGTGGCGTAGAGTAGGGTGGTGTAGTGGAGTAGTGTGTCGTAGAGTGGAGAAAAATGGCATGGAGTTGCGTAGAGGGAGTTGCATAGAGTGGAGTAGAGTGCTGCAGAGTAGCATAGAGTAGAGTAGAAAGTTTTAGAGTGGAGTGGCATAGAATGGAGTGGCGGGCATAGAGTGTCCTAGGGTGGAGTACAGGGTCGTAGAACGGAGTAGTGAGGAGTGGAGTGCTGTAGACTGGAGTAAAGCAGAGTGAAGTAGCGTAGAGTGGAATAAAGTGCCATAGAGTGGAGTGGTGAGTGGAGTGTTGTATTGTAGAGTAGAGAGGGATGCCGTAGAGTGGCATTTAATGTAGTGACATAGAGTGGAGTAGACAGGAGTGCTGTGTCATCAAATAAAGTGGAGTGGCATGTTGCAGAGTAGCGTGTTATAGAGTATCTCAGAATGAAGGGGCATAGTGTGGAGTGGCATGTCGTAGAGAGGAGTGGTGTGTGTAGAGTGGAGTGACGTGGTGTAAAGTGGAGTGACATGGCGTGGCCTAGAGTAGAGTGGAGTGATGTGTCATAAAGTGTAGTGGTGGAGTGGTGTGTCATAGAGTGACAAAGTGTAGGGGCATAGAGTGAAGCAGAATGTTGTAGAGTGGAGTTGTGTATAATGAAGTGGAATAATGTAAAGTATTAACACCATCGGCGCGGGGGGCGGAGGGGGGCCGCGCGCGGCGCTGATGACGAGCTCAGTTCGTCATGCAGCACGGTGGCTGTGTGCTGATGACGAGCTGAGCTCATCATGGCCACGCCCGCTCAATGGAACGCCCAGCACAGCGTGGTAATTATCCCCACGTGGGTGTTCCGCGGAGCTCATCATCAGCACACGGCCACCGTGCTGAATGAGGAGCTGAGCTCGTCATCGGCACTTTTTTAAATGTATTTATCGATCCAAACACATCCATTAAAAAAATCCTTGTGGCATTGTGTAGGTGTGTGCATGGGTGGTGCACAAGCCTACAAAAATATGCAATTGCAGCATCATATTTCCCGTTTTTTTTCTTTGTATTTTTAGCCATGCTTTACGACATCGGGGATGCAGTACAGTCAGGCTATAAACCATTAGCAAAGCCAATAGGTCCCAAAGGCAAGACATATAAAGGCAAGACATATTGTATTTGCCAATGCGTGCTGTACAACTAACTTCATACCGATTGATATGAGTGTAGTTACTGTGCCTTCGGTGTTCTTTCTGTTCTGCACATTGCTGCCCCAGCGTGCCACACAATCCCCTTCTAGGAGCACTTCTTTCTACCCTATACGTTATTTCTAATAAGAGACCTATATTTCCATAGGGGTTAGACTCACAATCACCGACGACAAGCGTTGAGTCGTGACTGAAGGCTGAGTGCGTTACCCCCTTGTCTAACACGCGTGCACAGTGGGTGCTGACACAGACACTAGGGCAAAGAGCTCAAAAGGGCCACTATATACTGCGGCCATGGTAGTAAATGAGGAGGGAGTGGAGGTAGGGGGAGGGGAGTGCATTGTTTGGTGAATAATGGACCCAGTCGTACCACCGCCTAACAGTTGAGGAGAAACAAAGGGCGGCTCTGGCTAGGGAGCAGAAGTCTGGCAGCCCATGCTCAGGACGCGGCTGTGTGATGGTTTGGAGAGCTGCAGAGCGTCTCCGCTCCGTTCACATTCAGCTGTCGGGTCGTTAATCCTTCCTCTTGGGGGAGGGGCGCTCGTGGGGGGAGAGAGGAAGCAGTGCGAGGTCAGGATGTGTACCTCGTCTATGGAAGGACGACCCTTCAGTGGCACGTGGCTGGGGGGCCGTAAGAGGATGCATGTATCACAAAGCACCTGGGGGCAGATTTACAAGCCCCTTGCGCCACTTTTGCGTCACTTTTCCCATGTTAAAAGTGACGCAAAACTGGCGCAGGGGAGTTGTAAATCTGCCCCCTGGTGTTGGCCCAGGGGGCGGCGAAGTGCTGTATTGCGTGGTTCGTGAATAGGGCCATGACGCAGTGTTGTCTCAAGCTTTGGGGGATCCAGCACTAAACGCTTGGCCCGGCCTCCCAAACCTAGTAATTGTATTTCCCTCGGAAGGATGAAAAGCTGGGAGCACCTACTAGGATTTAAAGCTGAGAATTGCAGGTTGCATTCAGGCATATAGAACATACGCATCAACCAAAACTAACTGCACCCACAATATAATAATTCACTCAAAACAAACACAGTTAAAATGCAGTTATGGCTATCAATCAAAACCCCTGAAATTCTTTAAGAGATAATCTTACAACTTTACCTGCCTTTAGGAGGCACTGGCCCGTCTAAAATTCTACAGCTTTCCAAATAGGTACCTGTGCTGTAAAAAGCAACGGAGACTCGATATATCTGTACAGTGCTATGTTTTTCCTTTACAAAGGAGCGCGTGTTGTGAGAATTAGTATTTTCCTACTGGGCCCTGCAGGCAGGCCATATACCCTGCAGTCTGTCTGCACCGACAGGCTCTGCCAGTAACCGCAGCTGTAAACATAAGGCACGGCAGCTGGCAGGTTGTAAAGTGGGAGCGATCATTTACTCAGAGAACAAAGTGCACTTCCTGGTCAGGTGATGGCCTGGCAGTCTTTGAAGCTTCGGAAGAACGGTTACGGGATCAAAAGGTTTCGCAATTTGTTTATCTCTTGTCACTGCTTTATTCCAAACAGGTCCCCGTTTATATGCGACTGCGTACAATATAACCGAAAACTGTCGTGTTGTCTGTTAAAAATATGAAATGGAGGCAAACATTCACAATTGAACCATCAGTCATGAACATTAATTTTCTTACTCTTGGCCTGTACTCCTTATCCCAGGAGTTGAATGTTTAACGGGGAATTCGACAGAGGCTGAGATATCAGAGGTATTATGATCAAAGCTTTTCAAGTCTCGTTATTTGGAGGAATGGCAAATGAGCATTGAAAAACTGAGGTGCAGATTTACAAGAACTGACGTATCACTGCATATCATCAGAGATGCGTCAGTTAAGTTGTGTCACGTTAAAAAAACCTTGCGCCACCATGGATGAGTCGCATTTGCAATGCGGCGCACCGTGGTGCAAGGATTGACAGATGCGTGACGCCTCTGTCGGCGTAAAGGTAACGCCGTGCTGGAGTCGTGTCACAAGCGTGATGTAACTCCAGCACTGCTCAGGGGCAGCCTATACTTGCTGTGCTGCCTCACTCCTTACGACTCCTTCAAACAGGCGTAAGGTTTTGACGCAGCAGCATCGTAAAAGTGACTCCGTGAAATCTTGTAGATTTCACTGCATCACTGTTACGAGGCTTTCTTGCGTGGGAAAGCCCACCCTGCATACATTATACCTGACGCAGGTAGATGCGTCAAGTTGTAAATTTGTCGCAACGTGGCGCATTGTTTACAACGCCACTGCATCACAGAAGTGACGCAACGCTGGCGTAAATGTGTCGCAAGGGGCTTGTAAATCTGCCCCTGAGAACGTTGCCCAAAGGTAAGGCAACCGTTCCACAGTGAACACCTTTGCAGTATACTGTTGAGAGAAACCGGTGAGCGTTTTCAACATCAAAAATATTTGCATAAATACCAATGTGACTTTCGGGTTAGACACAACATGTGGTGAATGCCACATCCGCAGGGTTCGAAGGCCAAACCGAATGTGTCTGTTGCTCCATCTCTATAAGAGGAAAGGTGGCGCATGGGTCCTAGCTCCAGGTTGCACGGTTACTGCAGGCGTGGCTATAGGCAGATGGGGTGGTCCTGGCAACCTTTCTTTTCAATCAGTATCTTTGTGTCAATTCGTACAAGGTACGCGGAGACCCAAATAGTGAAGCCAACCATGCAGTGGTGGAGCTGAGCGTATGTTAACGTTTCTACTGGTCTAAATTTATTATGTGTCGTGGCAAACATGCTTAGCATTTGAAATTATACTTTGGAGAGGGATTTAAGAGCCAGGGAGAGGGAGGAGAAAGGAGGATAGATGTTAACGGATCATTGTTGGACTACAGGAAGCTGAGCACTGATGTGAAAGGGTTAGAGCACCTTGGCAGTCACTTGTCGTGCTGCGGTGCAGGGTAGCAGTCGTGGGTTAATCTATGGAATAAAGTTCCTGCTTTAACCAAATTGGACTACAGTGTGGTGTTTCCTTCAGGCACTCATATTACATTTTATTGATGACCGATTTTGGATTTCGACACCCTGTCAATTTGGTTTATTGAATGGTATGCATCCCGTAGGGTTGTGACTGCATTTACCGCATTTCCATCTGTTGTATCTTACATGTTGTGTCCCTGCGTGGACACCATATTTGTTAGTGCTCTCTTGTGTCCCTGCGAGGACACCGTACCACCTGTATTGTCACCAGCTGTCAACTGGTACTTGACAGTTGACAGTTGATGCCTCACGGGAGTAGCCGTTTTACTTGCGCTCCATTCTGCCGGAGCCTGTGTTGGTGAATTAATTAAAGAACCTATCTTACTACAACTCCAATTGTCGGACCGTTCTTTACACCATCTTATTTGAATTTCGGCAGCATTTGTACTTTTGAGTCGTGACTCCTTCGTCCTCATTTGGCTGGTTTCCATCTTTTGGGCCTACGGTGGTCTAGAGTTCAGCTCAGCCGTAGCTGTTGAAAGTTGAGCAATCAGCAATATTTGATTCTCACCTTGTGAGCTTAGTGTAGCTGTTGTGGAGACTCGTGGAGAAGGTTTTTAAACTCGTGGGGGCTTATTTACCAGCCTCTTGTGCCACTTTTGCATCACTTTTCCCATGTTAGAAATTACGCAAAAGTGGTGCAAGGGCCTTCTAAATAAGCCCAGTGGTTTCCATTGAAGCCGCTTGCTCCTTCTCATGATAACCTTCTCACGATATCTGACTTCCTGAAACATTTGATTTAGCAAAACATGCTCTACTTTCTCCGGAAAGCACAATACTGTTGTTTTACTTCCTGACGCATTGGTACAGCAAAACAAGCACTACTTCCTCCAGAAAGCACGTAGACTGCGACCTCTGCGGCCATTTTAAAAGATTTGGGCATTTATCATTGAAGTTATTCATACACACAACATTGTGTGTTCCGTCCAGCACGCAGTGTTTTCCTGCTTTTTTCAGTGACATGCTCACGTCGTTTGCCTGTCCATGCTCTGTGATGGGCACACATTAAACAGTATTCTTCGTCATAATCTGCAACTTCACCATCGTCATCTTGCTGGTTTCTGTGACAAGAACACCATTTCTGGAATTCATGGTGACTGTGAGATTTCAAGTTATTTAATGTTATCTACTGTTTTACCCGCATTTTCCTCATTATCATCATTTATGGTTTGATTGGCATACCACTTTAATTGAATATTATTTTGTTCTTGTTTTTATTTACTTTTATTTTTGGCCACGCCCACTCTTGCCAGGCCACGCCCACTACAACCTACATTAATGTGCATTCCCCAGACGCGCAGCGGGCGCGCCGTCAGCGCGCCGAAGGCGCGCCAAAGGTAAGCCCGTCTGCGCCCGTCCGCGCCAGACCGGGCCCAGGGGCCAGCCAAGCTGGCTATTCTATCTCATACTCGGCTGACTCCCTGAGGGATCTACAACTCCCTAACCTTGCGCCCTCCCCCTCCACTATTAGACGCATCTCCATGACTGGTATCACTTCGTCCGATCGGCGCCCCACTAGTAGGAGCGCGCCCCCCACCCAAACTACCGAGAGCAACACTACCATCAGGGTCCTCTATTTGAACACCCGCTCCCTGGTAAAACACCACGCCGACATCTTCATTCTCCTATCCAACGAGAAACCGGACGTTCTCCTGCTCACCGAAACATGGCTGACTGCAGACTCTCTCCCTGACATCCTGGCGGCCCTCCCCCCAGACTATTACATTCTCCGTGCCGATCGACCAGGCAATCGCTCTGGGGGTGGAGTAGCGGCCATAATATCTAAATGCCTCACCTTCTTCTCCACTCCGTCCATCTCCCTCTTGGGAGTAGATAATCTTATCTTCAGCCTAAAGACGGACAGTGGGGCCTTAACACTCCTTCTCCTCTATCGTCCCCCCCAACAGATGCCTTCCTTCGCGGCCACCCTGACCGATCAGCTGATTAACCTTCTCACCTCTAACCCCAGATTCGCCCTCTTCGGTGACCTTAATTATTGGTTTAACGACCTCAACACTGGGCCCCACGCCTTGGAGGTCTTCGAGGCTCTCACCAGCCTCAACTTGACTCAACAAATCACCTCGCCTACTCACATTAAGGGCCACATTCTGGACCAGATATGGACCAAAAAACCAAACTCTCTCCCCCCCAACCGTCTCACCCTGTACCTGGTCAGACCACCACTTAATAGATACCACCCTCACGGTCAGTGGCAGAACTTCTACCCCACTGATGGCTGGCGGCCTCTCTCGCAAATGGAGTTCATATGACTCCGAAGGATTTCTTGCGACTCTCTCAGATACCTGGCCTGCGCTCGATTCGCGAACCAACATCGATAAACTAGAAAGTGACATAGGCACCTGGCTGCAGGCAGCCAGTGACCAATTTGCCCCTTTAATCAAATTCCCCCCAACCAGACACCACAACTCCCACAGATGGTTCTCGGACAACCTCAAAAAACTTAAACTGAAGGTACGTCAGCTGGAAAGGACATGGAGACGTAACTACTCTGAATCAGACAGATGCAATACACCTCGGATCGCAGAGACTACAAAATCGCAATCGCCTCAGCTAAATCAGCCCACTTCTCCAACCGAATTTCAACCTCGGACAACAAATCTAAAGAAATTTTTAAAATTATGAATGAACTCACATCTGATGACAGAACCCTCCCAGGCCAAACCCCCACCCAAGAAACTTGTGACGCTCTCAATCTTTTTTTCACTGAAAAAATTAATAAAATCAAAGCATCGATCCCCACCGTCCCTCAGACCACTCCTTCTTTCACTCCCCTCAACAATTCATCCGTTTTCACCGAATTCCCCCCCATCAACCCTGCCTCCCTAGCACAGCTTGCGTCCCGGATTAAATCAGGCTCCCCGAATGATGGCTGTCCACCCTCAGTTCTACGAAGCGTCTGTCATTCCCTACCGGAATACATTTTACCTTTACTGAACGGCTCGCTCAGCACAGGTACTGTCCCCAGCTCCTTCAAAGAGGCTATCTTAGTCCCGCTATTGAAGAAACCTGGCGCGGACCCAGCTGAATTATCCAACTACCGCCCCATATCGCTTCTGCCCTATCTTTCCAAACTACTCGAAGCGCATGCCACTAGATGCCTCTCCAACTTTATTGAGACCTCTTGCTACCTGGAGCCTAATCAGGCCGGCTTCAGGCCTTCCTTTTCCACTGAAGCTGTCATCCTAGCCGTTCTGGACACGCTGAGGAGAAACGCCAACTCGGGGACCCCCCAGGCCCTCGTCCTCCTGGACCTCTCGGCCGCGTTCGACACGGTTGACCATAACATCTTGCTTCACCGTGTCAAACAGGCTGGTATCCAGGACCCCGCCCTAAGCTGGATCCGGTCTTTCTTGTCTGGTAGAACTCAAGCCGTCCGGCTGGGCCCCTACACAGCACCAAAGACCCCCATGTCATGCGGAGTTCCCCAGGGCTCCTCCCTGTCACCTTTACTGTTTAACCTTTACCTCCGGCCCCTACTCCACTCACTCCGTAACTGGGACGTCACAGTTTATAACTATGCTGATGACTTGCAGATCATTTTTCCACTCAACTCCCCCAATGCGGTAGATAATTTCCACTCCGTTATGCTTCACATCCAAGATTGGATGAACTCCAATCAACTGAAGCTGAACCCCTGGAAAACGGAGCTCCTTCTCCCGGGCTCCAGCCCCTCTTTTTGGGGTACCCAGTTCTGGCCCACTGAACTGGGCCTTCCACCAACCCCCTCGAACTCTGTAAAGAGTCTCGGCGTGACCATCGACGCCGAACTCTCCCTCCGACCCCATGTCGGCTCCGTGATCTCATCCTGCTCCTTCCAACTCAGAAAGATTCGAAAGGTTAGCCATTTGCTTCCCCCACCGGCTCTGATCCAAGTAATCATCTCTCTTGTGCTCTCCCGCTTGGACTTTTCCAACTCCATCTATCATGGACTTCCTAAAACACTTCTCTCCCGCCTTCAGGTAGTCCAGAACCAGGCAGCCCGCATCATCTTCAAATCTCCAAAATGGCAATCGGCCAAACCCCTGATTCACAAATTGCACTGGCTGCCTATAGAACAGAGGGTGGCCTTCAAGCTGGGCTGCCTCACGTTCAAAGCTCTCCACTGCACCAGCCCCGCTTTCCTGACCTCACTCATCACTCCTTACCGCCCAAATCGCAATCTACGCTCTGCTCATCTTCACTCGCTTGTCGTACCCAAAACCAGAACCAACAAATTCGGTGGACGAAGGTTTGCCCGCTTGGCCTCGAAGTTTTGGAACTCTCTCCCCCTGACCATCAAATCCAGCAGCTCCCTCCTCCTTTTTAGGAAGCTGCTCAAAACCTTCCTCTTCCCCCCACCCTGCTAACCTTGCCAAACCCCCAGCTTGTGTTTCACCTCTGTCCTATAGCGCCAGGAAACCCACGGTGTCAGTGCGCTTTACAAATCTCATTTAATAATAATAATTTATTTGTAAGTGTGTGATACTATGGTCAGTATACCCAGTAATATTGGGCACCCACCACCGTTCCTGCAGAAACCAGGCAAACCCATTTATGCCTTGGAATTAGTGGCTTAGGTTCTTCGAAAATCATATAGTTGCCATGCACGCTTCGAAATTCAATGCTACACGTTGTGCTGCATTGTGTGACATTTTTATAATTTCAGTGTAATTATGAGTGACATTTCAACCACTATGAGTGACACTTTTATCGCCGAGCAAAATCAAGCAGTAATGACTAGGGAAATTTATAAACATAAGAAATGACACCCATTTGAGCAACAAGAAACACGTTTTTTGGAGGAATATGCAGTGCATCATTGGTACAGTCAAGTGCTTTCAACAGTCCGAAATCACTGTTGTAGCGTTACATTTATAATAAATACTTCGGTCTCTAGTAAAGTCACAACAATACACTGGTGCACCTAGGTGGGGGAAAAAATAATAATGTAGGTGCCGATGTCCTTGAGAACAGTGTCTATGTCTGTTACACTCAGTGGCTCAGCCAGTGGCGAAGTTATTCTGCCCGCAGTCACAACGCTGGTGAGGAAGGAGCTCTGATTGAAAAACTGGTCACGGAGGCACAGCTCTGCCAATGTGAAAAACGCCTGCCCTAAACACCGCCAGCTCAGCTTCTCTCAGGGCAGAGTTCTAAAATTGCCAGGCGTGTCGACAGCAACACTTAGTGAGGGCCTGGGCTGGGGCACAGGGTGCTGGAGGAAATAGGAATCGGAAGTAGCCAGTACTACACTAACCGCTCAAAACTGTAACAACAATCTATACACGGCAACTGTGGAGAAATGTTTACAAAGATGTAATTTTTGAAAATTACAGTTTAGTTAATAGCTTACCTGCTCTCTCAGGCACTTAATTATTCATGATCGTCACTGGGCAGCTGAGCCCGGCCACGGCCCGGTAGCAGGCTTGGTCACATTTGCATGATTATTACTGCCACCGATGTGCCATCAGTCATGCTGCAACCAGTGAGCACAGCAGCTTGCTGCGCCCACTCTCACTGTGACTGCACCCCCCCCCCCCCCCCCCGGCGCTGCCTCGGTGATCCTGACTCGTGAGCCAGCCCCTCTGGCCCTGTCTTTGGCTGACTGGTGCAGGGGGGATCGCCACACCTTGCCTAACGACTCCCGCCACAGCAAACACCGGCCAGGGCAGATGGTGTGGCTGCAACTCCAATGGCTGCCCCGGTCTGTGCGGGGGTGTTAGCTCAGCCGCTGGTCGGGCCTGATGCCTGTTTCATAAATAACCATTGCACAACTTGGTCATGCTGCGAGGCAGCGCGGCCATTGCATGCAGCCTGCCACAAGTTTAATTGACCTGTAGCCGCCCGCACTTCTTAGTTTGCGCCGCGGCGATCATCACCACGATGTTGATGGCGGCCTTAAAACTCTCAACCCAAGTGAGTGACTACTCAAGTCACATGATGCTGGCCGCCTCCCGCCGGTCCAACGCGGGTTTTATTGGGAGACAGCTCAGCTGCGAGCCACTACCAGGACTCGCCGACTATTGAATCCCCCGCCGTTTCTCTGACCTTACCTCACTTCCTCTTGGCTCCTCCAGGAGTTGACGAGGCACGAGGTCCCAATCTCGGGGCCCCCCAGGGTGCCACACAGCTGCCATTAGCAACTACTGCTGATGCCAGGTCCTGGCCGTCCCCGGGTCTGATGAGAGTGCTAGTCAGTGGCGTCTGAAAGCCGCGCCACGGCAGGAAATGAAATACAGCGAGGCAGATTGTAACATTGTAGCGCTCTGACTTCAGAGCTGAGAAGTCAGTTCTTTAACTATTTACTTACTGAGGCAGAACGCTGCTGGCAACGCACGTCTGTGGGACGGGGCACAGGATATGCTACAGGCGCCCAGTTTCAGACTGGCATGATTAAAAATGCGTGACAATGCATTTCAGTGCGGTGATGCGGATCACCACACTGAAATGCGTTAATGTCACACACGATGCGTGATACTTGGCTGGCATGATCCAGTGGTGATGTACAACCCACTTCACAGGTTGCCACAGTGTGTGAGATGAATGAGGTTTAGGTCAACACTGTGTCTAACCAGAATAATGTTAAGAAGAGCATTGAGGGAAAGTTTTCAGGGGCGTGTTACAGGTGTGGATCTAAATATCATATAGGGAACAGTGCTTCTTGCCCAGTACAAGGCAAGAGGTACAATAATTGTAAAAACAATTGGGGATTTTTATACTGTTTGTAAATCTGTCAAGCCCAAAACCAAAGTGAGCTAAATATGTAGGGAAGAAGACAAGGTGTATGAGGATTTGAACAATGTGTTGTTGACTGTGGAGGTCAATACTTAGTGTGATCGACATAAACGATGCACAGATTTCATTTGCGAAGAGGAGATTGGTACTGTCAATTTGGGCGTGATTGCTGATTCTGGCTCTCCAAAAACCATTACTGTAGTCACCTTCGAAAAGTTATGGTTAAAAAAAGGTCTTGTTACCTCCTAATGTTAATCCACATTGCTATTGGAGATTATGATATACTTATGAGGTGTTGTTTTACAGTGTGATCTGTTTCAAAAGAAAGGAAATATTTTCAAAAATGTAAGTGGCTGAAAATGGGCATGATATTTTTCAAACTGGAATGGCATGGGGAGCAAGCAAAAAAACAATGGTTTTAGACCCAGATCTCTGTACTGGGGTGAGTGTATAACATACTTCTGCATTCTGTCCATCAATTGTTCTTTTTGCATTTCTCACCCCGCGTAAGACGGGTATGCTCAGACTTGAGTCCCATGCACTCCATGCCACTAGAATAAAGCTATCCAGGCTGATGAGGGCTGAAACTCCGAGACCAGTCCTAGGATGCTTGTTTCCAGTCCAGGGCGGAGCTGGCCTGGCAGTTTGGGCTTGACTGTTTCCATTGGGCGCAGGGTCAAGACTGATTTGCATGTGGCTGAGTTCAAACTGGAATGGCAAGGGGAGCAAAAAAAACAATGGTTTTAGACCCAGATCTCTGTACTAGGGTGAATGTATGACATTGTTCTGCATTCTGTCCATCAATTGTTCTTTTTCCATTTGTCACCCTGAGTGGGACTGTATGCCCAGACGTGGGTCCCTTGCTCTCCATGCCACTGGAGTCTAGCTATCTTGGCTGATGAGGGGTAAAAAGCCAGAAACCGGTCCTAGGATGCCTGTTTCCAGTCCAGGGAGGAGCTGCTCTGGCAGTTTGCTACGTAATAAACAGGGGTTCTGCCCAAAATACCCTCCCATACCTGGGCAAGGAGCATCGCAAGGATGAAAAAGTAGAATAAGTGGTACTGAGGAATCAATAAAACATGGGCTACTTCAAAACAAGATACATTTTATTATCCTGTGTTCTACAGTTATTTCTGTCGTCATTAAATGATATAATTTAAGAAGGACAATTATATGAATCACAAGACAAGGTGGCCAAAATATATACAATAGACAAAAGACAAGGACCTATAAATGCAATATATACATTATATATACAACAGTGTACCCTAAACAAAAAGAAAAAAGAAAAAAGAACACAATCAATTTTCTGTCAATACCCACTCCTCAGTTTGAGTGGAATATCACAACCAAGGTAGTCCTTGTAGCGCGTAAGTTATTATTCCTTATAATCACAAGCAGAGTAATGATTATTCAGGGCGCCTAATATTATTCACAAAATATACAATGTGGTAGGACTCCTTAAGCAGGTGTCGACGCAGTCGCGTTTCCGCCAGTAGTATCTTATGGCTTCATCAGGACAGGGGTACTTTAAAGACTAAAGTGGTCCCCCCCCAAGGGACACAGCCCTGGGGATACAGCCAACCTCCTCGTCAAGGGCATACAAGTCGGGCTCTCCTTAATACTATAGGTTATGGATTCTGGGTCTCAAAAATGTATATTCCAAATGTACGTATTCAAACACACACCGGGGAGTATCAAACACCGTCAGCTGAATCACGGAAAAAACCTCTAAGACTTCAGCTCCCCAGATCACCAGTCAACAGGAGTCGCACTCAACGGTCGCCCAGCCGGTCCACCGTCCGTGAGTAAGCAGTCTGGCAGTTTGGGCTGGACTGTTGACATTGTTCTGCATTCTGTCCATCAATTGTTAAGTATACCCAGACGTCGGTCCCTTGCCCTCCATGCCATGGGGGTCAAGATAACATGGCTGATGAGGGGTGAAACCCTGAAACCGGTCCTAGGATGCTTGTTTCCAGTCCAGGGCAGACCTGGCATGGCAGTTCAGGCTGGACTGTTCCCATTGGGTGCAAGGTCAAGACTGATTTGCATGTGGCTGGGTTCAAACTGGAATGGCATGGGGAGCAAAAAAAATGATGGTTTTAGGCCCAGATCTCTGTACTGGGGTTAATGTATGGCATTGTTCTGCATTCTATCCATCAATTGGTCTTTTTGCATGATATTTTAGGGTGGCAGGATCAAGCGAACATGGGAATTATTCTAAAAACCTGGCCACAAGGAACTTCTAGTTTTAGGAGAATTACTGATGCGATCTGTAGAACACAAGGCAGGTGCAAGTGCTCCAAATGTTTTACTGGACAAGTATTCACATGTACTTACAGAAAAGGTAGGTCTTCTCAGAGATTTTGAACACACCATTAAGTTAAAAAGCAATGCTTCACCCCTTGTTCAAAAGGTTAGACCTGTTCCAGTGTCTGTACGGAAAGACTTAAAAATATTGGTTGATAACATGTGTACTCAAGGCATTATTACTCCAGTGGAGTCTTCTGAGTGGGTGTTGGCTGTGGCTATAGCCCGGAAGAAGAGTGGGGCTGTCCGCTTATGTACAGATTTAATAATTTTGAATCATATTATTCTGGTGGATTATCTTCCTCTCCCCAGGATTCATGATATGCTTGCTAACATGGGTCTCACTAAATTATTTTCCACCATAGATCTGTTTATCACCAGAACCCTTTGACAAAAGAATCTCAACCCCTCACTATGTTTATTACCCCTTTCGGGGCATATGTGAACATGCAAATGCAATTTGGACTTGTATCAGCTACAAGTGATTTCCAGAGATTAATGGACACAAATGTTGATAGGCAAGTAGGTATTCAAGCGTTTCAGGATGTTATCCTGATTCACACGGATAATTTTGATCACCATATTGAACTGTTGGAGGTTGTGATGCAAAAGTTGGAAAAGCACATTATCACTGTCAACAGAGATAAGGGCAGGTTTATGGAAATTCAAGTTGACTATCTTGGTCATAATCTATCGCATGAGGTAATTGAACCAAAAGCAATTCTCTTGAAAGCAATTAATGATGCCCTGGTTCCTGATTATAAAGATACTCTCGGAAATGGACCGTATGGATGAGGGAGCCAACTCTCCTATTATAAATGACTACCAGTGGGTACCACCCAATACCAAAACCTACACCAACAGCTAAACTTGGCTACCCCGATATCTCAAGGGGGTACATTAACAAATAGAAACAAGTGTAGCATCACTGGTAGCCCCAACAGCTGCACAGCCTAATGGTTCTAACCCAGCGTTTCACAGCCCAAATCACCAGTCAACCCTGAGAACATCTCCTGCATTACCCACAAACCCTTCCGGTTTCCGAATAGCCCACAGTATTAACAATCACACAGAAAACAGTGGAGATTTTTTTAATCAATCAAATTCATCACCCAGCATTTTAATTCCAGAATCGATTGAAGGCTCTCCTACAGAATCAAGAAACAACATGGCCACACACAGAACTCCTTTAACCCCTTCAGTGCTAATGACAAGGGTAACTCGTCATGGAGTTTCCATTGATTTCAATGGAAATTACATGAAGAAGAGCAAATAGGCTTAGCATCCAAGTGGTTAAGGCTTCAATCGCAGCCTTTTGACTCTTCTTCCGTGACTGCTGAGTTCACAAGTCAACAACTCTCACCCAAATGGTGCCCTAATCTTTCAAATTCCAGCTGTCTCCCACATGTAAATGAGCCTCGGGCCTTTGGTTCTCCTAAAACTAGAGCAGAAATTGGTCTGCAGCCTCAAAAAATCGAGAATCATCTTGCGCTGATCAATGACGCCTTGATTTATATGGCAAATTCAGCCATAATGCATGCAGATAAGTTAGATACTCAAATAAATATATTGCAAACAGTTGCTGGCCTGATCTCTGGACTAGACTCAAAACTGGAACACTTAAATTCACTGATCCACAGAGCTCAGGCAAATACGGCTTTAATGGTCAAACAAGAAGACTGTGGATGCAGTCCACTACTGCAGAATCTGGAAAAGCTGCCAGAGATAATGAGCACTCTAGTTAAGGACCTCAAGGTCAATAGACGACTGTGCATCTTATACTCCCAGCCTCAACAAAACTCAAAGCTGACCACAAACGCGAAGGATTTACAAACAAACGATAAGAAAGATTCACATGAAACAACAAGGGCTATGGGAGACCAAATAAACAGTGCAGAAGAACCCGAAACAGAAATCTGCTCCAACTTAGACAAAGGTTCAGGAAGATCAACAAGTCAAAGCCCACAACTTTAGAAAGTCAACACGTATCTAGAAAAAATAAGAAAAAAAAAAAAAGTTAAAAAAAATCAAAAAAAGTCAAAACCCATAATGATGGGTCTTGCTTGCATTGGCTCCAGCTGGAAAACAAGGCGAATGAGGATCAAAATAAAGATCACCGTGAGGTTATTACCTCTTCTCAAATAACGACTCCAAAAACTTCAGGTATACAAACGGACGACACAACCATTAGCAAAATCATCGCTCCAGGCACCTTAGGATATTCTGTGGTGCATCCGGCTAAGACCCTGGATATGACTATCCAAGAACCGAGGTGGCACTTTAATAATACACATGTTGAAGAAGCAAACCATGAACAAAAGAAAAATCTGGAACCTAATTTAAAGTGGTCTTTAGTGACCAAAGTGGATAATGTAAGTATGAATATCATCAATTAAGGAAATCCTAATCCATGCAAAACAAATAAATGTGATCCCACGCCAACAACACACCACAAGGAGCCTCAACTAGTAACCACAACTATTAATCATAGGGAGATGAAGTCCATTCAAACATGCACCGACAATTTACTTTCGTCCACCGCCCACTATCACAAGCTCAGGAGCAATGCTCAGCGGATAGTAGTAAGCTCAACCTGCCCGGGAAGACTTGGATACCCGGGAGAAATCAACTCCGTACTCCATCGAGGCCCCTGATGCACAGGAGGCAACTCTCCATCAAAGTCTGTAACTCACCGACCAAACAAAAGATCAAGAAAAACTAAAAGTACTGCTGTATCCCGAATATATCTCGCAGGGGAAATGGGACATTCTCAATAGAGGCAATCTCCTGAAGCTGTGTGTAAACATTCCGGGCTTAGAAAAAATAAAAACAAGTGATATTGACAGTGTGTCTTTCCTCGCCCCTGGACCAAGCGAGACAAATGAGACAACAGAGATAATCTTCGCCAATCTGGCTATGGCCGAAGTCCTGATAGGAAATAACAAGCAACAACTGGAAAACTGGGGTATAAAAATCAAGACCCCCGTCTGCTATAAAATATCCAGCGATCCTGAAAAGTAGAGACCCGAAGGAACAGGTGGGACCTCAAGATCTGAACGATCAGAAAAGGACGTTCAAAAAGGATACAACTTGGCCAGCAACAGGGTCCATTCTCCATGGCACCAAAGGTGGACCAAAAATAAATCTGACTACCAACAGTTCAATCCAAATAACAACATGAGCAGAAGGGGGCAACCGCTCCTGCTCAACCATGGGTGAAATCAGTAAAGACTGGTCCTAGCTCCCACAGGCCCTATACCTTAGCCCCGAACACCAGGCCCCTGCAAGTAAGGAGTCTGCTCTGTGAAAGGTTTGGCACCTCCTAAGAACCAGCTCTCTCCAGCATATATGCCCTTTGGACAACATGACTTGGAATGTTGCAGGGATCACCAAGGTTCTGCAAAGCCCACTGGCAACTACATTCCTCGAAGGGGCTGATTTAATTTGTACCCAAGTAACTTGGGCAACTACATCTACACCAATAGGAGGCTATGCAGAATATTCCAAACCTGCCACCAAAGGAAACATATTTGGGAGACCCTCAGGGGGGATCTCCGTATACATTAAGCATTCACTGAAAGTACACTTCACAAAGAAAAAGAATTCCTTGGACATGTTTCTGGCTGGTGCCCTGAAAAGCCTTAATACGGTTGACGGCCCACTATCAATACTTCTGATTAACATCTACTAAAACCCCCATGGGCCCTAAGGACAAGCTTACTTGGTTGATAACTGCTTTGCGAACACTGGGATTTTCAACGCCCTTATGCGGGCATACAATTTGGCAACAACGCACTCTCTAGCTATAAAGTTTAAGCCTGGGGCATTCTTTTCACCCACTTACAACAACCAGACCACAATAGACTATATCTTATTAAGTGAGAGATTACAAAAACGTATGTCAAACTATACTGTGCACCCACGAGAGAAAGCGACCATGCCACCTTAATTGTTCAGTTAACCATCACAGCGGATATTTTCCATTTTCTTTGCTATATTGGGGCATCCAAAGGGGAAAAAGAGCACAAACATCTCAGAAGAATTAAATGGGAGCTGATGTCAATCAATAAATTTGACTCTTGGAAACTAACGTGGACAGGCTGGCAAACCAGCCTAAATAATGGGGTTATTATAGATGAATGGGATAATCTCGCCTACAAACTAGCCTCATTGCTTTGGGGGAGCTCCACATATAGAACTCCCATAAATTCATCACATACCCTGGGACACTTCCCAGCAATCAAGGAAAGCGCAAAGCAATTAAATGCCAAACGCAGAGTCTAGCGAAATCCGGGTCAGAGTCGGCCAAAATGCAACTCAAATTAGCTGCAAAAAGCCATTCACAACAGGTTTGGGAAGCAAAACGTGAACTCACAGAGGCAAAATGGCTGAAGATCTTTGAGCTACTGGCACCGTGTAAGTTCCAAGAATTTTGGCAATACTTAAACAACATAATCCACGGGCCACTAACAGAGAGAGTCCACTTAACGCGGGCACTTGGGTAGCCCATGTGAAAACCCTGTACTCGGACGATCCGAACACAACTCCTCCAAATAGTCCCACAACACTAGGTGAGGGAACTGGCAACACCACAGCTGAGACTACTGTACCGTTAGATGATTCAACCCTCCCAGGTAAAGGAGTAGTTTGCACAACTCTAAAAAAGATTCGACACAATGGGGTGCCTGGCCCCAATGGTGTGCCTGGCTCCCTCTTTAGGGAAGATACAGACTTTTGGATGGAAAATTTGGCTCAGTTATATGACGCATGCAGGCTCTTGGGGGCTGTTCCAAATTCCTGGAGGGGATCACTGCTGCATCTAATATACAAACAAGCATTAGCATAGCCAATAGACCTCGCTTTTGGGACCTTAAAAGTATTTAGTTATGCAGCACAATATCCTTGGTGCAACAACATCAACTTTTGCATGGCTAAACACTTATAAGGTCCGAAAAGTGAGACCTATTGGCTATGCCAATGCTTGTCGACTAACTTTTGAGCCCTCGGGCTGTATGAAGAATATTTCTTTTTAGTCAGCACAGGATTAATGGACATTTTTGCACCACTTATGGTCATTCTTAGTTGCTATACTATCTTTGTTTCTTGCCTTTGCAGTTATCTAAGATGCTGGAAATTCAGTTGTCCTTTAGAGGACTCATTGATTTGTCTGTCCAAAGAGAGCAGAAACATCAGCATTATACAACTGCCACACTACTGGACTCAATTATAAAATGTTGTCTCTTGCCCTGCTAACTTTTGTGCCACTGGTATATATTTGTTTCTTTGCCAACTAAAACATTTTTTAAAGTGCCTCAAACTGTTCGGTGTAGTTTCTAAATTACTGATGCGTCTCTGGAGCAGACGGGATTTCATCACAAGCATATAGGGGAGCCCACTAGTAATGCATGCAGAGGGGTATGAAGCACAGTGGGGAGAGCACTAGTAATGCGCACAGCGGGGCGTCCAGCACTCTCTTGTGGAAAACACACAGAGGAGTGCACTAGTAATGCGCGCGTGAGTGCTCTCTTGCGAGAAGCGCATCTCTGAGGGACAAGATCATGAATGACAGCTGGGGTCGGGGTGGAGGGGCCGAAGCACAGCTGGGGATGGGCGGAGGTACTCCCTACTCCGATGAGCACATCTGAAGCAGACGGGACTTCATCACAAGCATATAGGGGAGCCCACTAGTAATGCAGGCAGAGGGGCGTGAAGCACAGCGGGAAGAGCACTAGTAATGCACACAGAGGGGCGTTCATCACTCTCTTGTGGGAAGCACACAGAGGAGTGCATTAGTAATGCGCGCGTGAGTGCTCTCTTGCGAGAAGCGCATCTCTGAGGGGCAAGATCGCGAATGACAGCTGGGGTCGAGGTGGAGGGGCTGAAGCACAGCTGGGGATGGGTGGAGGTACTCCCTACTCCGATGAGCAGTATATCAGAGGGTGGAGGAGGGCGAGAATCACACTGGGATTGATGGAGGCATAGCGGGGTGAGAGGTGGTGTTGCTGCAGCAAGGAGTTTCGAAGTGAGGCTCTCTGCTCACTACACAAATAACTTAATGTGCTGCGATGCCATAACTATGATAGTAAGCGTTAAACAAGTGACAATAACTAACTCTAGAAAGCAGAAAGGGGTGTGTGTATGGGGGGGCTCCAGTGCAAAACGCAGCAGTAGAGCCCTGGGTGCGAGGAAAGGTAAGAGGCTGAACTAGAAGCAGCAAAGGCGAGTGTGTGGCTCAGGCGAGACCTAATAAGGGGATACACAAGTGACTTTACAGAAATGGTAGTAGGTGATACCATCACCTGTAACACACTATAAAAAGGCCAATAAAGAAGTGAGCAAGAAGTGAGACAGGTACATATAGATTCTGCCCACATATCCAAGAGTGATCCTAGAAGAATCCATAAAGTAAATAAGAAAACTAACGTGCTGGAAAAATCGGAAAGATAAAAAAAGAAGAAATGATGTGCTCATAAAAGAAAGTTATTATCTAACATTCAAGAACTTACAAGGTACGGCTCACAACATCGAGCCAGACGTCTGAGTGAAAAACAGGTTCGGCAGGGGTAACTGCTGGTGTAGAACAGAAGAAAAGACCAAATGATCAATAAATAAGCCCCTCGCTACTATCTAGGTTAAGAATGATCTCGGGTCCCGACAACGTATGTTGGGGCCTGTAAGAAAGCAGTAAATAGCTACCTCAAATGTTTAGAGTCTTTCTACCCGGCAACAGGATAAAATAATTCAACTTTTAAACCGGAAGTTTCACGGTTCAGAAGAGCCCGGCGTGAGAAAAGGGCAGCAATCAAACGTTAATGTAGCGATTAGTGCCTTTGAAAACAAAGGGAAACAGTAAATAAGGTATCTCAAAGGTTCGGTGACCATAAATCAGGCTGGCCTGAAGAGTCAGGTCAAAGAGTTCACATGACACCAATAAACAGTCTGAATCAATGGGAGAGAACAATTAACGTGTCGGAGGCTCTCAGCGAAAATCTGCTGTAGACAGGCAAGAAGCTAAACCCAAGTTAACCCTGAGAAGTCTAGATGAATACCCCGGGGAGCCAAGGAGCTTACCTAATGCGGTGCGATATGGTTCCGTGACCTCCAGAACGTGTCTGGGGCGGGACCCCCTTCCTTATTCTCTTTTCGAGTGAGGCTGGACCTCGAGATATGTGGAGAGGGTCTTCGGACAGGAAAGGACTGGAGCCTTGGACGGGTACAGCGTTCCTGTATTCGGCATCTCAAATGGCGCAGTCAATGGGCGAGTCGTGTAGGAAAGGTCACGCGAGGTTGGTCCGGAGCGCGGACTTAAAATACAACCCCAGATCAGATGGACCACTCAAGAGTAGCAGACTAGAGCGTGATCCCGCAGAAGAGAAATAAACCGGCGACCATAAGTAGAATATATTGTGACCCCAAAATAGAATTAAACTGTACAGCACGAACTACGCCGAGCTGGTAAGTGAGAGCAAATGAAAGTGAGAATATAGTCAGAGGGATTTTGATAAGGCGAGAGTAAAAAGCCATAGAATTAAAAGAAAAACTACTCTAAACAGATTCTAGTGCTACCACAAGATAAGGAAGGCAGTACAAAATCCACTTCTAACTGTGAATCAGTACTATGTCACAAGGCCATTGACTAAAAAGGGACCAACGCCAATTGGAGCCAATAGAAATCCGGCAGTACATCAAGATAAGTGCAAATGTACGAAGCCCCAGAGGGAACAGTGGCATGGGAACAGGGGCGTCTATAGAGGGTCGAGATAAACAAGCCTGGGAGTTGTGTGTGCGTGCTAAAAGACATTTTTTAAAAAGCACGCGTGCGGTGCGCCCGCGCACAACGGCAAAAGTGAAAGCAGGCTGGCGAGTGGTGTGCGATGTGCGCGCACCATGACTGAGAGGAAAGCCAGATGGCGCCTCTGCTCGTCATTGTGCGCATAACCGCACGCTCTATTCCACCCCAAAAGCTGTGGTCGGACTTTTGAAAGCCCACTTACTAAATGTCTCGCAGAGCAGTGCATGCGCTGGCTCAGGCGAGACCTAAAAAGGGCCTAACACTGACCCCAGGAACTACCTCATGATCGGCCTGTTGGACATTGAGGGCAAGGCTTATGCAAGTACTCTTTTGGTGGAACTAGTGGACCTGGTTTGCACTGAAGGTCTCTTGGAAGTCTCCCATGTGAACCACAGGAGATACACGACAATATTCCTGGGCACAGAAAAAATGGGGACAGGCCTCCCCATGCCCGCCTTAACAGGTAACCAGCTGGGAGACGCCAAAACCGTGTGACCGACCCCCACAGTAGCCAGCAGGATCACAGAGCTGCCACAGAGCAACAAGAGCACACAAAAACCGCACCTGTGCCTCAGGCCCCACAAAGTGGCCGCCAACGCACCTGCAACGACAGAGCCCCCAACAGCCCACAGTGCGGCTGCCACACGGGCAGACACACACCCTGGCCGTAGAAAGGCACAGGAAACCTCTGGCCAGTGGAAAACAGCCTGGACAACAGGCCACGCCCATTCCGGTCGAAGTAAGGCACCGCCAACCTCGGGTCGAAGCTGAAATATGCAGGCAAGTAACATAGGGGAGAAGGCGCCAATATCACCGACAACAACTCCCAGCAGAGAGGAGGAGACAAGAGAAGCCCCCAGCCAGCAACTTGCAAATGCCTACAAACCGGATGGAGGCCAGCAGCGCAGACCTGCGGCCCTGCAAGAAACGGCACCATGAAGGAGTCCAGAGCCACCGCCCCTAGGCAGACCCACTCCTCCCCTCACCTGAAAGACAGGACCATCAGCACCATGAACGCCGGAGCACGCGTACAGTGCACACCCTGAAGCAGAACACACACCGCAGCCAGAATCAACATGCCGCACCGCGTGGCGAAAAAGGCGGCATACAACACCAACCTCAAAGACGATCTTCAAAAGAACAAACCCACACTAAAGCTAGCGGGCCGCACCCCACTGTGTCTATACACACAAAAGAACAGGTGTGTGGAGGGGACGGTGCCTTTTTATAATGGATGAGGGGATGTCTACGAGGCACAGGGGCCTCATTGCGTAATGGAGATCATCGAGAGGGACGTTGAGGTAATTGAGTTTCTCTGGAGAATTACAGGTGAAAGTAGTGTAAGAGGTGCAGAGGTAGACAAAGGTGTTACACTTCCTGTTGATTGGCTATGACAAGTGTGATGTATGATTGAGGACATTGTACACAGTATTTTATGTACTTTTCGGCAACAATTAGCCATAAATATCAGGAGAGGACAGTAAAAGCACGAGTTGTGTAGTTGATTAAGGGAAAATGAGAAACGCAGTGTTGCTGCATAAAACATATTGGCCGAATACTAGGTGCTGAACATGGCTTTTCCCAAGCCAAACTGGAGTTGCTTGCCCTTGTCCTCATCCCCCCTTAGCCGAGGTTGTCAGAACAAAGACATGCAGAGGAAACCAGAGAAGAACGGGTGAACAAGTGACCTGCTGCTGATGGCGGCGAACAGTTCGCTTGCTTCGGGTCCTCGTGGGCACTTTATCCCTCTTGCAGTTTCAAGCCAGAGAGCTGAGTGAACAAGCTGTGCCGTTCCTGTGGGTGATTAAAGTTGTGTCACCGAGTGGCGTCTTACTCCTTCCTTCCATTGAACCCAGACACCCAGTGGTGTGTCACACCTTCCTATCACTGAACTTAAGCTTTCAAAGACTAACTCCATCCTGTTACTGACCTTCCACGTCGTTCTCCAGAGCACGTCATTGAGGACTCTCTGTACGCATTTCACCCCGACTGATTTTCTTCATCTGAGTGCCCCTGCTTGACCCAGCCTTTGGCACTTTTTATACCTATCCTCCCTCTGTCTCTGCTGAAGAGAAAAGCAGATTGACCTTGGAAACCTAAGCTTTAATCCACTCCTCCGCCTTGCCACCCACGTTACCTCCCTTATCTCGCCCTCCTGAGTGCTCCCATTAGCACTTTGGAATGGTGCAAAAATATATTCACCTAAATATTGTGACAGAAATAACGTGTGTTAAATATCGTTAAAAAAAATATCGCCTCGTAGGAATTCATAACAACGGGACGGTATTTTTTTCGAATGAAATGTAGGCCACAATATTTCTGCCAGACTTACCCCCAGATTCATCATTGTCCTCTTTTGCGAGTCCTTAATAGCGATTATTAAGGAATCGCTATTAAAGACTCGCAAAACGGGATGCATGTAGAAATCGCAATATTTTGTGCGATTTCTACTGCTTCCTTATTTGCGATTCGCTAATTGCGAATCGCAAATAAGGAATGGCTTTCCCATTCATTCCTATAGGTCTAAAGGCCCATAGGAATGAATGGGGAGTCATTCCTTATTTGCGATTCGCAATTAGCGAATCGCAAATAAGGAAGCGATTTCAAGGGTGTCAGGGTGTCCAAAGGACACCCTGTAGCACTCCTGAAATGGTAATGTACACTGATGTTGCGCACACACATGTCCAAAGGACATGTGTGTGTGCAACATACAACTTAGAAAAATGCACTAAAGTGCATTTTTAGGTCTCGCCTGTCGATGCGCATGCGCATCGAGCTTGCGAGCCTATTGCGGCTTAAACAACCTTTAACTAAGAAGCAAGGAATCGTGGCGATTCCTTGCAGTGCCCGTGACTTTTAAGCTCAATGCGCATGTGCATTGAGCTTAAAAGCGCGTGCACATCAGTTCCCTCAGCCGCAATCGCCATCTGTTCCCTCAGCCGCATTCCTCCCGACACCTTTTGAAGTGAAGCTTAGCTTCACTTCAAAGGCCCCGGCTTCTTCACACCCACATGCCGCTCTCCCCGCTCCGCCCCCTCCCCTGCCCGCCGTGTGCATTTCTCCTCCACCCCCTCCCCACAGCAATGCCCTCCGTCTTGTTTGTTAATTTCCTCCAACTGCCCATCTCCTTTCAATACGTTTCCATTTAATCGCCTACCTCTCGATGTCCCTCATCCTCATCTCAACTCATCTATCACTCCAGCTATCTCCTCTTACACGTTATACGAATATCTCTCTCTTCACCTCCGTCCCACGATCTCTCATCTCTCTTCCTTTCACCCTCTAATCACGATCGTCTATTCTGTTGCTCTCCCCTCGCTAGCCCTCTCCCCCACCTATTAATCTTTTCTGTTTTCTACGCATTTTCACCCTCTTACGTCTTCCTTTTCTCCCTCGTGCTTCCTTCATCTTTCCTTCTCTAACCATTTTCCTCGTCCGCCTCCCGCCATCTCTATACACCTCTCCCCTTCTGTGACCGTCACTCTCCTTCCCTGCATCTCCGTCGCTCTAAGCACCCCTATATCTCAGCCCTCTTACCCCCGTCGCACCTATTTAATCTCTAACTTCTGTCATGTCTCCCCAGTACCCATCTACTCCTGTTGGGTCACCTCGTGCTCTTCTCCTCTGTCCCACATGTCCTTTCATTTTCCCTCTCGCAATCCCATTTTACAGCTGCTCTTCTGATGTGTTCTCTCCATTGCTGCATGTTTCCTCTTTCTACTTTTTCCTATTGTCTGTTTCCCTACCCTCGCTCTCCCCAGCCCCCGCCTCCATTTGTCTCCGCTCACTCTCTATCCATTTCTCTGCACGTTTCCATCTCCCGGTTAAATAATATTTTATTGGCAAGACAAATCAGCTAGACATTCACGGAAGAGAACAGGACGAGCTGCCAGCCCTCCAGCCCTCGACCCTGTTCAATATGCCCTGTTCAGTGACGAGGGAAGGCACATGCTGAGGTGCCATTTCTGACAGGGTGGAAATAAGCCGTTCTGCAGGCCTGTGCGCGTTTCCCTCAGGGGAAAGAGTCCGAGTTTTTGTGCCGCGCTATGTTGCCGTTTGTGGGAGACGTTCGCTTGCTGTGGAGCACGATGCCATGGTGTAAATCTACATGATGTCACCCCGTCCTTCCGAATCCCCCCCCCTCACCAGTTTCTCACAACTCAGGGATAGTTCCGCCTCCCGCCATCTCTATACACCTCTCCCCTTCTGTGACCGTCACTCTCCTTCCCTGCATCTCCGTCGCTCTAAGCACCCCTATATCTCAGCCCTCTTACCCCCGTCGCACCTATTTAATCTCTAACTTCTGTCATGTCTCCCCAGTACCCATCTACTCCTGTTGGGTCACCTCGTGCTCTTCTCCTCTGTCCCACATGTCCTTTCATTTTCCCTCTCGCAATCCCATTTTACAGCTGCTCTTCTGATGTGTTCTCTCCATTGCTGCATGTTTCCTGTTTCTACTTTTTCCTATTGTCTGTTTCCCTACCCTCGCTCTCCCCAGCCCCCGCCTCCATTTGTCTCCGCTCACTCTCTATCCATTTCTCTGCACGTTTCCATCTCCCGGTTAAATAATATTTTATTGGCAAGACAAATCAGCTAGACATTCACGGAAGAGAACAGGACGAGCTGCCAGCCCTCCAGCCCTCGACCCTGTTCAATATGCCCTGTTCAGTGACGAGGGAAGGCACATGCTGAGATGCCATTTCTGACAGGGTGGAAATAAGCCGTTCTGCAGGCCTGTGCGCGTTTCCCTCAGGGGAAAGAGTCCGAGTTTTTGTGCCGCGCTATGTTGCCGTTTGTGGGAGACGTTCGCTTGCTGTGGAGCACGATGCCATGGTGTAAATCTACATGATGTCACCCCGTCCTTCCGAATCCCCCCCTCACCAGTTTCTCACAACTCAGGGATAGTCGTAGAAATTGAGTTCAAGGGGTACCCCAGCCTGTCCCAGCCTCCCCCTGCAGGAGCCTGCGCTACGCCCCAGGCTCCATACGATTTTTTTGCTACTCGCAATCACTCACCCTCAGCCACCCTCACTCACCCTCACTCACCCTCACTCACCCTCACCCACACTCACCCTCACCCTCACTCACCCTCAACGCCTCACCCTCACTCACTCTCAACCCCTCACCCTCACTCACCCTCAACACCTCACCCTCACCCTCACTCACCCTCAACCGTTCACCCTCAACCCCTCACTCACCCTCACTCTCACTCACCCTCACTTACCCTCAACCCCTCTGCCTCACCCTCACTCACCCTCACTTACCCTCAACCCCTCAGCCTCACCCTCACTCACCCTCACCCTCACTCACCCTCAACCCCTCACCCTCACTCACCCTCACTCACCCTCAACCCCTCACACTCACTCACCCTCACCCTCACTCACCCTCAACTCCTCACCCTCACTCACCCTCAACACCTCACCCTCACTCACCCTCACCCTCACTCACCCTCACTCACCCTCACTCACACTCACTCACCCTCACTCACCCCCACCCTCACTCACACTCACTCACCCTCACTCACCCTCACTCACCCTCACCCTCACTCACCCTCACCCACACTCACCCTCACTCACCCTCAACACCTCACCCTCACTCACCCTCAACCCCTCACCCTCACCCTCAATCAGCCTCAACCCCTTACCCTCAATCACCCTCACCCTCACTCAGCCTCAACCCCTCACCCTCACTCACCCTCAACCCCTCATCCTCACTCACCCTCAACCCCTCACTCACCCTCAACCCCTCACCCTCACTCACCCTCACTCAGCCTCACCCTCACTCACCCTCACTCACCCTCACTCACCCTCACTCACCCTCACTCACCCTCACCCACACTCACCCTCACCCTCACTCACCCTCAACGCCTCACCCTCACTCACTCTCAACCCCTCACCCTCACTCACCCTCAACACCTCACCCTCACCCTCACTCACCCTCAACCGTTCACCCTCAACCCCTCACTCACCCTCACTCTCACTCACCCTCACTTACCCTCAACCCCTCAGCCTCACCTTCACTCACCCTCACTTACCCTCAACCCCTCAGCCTCACCCTCACTCACCCTCACCCTCACTCACCCTCAACCCCTCACCCTCACTCATCCTCACCCTCACTCACCCACAACCCCTCACACTCACTCACCCTCACTCACCCTCAACTCCTCACCCTCACTCACCCTCAACACCTCAGCCTCACCCTCACTCACCCTCAACGCCTCACCCTCAACACCTCACCCTCACTCACCCTCACCCTCACTCACCCTCAACCCCTCACCCTCAACACCTCACCCTCATCCCCTCACCCTCACTCACCCTCACAACACATATTGTGTTACAATAGGTGTCACATTTGCGGAAGATAAAACTATCTAGAGATGTAGCATAACGACCAGAGCTGCCATATAAGTCACGTAAATACTAAACATGTTGCATTCCAAATGCTATAGGTGTCACATTTGCAAAAGTTATAACTATTGGCATTGTAAATGACAAAGCCATCAATTTAGCAATTTTAACATCGCAAAAAAAAAAAAATTATGTCATTTACAAGACCAATAACTACAACTTTTCTAATGCGATACTTATTGCATTCCAACACCACTCATCCACGCAACGCCACTCACACACGCAACGCCACTCACACATGCAACGCCACTCACACACGCAACGCCACTCACACACGCTACGCCACTCACATACGCAACGCCACTCACACACGCAACGCCACTCACACACGCAATGCCACTCACACACGCCACTCATCCACGCAACGCCACTCATCCACGCAACGCTACTCATCCACGCAACTCCACTCTTCCATTTGCAAAAAGAAAAATGTCTAACTATTCTATTGCGAGACCTATTGCATTTCCAATGCTTGTTGTACGTTTTTGCTATTTACCACGTAGTTAGACTTCGCGGTAAATAGCGCCCCCAGATTGCGAATTCGCAATTTTAAAATGGTTCATGAATTGCATTTAAGGAATCTCAAATTGAGATTCCTTAAATGCAATTATTCGCAATTTAGCGATTTCTAGAATTGCGATTTTTGCATTTGGGATGATGAATCCCAAATGCAAAAATAGTGCTTGCAAAGGGCCAGATTCTCAGAATCTGGCCCTTTGCGAGCCGATTTTGGCTTGATGAATCTGGCTGTATGTTTGGTGAAACATATTGACGTACGCCGTCTCACTGGTTTTTAACTTTTACCCCGCCTCGTGCTCAATCCTGAACCTTTTAAGCGAGAATGCGGTGCAGTGCTTCACGAGATAAAATGGATGGCGTCATTTCTTTATGTATGGGGCGTTGCATGCCCCATCCTGTTTCCTCAGTGCGCACTAGGAGATTGGAAGAAGAAAAGTACATATTTTTATTCCCAAAATCTTTTATTTCACAAAATCTTTTAATTCCTGATATTTCCCCACTCTGAAAGTAGAATACCCTCCGTAGCAGTACACCCGAGGTTTTGAATGTTGGGTGATTATAGCAGGCTGTCCTCAATGAGAGCCACGGTCCGTTGTACTAAAGAGGGACATCATTATGGCTTGGATGAGGCCTTTCCTGGAAGTACATGGTGATGGTTTCCGAAAGCCATGAAGTCTGAAAGTTACCCCTGAATGCTTTAATCATTCTGGACGTTATGCTTCTGGTGAGCCTGGCAAGATGCCCATTTGCAGCCCAACACACTTTGTGAACATGAGCTCTGTAATGTCAGGGACTGTCTGGGACACAGTCAGGGACTTGGGCAAGACTGGCGACTGGGTAGAAAACATAATTAGAATAAAGGGGGTTTGCCCCAGTACTCCACCCGCACCTGGGCAATATCACAAAAAATACAAGAAATTGATGCGGCGGAATAGATCAACAATAAACGTATTTTTTGAAGGAAAATTAAATTAATCCCTCATATGGAACGTAGTGTCCTCAACAATTCATCTTATTACATGTATTACTTTATTGAATTTGTGTGTAGATAGTGCATGTATTGTTTCATCTAAACAAATATACATATAGAAACATACATTTGGATCACGTGCTGGGGTGTGTTTATGAAATAAGATGAATTGTTGAGTATACTAAGTTCCATATGAGGGATTAAATACATTTTCCTTAAAAAAATAAGTTTATTGTTGATCTATTCCGCTGCATCAATTATTTCTTGTATTTTTTGGGTAGAAAACATAATCAGAAAGCAGAGTACAGCACTGCCTAGGATCACACAGGAGGTCAGAGGAGAAAAGAGATCCAAAGGGGAAGCCTGCAAAAAGGAACAACTGTTGCCCTCCCACCAACACAGGTGTTATGTACCTATCAGTCTCCATTACTACTGCACTTTAGGCCATTCAATGCATATCGTCATAAACATGAATGTAATCCCTGGGTAACCTGCCCACCTATGTCTATAAGTCACCAGTAATGTTTTTTACTTTAGCTCCATCACCGTGTAGCTGTACAGAGCTTTAAGCTTCATACGAGTGCTGCTGTAAGCTAAGCCCTTGCAGCCCTGTAACAACCATGTGTTACAAGAACCATACTGTGGTCCAGAATCCAAAGTTCAGCGCAAGCACAGTGTGCGGAACACGGGACACTTTTGACTCCCTCTTCGAGAGGACGCCTCACCGCATTTATGCTCGCGTCTACCGAATCAGTGTCCCTCCGCTACGACTCGGGTTCAGGCATTGAGTTGTGACCATGGAAGCAGGCCCACTAATAACAGCGTCACCAGGTCACCAGGCACAGTAATTACGAACTCACAAGGCTGACACCTATCTCGTGATCGAAAGACACCCGTCCACTCATTAACAACACAATTACAGACCCAAGCGCCTATTTAAACTGCGCTTACTTTCTGAGTCAGTTACCAGCGGGGAAGCACAGAGGATGGATCGTATGAGCATAACAAGGGATTCACCTTGAAGTAGTAAAAGGTTGCATGTAGGCCTGAGTAAGAAACCTGGAGCTGGTCTCATTTACATCTTGAATGAATACCTATGTTTAAGTGCTAATCAAGTGCATTGGTACACACTGATGATTAGTATTCGTCTCTTAAACTTGGTCTTTTAGAGTATGACTACACCGGTCCCTCAAACCCTCCCTTCCCATGGGACATTTCTACCCCTTACCAGGGGAACGTTTGTGAGCTGGCATCACTACTGTTTTTATTCTTGAGCACCACGTTTGCAGTGACACGAGTGCTCACTACTACGTTTCTTGTAGCATTTGCATCAATTTTTATAATCACTCAACTCACATTCTTAGAACGGGCCCCCACTTAGTTCTAGAAGTGCCTCCCTGTCTCCATGTGTAGGCCCGCTCTTTATCAAACACGGTTTTTAAAGAGTGAGGACTGCCGATGATGAAGCATGACACCAGGTGGTGTGTGAGGACAGTCCATATATGCTTTTGAGATGCCCAACAGCATATAGGTTACAGGCATAGTGTTCCTCTACCCCCTGTAGGAATCAGACGTTTTGTCAGGGTAGCTTCATGTTGTGTGATATATGTTGAGCGGAGGCCAGCTTACCCGGACTACCCCGTAACCTCTTGTTCCCTCACCCTTTGGACACAAGGGGTTTGTGTTTATATATTGACTGCAAATGCCCACATATAGGATATGCATGCAAAGGCAGGGTCTGTGGAGCTTATACCTATGGTGATGTTAACACCTTCGCTGCGGCGGCTATTCCCCCGCAGCGCTAAGGGGGCGGGTGGGCCGCGCGGCGCTCACACGCTGGTGATGGAACCGCTCCGTCACCAGCCTCAGGTGAGCTGTGCTGATGACGGAGCGGTTTCGTCAGGGCCCCGCCCGCTCAATAGAACGCGCCGCGCAGGCGCGAAATCAGCAGCCCGCAGGCGCATCGGGCGGGCCATGATGGAACCGCTCCGTCATCAGCACAGCGCCACCGCGGCTGATGACGGAGCGGTTCCGTCATCAGCGTCGAAAAGGCTATAAATTTAACTCAAAGACAATACTCATAGTGAACAAGAAACACCACCTAGGTAGTCATCTGTGCCCACAGATCCTGGCGATCAAACAGGAACACGCAAGGCAGTAACAGCAAGGGTGTAGAACTAAACACAAGCACAATAGACAAGGAGCTAGCAAGGAGGAGTGCTTAACAGGAAAGGAAGGAAATCACGGGGCAAACTTGGCAGAAAGCAAGTAACAAACATACAAGTTAATAGAAGCAAGATAGCAGGAATAGAAAGACTGTAAACTAGGAACTGGAACCAAGGAAATGGGAAGAAAAGCAGGGACTGGAAAAGGATATATGGAAGGGGGGGCTACAAGGGTATACTAGAATAATGCAGGTTAATGAATCAAGAAAACAAAGTAGCACTGAAGGCAGTGCTGGAGCAGGAACTAGAATTGAGCAAAGGCTCACGAGTCAAGGTAGCACTCCAGGCAGTGCTAATTCAGGACAAGGGAAACTGCTGCAGCTCAGGAACAAGGAATGACCTCAGGAGGCAAGGTAGCATTGTAGGCAGTGCAAATTCAGGAATAATGAAACCAGCAGCAGCTCAGGAACAAGGAATAACTAAAGCTCAGGAAAAACTGGAAACAAGGATATTAAAAGCTCAGGAAACATTGGAAGCAAGGGTCGGTCTCTCCGGTACACAGCTACAATGACCAACCTTGGAGTGAAGGGGGCTGGGGCTTAAAAGAGCTCACAATAATAACGTGCATCAGGTGTGAGCAGGCTAGCAGCAACCAGTCACAGGTGAGCTGAATTGCTCCACCCATCCTGGCCTGCAGGGGTGGAGACGAAGCAGTGATCAGGGAATTCTAGGTAACAGAGTGTCAAACATGAGCAGGCTGGCTTCAAGCATGAGCAGATTGGCTTTCACAAAACGGCATGGATTGGGAATGGATGTCAGTTCCCAAATAGTGTCCAAATTGCTGAAAGTCAGTATATGCATGAAGGGGAGGGTCTGGAAGCTTATTAGAACACTGGAGAGTCCCACAGTTCAGCCCCCTGGTGGTGGACACAAGAACGAAGGGAGCGAGTCGTGACATGTAGAAGTGCATGCAAGCAGTAGAATTGGTTTGCATGAGAAACTCGGAGGATGAGCTGCAGCACAGGCGGTGTGATGCACAGTGCCACTTTAGAAACACACTTACCTTTAGGGACAGTAATAAGGAGGGACTTCATTGCTAGCAGTGAGCTTTTCCTAAAGCAGACAGGACTAACTCTTCAGTGCATTCTGGCGCTCACACATTAGCCCACTATAACTTAATGGCCAGTCTGCCCCTGCCCCTAAGAGTTAATGGCCCACTGACTCTCCTTGGTGTCTTACTGGCCAGAGCTGTATAGTCTGTCTCAAACCGCCAGAGTCTGATCATCAATGGCACCTGTTAGCTCTACCTCTTCCCCCACATTAGAAACATTGTTTACCTCTAGTGAAACCTTAGCTTGAACATGGCTTCACCTGACACCGCAATGCCTGCAACGGCCCGGCCAGGCATCTACCACTTGGACCTACATTTATTGTTTAGAGAAACTTGTGTCCTTTGGTGCTTATGAAAGAGTGCTGTGTGTGGGTGTGTTTGTGGGTGGGAGTGTGCGGAAAAGGGTCGGTAGCAATCCATCTACATGTTTATTTTTTAAATGGAGTGAATTTGCATCTAGGGCATGTGGGAGAACAAAAGCACGGAAGTGGCAAATGAAACCAGACAGCTTAGTAGTATTCAGTTCCCAGCGCACCTGCACATTCGCTCACCCAGGTATACTTTGCTTACTCAGGTGCACATCACCGTGGAGGACTCTGCTAATACAACTCAGCCCTAGTAAGAATTAAGAATTGTTAGAACTCTTACCGTTCCAGGAGGTAGACAAGTAACATTTTGATACGTATTTCCTACTGGCGGTCACCAGTAGGTAGTTACAGTTAGGACCTTATTTCTATTAAAAAGCTGTTTTTGATTTGCCAATAACTGTGGCTCCGTTTGACAAATCTTTGCAAAATGTTCAAAACTATTGGGCAGTCACTGCAGCTGCGGTCTTGAAAAGTTTGGGGTGATTCCATAGGCAAGGGCCAAGAAAAAGGTTCCAAAACGCTTTTTCTACATTTTAATTTCAATAGGAAACTTTAGACACAGCTACAGCCTGAACTACTGAACGGAATTACACCAAAGTTGGCAGAAAGGTAGCTCTTAGTTCAGAAAGCACTCTTTTTGTTACATGCTGTAAATCCGTTCAGTAGTTCCTGAGAAATGTAAAAATATCCCAGTTGTATATCTAGGAACACGAAGGATCCGCAAACCCTCCCGAATTTGCGCCTGAGATCTGATTGGCAACCAACACTTTAAATCAGGAAGTGTTGGCAGCTATCTTGTGACTCAGTTGAACCGAGTCACAAGAAAAAATATTTTAAAAAAGAGAAGGGGGCAGGGTAGAAACACCCTGACCCCCCAGCCTCTTGGAGGGGTCCCACAGGGCCGCCCAGGGACAAAAAAAGGATCTGCAAATCCCTCCGATTTTTTTTATTTTTTAAATGAAGCCTGATTTCCCGTGCTTTGTTTAATTAGGCCCCTGGGTGGGTCAGGTCCCGGGGCGATTACAAATAATTATGGAGGGGGTCCACGCAGCCCTGGCACGGTCATCTCCGCCGGGGCTGAACAAAAAGGAAATGCAGGGGTGCCAGGCAGCTTCCCCACTCAGCCCCGGGTACCGCCAGATCCCTGGGGCTATAACAAATTATAGTGCGTGGGAGGGGCTCCATCCCGCCCATGCAGGACCACCACCTCGCCAAGGCAATATTTTAAAATAATGCTTGGGGGTCCAGCCACCCACGCAGCATCGGGACCACCAACTTCCAGGGGCTTGGAACAGGGGTGGGAGCACACTGCTTCATCTCCCAGCAAGGTTCACCCCTGGCATTATGGTAAATGCAGTTTCAGTTACTTGCTTGCTTCAAGAGTGTTTGGGTGTTTCGCCACAGTTGGCGCAGATAGTGCTGATCTCTAGACACATGTTTCTGGTTCTTTAACCGTCATCAGTAGAAATTACAGTCTTTCAAATTTGGGGTTTGCTGAGTAGGCTGCCAACATCTTTGTCAGGTCACGTACCTCTCACAGGCATGCGGGTGCTTCATCCACAAGCTTGTCAGCTCAATGACTCACGGTAGTACTATTAAACAGGAACAGGGGTGGGAGCACACCGCTTCACCTCCCAGCAAGGTTCGCCCCTGGCATTGTGGTAAATGCAGTTTCAGTTACTTTCTTGCTTCAAGAGTGTTCGAGTGTTTCGCCACAGTTGGTGCTGATAGTGCTGATCTCTAGACATGTGTTTCTGGATCTTTAACCGTCATCAGGAGGTGAAGCAGTGTGATCCCACATTTGTTTCCTGTTTAAAAGGCTCCCTCAAGCCGCTTTGAGCTGACGAGCTCGTGGAGAGGCACCTGCGCGCCTGGAGAGGTACTGTGACCCGAGAAGACTTTGGCAGCCTGCTCAGCAACCCCATATAATTTTATACCTAATCTCTACTGATGACGGATAATAATCCAGAAACACGTGTCTAGAGATGGTCAGCATTGATCTGCACCAACCTGGGGAAACACTAGAAAGAACTTTTGTGCAAGTACAGACGCTTGATGAACTGCATCCACCATAATGCTTAGGGTGAACCCGCTGGGAGGTGAAGCAGTGTGATCCCACATTTGTTTCCAACTTCCAGGGGCTTAATTGTTGTTAAAGGGGGCACGCGGCCCCCCTTGTTGAGCCGTAGATGGCCATCGGGACTGCCATCCCTCCCCCCGGGCCAGCTCCAGTAATGTCCTGGGGTGCCCACACCCGACACTGCAGTTTACTATGGCTTGGCGGATGGGGTCAGCAGGGCAATATCGGCCCAGGGAGGGGGGCCACGTTGGCCCACTCCCCAGTTAAAAAAAAAATGTTAAAGGCCTGCTGCGGAGGATGTGGTCTCCACCTTTGGAAGGGGGGCCATGTGGCCCACTCCTATTTATTTTTAAGAAAAAAAATATAAATGGGCCTGCCCTGGGGAATGGGGTCCCCGGGTCCGTAAATGGCCTGGGAAGGGGCCTGTGAGAAGTTAGCCTGGCATATGATGTCCACTAGTTCTAGTGGGCACCTTGCACCAGTCTAATCGACCCTTATTGATGGTGGTTGTAAAGTCAACCTTATAGAAAGCTATCCTAGTGGTAGCATGGCCCAGCAGTCAATAGGCTAAGACTTCAGAGAGCATGTGAAGCTAGTTGTTTTACCAATTATAATCCCTTGAATACCAAATGAAAGGACACCACACAAGGTATATATCAAATATATATGTATTTATTCTAAACACAACCCCTCTGCACTCTTTATGAGGTCAGAGGTAAAAGCACAATACAAGTTACTCAATTAGCATACGATAAGTTGCACAATACACAGTAATGCCCTAGGGGCCTCACAAACCATATACTAAAATAGTGGTATAAGAACCACGTCTGGAATAGAAAGTAGGCCTAGGGAATCGCTGGGGCTACACTAATCAACCAAAGGTTAGGAAGTAGGAGGCCCACGGGAGACGCGTGCAGTGTCTAAACACAGTCGCGAGTTACCATTGACTTTCTATGGGAAACGAAGAAGTTACAAAGTTACTGTTTAAGGGCACTTCCGGATGGACTACGACAAAACACCTTTAGACTAGACACTTCGAGAGTCAAGACCAACAGGAGCACCGGAGTACTCGTGTTACCTCACCCAGGGAAGCCGGGTGCATAGGTGCCTTTTGGTGTCGGGTTTCGTCGATGTTTTCTATGGAGATCTGCAAAGAAGTGCTGCCGCCGACCGGAGGAAAAGTGTCCGGGTGGATCCAAGGGTGGATCGAAGATCTGAAAAACCTGAAAGCAGAGGGGACAGAGTCTGGGTCACTAGCCAGTGACCAGGAAGGAACCAGGCGATGTTGCGATGATCTCAGGTGAAGAAGGTGAGCGTGTCTCTTCAGCCACGAGGTCCAGGAGGCATCGACGATGACTAGGCGCTGGATTTGAGCTGTCCCACGAAGGATCTAGTTGACTGCAGTGTCGGTATCCGGATTGGACCCAACAAGCCTTGGCAAACGCAGCCCACGCAGGATGTCGAGATTGGAGGTCTGCGGCGCTTCTCCTTTGGAGGAAAGCTGAAGCATGCCTGGAGCAACCAGGAAAGCAAGTTTGTTTCAAAGAAAAGTCTTCAGGGGGCTCACTAGCCAACGGGCAAGGAACTGGGAAGACGCGTCGAGCACAAATGCAAAAGCGGGGTCCACGGGACACTCGCGGAGTGTGGCGGCCTGTGCTTCGGTGCAAAGGGTGCTCGGGGCTGGGACTTCTCGTACCCCAATGCACAACTGCGAGGGTACCTCGGGATTCGAGCAGTTAGCAATATGCAGGATGTCCAGGATGTCCGGTCCCACATCTCTCGTGTCTGCCATGGGTCTCAGCTTTGTTGTGGATGTGGGTCGGAGTCAGAGAAGTCTGGAAGTCCAGTTCCTTGTCACAGATTCTTCGGGATCCGGCGGGAGCCTTGAAAATGCAGACTGGCAAAGTTGCTGATGGTGCCTGTTTGCACAGGGTGGTCACTCCTTGACCACATGGGAGATAGCTTCCGTCTTTCAGTCGAAATGGAATGTCGAAGGTCCGAAATATGTCTTCTGAAGATTCATCCAGGGTAATCATAGAGTTTAACACCTGGATCACTCAATCCCTAGACTCCATCCTGCCAAAAACCCACTCGCTAAAACATACCAAGAGAGTTAACCCCTCACCTTGGTACACCCCGGAACTCAACATTCTGCGCAAGATGTGCAAAAGGAACGAACGGCTGTGGAGAAAAAGTAAAACAGAGGAAAATAAAGAAACATTCCGCACCTCCATAAAATCCTATAAAAAGGAGCTACGCACCACTAAAATTTCCTTCTATGAGAGCAGAATTAAAAATGCTGCCTGTTCGGCCCACGAAACTTATTCTGTTCTCAAAGAACTCCTTCAGGCCCCAGACCCCCCACTCAAAGTCCTCGATCCCAAGGAAGCAGAAAATAAATGCAGTAACCTAGCCACATTCTTCGATGAGAAGATCCAAAAAATCCTTCTGGACATACCCCCTCCTGAACCGGCCCACACGGATCGGAATCTCACCTTCACTACCACCAATCCCCTCATTCCGGCCGATAACCTTCAACCCTCCCTGAACGCTTTCGGCCCAGTGACAATGGAGGAGGTAGAAACAACGATGGCCTCAATTAAAAGCGGCTCCCCCCTCGACCCCGCACCCCTCCGCTTCTTGAAAAAAGTGTCCAGTGCCATCATCCCCCCCCTCACGGCTCTAATTAACTCCTCCCTCTTGGAAGGCATAGTCCCCCCTGGCTGGAAAGCGGCAGCTGTCAAAGGCCTCCTAAAAAAACCCTCCTTAGACCCGAAGGACCTTTCCAACTACAGGCCCATTTCCCTTCTCCCAGGAAACAGTAAGATCGCAGAGAAGTTGGTGAACAAACAACTGTCACACTTCCTAGAAAACAACAACCTGCTGGGGGTCTCTCAGACAGGGTTCCGTCCAGGTCAGGGCACTGACATCGCCCTCCTGGCGGCGGTAGAGAAGGCCAGAAGCATTCTGGATACGGGAGGATCAGTGGCAGTGATCCTCCTGGACCTCAGTGCGGCCTTCGACACTGTAGACCATCCCACCCTAGTCCAAAGACTGAGAGAAATTGGATTAAAGGGTGTGGCCTTGAAGTGGCTAAAATCCTTCTTAGCGGGTCGATCCTTCCAGGTTTGGGAGAACGACAGCCACTCACCCATCATCCCCCTTCGATGTGGAGTACCGCAGGGCTCATCCTTGAGCCCTACGTTATTCAACGTATACATGGCTCCACTAGAGAAGAGGATCACCCCGTTCGGCGTGTCCTTAATCAACTACGCAGACGACACCCAGTTCGTTGTCACCCTCACCCACCCCCATCATGCCCCCTCTGACCTCCACAGCTGCCTCTCGGAAGTCCACCGATGGATGAATCTTTCTTCGTTAAAATTGAACGGATCAAAGACCGAGATACTACTGTTAGGTAACACGGGCCCCGCCCTCCCACCTCACCTCTGGCCCAGCTGTCTGGGCGCCCCCCCCGCACCTAAGGACGAGGTCAAAAGCCTGGGTGTTTGGATTGACAAGGACACGAGCTTCAAAACCCAGGCAAAAAAGACAGCAGGGACATGCTTCGGTCTCCTCCGAGCCTGCAGGAAGATCTTCCCTCTACTCCCGGCCACTGCAAGGAAGCTCCTTATACAGGGCCTTATCCTGGCGAGATTAGACTACTGCAACGCCATCTATCTGGGAGCTCCTGAAGCTACCCTGAACGCGCTGCAGAAAGTTCAAAACGCCGCTGCCCGCCTACTCACGGGCACTCCTACAAGATCCTCTGCTAAGCCAGCCCTCAGGTCTCTGCATTGGCTGCCAGTCAGAGAAAGAATTATCTTCAAGGCCCTCTGCCTGGCCCACAAGACCCTCAATAACAACGGTCCCCCCCTTCTTAAAGAACTCCTAATCCCCTACAAAGCGAAAAGAGACCTCCGGTCCAACGGGGAAAATCTCATCTCAGTACCCAGAGTCAAAAAAGCCAAAACCGGTGGCCGTCGTTTTTCAGTCCACACGGCCAAACACTGGAACTGCTTACCACGTAGTCTGAGGACAGAATCAAACCATCTCCAGTTCAGGAAATCCTTAAAGACCCTCCTTTTCCCGCAACCATAAACCCCAGTCAGGCGGCTGAAGCCCCAGGAGAAACAGGCCAGCGCTGGGATGCTCATCGAGTTACTACGCGCTTTATAAAACCATTAAATAAATAAATAAATAAATAAAGTCCTGGGGACACAGCTCCTATACTTATACTAAGGTTAGGGGCTGGACTACCTGGCAAGGTCCCTCCTATGGGTGGAACTGAGAAGGGGTGGTTACACCCATGTCCCTTTGTCCAGTTTCGCGCCAGAGTGGGGCTGGAGTGCCCCAGCAATGGGTTTGAACCGGGCTATGCATGGAGCATCTTGTGTGCCCCAGGAAGTGTCTGGAAAAGCATTTCTGAATGCAGCCCTCCCTGCCCCAATACACTACAGCCTGTCTGGGGAGGTGCTGGCCCCTCCCTTGACAGGAAACCTATTGTCCAGGCCTCCCCTGCCGGAGTTTCGTCCAGCAGCAGGAGGTCAGACTCGTGTCTGTGGCAGCAGCATCCATTTTGTGATGCTGAGGCTCTGTTTAACTTTAACCGGGTAAACCAGTAACTACATGTCTTCTCCCTCTAGAAGGGTGAAATGCTACCCCCGCCGCCAGGACTGGCAGGGGGTAGTATTTCTCCCTCTAGAAGGGTGAAATGCTACCCCGCCGCCAGGACTGGCAAGGGGTAGTATTCCAAAGTGTTTGACACCTTACACGACATGTTTCGATAAAGCCAAACCAAAGTTAGCATTAACCGTGAGGGTTGTAATGCATTGAAGAGTTTATGATATGGCTATATCATAGAACACCTATAAGGTGATGGTTCCGAAATCTGCAGAGGGGCTCAGCTTATGCTAGGGCACCCTCTCACATAAAACTAAGCACTCTGCCTCCAGGATTGTCGAGGCCTACCATAGGAGTGACTTATTGGTGTATATGTGTCTATATATAAGGTAGATATAGGTATACTATATCTAAGTAAGGGGTGATTACACCACCTTAACCAGGCTGTGTGAACAGACCAGTGGTGTCAGTTTGGAGGGCAGCCAGGGGTGGCATAATACATGCTGCAGCCCCTGGTAGGCCTTGGATGCACCTATGCCCTGGGTACCTATGGTACACTATGCAGGGGCTCACAGAGGTGACCCAATACCCAATCTGGTATGTACCTAAAGTACATGGAGTCCATTTTATAGTGAGAGCAGATAGCCTGGGGCCCTGAATAGCAGGATCCCAGGCTAACTAAGTCGAAAACCAGCAAAACACTAGGCAAAAAGTTGGGGTAACCATATAGTCAGATATCCACCTTCCTACAGGGCCCCCCTCCCTTTGTACTTAAAAAAAATAAAAATAAATGGCGGGTCTCAGGAGATGGGGTTCTCGAGGCCGATAATGGTCCAGGAAAGGGGGGGATAATGTGGCCTTTTTTTTAAAAAGCCGCAACTCACAGGAGACCCCCCCCCCCTTTCTCCACTACTATGCAAATGCTCCTCCTGGCGCGATCCGATTAAGGGATGAAGTCCCCTTGGTTCTTGAGGGTCCTGGTGGGTTAACTAGCCTTCCTTTTACCTCCAGTAAGTCCCACACAGCAGGATTTCTGAAAGGTGGTCAGAGGCACACCCCCTTCTCTACCACTCTGCAAACATGCCTCCTGGCACACTACTAGTTAAGGGATGAAGTCCCCTTGACTCCGGAGGGTCCTTGGGGTCCAAGAAGTTATCAAGGTGCCTCCAGTAAGTCCAACACAGCGGAATTCCTGTGAGCGGGTCGGAGGCCCCGCCCCCTTTCTTCACTACTTTACAAACGTGACTACTACTTTAAAAACCATAGAAATTCTCTGAAAAAGAAACAAAGGTTACAGGGACATTATAGTTGGGTATTAGCATTTAAAAACCTTTGAAATTCACCTTAAAGACCAAAGTTTACAGGGACGTTATAGTTGGGGGAAGATTTTACTCATACAAAACCAGAGAAATTCAGCTGTTATCGTTAGCTGAGTGTACTATAACTCGCACCCCCGCAATGCACTGCTCATGACCTCATGTATTACATCACTCATGACATGGTCAGTGACATCACTGATGACATCTCAAATTACATCACTGATGACATCATCCACAGTATCACTGATGCACCCACTCACACTCCTATAGAATCTTTTATACAACCACTCATCTATGCAGCTTCTCACACACGCACTCAGTACCCATATACCCACTGACTCACCCTTTCATTCATCCATACAGGTACTCACACACCTCACCCACATACACTGCCATCCAGACAACCATAGAGGTAGCCAGACAACCAATCAATCAGCCATATAGCCATTCACATACCCACTAACACACCCATACGCCCACTTAGACATCAGCTGACAGAGATACACACATTCACACACCAGTCACTCACCCATACATTCACTGAGACACCTAATCACTCACTTATACAGTCAGTTCCGCACCCACTGAGTCATCCATACAGACACTCATACACCCACTGATTCACCAATATATATATATATATATATATATATATATATATATATATATATATATACACCACTCATAAACGTTTTAAAAACTCTCACAGTCACTGGATGATGTCTTCATCAGAGATGTCATTTGAGATGTCATCAGTGATATCATGAGTGATGTCACTGACCATGTCACGAGTGATGTAATATGTGAGGTCATAAGCAGTGCATTGCGTGGGTGCGAGTTATAGTTAACTCAGCTAAATATAACTTCTGAATTTCTTTGGTTTTGTATGAGTAAACTCTTCCCCTACCTATAACGTCCCTGTGACCTTTGTTTTTTTGTGTGAATATATATATATATATAAACCAAAGGTTACAGGGCCGTTATAGTCCGGAATTAGCATTTAAAAAAACCTTTAACATTCACTTAAAAAAACAAAGGTTACAGGGATGTTATAACCTCAGACATTAATTGAAAAAACTAAAGGTTACAGGGACTTTATAGTTAGACTCAGGTTTCACTCGTACAAAACCACTGAAATTCTGCAGTTATAGTTAGCTGCGCTAACTATAATTTGTGACCCACGAATTTCTATGTTATTTTTTATTCCATTTCTAAACTATAACGTCCCTGTGACCTTTGTTTTTTCATTGAATTTCAAAGGTTGTTTAAATGCTAATTCCTAACTATAATGTCCCTGTAACCTTTGTTTAATTCAGTGAATTTCTATGTTTTTTTTAACTAGTAGTCATGTTTGCAGTGTGGCTGAGAAAGGGGTCAGGCCTCCAACCGGCTCTCAGCAATCCCGCTGTCTGGGACTTACTGGAGGCAATAGAAGGGGTTATTGGCCCCCAAGGACCCTCAGCATCCAGCAGGACTTCATCCCCCAACCAGCAGTGTACCTGGAGGCGCGTTTGCAGAGTGGTGGATAAAGGGAGCACGGCCTCCGTCAATCTCTCAGCAATCCGACTGTGTGACTGTGTGGGACTTACTGGAGGTAACAGGAGGGCTTGTTGGCCCCCAAGGATCCTCAGCGTTCAGCACCCCCTTTCTCTACCACCTGAGTGGTAGAGAAAGGGGGTTTGGCCTCCTGCGACTTGTCAGTTCTTTTTTTAAAAACAAATTATAAATTCGGGGAGGGGGGACGTGTGGCTCCCTTACATTGGCCAATTTCTGCCCCAGGGAGCCCATCCCTTGGGGCCAGGCAGCTTTTGAATGGGGGTGGGGGTGTCAACCCCGGTGACGATTTCGCCCAGGGGACCCAAACATTTTCCATAAACTTAAGAGAGGGGGGCTGAGGAGCCCCACTCCTGCGCTGATTTTGACCCCAGTGACTCCTTGCTTGTGGGCCTGGCCAAATCGGCCCCCCCATTACAGGAAATAGCTCAGGGAGGGGGTGGTCCCCAAGGCGGCAAGGAGCCGTGTGGACCGCTACTTTTAATTTTACCATTTACCCTGGGAGGGGGCAGTCTCCAGGGCTGCGGTGGGGGGTCAAAGCCCCCCCACATTGATATTACATTTGCCCCAGGGGCATAGAGGTTCCCCGGGCTGTGGGGGTGCAAGGCCCCCTCGCAATATGGAAACATTTGCCCTGGGGAGGTGGCGGTCATAGGGGGCAACTCTCGCATCAATTACGAAAAATGCCCGGGGTGGCAGTCTCGAGGGCTTTAGGGATTGTAGAGGGGGCCCATGTGCCCCCTCTTACATAATTTGAATATGCCCAGGGACCTGGCCCAACTGGGGGCCCGATTTAAAACGAAGGGCGGATGACCGCGCACGTTTGCTTTTTTTCAGCAAGAGGTACAGATCCAGTACGACCCCTGCAAATGTTTCTTTTTTTTCTTTTAAAAAAAATGCTTTTTGTCCCTGCAGGGTCCCTATGGGACTCCTCCAAGAGGCCTAGGGGTTAGGATGTTTCTACCCTGCTTCCTTTTTTTTTGTGTACATTTTTTGTGGGACTTGGTTCAACTGAGTGCCAAGATGGCTGCCAGCACTTCCTCGTTGAAGTGTTGACAGGCAATCAAATTTTAGTAGGATTTTGGGCTCCCAGAAATCTGGGTCCTGTGCTCATTTCATCACTGGATTCAAGCTAGCCTGGCTGATTAAGGGTGATGCCCTGAAACCGGTCCCAGGATGCTTGTTTCCGGTCCAGGGAGGACCTGGCTTGGCAGTTCGGGCTGGACTGTTCCCACAAGGAACAGGGTCAAGACTGATTTGCATATGGCTGGGTCCAAACTGGGGTGGTGTGGTGAGCATAAGAATGATGGGTTTAACCCACATCTCTTGACTGGGGGTGAATGCATGATTTATTCAGCATTCCGTCCATCATTTGTTTCTTTTGCAGGTGTTAACACTGACAGCATAGAGATATTATTATACCTCAGCCTGAGATTTGAATGTACACAAAGCTCAGGGGCAGTTGACAGTGATGTATCATGAAGTGAAACTCGAGCTCGCGGTGGCTGTGCAAACAGTGAGCTATTGCTTCCCCTCCCATCTACATTAGATGAGAATGAAATGAGAGTGGCAGGTTCCCATGGCAGCACCCTGTTTACTTACAAGCATTCCCTGCCTGGGCGGCCAACCAGTGGGGCCTAAGAGGAGGCGGACGGCCAGGAGGGAGGGAAAGGCCTGCTCCTCCCTGGATGCGGGAGCTGAAAGAAAGAAAGGGTGGGGGGGTGATAGGGGCAGGGAAGCAGCCACCAAGGCCAGTATTTCCACACGGGGCCTTGATTTGGTTAAAACGATAGATTGCTACAGTTTACGGGCGGACTAGGCGGGGAGAGAGGGAGGTCACTGTTTAGAGGGGCTTGTCAGAGTGTTGGCACTGGTGGGCACTGATCTCTCTGTGCCCGTGCGTGGAAGCTTCCACGTCAAAGGCATACAGAACACCGCCAGAAGTGCGCTAAGTAGTATTGCGACGGAAAACATTTTTGAACGCTGTATCAGTGCTTTCGGCCCAGAAAGGTTGAAGAAAACAGGACTTTGCCGTGGACCCAAAACACGACCTTGAGCGGGCGAATAACATAGAAGTAAAGTGAACCATAGTCTTGAGCCATGGGCAGGACGCCAAACTGGCGGGGCATGGACTCCGGAGAGTACTACACACTCAGAAAGTTGAACCGAGGAAAAACAGCACGCGTTAATCGATCTCGAAATGGAACATATATATTACCGAGCCCTTTTCAGTCGTGAATAAAACAAGTTAAAGAACGTCATTGGCTCAAGACACGCTGTTTTGAGAAGCCATTGCATCAACACGACTCCAGAACAGTACCCCAATCCATAACATGATGGGAAACTGTCTGCGAAATGTGCCCGGGACTGTAGGACTCGATGTTATAGCCAGGCCGACCATTCCCATCCCACTCTGCTCCCCAGTACAACCCGACGAGAAGACGTGCCCTGTCTACTTGTGCCCCGTGAGAGAAGTGCGTTCCCTGGTTAGCCAATTCTCGGAGGGTACTACATGTGTAGAAAGGTGCGTTCATTACCACTCCATGGGTTTTGTAGCGACACCTGTTAACCATATTTTCCGCCATATTGTTTATAACGTTGGTACATTTTCTGCTTTCGTTTGTACCTACCTTCTCAATTCCCAGTAACATATTTACCGTGCTTCTTGTAATAAACATAACCTGATTCCGTTTTCTGAATACCTGGCATTAGTGACTCCAAAGTAAGTGATTTAATTGCACTTGGACTACAGGCCCTGGAAGGATGGCAGACCAAGTTGTCCCTGCAGGGATTCAAACCTGTGGCCAGTAGGCCACGCCAAATGTCAACAGGAAGCACTTCACTTGCTGAGCCACCTTGCTACCCACAGGACACCTTCCCTGAGCCTGGCCCTAATGCTTCCGTGCCTGACTGGAGTTACCTCGGTAGAATCAAAGAGGCTGCGGGAGGGGGCCCTTCCTAATCCTTCCCCCCATAGTTACCAAAACATGGGTCAGAAAGGAGAACAGGCGGCGTTATCTTTGAGCCGGTTTGGTTCTCCCTGCAATCAGTAGGTTTGGGGAAATGGCTTAGTTGTGACTGAGGCCTTTTGCATACCGTTTTTAAGTGACAATTACTTACGTTCAATAGGAGACGTTCATCTGAATTGAAGTGAATTAATTTAGCGCCATATAGCACTATGTTAGCTACTAATCAACAGTGGTCGGTTTCATCCAGCTTCAGTGGTGCGGTGCACTTTGAGCCCCTATGGCTCATTTGTAGGCTTCCCACGAGACTTATTTCGACTTGCAAATCATGAGACCTAAATAAGATGAAACATGTCTGTAGACACTGGTGATCCCATTCACACGAATCGTAGCCTGAATTCTGCCACGAAGCCTTTGTCTGGAGACTCTCCATCCTTGGGGGAACAATGCAGCTCATTAATGTCTGAGAAGGGCACTGCCCTACTTTACTCCCGATCCATAAAAAGAACACTCAGGGTCTATTGTTGACATGAGTTTACTTTACTCCCAAATGAGGGCACCCCATGCTGCGCAGAAGTGGGGGTCTAAAAGACACTTTCCCACTCCAGCAGAAAGAGTTGATTCAGGGGTTCAGGCTTCTCCCTTCACAGAACATTTGCTGTTGTGTCAGTCATTAGCTTCATGAAAATGCTGTATTTACTCACCTTAATCTGAATGTATTTTTCAAGCATTAATGCCACCAAGACTAAACGCGCTGGGCTGCCACAAAGTATGAATCGGGGAGAAATCAGAAAGCCAGAGGCTGACCCTCTCACACGCCAGGTCCCTGCCGCAGGGCAGGTGAGGTGGTGCAGTTGAGGGTTTGCAGTTTAATGGTTTCAAAAGTGTCTGACCCTCTCACATGCCATGTCCCTGCCACAGGGCAGGTGAGGTGGTGCAGTTGAGGGTTTGCAGTTCAAGGGTCTCAGAACTGGCTGACCTTCACACACGCCATGTCCCTGCCGCAAGGCAGATGAGTTGGTGCAGTTGGAGGTTTGTCGTTACATGGTCTCACTACTGGCTGACGCTCTCACACGCCATGTCCCTGCCACAGGGCAGGTGGTGCTGCAGTTTTATTTATTTAAGGGTTTGTATAACGCCAGAATCGACTCCAAGGAGTATCTCTGCGCGTTTGTGGAGGCATATCAACTGTGCAGTGGAGACTATGGGGTATTTTTATTAAAAGAAAAACAGAGTGGTTTTAAGCAATTTCCTAAAAGCTAAATAATTTGAGCATTCTCTTAGAGAAAGGGGGAGTTCATTCCAGTATTTCGGTCCGAGGTATGATAAAGATTTTCTTCCTAATCTCACTCTCTTAATTCTAGGGACTGTCTGTTTAGTTTAGTGCTGAACCGCAAGGATCTCGGGGGGTGATAGGGGGTAAATTTTTCTGACAAATAGCCGGGACCAAGGTTGAATAGTGCTTTGTGAATGGTACAGCAAATCTTACATTTTATCCGTTGGTGTATTGGCAGCCAGTGGAGTTTTAAGAGAAGAGGACGGGAGGCAGATCTGGGCGGCATGTTCGAAACCAGTCGCGCCGCCATGTTCTGAATCACCTGTAGTTGATTGATTGATGCTTCATTAGCAGAAAGCAACAGACCTTTGCAATAGTCTAGGCGACTCAGTATTAGAGCCTGAGTCAACGTCTTTCTTACAGAGTCTGGAAGTAAAGGAAAGACTCGCCGAAGTAAGCCTAAAGTATGGAAACATGTACCAACTGTCTGGCCAACATGTTCTTTAAAAGTAAGGGCATGGTCTAGTCGGACTCCCAAGTTTTTAACTGAATTTTTGGGAATAGGAGACTTTCCAAGATTAATGGGCCACCAATTGGGGGACCATAACCTGGGGGCTTCTCCAAAAAGTATGAGCTTGGTCTTCCCGATATTGCACTGCAGAAAATTATTCCTCATCCATTGTGATATGGCATTCATGCCCAGAGAGAAGGTCTCCTGAATGGTAGGAGTTAGTTCATCGAAGGGAAAGAGTAACTGCGTATCGTGGCATATGATATCGGAATAAACCCATATTTCCTTAGAACATTAGCCAAGGGAGCCACATATATATCAAATAAGGTAGGGCTCAGGCAAGAGCCCTGTGGAACTCCCTTGGTAAGTTCCATGGGTGCCGAACGATACGGGCCCAGATTGACTGTCTGAGTTCGACCAGATAGAAAACTTGCCATCCAACGAAGGGCAGAATCTCTGAGTCCTATTTCCTTCAGCCTTCTGAGTAATGTTTGATGGGAAACAGTGTTGAATGCGGCGGATAGGTCCAATAGCACCAAAATCATGGAGTGGCCTTTGTCTAGGGTCATTCTGATGTTATCTGTGACCACTAGCAAGCCTGATTCGGTGCTATATTTGGGCCTAAAGCCTGACTGAGAAGGGTCTAGGTTGCCTGACAATTCAACATAACTAGAGAGGTGTTTGTTGACATACCTCTCTAGTATTTTACTCAGAAATGGCAAGAGTGAGATAGGCCGAAGATTGGTCAGATTGGTCAGAGGGGCCTTCGTGTTTTTTCGGATAGGCATTATCTGAGCTGCTTTCCATTCTGATGGAACATAACCTTCTTTAAAAGAAAGATTCAAAAGATATTCAATGAATGGGGCAAGTTGAGGAATAAGAGTTTTAACTATTCTCGCAGGAATCAGGTCACAAGAGGAGCCGGTCTTCCCTTGGTGCATTAAGGCTTCTACATCTGTAGTAGTAAGTGAAGGGAAGTTTTCAAGCAGCATAGGAGAGGTCAGTCCTGCTGCATCTAATGTCACAGTTTGCATTAGAAGTGAGCTCCCCGAAGAGACAATATTATCATAAATTGATTCAATTTTTTGTAAGAAATAAGATGCGATGTTATCACAAAGTGTTTGTGAAGGTGCTTCTGCATTCACACATGCCTTGGGGTTTGTAAACGACTGAAGTATGTTAAATAAAACCTTCGGCGTATTATCGGCCAATGTAAGTTGAGTGGAGATGTAGTTCTTTCGTGCGAGCTTCATACTACTGTGATAGCTTGACAGAGAGGTTAGAAACTTGGTTTTATCGCTTTCCTCATGCATGGTGCGCCATTTCCTCTCATGTTTTCTACATACTTTTGTTTTGAGTAAGTAGCTTGAGGGTAAACCTGACAGCTTGCTGACGTTTTGGATAAGTAGAGAGGCGTTTCGCTGGCGCAAGATGGTCAATAGTCTCAGTTAGTGCAGAGTTGTACTTAAAGAGCCCTTCTTCTAGATTATCTAAGGGTTCATTTCGAGGTACTTTCAGGGAGGCTTGGAAGTTCTCCAAAGAGACTTTCTGCCATTGCCTATGGGTCATGCCAGTATCTTGACGTGGACCCCTATGTTCAACTTTGTGGTCTTAATGACAAATCCAATTAAGGCATGGTCAGTCCATGTAAGTTGCATTGATTGTTCACACTGTATGTTAGGGGAATTGGACAAAACAATGTCCAATGTGTGTCCAGCCATGTTTATTTGTGTATTCAGTTTATTTCGCTGGCTTTTAGTTAAGGAATGTGGCTCACATGGTGAGGGGGCTGGGTTTATATAGTAAGGTGTCTTATTTGATAACTGATGGCCAATTGTTACCCAAGTCCGCCTTATATTAACAATGTTACTTTGATAATGGCACTTTCTACACGAAAAAGGTCCTTCAATTAGTGGCAAAGAATCACATTGACAGTATGATGAATTAGTGTTCCTAAAATCAAGTAGTTCCTGGCTAGAATAGCACTTGATGTGCTTACGATATTTAGAGCTGTAGCGGCCCGACCAGGAATCCTGGCTTCTGGTGCTGTCCTGGCACCGACGGGCGCAGACGGGCTTGCCTTTGGCGCGCCTGCTGCCCGTCGCTTGCAGCATCCGGTTTATATGGGGGAGGTAAGAGCACTAGAACGCCAACCTCCTTCTGCCGGAAATGAGTGAAATTGGCAGCAAAGAAAGAAGTTTAAAAAAAGAAAGACTCCCTCCACATCAATCGAGCAGCGCTCGCTGTGGACCAGGGGGTCTAACACACAGCAATAAGTTTAGCAGCAGTAGGTAAAAGTAAAATCAATAAAAATGATGGCAGTTCGGTTTTTGCAGCATACAAAAGGTAATTTAAAGAAAGCACCGCTTACAGGTGACAGCCCGTCCTCTGCGCGTCGCTTGCAGCATCCGGCTTATATGTGGGAGGTTGGAGCACTAGAGTGCCAACCTCCTTCCGCCAGAAATGAGTGAAATTGGCAGCAAAGAAAGAAGTTAAAAAAAGAAAGACTGCCTCCACATCAGTCGAGCAGCGCTCGTGGTGGACCGGGGGGTCTAACACACAACAATAAGTTTAGCAGCAGTAGGTAAAAGTAAAATCAATAAAAATGATGGCAGTTCAGTTTATACAGCATACAAAAGGTAATTTAAAGAAAGCACCGCTTACAGGTGACAGCGCGTCCGCGTCAGTTGAGGGTTTGCAGTTCAAGGGTCTCAGAACTGGCTGACCCTCACACACGCCATGTCCCTGCCGCAAGGCAGATGAGATGGTGCAGTTGAGGGTTTGCCGTTACATGGTCTCAGTACTGGCTGACACTGTCACACGCCATGTTCCTGCCACAGGGCAGGTGAGGTGGTGCAGTTGAGGGTTTGCAGTTTAATGGTCTCAAAAGTGGCTGACCCTCTCACATGCCATGTCCCTACCGCAGTGCAGGTGAGGTGGTGCAGTCGAGGGTTTGCCGTTACATGGTCTCAGTACTGGCTGACGCTCTCACACGCCATGTCCCTGCCGCTAGGCAGGTGAGGTGATGCTGTTGAGGGTTTGCAGTTAATGGATCTCAGAGCTGGATGACCCTCTGAAACGTCATGTCCCTGCCGCAGGGCAGGTGAGGTAGTGCTGTTGAGGGTTTGCAGTTAATGGATCTCAGAGCTGGATGACCCTCTGAGACGTCATGTCCCTGCCGCAGGGCAGGTGAGGTAGTGCTGTTGAGGGTTTGCAGTCAGGGTCTCAGACTGGCTGACCCTCTTACATGCCCTGTCCCTGCCGCAGGGCAGGTGAGGGGGTGCTGTTGATGGTTTGCAGTTCACAAGTCTCAGAACAAGCTCACCCTCACACACGCCATGTCCCTTCCGCAAGGCAGGTGAGTTGGTGCAGTTGAGGGTTTGCCGTTACATGGTCTCAGTACTGGCTGACACTCTCACACTACAAATCCAAATGGGGTGTGGCTCCGCACTCGTTTTCAATTGTCTGGTAACAATCTGTGTTATTTTCAGCAATGTGATTGGTGCTTCATGTGAATCTCCCGCTCTCACACGCCATGTCCCTGCCGCAGAGCAGGTGAGGTGCTGCACTGGACGGTTCGCAGTTCAGGGGTCTCCGAACTGGCTGACCCTCTCACATGTAATGTCCCTGCTGCAAGGCAGGTGAGGTGGTGCAGTTGAGGGCTTGTAGTACAAGGGTCTCAGAACCGGCTGACCCTCTCACACGCCATGCCCCTGCCCCAGGGCAGGTGAGGTGGTGCAGTTGAGGGTCTCAGAACTGGCTGACCCTCACCCACGCCATGTCCCTGCCTCAGTGCAGGTGAGCTGCAGTTGAGGTTTTGCAGTTCAAGGGTCTCAGATCTGGCTTACCCTCTCACATGCCATGTCCTGCCGCACAGCAGGTGAGGTGGTGCTGTTGAGGGTTCACAGTTCACTGGTTTAAGAATTGACTGACCCTCTAATACCACCACAACACGTACCTGGTTGGTCGTTAAACCCGCCCTGGGACCCTCCTCCAAATATTTGTTGTGTATATGACCCTCTAATACGCCATGTCCCTGCCTCAGGGCAGGTGAGCTGCAGTTGAGAGTTTGCAGTTCAAGGGTCTCAGAACAGGCTGACTCTCTCACACGCCATGTCCCTGCCACAAGGCAGGTGAGGTGGTGCAGTTGAGGGTTTTCAGTTAATGGACCTCAGAGCTGGATGACCCTCTGAGACGTCATGTCCCTGCCGATAAGGCAGGGGAGGTGGTGCTGTTGAGGGTTCACAATTAAGGGTCTCAGAACTGGCTGACCCTCTCATACGTCATGTCCCTGCCGCAGAGCAGTTGAGGTGGTGCAGTTGGCGGTTCGCAGTTCAGCGGTCTCAAAACTGGCTGACCCTCTCACATGCCATGTCCCTGCCGCAGGGCAGGTGAGGTGGTGCAGTTGAGGGTTTGCAGTTCAAGGGTCTCAGAACTGGCTGACCCTCTCACATGCCATGCCCCTGCCGCAGGGCAGGTGAGGTGGTGCAGTTGAGGGTTTGCAGTTCAGGGTCTGAGAACTGGATGACCCTCCCACACTCCATGTCCCTACCGCAGAGCAGTTGAGGTGGTGCAGTTGGCGGTTCGCAGTTCAACGGTCTCAAAACTGGCTGACCCTCTCACATGCCATGTCCCTGCCGCAGGGCAGGTGAGGTGGTGCTGTTGAGGGTTTGCAGTTCACAGGTCTCAGAACAGGTTGACCCTCCCACACTCCATGTCCCTACCGCAGAGCAGTTGAGGTGGTGCAGTTGGCGGTTCGCAGTTCAACGGTCTCAAAACTGGCTGACCCTCTCACATGCCATGTCCCTGCCGCAGGGCAGGTGAGGTGGTGCTGTTGAGGGTTTGCAGTTCAGGGTCTCAGACTGGCTGACCCTCTCACGCGCCATGTCCCTGCCGCAGGGCAGGTGAGGTGGTGCTGTTGAGGGTTTGCAGTTCACAGGTCTCAGAACAGGTTGACCCTCTCACACGCCATGTCCCTGCCGCAGGGTAGGTGAGGAGGTGCAGTTCAGGGTCTCAGAAGTGGCTCACCCTATCACAGGCTATGTCCCTGCCGCAATACACGTGAGTTGATGCAGTTGAGGTTTGCCGTTACATGGTCTCAGTACTGGCTGACGCTTTCACATGCCATGTCCCTGCCATAGGGCAGGTGAGGAGGTGCAGTTGGCGGTTTGCAGTTTAGGGTCTCAGAGCTGCTGACCCTCGCACATTCCATGTCCTTGCTCCAGGGCAGGTGAGGTGGTGCAATTTAGGGTTCGCACTTCAGGGTCTCAGAACTGCTGACCCTCTCACACGCCTTGTTCCTGCCGCAGGGCAGGTGAGGTGGTGCAGTTCAGGGTATCGGAACTGGCTAACCCTATCACACGTCATGTCCCTGCCGCAAGGCAGGTGAGTTGGTGCCGTGGAGGGTTTGCAATTCAGGGTCACTGAACAGGCTGACTCTCTCAGACGCCATGTCCCTGCCGCAGGGCAGGTGAGGTGGTGCAGTTGAGGGTTTACAGTTCAAGCATCTCTGAACTGGCTTATCCTCTCACACGCCATGTCCCTGCTGCGAGGCAGGTGAGATGGTGCAGTTCAGGGTTTGCAGTTCCAGACCTTGGGGTGCAAAGCAGGGATGGTTAGATAATCCTGTAGGTTGGCGGGTAACCATTTGCCAGTGGCTCTCAACACTAAACTCCATAACCAGGACATTATTGAGGATGCCAGGAGGGTGTACAAAATAGCCCTAGGGAAGCGAAAGGTGCAACTCAAGGAAGCATCTTGGGATCAGCTGGTGTCTACTTGCTCCTCTAGAGATTCTAAGGGTTTTTTGGCAGTGGTTAGTGGAAGGCAGCCCAATGTGGCTGTGCAAGATGAGAACGGTTCTTCTATCTCTCCAGCACTTTGGGTCACCCATTACCATAAGGTATACGCTCTGGGAAAAGAACTCCCCATTCTTTAGAATGATGTTGATAATTTGTACCCACTAGAGATCCGGTTCGAGTACGAGGAGGTCTATGAGGCTAGCATGGGTAGCCCGTCCAATAAAGCACCTGGGCCAGATGGGATACCATGGATTTATATACGGTTGAACCACTTCTCTGGGCTACAGTTTTGACCAATGTTCTTAATGGCGTGACCCAGCTAAGCCTACCGCTGACTTGGAAATCTGCTACCATAGTCCCAGTGTTCAAGAAGGGTAACAGACAGGACCCTACCTATTATAGACCAATCTCACTGGTATGTTCAGGGGTAAAGGTGGTTGGGCGTATTGTCCTTCAGCGAGTGGAAGCTTAGGCCCAGGCAAATGATATTATCTGCCCTGTCCAAGATGGATTCGGGGAAGGGATGGGCACATTGGAACAGTGCCTGAACCATAACCTTATCATAGAGAAGTATGTTGTAGCGAAGTAGGGGTCTATTTTTCTTGCCTTTATGGACCTCAGTAGTGCCTTCGACCTGGTGATTAGGTCCGAGGTTTGGGATATTCTTGGGGAAATGGGACTCCCAGCCCAGTTGATCGTCTTTCTTAGAGCTTTACATGTGAACATAAAATCCCCCGTCAGACATGGCACAGGGGGGGGGGGGCAACTGAATCTTTTAGTCTCCCACGGGGTTAGGCAGGGATGTGTGTTGGCCCCAATATTGTTCTTATCATATATTAATAGCCTGAATAACTACTTGAGTGAGAATGGGGTTGACCTGCCAGGAGTAAAGTCTGTCAGCGTGCCTACCCTGCTATATGCCGATGGTGCTGTACTGATGGCCCGAATGGCAAACAGATTAAAACTTCTGGATGATAAGTTCGTAGCGTTCATGCATGATCTGGGCCTAGATACAAACATCTCAAACACCCATTATATGGTCTGTGGGAGGAAGAAAGCTAGAACACGATGTATTGATATCAAAGGGCAAAAACTCACTAGGGTTTCCTAGTTAGGGGTATATTTGAACAACTGGCTTCCTTGCATTTCCAGTTACTGCTCCAAGTTCACACAAACCTGGCGTGCCTCGTTTAGATTTTCACTGTCGGTGGATCATAATAAACCCATCTTGCCCCTGCTGCAGATCTACAGAATGAAATGTCGCCCAGTCCTGACATACGGTGCAGCCATTTGGGGGTACCGTAGGTGTAGGTCGATCCAACTTGCAGAGGACCGATTCTGTAGAAAACGTCTGGGGCTGAGCCCAAAAATCTCCTAGTTTGCAAACCACGAAAAACTGGGTTTCAATTATGTGGAGGATCAGGTTAAACTGGCTCCACTGTTACTCTGGATATCTGTTTCGGTAGATTGTAGACTGGGGTTCAACAAGAGCGTGATTGAGGATTGCATGGCATGCACGTATGGCCATAAGATACCGTGGATTAACTATATAAAATCCGTTGTCCATTCTTTAGACTGCATGGATATTTTTAACCGCCATATCTACTTAATAAGGGCGACCGTGGTCTCGTCAAGGAACATATTTTAAAGATGACAGGGAAACCTTGGTGCTGGAGAAAAACTCTAACAGATCCTATTTACTGCGGAAATACATTGTTAGTGTTGAATCTTATTTCACAGCAGTTAAACACCAAAGGGACAGATCTTTGCTTACAAAATTTTGTCTGGGTTCCATACGCTCAATGATCTGCTTCCCTCTGTGCCAGTTGGATCCCCATGCTCTTCTATCTTGCCCTTGTGATGACAGTTCACCCCAGCCCTTGATACACCTGGTTTTACTCAGTAAATATTACTAATTTTACGAGAAGGTATTTATTACCACTTTTAAAAGCGAGGGGCTTTACTCAGTTTCGTCCTGCCTTTTTGTATTTACAGATCAGGAGGTGATTTTGGCGGGTACTAGGTATATAAAAGGCGCCATACACTGGAATAAAACAATGTGTGCCTAGTTGACTAGGTTAGGGTGGGTTGCAAAAAAATGTACATACATTTTATACAGTTCTTAAATGTCCACACATTGTTTTGGGAAATTAATTGTACTGTATCATGTTTATTAATAAGGCTTTTAAGGTTTTAATGTATATGTTTTTATCTTTTATGATTATGAAATATATATAACTGAATAAAGATGAATTGATGATGTCTGATTTACCAAAAATGGTCTGATTTACCAAAAATGCATGGGAGAGAACTGCTGTTGATTTCTTTGGTCCTCTTGACAATGGACATCACATGATGGTGGACATTGATGAATACTCCAATGTTCCATTGATACAAGGTCTCTCATCGACCATTCAAGAAAGAGTTGTCGACAGGTAAGATGGCACTATTGCAACATGGGGTGTTCCTTCAATTTTGAAGGCTGACGTTGGCAACAGTAGAGAATTCAGAGACTTTCTTAATCATCTTAATGTGCAGCATCAGAAAAACACACCTCTTTGGCCACACGCAAATGGCATTGTTGAGCGCTTTATGAGCACACTTAAAAAGACTGTACAGGGTGCTACATTTGAGATGCTTGATGGGACACCCCCCCTTCATGCTGCTCTTCGAGCTTACCGGCAAAATCCTCATTCAACAATAGGTGAAAGTCCTCCCACCCTGATGTTTGGAAGAGACATGACGACCAAGTTACCACATGGACCAGCAGAAGATCTACTACAGATGGTGAACATCATCAACAAACAGACTTGTGCCATAAGTAAAAGATGAATGTATGTACCAACAAGCGCTGATGTGCCAAAAACATTACTTTCAAGAAAGGTACCTAAATAAATAAAGGTGATCAAGATTAGTCCAATAACAGAGAAAATGCTAATCTGAAGCTCCCTTTGAAGCTGAACCCTTCAAAGTTGTGCCCAGTAAAGGACACATCGTGGCTGCTCACCGTTCTGGAAAGTCCTTTACGCGAGATTCTGTGCACTTCAGGAATTTGCCTCATCATTTGCAGTACCTTACGTCAGCTATGGGACTGGTTCCATTGAGACTGTACAGAGCCAGTTGACTGCGTCTGTCCCCACATCACCAGTGCCAGTCATGGACACCTTCTCTTCTCAGCCTCAGAGGACATGATCTGGGAGTTTGTTCATACCTCCACCACAACTTATCGAGGAGTTTTAGTGTGTGAACATATATATATCTGTAAAAAATTTGTTTTTTCATTTAACAAGGTGAGAGATGTAATGTTTTGAGAGTAAAAGATGACAGAGCCCTTTTGGTTGCGTATGGACTCCGCAGAACTATGATGTAAGTGTTCGGGAGTGGGGAACACAGCTCATGTTTAGAACACGGAGTTCAAAGTTACATGCACAGGAATAAAGACGTGCAATACTAAGCTCCAAGTGTGGCGCACTCATAAATGCCGGTAAGCTCGAAGAGCAGCATGAAGGGGGGGGCGTCCAATCAAGCTTCTCAAATGTAGCACCCTGTACAGTCTTTTTAAGTGTGCTCATAAAGCGCTCAACAATGCCATTTGCGTGTGGCCAAAGAGGTGTGTTTTTCTGATGCTGCACAGATGATTAAGAAAGTCTCTGAATTCTCTACTGTTGCCAACGTCAGCCTTCAAAATTGAAGGAACACCCCATGTTGCAATAGTGCCATCTAACCTGTCGACAACTCTTTCTTGAATGGTCGATGAGAGACCTTGTATCAATGAAACATTGGAGTATTCATCAATGTCCACCATCATGTGATGTCCATTGTCAAGAGGACCAAAGAAATCAACAGCAGTTCTCTCCCATGCATTTTTGGTAAATCAGACCATTTTTGGTAAATCAGACATCATCAATTCATACATAAAAGCCACATTAAAACCTTAAAAGCCTTATTAAGAAACATGATACAGTACAATTAATTTCCCAAAACAATGTGTGGACATTTAAGAACTGTATAAAATGTATGTACATTTTTTTGCAACCCACCCTAACCTAGTCTACTAGGCACACATTGTTTTATTCCAGTGTATGGCGCCTTTTATATACCTAGTACCCGCCAAAATCACCTCCTGATCTGATAATAGCTGTAAATACAACAAGCATTTACAATGCAATGGTCTCGGCATCATTAAAGGTAGAGCTATTGGCATTGCTCATGACATTTTTTTTTCTTTAAATCATAAATAAATGGCATTGTCATTTACATTGTCAATACACACCACTCTGCACTCAACTGCACTCACCAGCACTGCACTCAACTGCACTCACCAGCACTGCACTGCACTCACCTGCACTGCACTCAACTGCACTCACCTGCACTGCACTGCACTCAACTGCACTCACCTGCACTGCACTGCACTCAACTGCACTCACCTGCACTGCACTGCACTCACCTGCACTGCACTCACCTGCACTGCACTCACCTGCACTCACCTGCACTGCACTCACCTGCACTGCACTCACCTGCACTGCACTCACCTGCACTGCACTGCACTCACCTGCACTGCACTCACCTGCACTGCACTCACCTGCACTGCACTGCACTCACCTGCACTGTACTCACCTGCACTGCACTGCACTCACCTGCACTCACCTGCACTGCACTCACTTGCACTGCACTCACCTGCACTGCACTCACCTGCACTGCACTGCACTCACCTGCACTGCATTGCACTCACCTGCACTGCACTGCACTCACCTGCACTGCACTCACCTGCACTGCACTCACCTGCACTGCACTGCACTCACCTGCACTGCACTGCACTCACCTGCACTGCACTGCACTCACCTGCACTGCACTCACCTGCACTGCACTGCACTCACCTGCACTGCACTGACCTGCACTGCACTCACCTGCACTGCACTCACCTGTACTGCACTCACCTGCACTGCACTCACCTGCACTGCACGCACTGCACTCGCCTGCACTGCACTCGCCTGCACTGCACTCGCCTGCACTGCACTCGCCTGCACTGCACTCGCCTGCACTGCACTCACCTGCACTGCACTCACCTGCACTGCACTGCACTCACCTGCACTGCACTCACCTGCACTCACCTGCACTGCACTCACCTGCACTGCACTGCACTCACCTGCACTGCACTCACCTGCACTGCACTCACCTGCGCTGCACTCACCTGCACTGCACTCACCTGCACTGCACTGCACTCACCTGCACTGCACTCACTGCACTCACCTGCACTGCACTCACCTGCACTGCACTCACCTGCACTGCACTCACCTGCACTGCACTCACCTGCACTGCACTCACCTGCACTGCACTCACCTGCACTCCACTGCACTCACCTGCACTGCACTCACCTGCGCTGCACTCACCTGCACTGCACTCACCTGCACTGCACTCACCTGCACTGCACTCACTGCACTCACCTGCACTGCACTCACCTGCACTGCACTCACCTGCACTGCACTCACCTGCACTGCACTGACCTGCACTGCACTGCACTCACCTGCACTGCACTGCACTGCACTCACCTGCACTGCACTGACCTGCACTGCACTGACCTGCACTGCACTGCACTGCACTCACCTGCACTGCACTCACCTGCACTGACCTGCACTGCACTCACCTGCACTGCACTGCACTGACCTGCACTGCACTCACCTGCACTGACCTGCACTGCACTCACCTGCACTGACCTGCACTGCACTGACCTGCACTGACCTGCACTGCACTGACCTGCACTGCACTCACCTGCACTGCACTCACCTGCACTGCACTCACCTGCACTGCACTCACCTGCACTGCACTCACCTGCACTGCACTCACCTGCACGCACTCACCTGCACTGCACTCACCTGCACTCACCTGCACTGCACTCACCTGCACTGCACTCACCTGCACTGCACTCACCTGCACTGCACTCACCTGCACTGCACTCACCTGCACTGCACTGCACTCACCTGCACTGCACTCACCTGTACTGCACTGCACTGCACTCACTTGCACTGCACTCACCTGCACTGCACTCACCTGCACTCACCTGCACTGCACTCACCTGCACTGCACTCACCTGCACTGCTTTGCACTCCACTGCACTGCACTGCACTCGCCTGCACTGCACTCGCCTGCACTGCACTCACCTGCACTGCACTCACCTGCACTGCACTCACCTGCACTGCACTCACCTGCACTGCACTCACCTGCACTGCTTTGCACTCCACTGCACTGCACTCCACTGCACTCACCTGCACTGCACTGCACTCACCTGCACTGCACTGCACTCACCTGCACTGCACTGCACTCACCTGCACTCCACTGCACTGCACTGCACTCACCTGCACTGCACTGCACTCACCTGCACTGCACTCACCTGCACTGCACTCACCTGCACTGCACTCACCTGCACTGCACTCACCTGCACTGCACTGCACATACCTGCACTGCACTGCACTCTGCACTCACTACTCTGCACTCACTACACTCACTACTCTGCACTCTGCACTCACTACTCTGCACTCTGCACTCACTACTCTGCACTCTGCACTCACTACTCTGCACTCACTACTCTGCACTCTGCACTCACTACTCACTACTCTGCACTCACTACTCACTACTCTGCACTCACTACTCACTACTCTGCACTCACTACTCTGCACTCACTACTCACTACTCTGCACTCACTACTCTGCACTCACTACTCTGCACTCACTACTCTGCACTCACTACTCTGCACTCACTATTCACTACTCTGCACTCACTGCTCTGCACTCACTACTCTGCACTCACTACTCTGCACTCACTACTCTGCACTCACTACTCACTAACCTGCACTCACTACTCACTAACCTGCACTCACTACTCTGCACTCACTACTCTGCACTCACTACTCTGCACTCACTACTCACTACTCTGCACTCACTACTCTGCACTCACTACTCTGCACTCACTACTCTGCACTCTGCACTCACTACGCTGCACTCACTACTCTGCACTCACTACTCTGCACTCACTACTCTGCACTCACTACTCTGCACTCACTACTCTGTACTCTGCACTCACTACTCTGCACTTTGCACTCACTACTCTGCACTCTGCACTCACTACTCTGCACACTACTCTGCACACTCTCTCTGCACACTCTCTCTGCCCACTCACTCTGCACTCACTACTCTGCACTCACTACTCTGCACTCATTACTCTGCACTCACTACTCTGCACTCACTACTCTGCACTCACTACTCTGCACTCACTACTCACTACTCTGCACTCACTACTCACTACTCTGCACTCACTACTCACTACTCTGCACTCACTACTCACTACTCTGCACTCACTACTCTGCACTCACTACTCACTACTCTGCACTCACTACTCTGCACTCACTACTCTGCACTCACTACGCTGCACTCACTACGCTGCACTCACTACTCTGCACTCACTACGCTGCACTCACTACTCTGCACTCACTACTCTGCACTCACTACTCTGCACTCACTACTCTGCACTCACTACTCTGCACTCACTACTCTGCACTCACTACTCTGCACTCACTACTCTGTACTCTGCACTCACTACTCTGCACTTTGCACTCACTACTCTGCACTCTGCACTCACTACTCTGCACACTCTACTCTGCACACTCTCTGCACACTCTCTCTGCACACTCTCCCTGCCCACTCACTCTGCACTCACTACTCTGCACTCACTACTCTGCACTCACTACTCTGCACTCACTACTCTGCACTCACTACTCACTACTCTGCACTCACTACTCACTACTCTGCACTCACTACTCTGCACTCACTACTCTGCACTCACTACTCTGCACTCACTACTCTGCACTCACTACTCTGCACTCACTACTCTGCACTCACTACTCTGCACTCACTACTCTGCACTCACTACTCTGCACTCACTACACTGCACTCTGCACTCACTACGCTGCACTCTGCACTCACTACTCTGCACTCTGCACTCACTACTCTGCACTCTGCACTCACTACTCTGCACTCACTACTCTGCACTCACTACTCTGCACTCTGCACTCACTACTCTGCACTCACTACTCTGCACTCTGCACTCACTACGCTGCACTCACTACTCTGCACTCACTACTCTGCACTCACTACTCTGCACTCACTACTCTGCACTCACTACTCTGCACTCACTACTCTGCACTCACTACTCTGTACTCTGCACTCACTACTCTGCACTTTGCACTCACTACTCTGCACTCTGCACTCACTACTCTGCACACTACTCTGCACACTCTCTCTGCACACTCTCTCTGCCCACTCACTCTGCACTCACTACTCTGCACTCACTACTCTGCACTCATTACTCTGCACTCACTACTCTGCACTCACTACTCTGCACTCACTACTCTGCACTCACTACTCACTACTCTGCACTCACTACTCACTACTCTGCACTCACTACTCACTACTCTGCACTCACTACTCACTACTCTGCACTCACTACTCTGCACTCACTACTCACTACTCTGCACTCACTACTCTGCACTCACTACTCTGCACTCACTACGCTGCACTCACTACGCTGCACTCACTACTCTGCACTCACTACTCTGCACTCACTACTCTGCACTCACTACTCTGCACTCACTACTCTGCACTCACTACTCTGCACTCACTACTCTGCACTCACTACTCTGCACTCACTACTCTGTACTCTGCACTCACTACTCTGCACTTTGCACTCACTACTCTGCACTCTGCACTCACTACTCTGCACACTCTACTCTGCACACTCTCTGCACACTCTCTCTGCACACTCTCCCTGCCCACTCACTCTGCACTCACTACTCTGCACTCACTACTCTGCACTCACTACTCTGCACTCACTACTCTGCACTCACTACTCACTACTCTGCACTCACTACTCACTACTCTGCACTCACTACTCTGCACTCACTACTCTGCACTCACTACTCTGCACTCACTACTCTGCACTCACTACTCTGCACTCACTACTCTGCACTCACTACTCTGCACTCACTACTCTGCACTCACTACACTGCACTCTGCACTCACTACGCTGCACTCTGCACTCACTACTCTGCACTCTGCACTCACTACTCTGCACTCTGCACTCACTACTCTGCACTCACTACTCTGCACTCTGCACTCACTACTCTGCACTCACTACTCTGCACACTCTCTGCACACTCTCTGCCCACTCACTCTGCACTCACTACTCTGCACTCACTACTCTGCACTCACTACTCTGCACTCACTACTCACTACTCACTACTCTGCACTCACTACTCTGCACTCACTACTCTGCACTCACTACTCTGCACTCACTACTCTGCACTCACTACGCTGCACTCACTACTCTGCACTCTGCACTCACTACGCTGCACTCTGCACTCACTACTCTGCACTCTGCACTCACTACTCTGCACTCACTACTCTGCACTCTGCACTCACTACTCTGCACTCACTACTCTGCACTCTGCACTCACTACTCTGCACTTTGCACTCACTACTCTGCACACTCACTCTGCACTCACTACTCTGCACACTCTCTGCACACTCTCTGCCCACTCACTCTGCACTCACTACTCTGCACTCACTACTCTGCACTCACTACTCTGCACTCACTACTCTGCACTCACTACTCTGCACTCTGCACACTCACTCTGCACTGTGCACACCACTGATATCATGGAATCTTCCACCACACTTTCTAAAACTCTATAGTCCGAAGCATAATAGGCACAGAACCAAAAGAAGGGTAGACATTGCTTAAAATAATCTTATTGTATTTATGAGAAGCAAAAGCGAGACTGTGAAATGTGCTGAATATCAGTTTGTTACGAATCAACAGAGTGGAGTTAGAGAACCAAGAAATAGTAATTTAGAATCCGGGTTAGAAGGAGTAGTAATCACAAGCTGAGGATCAACGGGCGCGAAACAACGTGGTGGGCGCGCAGGAGACGCAGCGTGAGCGTGCACATCAGCTGAAGATCGCCGGAGAAGACACCGAGCCTGCCTGCTGCCGTGACTGACCCGCTGCAGAAGGAAAGAGCCCGGTGAGTGGGGGTAGAGGGGGGGGGCGGCAGAGAGGGAGTGGGCAGAGAGGGAGGGTGTGTGTGTGTGTGTGTGTGTGTGTGTGCGCGTGTGTCTGTCTGTGTGTGTCTGGTGTGTGCCTGCCTGCCTGCCTTTGTGTGTGCGCGTCCACAGACCCTGGTCGGCTCGTGCACCGCTCTGTACTCCCTTGCGAGCTTACTCGGCGACAATAGTTCTCGTTGCCGAGACCTAAAAAGGCAGGACGAAACTGAGTAAAGCCCCTCGCTTTTAAAAGTGGTAATAAATACCTTCTACGTAAAATTAGTAATATTTACTGAGTAAAACCTAGGCTGGGGAGGATGCTACAAGTAGATCAAAACTTATAATTCTACTATTTAAGTGCAGAGTCTGATTGTATTGATAATCCTCTTTAAGGCCTCATTGGGATTACAAGTGTCCTGGTATTTCTGCGCACATATCCACCTATAATAAGCATTGAAAACGGCTGAGTTCTGGAATAACATAGTAGCAAAAATGGACATAGTAGCACCTCTTTCCACGTGTTTTTTCCCAATTCGATGTTGAAACTTGGATTTGCCAAGTAATGGCACAACAATGCACCGTTGTATTGGCAATACACTGTGCCTCACCACCATCTTAAAGTGTTACCCTGAGTGCCTAGTATTCATGAGTAAGGTGCTAAAAGTAGCTTGCAGCCAAATCGGGATTGCCAGAAGTGCATAGTTACCGCACTTCTGAGATGTTTTGGCTGGAAAATCCTACAGAAATTTGCAACAGTGAATAGAGTACTGTTCAAACTGTATTTTTTTATATGTATTATGTTGTTCCATCCCAGTTTGGTATGTTAGCATACTTTTGTGTAACTATGTATTTGCAACCAAGGTTATTCCCCAAGAAACTTTGTACGCCATATTCGCACTGATCATTTCTGACTTAATAAAATATATAAATAAAGAAAAAGAAAAAAAAAGACATTTGCAACAGTGAATAGACTACTGTTAGGACTTGATTTCGAGCCAATGTTGGTGCCACAGCCAATTTGTTCAAATTGCCTTTTTTTCACCACTAAATGCTTTTCGAACAAGATGTTTCCAATGATTTGCCTAATACAGTTCAGCCAGTGTAGCAGCTATACTACAAGGCCAAAAAGGGAAATTCTGTATGTCGTATCCACTACATTAATGACGGGCAGTTAATAACATTAGGCCAGTATGTTAGGATAAATCTTATTCGACATGCAATCTTTTGCACTGTAAATCTGTGTCCAATTAAGAAAAAACATATAACATAACTAATAACAAAAAGGTTGATTGGTGTATTTTCCCATAGGCCTGTGTGCTGCGGGGGGGGGCAAGATCCTCAGATTTTTCTTTTGTATCGTGTCAGTTAGGAAAGTTTGGTGGGAGTCCATAGGGGAAGAACTTTGATCATCAGTATATGGTGGGAGCTTTTCTATGCCAAGCAGGCGCCATGGTCCATCTCAGTCTAAGGGTCCCTGTCTAGAAAGCTGCTCTGCACCTCCACCCACAAGTCAGCAACTGGTTGCCTGTACAGTCCTCTATATTTTTGAGGCACTAAGCGCCACCCCTTCTGCCAAAGCCCAAGTCTCCATCTCCTTTCTTCATCAGCTATGTGGGTGACAGTGAGGGGATTTCTAATAATGTGCAACGTTTCTGCGCACTAGGAGGAATCGATTGCCTGCTTTTTTTCTCTGACTGCATTTTATATAACCCCAGAAGGCATTTTCCGGCTCTTTGAAGCTAGAGTACGTTCCAGGTCTCTCGTGACCTGCAGCCAAAAGCGCTCAATTGTTGGGCAACTCTACACCATATGGGAGAAGTTTGCATCCATCAGGGATTGTTTAGGGCAGTCCAAGTCTGTGGTATGTAACATCACATTCAGTCTGTATGGTGCAATATACCCACAGCGCAGATAATGGCACTGCGTAAATTAAATCTCATGTTGCAGGTGTACTTGTATGAACATTTTAGGTTTAGGTCCCACTACTTGCCAGTGAAAGCCCTACCGAACAGTTTCCCATCGGTCCCACAAATGCAGCAGGCCATCAACCGTCATGGAAAGTACAGTTCTGTATAACCAGGAGATCAGGTAGCCTCCTTGAACAAACGTCAACAAGTCTGCAGTAGGTCATGTAAGGGGGTTTCCGGCTCCAGGGCCCCGTACAGCTGTAGCACAGCCAACGTCAAGACCCTGCATGTTAAAAACGGGGTACCTGGTATGCCACTGTCAGTCTCCAGCTCCTCTGCCGTGCAGAAAGAGCCCTCCAAATAAAATTCCTCAAGAGTTAGTCACTAGGGTGTTAAATAACCTCCTCTGGTGGAGTCTTTGGTTCACAGACAAATACTGCTCCCACCCTGCGGCGGCTCCCCCCCACCCATCCAGCATTGGAGGGCTATCCACAGTATAGACACGTCTGGCCAGATGGAGCTAGCTTGACCCCCAGCATCATGGCTAATACAGACCTCTCCTGTGCAAAGTGCCAAACTCCCTCAGCTGGACAAGACCAGGTCCCACCGGCCTACAAGCAATCCACTGCAGCTGTACCACATAATAGTACAGCTCAAAGTCAGGGAGCCCCTGTAGAGTTGGCCATTGGAGGGTGCGCAGTGACACGCAGGTACGCCATCCGTCCTGGATCAGTTACTGGAGCACGCTATTAATGGATTGAAACCATGACTTGGTATCCAGACGGGCAAATTGGTAAAGTAGTAAAGGAATCTGGGCAACATGATCATCTTGGTTAAAGCTATGCGGGCCAAAAAATGTGTGAATTTCAGCGTCCTCCAAAATGTAACGGTACCTTAGAGGGAGCGCAGCACGACTCCAAGGGTGCCCTCTCTGATGTCAATGTCAGCGTGGTATATCTAGACACCCAAGTATTTGAGTGCCGAAGGCTAATATCCTACACCACTGCTGGAGGTTCTGCCAGCCCAAGGGACGCAGGGAAGGTGCATGATTTTTGACACAGGATTCAACACTTAGAGCTTAATTTTCAAGATGAAAATGTGAGCCAAAAGGCCAGGCTCACAGAAGCCTTATAGTACAATGGAATTGTCTCCATATATAGAATATACCAGGCATTGTGATTGTGCCAAGTGAAATACATGTTGAAAGAGTTGCTATATCTCTAGGCTTGTAAGTGCAAGGCAGCTCTTCAGAAAGGAGCCCTCTGATAGGCAGACGGAGTTTCTACCTTACACAACGTGTAGCACGTTCATTTTTCCCTAACTTCTCAAGGTGACTAGGCTCATTTCACTCCTAGTCTAGTGGAGAATGCCAACAGCCTTCCAGTGTGACTCCCCTAGAGTCCCTGAAAACAAAGCAATAAACACGGCCATGTGCTTGCTCTCTGTATCACAACACGATAACAAAGACAAAGAACACGAGCCGCCACCTGTTGGCTAACCCGTGTTGAAGTCAAACAGTGCCCCCTGAGCTTTCCCCCTCACATGTGTGGGAGGTAAGGCGGGACTGCGAAAATGAGAGCTGAGCGCTCAACCCATCAAACCTCAAAATAATTCTCTCAAATAGGTCAGATCTGGATTTGCCAGTGAATCTCGCCGTTGAACAACAATAGAGAGCAGGTGGTCACTCACAAAATGTGCAAGGAAAGATACTCGCCCACTACAATAGCAAAAGACTTCTTGTGTGCATACAGGTGCACTGTGGAATGGATTCCTACCCATTGTGGAAGCGCTAAAATGGCACTGGTGGTGCTACCCCTGACGCAGAACCTCAAATGCAGGAGTGTTGATCACAGTACTTAGAGCTCGACTCTAGTGCAAAGAGAAAAGGGCATTTTTCCAGCGGGGACTGGAAATAAGGAACACAAGAAAATGTATTTCCTTCTGCTCCTCTCAACCTCTGGTGATAGTAACTCATGTCAGAGGTGCAGGGTGAGCCAAAATAATGGAAGCCTATGAGATTCAAGGGCTGCGGTCTCTAAGAGAGAGGGGACATTCTTCAAACTAGAAGCACTCCAGCAGAACAGACAGCACAGTCATATTCGCCAGTCACCAGGGTGTGTGGAGCCTCGGACACCTGCTTTCTTTGCTCTTTCTCTGGGGCTGCAGATCTTTGCAGCATCTCGGCAACCCACAGCAGAGGGGTAGACAATCGCAACTCCAGGGTTCAGGCCTTCAGGGCACTAGTGATGGCCTACTACACAACATACTTATCTTAACAAAGTAAGCGCTGAATTCCAAAGTAAAATGGCCCTCCATTCGGAGTACAATTAAATCCAGGTATTATTCGACCATCGGATATGTAAATGAATTACCAAACTTGCCTTTTCCATGCAGCCTTTACATTGCAGATGTCTTTACAATGCATGCCTGTATCACTAATGCCCTTCCCACGCATGGTAAGTATGTATGTATATTATGAGGTAAATATAACATTCTTACCTCCCTTTACCGATACCACACTAAACCCTAAAATTACCTTTACCTCGCTTTACCACTACCACCTCTAAACCCTAAAATTACCCTTACCTCGCTTTACCACTACCGACCTCTAAACCCTAAAATTACCCTTACCTCGCTTTACCACTACCCACCTCTAAACCCTGAAATTACCCTTACCACTGAAGACTCCTGAACCCTAAAATTACTCTTACGCCCATTTAACACTACCCACTGCTAAATCCTAAAATTACCTCTCTTTACCACTATCCAACCCTAAACCCTAAAATTTCCCTTACCTCCCTTTACCATTACCCAAATCCTAATATTACTCTAACCTACCTTTACAGCTACCTGCACCCAAACCCATCTGCAAATAGCATAACAATTATGTTATTTAAAAAATACTTACCCAAGTGGGAAAGGCAGGTGTAAAAAGGCATCAAATACTTACCTGCGTGGCAAAAGCTGCGCAGTAAAGACATTGCATGGTAAAGACTTCTTTACAGACAGTCTGTTAGGCTTAAAAGAAAGTTGAATCTGAATCTCTCAGGTATACAACATAAAAGTGAAACCTGACCCCGTCCTAACCTATGTACTTACTACTAGGGACCCGGAAAAGCAGGCCCTGGGCAAAGCGACACAACAGCACAACACAGTGGGGGGGGGGGGGGGGGAGTTCAAAAGCCAAAACCCGAAGTTAAAAGGGAGCTCTCGTTAGATTGTTCCCACAATCCCCTCCTAACAGGCTCCCCGAGCCCCTCCAGGCGCTGAACTCGCCAGGCTCCTTCATTCATCAAGCTCTTTCAACAAGCCTTCATTGTCCTGAGTAACTGCAGCCAGCCATCACCTAGCAACCGGCGTTCAAAGAGTCAGGGTGAGGGGCCTTCCGTTAAGTCGGAGTCCTCATTGGTTAGCTGGGCTGACAGTCTAATGGAGGGATTTAAAAACTGGAAGCGAATCAGTAACGCATCACCTTCAAAGTATTGGAGAACCAGGGTGGGGAGGGGACGAAAAGGGTGCTTGTGGTTTCGAGCAGCCAATCACGACGAGAGAAGTTTGACGGTTGAGGCGAAGTGGATTTAAAGGCTCAGACAGCTGGCGACGTGCTGGGCGGCCGCCGGAAGTATCTCTGGTTACCCACGCGCGGCTTGCAAGTTGCATACAGGTTTAGTGAATGCACACTCTTAGGGGGTGTTTTCGTGCAAAGTGCAACTCCCAGCCACGAGTTGACAAAGCAATTCGTCTTTATTGAAATTGCAATTGCATCTCTTGTCTACGCGGACATTGGCATCGCCGTGTGGTACCTGCAACCACTACCAGTCCCAGTCCGCACCAATGGAAGACAGTTCCATCGATTTTATGGAATGACATTTTTTTACCATGTTATATCTTGGTAACAGGTGGTCGCAGCTGGGTGCCGAGGTTGCGGATAGTTTTCACACTGCTCGTTCTCTTTGTCTATTTAGTGTAATATCAGCCATTGGTGTAAACTCTTGGCCCTTGCTAAGGGATTGAAATGTTCTGTTCTTTCTTCTTTGCTATTGCTATTTCTTTTATTTCTATCTCTATTCTCTCTGTCCCTTCCATTCTAGAATTCTATTTGAATTGATTCTCTTCTGCTGTCCTTCACTGCGCTAACCTGCTCTGCTGTGCGTCCGTTATTCATGGACTTAAGACTTCAATAAAAGTCTCAATCTGAAACTCCTGCCTCGGATCATTCCTTCATCGGTACAGGGATGCACTGTCACTCCTTCCGGCCTGCTCCTGGACACCTAAGTATGCGGAAGTGACCCTCACCCACTCCAAACGTTTTTCATGACTATTGATTCAAATGGGTGACAAATGTCATCCATCAATAATGGGGAGGTGGTGGCCGGAGGGCACAGAACTGCACCAGATACAGGGACAGGGAAGGTGATAGAAAAGGGAGATGGGCCACTGAGAGACAGCAGTGAAGAGATGCACAGGCACGAGTGAGAGACTGGGTAGGATCAGGGGCGGCGAGGGCAGTGGGGACCAGCTGCATAGGGAGGAGGCAGACCAGAGGGGTTAGGGAAAGGGGGCGTGGCAGTAGGAATAGGAGTGAAGATAGGAAGATATAAAGCCCTAAGCTCAGTAGACGTTTTTTCCCCTAACACTCTCAGGCGCGAGGAAATGTTTGATACCGTTGAAAAGTGTTCCCTTTCCCCAAAAAACAAAAAGAAACGGAAGCAAGGCTGCGAGCGCCGTAGACGGCCCCTGTACGCAACTGAACGCAGCATTGCAGCATTGTTTCAGGTTTAAGAGATTACCGGATATCACCCAACACAGTGGAGCCCAACAGGCAGGAAAGCTGGATTTCCCCTGCATGGCTTGGCAAGGATAACAAGTATAAGTCGGCCTGGGGTGGCAATGAATGCTCCAGTACTACAGGCCCTCTCCGAGTGTCCACCTCGGCCAGAGGCATAATGCAATAAGCAAATAAGCAGGGACAAAGGAAATAGGCCAGGCTTTTGAGACATGCATGAACGCAGCGGCGCAGAACAGAAGTGCAGAAGTAACCATACGCGCAACACTCAGACCAACTCTTTTTTTTGTTGTCCTCATTTAACCTTAATAAGTGAGAAGTCTTTAGGCAAACCAAGGTTTATTTGGGAGTCCCCATGCAAGTCTGTTGATACCTTCAAGTTGCTGGGCCCAGGGGATTCAACGAAACCAGTTGCCAAGATTCTAGTAAGGGTTAGTGAAACAAGTAGCAAGTGAAACCCTTTCACCTCTACGAGATATAAACACCACCTCCACTATCACTTATTTAATAATCACTGGACTTTTATGTGTACCAGAGCAAACCAACTCTTGGCAACAAACAGACCAACACTCACAAAGGCATAAACGTACACAAGGTTCTACAACAAACTGCCACCCAGGAGCAAAACATACCGATCCACAGTCCACATAACCGTGTGCAGCAGCGGGTACTAGGTGAAGTGCATTATAGAGGTGCCAGAGGGATGGGTGGTGGCACATGAAAGGGGGCAGGGAGACAGGGGGGCATTGGAAGAGGGACACTTCAAGGCAATTTACTGGCTGATGTCAAATATGCAAGAAAAGTAACAATGTGATGGGTGGGGACAGGGTGATATCTCAGTGGACTAAAGATGCCCCAAGTTAACAGCGAGCAGCTCACCCACTCATGTTTTTCTGCATCGAGTACTGGATCTTGCGGCACATTTTTCATTACAATATAAGCCTACAATTGCCAAGATGCAAAGACAAACAAGCATTGGCATAGCCATTAGGTCTCGCTTTTGGGACCTTATAAGTATTTAGTTATGCAGCAAAATATCCTTGGTGCAACAACATTAACAGTTGCATGGTTAAACACTTATAAGGCCCCAAAGGCAAGACCTATTGGCTATGCCAATGCTTGTTTTTTAAAGGACAAGCAGTGCTATCAGGCTCCAGCGGCAAGCAGTGCTATCAGGCTCCAGCTGCCACTTAGAGGTAGAGCGAGAGAGGTGTGTAGAGAGAGAGAGGGGTGTGTTGAGAGAGAGAGTGAGAGGGGTGTGTGTAGAGAGAGAGAGAGGTGTGTGTAGAGAGAGTGAGGTGTAGATAGAGAGGGGTAGAGAGAGGTGTGTATAGGTAGAGAGAGAGCAGTAGAGAGGTAGGGAGAGGTAGAGAGAGAGAGGTAGGGTGGTAGAGAGAGAGAGATGTAGAGAGAGAGGTAGAGCGGTAGAGAGGTTGAGGAAGGAGGTATGCAAAACAAACATGTCCACTGTCTGAATAGAAATCCCCTTTATTATGCCTCTTACAAGAATGCATTACTGCAAGATATTTATTTCCATAAAATTCCCAGCTGCAGACACAAAAGAATTAATCTTTCTATTACCAGTTTCCTTTGTGCCTTTCATATTATGATAAAAATACAAAAATGCATTACTCAAAATATATTTTGAAATGCTTGCAAACAAAAAGATAAGTCTTTCTCAGCCGGTCTGCTTTGTTCCGTTCTAATAGAACCTAATAGCTGTCACAGTCTTGCATAAAACAAACAAAAAAAGGGTAACCATGTTGAAAAAAAACCCATGGGCGACAGAAAATCCCAGGGAAAAACTAGTAATTTTGGTGCAAAGCAAACAGTGATATGTGATCTAAAAGAGTTGCACGTTGCCGTTGCCCGGGTTCAGTCCGTTCAGCTTTTCCGCCCCCACCCTCTAGCTGGCAACACAGAGGAAAACACTGAAAAATACATACATCTGCAGAGCCCCATATTTCATCCTCGGTCTCAAGTTGTGTATATCCTATCTTTAGCAACGCCCAACAGCCACTTTTAGAAGCAGAACGCTATTGATGACCCATGTAGGGAATGAGTACAGATCCATAGTTATAAGAGTGCAATAATTTTCGGTGAGTGTAATTTACAAAATGTGTAATTATTTGTTTCCCCTTTGGGGATTCATATCGCAATTGAGTGTAATTATTCTAGAAAAGCACACTGGTGGTTCTAAAAGTTATTTGAAAATGCTTCTTCAGTGGGAATGGAAGAGCAATCAGCTTGCTTAAGAGGAAGACTTTTATATTCAATATGTCAAGCACTGAAGGTATCACGTAAAAGCAAGAATATATATTTTTAATGAGTCGGCTCTGTAAACACATAAAATGGAAATAATGTTGGTCTAATCAAAAGTATTGCATGGTGAAAGATGAGGGGAGAGTGCAGTTCTGGGAGATGTTGTTTGCAGCACACAAAGCCGGTCGAAAGCCTGAGCGAGTCACTGCAGACATGAACGCTCTGTTTGGTGTGTGGCGAAAGTGAAAGCAGCGCATCAATTGCGACACGCGGCATGGGAGGGGTGGAGGAGCGTTCAGAGAGCAAGTGAGAGTCAGCTTGCTTCATAGGGAGACTTGTATTCAATATATCGAGCACTGAAGGTAGGAGCTTTCAGAGAGCAAGCGAGGACAGGAAACTGCTATGTGGGTCTTGGTTTAAGGTTAAGTTGGAAGTCGCAAGAAGTAAAGTAAACAAGTGGGAGAGGTGGGGGAGTGCATGCGCGCGCACGCCTGCAAACACGCGAGTGGTGCGCGCGCAGCAGCGCCAAAAGTGAAAGTAATCACACTCCAGATGGTGCCTCGGGCGCTCAAAGCTGGCAGCTGTGCACATTCACGCTTTCGTGAATGCAAGCTTTAGGCCAGCAAAAGCCGGTGGGTAGCACTTTGAAATCCCACTTACTAAAAGTCGAGCAACAGCGCATGCGCTGCTCTAGGCTCAACCTAAAAATACCTACATGCAATATAACCCATTCCTTCAGGGCTCAGCTAATGAAAGAAAATGGATGCTCCTCCTGACAGGTCCAGCCCTCAATGACGATGGCGATTGGAGTTGGCTGGCGAGCCTTTATTTGCCTAGCAGAGCAAACTGGTTAACACAGAGTAGACTAAGGGGCCTGGTGGTCTGCAGGAACATCGTAAGGATTTCGGGGGGCATCGGCCACACGTATTTTGGGAGGCCCGCTTGTTACAATTTTGAAATGTATGATACAAATTCAGCACTTTCATGCCGTCCTAGCCAGGTTACTGACAGTAAGTACACAGGCACACGTCCTAATTCAAAATGTGTTTACATCTAATATTCATGGATAGTGACGTGTGCTTTCAATATTATAATTCAGCAGCATGTCACTAACATTATTGCTTATAATCTTTTGAGACCTCCTGCGATTTTTGATATGTGAGGTCCTGTTTTGATCTAAAAGAAACTGTTTTTATGGCTGTCACATGGGGTTGAAAAACAAACACTTCTCTGCCATGTGTCTGCAATAGACTCCAATACATCACCCACACTGAAAATAAATGAAAGGTAAACGTATGTTAAAAAATCGGTTAAGAATTATTTAGGGTCAGCAGAGCAAAAGCAAAGCTGGCTCTATCAGTCCCCCCCTGAAAGGCTGCGGCCCTGGGCCATGGCCTACTTTTCCCGTGCCCTAAACGCCTCTGATGGTCAGCGCTGCACCCTTATGTCATGGAACTCCACAGGTCTTAGTTAATGTTAATGTTAATGTTAGTGATATTTATAGAGCGCACTGTTGCCCAATCGCGTCCTGGCGCTATAAATGATGATCCCCTGCAGGTGAACTAACGTGCTTAGATTTTATGGGTTAAATAGCCAAGTTTTTAATGCTTTTCTGAAGGTGAGCAATTCCTTTGTGCCTCTGAGTGAGATAGGTAGGGCATTCCAGGCCTTGGCTGCACCGACAAAGAAACTTCTCCCACCCCAGTTGGCTTTCTTTGCCAACGGAGTCCGAATCAGTTTAGCATCAGAGGACCGTAGGGATCTAGAAGGCACATACCATTTTATATTTTGGATCATGTGTCTAGGACCCATACCATGCAAAGCTTTATGGGTTATGCACAGGGCTTTAAATAACACCCGCTTCCTTACCGGGAGCCAGTGTTGTTTTTTTATTTCTGCCAAGATTGATTTATGTTTTGGCGTGCCCGATAGCAGTCTCGCAGCAGCATTTTGTAGGAGTTGCAGTTTCCTAATTAGACCCTCTTGTACATTGATGTATAGGCCATTACAATAGTCCAGCCTGGACATTGTTAATGCTGTGACCACCGTTTTTTGACTCGTAGTAGGAAGAAAGTCCAATATTTTCTTGCAAGATTTGAGGATGTACGATGTTGTGGCCACCACTGAGTTAATGTGCTCTTTATGGGTTAATTTATTATCAATGATGAAACCCAAATTATTGTCTAATAATATTGATGTTCTGTCTTTCTTTTCAAAATGGGGCACTGGGTGCCTGCAAGAAACATGGCTCATTCAGTCACTGCCTGTTCCAGGTCACTTGCAATATTTTACACCAGCAGCAAAACTGTCCGCTCTACTGAGGCTCAAAAATCTACATTTCATTGTCTCTAAAGGCTGAAGCGTTGCCCTGCTATCACAGTCAGTAATTTTTAGGTTTTGCCTGCACAGAGCATGTGAAATCTCTTGTCTTTATTATATATTAAAAGGGGTCTCTTATCAGTTTTCATGGCCCAATTACTGTGCTCATTTGCTTTTGTGTGGAACTTTTTTGTTTGTTAACTTCCCCAGGCTGCACGTATTTACGATATTTCTACTAAAAATGTTCACACTGTTTAAGCCCCATTCACAGTCAAGATAAGATCTCCCCCCTCGTAAAAGGCAGACAGCTTTTAAGAGTATGCTCGAATGCTTGCTTTTTATTACTTAGTTGTGTAAAGCAGATGCTTTAGCCTTAGTACATTTGTGGCATTTCCTATTCAAGCCCCAGTACCTTTCTTTGCACTTTTTTAGGCATTATGGAATTGATTTTTTCAACTTAATCTATTTGTTCATTATGATCAAATTCTAAATGTTGCAATAAACATTGTATATTAAAAATAAAGTTAATATACAAAAGCAATGCTATATTGTATTACTAAAGAGGTAGCCACAAGTGCAGTTACCTTGCAGACAACAGGGTCAAGATTTGAATGGTGCTGCAGGTGCAGTAGCACCGGGCCCAAAAGTTGTCAGCACTCCTCTAAACATATATTATTGCTATATTTCACAACTAAACAGGCAGTCACAATTGCAGTTACCTTGCAGTTAAAAGGAACTTCATCTGAATGGCGCAGTGGCACCGGGGTCATAAGCTCTAGGGACCCAACTAAACTCAGATTATTGTTAAAATGTTAAACTAAAAAGGTAGTCACACGTTCAGTTACCTTGTAGATAGCAGGGTGATGATTTCAATGGTGTAGCAGGTGCAGTGACACCAGAACCAAAAGCTCTAGGCACCCCACTAAACACCTAAAATTGCTATATTCTACTACGAAACAGGCAGTCACAAGTGCAGTTACATTGCAGACAACAGGACCATGATTTGAATGGTGCAGCAGGTGCAGTGGCACCAGGCCCAACATTTGTCAGAACGCCTCTAAACACCTAATATTGCTATATTTTACTACAATACAGGCAGTCACGATTGCAGTTACCTTGCAGTTGTAAAGGGCTTGATTTAAATGGTGCAGTAGATCCAGTGGCAAAGGGGCCAAAAGTTGTCATAACTCCACTAAACACCAAATATTGCTATAATTTAATACTAAAAAGGCAGTGACAAGCTCAGTTATCTTGCAGGCAGCCGGGCCATTATTTGAATGGTGCAGAAGGTGCAGTGGCACAAAAGCTCCAGGCACCCCACTAAACGCCTAATATTGCTATATTTTATTCCTAAACAGGCAACCACTAGTGCAGTTACCCTGCAGACAACTGGGCCATGATTTGAATGGTGCAGCCCTCCAGGCCCAAAAGTTTTCAGAACTCCTCTAAACACATAATGTTGATATATTTGATTACTAAACAGGCAGTCACAATTGCAGTTCACTTGCAGTTAAAATGGACTTAATTTGGACTGTACAGTAGGTGCAGTGGCACTGGGGCCAACAGCTACATTTTACTACTAAACAAGACAGTCACAAGTGCATTTATTCAGCAGGCAATAGGGTCATGATTTGAATGGTGCATCAGGTGCAGTAGCACCAGGACCAAAGGCTCTTGGCACCCCACTAAACAAATAACATTCCTATATTTTACTACTAAACAGGCAGTCACAAGTGCAGTTACCTTGCAGACAACAGGATCATGATTTGAATGGTGCAACAGGTGCAGTGGGACACAAATATCACAGTTTTGAAATTAAATAAACACGCTGCACTGTAAATTACCCCACTAGCTCTCATTTGGGAATTAGTTCCTCCCTATAATATTCTTGCTCTTTTTGAAAACATCTCTGAGCTCCTTCATTAAAGATGTCTGGGAAGTCGTAGCTCCCAGTTAAGACTAGGATTTCTTGCTGGTAAGTAGGAACCCAAATGATGAAGCATGTCACCCAAGGGTGAGTGAGGGTTTCAGTCCTTAACCGCATGCGCGCTAGCGGTTTTCCCGCTGCGATTTTGAAAATCGCGCGTTACGTGACAAAGCCAGCTCGTCATGCGCATAGCGCAGGTAACGCCCATGACGAGCTGGCTTTGTCATGCGCGCGGAAGGGGTTAAGGGATGATTCCCCAATAGGCATAACAGCTGTGGCACTGGGACCAAAAGCTCTGGGGACCCCACTAAACACAGAATATCACTAAACTTTACTTCTAAACAAGTAGTCACAAGTGCAGTTATCTAGCAGGCACTAGGGCCATGATTTCAATGGTGCTGCAGGCGCAGTGGCACCGGGGCTAAAACTTGTCAGAACTCCTCTAACCACCAACTATTGCTATATTTACCTACTAAATAATCAGTCACAAGTGTAGTTACATTGCAGGCACTAGGGTCATGATTTCAGTACTGCAGCAGGTGCAGTGGCACCAGGCCCAAAAGTTGTCAAAACTCATCTAAACACATAATATTGCTATTACATCAATTAATTATATTATTTCTCTCTTTCATTTCATTTTCCAAAATGTTGCTATAATTACCCGCACTATACCACTACTAACAGCACAATATATTGTCTTTTTTGTACATAAACAAGTCATAACGATTTAACACTTTCTGTAACTTATATTGTTCAATTACTCAGCAAGCTACAACTTAAAACAAAAAACAGCTTATTATTAATCACATAGCCAATGATTGTTTAGGCAGTACTCATTCAGCAAGGACTAAGGGGCAAAGCTCTGCACTGAATTCTATTAATAGATGTGTACTTAAATGTGGACCAGAGGGACAAACATCCCAAATAAAAGTGGTTCTGACAACATATAAGGGAATTACTCTTAAATCACAGCAGGAGTAGCATAATCGTGGTCTTGGACTTTATTCTAAACTTGATGAAATCGTAGGCTAGTCCCACTATTGTACAACTACGAGATGCCGAAAGGTCCATCTCTAGTAGTGTTCCAGCCGAGAAAAGAGAAGGAGCAACGGGATGGCAACTGTTATAGGAGCTACATTCATTGAATTAGAGAGCTCCAAGTGGTGGTGATATCTCTGATGCTTCAGGCCAGTGTACACAACTCACATTTCAGAAAAGCCGTATTATATTATATAATTGTATCATTGCCATAGTGTATTATACGCCGACCGAAAGGTTTATTCTAGAAGAGAGAAGCCACCTTGCACTGGCTTTTTTTCAAAGGTTTTAAAAGTGATCCAGGTGACATATTAGATGTCATTGAGCAGTAAGATGTTTTAGCGAGGAAAGGTAGCTCCAGAAATTACAAAATATTTAATAAAGCAAACAATTCAGCACACTGGGAGCATCTCGGAACAAAATAATAAACGTGGAGGGGCTCGTTAGTATTTTTGGCAGGGTTTACACAAAATTGAGTACTTTAGAAGCATTTTTTTTAAAGCTGTATGTTTACAGAAAATGGTGCAGATCCCCTCAAGAAATAGACGCAGTGAGTTAAGACCCTATTTGTGTGGCAGATGCCTGGAACCCCACTACAGAAATTCTGCGCCACTCCTAACTAACCCAGTTAGAGCGCTCTCAAACACACATCTTCTCTTCCCAGCCAGACTTCATCATCTCTCACAGAGTCTCTCACAGATTCTCTCACTCCTACGCTGTTCCGCCACTTCTTCAAAGAACACCTTTCCGGCCAAGCCCTCTTCCCCTTCCCCTGACTTTTCTCCCACCAGGCAGGTGCCTCATAGGTCTTATAACCATGCACTGGGATTCCAGAGACACTACTATTTATCGCATCTCTTAGGGGTGTGCCGTGTGAAACTCTGCGTCCCTTGTGTTTTTCCTCATTACCATTAAGGAATGGGCCTGCAAGATATGTTCTACCCTGCACTGAAACAGCCCTTGGTTTTATCCAATTGAAATGTGGCTAATGTCATCGTAAGAAGATTACAGGACTGATAATAGCACAAGCAGATTACGCAGATTGCATCTGCTCTTTCTTAAGGCTCCTTATCCTCAGTTTCATCAAAAAGTCAATGTGGCCAGCAGCAGCAAACTCTCTGCCGCCTCCTTACCAGCCCTTTCCTGCTCTTCGTCTTCTGTTCATCAAATGACTGACAGTCCTTCATGGGTAATAACGACAACTGAGTGCCCGAGGATGGCATGTTGCCATAACATAATGCAGCCATGTTGCAGCAATCAGCGGTAGTCGCATCTTCATATTCCAGGTATCTTCTCATATTACAGACACAAGATAGGGCATAGAAACAAAAGAAGGTCTTGTTGACATCGCGGGGAAGTCGGCCGCCTCCTATTGAAAGACTCCAGAAGGGGAAGCGCACTAGAGGTCAGCGCTGGGAACATGCCACCCATCATTGACATCAGAAGGGGCAGCGCGCTAGAGTTCAGATGTTCGGAATATGCCACCCATCATTGACATCAGAAGGGGCAGCGCACTAGAGATCAAGCGCTGGGAACATGCCACCCATCATTGACATCAGAAGGGGCAGCGCACTAGAGATCAAGCGCTGGGAACATGCCACCCATCATTGACATCAGAAGGGGCAGCGCACTAGAGGTCAGACGATGGGAACATGCCACCCATCATTGACACCAGAAGGGGCAGCGCGCTAGAGGTCAGACGCTGGGAACATGCCACCCATCATTGACACCAGAAGGGGCAGCGCGCTAGAGGTCAGATGCTGGGAACATGCCACCCATCATTGACATCAGAAGGGGCAGCGCGCTAGGGTTCAGATATTCGGAACATGCCACCCATCATTGACATCAGAAGGGCAGCGCGCTAGGGTTCAGATATTCGGAACATGCCACCCATCATTGACATCAGAAGGGGCAGCGGGCTAGAGGTCAGACGATGAGAACATGCCACCCATCATTGACATCAGAAGGGGCAGCGCACCAGAGTTCAGACGCTGGGAACATGCCACCCATCATTGACATCAGAAGGGGCAGCTCGCTAGGGTTCAGATATTCGGAACATGCCACCCATCATTGACATCGGAAGGGGCAGCGCGCTAGAGGTCAGATGCTGGGAACATGCCACCCATCATTGACACCAGAAGGGGCAGCGCGCTAGAGGTCAGATGCTGGGAACATGCCACCCATCATTGACATCAGAAGGGGCAGCGCACTAGAGGTCAGACGCTGGGAACATGCCACCCATCATTGACATCAGAAGGGGCAGCGCGCTAGGGTTCAGATATTCGGAACATGCCACCCATCATTGACATCAGAAGGGGCAGCGCACTAGAGATCAAGCGCTGGGAACATGCCACCCATCATTGACATCAGAAGGGGCAGCGCGCTAGAGGTCAGACGCTGGGAACATGCCACCCATCATTGACATCAGAAGGGGCAGCGCGCTAGAGGTCAGACGCTGGGAACATGCCACCCATCATTGACACCAGAAGGGGCAGCGCGCTGGAGTCCAGATGCTGGGAACATGCCACCCATCATTGACATCAGAAGGGGCAGCGCGCTAGGGTTCAGATATTCGGAACATGCCACCCATCATTGACATCAGAAGGGGCAGCGCACTAGAGGTCAGACGCTGGGAACATGCCACCCATCATTGACATCAGAAGGGGCAGCGCGCTAGGGTTCAGATATTCGGAACATGCCACCCATCATTGACATCAGAAGGGGCAGAGCACTAGAGATCAAGCGCTGGGAACATGCCACCCATCATTGACATCAGAAGGGGCAGCGCACTAGAGGTCAGACGATGGGAACATGCCACCCATCATTGACACCAGAAGGGGCAGCGCGCTAGAGGTCAGACGCTGGGAACATGCCACCCATCATTGACACCAGAAGGGGCAGCGCGCTAGAGGTCAGACGCTGGGAACATGCCACCCATCATTGACATCAGAAGGGGCAGCGCACTAGAGGTCAGATGCTGGGAACATGCCACCCATCATTGACATCAGAAGGGGCAGCGCACTAGAGATCAGACGCTGGGAACATGCCACCCATCATTGACATCAGAAGGGGCAGCGCGCTGGAGTCCAGATGCTGGGAACATGCCACCCATCATTGACACCAGAAGGGGCAGCGCGCTAGAGGTCAGACGCTGGGAACATGCCACCCATCATTGACACCAGAAGGGGCAGCGCGCTAGAGGTCAGACGCTGGGAACATGCCACCCATCATTGACATCAGAAGGGGCAGCGCGCTAGAGGTCAGATGCTGGGAACATGCCACCCATCATTGACACCAGAAGAGGCAGCGCGCTAGAGTTAAGATGCAGGGAACATGCCACCCATCATTGACATCAGAAGGGGCAGCGCGCCAGGGTTCAGATATTCGGAACATGCCACCCATCATTGACATCAGAAGGGCAGCGCGCTAGGGTTCAGATATTCGGAACATGCCACCCATCATTGACATCAGAAGGGGCAGCGCACTAGAGATCAAGCACTGGGAACATGCCACCCATCATTGACATCAGAAGGGGCAGCGCACCAGAGTTCAGACGCTGGGAACATGCCACCCATCATTGACATCAGAAGGGGCAGGGCACTAGAGGTCAGATGCTGGGAACATGCCACCCATCATTGACACCAGAAGGGGCAGCGCGCTAGACGTCAGATGCTGGGAACATGCCACCCATCATTGACATCAGAAGGGGCAGCGCGCTAGAGGTCAGATGCTGGGAACATGCCACCCATCATTGACACCAGAAGGGGCAGCGCGCTAGAGGTCAGATGCTGGGAACATGCCACCCATCATTGACATCATAAGGGGCAGCGCGCTAGGGTTCAGATATTCGGAACATGCCACCCATCATTGACATCAGAAGGGGCAGCGCACTAGAGGTCAGACGCTGGGAACATGCCACCCATCATTGACATCAGGAGGGGCAGCGCGCTAGAGTTAAGATGCAGGGAACATGCCACCCATTATTGACATCAGAAGGGGCAGCACGCTAGAGGTCAGATGCTGGGAACATGCCACCCATCATTGACATCAGAAGGGGCAGCGCGCTGGAGTTCAGATGCTGGGAACATGCCACCCATCATTGACATCAGAAGGGGCAGCGCGCTGGAGTTCAGATGCTGGGAACATGCCACCCATCATTGACATCAGAAGGGGCAGCGCGCTAGAGTTAAGATGCTGGGAACATGCCACCCATCATTGAAATCAGAAGGGGCAGCGCGCTAGAGTTCAGATGTTCGGAATATGCCACCCATCATTGACATCAGAAGGGGCAGCGCACTAGAGGTCAGACGCTGGGAACATGCCACCCATCATTGACATCAGAAGAGGCAGCGCACTAGAGGTCAGATGCTGGGAACATGCCACCCATCATTGACATCAGAAGGGGCAGCGCGCTGGAGTCCAGATGCTGGGAACATGCCACCCATCATGGACATCAGAAGGGGCAGCGCGCTGGAGTCCAGATGCTGGGAACATGCCACCCATCATTGACACCAGAAGGGGCAGCGCACTAGAGGTCAGACGCTGGGAACATGCCACCCATCATTGACACCAGAAGAGGCAGCGCGCTAGAGGTCAGATGCTGGGAACATGCCACCCATCATTGACATCAGAAGGGGCAGCGCGCTAGGGTTCAGATATTCGGAACATGCCACCCATCATTGACATCAGAAGGGCAGCGCGCTAGGGTTCAGATATTCGGAACATGCCACCCATCATTGACATCAGAAGGGGCAGCGCACTAGAGATCAAGCACTGGGAACATGCCACCCATCATTGACATCAGAAGGGGCAGCGCACCAGAGTTCAGACGCTGGGAACATGCCACCCATCATTGACATCAGAAGGGGCAGGGCACTAGAGGTCAGATGCTGGGAACATGCCACCCATCATTGACATCAAAAGGGGCAGCGCGCTAGAGGTCAGATGCTGGGAACATGCCACCCATCATTGACACCAGAAGGGGCAGCGCGCTAGAGGTCAGATGCTGGGAACATGCCACCCATCATTGACATCAGAAGGGGCAGCGCGCTAGGGTTCAGATATTCGGAACATGCCACCCATCATTGACATCAGAAGGGGCAGCGCACTAGAGGTCAGACGCTGGGAACATGCCACCCATCATTGACATCAGGAGGGGCAGCGCGCTAGAGTTAAGATGCAGGGAACATGCCACCCATTATTGACATCAGAAGGGGCAGCACGCTAGAGGTCAGATGCTGGGAACATGCCACCCATCATTGACATCAGAAGGGGCAGCGCGCTGGAGTTCAGATGCTGGGAACATGCCACCCATCATTGACATCAGAAGGGGCAGCGCGCTGGAGTTCAGATGCTGGGAACATGCCACCCATCATTGACATCAGAAGGGGCAGCGCGCTAGAGTTAAGATGCTGGGAACATGCCACCCATCATTGAAATCAGAAGGGGCAGCGCGCTAGAGTTCAGATGTTCGGAATATGCCACCCATCATTGACATCAGAAGGGGCAGCGCACTAGAGGTCAGACGCTGGGAACATGCCACCCATCATTGACATCAGAAGAGGCAGCGCACTAGAGGTCAGATGCTGGGAACATGCCACCCATCATTGACATCAGAAGGGGCAGCGCGCTGGAGTCCAGATGCTGGGAACATGCCACCCATCATGGACATCAGAAGGGGCAGCGCGCTGGAGTTCAGATGCTGGGAACATGCCACCCATCATTGACATCAGAAGGGGCAGCGCGCTGGAGTTCAGATGCTGGGAACATGCCACCCATCATTGACATCAGAAGGGGCAGCGCGCTGGAGTTCAGATGCTGGGAACATGCCACCCATCATTGACATCAGAAGAGGCAGCGCACTAGAGGTCAGACGCTGGGAACATGCCACCCATCATAGACATCAGAAGGGGCAGCGCGCTGGAGTCCAGATGCTGGGAACATGCCACCCATCATTGACATCAGAAGGGGCAGCGCGCTAGAGTTAAGATGCTGGGAACATGCCACCCATCATTGACATCAGAAGGGGCAGCGCGCTGGAGTCCAGATGCTGGGAACATGCCACCCATCATTGACATCAGAAGGGGCAGCGCGCTAGAGTTAAGATGCTGGGAACATGCCACCCACCATTGACATCAGAAGGGGCAGCGCGCTAGAGTTAAGATGCAGGGAACATGCCACCCATCATTGAAATCAGAAGGGGCAGCGTGCTGGAGTTCAGATGCTGGGAACATGCCACCCATCATTGACATCAGAAGGGGCAGCGCGCTAGAGTTAAGATGCTGGGAACATGCCACCCATCATTGACATCAGAAGGGCAGCGCACTAGAGGTCAGATGCTGGGAACATGCCACCCATCATTGACATCAGAAGGGGCAGCGCGCTGGAGTTCAGATGCTCCGAACATGCCACCCATCATTGACATCAGAAGGGGCAGCACGCTAGAGGTCAGACGCTGGGAACATGCCACCCATCATTGACATCAGAAGGGGCAGCGCACTAGAGGTCAGATGCTGGGAACATGCCACCCATCATTGACATCAGAAGGGGCAGCGCGCTGGAGTTCAGATGCTCCGAACATGCCACCCATCATTGACATCAGAAGGGGCAGCGCGCTGGAGTCCAGATGCTGGGAACATGCCACCCATCATTGACATCAGAAGGGGCAGCGCGCTAGAGGTCAGATGCTGGGAACATGCCACCCATCATTGACATCAGAAGAGGCAGCGCACTAGAGGTCAGACGCTGGGAACATGCCACCCATCATTGACATCAGAAGGGGCAGCACGCTAGAGGTCAGATGCTGGGAACATGCCACCCATCATTGACATCAGAAGGGGCAGCGCACTAGAGGTCAGATGCTGGGAACATGCCACCCATCATTGACATCAGAAGGGGCAGCACGCTAGAGGTCAGATGCTGGGAACATGCCACCCATCATTGACATCAGAAGGGGCAGCGCACTAGAGGTCAGACGCTGGGAACATGCCACCCATCATTGACACCAGAAGGGGCAGCGCGCTAGAGGTCAGATGCTGGGAACATGCCACCCATCATTGACATCAGAAGAGGCAGCGCACTAGAGGTCAGACGCTGGGAACATGCCACCCATCATTGACATCAGAAGGGGCAGCGCACTAGAGGTCAGATGCTGGGAACATGCCACCCATCATTGACATCAGAAGGGGCAGCGCGCTAGAGGTCAGACGCTGGGAACATGCCACCCATCATTGACACCAGAAGGGGCAGCGCGCTAGAGGTCAGATGCTGGGAACATGCCACCCATCATTGACATCAGAAGGGGCAGCGCGCTAGGGTTCAGATATTCGGAACATGCCACCCATCATTGACATCAGAAGGGGCAGCGCACTAGAGGTCAGACGCTGGGAACATGCCACCCATCATTGACATCAGGAGGGGCAGCGCGCTAGAGTTAAGATGCAGGGAACATGCCACCCATTATTGACATCAGAAGGGGCAGCACGCTAGAGGTCAGATGCTGGGAACAGTCCACCCATCATTGACATCAGAAGGGGCAGCGCGCTGGAGTTCAGATGCTGGGAACATGCCACCCATCATTGACATCAGAAGGGGCAGCGCGCTGGAGTTCAGATGCTGGGAACATGCCACCCATCATTGACATCAGAAGGGGCAGCGCGCTAGAGTTAAGATGCTGGGAACATGCCACCCATCATTGAAATCAGAAGGGGCAGCGCACTAGAGGTCAGACGCTGGGAACATGCCACCCATCATTGACATCAGGAGGGGCAGCGCGCTAGAGTTAAGATGCAGGGAACATGCCACCCATTATTGACATCAGAAGGGGCAGCACGCTAGAGGTCAGATGCTGGGAACATGCCACCCATCATTGACATCAGAAGGGGCAGCGCGCTGGAGTTCAGATGCTGGGAACATGCCACCCATCATTGACATCAGAAGGCGCAGCGCGCTGGAGTTCAGATGCTGGGAACATGCCACCCATCATTGACATCAGAAGGGGCAGCGCGCTAGAGTTAAGATGCTGGGAACATGCCACCCATCATTGAAATCAGAAGGGGCAGCGCACTAGAGGTCAGACGCTGGGAACATGCCACCCATCATTGACATCAGGAGGGGCAGCGCGCTAGAGTTAAGATGCAGGGAACATGCCACCCATTATTGACATCAGAAGGGGCAGCACGCTAGAGGTCAGATGCTGGGAACATGCCACCCATCATTGACATCAGAAGGGGCAGCGCGCTGGAGTTCAGATGCTGGGAACATGCCACCCATCATTGACATCAGAAGGGGCAGCGCGCTGGAGTTCAGATGCTGGGAACATGCCACCCATCATTGACATCAGAAGGGGCAGCGCGCTAGAGTTAAGATGCTGGGAACATGCCACCCATCATTGACATCAGAAGGGGCAGCGCACTAGAGGTCAGACGCTGGGTACATGCCACCCATCATTGACACCAGAAGGGGCAGCGCGCTAGAGGTCAGATGCTGGGAACATGCCACCCATCATTGACATCAGAAGAGGCAGCGCACTAGAGGTCAGACGCTGGGAACATGCCACCCATCATTGACATCAGAAGGGGCAGCGCACTAGAGGTCAGATGCTGGGAACATGCCACCCATCATTGACATCAGAAGGGGCAGCGCGCTAGGGTTCAGATATTCGGAACATGCCACCCATCATTGACATCAGAAGCGGCAGCGCACTAGAGATCAAGCGCTGGGAACATGCCACCCATCATTGACATCAGAAGGGGCAGCGCACTAGAGGTCAGACGATGGGAACATGCCACCCATCATTGACATCAGAAGGGGCATCGCGCTAGAGGTCACACGCTGGGAACATGCCACCCATCATTGACATCAGAAGGGGCATCGCGCTAGAGGTCAGACGCTGGGAACATGCCACCCATCATTGACATCAGAAGGGGCATCGCGCTAGAGGTCACACGCTGGGAACATGCCACCCATCATTGACATCAGAAGGGGCATCGCGCTAGAGGTCAGACGCTGGGAACATGCCACCCATCATTGACATCAGAAGGGGCATCGCGCTAGAGGTCAGACGCTGGGAACATGCCACCCATCATTGACATCAGAAGCGGCAGCGCACTAGAGATCAAGCGCTGGGAACATGCCACCCATCATTGACATCAGAAGGGGCAGCGCACTAGAGGTCAGACGATGGGAACATGCCACCCATCATTGACATCAGAAGGGGCATCGCGCTAGAGGTCACACGCTGGGAACATGCCACCCATCATTGACATCAGAAGGGGCATCGCGCTAGAGGTCAGACGCTGGGAACATGCCACCCATCATTGACATCAGAAGGGGCATCGCGCTAGAGGTCACACGCTGGGAACATGCCACCCATCATTGACATCAGAAGGGGCATCGCGCTAGAGGTCAGACGCTGGGAACATGCCACCCATCATTGACATCAGAAGGGGCATCGCGCTAGAGGTCAGACGCTGGGAACATGCCACCCATCATTGACATCAGAAGGGGCAGCGCACTAGGGTTCAGATATTCGGAACATGCCACCCATCATTGACATCAGAAGGGGCAGCGCACTAGAGTTCAGACGCGGGGAAGATGCCACCCATCATTGACATCAGAAGGGGCAGCGCGCTAGAGTTCAGATGTTCGGAATATGCCACCCATCATTGACATCAGAAGGGGCAGCGCGCTAGAGTTAAGATGCAGGGAACATGCCACCCATTATTGACATCAGAAGGGGCAGCACGCTAGAGGTCAGATGCTGGGAACATGCCTCCGATCATTGACATCAGAAGGGGCATCGCGCTAGAGGTCAGACGCTGGGAACATGCCACCCATCATTGACATCAGAAGGGGCAGCGCACTAGGGTTCAGATATTCGGAACATGCCACCCATCATTGACATCAGAAGGGGCAGCGCACTAGAGTTCAGACGCGGGGAAGATGCCACCCATCATTGACATCAGAAGGGGCAGCGCGCTAGAGTTCAGATGTTCGGAATATGCCACCCATCATTGACATCAGAAGGGGCAGCGCACTAGAGTTCAGATGCTGGGAACATGCCACCCATCATTGACATCAGAAGGGCAGCGCACTAGAGGTCAGATGCTGGGAACATGCCACCCATCATTGACATCAGAAGGGCAGCGCACTAGAGGTCAGATGCTGGGAACATGCCACCCATCATTGACATCAGAAGGGGCAGCGCACTAGAGGTCAGATGCTGGGAACATGCCACCCATCATTGACATCAGAAGGGGCAGCGCGCATCATCGTATGGAAAAAACCATCTCTTGAAGGTAGTCTACACCCCCCAGCCGCTCTCTGCAGTCCCCGTGTTTTTGGTTTCAAGGCAGATGGTGCCACCCCAGGGGTTCCTTTAACCCATGCAGGATAGGAGATATGAAGTATATCCCCAGTGTCTGCATGGGGTAATCTCTAGGGATTAGTAAATGGTGCCGCGTGGGTGTGGCTGTATGTTTGAGTACTTAAGTATTTTTGATCCAGCTATGTCTGCATCTTAAGAGCCACATGCAAATTAGTGCCTCATTGCAAATGGTAACCCCAGACAGGCGTTCTTGTTTGTCTGAAATTAAAACGTACTATGGGGCAGATTTACGACTTCTGGTGCATCACTGCTAACCAGCAGAGATGCACCAGAAGAGTTGCAACGCCACTGATCCGCCGCATTTAAAGTGCGGCGCACCGTGGCGCTCGGACGGGCAGATGCGTGACACATCCCTGGCGGAAATTCGCCGCATTGCTAGAGTTGTATCGTAAGCGCGACGCAGCTCCAGCAAGGCTCGGGGGTGCCCTATCTGTAACATGCTGCGTCAACCCTTATGCCTGCTTCAAGCAGCATGGCCCTAAAAGTGACTGTAGATTTCACTCAGCCACTTTTAGGAGGCGTTCCTGCACCGGAACCCCCCCCCCCTGCGCCAGAACACCTACATGTGGCGCAGGGCTTTACAGCGTCACGCAACTCCCAGATGTGTCACGTTGTAAATACCCCTCAGCATGGTGCTGGCTTTGCGCCGCCGCTGCGTCAGAAAAGTGACGCAGCGGAGGCGTAAAAGAGGCGCAAGGGGCATGTAAATCTGCCTCTTAGAGTTTGGAAGCTGGCATGACTTCCCCGTTCCGGACCTGATGGAATGTGTACACTTGGGCTGACCATTGACCAATCCCTGTTCTGAGAGACGGTGCTCTCCACATGGGACACAGTGCCTTTTAAAAGTGCACAAGAGGAGTTTGCAGCCAGCCTAGCTGGTCGTCCTTCTCTGTGGTTTAGCTGCACCCGGGCATGCATGTTGCCTACTAAGCTTGATCTAAATGTGACATGCATTGTATTCGCACTATATGCAGTTGGAGGAAAGAAGGCCACAGCTCCCTGTTTCTAAGCGAAGAATGTCAGCCTATTCTCTGACACCACCTCTGATGTGAATCCACGTGGTTCAAAGGGAAACATCCTTTACAACTAAACTTTTACAACGCACTACCATTACGACGCAACTTTTACAACGCAAACTATTACAACGCATAGCGCTTGGGGGCGCTCTAGGATAGGGAATAGGTTAATTTACTATCCAATAACCTTCCCTAGTGTCCACGGGGACTGGAGTTGGAATAGTAAATTAAACTATTCACTATCCAGCGCCCAAAAGCATTATGCGTTGTAATGGTATGCGTTGTAAAACTTGCGATGTAAAGGTAGGCGTTGTAAAAGTATGCGTTGTAACGTCATACATCCGGTTCAAAATCTGTTGCCCTGCCTAAGTACTTGGGTACAAACCTGCGTTAGTCAGCCACCTATACAATTGATCAGTGCTGTTTTTAATCATGCATTTGATTTGAAGTTACAGTTCCAGTGTTACAAATTGAATACATATTTGGTGTGTGGGGGGGGGGCTTGGATTGCCTTACCCCGCACAGCCTCTTTGTTAAGCCAATGAATGCTTGGGCTGCAGTTCTTATCCTTCCTTGGACCTTGGATTTAGATCTCCCGGTGGGCTCCTGCTCTCTGCCACTCTGCGAGAGAGAGAGCCATGTCACCACCAGCCTCGGGCAGAGTTTGTGGCGGTATGTAAACAAGAATCATAGTTGTGCTGCAGTGCTGTCCCATCGAGTTAGAGCCCTATGCCACACTGTCCATGCTGAGGCAGCTTTACACCTCCCTGGGACAGATTCGTGTATTAATACCGTGTTATAGGCAGAGCAAAGTGAGAGCATAAGGTGCATGCAATAAAAAATGGAGTGTATGTTATTAACAACAAGTTGTGCCATGATGCCATATATGGCCGGGGAACAGCGTTTACAACGCAACTTTTACAATGAAGTACCTTTACGACGCAACCATTACAACGCAACTTTTACAACGACTTGCGCTGGGGGGCGCTCTAGGATAGGGAATAGTTTTAATTTACTATCCAACACCTTCCCTACTATCCACGGGGACTGGAGTTGGAATAGTAAATTAAACTATTCACTATCCAGCGCCCCCCATCGCAAGTCGTTGTAACGACTTGCGTTGTAAAACTTGCATCGTAAAGGCATGCGTTGTAAAAGCATGCGTTGTAACGACGTACATCCTATATGGCCTACAGTGTTTTACCCGGTGCCTCATTTTACCAGTGTTTTGATCTTTGCTTCTGGGTGCGGAAGCTTACTCATTAGCCAGACCTCAAGTGAAGGATCGAGGGTGACTGGCGCTCAATGGCTCACCGCACAAAGCAAACATGGAGATGATGGACGGAGCGCTGAAACTTTTCAGACACTCACCCCCTGTCACAGATCTGGGTTGAATCCATCATCTTTCTTTAGCTCACTTCGCCACCTCAGTTCAGACCCAGCTATATGCAAATCAGTCTGACCCTGTGCCTCATGGGAACAGTCCAGCCCGAACTGCCAAGCCATGTCTGTCCTGAACCGGAAACAAGCATCCTGGGACCGATTTCGAGGTAACATCACTCATCAGCCAGGCTAGCCTGAATCCAGTGGCAAAAGTGAGCATAGGACGCACGTATGGGACTGGTCTGCACAGACCCCATGGAAAAATGTCCTAGTTAAATGATGTGGCCCTTTAAATGGTATACAACTGTCTGTAGTCACGATCCAAAGTTGTGAATAAATGGTGTCATCAGGCGGCTGGCATCTGCAGCCACTAGGAAATGACCATTCACCTGTGCATGGATGGCTGGCTACCGTGACACAGATTACTCCAAACTTGTGCCTGCTCCCTTGGGTATTGTGCGAAGAAGAGGGAGGCCTAGCCCAAACAGCTTCCATAGCTGAATAAGAGCATAATTCCTTCCACATGGACACATCAAAACTTAAAGACACCAGAAACTGGGTAAACAGACAATAAAGCTACTAGCAGATTGGTGTCCTTTTAAAAAGGTCAGCAACCGGTCCCTGCACTGAAACAGGGATGTTCTGATATGTGTATCTGTACAGCGTACTATCACACGCGAGGATAGCCTGGCTCCTTGCAGGTGTGTGGGTGGGCCTAGCCCTGCCTAATGTAAGGTGGTAATTTTAAAGCCAGATCTTCATCTTCTTGTGGAATTCAAAAAGAAAGGAGGAGGCTCTGATGTGGAGTGAGGTTGTTCCATGCTTTAGAAGCTCCGCAAGAGGACGCCCATCCTCCTGATCTGGTTCTGTGTATGCTTGGGATGTGTGTGAGTAGGAGTCCTGCAGATTTGAGTCTTTGGGTGGTTGATGGTATGAGTTGTGAATGTTCAGTTATGTGGGGCTTGAGTTGTGTAGTGCCTTAATTGTGTGTGTTAGAAAACTTGAATTGAGCAAATGTGTGTATCAGGAGCCAGGGTAGTTCCCTGAGGTGTGGTGTGATGAAAATTAGTGCAGGGAATCCAGGCTTATTTAAGGGCATCTGATTGCTTCTGCCTCCTGGCTTGGAGGCTACTCAAAGGTTAACTTGGTGGTTTAGTGTCTGAGAATGCTGTTGGCTTGGGTTTTTTCAAGGCCTCTTCTCTGACAAGGGATCACTGACACAATAGATAAGTAAACAGTGTCATTTGACACAGATATCCTGTCAAAAATATAGTTTACCAATATATTGAGTTCCTATACTTACAATTGTAAGTTCAAAAATATTGGAAAGAAAATATCGTTGAGCATTAATATCATCCAAAAACATATAGCAATTTTTTATATATATATATTTTTAAAGGAGTACATCTTACATATTTTAGTATATAACATTAATATAATGTGAATTACATAACTTCCACAAATACTTAACACTGTGTATAAATATATGATTATATAAACACACACACACATATGTATATATATATAATGTATATATACTGAAACAAATGTTAAAAATATATTTTATATTACATTATTTTTGTAATTACTACTATGCAAAGCAAAAGCATATATATCTGTGTGTGTATATATATATAATATATATATATATGTATGTATCTTTCTCTCTCTCTATCTATATCTATCTATCTATCTATCTATCTTTCTATCTATCTATCTATATGTATATATATATATCCCAAATTCCACAGCCAAAAGAAACACTCGTGCATGGCACCAGTTTGTGGTACATCAATGTATTTAATGTGCAAACAAAATGACGCATTTCACTGTAAAACAGCCTTGATCACAGGCCGTTTCATGGCCAAAATACGTCGTTTTGTTTACATATTAAATTGATATACTGCAAAATGCTATGCTGCTTGAGCGTGCCTTTTTGGCTGTGGAATTTGGGATTTTGTTGCCGGTGTGCTCCGCCGGCTTCCACTCTCGACCCCTTATGGTTCTGGATTTTTTGGGAGAATCAGGAATTTAAGTAGGATCTAAATATATATTTCTGAATTTAAATACAAAATATGTGTATTTAAATAAAACTTACAAAAATTAACAATTCAATTACAAAATATAAAATACATAAATGTACAATTCAACAAAATATGAAAAAAATTAATAGCTAAACACAATTGCAAAAAATATAATCATTTTTAAGAAATTAAAAATATAAAACATACATAAAATAAAAAACAAACAATAATACAACAGTAGGGAAAGTGTTGGACTTTTGAGGCGTTAGATATATTATTACCACTTTAGTTTAAGCAACAGTGCGGAAAGCGTGAAACCTTTGATAAACATTTAATATTCCTACTCCAGTCACTGCAAGGATATGGAAAGTGTTGGACTGTGGAGAGCTTGACTTTACTATTTCCACTCCAGTCTATGCAATAGCAGGTAAATCATTATATTTTGTAGGGGTTGTATTAACTATTCCCACTCCAGTCTGTGCAATAGTAGGGAAAGAGTTGGACTTTGGAGGGGTTACATTTACTGTTTCCACTCCAGTCTAAGCAACAGTAGGGAAAGTACTTCACTTCAAACACATTACATATTTGAATATCCCTATCAGTTTAGAAAAACGATTAAACTCTTAATATAAACATTATTAATTAACATTAAATATACAGATCTATGTGAAAAAAATAAAAACCAATTAAACAATGTTCCTAATTATTAATTGATGAAACAATGATCAATTAACCAAATAAAAAATATGCAATTTATTTATTACTTAATTTTAACTTCCCACCCTACACACCTACAAACCTAGTAGCCCACACCTAAAAGAGAACAAAACATTTATATATGTTTTACACAATCAACTTAATTAGTATTTAAATAATGAATTCAATTTAATTTAATAAAATAATTAATGAACAATTAATACATTACTAATTATTACTTAATTAGTTACCCACCCTACAACCCTAGCAACCCACACCTACAATATAACTAAAATATGTATTATGCAATTTACATACTTGATAAACAATTCAATAATTAATTCCAAATTAATAATTATTTGTTAATTATTACTTAACTTCTCACCATATCCCCCTACAAACCCAACAACGTGCTATAAATTATAAATTACTATTACAAATTATCAAAAAATTCTAAATCACTTAAAATTACAGACTATATTTAAAAAATGTAATAACGATTATACAACCAATAGTAATATATAAAATTAATATATGAACTAAAACAACTCAAAATAATTAAAAAATAATATTTTTTACAACTACACTTCCTAAAATTGATATTAAAAACAATGATATTCTTACATTTTTGACAAAAAAAGCAATGATCTTCTTAAAAATTATATTACTTACCTAATTTTTTTTTTTCTTGACAATGATATTCTTGCGTCACAATATTTTTGTATCACACTATTTTATTTCCGATATTTCTGTCTCCCAGTATTTACAACTCAATATTTTGCCGAAACACCCTCACAAATACCGGCCTGGGCTGCCAGTCTCTTTCTATACCTGAAGGCATGGTGACCACTGTACCATTAACTTTGAATTATAACCTCCTGCTGGTCATACCAGATTGGCCCTGTGTACTGCTGAAATTACGACACCTGTGTCACTCCACTGCTACTGGCACACAGACCTCAAAGTGGATGTTTCACTCTCCAACTTCTATCCCAAGCATTAGCTGTGAACACATCACTTGTACATACACATATATCCGTACAATACTCTTTTAGAAGAGGTTACCCTGCTGACCACCATCCTACCACCTCTCTTACCTTATTAAAATAAACGTTGCTAATGGTAATAAAGGGGACTGGCCACAGCATGCTTCCAGAGTCGCTGGTAAGAGAAAGAAATGTGAAGATCGTTGATATGTTGTGAGGCATTGCAGGCTCATGGTCAACTTCATGAGGTATCACACAGATGCAATCCGAGATTAATGCCTAAACTAGAACAAGCATTGGCAACGCCAATAGGTCTGGGCAATGCCCAAACTATTGGAGCTGTCAATGTGAATGTCTTTTAGCCATGTTGTACAGCAGCACATCTGCTGTTCAACATGGCCGAATATCACGGAAAAAAGTGCTATGAAGCAGCCAGCACTGGTCACGTCATAGCGCAATTTTGTGTGTCAGGAGGGGCAGGACAATGGACTGAACATGGGGGGGGGGTGTAGATACAGTGCATGCACTGTTTAGCCAAGACGCGGACTGCAGCTCACTGAAGAGACAGCACATGCGCTGTGTACCCGAAACTAAAAAATAGCCTCTCTGTTAAAATTGAGGGAGGAAAAACATCCTGGGTTCAGATGGCTGCCTAACAAGAAACCCAACAGCAAATAGCAGTCATTTTCCCACTGTTCCCAAGTCAATTGTTTTCCCGCTTGAAGGCTGTATGTCTCCTGTGTTTGAGATTGGCCACAGTGTAATCTTTCTGGGTCAAATGCCAGGGACGATCACTTTGAAGAGAGGGCAGAGGGCCTGCAGATTTAATTGCCGGTAAATCAGAATGACTTCCTCTCGATGGTAATATTTTATAATGGCCTTTTCAGGCATAAAATGAAGAGGTTGGTTTTACTGAGTATGCTTTCATTAGTAGTGAGAAAACAGCCAGGGCACCCGTGTGCTGTGTTGCTGTTTTACTTGTTCCGCTTTTTAACATACAGTTAACGTCCTGTATTTGCATAATGTCCATTAAGCATTTAACATGAATTTATCAAAACTGCAGATGGGTCTCAGGGAAACTTTCTTCAGAATTTGATAGGAACAAGAGGATGTCGATCTTGATGAAAAAAATGTGGGAATAATATTTGCAATATTAATGGAGAGTAGTATGAATGGTCTACGGAGCGAGTGAAAACACGAGCACTTGTGTGGAGTGCTCAAACACAAAGAAAAAATGTGGCTCCTAAAACGGGAGCATTACTTGGTCCATGCTCCGTGGGAGGGCTAAACTCAAGAAGAGGCCTGAGACATGCATGTCATAGACAAACTGAAACAAAGGATACAAGTGCGACGATGGAGCAAACAAATGGTAAGCCTATGGGCGGGCTGAAGCCCACTGAATTGTAAACAACATGTCTCTTTGAGACAGCGCATGAGCTGTCTAGCACAGACCTAAACATTATTTTTTACAAGTTTTTCCTGGACCCAAATCCTACATGTCAGAATATTGCACAGTATGTGAATCCAATATAGGTTAATGCTGGAAAACATCAGTGATACTGCTGTGTGTATATCATCAGTAATCCTGTGCATTGTGAATGAACTCGCCATGTGTATCATCATCATTCCTGCTCTGTATATCTTTAGTGCATTAGTAAATTACTGTATGTCTTTTTAATAATATTCTGGTGTGTTTTGTGTGATCCAGATATGTGTGTCAATAACTCTGCTGTGTGTACCATCTCACATTCTGTAAAGTATGTATATCATAAATTGCTGGCTTTGTCAATATTCCTCCTGGTTGTATTATATCATCCTGTTGTGTGTATCCTATTATTCTGCTGTGTATGTCTTCAGTGATCTTATCAGTGACTCCGATGTGTGTAGCATGTTTCTGCCTTCAGTGAATTGCTGTGTTTTGTCAGTAATCGCCCTGTGAATATCTGATGATCCAGCTGTGCCTGATGTGAGCATGCCATGTACTAACATTGATCCAGCTGTGCGCATCTTCTAAGATTCTCTTTTGTATGCTGTTACTAATCCTCTTGTGGGCATTGTCAGCTACCCGAGTGAGTGCAGTCAAAGGTCCTGTTGTGAGAGTTGTCAATAGTTCTGCCCCGTGGATTGTCAATGACCCTCTTGTGTGTATCTTCCAATATTTAAGTGCACATATAATCCGTGAATTTCCAGTGATCCTCTTGTGAGCATTGCCAGTGTCCTGGTGTGGAACTGCTTCGTGTCTTGGCAGCGCCTCTGCTGAACATTTCACCGTGATGCCGCGTTGTATATCTGTGCCCTCTGTCGCCAGTGATTCCGGTGTGGGCATCATCAGAGATCTGCTGTGTGCTTTAAAGATACATGTACTGCATGGCCAGTGATTTCATTGTGGTTATAGTCCGTGCTGCTTGTGTTGGCATTGTTGCAGTCATTGCATAGTTACATCCCACATGTCTCCATTGCAGGGCGAACACGACTCGAAGAAGGCGCCTCCCTCCAGGTCGATTTCTTGCGCTCTGAGGATCAGGGTTGGTACGAGTGTCGTGTTTTATTCCTGGACCTCTACCACAGCGACGAGACCTTTCAGAATGGGACCTGGGTCCACCTCACTGTCAACTGTAAGTCCTACTGAAGAGAATCCAGGCAAATGCTTCGAGTCATTGTATCCATATTGCACACCCCCATGAGGCCCAAAGCTCTTTGTCACATGCGGGTAACTGGAAGTGCTTATGACTGAGATAGTGTGAATTGAGGGTCGCTCATTCAGAGAATCCCATTGCCACAAGTACGGGTAGTGTTTGTAGCTCAAGTCTCCTCAACCCTTTTATTTGGATTACACGACTGGTCGGTATGGCGGCCAGGGCTCGGTTAATGTGCCTTCCTGCCTCTCCACCAAAACCCCACGGCTCAAAGGTCAGTAGCAGCTGCACTGCCCTCCCAGTCCATGGCAGATCAGAGGCAGTCTTCCAGTTTGGCCCATGAAATGGGAAACCTGCAGCCCCAGGCAGAGAAGAATGCCTGACCTAATTAGATGAGACGCGCAGCTCAGATTACCGCTGAACTTTGAGCTCAGCCAGGGGCCCAGGCTCCCACCTCTCTGACAATACTGCGGTATCGTCTGAGTGGCTGGTGGACCAGAGACCTTTAGAAACTCCGTTCACAGTCCCGCTGCATGACCTAACAAGCATTGAACATGCATTATGTTTCGACCTAGTTTTAGTTAAAGCAATTCTGTTTGTAATTAGGTGCCTTTTTAGCTCTGCTTTTATTAGTGTTTTTCAAACTTTCATGTACATAACATGCATATGTATGCATGTATGTATATGTATGCATGCATTTATATTTGTATTTATATAGATATGCAGATGTGTATATATATATGTTTATATGTGTATGTATGTATAAATATATACATACATATATATAAATGCATATATGTATGCACATATATATATGCACATATATATATATATATATATATATATATATATATATATATATATGCGTATGCGTATGTGTGCGTAGAGAAAGGTAGAGAGAGGTAGAGGTAGAGAGGTAGAGGTAGAGAGGTAGAGAGAGAGAGGTAGAGAGAGGTAGAGAGAGAAGTAGAGAGTGAGGTAGAGAGAGGTAGAGAAGTAGAGAGTGAGTAGTAGAGAGTGAGTAGTAGAGAGCGAGTAGTAGAGAGTGAGTAGTAGAGAGTGAGTAGTAGAGAATGAGTAATAGAGATTGAATAGTAGAAAGTAGTAGAGAGTGAGTAGTAGATCGAGAGTAGTAGAGATTGAGTAGTAGAGAGTGAGTAGTAGAGAGTAGTAGAGAGTGAGTAGTAGAGAGTAAGTAGTAGAGAGTAGTAGAGAGTGAGTAGTAGAGAGTGAGTAGTAGAGCGTGAATAGTAGAGAGTAGTAGAGAGTGAGTAGTAGAGAGTAGTAAAGAGTGAGTAGTAGAGAGTGAGTAGTAAAGAGTGAGTAGTAGAAAGTAGTAGAGAGCACAGTCCTGTGTCTGGTGAGGGGTGTCTGTGTCTGATGAGCACAGTCCTGCGTCTGGTGTGGGGTGTCCTGTGTCTGGTGAGGGGTGTCCTGTGTCTGATGAGCACAGCCCTCTGTCTGGTGAGGGGTGTCCTGTGTCTGATGAGCACAGTCCTGTGTCTGGTGAGGGGTGTCTGTGTCTGATGAGCACAGTCCTGTGTCTGGTGAGGGGTGTCCTGTGTCTGATGAGCACAGTCCTGTGTGTGGTGAGGGGTGTTCTTTGTCTTGTGAGTGTGCTCCTCTGTCTGGGGAGTGGTGTCGTGTGTTTAGTAGGCGCAGTCCTGCGTCTGGTGAGTGATGACTCTAGTCTGCTGAGGGGTTTTCTGTGCCTAAAGAGTGGTGTCCTGTGCCTGGTGAGAAGATTCTCGAGTCTGGTCAGGGATGTTCTTTGTCTAGTGAGTGGGCTCCTTTGTCTCGTGAGTACTACCTGTGTCAGGTGAGACAAGTCCCATACCTGGTGAGCAGTGACCTGTGTCTGGTGGGGAGTGTTCTGTGTCTGGTAAGCTTTAAATCCCGCCAAAAAGAGGAAAGGGGACAGAGCGAGCTCAAAAAGTGTGCACCCCCGCAAGGAAATAAAAAACAACAAACAAACCCTCCTTCCCGGGAGGGAGGTAGGGCTGAAACACTGCAAACAGTAGTGAAAAGGTTTGCCTACAGGAAACGCATATAGAGGGAGCAAAGGGATACCTTTTGGAGCAACTGGGGTTTGCAGTATTAGCGAATACCAAGCAAGGGACAAGAACCAGAGGGGTAGCAGTACTAGGGAGACGTAGGGATGTGGTGGTGAGAAGGAAGAAAGAGGACCAATGGGGCTGGTGGGTGTTATTGGAGATAGATTTCAAAGGAGGCAAGCTAACGCTGGTTACAATTTATGGCTCCACGGAGGATGATCCGGATGTTTTCCAGTATCTGGATGCAGAGTTGGCTCAGTGGCCAGAGCCTATTGTTTGCTGTGGCGATCTGAATATACATGACCTCAATAGTTCATTTGCACAGTCAGGGGGGCAGTACTCAGGGAGGAAAAAGAAGACCCATAGAGCACTCTCAGATATGGTATTGCACAATTCTTTGGAGGATCCTTGGGTCAAGTTACATCTGCATTTAGATAGCAGTACATTTTTTTCAGCTCCCCACAAAGTGATGGTTATGTTGGATTATTTTTTAATTTCCAATTCCCTGTTACCTGGCTCACAGATTGAAAGGCAGCCACAGATCATTTCAGATCATAGTCCGTTGGTATTAACAATAAAAATAGGCCAGGTCCAAAGAAGAGATATGCAGTGGACTTTCGAACGTGCTTTATTGAAGGATGAGGCATATCAGAAGTATATGGAAGGTTGGATCAAGAATTTGTGGGATATTAATAGAGGGACAGCACCCCCGGGGGTGGTATGGGATGCTTTTAAGGCTGGGGTCAGGGGCGAGACACTGAGATTTGTACTATTTAAACAGAAGAAGGAGAAAGCCAGGGCAGTGGAACTATGTCAAAATCTTCTTAAAGTAGAAGAAGAATTAGCTACAGCTATACAGCAGCACTCCCCGCTTGAACAACATCTGCTTAAAATTGTAGTACTCAGAGCAGAAGCCACAGAGGGGATTGTCAAGAAAGCAGCAGAGAATTATTTGGTTAAAAGGGAAAATGCATATGAGCTAAGTGAGAGAGTGGGCCACATCCTAGCCATACGGTCCAGGCAGAGACTAGCTTCAACGGACATTAAGGAAATCGTGGATGTCCAGGGCAATTCTCTTTTTGATGCTGGCTTGGTGAGAGAAGTCTTTAGGCAATTTTATACAGACCTATATGCTTCCGATGTTGTAGGGGGGTTGACGGAGATAGAGAGGTATCTTAGGGACATTCTTCCCCCATCCATGCCCGAGGAAGAAAAGGAGGTGTTAGACGCTCCATTCCACCTAGAAGAACTCATTTCAGCTCTGAGCAGCCTCCCCTCGGGTAAGGCAGCGAGACCGGACCAGATTCCGGTGGAGTTTTTTAAAGTGATTCAAGGGGTGTTGATCGTGGATATGTTTAACATTATGTTACAGGCACAAAAGGGGGAATCGATTCCAGACTCATGGGGGGGGGGGGGGCGGACATCATTGTGATATTAAAAAAGGGGAAACCCCCAACTGCACCAAGGTCATACAGGCCAATCACGTTAATGAACGCTGATGCAAAAATATGTTCGAAAATGCTAGCAAAAAGGCTAGCTGGGATCATTGAGTGTTTGGTAACCCCCTCACAACATGGGTTTATCCCCGGCAAAGGCAGCATGCTAGACAGGTGGTCACAATGTTTGATGCGGCAGGTACCCTGGGAGACCCTATGGCAGCGCTGTTCCTAGACGCGGAAAAGGCGTTCGATAGGGTCTCCTGCGACTATCTATGGCTAGTTATGAGGTGGAGTGGCATAGGAGAAGGCTTCATAAAGGCAATTCAGACATTATATAAAGGACCATTAGCTAGGATCAGAGTTAATAGGGGGTACTCAGCAGCGGTTAAGATCTGCAGGGGGACTAGGCAAGGTTGCCCCTCATCCCGCCTGTTGTTTGCGCTTTATTTGGATCCGCTACTACGAAGGTTTGAAAGTAACCCTGAGATCCCACCTATGAGGGCAAAATGGCTGTGTGGTAAAGACCCTGGCGTATGCGGATGACGTGGCCATCTTGACATCCAATCCGCCATTGGCAATTAGGGAGATGGAAGCCGAGGCTCACTTGTTTGGGCAGGCCTCTGGCTATAGTCTGAACAGATCCAAGACCCAGATAGTGGAAAATAGGTATTCAAGTTGCAATGATTTACGGGTCGTTGGTTTGGCAGTATATCTGGGAGTGGCAATCTCGAGAGATCTGGATACTGTGGTAGAGAATAACATGGATCCCTTAATGGCTAGGGTAAAGACAGATCTCGACAGGATGAATAATTTGCATCTGTCTCTCGAAGGCTGCACTAACGTTATAAAAATGCTTATTCTGCCCAAATTCCTTTATTTTTTTAGGTCCCTTCCCCTATACTTTGAAGCTAGATGGTTTAATGCAGTGGTTCCCAAACTTTTGACTCCTGAGGACCCCCATTGAGTCTCCACTGGATGCCGGGGACCACCAAGCAATTTGTATGAGCTAAATTTCAAATAATAAAACAGTAATTCGAAAAAACACATGTGTGCACACAAAACAAATACTCAAAGTACTAAAGAATTTTGGGGCCAGATGTACGACCATTTCATATAGCGTCTCGCAATTGGCGACACATTTGCGAGTGGCAAATTGCAAGTCGCTAAATGTAATGTACAACAATGTGTTTAACACTATTTGGGATTCCCAATGGGGTCGCAAATTGCGAGGCTCATTAACATTAATGAGTCTCTCACAAATTGCGAGCCCATTGGGAATGCCGGCCCTTCCAGGGATAGTGGCCTGCTAGGCTCAGCAGACCACCATGTGTGGGACTGCTTTTAAATAAAGCACTTTTCTTTTTAAAAATACAGCCCTTTTCCATGCATCTAAAAAAAAAAGAAAATTAAACGTTTTCGTTTCATTTTTTAAGGTCAGGCAGTGGTCCATTGCAAAGGGGAAGGGGGTCCCCTGAGGACCCCTTCCCATTTGCGAATGCATTACCATCTACTTGAAGTAGGTAGTAATTGCCAGTGTTTTGCAACCGCAATTGCAGTCGCAAAAAATGTGTACATGGTTTTGAGACTCGCTATTTGGAAGGGAATTCCCTTTCCAAATAGCAAGTTGGAAAACTCATTTAGCGAGTCGCAAAAAAATTGCGACTTGTGAAATAGGCTATGTACATGGCCCAATAGGTTTTTGCATGCTCAAACGGTTCGCGAACCCCTTTGCGCATAAAAAACGGGTCGTACAGCTGTCCCCTAGTATTTTATTTTGAAGGAAAAGCCCCTCAGTCACATGTATTTCATTTGTTTTATACCATCTCTCATACCATTGTAGGATGTCAGAGCACTTTACATCACACATATATAGAGACCATGAATCATACATATAAACCAGTGTATAGAAAATGTTACATAAGGTAGAGGGGACTAAAAGGTGTAGTATTCACATGTCTTTCATACTGGTAGGCATTTTTAAAGAGTGCTTGGTCTTGAAAAGCACAAACTCAGGATTCAGAACAAAACACAGTGGCTGGCACTGACTTTAGCATTAAAAATGTATTTCCACCCAAATAAATCTTTTTAGCAGCATCAGGATAATGAATAACTGGGAAAAAACTTAAGTTACTAACTGGTACCATGCAGTTTGCAAGCAGCTCATTGATGACAGTTTATAGGTCCCTCTGCTAGATTACGATTGTCACTTATGAAGTGCACAGTAACAAAAGAATCTCTGTGACAAAAGCAGTAACCACGGACCTATGCACATAAACTACTGCTTTTTAAAATGCATGTTACACATTCTTTGCAGTAGGCACATTAACCCTCTGTGCTACATTAGTTAAGTCAAAGCTGCCACTGAACAAAACTCTCATCTCTCTCCAGCAGGTACATTAATCACTGGTATTATCTTGACACTTTTATTGTTGCTCCAAGGCTGCTAATTATACAAGAAACGTTTCTGTGCTTTTAAAACTGCTTCCTACGGACTCCCTGGGAATGTGTCACGGACCCCTGGGGGTCCGGGGACCCCAGTTTGGGAAACACTGGTTTAATGCATTGGAGGGAATCTTGAATAGATTTATCTGGGCTCATGGTAAGACGCGGAGGGCTTATAGATTCATTTCCCTCCTGAGAGAGAGGGGCGGGTGGGGCGCTCCTGATTTCAGGCTTTATTACTGGGCAGCAGCTATACAATATCTTCAGGGATTGATTGGAGGTGGTGGTGTGGATCAAAGAGTTACTAGCATGTCTACCGAAGTCTATACAACGGTTCTAGGGGCAGAGACAGAAAATTGTTTTCTAAATTGTACGGATTTTGGATATTACAAAAGGACGAGGTTTAAGACGGTCAGCGCAGCTATTAAGATCTAGAATGCTTTTTTGAAAAAGTTTGGATTGGGGAGATATAATAGGTACACTAGGATGTATAAAAATAGGTCCTTTCCAGCTGCAGTTTTTGCAGATTTAACAATGGCGGGGTGGGCAGATAAAGGGATTGTACAGATAGGGGATTTGATGGACTCAGAGGGGGTGGTCCAGTTTATTGAATTAATGGATAGATATGGTATCGATATGGATAGATATGGTATCGATAGAAGGTTTTTTTTAAATACTTGCAGGTTAGGAGTTTCTGTAAAAGGTGCTGTCCCTCTTCTATTTCTCTTTTTCTTCGCTGCGTGCAGCCCATGTAAGTTAAGTGTTGGGACTCTGGTCCCCTTTCATGTTTTATTTTGGTTTTGCATTGAGCTATTCGGCTTGCTTTGTCTTTGAAATGAGGCACCTGTGCCTCGTGTGCATAAGTGGGCACGGGAACACCTTGCCGATCAACAGTTTATGTTCTCTTATATGTGAAGGCTTAGGGGTTGGGGCGCGCAGCACTCTGCCAGCTGCTGGACGGCACGTGTTTCTCACAATTCAGATTTAGAGGCTCTTTTTCGTTCTACTGCGTTTCCCTACATCGCTGAGCACCTCCTTTCACGCTAGCAATGAACTGGGTGACCCCCTGTCAGCCTGGAGCCAGAACATGCTGCGGGGTAGGAGTATTTTAGGAGCAGTGACTCCTACATTAGAGTTCATACTTCCCAGGCTGCCATTTCTCCAATAAGTGCCTGTTTTATACTGAGGGCAAGTTGTCTGTAGGGGCACACACCCTTTACCTTCTGGAAGGACTCACAGGGCATGTAGCCCATGGGAATTTTCCCTATCCACCTTATATAATTATAGGCCTTACAAGGCCTGTAGCCTGCCATAACCACTGTAAGGGTTCTGGCCTGCTGCATTACCCCTTTCTTTTATTGTAGACCTTACAAGGTCTGTAGCCTGCTACAGCATACTCCTTGGGACCTATTTCCCACAGTGCCTAATTCCCTCTTACCTGGTTGGTGGAGGATTTTGGGGACTACTATGCGGAGGAGGAAGAAATCATACTTCCCCGCCACAGATGAGTATTGTGATGCTGTGAGCGCCTTTATAAAACGAGTCCTCTCGGATGCATTGGCCCCTCCTTAGAGAAGAGACTGATGGACATGACACAACGGTGCCTACAAGCTCTTGCACAAAGTGAAGACCTTCCGGGGCCTTCAGTCCTAAAACCTCCAGGGCCGGCCTCTGTCTCCCCCATTGAGAACCTGTGCAAGCACCCACAATCCTCGTGGGTGGACCTAGATGCTTTTGCTAGGCTAAACAAGCATTAGAAATGCAATCGGGATCGGATTTATTTGAGTTTGAGCTAATGGCATTGTAAATGCCAATGTATTGTTGCTATGTGTTATGGAGTGTGTTCATGTGGTGTGTACTGCCAGTGATCTCCTTGTGAGTGTGAGAATATTGCACCGTTACTGCCTGTGATGTCCTTCTTGTGAGTGTGAGAAGCTTGCACCTCTGCTGCTTGTGGTCTCCTTGTGAGTGTAAGAAGCTTGCACAGCTGCTGCCTGTGATGTCCTACTCACTACTCTACTCTACTCACTACTCTACTCACTACTCTGCACTCACTACTCACTACTCTACTCACTACTCTAATCACTACTCTGCACTCACTACTCTACTCTACTCACTACTCTACTCACTACTCTGCACTCACTACTCACTACTCTACTCACGACTCTAATCACTACTCTACACTCACTACTCACTACTCTACTCACTACTCTACTCACTACTCTACTCACTACTCTACTCACTACTCTGCACTCACTACTCTGCACTCACTACTCACTACTCTACTCACTACTCTGCACTCACTACTCACTACTCTACTCACTACTCACTACTCTACTCACTACTCTACTCACTACTCTACTCACTACTCTACTTTCTACTCACTACTCTACTCACTACTCTACTCACTACTCACTACTCTGCACTCACTACTCACTACTCTGCACTCACTACTCTACTCACTACTCACTACTCTCCACTCACTACTCTACTCACTACTCACTACTCTACTTTCTACTCACTACTCTACTCGCTACTCACTACTCACTACTCTACTCACTACTCACTACTCTACTCACTACTCTACTCACTACTCTGCACTCACTACTTTACTCACTACTCTACTCTACTCACCTCACTACTCTACTCACTACTCTACTCACTACTCACTACTCTGCACTCACTACTCACTACTCTACTCACTACTCTACTCACTACTCACTACTCTACTCACTACTCTACTCACTACTCTACTCACTACTCACTACTCTACTCACTACTCACTACTCTGCACTCACTACTCACTACTCTGCACTCACTACTCACTACTCTGCACTCACTACTCTGCACTCACTACTCTACTCACTACTCACTACTCTCCACTCACTACTCTACTCACTACTCACTACTCTACTTTCTACTCACTACTCTACTCACTACTCACTACTCTACTCACTACTCACTACTCTACTCACTACTCACTTCTCTACTCACTACTCTGCACTCACTACTTTACTCACTACTCTACTCTACTCACCTCACTACTCTACTCACTACTCACTACTCTACTCACTACTCTGCACTCACTACTGTACTCACTACTCTACTCACTACTCTGCACTCACTACTCACCACTCTACTCACTACTCTACACTCTACTCACTACTCTACTCACTACTCTACTCACTACTATACTCACTACTTACTACTCTGCACTCACTACTCACTACTCTGCTCACTACTCACTACTCTACTCACTACTCACTACTCTACTCACTACTCACTACTCTCCACTCACTACTCTACTCACTACTCACTACTTTACTCACTAATTTCTACTCACTACTCACTACTCTACTCACTACTCACTACTCTGCACTCACTACTCACTACTCTGCTCACTACTCACTACTCTACTCACTACTCACTACTCTACTCACTACTCACTACTCTCCACTCACTACTCTGCACTCACTACTCACTACTCTACTCACTACTCTGCACTCACTACTCTGCACTCACTACTCTACTCACTACTCTGCACTCACTACTCACTACTCTACTTACTACTCACTACTCTACTCACTACTCTACTCACTACTCTACTCACTACTCACTACTCTACTTTCTACTCACTACTCTACTCACTACTCACTACTCTACTTTCTACTCACTACTCTGCACTCACTACTCACTACTCTACTCACTACTCTGCACTCACTACTCACTACTCTACTCACTACTCTACTCACTACTCTACTCACTACTCTACTCACTACTCACTACTCTACTTTCTACTCACTACTGTAAATACATAAAGTCTTTGGATCTGCCCTCTTCATCCAGTGGCCTGTTACATTGTTACTCTCGTTTTGCTTCCGCCCACCGTAGCATACACCGTGGGGTAATAGGTCTCCCACTTTTCATCCATTGACAGTTGTACACTGAGAATGACCACATGCACCAGGGCTTGACGGGCCAATATGTCTTTCATTTCTATTTTATTTGTTCTGTGAGGGTCCTGTAGCTTCCCAACTTGCAATTTTACTATTTTCACTTTTAAAACTGTAATGTCTATTGCATTTGCTACCCAAAAAATAAATAAGGGCAGGCTTGCAAGGCTAGACCTGTTGCGCTTGACAATGCTTGTTTTGATTCTCTGTTGGATGCTGTCTCTTGAAGTCTAAGATGGGAACAAATTAATTCACAGGGCAAGATCTTCGTTTACATTTTGAGGTTTTTTTCGGTTTTAAAACATGGACGCGCATTACTTGCCATGAGGATGTGAGGCTTGTAATGTTAGCACGTTAACCGGGGGCGGCTGCAGCACGACCCTCTTGGCCGCCCCATAAAAATAGGTCATTTGGCTGCAGCACATTAGACGCTTTGAGAGGGGGACACAGCGCCTCATTGTGCTGTGGCGCAATTCTGACATTTAGGACGTGCCGTTGAGGCAGCAAAGCCTTTGTCGGGTGACAAGAAATGCGACCGGCTCCTCCGAAATAAAAACGCACTGTTACGTTTACACGACCAGTGATGTCAACACATTTCCCTGTCATCCGGGTTATTTTTGTCGCATATTTGGTTAGAGCGCTGGCCGTCTAGATTTGCGGGGAACGAGGCGCAGTCTACGATTTTACAAAGACCCCTCGCGCCTGGAAAAAGATGCCCCGTACAGCGCATGCGGACACTCACTGAAGAGATCAGATGACTTTTTTGTATGCAATGCAATGGTGAACGCGCTCGCACCATCTGGATTGCATTACACGGGCACTCTGACAGCTCCTAATTAAGATTAATAGGTCTGCCGTGCGCGAAACCGCCGAAAATATGCCAAATCGGGCACGCGTACATTACATATAGCCTATCACGTCAACGCTACTAAATAGACAGCACAGCGAAGACGAATCACTACGCAGATGCCATAAAAAACTAAGGAATGTGCCAGCCGGACCCCTTTCTGAATTCTTTTTTTTTTTTAACGCATAAGAGCTCGGAAGCTCCGCCCCCCACTTCGTGAAGGCGTAGGCCCGAGCCCTTAAAAGGCGTCCTTAGGCAATAACCCTCCCCCCCATGCCCTCGGAGTTGCCTGTCCCAACTGGCTTCTGTAACCCGAGGGACACTGCCAAATTCCCCCCCCTGTCCTCAGAGGGTCTTCACACAGGACTGGATGGTGATTCTGACCACTTCTGGAGACCTACCTCCAACCCCCCTGCTGGGGCAGGTCCCACCTCTGGGGGAGCCTGGGGTCTCACATTCAGATGTGTTAGAACCTAAGGAGCTTATGCATCCCTGCTCATCTGAGTGGGCTCCAAGTGACAAAGTAGTGTGTGGCTAGTAGACTCCGCGAGCCTCTTGACCAAGAGGTCATAAACCGCATCAGGAAGATCACCTCTGTCCGTCTTTGGATGGGAAAGTGGCGATCACGCCAGAAATAGAAGCGCACATGGCCGCTTTTCTGGCCAGATATATGAAGGACCTAAAGAATGGCATCGGCCGCTCCTGGCGGTCATGCCAGGACAAGCTCCTGGACATAACTGGCCCATTAGCTAAAAATGTTGACATGGCGGAGGACGTCAAGACGTCCGTGGCCCTGATGTCCCCAGAGGTTCTTTCTAGCTTGGCCCAACTAGTAATAATATTTCTTGGTAACGCCAACTGCGCCATCTCTATGGAAAGACACAGGTCCTTGCTCATAAAGAGCTACCCCAAGTTAGGGGAGTTTTCGACATTAGAGGCAGGGCAGATGGCATAAGGAGGGCTCTTTTGCGACATGTTCATCAAGGAGCTCAGCAAATTTTTGTCGACCTTTAACTCCCTCGACAAGTCCCAGTCAACCACCAAGCGCATTTTCAATGTACATGTTTTCATCTGAGCCGGTCGCTGTAGTGGGCACTTGGCTGGCCCGGTAAGTGCCAATCAGCCCAGGGAGGACAATAGGAGGACTCCTCATTCTTCGGGGAATTCTACCACAACAGAGGATTGTCCCATCACAGAGTTTACCGCAACAGACTCTGAAGTTGAGGTGCTACCTCCAGTTGGCCTTGTGAGTCTTTCACTCATTCCATGCATTCGTTTGGGGGGATCGAATGGCGCATTTCATAGTTTACTGGTGGGCTTTCACATCTGACGCCTGGGTGCTCTAGAAGAATTCTATGGGTCCCCCTTCCAGGCCTTACCTCTCCGTCCTCTCCATTTCCCTGGACAAGAGGCCACACTTATTCAATTGGAGGTTCAAGAAGTCCTAGCCAAAGGAGCAATTTGTCCTTCCAACCCACACTCCTGCAGGTTTCTAAGCAATCTGTTTCTGGTTCCAAAGCAGGATGGGGATCAGCACCCGGTGATTAATCTCCAGTAATTCAACGAGTGGTTGGTTTGCCACTAATTGAAGATGGGGGGCATCCATCTCCTTTGGGACCTTCTCTGTCCCAATGTTTGGATGGTCCAGATGGACCTCAAAGATGCTTACCTTACAGTCCCGATCTTTCCGCCTCATCGCCGGTTTCTTCAGTTCCAATGGCATGGACAAACTTTCAAATTTCCTTCTCTCCCTTTTAGCCACCAAGGTTCTCAAGCCAGTGATAGAATGCTTGAGGGCATCCGGAGTACGCACAAGACTGTTTCTGGACGACATGCTTCTCATGGATCAATGTCCCCATGCTCTGTCATTTCATCTAGAGATGGCGGTGAATCTACTTCGGTCTCTGGGGTTTGTTATCAACTGAAGAAAGTCAAGTTTCTCCCCTTCTCACTCAATCACACTCCTGCGGTTAATGATCAATTCGGTTGAGACAACGCTGAGCCTACCCTCCAGGAAGATGGCCAAAATATGACACGAGGTGAGGAGAATGTTGGCGAAACCACAGACTTCACTCCGTCAGATCGCCAGGTGGTTGGCCTGTTGTCATTCTCTATTCAGGCCATTTTCCCCGACCCCCTACACTTTCGGGTTCTCCAGTGTTTGAAAGTACCTCACCTTCGCTGCGGTCTCACCTACTCCTAGTACGTTCTCCTTTCAGAAGAGGCCAAAGAAGAGCTCAAAGTGGTGGCTCTCCCACATGGAGGCTTGGAATGGTCATGCCATTTTTGGCTCGCAACCAAATCTAGTGATCGAGTTCAATGCCAGCGGTTCAGGTTGGGCAGCTCGTTCTGGGGAGTTAACCACTGGCGAAGGATGGTCCACCTCAGAACAGTCCCTACATATCAGCTGCTTGGAACTGATGGTGGGTTCCTTTGCGATCAAATGTTAACAATCTTGTGTCCTTCTGAAGATGGACAATTTGATGGCGGTCCGCTATATCAACCATCTGGGAGGTGTGCGGTCTAGAGCCCTCTCGAATCCTGCCAAGAACCTTTGGGAGTACTGCCTGGAACACACATTCCGGTGATGGCGGCATCAGCCAACCAAGTTGTGGATTGGAAGACTACACATCTCTGGGATTCGAGATTGTGCCAATCACTTTCGTCCATGTTTCTAGACCTTTCTGCCCTTTAGGGCCCCTTCACAATCGGTTTATTTCTGTCCAGACTTGACCTTCAGCTTCTCCGGTACTTCAGTTGGAGACCAGACCTGGGAGCAGTAAAGACCAATGCCTTCCTACAGGACTGGTCAATGGACAAAGGGCTATGCCTTTCCCCCCTTCGCCAATATCATGGGTTTGACAGCTCAGGAACACAGGCAGGCGTTAGATCTGGTAGTGATCACCCCGGTGTGGAATTCACGAGTATGGTTTCCAGTTCTGATGGAACTTTCCTGGGCTTCCCTAATCTGTCTACCCCAAAATCCACATCTCCTGAGCGCTCCCTCCGGAAATCCCCATCATTTGGTGACGAAGGAAACCTCCAGTTTATGGCGTGGAGGATCACAGATCTCAATGGCAAGTCCCTGGCCTTTCAAGAGATGCAGTGGACGTCCTTTCACGAGCATGGGTAGATGGTACAGTCTGGATGTATTGATCGGCCATGTCTCGATGGATGGATGGGTTGAAGTCTGCAACGAAGTTTGGATCCTGTGTGGGCGGACGTTGTCCACATCCTGAATTTCCTGGCCTCCTCAGCATCAGATGGACTGGCTTATAGATTGGTCAATACATTTAGATTGTCGATCTCTGCAGGCCACGCTGTGATTGCAGGTCTGCCAGTCGGGTAACATCCCTTGGTTAAGAAATTGCAGTGTGGCATTAGATTGTCTCTTCCTCCGGAACCTAGGTATTTGATCCATTGTCAATAACGTCTTAAACCTTCTTTCCTCGTGGCCAATTTTCAGGTGCCTCTTCCTAAACAGTTGTCGGCCAAGCTGGCCATTCTGTTGTGCTTGATCTATTGATATGTCGGATATTAGAGCCCTAGACATTACGGGAAGGACCTTTACTCTGGACAGTGTCACATTTCATGTTGTTTGACGGACTACATGTCATTCCCGCCTGATTTCATATCCAGCCTTTCCTGACTTGCCCAAGTTGTGTATTTTACGGTGCATCAAAGCCTATGAGACCATCACTGAAGAGCATCGTCCCCAAGGGCAGAAGCAAATGTGGATTGCTCTAAGGAAGCTTTTCAAGGCTATCTCATCACTGAAGATGGGTATGGTGGTTAATGCAAGATGCAGGTATTGATACCAACATTTTCGGGGCACACTCTACTCGAGGAGGGATGGCCTCCAAAGCCTTTACTCTTAGAGATAGCTTGAAGGATATTTTGAATGCTGCAAACTGGTCCTCAGATTTGACCTTTAAGAGGTTGTATTTCAAACCAGTCTCTTCCATTGCAGCTCTTGACGTGGATAATCTTTCAACTAGCATAATCCTAGACTCTGAGTCCTTAATATAATTGACACTTTCCTTTACGGTAGCTAGGACATTTTTCATTATACTGTAGCATCCACATTTCCAAGGCAGTCCCCTTATTCCTCCAGCATCCTAAATCTTTACTCACATAGTTGTAAAACCACTAATCACAAAGTATTGTACAATAATTGTATTACTGTAACAAAATATGAATAAGTATGGATTAGGTGGGGCGCAGAGGTGATATTTCAAGAAACAGACCCCAAATGTCCATTGCCAAAATAATACAAGTACTTGAAATTAATTGGTTCAATTCCTCTTTTCATATTGTTGGAAGTGTCATAAATCAGCAAAAATAGATGTGCACAAGAGAAGAATAGATAAAATAAAGGGGCAATTCATCTTACCCACTAGTAAAACACAACCTCATTTATACAGAAAAAAACCCTAATAAAAACTGTTCAAGTGTATCAGTGCTCTACGTTCACGATTCAATGAAGATTAACACAATACTAGTAACGATGCAAAACCATACCACTTCCTGCCTAAACCTATGGGACCCAAACAACAGAAAAGATATGCCTAAAACTTTTCATTGCACAATTAATCCCAGAAAATCAAAAAATGCATGTTATATCCACTGTTACCCAATGCCATAGTACAGTCAAGAAATCAATTATTTGGTGGCTTAGTACAATTCATGCTATTAATGTATTACATGTGAACATGTATTCAATGTAGAGCAAGGGGAGAGTTGATGTTTTGGACTTGTGTCTGTAATAAGATATTTGAATCAATATGTAATACCCTCAGCCCTGAAGAAGCTGTGCAGTAACCGTAAAATACGTGTTGGAACCTTGCATGCCTATTGCTCAAGGTCTAAGGATTGGTTATCTAATACTTACCTTTAGGAGAAATGTGCCTTTTGGAAACAGAATTTGAAAAGATTATGGACTAAAAATCTTGAAGTTCAATTAAGTTGTAATTATATAATGAGAAATGATTTAACAGGACTTGGAAATACCTTCCTTTGTTTACTGTTTTAGTTTTTTTTTCTCCTTTTCTCAATTACTATGTTTATTTCATGTTGTCCTCTCTACCAATTTATTGTAAAGCGCTCTGATATCCTTCGGGATCTAGTTCGCGCTATATAAAACTTTATAAATAAATACATTGTGAAGGTTAATGAATTTTCAATTTTGTAATTAAACTAGTGATAAGGAAATAAATGCTATATTGAACTAATTTGAGTATGTGTCATTACACATAGGAATATTGTTTTTCTTTGTTTGGCATTACTTTCTCTATGCCATTGGTGCTTTATTGCAAACATTACTGCCCTTGACCCATTAGCATTCAATCCATCAGTGTTTGTTAAGAGCGGCTACTCACCCGTGAGGGTCTCATGGTGCTGGGGGGCCGGGGGAGAGGCTGCAGGTCCTGAGGGGCGCTGAAGTTCAGTCGTTGAGCCAAAGGGGTAACTGCGTTTGTGGTTAGAGTGTGCAGGGCCTTGAGTTCTGTTATCCTGAAATACAATATATGTAACCATATCTCTTTTTCTTGCAGCTCCCCCATCATTTCGAGAGACTCCGCCTGCGTTAGTGGAGGTGCGGGATGGGGACTCCATCAGTCTCACCTGCGTGGCCTCTGGTAACCCGCAGCCGCTTATTGTCTGGAAGCAAGATGGCATTATCCTCTCAAGTGGAGGCCAGCTGCAGGTGAGTAAATTCTGAATGGGAATAATCAATACTAGAGATTATATCTACTTTTACACTCAAGATATATAGGTAAAGATAGACGCAGTAGCAAAGATGGTTCATCCCTCATTGGTAGATGACTTTCAGATAGGGTGTCGGGCTCTGTTAGAAGGTACATTTTGTATAGTTTTCTTCTAGTACCCAAATTACTGTTAGAAATGGGGTTTCGGGTTGGCTAAGGTATGTACCTAAGCCAGCATTATTCAGGACAACTCAGAAACACACCAAGATAACCTGTGATCACCCTCTGGTAGCTTAGCGGATGTATGACGGAACCCTGCAGGCATTTACAATGCAGTCCCTACTCCGATGTTACCATGCTTTCCTATCCCATGCAAGTTGTTACAACGTCTTACCATCGAAGGGGGGGGCTAGACTTTGGAATAGTATAACTTACTATTCCAACTCCAGTCTACGCAACAGTAGGGAAAGTCTTGGGGCCAGATGTTATACCCATTTTTGCATGGCCAAACGAGTTTGCGACCCGTTTGTGCATGCAAAAATACCAATACGCCATGTACTAACCCTATTTAGCGAGTTACAATTTATTTGCAACTCGCTAAATAGGATTTGCGACTTTCTATTAGAAAGGGGCGTTCCAAGGGCGTTCCTTCCTAATAGCGACTCAGTACCCTCTGTAAGAATGTTTTGCAACCTCAATTGCGGTTGTAAAACACTCGCAATTTACCGCCCTCTTCAAGAGGGTGGTGGAGCACTCGCAGAAGGGAAGGGGTCCCCAGGGACCCCTTCCCCTTTGTGAATGCAGGGAGAAATATTTTTTAGGTGAAGGCCGTGGTCCCAGGTACCACTACCTGCCCTTAAAAGATGAAACGAAAATGTTTTTTAATTTTTTTAAATGCATCCCGTTTTCCTTTAAGGGAAATTGATGAGGCATGCAATTTGCAACTCGATTGGGAATCGCAAACAGTGTCTCTGACACTGTTGTACATTGCCATTAGCGACTCACAAATTGCGACTCGCAATTTTTCGCAATTTGCGAGTCGCTAATGCCAATGGTCTTACATCCGGCCCTTGGACTTAAAATTTAAAACCAGTCCAACAATGCACCATTGTAATGACTTGCATGGTAAAGAAACATGTGGTAATGATGCAGTTGTTGTATTGACTGCATTGTATAGGCAGATCGTGGTAATAATTGTGTAGTAAAGACTGTTTCCCAACAAGGCGCAGCAGAGCAGACAGGGTTATCATCAGAGGCAATGTGCAAAATATTTGTGCAAAACACACTCACACACACACACGCGCACACACCTCAAAAAAGACTCTTCACAGGGTTATAATAATAGACTTTTATATAAGAAACTAATTTGAATCAAAATAATTAATGTACACAATATACTTTGCGAAATGTGTCCTGCCAATACAGGTAACACATAAATATGCAGTATTAAGGTATCCCGGTAGACGCAAAGCTGAACATTTCATAGATATCACTTTAAATACATTTGTTACTATGGTGGTGCTTATAGCCCTATTAGTGCAGTTGCAGGGAAAAGTGGTAGGGTAAGTCACACAAATGTCAGTGGACACATAGGGCACATTGCACCTGCGCTCCTATACCACTTTATACTGTAATTTCCTAAGACCCCCATTGAAAGGATGGTATTCAGGCACAAACCCTAGGCTGCAGAAGCATCTGCGCACCTACCACACATGTTATGGTATTGTGATGTCTCCCTCAACAGTTCTGTCCCTAATGATGGCTCCACAACACTCTCTGGGTCCTCACCTGAGGTTTCCGTTCTACAGTGGCAGAACCGAACAGTGCCCAACCCTGAGCTAGGTTCACAGGAGGATCGGGCACCAGCTTGCCAGCATGCGAAAGACCTCACTCCCAACTCCCAAACCCAGCTGCCCACAATGGTGTGGTGCAGCTGCAGGAGCTCAGTTCCTTTCAGCGGTGCCACTCCGGGGGGGGGGGGAGGGGGGGATGGCCTTATGGCTTGGGTTGCCACATAGGTCTTTTTCACACAACTGTATGGGTGGCATTGGACTCACGAGCCATCTGCAGCCGCATCTCAGCAGAGGGTTACACCAGAAGAGAACTCCCTTGTGCTGGAACACGTGTTGGTGCGCCTCGTAGGTGGGGCCCACGCTAGCAAAATCAGGCATTTTCCTTCGTTGACGTGCTAGATGTTTACTTTTTCCGAGGCCGTGTGCCTCCTTAGTGGCAGCACAGCAGCACACCTGGAACCCATGTGGATAGATCTCTGAGGACATGCCGATCTCTGGGCAAGGGTGGAATGATCCCCCCTCCCCCCAAGCTGGTTACGAGCCTGGAGCATTCAATTACAGCTCATGACCAAAACAAGATGGCGTGCTCACCATGCTCTGGTTATGAACATGGAGCAGTGTATTTCAGCTCTTCATTAAAACACCCTACTGCTGGACTCACAGGTGGCCGTGATCCATGGCAGAGGGGTTCAGGTGCAATCCCTTATGGCCCTGAGTTTGCAGAAATGGGGCCATGACAACAAGCCCTTGGAGCATACTTGGGGGGGCACAAAGAGAGCAGCAGGTATGCAGGCCAGCAGAAAAGTGAAGTTGCAGAGTCGCAGTCCCTCCAGCAGCCCAAAAGTCAGCAGCCAGTAGGCCAGGACAGCAAAGCAGGTAGTCTAAATGGTGGTTCCTCCTGGCAGCACAGCTGACCTCCTGGCAATGTACAGATTGTAGATCTAGCCTTGTCTTGTTACAGGTCCCACACAGTGTCTAAAATCATGGGGTCAGAGCCCCTACACTTATTCTCCAAAATGTCTTTGGTGAAGGGATGACTTCAAAGGAACCAGTAGAAGTACACAACAATCCCTTTCAGGTCAGCCTTGGCTCCAGACGATCACTAGGGGGTAAATCAGGCCTTTCATTGAGGTCAGGACACCACCTATTCAGATGTAAGTGTGAACCACCTCTCCCGGCCCAAGAAGACTGTCAGTATGCTTATGAATGCAACTATATCCCCTGTCACACCCAGCCCTTCCTGTGTTGTGGGTGTCTGGAAAGTATGCACAAAATGCAGCTGACAACCATGCTAGATGTATATTGGAGTCAGCCTGCAAAGCACATGAGTCAGAAGCACAGAGAAATGCCCACTTTCTAAAAGTAAACTGACACAGCAATGTACCTCCCAGCCCATGAATTTACATTGATTTATGAATAAGAATCTATATGAGTCTTCCTATTCAAGTCCAAAAATGAACTTTTTGTAGTTTGTATTTTTTTTCTCTAAATAAAAGGTCCTTCCCTGTACTTGATTTTTAGTTCCAAAGAATACTCTTTTGCCGATAGTTTGCCAAGTTTATGTTTATTGTTATTTTCTATTCAAACATATATACACATTTTCACATATACATTGGTTATTTACATATTACACCATGACAATACAAGACATTTGGTGCGTGGCATTATTTTAGACAACGTGCAACACATTAACTTGCACAAATGTTACCTTTACAAAGACTTGAAAGTGACTGACAGTACAGTTCTACAATACATATATACAACACGTATTTACAAACTCTTCACACCTCAAAACTTTTGAGGATGAATCGACAAAAGAGTATTCATGAGAACAAAAAATCAAATACGGGGCAGTACCTTTTATTCAGAGATAAAAGTAACAAACAACAAAAAGTTTCTTTTTGGACTTGAATAGGAAGAGTCATGTTGATTCTTATTCATAAATAAATGTAAATCCATGGTCTGTGAGGTACATTGTTGTGACAGTTTACTTTGATTCCAGTCTCCACGGCCCTTAACTGAATCACTCCCCAATAGGAGATCACCTTTCTAAAAGTGGCATTTCTAAAATAGTTATGTAAAATCCAACTACGCCAGTAAATTGGATTTATCACCACTATTCTGAACATACCAAAGACGATAACGCAACTCCTTTCTGATCAGGAATTACCACTTAAAAGTGTATAAGTGAATTCCCAATGCTAGCCTATGAGAGGAGTAGGCTTCGCAGCAGTGAAAACCGAAATAGGCTGTTTGTCACTACCGGGATTGGCCATGCAAAAAGGCGCATGTCCTACTTTTTACTTACATAGATCCCTGCCGATAGGGCTACCTAGAACCTACCTTAGGGGAGACCTATGTTTAATAAAATGGGAGTTTAAGGCTTGGCAAGTAGTTTTAAGTAGTTTTAAATGTCAAGTTAAGGTGGCATTAAATAGCGCACACAGACCCTGTGGTGCCAGCCTGATACAGGTTTGAAAGGCTACCTCTGTGGGTGGCACAAACAGTGCTGCAGGCCCTTTAGTAGCCTTTAGTAGCATATAATTAACAGTCCATGGGTATATGAGATGTACATTACATGGGACATACAAGTAAATCAAATATGCCGAACGAGTGTAAACCAATCATACCTTGTTTAGGGGAGAGAGCACATGCACGTTAGCACTGATTAGCAGTGGTAAAGTGGCCAGAGTCCTAAAGCCAACAAAAGAAGGTCAGAAAAATAGGCGGAGGAAGACAAAACATTTGGGGATAACCCTACAAAAAGGGCCAGGTCCAACAATCACATATGGAAATTAATGGCAAGTAGGGCTGGGCTGTGGAGAAACTGGGGGTTAAACAGGTGTGTACTACCAACCCAGTCACCTTGTGCATTACAGCCAAGTGTTACTAATGCACTTCAAATTACTGAGACCCTGACCACATCCTGAATTCACTTTTTAGGTCGAGCCTAGATTGCGCTGCTTGCTCGACGTTTAATAAGGTTTTGTTTAAAGTGATACCAGAGGCTTTTGCTAGCCTCAAGCTTGCGGTCACAAGCGTGTGCACACACGCAGCCGCCATGTGGGTTTCTGTGAAGGCTCATTAAGCCTTCCAGCCTTCCAGCGAGTGAATCCCCTCCCCTACCCCTCACTTCTCCACTCCTCATCAGTTTCATTTTCCTTTTCCCCTTCTTCCCGCCCCCTTTGTTTATGATCGCGATCAGTTTCACTTTCACGGGCGGCTGCGGCACTTTTTCGTTTTTACCGTTTGTCTGATCTAATCTATCTTATCTGGCTTTAATGTGGTCTACTGTGTAACCAAAATATATGGAGGTGTACATGCCAAAGGTTCTTTTTTAACATGTCCTTGTCGCAATGAGGCGTCTGCTTTGCCATGACTGGCTCCCAGTTGGTACGTGATGGTATAAGCAAATCACAATATAATGGTGACCATCTAGCACGCCAGGCATTGGCACACTTTTTAGGGAACTTTATTTCTTATGGTCTGAACATACTGTAACAGAGAACTCTGGGACTTCTAAGTAATGTTGGCAATAAGCTATGAGTTGCACGTCATTCATCTTTGAGGTAGAATGGCTCCAATGGAGTGAAACTGAATGATGCGGTTTTTACACAAAATGCTAGTGCGCAGTCTGGATGGTGGAAGATTGGAGCAGTTGTGAAGGCAGTCTTGATGTGTTGGAATGCATCGTCATGTTCTATCCCGCATAAAATAGATGACCTTTTTTATTACTGGTCAATTTACTACATGAAAAGGTTTCCTTTATTTCTTATTTCAAACCTTTATAAAATGTCACTTCTGCTGTTTCGTTGGGTATTTGTGCCTATGACCCGAGTTGTCGGAATAAGCTTTCCTTATCACAAAGGAAATCTATTTTGTCTAATCTATTTTGTCTGATGCCCGATGGAGCTACCTGGTTTAGCTATAGCGGAGATGGGCCGTGGATTCCCTCCTTGGTCGTCACCTACCCAGTCGGTCTTTAGACAGACTTCCTTTCGTCTCTACGGTTGTCTCTTCCCTTATCCTCACTCTCTCTCCTCCCCTACCCCCCACTACTTTCTCTCTCCTTTCTCTCCTCCCCTAATGTATTGCTGACTGTTTGATTTAATGTTTACTTTTTTGTTCTTTTTCTGGTATATAGTTGAACCACATTGTTGCAATTCCTGTTGTCTCCTCCCGCATCCTCCCTCTATTTATGTCTCTCCTTCCCTCCTCTCTCAATATATTGAGACCGAACTATTTTGTCTGATGCCCGATGGAGCTACTTGGTTTAGCTATAGGGGAGATGGGCCGTGGATTCCCTCCTTAGTCGTCACCTACCCAGTCGGTCTTTAGGCAGACTTCTATTCGTCTCTCCTTATTGTCTCTTCCCTAGCTCCTATCCTCTCTCCCCTGAATCTCTCCCCTTGCCTGCTACTCTGCCTACCCCCTGTCCTTTGTGCCCTTTGACTAAGCACTCCTTCTCCCCTTGTTGGGGAAAGATCCAATAATTTTACTCTGGAGTCTCAGCGAACCCGCTGAGTGAGTCCACTGCGCCAAGGGAGCCACTCACACTTGAGGTATGGTATGGCACCCCTTGCCAAAGCACTCTCTCTCCCCTTTTTGGGGATGGATCCAGTATGTAGGCCTTGGAGTCTTAGAGACCCCTCTGAGAGAGTCCACTGCGTAAAGGGAGCCTCTCGCAATAGAGATAGGGAAGGGATACCACTTCCCTGGGATCACAGCTTACTGGACTTAGAATGTTGCCTTGACTCGTCTACCGGTTTGTGTCCCCGTCACCCTTCCCCTCCTCTCCCCATGCTGTGTCTCTCACCCTCCCCTCCTCTTTCCCGCCTTCATTATCTGTCTACTTCCCCTGCTCCAACCCCCCCTCCCTGGAATCTCTCACCTTGCCTGCTTTTCCCCTTACGTATTTGTGCTTATTGTTTATCTCGACTTTACAAGTAACTATGTTGCCATGCTCTAAGAACTGTGTAACCTTTGTAACGATGTAACCTGTAACTATGATCTGATGCTCATGTAAAGCGCTCTGATACCTCCGGGTCTAGCCAGCGCTATATAAAACTTTTAAAATAAATAAAGAAAGAAATACAAAGCCAATAATCAGTGGAATGTGCCTTCTAGTGGAACTATTTCTCTCTGAGACCACTCATACTTTTTTTTTAAAACACCAGATGAGTGTCAAAATGTATATTTATCCAGATGACACGCCACAGTCGAACTCTCTGCTTCCTGATTGTATGCAGTTAATTAGTTGCCTTCAAAATCTTGAAGTTAAAAGCCAGCGAAATGGAGACACCTCTCCAAAAATAAAAAAGAATGGATCATTTATGGCCCAGTGTACTAGGAACATCTCTGGTCGCGCAGCACAAGTTCGAAATTCGGGCATCCAAATTGATGCTAATATCGAACTTCAATGATATGTCTTAGAAGTTTATTAAACTTGTTTTTTCCATTTGAAATTCCAGAAGAAGATTAGCCCATCTCTAGACAAAGAAATAAGGGTATCCGGGATGATCCCCTTAGTCCAACTGGTCTGGATTGAGGTAACGCTACATTTTTAAATGCCCCAAAGATTTCATTACCTGCATGCAACTTGGCCAAAATGCATCAGCCCATTTATTGTTTAATCAGAAACTTTACTAGTATATCTCCTGCACCTTAAAGCATTACATTGACTACAAGTGAATAACCGAATCATCATTGTGACAAATCTCTCTCCACCCAAAAGAAAAATAACGTTTTTGAGGAAAAAGATAGTTGTAGTACACTCCAGACAAACTGCGTTGTGACTAAATATTTGCTTCTATTCAAGGGTGTAGCTTAATAAATGTATTCTGTGGTAAATGGTTGGGTGCTTTAATTCAGTTATGGTGAGTTGTTTGTCGGATTTCACTTAGGATATTTACATACACATGCATACAAACACACACATTCTTGTCTCTGTTTTGTCTTAAAAAGTGTATTTTACAAAATACTGAGTTATAAGTACCCCTCACAATCTGCACTCTTCTCCCTTCCAACTGCTCCTTAAGGCTCCCCTCCTGCTTTGCTTCTCCTATAATGTATTTTAACCCGCGTGATTGTTGTGAAATCCTAAACTCACACCCCCTCCCCCAATCTTATCTCTCTGCATGAAGGCTGTGCATGCATCAATCTTCTGACTGGGCTCCAGTTATTCTTCATTAACTGCTTTTCTCTTTTCTTTTCTTTTTAATACGCTACGGGCACCGTGCTTGGCACCTATTAACTCTCGCAATAACCTGTGCCGCCGGCCACCCGGTCAACCCCTTACATCCCTCCCAACATGAAGTACTCATGCTACTTGTTTGGAGTATTAAGAGTAACACGCAGGAAATCACAACACAGAGGGCACACCACTTTTATACCTTGAGGACATTTTTTTGCAATTTTTATTAAGCGTATACTAGCATAGGTACATTATGTGACTTTTCCAGAATCACAAGGTTTTGAGCGAAGTCGGAATTTGTTTTTAAAAGTCCTGTTAGCTAACACTCGCCCTCCCTTCCGCACACCCTGATTTACTGCCTATGATTGCTTGTAACATCCTATGTAGAGGTCCTCGATGCACTCATTGATTTACCACAAACTTTGATGTTTTTAATAGCTAATGTAATGGATAATGTGCTGCATGGGTAAACACTTATAAGGTCCCAAAGGCGAGACCTATTGGCTATGCCAATGCTTGTTCTAACTGGAGTAGTTTAGAGACTTTGAGTGGATTATCGAATTGTGAACTGCTACCATTTTGTAAAATTATTTCTAAAAACAGTGGTCCCTAGACAAGGATTAATGAGAGCAAACAATAAATATCGACCCAATCAATACTATATTTTACAGCTTTCCAGCCGGACAGGTGTTTTTAATATATAGTTGCTTAAATATACACAAAATTCAGCAAGAAACAAATAAAGTGCGACATAAGCCTGTATCCAACTTAGTGGGAAGGACGTACTACATGAAACAAAAAGGCTCAGGCAGAGTAAATTGCTTGTATGAGACATATTTTGGTAGGACAAACAAATTATAGTGGAGACACCATTACACATAATAAGTATTAAATAAAGAGGTGTATATGGCGTACAACAAGTCGATGGCGTTTCGATCCTTACAAAATATATAGGATCATCATCAGGACATTAACAATGGTATGCCTGTATACATTTTGCCTGCAATAAATAATACCGTAGGAGGGAATAAGGGATGAAAAAAGAAAAAAGAGACATTTGAAAGTTGTTCGGGCGAAAAACCAATTTGAAAACAACTTGGGTGCTGTTGAGGGCAGTGTATGTCAGGCCAACGTAAGATTATCGCACATGAGTACATTTATACCGGAGAAGTGAGCAAAACGTATAAAATTGCTAAGCAAGAGTTAAAGAATATGACAATAACTAGCAATATTTGCTAAAAGTCATAGTCATACGCGTGCAGCGATAAATCACGCAATACGGTAGAGAGCTTGATTAGTGGTGAAAAACCCACAAAACTAGTGGAGTGCCAGTAAAGCACCGGTGTTGAAACAAAATGAGCGTGGGATTGCGTAAGAGATACAAGGATTAATTTAAAAAGTGGCAAACGCATGCACAGGTGAAGCTCGTGTGAAAACAGTGCCAGTGGGTAGAGTGCTTGAGGGCAGCGAGCGAAAGATAGTTAAAGTAATACCTAGATCCAGGTCAAAGTGACTTGGAGGAGGTTTGTTTCAGGCAAAGACCGAGTAGAAGTCGAGGCCAAGTACAAGGAGAGTAAAGGATGCAGACAGCCGCAGCCGTGGTCTGTGCAGTTGGATGCTGGGTCAGAGTCGACCTATATGAAAAATGACAAGTGATGTGGATCTAAGAGAAGATCGTAGAGATTGGCGGGGCGCCGAAGGAGGAAAGGAGCTTACCTAATAAAGGCTGTAACAGCTTAAAGGACGCGTTTGAAATTTTCGCGCCGTGGAGCGGTCTCTAAATCAGAGTCGCCTGAATGAAAGAGAGTGGACAATTAAGAAGGGTGAGATCAAGGTGGGCGGGACAGTACCAATTGCAGGCGCAATGAGGCATACCTATTGCAGTGGGCTGCTGTATATCAGGGATGGTGAGCCAGTAACTTGTGAGCCACGTCCGCAGTCTCTAGTGACAAAGAATGGGGTTGAGGCCAATGTAAACAAAAGTTTATGGAGATTTAGTATTTAGGTAGTAAGGAGGTGAGGCAAAGGGAACTGGGTGCAGGGCGCGCTTACCTGTGAACAACCTCTGTTACAGCATGTCTTGCCTGTCGGGATCGGGGATATAAAGCAACGAGTTGCCATGAGGAGGCAGTTTAAATGGGCACGGAGCTAATTGGATGATGAGGTCATGTGACAGAATCAAGAAAATAAGGAGAATAAAGGACAGACAAGGTTACGTAAAGTAGGCAGCCAATTTGTAGTGGTGAATGAGAGAAGGAACTAGTATAGCGTGAATGTTAAGGAAGTGATAATTACACTTAGATTTATGTGAGACACTACATAGAAGAGTCAGAAAGAGATGTAAGAAAGATAGAGGAAAAATAATTAACCACCAGGGGGTTTACAGAACAATTACTGATATTGTACAGAGAGTTTGGAGTTATCAGAGAGAGGTTACAGAATGGCACAGTAAGACAGGTTAAATTAACGTAGTCCAATCCTCAGGACGGTTGAGGCCACTGTGTATGCTGCCAGTTCGTAAAATCCACTTGAGTACTTCCTTGTTGAGGAGCTGTGAGAGATCCACGCCTCTTGGTGGTGGCTTGATCACACTGATGATGGTCCAACGGATGTCGTCCTCTGTATGGCCTGATGCCAGAAAATGTTCCACAAGGGGGGCATTTGGTGTTCTGCAATGTAATCGGCTGCGATGTTGGCAGATCCTTATTCGTGCTTTTTGTGTGGTTTGGCCAATATAGATTTTAATGTAGGGACATAGAAATGCATATATAACATTGCAAGCATTGCAGTTCGAAAAATCTTTCAATCCAATTTTGATTTTGTCGAAGACAAATTCCTTGCATTCAATAGTAAATTTGCATGCAATACAGTTCCCACACTTGACATGCCCAGTGAGTGGGGCCAAGTCCCAATGGTCATTGAGTGTACCTGTGCGTGTTGAAGTTGGCAAGGCTGTTCTGACCAAATGGCCCTTTATGTTTTTGTTCTTTTTAAATGCAAACAATGGGTGTTCCAGTTTCAATATACCTGCATTGATGACCTCCCAATGTCTAAGAATGCTTTTACGTATGGTATGTGAAACAGGGGAGAAGGTTGTTACACATACTACGCGGTGTTGTGAGTGTTTAGTTTTCGGTTTTAGGAGACAATCCCTTGGGCAATACCAGGCTCTTTTCAGGGAGTTGCGAACTAATCTGCGAGGGTATCCTCTTGCTGTCAATTTTTTACTTAGGACTTTGGTTTCACTGAAGTAATCCTCTTTCAGTGTTTAGTTCCTTCTAATGGGTAGGAACTGTGAGTAGGGTAGTGAATCTCTGAAAGCCCGTGGGTGGTTGCTGTCGTACTTCAGGAGCGTGTGACGTTTGGTGAGTTTCCTGAACAGACTTGTGATTAGTGTACCTTCCTTATGTTGGATATTGAGGTCAAGGAATGGAATCGTGGTCTTTCTGTGTGACAGTGTGAAATTGAGCACCTCACAGTTATTGTTTAGCCAATGAAGGAATTGTTTCATAGTCTCAGAGTCTTGCCAGATCATAAAAATATCGTGAATGTATCTCTTCCACACTAAAATGGCTGTGCGTAAAGGATTCAATGGAGACAGAATCAATCTGGTCTTCAAGGGAGTCCATATAAAGTATGGCCAGGTTGGGGGCAAAAACGCCCCCATTGATGTCCCCTTAGTTTGCTGGTATTATTGGCCATCGAAGAGGAAGAAATTCCTTGTGAGTCAAATATCCAATAGTTGTGATCTAAAGATGGTGGTACTGCATGAGGGCCTGGACGTGTATTGAGGATTTGTTCAATGACCTGTAAGGAATCATTTTGGGGGATGTTTGTGTAAAGCGACTCTACATCAAGCGTGTATAGAGTGTCAGAGGCTGGGTCAAAAGGGTAATTGTCAACAAAATTGATCATTGCCATGCTATCACGGGTGTAACATTCAGTTATCGGAACAAATTCCCTAATGAAGAAGTTTACATATTGGCTGAGCGGTTCTAAAATAGAGCCACAGCCCGAAACTATGGGGCGGCTGGGTGGGTTATCTTGATTTTTGTGTATTTTGGGTAAAGTATAGATTACTGGCATAGAGGGTGACTTGGTATTAAGAAACTGATGCTCAAGTTTACTCAGAAATCCTTGTTCTAAACCCTGATCAGTCTCTTGAAGGATCATATTTTGGAGTTCTCTGGTGGGGTTAGTATGCAATTTATAATAGTGGTCGGTGTTTGCCAATTGTCTGTGTATTTCACTATTGTATACGCCTATTTCTTGAAGGACTATTCCACCCCCCCTTGTCAGCTGGTTTGATGACCAGAGTCTCATTATATTAGATTTGGGTTCTCTTGTTCTTCATAACACCATTTTGTAAAATGGCAGCTCATGATTTCTCTGTCACACGATTTATTGTGGACATGTTTTAGTACAGGCTGTAAATGAGAGAGGGTAACTTTAAGAAGGTAGAGCTTAATGATTTATTACAGCTATACAGATGAATGTCTTGGAAATAGGGAGACAAGTGTCAGTCCGCTGGTAGCCCGGAAGCTCAGACAATAATCCCTCAAACTCATTCTCATAGCTCCTAAATGGGCATGTCAACCTTGGTTCACCACCCTACTAGAGCTCTCTATAGTTCCACGCCAAATGCTGCATCTCAACTCCAGTCTCCTCACTCAGAGCCATGGAGGAATCAGGCATCCAAATCCCAAGGAACTCAACCTAGCGCTATGGCTCCTGAAGTCATAGAGTTTGGTTATTTACAATTACCAAAAATCAATTGTGGAGAGAGAAGGAAGACGTGATCCGTTCAGCTTCCTTAGTATTCAGTATATCTCAATCAATGGGGAAGGATCACTTGTCCTGCATAACCGGGGTATGCAGGTCGCGTACCGATTTTGTCCCAAATTAAAAACCCTCATACACGTGTTAGAATTAACGTTAGAGCGGTATATCTTGGTTCTCCGCTGCTTGGTCACGTGTTTGTATAATCACAGGGTTAGTAGTTATGCATCCTCCAGCCGGAGGTTTTACCCTTGGTTAAAACAGGAGTGATCAGTGATATGTGGTATATGTCCTATTTAAAAACTCGTACAGCCAGATGAATATCTTTAATGGGTCTGGATTCGAGTATATTCTTTAAGAAGTTTGTTGGTGTGTGTAGGAGAGAGATAATGACTCTCACACACTCTGATTATTGTTAAAAAAGGTCGACATGTTTCAGCCCTTGGTTGCCTGGTGGGGTCAAGTGGGCTTTCTTCAGGACCAAGTGAAGGGTGAGAAGAGACCGATGGCGTCTCAGTGACTGTGGTAACCTATGAACAGTATTGGCTGTTCATATGGAAAATAGTGAGTAAGATGGATGTATTAATCCTTCTCATGAATAGGTCTCAAGGTACCTATAAAAAAGTGACAAACGCACAAAGGGAAGGGTAGTGGGGAATTATTTAGGACATAAATACAGAAATTTTCTGTTTGTGTTTCAAAAGAATCCGTACAGCAACTGGAAAATGGCAATACTTCTCTAGGACACACATCTCCATGGTCAAGAATGACTCACTCATTCCGTGATACTATACTTATATTTTTAGATTCATCTTAAACTTTTGGCAAAATTTCTCTACTCATAAGGTTTTCATTCTGAATGCTTTGTTTTAAGAACTCATACACGTAATTACCATGGCGCCGTATTTAGGGTCAAGTAACACCCATTTCTCATGCTTGCCAAGTGATCACATATCGGCATACGTTCGTGGTTGGAGGATATCAATTGCTTTTATATTAAGATATTCCACTTAATGGCATCGATATACATCAGCACGCGGTATTTTGTTACAACTCGCAGCCATTCACTCAAAATGCCAAAAGTACACGTGTGCACATTCGTTCTAAATCTGATAATACGTAGGATATCAATTGCTTATATATTCAGATATTCCCCTTAATGGCATCGATATACACCAACACGCGGTATTTCGTTACAACTCGCAGCCATTCACTGAAGTTGCCAAAAGTACACGTGTGCAAATTCGTTCATAATCTGATAATACGTAGTGCCACCATCCCCACCAATTCAAAGTGGGCTATATTGCGGCGTGGCGAAAGGCATAGGGTCGTGATTGTAAAAATATTCAAATGAGGTGCCTAAGCCGTTAATGCGGCGAATATTGCACGTACCTTATAGTATTCAATTCATGCCTCAACGGGTCCCCATTGAGAGACGCTTGGTCCTACTGAGATAATTCATAGAGGATTTAGAAAAGGTACAGAAATACGTTACGGTTTTCGCAGCAGTATCATGCGCGTCCTTCTGCTACCTGCGTCCTCCGTACACGACTTGTGCTGACTCTACCTCACGGGGCCCGGGAAACCGCTGTTGTTTCCGGGTCCCTTTTGTTTCATGCTGCCAATGATCAATAAACAGCAAGAGAAGACCTGAGGAGCATAGTCTGTTGTTTGTACTCGAGTTGATTGAAAAAATAAAAATACATTTTTTTTTTAAATGTTCGATCTAATTGAAATTATGGTAACCCAAAAATATTTCTGAAGGTTTAATTAAGATGTGGTCATTTTCTTCTGCGTTTTGTGTAGCATGAAGCAAGAGTATCACGGCAATGGTGGCAAAGGTCACTCGTGATGGACTTCTGGGTCTATTGTTCTTTAATTTCATGAATATTGCATTAGACCTGTCTGTTTTATGAGTCCTATTTGTCGTATTGCAGTTCCATTTTCTGACATGATAATGTTGTTGGAATAGTGTCACAGTATTCGGAATTTGATTTAAAAAAATAATAATAATAATGCAGTACCAGAAAAAGAGATTTTTTCGATGGATGTAAGGTGGCTTTATATGACAGGTCGTGGAATCTAATTATTCAGGCTCAGCCAATGGATATTGTCATTCTATCCCTCCGAATCTGTTTTTAGTCCATGCCCCCATCTCTGCTCTTTCTCGAAAAGGTTTCTTTCAGCATTCTGATTTTTATTGGTCAAGGTTTCTAGTATGAGCCAATTCAGATCTCCTATTCCGTGGCCTGCTTCAATGTAGTGGCTAGACATTTTTGTGGTGCCTTTTTTGCATTTCACGTTGCTGCGATGTTTGCAGATGCGTTGTTTTGCCTTTCTACATGTCATACCTATATAGCGCTTTTCACAGGGACAGGTTATCATATATATGACATGACTCGTTTGCAATTGGTGTGAGTTCTTATTGTCCACTTGAAGTCTGTTAGTAGTTGTATTTCTTTCACTGGTTTGGTCAGTGAGCATACTGAACAGGACCCGCAGGGGAAATGTCCAGTCACTGGGGGATGATCCCACATAGGGGAGACTTCTGATCTCTGTTTTGTGGGTGGTGGTCTTGTGTGAACCAGAATGTCTTTGAGATTTCGTGTTCTCTTGTTTGCGAATCTAGGCTTTGGCCATTTGATATTTGCAGAGGTTAAGATTCTCCAATTTATATTGATTATTTTCTTGATGTTGTTTGAAGCAGTACTGTAGGTGGTGACGCATGTCATAAGGTCTGGTTCAGGTGGTTTTTGTGCTGATTCTAACAGGCTGTCCCTATTTTGGTTTCTCGCTCTTTTTCTGCATTTATTGATCACGCTTTAGGGGTAATCACGATCCTTTAGTTTCACACAGAGTTCAGCTGCTTGTTTCTTGTATTCCTGGGTTTTGCTACAATTCCTATGTAATCTGAGGAATTGACAGTAGGGAAGATTTTTCCTTAGGGGATGAGGATGGAAACTCTGGTATGAAAGTAGACTGTTTTTTGTAGTTGGTTTGAAGTATGTTTTTGTCTGAAGGGCGTTATTTTCTGAGTAGATGGTAATGTCAAGAAAGTCCAGTTTTTGTTTGTCTGCTGTGTACGTGAATTTTAACCATTCGTCTCTTGTATTGATCCAAGAGTAGAAGGCTTGAAAACTTTCTATGTCTCCTTGCCAGATGACGATAATATCATCTATGTATCGCCGCCAGAATAAAATCCTTTGCTGGTAAGGATTGTTAGGGTTGTTGACGTGTTGTTCCTCAAAGTTACTGACGTATAGGCCTGCTACGCTAGGAGCGAAAGTACTCCCCATTGACGTGCCATGGCACTGCTGGTACAAGGTGTAATTGTATTGAAAATAGTTTTCTGTAAGGGCCAGCCTGCAGCATTCCAGCACGAAATGCCTAGGTGTTTTGTAGGGCCACTCATTTTTTAAGACTAGTGTCTCAACAGTGTCCAAGTTCTTCTGTTGTGGGAGGCTAGTGTAGAGGCTCTCTACATCTAGCCCCACTAGGATCATACTTTATTCTGAATAGTTGATGTCTCGAAGGAGATTGAGGAGGTCCCTAGTATCTCTTAGATAGGTGGGAGTTTTTTGTGTGATCGGTTTTAGATATTGGTCAGCAAACTGGGACAATGGTGCAAGAATAGAACCAATGCCCGAGACAATTTGTCTTCCGGGTGGTGGGTTGTGTGCCTTGTGAGTCTTTGGGAGTGAGTAAAAATAAGGAATAACAGGAGTTTTGGTCTCCAGAAACTCTGCTTCTTTCTTAGAAATCCAGTTGTTTGTTTCAGCTTCTTCTACCATCATTGCAATGGTCCTCTGTAATCGAGGTGTGGGGTGTACACAGTGATGATTCTATAAAACTTCTCATCTGAGAGTAGGTCCATGCATTGTCGGTTGTATCCCTCCTTACTCAGGACGACTATGCCGCCTCCCTTCTCCGCCTGTTTTATTATGATCTCTCCATCATTTCTTAGGTCATCAAGGGCTCTCTTCTCCATTTTTGATACATTCTGGAAGGGTTTCTTTGTTATGTCTTTCATGCCAGCAATTTCTTTCATAATTGCTTCTTCAAAAGCAATTGTCTCTATTGGGACTTGAGAGTTCTTAAGACAAAATGTAGATTTTCTCCGTAGTGTAGTATCTCCATCTGGAGTTGGGGTTTCTTGATTATTGAAAAAAGCCTCAGTTTTAATTTTCGGCAGAACTCTGCAATCTCACATTTGGTCTGTCTTAAGAATATCCAGATTTGGCGTTGGACATATCCCAAACCTTTATTAAGGATTTTTTCTTGATCCTCTGTGTTAGACCTAGGGAACCTAGTCTACATAGGGTAGCCTGGCACAGTGGACAAAGCTAAACTCCGAGGCTTTTGTGTAGTGCTTACAATCCCACTCACCATAATTCAGCGACTTACCATTAAAAATAAAGGACGCCACACCAGTTTAGAAAAATACCAGTACCTTTTATAAAAGTTCTCTTTGTTCCTTTTCAGTCAAATTAGTGTATACATTTAGTTCAAAAGAGGTTTCCACATTCAATTAGCAATATTCATCAACTTTCTCAATTCAGTGAAGATTAATTCTGGTTACATTTCATTTGAGATTAACCACCATCAATATCAACAGTATTGCTTGTCAACTTAAATAGTGCAGAATGGGTAGGTCACTGTACAAGATTAATGCACCACATTATATAACCTGACATGTACGTTACCCATCCGAACTCAGGGTCTAAATTAGCTCGAGCTCACGGCTCCACAGAGTTCTACCCCCAGCAGCGTTCCTGGCAATGGTCACAGCCAGCTATACGGCCAAAAGAAGACAGGCAAATTAATTACACTTTCTTATTGCTACTTTTATGCTCTACTTCTATTGGGGACGTTCTGGCTCTTAAAGGTCATTTACTGCCCTGAGGAGTTAATAGTACAATGATCTCTGGCTGTTACTTTCACCCTGTAGTCCGGTTCTTAGCACTCGTGCCCAGGGTTCGTTTACTCGGGGCACCGTTTCCCTTCTCACACCCTCAATACCTCAGTGGTTTCTCAAGTGGGTTAAATCAGGACTCTAAAGGTTAATGTCCCGAAGCCGGGATGTCTATTTGCAGTTATTCTTTAGTCCGGCGAGTCAGTGTTCACAGTTCACTCGCTGTGCCGCCTCCCGCTTCCCCACAGATTTCCCAGCTTACTTCGAACTGAAGGGACAACTCGGCTGGAGTTGCCTACGCGCTCCGGTTACCCGTTCAAGCGCCGACGATGAGAGGACTCAGCTGGAGTTCGCATCGATTGGTTCTGTCAGTTCGTGTTGCTCCTCCGGCGGGACCGTAGCGGCGCTTGTTCCTCCTTCCGCGATCCCTCCGACACAGGCTCCGCCTCTTCCGACCAGCCTCCTTCGCTTCGGGCGCACCTCCTCCGACGCCGCAGGGGTCTTCCTGGTTCCGGACGCCGCCTCTCTCGCAGCGTCACCGCGGATCTCCTCCTCCTGTCTGCCGGCCTCTGCTGAGCCCCGCCTCCACCACAGCGGTCGGGTTCGGACCCAGGGCTGACAGCTGATGTCTCGCACACAACGTCACTCCCGCAGAGGGGATACTCACTCCCACAGCAAAGCGGTGAGAGGTTCCAGTTCTCTTAAGTTGGCAACCACCTTTTGAAGCGTAACTCTCACTTTCTGGCAGTCTCTAGGGCAGTTTCACGCTCCAGCACCTTGGTGAGGTAGAGTTATTGGACCTGCTTAAAAGTTAGTTATGGGTCCTTCAGGTCAGGGTTCAGTCAAACCAAGAGGGTCAGCATCAGTATAGGGCGATAGCCGGCCCACAGGACGATCTTTCCCTATTGAAGCGCTGTCCTCCTCATTTAGTTGCCTCCCTCCTGTCCTTGACCACTACACTCTCCTCTGGTCAGTGTGTACTACAAAATGGCCGCCCTGGACTTAGCCTTTTATAGGCTAGCCCCTGACTACTAGAACATGCCAGAGGGTTCCAGAACTTTCCTCACTTGGTCCAATGGGTCAGCCTCCCTAAGTAAACCGTTATGGCAGTTGCTGGCCACCATTTTAGGTCCTTTGGTTTCCCTCAATTTCCAGGAGGTAGGCTAGGCCTCAAAAAGAGAAAATGGAGGAATAGCGTCAAGGAACACCTAGCCCCCAGACAACACTAGCAAAATCCAGGTGGACATTACAGAAAAAAAACTGATAACACTAGGGGCTAAGGGAGACAAAATAAATAATAATGGTAAGGGAACTCACAGGGGCAGACAGGTCTAACACTCTGAAAGTATTTTGTCTGTGAGATTTACTATGAAGGCATTGTGTTTGTTCCGGTTTTTGCTCTGGTCATGCTCCTGGTGTGGACCTGGCGTGCTTGGTCTGACCAGGTTACTGCTTTCCGTCTCGATCTCTGGTTCACCTGGCCTCTCCCTAAAAAAGGCAGCCTTGGTTGAAAATTTGGTCCTGTTTGGTGTTGCATTTGGGGATTCATTGGTGGTGGTCCTTGATAATATGGATTAACCCAACCATGGAAATGTGGATTAAACGGTTGGAAAGGCATTCCTTGTGGGTTCATTTGGTAATTTGGGGTGTGCCACATATTGCGTCCTCTCCGATTGTTTCTTCTGTCCTGACTTCTGCCTCTTCCATGTACAGGGAATTCGTCACCGCTCCAATCTGACCCATCTGTCGAAGACCCGCTGTTGAAGCTGTAGTTTGAGCCATTATCATTAGTGGTGTAGTCTTTTTGGCTGTATGGATGTATCCGTTCTAGAGAGAATTCCTTAGATAGTTAGAGAAAAGCTAGAATTTTTCTGCATATGTTTACACATTCCAAGCTAATGCAGCTTTTTTTTTTAAAACGGACTTGTATTGAACTGTTTCAAATATATATTTGCAACAAATAACTAATAGGTTTTGATGTTTTTAATTTTGCACTAGATTTTTTTTATGTTTACAAACATTCTTACTTTTCATATGAAAAAGCAAGGCACCAAAGTTTTGAGTGGTTTGTGGGATTGGTGATGGTAGGACCATTTATTATGTGGGATAAAGTACTCCCTGGCGTCCTTGATAAGGTTATTGCAAGTCAAGTGCCAGGAAGCTCTGCAGCTCTGTACCAAAACATTTCCCTGGTTGTGAATCACCTGGGGGGATCTTTGATCGCTATGGCGGCTGAACTTGGCAGGCGACACCTAGCGTATCATAAATGGCAGTTAGTAGCATAGGGCATCTGCCAGCAATAGATATAATCATGGCACAACCTGTTTGCCACTGCAAAAATGCGCATTGTCAATACTTTTGCACACTGAATTTCCCAAGAAGACTCCCCCTTGGAGAAGGATTCTGCCTAGAGTGCAGCTCGGCACTCCAGTTTGCCTTCCTGCTTTTTCCTCTCCTGCTTAGAGTTCTGAAGAAAATCAAGAACAGGCCATGTAAGGAGGGGAAGGGAGGATAACCGGTCCAGCACACGCTCTCCCTCAAAAAGTAATATTACAGTGTGTGAGGCTCCGAAGTAGTGGTACAAGCTATCTATAGAGCAAAAACGTGTCATCAAAGACAATTTAGTTGCAGAGCACAAGCCTTCACCCAACAAATGGAGGCCGGCTTCATCATCAGATTGTGCTCCTCGTTGGGCTAGAGCTGCAGTGGCCAACGAGACCCTCACTAAAAGAGGGCCCAGCTAAAGGAGTCCCTAAAGGCACTTTTAATATTAGGGAGCCTATGTCTAGGTTAAAAGCAGCGAGGACCCCTTGGGCAATGATGTCCCAGGAGATCAAATATTGGTCAGCATGTTTCTTGCCTCATATTGTCCCCCATAGGATCAGTGGCAATTCATCAGGACTATTCTATTTCCTAATGTACAAGAGGGGCTCTACCTTAATCAGGTGAAGTCGACGTGCCTATAACATTGACCTACATAATTTCCCATGAGGTCCCCACTGTTTTTAACCTTGACATAGACACCTCATGAGATTTAGGGGCTGCAATTGACTGCGTTCAGCGTTCCTCCTGAAGTTGTGGATGCCATTTTGGTTACCAACACCCATCTACAAAATCTCTCTATGCATCGTGCTGGGGTAGGTTCATGCCCTAGTGTGGTTTCTGCAATACGGACCCATTACAGGCAGAGCTGCCGGATGTCTTGTGTTGTCTTTAGCCCAGCAAGGACTTGCAATAGCAACTATCAAAAGTGATTTGGCGTTTTGCATTTACCAGACCAACCACACCTTTTGTGATGTGTTTTCTTAAAGGTTTAGAACCTATGTTTCCACCTAAACCCTTAGTGATGCGTCAGTGGGATCATAGTTTGGTTCTCACATTCGTTATGTACCTCATTTGAGCCAATGCACAACTGTCCTTTGTGTCCCTCTCATTGTGCTAACTTCAGCTTATCGAGCTCAGGCTCTTTCAGTCCAACTGTCCTACACGTTTATCTTTCCAGACAAACTAGTGTTACTGGCAGAGCAGAGTTTCTTTTGAAGAGTGTCATTCCCTCTCATGTTAGACAATCCATTATTTTTCTCTTCCGACATCCTTTGCTTCAGCTCGGCCCTTGAAAGAGGAAGTGAGACTCAGTCTTTTGGATGGCAGAAGAAACTTGAGCTTTTACATCAATCGTACCAATGACCATTGAGTGGGCAATCATTCCTTATATGGGTTCTCTAAGCCTCTGGCTCCAGACTCATCAGATCCTGAAAAAACGCAAAGAGAGGCAAAGCGATGTCGAAGCGGACCATATGACGATGGACAGTCCTTTGTTTTAAGATCTGCTATACATTTGCTAAGGAGCAGCTGCCAGGAGGTCTGGGGGTCATTCTACCAGACCCAAGGCTGCAACGAATGTGTTAGAACATAGAGTGCCTCTGCATGATATCTGTCAGGCTGTTACGAGGGTGTTACTGCACATATTCACAAAGCACTATTAGCTTTACAGTCTGGGTCATCACGATGGGCATTTTGCCTGTTCGGTCCTGCAGGACATTTTGGTCTGAGCCTTTTCACTGCCCCACCCCGTTTGGAGATACTGCTTTGGCAACTATTCACATGGTGAGGAATCTGCAGTAGGAAGTATCCATCAGAAGAACAAATTACTCAGCAACACTCTTTCTGGTGGATACTCTACCTTAACCCCTTCCATGCTTCCGTCGGCCATTGGGCGACGGCATCACTACCTCGCTGGTGCTGCCATCGGCCAATGGCCGACGCGACCGAGCCCATTTTTTAAAACGGCCGCACTGCCGCGAAATCGCGGAAACAGCCAACGGGTTAAAACAGATTCCTCACTGTATACTCACCCTCCCGTTGTATTGAATAGTCTCTTTTTCCATACATAAAAAGGTCTCAACCTAGAGATCTGCACAATGTCACATCTAATCTGTTATTGAGCTCTGCGTCCAAGAGCAGTGACATAGTCAAGAAAGACAGTGGCTCCAGTGAGTACAGGCGACGATTATAAGCGACCCCAGCGGCACTTCTAGCGAAGTACAAAGACCATGCAGAGCCACATGAGGCTACCTTCTGGCACTGGATCAACAGTTTGAATAATCTCCAGAGGCAGTCTGGTGCCTGTGGGTAGTCACGAGGTGAGGAATGTGCGTTTAGATAGAGGATCCACAGAAAAGGCATTATCAAAGGTAAGTAACTTATCCTTAATCTCATTAAATGACGTGACTTCTACTCATTGTGTGAGTGAACTCTAAACTCTCTTGGTGCAGCCGCCTTACTCCTCCTTTTGCCTAGACAAAGTGGTGTTGAGGACCAAGGTGGCATTTTTGGCCAAAATTCATGACTGGTTTTTACATTGGGCAATCTGTCACTCCCTCAAAGTTCTTTGCTCTACCTCCCCCCTCATAAGAGGGTCGGCTGGACCCCAAAAGATCTTTAAGCCTCTCTGCCAGTAGCACCGAAGATCATCAGTTGAAGATCAGCTCATTGAGAGGTTCACTGGGAAAAAGAAAGGCGAGGCTGTTGAGGAAAGGACTTTGTCAATGTGGGTAGTCCTCTGCATCAAGATATGCAAGGCTCTAGCCAAGAAGCAGCATCCAGAGGGATTTCCTCGGTAGGGATTGAGACCCCATTCCATTAGGTCAAGGCTGCCACTACTGGGCTGGCATGCGGGGTGCCTGACCTTGACAACTTTATGGCTGTGGTGTGTACACCAGTACATACGTTGTGCAAGCACTACTGCTTCGCAATGTCCAATGGGATGGGCATTTCATCCGTTTAGTCCTTCAGGACTTTTTGGTATGAGCCTTTCCACAGACCTGCCACTTTGAGTTGTTCTGCTTTGGTTCTGAATGTAAAGGTGAGGAATCTGTGGTTAGAAGTATCCATCAGCATAACAAGTTACGTACCTTCTATAATGCTCTTACTAGTAGATACTCTATTTAACTGCAGAGTCATTACCGCCCTTCCTCCTTGCTTGTTCCTTGGATGGTCTCTTTTTCACACCTAAAATGGACAAAAATTGGAGATCTGCATACTGGTACCTCCAATTATTGTTGGGCTTTGCATCCAAAGGCGCGGACAGAGTTAATAAACAGAAGTGACATCAACCCACAGGGGTTGGACTTCTATCCGGTTCTATTTTTACTTCCTGGGCAGAACAAAGTTGATGCATAGCCACATGGCGTCTCCTATCAGTGTGCTGCAGCAATGATGTTTAAGTATTCCAGATCCAGTCTTGCGCCTGGGGATATTCTGAAAGTGAGGAATCTGCAGTTATGAGTATCCACCAGAAGGAGCCTTGCTGAAAGTGGGTAACTTGCCTTTTGTCATCGGGCTTATATGTTCGGGAACACTGCTCCAGGATTGAAGTATTCTTAAATGGTTTTCTTGGTTCAAGCTACTTGCTCAATGAACCCATAGCGGAAAACACAGTTATTGCGCCTCCCACAATGTCGAGCTCATAGACCCAATAATCACAACCCTTGAGACTTTGATACACCACGCCAGCAAGCCTTAATCTTCAATGAACCTCAAGTCTTTTCAATTTTTTCTCAAAAAATGCATCCATTCAATGTGTGGAATGTACACCCTTCCAATTCTGCCCTACTTGTTAGACTAAATTCCCCAGTAGTAAGCATCCCAGTGACGGTAATCTCTGCCTATCGCTAGATTATGAGGAGTCCTCATGTAAAGCCATCATGCCTTCCACTGCAATAAGAGTTTCCAGTACCAGAGGGAAATAAGTTGGGCATATCACAATATACAGAGGCAAGCTTCATTGGAGATTCCCAACATTTTCAAGACTCTAGACCTACCCGGTGCCAAAGGAGAAGAAGTTGGGCTATCCGGTATTCCAGCAGGCGAAGCAGGATAGTCCAGTGGGCATCTTCGCAAAGGGCTCTGATGCCAAAGAAGAGGTAGAGTTCTTCAAGCCTGCGGTGAAACACATGCCGGCCCAGTGGCTAAAGACCAGGTCGAATCCACATGCCTTTGAAATTCTTCATGCCCCACAAGGCCATTCTCACACTCCAAAATGCCCATCTATAGAGACGAAGCATTGTTCCTGTGAGTGGGGCTTCGAGCCCCAAGTCATGGTATAACCGGCAAAAACCTTTGGGTTTGGCTACTTCACTTGGGACTTCCGAGACCTGAGAAGCAGGGTCGATGCCAGTGAAGACCGGTCCAAAGGTATCAAACATATCACGCTTGAACACCACCTTGTACCCAAATCTCCAAAAAGCCACACTCAGAGCTGAAATCGGCACAGAAAACACCTCTGCCACCTGCATCGAAACCTGTGCCGAAGCCCCCCTTGATGCCAAAGTCAGACATCACAGAAGGGTCAGTCTTTGGGAAGATTTCAAGGGCCCGGAAGCAAAACAGAAAAACAGTTCATACAAACGGACACAGGCAAGATTCTTGCCAAGCCTCTGGCTCCAGGACTCATCCAGATCCTGAAAAAATGCCAACTGGCCTTCAAAGACAAACCAAGCGATGATCCTTGACCCCCTCAAGACCACCCACCCCAAAAGGGTTAGAGACTCAGCCACTTGCCCAATAGTATTCCCACCCTTACCCATAACAGCTTCACTTCTATCACTACCCACACATTCCTCCCCCACCCTCTACTGCAACCACAAGACACAGGTTCAGATCCTGGCCACTTCTTCTCCCCCTGTCACCCATATCACAAGCTCTTCATTCCACGGGAGGCAGATGATCGTGGGAGGCCTATGTAGCCGAGTATCTCTTCTGTTTCTTTCTCCTTGCATTCTTGCTCTCTGCCCCACTATGCCCACCTGATTACCAGTGCCTTGAGTGAAGTCGGGTATTGGGAATATCAAACATGGCTGTCTGCTCTCATTAACTCTCACTAAAGTATCCGTGCTTTCTTTGTGCTGATCTATGCTCCAACGTTTCCCCCTCAGATCTCCCCACCTTCACTGCTGCCTCTTCCACTCCTTACAAATACAAACATCACCTTTTCTTAAGGCGTCTCACTACTGCACATCCCCTTAGTTTCACGGAGACCACCTCTTGCTGTACTCATGCTCTTATTTCACCTCCATGTTAGCTTTTCTTTCAGAGGATCTTTTGCTATTTCATTCTAAAACACAAAGACCCAAGAGATCCGCTATAATGGATACGTTTATGACCCCTGACATTTTTCTAAGGCTTTGGCCTTTTGCAAACAATATACCGTATTTTCTGGCGTATAAGGCGACTGGGCGTATAAGACGACCCCCTACCTTTCCTTTAAAATATAGGGTTTGGGCTATATTCGCTTGCTCATAAAATGACCCCGGCGTATAAGACGACCCCCGACTTTTGAAAAGATTTTTAAGGGTTAAAAAGTCATCTTATACGCCAGAAAATACGGTATATCTTGAAGTTGCAGGCAAACTGCTTTAGTTCCTTGTCCCTTCATTTGTGTATACACCAACTGTACGTTGTACTCTGGCAATTCATTTAGCTGTGTGTCTATATCCATGGTTCCATTTTCCAGTAGAGTAATGCAGGGTTACTTTGAGTATGCCTTTCATCCCATGTTATGTGGGGCTCCTCCCTAGATTCCAAGAGGTTTGTTGTCTAGATTTGTTCAGTTTGTAGTCCTTTGAATTAGAAAGATTTGTTGTTTGCTTTTCTGGAGAGATAGCAGAACTTGATGGTCTGTTTTTTTATGTATTAAGTTGTAGTCGCTGTTCCAGTTCTACTTTACAAGTGTTTACAGAGGGAACAGATGCATACTTTGTTATGCTTGTATCCTACTTGTTATAGTCTTGCCTGTATACCTGACGCTAAAGTTGATTGGAAAACTGGTTTGTCATTGTTGCTCGGATATGAGTTTACCTTAAAATATGAAAAGACAAGAGGCGTTTGGGAAAGCAGGAACAAGTTGCTTTTAAAAACAAACGTTGCGCCGGAAGAGCCTCAACAGAGTGTGTCTGCTCAAAGTCTCTCGGTGTATAAAGTTTTGTCCGCTGTTATATACAGTTCATGAGGTACAATAACACTATTTTCTACATTCCAAAAAGCATCTCAGTTGAAAATCAACAAGCACGGGCATCTGATGAACACACAGATGTTTCTTGACCTCGGTGAGAGCCGCGTGTGTGTGTACTTGTACAGATGTATGGCATGAGAAGTCCGTGTTCACTACGTTTGGTGTGTGTGTCCTGATTGGGTGAGCGTTTCTATCTATAAGTGGCATCTACCATAGTGGTATTTTGTGGAACGCCAGCCGTTTGTCAAATGTGTTTTATTGGGGCCGGTTTCCTTAGACATGTTTGTGTTGCATCTACCTATCTGTGGGGGGTCGATCTGGGTATTCCCTGCGCAAGCGTTTGTCTTCAGGTTAAGAGAGACCCCACCTGTGACCTGTTAATCGAATGGCTTGGGTGTGGGTTGTAGGGCTTGTCTAGCCATGTAATTGGCATTGCCTTTTATTTATGTGTTGATTTTGAAAACATAAATAAAAGGCATTGTCTTTTACAATGCCAATAGCTTAAACTCTTGCAAAGGCGAGACCTATTGCATTGCAAATGCTTGTTTTTGTCTGTATTTAGACTGAGCACACCAGACCTCGCAGACGCGATTTTGCTGACCTCTAGTGGCCACCTTTGCTCGTTTCTCACTGCTGCTGTCACTATTTTCTTCTCCTCAGGTGAACAACGGTTCCTTGAAAATTGGCCGCGTGGTGCGGACCAGCGCTGGCGTATACACTTGCCATGCCACCAGTGGGGAAGGCGAGATCACACACACCACCCGCCTGCTCGTTCAAGGTAATCTGGGCGATGTACGTTGTGCATACTGTCCGAGTGATGAAATGAAGGTAGTTAAGGTTAGGGACGGATATGTGTTTACCATATGAAAATCTGAACGTTACTCCAGGGAAAATCAATGTAATGTGAGTGTGGCGTAGATGCTTCCAGTTATTCTGCACACTGGTGTAATGAGTGTTTGTGAAGCATGACGAAACTTTGGCTTCTTTTGCGCCTGTAACCGAAATCTGCAAGAGACTACTGAGACTGGAAACAAAGAAGGGACTCCTTCCTACAGTGAATCTGTTAAATAAGATAACCATGCAGGATGTCTGGCTTTTTTGTTTTACTATTTTTGCCCAGTTTGTGAGCCTAAACTGCATATTTGAAGACACCCAAAGGCACGTTTGTGTAGTGAGATTTTGCCCTATGGCAAGGATTTAACTACTTCTGCCAAGCGATTGCTATTAAAACTAACCCTGGGCGAAGCACTACGCTACGCTCGCGGAGTTTGCGAAGTTTTCGCAACTTCGCACTACGCGAGCTGCACGTAGCACAGTGCGAACATGCATAGTGCAGCCTAGCGTAGTGCAGCGGTCATTTTTTGCTTGTTCGCGGTCCTGAACGTCATGTTCGCGACCGCGACCAAGCAAAATGACATCCCGGCGAGATTCTCAATGCGAGGAGGTCAGGTTTCTCATTGTGAGTGGTTGCGCATGCTCGCGACCGCTCTCAATGAGAAACTACCTGTTCGCGTTGAGAAAGCTGCCGCTCGAGTAATAATCTACTCGAGCAGCAGAAAACTACAGCTCGCACTGTGCAAGATGCCGTTTTCAATGCTTGCACAGTGCCGGATGCTTGTCCGCACTGTGCAATCATTGAAAACGCATCTTGCACAGTGCGAACATGCTACTAAGCAGCTCGCGTAGTGCTACGTGAAGTTCGCGTAGTGCGAAGTGCACTTCGCGTAGCTTCGCGTAGCGCTACTACGCGAACTACGCCCAGGGTTAATTAAAACCACTTAATGTGATGTCAATAACCAGGCAATTGAATTTTTAAACTGAAATATGTGTTGTATCGTGTTTATATGAGTAGGCTTGAGACTCTGCATGTGTAAGGCATTTGTGGACGTGGATCCACTTAATTTCGATTGGATGTTGTTGAAGAACAACACTGAAGGACCAGCACCTGGCCGTCTTCTTTTATATATTTTCATTTCATTTTTTTTTTCATTTATGAACTTTATTTCGATTTAAAAAGAAAATCACAAAAGTCAGCACAATATAAGAAATACAAGGTCTAGGAAATCAACAGCGAACAATTCATTACACTATTCCAATACCCGTGGCTGAGGGATAATCCTATACTAGGGCCGGATTGGTAACCCTCCACTGGCTACCGGTGCGCCAGAGAGTCCTGTTCAAGGCTATGTGCATAGCACACCAGGCCTTCTGGAACACTGGCCCCAAAATTACTCGGGACTTAATCACTCATTACATGCCCAACAGAAGCCTCCGCTCCAGTCAGACCTTCCTTGCAAAGGCCCCCAGAATAAAAAGATCCAGATCCGGAGGCAGGACGTTTTCCTATAATGGCGCCAGGGCTTGGAACGCCCTCCCGCTACACCTCAGAGCCAACCCCAATCTCTTGGCCTTCCGCAAACAGCTGAAAACCTTTCTATTCCATCCAGTCTAGTCAACTTCTACTTTTCTCTCCTCCTGGGCCTTTGTGTGGGGCCATGGTATTCCCAGCGCTTGGACGCCTCCGGGCAGCAATTTGCGCTCTACAAATGTACATCCTATCCTATCCTATACTACTACAACCTTAAAATTATAAATATATAAAACTATGTTAAAACCCACCTTTGGGGTGGACCAGAAGCAGTTAGTATTTTAAAAAACAATACTTTGAGACATTAAAACATATCGGCAGATAACACGAATAGATGAATAAAAAAGGCAAGGTGATGGAAGTGCAATGTAAAAAATTACAAATGCCTCCCTTCAGACCAGCGAATCACCCATACTCGGCCCAAAAACTTCGCAAGAGCTATCACAAAGGGGCCATCCACAGCTGATTTAAGTAATCTAAATGCTTCACGGTGATCCCTGGTCCCCATCAAAGTACAATGGGTTTAAGCCAATAACTCCTCGGATTATTATTTTCTATAATACAGCAAATGAAGGACAGGACAGGACAGATAATGCTATACAACACTCTAGCTTGCACCTAGGATAAGAAGATACCTAGCTTTTGCGTTGGATGAATGTGAAAAGACCTTGAAGGCTTCATACAGCAGAGTACAGTAGAAAGCAGATGACACCAAACCTGTAGTTCTCACTTGTCCGTGCCATTGTCCAGGCGAGGCTGCGCTTACTCAAATAGCCAGGCTAAATTTGCAGCGTACGCCATTAGAATACGAGATGGCGCACACTTAAAATGTGTGCTAATGTGCAATGATGCAAGGCTTTTTTACGAGGTATCAAACTATTTCAGTGTCTACACACAAGAAGGATGTTATGTGTATGGAGTATGGATCCCCACAAAAGAATGTACCTTACTCATGAGCAGCGTTTCGTACATTCTGTCGGAAGGGCAGATTGCTACAGTGAGCTTTCCTGATTACAACAATAGTAGATGTGCATTGACCGTAGTCAGGTGCATAGCTCCAGGAGGGGTGTTTGGGGCGATACAACCTCCTAAAAAATATATTCTATATTAAATAGTTGGGTACAAATGCTTTCAGTAGGGTAATGTGAAGTGCCTGTCGGATTTCACCTGGGATTTGTACGTGCCCACATTAACAGAAACACAGACACTCTCTCTCGTCTATGTTTTGAAGGCCTTCAAAAATGTTGATTAGTTTGAAAAGTATTGCATTATAAGTACCCCTAACACTCTTCAGTCCTCTATCTTTCCACTGTCTCTCAAGCCCCCCTCATTTCCTGCTTCTCTTATAATATGTTGTAACAAGATGTCCCAGCGTGATTGTTGGGAAGTCTGAAGCTCAGCCCAGCACCGCCCCCCTCCAATCATGCTGATCAAGCTGCGCCCCTGATTGTAGTGCGAACATTTGATTGGTTTCTGAGTGTGATGACTTGGTGATGTAGAAAGATGGACATGAGTGACTGAAGCATTTTTTGTAAATTTGAAGTTGACTGGAGGAGGGGGAAAAAAAGACACACAGATAATGGACGGAATGCAGAATAAGTCTTGACCCTATGCCTCATGGGAACAGTCCAGCCCGAACTGCCAAGACAAGTCCTCCCTTAACTGGAAACAAGCATCCTGGGACAGGTTTCGGGGTATCACCCCTCATAAGCCAGGCTAGCTTGAATCCAGTGGCACAGAGACCCACGTCTGGGCATACCCGGCGCACTTAAGGCAAGAACACAAAACACAAACATGATGAATGAAATGCATAGCAAAAACTAAGGTGTACGACTTGACTTCTGACGTTCTACTATTTAGAGTGATATCCGAGGAGATAACCTCATTTAGTGTAAGTCTTAAGTGAAGGCTCCTGAGCATTGCGCCCTGTAAGTGAGGCGCTGTGGAATTGTAGGTTGAATTGTAAGTCGCTGAGAGGTGGACTGTGAGATAGCAACGTCTTATGTCGATTTGTGGTTTCCTGGTGCTTCCGGGAGGATACGAAAGAGTTTGAAACATGTGGCGAAGGAGCGCTAGCAAGGGGGAAAAGAATCCTCACTTGCCTGGCTGTGATGGAAGCTCGACGTGTGGAGCAGAACTGTATGGGACACTCTTCATGTTGGAGGATATGTAACTCGTTCAGGTAACACCTTTTCATAGACGAATATTCCTCCAGGAATAAAGAAGTATGGATCTGCAGTGTGAGGTCCAATACCCTTATTGGATTTGTGAATGTATCTTATCTATTATTATATGTTAAAGATGTTCTGTGCAGCACCTGACCATGCAGTTGGTGCTTCAGTTCAGGTAGATTGTTGTCCGGTTCATGTTTATTTTTTGTTTTGCTTTTAGGTTTACCCACCAAAAAAGAATTAATTATATAGACTCAGAGGCACCTAAGACATTAAAATTGAAGTATTTATACACTTCTTTATATGTGTTGTTAAAGCCCTGAAGTCAAAAAGAACTGCAGATTCATGTTTCTCAGCAGATAGCCTCTTCCTCAGAACAGCAAGCCAAAATACAGAATATCCTATCCCCGTCATATCAATGCTCCGTTGAAAGAGTTACAACAGTACAAAAACTATGGGGCAGATTTATGAAGGCCTTGCGCAGCTGGTGCGTCACTTTTAACATGGGAAAAAGTGACTCACCGGCGGCGCAAGGCCTTCATAAATCTGCCCCTATATATTCAAAAGGCGACCTCGGTTCATTCATTAAGAGTCGCACGTTTGTGTTGATGTACAATCTAATTCTAGTGTCTGCATCGAAAGCCACACACCAGAATATTTGCATAGTAATGTGGGGTATGAATACCATGATGACAGACTGATTACATACACGTAGATCAGAACTTGTGAACGATATACACTTTGCAGCAGTAGACAAGGCTGTACACATACATGATGCATGCAGTTTTAGTAAGTGGTCAGTGAACCGTATTTATTCTTGAACTGCCTTTTGGACAAGGTATTATTTGTATTTACTCAAACTGAATTTTCTCCTACACCTTATAGGAATGGTCAGTCTTTGACCAAGGTCTCTGACCGCTTACTTTTTGTAAGGTGAGGATGTCACACCATCTCTCATGCCTATCAGCGCCCTATATTTGTAGTGTATGTTCCCATCATTGGAAGTGAGTATGTGTAAAACACCAATGGAAAGTACAGACTGGCTGGCTTACTCAGGCGGTCGCCTATGAAAAGAGTTGCATATAGGTGATATGTCATAATGCTGCCTGGCAACCACAGAGTGCATTAAGTGGTCTAACTTCTAGAACCCGAGGATGGCAACAGTCAGTCAGTAGTGAGCTGTTGTCCTGTCTAGCTGTGCTTGAGGTACTCACATAGCATCTTGATTAAAGGGTTTACGCTTCCTGCCTGAAAGGTATTCAAATGCAAGATTGGTTCCGTGCATTTATTTCGGTGTTATTAATCACTTTGAGATGTATCCTGGCTGATTAATCTCGGAGCGATTAATGTCGGAGCCCTAGGTTTTAATTATGGGTTAAATACTCTGGGGATTGTTTTCGATAATTCCCGGTTTAATCTAAAATCTTAATTTTTGAAGCATGAGTTGTAATTAATGTTCAATGGGCTACCCTTCTACTTTTCTATACCTTGACCCTTTGCTCTTTACCGCTTTTATTCCTTTTTTGAAATTGATTATTCCTTAACCCTATTATTTTAGAATTTAACTTCATTAATTTAGTTAGAGGGGGAATCTCTCAGGCCACCATCTACCTTTTTACTGTTCCCGACTTTAAATTCTTCGTTTGTCCTTTTTGTAATTTAAACCATCAAACTCTAATATGTATATGTGTTTTCCCAGTGGTTTTGTTTCCATTGGTGTTGGTTTCAAATTTATTTACCTCACAATTTTTGAATTCAAAAGTAAGGTTCTCGATTAGACAACCAGGTCCTGTTCTTATTACGAGGCACCTTTTGACTGCCAGATGACAACATTTTACTTAAATTTTGTTTCAGGGCCCCCCATAATTGTGGTGCCGCCGGAGAACACCACTGTTAACATTTCCCAGAATGCCTTTGCCAAGCGGAAGCCTACCCAGCAAATCTTACCTACACCTGGTTACAGGGGAGCAACAATGTGTTCCATCTCAGGTAAGGGGGTCTTTGCCTCTGAATAGTGGTGGGCAACAGGAAATGTCACCGGTAAAGCTAACACACCTGTGTGCATCGGATGCTATTTAAAGACAGCGGAACAATCAGTGTGAGGTAAATGTTGTTTAAACTTGGTTTCACATTTCCTAATGTTTAAGGTAGTATAAACTAATATCTAAAACAATGGATCTTTTTAGAACTCACCCATGCTCGCTTTTAGATTACTGACAATAGACTGAGTGTACAAGATTCGTAGGATGCTCATTACATTATGCACCTATTTGCACAAAATACATACTTGTCTATGACAGTGGTTAAAATTCAACATTCCAGACCTTTTGTTCCCCACGTGTTCTCTATCTTAATGCATTATTGAACCTCTTAGCTGCGATATCCTAATGCTTCCCTGTACACCATCATGCAGAGCAAGTTAATCACTTCTAATTTCTCGACTTCTATGAAGAAAGAACACTGCCTCTCTTTTTCTGTCACTAATATGAGTTTGCAGTATGAATCCTTTTCTGGATTCACATGCTGTGCATTATGCTGCCATCTAGTGTTTGGATCCAGAATTGTCCTTTTTTAGGTCTCGTGACCTATCAATGCGCATGCGCATTGAGAGAAGCGAGACTATAGGGCTTTAAACAAAGTTTACCTAACTGTGGCGATTTGGTGCTGTGCCCGTGGCTTTTAGGTCAATGCGCAAGCGCATTGACCTAAAATGCGCGTGTGGCTTTTAGGTCAATGCGCAAGCGCATTGACCTAAAATGCGCGTGCACATCACCAAATCGCCGTCTGTTCCCTCAGCCGCACTCCTCCCACACCTTTGAAGTGAAGCTTAGCTTCACTTCAAAGGCTCCGGCTGCTTCACACCCTCATGCCGCTCTCCCCGCTCCGCCCCCTCCCCTGCCCGCCGTGTGCATTTCTCCCCCCCCCCCCCCCCTCCCCACAGCAATGCCCTCCGTCTTGTTTCCTTTCTTGTTTTTCTTTCAGGTGAGATATCTTTTCCATCATTTGCGATAATACAGTTCTCATATGCATTTTTTAATTATTAGCAGCATATACACAGGCGCCCCTTCGGCGCTTTTGCTCTCAACCCTACTATCCTGTCAGCCGCATCTCTATAAGTTACTCGAAGCATGGCCTGACATGTGCACAGCTTATTCCGGCACCACCATCCTGCCAGACGCTTCTGCTTTGTTCGCCCACCGCATGGCCCTATTTGTGCACATTTTACTTTCGTGCATACCCTTACCCGCAGCCTCTCCTTCCCCACTTCTGCCTTTTCGGGTCTCGCGCTCACCGCAGACCCCTTCACATGGCTCACACCCACCTTTTTTTCAGGTTACCATGCCATTCCCCACCTATCCCCCAGTCATTTCCTGGTAGGACGCGTGCACCCAGTGGACTCTCGGCCTTGGCCCGCTTATTCTGCCAGCCGCTTCTGCTTTGGTCGCCCACCGCATGGCCCCATTTGTGCACATTCACTTTCGTGCACACCCTTACCCGCAGCCTCTCCTTCCTGACTTCTGCCACCCTCACTCACCCTCACCCTCACCCTCACCCTCACCCTCACTCACCCTCACTCACCCTCACCCTCACTCACCCTCACCCTCACTCACCCTCACTCACCCTCACCCTCACTCACCCTCAACCCCTCACCCTCACTCACCCTCACCCTCACTCACCCTCACCCTCACTCACCCTCAACCCCTCACTCACCCTCAACCCCTCACCCTCACTCACCCTCAACCCCTCACCCTCAACCCCTCACTCACCCTCACTCTCACTCACCCTCACTCACCCTCAACCCCTCACCCTCACTCACCCTCACCCTCACTCACCCTCACCCTCACTCACCTTCAACCCCTCACCCTCACCCTCACTCACCCTCACCCTCACTCACCCTCAACCCCTCACCCTCACCCTCCCTCAACCCCTCACCCTCACTCACCCTCAACCCCTCACCCTCACTCACCCTCACTCACCCTCACCCTCACTCACCCTCACTCACCCTCACCCTCACTCACCCTCACCCTCCTTCACTCACCCTCACCCTCACTCACCCTCACCCCCTCACCCTCACTCACCCTCACTCACCCTCAACCCCTCACCCTCACCCTCACTCACCCTCAACCCCTCACCCTCACTCACCCTCAACCCCTCACCCTCACTCACCCTCACCCTCACTCACCCTCACCCTCACTCACCCTCAACCCCTCACCCTCACTCACCCTCACTCACCCTCACCCTCACTCACCCTCAACCCCTCACCCTCACCCACCCTCACCCTCACTCACCCTCAACCCCTCACCCTCACTCACCCTCAACCCCTCACCCTCAACCCCTCACCCTCACTCACCCTCACTCACCCTCACTCACCCTCACTCACCCTCGCCCTCACTCACCCTCCCTCACCCTCACTCACCCTCAACCCCTCACCCTCACTCACCCTCAACCCCTCACTCACCCTCACCCACCCTCACCCTCAACCCCTCACCCTCAACCCCTCACTCACCCTCACTCTCACTCACCCTCACTCACCCTCAACCCCTCACCCTCACTCACCCTCACCCTCACTCACCCTCAACCCCTCACCCTCACTCACCCTCACTCACCCTCAACCCCTCACCCTCACTCACCCTCAGCCCCTCACCCTCACTCACCCTCAACCCCTCACCCTCACTCACCCTCACCCTCACTCACCCTCAACCCCTCACCCTCAACCCCTCACCCTCAACCCCTCACCCTCACTCACCCTCAACCCCTCACCCTCACTCACCCTCAACCCCTCACCCACCCTCACCCTCACTCACCCTCAACCCCTCACCCTCACTCACCCTCACTCACCCTCACCCTTACTCACCCTCACCCTCACTCACCCTCACTCACCCTCACTCACCCTCACCCTCACTCACCCACCCTCACTCACCCTCACCCTCACTCACTCACCCTCACCCTCACTCACCCTCACCCTCACTCACCCTCAACCCCTCACCCTCACTCACCCTCACTCACCCTCACCCTCACTCACCCTCACTCACCCTCACCCTCACTCACCCTCAACCCCTCACCCTCACTCACCCTCAACCCCTCACCCTCACTCACCCTCAACCCCTCACCCTCAACCCCTCAACCCCTCACTTACCCTCACTCTCACTCACCCTCACTCACCCTCAACCCCTCACCCTCACTCACCCTCACCCTCACTCACCCTCAACCCCTCACCCTCACTCACCCTCACCCTCACTCACCCTCAACCCCTCACCCTCACTCACCCTCAACCCCTCACCCTCCCTCACCCTAACCCTCACCCTCCCTCACCCTCACTCACCCTCACTCACCCTCGCCCTCACTCACCCTCACTCACCCTCAACCCCTCACCCTCACCCGCCCTCACCCTCACTCGCCCTCAACCCCTCACCCTCACTCGCCCTCAACCCCTCACCCTCACTCACCCTCAACCCCTCACCCTCAACCCCTCACTCACCCTCACTCTCACTCACCCTCAACCCCTCACCCTCACTCACCCTCACCCTCACTCACCCTCACCCTCACTCACCCTCAACCCCTCACCCTCACTCACCCTCACCCTCACTCACCCTCACTAACCCTCACCCACCCTCACCCTCACTCACCCTCAACCCCTCACCCTCACTCACCCTCACCCTCACTCACCCTCACTCACCCTCAACCCCTCACTCACCCTCACCCACCCTCACCCACCCTCACCCTCACTCACCCTCACCCTCACTCACCCTCACCCTCACTCACCCTCAACCCCTCACCCTCACCCTCACTCACCCTCACTCACCCTCAACCAGTCACCCTCACTCACCCTCAACCCCTCACCCTCACTCACCCTCAACCCCTCACCCTCACCCTCAACCCCTCACCCTCAACCCCTCACTCACCCTCACTCTCACTCACCCTCAACCCCTCACCCTCACTCACCCACACCCTCACTCACCCTCACCCTCACTCACCCTCAACCCCTCACCCTCAACCCCTCACCCTCAACCCCCACCCTCAACCCCTCACCCTCAACCCCTCACCCTCACTCACCCTCACCCTCACTCACCCTCAACCCCTCACCCTCACTCACCCTCACTCACCCTCAACCCCTCACCCTCACTCACCCTCACCCTCACTCACCCTCAACCCCTCACCCTCACTCACCCTCACTCACCCTCAACCCCTCACCCTCACTCACCCGCAACCCCTCACCCTCACCCTCACTCACCCTCACCCTCACTCACCCTCAACCCCTCACCCTCCCTCACCCTCACTCACCCTCAACCCCTCACCCTCACTCACCCTCAACCCCTCACCCTCACCCTCACTCACCCTCACAACACATATTGTGTTACAATAGGTGTCACATTTGCGAAAGTTAAAACTATTGGCATTGTAAATAACAAAGCTATTATTTTCGCTATTTTCAAAACAAGCACATACATAAAAAATGTGTCCTTTACAATACCAATAGCTCAAACTTTCCTAATGCGAGACCTATTGCATTGCTGTGCTTCTCTCCCCTGCTGCACTCTCCTGCTCTCTAGAGATGTGGCCTAACGACCAGAGCTGCCATCTAAGTGACGTAAATACAAAACATGTTGCATTCCAAATGCTATAGGTGTCACATTCGCGAAAGTTATAACTATTGGCATTGTAAATGACAAAGCCATCAATTTAGCAATTTTAAAAACCAACAAATAAATAAAATATGTCATTTACAAGACCAATAACTCCAACTTTTCTAATGCGAGACCTATTGCATTTCCAATGCTTGTTTGTCTTTTTGGGTGTTGTCGACCACTACTTGGTGGTATGTCCGTCCCGTGTGTGACGTCAGATGGCACCCCATATGTTCCTGTGAGTAGTCACCATCTTCAAACTCTTTTTTCCACTGTTGGGTCTGGAAGCAATGGAGGAACTCCAGGAGTATTTTCGAAAATGTGAGTTTTTGGGAAGAAAATGTAAGGATTACGCTTAAGAGCGCGAAAGAGACAATGAGGAGAGAGAAGGGGACCCTTGTCTCTTCCTTTCCATGGGGTCCCCGCCTGCACCATACACTTGGTCAGAGAATGAGGGCAGGTAGGGGACATGGAAAAGACCCCCTTTAAAATCTGCCCCCGCTGCCACCACAAATTTGCACAAAGAGGCCCCCACAAGGTCTGCAACCTCTGTCTCCCGAAAGACCATGAAGACGAGGACTACGAGGCCTGCGCCGCATTTGTACCAAAGACTCTTAAGGTACGCCGAAGACAAAGGCTGGAGCACTACATCACCATGTCCAGTACTCAGTGGTAGCAGGATCCAGCGAAGGATATTGCCCTGTATAGCAACGACAATGTCGAGGAAGCAGAGACAGCTCATGGCGGAGAATTGGATATCACAATATACACGACCGATGCAGAAAAAAAGGCAGTGAAGAAACCAGTAAAAGACACGGACCAGAAAAGACACCAGGTAGTAAAGCTGTTGAAAGGCCTGAGCCTAGACACTCAGACAACAATTCCCACAAGGTAGCCCTGGCGCCGAAACAATCGCCGACTGAAGGTCAGTCAAAACCAAAGAAGCTGCATGGTTCCTGAGCGAGAGAAACTGATGCAGACAAGACTCAGTTGAAGCCCTTGATGATTCTATCCGCTCTAGAGAGATCGAGAGAAAAAACCAAGCCTTTGGAGATACCAGAACTTTTCACACCGAAGAAGAGCCCTCCACTGATGCTCGAAGCAGAAGAGAAGCCGCTTAAGGTTAAGAGAAAGAAAAGAAGTCTTGAGGCTGAAATGGCAGCACTCCTGCAAAGAAAGGAGGAGTTTGACGACTTCTTAAAGGATTTTCGGCTCCCACCTAAATCGTCGACGTCCCTTGACATCGAGGACGAACAGTCTGCCTTGAAGGCTACAGCAACCCCAGAGGCCCTTGAAGAAGAACAAGAGGAGTTGTACAAACTTAAGGAGGCCGAAGAGGCATCAGGCTTCACCAAAGAATTGTGGCATGGTCTCAATACTGAATCCTCCAAAGAAGGAATGGACAACTACCTTTCAAGGCCATCACCGCCTGGCGACCGATCCATGTACAGCAACCTCATTAAAAGGGCTGCTGAAACATTTGGAGTCCAGCTGGAGGAAGAAAAGGGAGACCCTTGTTTTGTCCTCGAGAACTTACTACCAGCCAGCAAGGGGAACCTATACCTTCCAATGCTATCCAGCATATTGGCTCAAGGGAAGAAGGCATTTCGGAAACCTACCAAGGCGGTAACTCCCAGAGTAGAAAAAAAGTACAAGCCATCTACTCAAGACCCAAGATACATATAGGCAAGCGCTCCTGCTGACTCATCATTGTAACAACTGCAAGAAAGTGGAACAACGCCCACACCTCCAAAGGCCCACCACCTGAAAAAGGAGAGCAAGATTATTGGCATGGTCGAGAAGAAGATGGAGAGGGAAGCTGCAACATAGTGGTGGACGGCCAACTCTAACACACTGCTAAACAAATACAGCCACCAACAATGGGACGAGATGGAGTCCCTCATGCAACACCTCCCAGAAGAGTACAGAAAGAGGGCCAAGGCAGTTATGCAAGAGGGGCGAAACATAGCCAACACATGCCTGAAATCAGCCTTAGATGCTGCCGACACTGCCAGCAGGAAGATGTCCACCGGCACAACTCTAAGAGGACATGCTTGGCTCAGAGTGTCAGGATTCAAGCCATAAGTACAATCCTCCATGTTCAATATGCCCTTTATAAGAGACACACTATTTGGCTAGGCGGTTGATGAGTCCTTACCACACTAAAAAAGAATAATGAAACGACCAAAGCAATGGGGGCTCTAAAATACAAAGGTTCATTTTAAAGGGGAGGAAACACAAGCCGGATGCCCACTGGCAGAACACCTTTCACATTGGGGCAGCAACAGCAGCAACCACAAGGCAGCTCACACGAACCCACACAGCAGACCACATACACAGTAGCAACATCCAGCCCTTTTGACTGCCCTAGACAGCCGTTTTGTGTGCGTGGAAGAGGACAGACTACCCAAGGGGAAGGAGTAACAGGCTAGTGACTTGCCCAACAATCTTAGCCCCCACATAACACCAGTGGGAGGCAGAATAGGAAATCACCCACAGGAGTGGGGAAATAATCACCTCAGACAAATGGGTTTTGAAGGTGATACGTGCCTATACTGCATAGAACTAATAAAGGAACCACCTCAAATTCATGGAAAACTATAAAGATTTCAAGGGGAACAGATCAGACAACTAAGGAAAGAGGTGAAGGAACTCTTACAAAAGAAAGCCATCAAAAGGGTACCAACATGGGAAACAAACAAGGGAAACTATTCTTCTAATTTCCTGGTCCTAAAACATGATCTAACTCTGAGACCAATCCTAGGCCTCAGATTCTCAAACAAATTCATTTGTACTCAACACATTCAGGATGACAACACTTCAATGAGTTATACCACTTCGCAGGAAAGGGAATTAAATGATAACCTTAGTTCTAAAGGAAGCCTATCTACACATCCCAGTGAATCAAGGGCTCAAAAAGTAACTCAGATTTGTATTTGACAAGGTGCACTACCAGTTCACTGTGCTGCCATTAGTTGCAGCATACCTTTGAGGAAAGGGTATCCAGGTACACCCATACTTGGATGACCCGCTAGTAAGGGAAACATCCATTACAACGAAACTTTTACAACGCACTACCATTACGACGCAACTTTTACAACGCAAACCATTACAACGCATAGCGCTGGGGGGCGCTCTAGGATAGGGAATGTATTTAATATACTATCCAACACCTTCCCTACTATCCACGGGGACTGGAGTTGGAATAGTAAATTAAATAAATCACTATCCAGCGCCTAAAAGCATTATGCGTTGTAATGGTATGCGATGTAAAAACCGCGTTGTAAAGGCATGCGATGTAAAAGTATGCGTTGTAACGTCATACATCCGCTAATAATGGCGAAATCAAAACCGAAATGCCAAAAAGACATTCAAACAGAAATCACCACATTAGAACATTTGGGTTTTTAATAGATCCCAAAAAGCAGTCTCTAGTGCCAGACCAGGAAAAGGTGTTTCAGGGAGCGACACTAAACTCAAGGACAGCCCGGGCATACCCTGTCCTGAAGAGGGCAAAGGTGATCACAGAACAAGTTCACCTATACCGGAAGGGGCAGTCTCTGACGGTGAGGACAGTCATGAATCAAATGGGCATGATAGCATCATGCATACCACTCATAAAATATGCAAGACTGCACATGTGACCTTTCCAAGAATGGATCTGCAATAAATGGTCACAAGCCACGGGAGTTGGGAGGATCTAGTGGTTGTCACAGCAAAGGTACAAAAGGAAGCACAATGGTGGAAATCCAAAAACATGACAGTAGAGAGACCATTCAAGACCCCGACTCCAAAGGTGACCATCACAACGGATGCATCTCTCAAGGGTTGGGGAGCACTCACAGGCAACCTGTAGGTATGGGGACAATGGAGCAACACAGATGCCCTGAAACACATCAACTACCTGGAGATGAAAACAGTTTCTCTAGCTCTGTAGGCATTTCAAACATCCATCATAGGTTACATTTTACTAATACACATTGACAACACAATAACAATGTTTTATCTCAACAAACGGAGGAACAAAATCATTCACCCTGAGCAAGCTAGCTCAAGAGAAATGGCAATGGGCAATACCAAAGATGATCACACTGATGTATACCGAGGAGAAGCAAGATGGCTGTCGCATAGTGGCCGCTAGCAGCAGCATGTTAACAAGTGGATATATGGTGGAATAAACCTACCTCCGAGATGCCAGTGGATTCAGACGCGCTTCACTACTGCCTTGGAGACCCCGGGGTTTGTCCTTGAGCCGTGATAATCCTGAGGGTCCTTGCAGTCTTCAGGTGTCTGGGGGCTGCCGTCCTATCTCATTCGGATTGCTCTCTCTGCCGAGATTCTGCTTGGAGAATGGGACCCAAAGCTGCTTCTGTTGGCACCCAGAAGGTGAAGACAACCTTCTTTTCCATCCAGACGGGCTAAATTCTGCAGGGAAGTGAGACCGCGGTGCCGACTACGTGGCCAGGATGGCGCACTCACCAGGAATCAGAAGCTGAGTGGAAGGGAAAAGGTGGGGCTGCCGGCAGTGCACGTCCGACTGGCCTTACTATTGTTGAGTTCCTGAGGGGGTCAGGTCTGAGGCACGATTGACAGGAGCAGGAATAGAATGCAGGGAATACCCAGAAACAACAGAAGCCTGTGGAGACAGCCGCTTCGGTGCCACTAGATGGATCCAACACTTGTCCTCAGCTGGCGGGGAATAAAACCTTGGTGCCAGAATCCATCACTACTGAACATAACAAAGGTATGGAGGAGTTCTCCTTTACCCGGCCCCTTGCCCCAGCTAAAAACAATGTAATTATAACAATAAGTAGCGCTTTCAACATGGCTGAGGAACTAAATATGAAGACTATTACTCCTGAACATCCAGGGGGGGGGGGGGGTAAAGGTGCAGTCGGGACTGATATAGGGGTAATATAAGCCTAGGTCCACAGAGCTTGCAGCCAGAAATTGCACATGATGAGCTTGATTTTAATCCTCCTGGCTCAGCTACTGGTACATCATTAGACCAGAATGAAGTACCTACTGTGGGCTCTGTAGCAGCGCTTGGATTACAACGGGGGGGGGCTGAGGCTACCAAATCTGAAATTAGCGTTTGTTTCTTTTCAATATCCGACGCTGCTGTGTGGTCAATGGAGGAGTCAGATACCTCCTCCAACTTTAGCGGGAGCGACTGCGAGCGATCTTGAAGAGGGACCACCGCAAGATAGGCAAAAAGTCAAGCCAGAGAACTTCAAAGGATGAAGATCTAACCTGGGATTACACACCTACGGAGCACTTGGCAGACTCCCTCTATGTTAATCTACAGAGGGCAGGCGGCTCCCACTCCACTACACTAGATGCTATCTACCAAGCAGTCTCGATGCATCGTGAGGAGACACATCAGGAGAGCCGCAAGGCTCAAACTGCATTAAGGAAAGTCCAAGGGGTGGTGAGATAGCTGACAAAAGTGTGTAACACCATTGGAGATCATCTCACAGATCTTGAGACAAGAACCGCTGCAACTGAGACAGATCTTGCGGTTACCAAGGCACAAACTGTGGATCATGGAGTGCGATTAGTGGATATACAATGGAAGTTAGAAGATCAAGAAAATCGCCAGAGGGGCAATCATTTTCGCTTACTTGGGGTTCCGGAAAACGCAGAGGGGTCAGATATTCGGACCTTTTTAATAGAGCTCTTACGGACAACCCTCCCGGAACTATCAGGTTGGAATTGGGCGCTGGAAATCCAGTGGGCCCATAGGGTACCCTTCGTATAAAGACGGCTTCCAAGGGAAGGAACAAGACCCAGGGCTATCTCATCTACTTTGGGAACTTTCTTCTTAATCAAGCCATTTCAGAAAAAGCAAGACCTGAATCAAAGCGCTGCAGCTGAGATATATCTTTTTTTGTACAACCAGAGTTTTGTCGTGCTACGGTCAAAGAGACGTTGACGTCTGAGGCAGGTGATAAAACCTTTCCAGGATCTAAATGCACAGGCTTATGTGATCAACCTATCCGCCTTAAAGTGATCTGGCAGGGCAATACACATTTTTTCAACTCGGAGATTAAGGCGAGGGAGTTTTTAAATGGTATTAAGCCATAATAATGTTTTTTTTTAAAGTGAAATAAGAGAATACAGCTATAAGGTTATAAGCCTACACTGTGGATGTAGATAATACGGGCACTGATGTTAGGCGTAAGATCAGGTTTAAGGGTAGACTCAGTAAACCACTTTTTTTTGTACTAGTTCATTATTGAACACTTGGGGGTCTATTAGGATGGCGGACGGATGTCCACCGCCAGCCTGGCCGTGGACATCTGTCTGCAGTCGAAACCTGGAAAGCCACTGGTCAGATTAGTATGGCGGTGGTGACTGCGGCGGAGAGAAATTCCGACCACCGCTTTTCTGCCGGTAGCAAACCACATGATTGCCTGATGGACGGAGCTGGACCGCTACAATGGTGGCGGTGCCCAGCAGGCTCCGCCGGCACAATTATGATGCCGGTGAAAGCCATCCTTACCAATTCGGTCAAACCGCCATTGCAAGGCTGGCGAAGACAGGTTCCGGGGGCCGTTGTGGGCCCCCAATGTGTTGGGGGGGTGTGGGTGCACTGGGGCCCTACATTTCCCTGCACCAGGTGGCGCAGTGCAGGGAAATGCAGGACATGCTCCTTTCTACATTTCGGCGGTGCTGCTTAGCGGTCTGTTAGCTTCTCAGGGTAGGGGGGTGTGGCGGGTCTGGGAGGAGGGTGGGGGGCTCTGGGCTAGGGGCGCTCAGGGGGGTGGTGCAGTGGAGAGGGGATACAAAATCAAAAAAACACTCAGAGCAAGAAGTAAATTGGTTTGATGCATCTATTTTTGCAATAAATTCAACGAAGATATAATCAAGAACAACAAGGTTTTTTAGGAAGTAAATGTATATGGCTAAAATGACTATATGTCCAATGAATGTAGGGGGGGTTGAACGATAGATCAAAATGAATAAGGGTGGCAGAGTTTTTGCGGGTAATAGCCTCATATCTTAGGTGTATGCAAGAGACGCATCTTCCTTCGGTGAAAAGCGAGATGATGACAATGAGGGGATATAACCTACTGGTATGTTCTTCACAGAGAACTAGTATTCGGGGGTGGCCATATTAGCCAAACCACATATAGGCTGGTCAAGCGTAAATCCATGGATACCCAGGGTCGGTGGGCGCTAGTCAAGCTTGAGCTAGGGCTTGTAATTTGTGTAATGTACGGATCAAATACAAGACAACCCATAGATATTGGCCTCAGTCGCTGGTCGTATGCGGAGATTTCAACATACACCACGCTACTGGTCTCCAGCGAGTCCATCAATATCAAGGTAGGAAACCTCGTGTACGTAGGGCATATGGATAATCATGGTCTGGTAGATACAAGGAGGTATCAACATCCTAGCGACCCAGGATACACCTATTACTCTTGCCACCATAAGACATGCGTACGACTCGATTACATTTTAAGTTCACTCAATTTATCAAGGAAAAGCAGAATAAGGAAACTCCCAAAGGTAGTATCGGATCATAATCCACTAGTTTTTGAGGTTGAAGTCCAAGCAACTGTTAAACATCGTAGAAAGTGGACTTTCGATGGAAACATACTTGCAAAAACTACATTCATCGAACATATCATGAACTAGTTACAGGGGTTCTACGATGTCAACAGATATAGTGCTTCACGTGCCATAGTATGGGATACCTTCAAGTCCGCTTTTAGGGGGGAAATTATTAGTTTTGTCGCCCAGGAAAGGAGACAATTTCAGGCTGAAAAAAAAGACTACTGAGGGAATTGGCAGAGACAGAGCAAGAACATGTGCTACAGATTTCACAGGGGCAGGGGGTGGCCCAAACCAAGCTTAAAATAATCACTTTGAAGGCAGAACTTAATAGTTGGATAAATCGAAGGACAGCTAAGGAATATCAGACACATAGGACCGAAGCAAATGAATTTGAAGAGTCAGTTGGTAGAGTACTAGTGCTACATATAAGACAAAGGGAAGCCATGAGTAGGGTAGCCTTGATACATAAGGAAGGTAGTGCATATACTGAGGTTAGGGATATACTTGGGATATTACAGGAATGTTATCAGGATCTATACAAGGGGGGTGATGGGTTACCTTCAGATAACTCTCATATTATCTCAGAAGGGGATCTCGGGGCAGCTTTAGACCAATCCGCTAAAGCTGAGTTAGAGGCAGATATAACATTAGAGGAGGTTGTGGCAGCCATGCAACATCTGTCTTCAGGGAAAGCTATACCTATCAAATTTGATAAAATATTCCAACCCCAATTAGCTCCCATTCTATTAGATCTGTTTCTGGGGGTGCAATATACTGTGATCCCCCCGAAATCATGGAAGGGTACAGATCTGGTGATATTCCACAAGAAAGGTAAAGATCCGGCCAACCCAGCCTCATATAGGCCAAGCTCACTGATAAATACAGATACCAAGATCTTCTAAAAAATCTTGGCAACTCTGCGGGGTGGGGTCATAGCTCATCTAGTATCGCCATGGCAGCATTGGTTCATTCCCGGCAGGTGTACTACGGACCATAAGCGGCAGGCGATAACTCTATTCGACATCGCAGCCGGGACAGGGGGTCAGATGGCTATGGCCCTACTCGATGCCAAGAAGGCCTTTGATCAGGTGTTATGAGAAATTCTAGTATTAAGAGGGTTTGGTCCCCAAATGATTACTGCTATAAAAGCCATGTACTCCTCTCCACATGCACGGCTCCAACTAATGGGAGAGGAATTAGATGTCATAAGGGTTTAGAGGGGGACTAGGCAGGGGTGTCTGTGTTCCCCCATCCTATTTGCACTCCATATAAACCCCTGATTGAAAAGATTATAAGTAACCATGTGTGAGAAGTTGGCCTGATGTATGATGTCCACAGTTCTGTGGGCACCCTGTATCAGTCCAAACAATCCCTTATGGTGGTAGTTGTAAGTCAACCTTAAAGACAAGCTATCCTAGAGGTAGCATGGACTAAGCAGCCTAAAGGCTTAACTCAAGAGGACATGTGAAGCCAGCTGTTTTACCATATGCAATCCTGTAATATCAAATGAAAGGACACCACACAAGTTATATATTATAAAAATATATGTATTTATTCTCAGAATAATCCCCACTACTCTTTATGAGCAATGAAGCACAAGCGTTTAAACAATAGCACAATATAACATATAGAAGTTGCACAGTTATGGATAGGGCCGGTGGCCACTCAAACCATATATCAATAAAGTGGTATAACAATCACTAATCGATCAGTGGTAAGGCCTAGGGCCTTGGGAATCGCTGGGACTACACTGGACTAACAGCAGTTAGGACGGGAGTAGCCCGCGGGATTCGGGTGCAGTGCAGAAAGCACACGCATGCACCAATGCAAAGTCAATGGTGCATAAAAGTTATCGAGTTACAGTTTTAAGAGTCTTCCGACTGGACTAGAAGGACAAAACTTCAGACTTAGACACTAGAGGTGTAAACCACTACAGGAGCACCGGCGTTCAAGAGTTACCTCACCCACAGGAAGAAGGTGCACAGGTGCAAAGATGTGTCGGGTTTCGTCACGCAGTTCTATGGTGCCTGAAGATGAAGATGCTGCAGGCGTCCAGAAGAGAAGTGTCCGGTGTGATCCAAGGGCGGATCGAAGATGTAGAGTACCTGAAAGCAGAGGGGACAGAGTCTGGGTCACTAGCCAGTGACCAGGAAGGAACCAGGAATGAACCAGGCGATGTCGGGCGCAATCAGGTTGATGTCGTGAAGCTTGACTCCGCTGCCACGTGGACTCTGGGGCACCGAGGATGTCCTGGAGTGGATCACGAGCTGTCCCACAAAGGCTCTCGCTGTCGGCGGTGTCGGCTTCCGGATCGGAGTCAACAAGCCTTGGCAAAGGCAACCCACGCAGAATTCGAAGATCGCTTCCTGACCGGACCAGGAAGGTCAGATCGGGGCTCCTTTTCAGGGGAGCGAGGGCCAGTCTGGAGCAACCAGACTAGCAGAGCAAATTCAAAGGTTCGTCGGTACTGGGGCCACTAGCCAACGGGCAAGCGACCGGACCAACGCGTCGAGCAGGAAAATGCAAAAGGGCCCCACGCAGCACTCGTTGAGTGTGGAGGGGTGAGCTTCGGTGCAAAAGCTGCTCGGGGCTGGAGCTTCTCAAACTCCAATGCACAGCTTCGAGACGGACTCGGATGCTGCACGGTCAGCGCTTCGTAGTTTCTCCAAGATGGCCGCTCCCACGCTTCAGGTCGCCTCCATGGGTCTCAGCTCTGCAGGGACTGTGGATCGGGCTGTTAGAAGGCAGGCACGCTGGGTCTTGTCGATCTCTGTCGCTCGAGTTCTGGTGGGAACTGCAACAAAGCAAACGTCGAGGTGCTGGATGGTGCCTGTTTGCACAGGGTGGTCACTCCTTGACCACAAGGGAGCTTCTTCAGTCTTCTACGTCGAGTAGGATGTCGAAGGGTCCAGAGTTTCGCTTCATAAGTTTCAGTCAGGATAATCTGATGTGCATTAGCACTGCTCCCACCTTTATTCCAAATCTAGGGGCTGGATTACCTGCTAGGTCCCTCCTATGAGTGGGACCCAGGAAGGGGGTGGTTACACCCCTTTCCCTTTGTCCAGTTTGCCGCCAGGACTGGGGCAGGATGGCCCCAGAACCGGTTTGACTGGAATCTGCCCGGGGACACCTTGTGCGCCCCAGGCAGTGTCTAGTTTCTTTCAACCCTCCCTGCTACAATCCACTATCTCTTGTCTGGGGTGGTGTGACACCTCCCTGTGACAGGAAACCCTTTGTCCAGGCGTCCTCTGCCAAGTTTCGGTCAGCAGCAGGAGGCCAGACATGTGTCTGTGGCAGCAGCATCCATTTTGTGATGCTGGGACTCTGGTTAGGATTAACCGCGTTTTCAGTAAAGTAACATGTCTTCTCCCTCTAGAAGGGTGGAATGCTACCCCCGTCGCCAGAACTGGCGAGGGGGTAGTATTCCAAAGTGTATGACACCAAACACGACATGTTTTGATAAAGCCACACCAAAGTTAGCATTAACCACGAGAATTATAATGCACTTAAGAGTATATGGTATGGCAGTATCACTGGAACAGCAGTAAGGAATTGGTTCCGAACACTGCAGACAGGCTCAGCTCACGCTAGAGCACCATCTCACATAAAACCAAGCACTCTGCCTCCAGGATTTTAAAGGCCTGCCATAGGAGTGACTTATAGGTGTATATGTGTCCAGATATAGGTTTAGACATAGGTATACTATATCTAAGCAAGGGGTGAGTACACCACCTTGCCCCAGCTGTGTGAACAGCCAGTTGTGTCGATTTAAGTACCAACCAGACGTGGCAAAAGATATGCTGCAGCCCCTGGTAGGCCTTGGATGCACCTATACCCTGGGCACCTATAGTGCACTGTACAGGGGCTGGTAAGGTGTCCAGTACCAAATTGGTGATGTACCTAGGGTACATGGAGTCCATTTAAAGAGAGAGCAGATAGCCTGGGACCCTGATTAGCAGGATCCCAGGCCAACTAAGTCGAAAACCAGCTAAACACTAGGCAAACAATCTGGGGTAACCATAGTCAGGTATCCACCTTCCTACATAACCCCACCCCCGAACGAAAGGAGATAACTCTATCCTTGACCAGGTAAGCCTATATTGCCTGAGTGGCCATATAAGGAAGTACCTGCACTAGCATGGTTACCCCCTGTCTCATGGTCCACTAAGCAATCCCACACCCTAGGGGTATCAGAGGGTCTCCACCATAGGGAATCACTACCTGTGGTGTGTTTTGGCAAAGTAAAAGGCTGGTGTTGAGATGGAGTACTGAAGTGAGGCTCCACTAATGTAGGGCTCAGCTTCCTCCAATCATCTTCCACCATGTGTGCCTTTCTTTCCTTGACTGAGTTGCACTGTGCTCTCAGGGACAAGCTCTGGCTGCCTACAGCTGGAGGCTGGGTCCCTTCTGTTGGCTTACTGGAGGGACAGGTCAGGTTTGGGGCCTTGGGGTCCCAGGTTTGGCTGTGCCCAACAGTGTCCATTTGGGGGAGGTCCCTAACTAGTGGTAAGGGGGATCCCTCAGGAATTTTTAAAGTTTTCACCTTGCTAGGGCCGCTAGCTTTGGTGCCCCTAATCTGCTGATGGGGGTGCTTTATTTGACAGGGGGATACAAAAGGGGATGATGGACGGAGCGTTTGAACAAATCAAACACTCACCCCCAGTCAACTGATCTGGGTTTAATCCATCACCATTCTTTAGTTCACTCAGCCACCCCAGTTCAGACATGGCTATATGCAAATCAGTCTGACCCTGTGCCTTATGGGAACAGTCTAGCCCGAACTGCCAAGCCACGTCTTCCCTGGACCGGAAACAAGCATCCTGGGACCGGTTTCGGATTCATAATCCTCATCAGCCAGGCTATCTTGAATCCAGTGGCCAAGTGAACAAGGGACTCACGTCTGAGTATACCCTGCCACACTTAGGGCGAACAAAGCGATACAAAAGGGGATGATGGACGGAGCGTTTGAACAAATCAAACACTCACCCCCAGTCAACTGATCTGGGTTTAATCCATCACCATTCTTTAGTTCACTCAGCCACCCCAGTTCAGACATGGCTATATACAAATCAGTCTGACCCTGTGCCTTATGGGAACAGTCCAGCCCGAACTGCCAAGCCATGTCTTCCCTGGACCGGAAACAAGCATCCTGGGACCGGTTTCGGATTCAAAATCCTCATCAGCCAGGCTATCTTGAATCCAGTGGCCAAGTGAACAAGGGACTCACGTCTGAGTATACCCTGCCACACTTAGGGCGAACAAAGCGATACAAAAGGGGATGATGGACGGAGCGTTTGAACAAATCGAACACTCACCCCCAGTCAACTGATCTGGGTTTAGTCCATCACCATTCTTTAGTTCACTCAGCCACCCCAGTTCAGACATGGCTATATGCAAATCAGTCTGACCCTGTGCCTTATGGGAACAGTCCAGCCCGAACTGCCAAGCCATGTCTTCCCTGGACCGGAAACAAGCATCCTGGGACCGGTTTCGGATTCATAATCCTCATCAGCCAGGCTATCTTGAATCCATTGGCCAAGTGAACAAGGGACTCACGTCTGAGTATACCCTGCCACACTTAGGGCGAACAAAGCTGCCACGTGGACTCTGGGGCACCGAGGATGTCCTGGAATGGATCACGAGCTGTCCCACGAAGGCTCTCGCTGTCGCTTCCGGATCAGAGTCAACAAGCCTTGGCAAAGGCAACCCACGCAGGATTAGAAGATCGCTTCCTGACCGGACTAGGAAGGTCAGATCGGGTGCTCCTTTTCAGGGGAGCGAGGGCCAGTCTGGAGCAACCAGACTAGCAGAGCAAATTCAAAGGTTCGTCGGTACTGGGGCCACTAGCCAACGGGCAAGCGACCGGACCAACACGTCGAGCAGGAAAATGCAAAAGGGCCCCACGCAGCACTCGTTGAGTGTGGAGGGGTGAGCTTTGATGCAAAAGCTGCTCGGGGCTGGAGCTTCTCAAACTCCAATGCACAGCTTCGAGGGGGACTCGGATGCTGCACGGTCAGCGCTTCGTAGTTTCTCCAAGATGGCCGCTCCCACGCTTCAGGTCGCCTCCACGGGTCTCAGCTCTGCAGGGACTGTGGATCGGGCTGTTAGAAGGCAGGCACGCTGGGTCTTGTCGATCTCTGTCGCTCGAGTTCCAGCGGGAACTGCAACAAAGCAAACGTCAAGGTGCTGGATGGTGCCTTGTTTGCACAGGGTGGTCACTCCTTGACCACAAGGGAGATTCTTCAGTCTTCTACGTCGAGTAGGATGTCGAAGGGTCCAGAGTTTCGTTTCATAAGTTTCAGTCAGGATAATCTGATGTGCATTAGCACTGCTCCCACCTTTATTCCAAATCTGGGGGCTGGATTACCTGCTAGGTCCCTCCTATGGGTGGGACCCAGGAAGGAGGTGGTTACACCCCTTTCCCTTTGTCCAGTTTGCCGCCAGGGCTGAGGCAGGATGGCCCCAGAACCGGTTTGACTGGTTTCTGCCCGGGGACACCTTGTGCGCCCCAGGCAGTGTCTAGTTTCTTTCAACCCTCCCTGCTACAATCCACTATCTCCTGTCTGGGGTGGTGTGACACCTCCCTGTGACAGGAAACCCTTTGTCCAGGCGTCCTCTGCCAAGTTCCGTCCATCATCTCCTTTTGTATCGCTTTGTTCGCCCTAAGTTGGCAGGGTATGCTCAGACGTGAGTCCCTTGTTCACTTGGCCACTGGATTCAAGATAGCCTGGCTGATGAGGATTATGAATCCGAAACCGGTCCCAGGATGCTTGTTTCCGGTCCAGGGAAGACATGGCTTGGCAGTTCGGGCTGGACTGTTCCCATTAGGCACAGGGTCAGACTGATTTGCATATGGCCATGTCTGAACTGGGGTGGCTGAGTGAACTAAAGAATGGTGATGGATTAAACCCAGATCAGTTGACTGGGGGTGAGTGTTTGATTTGCTCAAACTCTCCGTCCATCATCTCCTTTTGTATCGCTTTGTTCGCCCTAAGTTGGCAGGGTATGCTCAGACGTGAGTCCCTTGTTCACTTGGCCACTGGATTCAAGATAGCCTGGCTGATGAGGATTATGAATCCGAAACCGGTCCCAGGATGCTTGTTTCCGGTCCAGGGAAGACATGGCTTGGCAGTTCGGGCTGGACTGTTCCCATTAGGCACAGGGTCAGACTGATTTGCATATGGCCATGTCTGAACTGGGGTGGCTGAGTGAACTAAAGAATGGTGATGGATTAAACCCAGATCAGTTGACTGGGGGTGAGTGTTTGATTTGCTCAAACTCTCCGTCCATCATCTCCTTTTTTATCGCTTTGTTCGCCCTAAGTTGGCAGGGTATGCTCAGACGTGAGTCCCTTGTTCACTTGGCCACTGGATTCAAGATAGCCTGGCTGATGAGGATTATGAATACGAAACCGGTCCCAGGATGCTTGTTTCCGGTCCAGGGAAGACATGGCTTGGCAGTTCGGGCTGGACTGTTCCCATTAGGCACAGGGTCAGACTGATTTGCATATGGCCATGTCTGAACTGGGGTGGCTGAGTGAACTAAAGAATGGTGATGGATTAAACCCAGATCAGTTGACTGGGGGTGAGTGTTTGATTTGCTCAAACTCTCCGTCCATCATCTCCTTTTGTATCGCCAAGTTTCGGTCAGCAGCAGGAGGCCAGACATGTGTCTGTGGCAGCAGCATCCATTTTGTGATGCTGGGGCTCTGGTTAGGATTAACTGCGTTTTCAGTAAAGTAACATGTCTTCTCCCTCTAGAAGGGTGGAATGCTACCCCCGTCGCCAGAACTGGCGAGGGGGTAGTATTCCAAAGTGTATGACACCAAACACGACATGTTTTGATAAAGCCAAACCAAAGTTAGCATTAACCGCGAGGATTATAATGCACTTAAAAGTATATGGTATGGCAGTATCACTGGAACAGCAGTAAGGAAATGGTTCCGAACACTGCAGACAGGCTCAGCTCACGCTAGAGAATCATCTCACATAAAACCAAGCACTCTGCCTCCAGGATTGTAAAGGCCTGCCATAGGAGTGACTTATAGGTGTATATGTGTCCAGATATAGGTTTAGACATAGGTATACTATTTCTAGGCAAGGGGTGAGTACACCACCTTGCCCAGCTGTGTGAACAGCCAGTTGTGTCGATTTAAGTACCAACCAGAGGTGGCAAAAGATATGCTGCAGCCCCTGGTAGCCCTTGGATGCACCTATGCCCTGGACACCTATAGTGCACTGTACAGGGGCTGATAAGGTGTCCAGTACCAAATTGGTGATGTACCTAGGGTACATGGAGTCCATTTAAAGAGAGAGCAGATAGCCTGGGACCCTGATTAGCAGGAACCCAGGCCAACTAAGTCGAAAACCAGCTAAACACTAGGCAAAAAATCTGGGGTAACCATAGTCAGGTATCCACCTTCCTACACCATGTTTAAAGCCTTATAATCAATTAAGGTTATGAGACCAATGTTCTCACATATGCCAACGACATCTCTGTTGTCACCACTGATCCCAGAGGAGCAATCAGGGAAATAGAAGCTATGGCTTAAGAGTTTGGTAATAATTCAGGCTATTCTCTGAACAAAAGTAAAACTCTGATTATCTGTACAGATAATCTTACCTTTCAAGATCCTCGATTTGTCAATCCAGCCCTGTATCTTGGAGTTCAAATCAGCCCTAAAGCAACGACGATAGCAAAAACAAATTTGACGTCCTAATGGAGAAAATGTCAGCTGATTTAAGACGTATAAATGGGTAACACTTATCAATTATTGGTAGGACTAATGTTCTAAAAATGACCATGCTGCCTAAGGTTTTGTATCTCTTTTGATCAATACCAGTGGTTATTGACGCAATATTACTGATGACCCTGGATGCTATATTTATTAACTCTATCTGGCTGTATGGTAAGGTGAGGCGCTCAATAAAATATCTCTCTCTCCCGCAAAGGCGGGGGTGGTTTGACAGTACCTAATATTAAACTATGCTACTGGGCGGCCATTATACAACAAATGCGTATATTATTTTTGTCAGAAAATAAGGAAGGGACAGATCAACAAAGCCACAATAGACTCTAACAATTTCAGTTTCATAAACTTTTATTCGATTATAAATTTGTATAATCATAAAAAGTACATTTATATATAAAAAACACAAGTTTGCACAATTAAAAAAGAAAAGGGTCATTTACATAGACATTTATATGATTAAGAAACGATTTCACGACGAGTTATTATTACTGATTTTAAAAAGTTCGCCATCATTTTTGCCTCGTGAGGGGTTTTCGGTGTCTGGAGATAAGCGAGTGCTGGATATGTATATCTGAGTCCACTTAGTCGGAGAAGGGGCAAAATCCATCTTTTCCTTGCTGGGCTATAGTATTTGCAGAACAAAATGACATGGACCGTTGATTGTTTAGAGAGTCCATCGCAGGGACAACATGTCATGTTCCGTGACCAGTTGTTCAATTCGGGGAATGAAACTATGCGAAAGAAAAGGTCGAACCGTAATCTTGTCAATAGGAATTTTTCATAGTTTGAAAGAAAAAACCTCAAATAGGGCTGCATCAGTTTCTCTGGCTGCAATATGCGGATTTTTTCATTTTGTATTTTAACGATCTCGGCTTGATTGCGAAGCTCTCTTAAATGTCCCATGCAGAGTTCTTTAAGTTGTTTCTTTGAGATGTCTTCTATTGAGGGTGGTTCGAGGAAATATTGCTCTCGATCTAGATCTTGGAAAAATTTATGGATATAGTTGAGCCATGGTATTTTTTCCCAGTGTGCTAGGCCAAGGCATTCGGTGATAAGGGAACGTGTTATGTGGCTTGCAGGGTTACACCATATCCGGTGCCATAGTATGAGTGGCTGGCATCGTATGGTGTCTGTTATATGTTCCATGCCCAGCTCCCGATGTGTAGATAGGGTCGGGGAGCTTTGAGGAAGGGCTAGAATATATTTGATAAAAGCGTTCTCCGTTACCTGAAGTTGATCAATGTGGCTATAGCCCCAAATGCCTGCTCCGTACGTGGCCACACTATGGCATTTTGCATAATAGATCGTCAGCAATTCCGCTGGTGCGGGTTTACCAAGTTTCCTGGAAAAAGCACTTAGTGCTGATACTGCTCGACGGAAATTGAGGTTCCTGGCTTCGATTGCTTTGTGCCAGGCCATTTTCTCATCCACAAGTATACCCAGATATGGGTATACCGAGGTTTTATCCAGTCTGCTATTGTTGATAAATATAGATTTTAATGCTCCCCGTTTTGGACCAATGGTCATTGTGAAGGTTTTTTTGATATTCACTTTTAGGCCTAAAGAGTCCATATATGCCACGTATTTGCTCAGCTGTCGTTGGAGTTGGTTGGGTGTCCGAGCCAGGATGACCGAGTCATCGGCGTATAAAAGAATGGGTATCGGGCGGTGTGCGATCTGTGGAAGGTCCTGGCTCCCTTCCAACATAGCCTGTTCAATCCCGTTGGTATATAGATTGAACAGGAAGGGAGCCAGCACACACCCTTGCCGTACTCCTTGTGATATTTTGAAAGGGCGTGATAGTTCGCCACCAGTGCCATAACGAACTCGGCCCTCCGCGTTGGTGTATAATTCCCTAAGGAAGGCTAGTATCGATGGATCCACTCCAAGGCCTGCCATGGTCTGCCACAACTTTGCATGTTGAACGCAGTCGAAAGCCGCGCTCAGGTCTACATAGACCAAGTAGATGTTACCTCCCTTCGCGCGTGTATATTTCCCGGCCAAGAGGATTAAATTTAGGGCCTGTTCCACCGTCCCCAACCCCTTCTGGAAGCCGTATTGCAGGTCTGTGATGATACTGTTTTCCTGGGCCCAAGATTGTAGTCGGTCCAGGAGTAGTCGACCTGCAATCTTGCCCGTAGAATCCAGAAGGGAAATTGGTCGGTAACACGCGGGGTCGTTGCGGTCCCCTTTCTTAAATATTGGCAAAAGGGTAGAAGTTGACCATGATGGGAGGAGTCCAATTTCGGTGACTGCGGACATTACCCGGGTTATTATTAATGACCAATAGTCACTTTTGTGTAGAAACAAATCCATGGGTACCCCGTCTGGGCCCGGGGCCTTACCGGTTTTTGAGGCTTTTATGGCTTTACTTATCTCAGTAACTGTAAAACGTAGGTTGATGGGATAGACGCTATTTGTTACTTGTTTCTGGCGTTCTGATTGTGGCGAGTCCGTTGTTGAGCCAAAGATTTTTTTAAAGTGACTGACCCAGTCGTTCTCAGTTATTGCCACATCTAAGTGATGGGGGTCGGTGCAGTTATCCAGAAAAGGTGATCTTACTGTCTGCCAGAAAGAAATGCTATCTTTTTTTAATGCACTCTCGTGTAATTGGCGCCATAGGTCTTGCTTTATCTGTCGCCTACGTTTATTCCGAGCGTTGTTGTACTGTTTCCGCCGGTGTGAGATGAGTTGGACATCTTTGGGTTTTTGGCGAAGAGCTGCTTTGAGAGATGTAAGGGCCTTTCGACAATTGGAATCAAACCATCTCGTCGTTGGGGGTTTTAATTTATTTGATGTGTTTTTATGTAGCTCTTCCCTTATTACTCCTTGGATGTTATTAAAAGAAGTAATAATTGATTCAGGAGATGCTTCTGCGGACAGACAGTCCGTTAGCCATTTCTGCGTTTTTGCGAATATCTTTTGAGTAGTCTCTTCAGGATCGATCTTTGACCATTTAATGGTGTAACCATTCTTCTTCTTTATGACTAACGATTGTTGGTCAAGAGAAGAGGCTTTTGCTGAATATGAACCCACTTTTCCCATGAGGAGTTCCACACTCAGGGGATAGTGGTCACTAATTGGACTGGATCCTACTTTGTAGTTTTTTAGCGAGCCTTTACAGGTGTTTGATGTTAGGATAAAATCAATGGTTGTCGTACAGCCTCGCCCGTGGAAGGTAGGTAGAAATTCTTGTTCCGGGTCGACTAGTTTATTGACAAAATCTAGGTCCAACGTGAAGAGAATTTCGTTGAGCTTACTTCCGCCAGGAGTGTGAGCAAAGTGGGGAACGGGTGTTTCAAATTCGTTCTGTAGTCCACAGATCCCACTTTCGTAGTTTGAACATAGTGTTTGATTAAAGTCACCTCCCCATATGAGGTTAAACATTATGTTGGGATTTGCGCTTTGAAATGATAGTATAAATTCCATCATTCCGTCTAAGTGAGAGCAGCGTTCTAAGGTGCCTGCATTGTTATAATAGTTTATAAGTATAAATGAATTTTCCATTTCTTTCGTTTCTGCCACCAGTTGGGTAATTTGAATGATTTGGAAAAAAAGTGTTTCCTTTAATAATTTCACTGTAAGTGGGACAGTGTTAGAGACGTAAATTATAAGACCGCCTTTTGGTCTTCCCATGGCGCTAGGCGTTGCTTTGGTAAAGAAAGTCTTATAGCCTACTAGATGGAGAGGGGTTATACGCCAGGTCTCTTGGAGGCATAAGATTTGATAAGACCTTGCGGTGTTCAGCCATATGGGGCATGTTATTTTTGCGGTTAGACCCGCAATATTCCAGTAGGCTATATCTACGCTCATGAGTTCTTTGTCGTTCACATTGTTGACTGTTGTTGAGTTGTTAGTATTGACTTCCCTGGCTATAACTAACTCAGTGTTTGATCTTTGACTGATATCAGCTTCTGCTGAGGGAGTACCAATCCGAGGGTCAGTTGGATGAAAGAATGGAGTCTCAGTTATAGGGGTCATCTCTGTTTGTACTACGTGTTGTTTATCTGGCAGGGAATATTGTATGGTATCAGCTTTATGGTGGCTAGATCTGTTCAGAAATGGTCAGTCGACCGTTTCGAGGCAATCGAAACGGTTTTGAGTAGGGAAGCCCTGCCATCCCTCATATGGTTGGTATGATCTATCTTGATGGTAAGAAATTTGGCGTTCTACATACCTTTCTCTCGGTCCACCCCTAACTGGATAATCATACGGGTATTCCATCTGGTTCCACGGTTCTTGATACCATGGATCCTGATTTCGAGGATCTTTGGGTTGGTGGTGCCATACCCACGGAGGGGGGTTGCGATGTTGCTTCACTGGGGGGTAGAAGTAGGAAAGATGGCGGGCATCTATTCCCCCTTTCTTATCAAGTTGAGGCCAAGCACAAATGTAATCTACAGTAGCGGGGTCTCTACAGGTCACGATGATGCAGTCACCGCGTATGTTTTTTTTCGTTTTGCCTACCCAGGCTACCCTTCGGGCTGCGGTGATCCCTCCCGAGAGATGCGATTCAAGGGGTCTGTTAATACTAAGCCACTGCATGGTTTTATTTTTAAGTGACCATGCAGTTTCTGATATATCGTCTGTTAACTCGGGTACTCCTGTTAGTACTATTGTATGTGGAGTGGCTTCCGGGGGCAGGTGGGCAGGACGTCTAACTGTAAGGGGTTTTTTTGGTGTGTTTTTGGGTATATTTTGGGGAGGCAGGGGCTTTGATGTGTGGGGTTCAGATTTCTCTGGACAGGTTCTACTAGAGTCTATATTTGCTGCTGGGCATGGAGTGCTCGCTATGGATGTGTCTGTTGACACTGTTTGCTGTACTGTTTTCTTAGGTAGTATCTCCTTCTGAGGGTGGGACGTATTCACATTGGATTCAGATATTGTGACAGATTGCTTTGAGTTCTTTTGCGCTATTGGTGCTTGGTTTGAGTGGTGAACTTTTGTCTGCATCTGTGATTGATTTTGCTTTTTTGGTGGGTGTGGGATGTTACGCTGCCCTTTTATGTCTATCCGGGTATTTGAATCTAAAAGAGTGGCCGAAATTACTGTTAGCTGGGCTTCAAGGTTTCTGATACTTAACTGAATTGGTTTTAGGTAATGGTACAGTAAGTCTTTAATTGTGGTAAGTACTTGTGAGGTAATACTGCACGTCTTACATTGATTAGGAAAGTTATCACTTGAAATTGCCCTGTGTGGGAGAGTTGTTTCAGGGATATATAAAATGCTATTAAGTGTTGAAGAGTTTGAATGGGACGTTGGATGGTCTTGGCAGACTAAGCTGTGTGTATCTCCACTGTTTGTAAATCGGGTTTTCGGTACAGCTCCTTCTCTCTCACCTAGCTGGGGCAGGTTGTCGGTGGTTTCGGGCTCTCCCTGAGTTTGACAGCCAACTAAATCGGGAGTTGCTTCTAGGTCGTCCGTTGTTATGGAAAGATCCGTCTCAGAGTGCGTAACCGATAGGTCAACTACTGATGGTACGGTATTTAAGTCAGGAGCTATTAGAGTCGCTGGAAGGGATATGTTCTGGGTGTTAAGATTGATTGGGGAGGCTGCATTAGCTATGGCACCTAGTGAGGATCGCTTAGCGTTTGCACTCATGAGGTCCAAGGATACTCTCTTCTCCATGAGAGCTATGCTTTGATTTATAGTCTCGTTTACCCGCGTTATGAAAAGGTCAATGGGGCCTGTCACCTGTGCTACCTCCTGAGCGTGTTTGGATTTTGGTTTTGAAGTACTTCTTGTTTTTGCTGGCATATTTGCTTAACTCCTGTGTCGTGGATAAAAGAGGGGTGGCCCGGACCGGACTCTATCGGGCACTAACGGGCAACAACGGGCCCGCCCTTGGCCCGGGCTTCGCCCCGGGCTGCGTCCCGCGCGCGTCCCGCGCAGCGGGTGCCGCGAGATGTTGTAGCGGTCTGCTGGGGGCGGGGCACTGGAAGGGGGCGCGGCTCTCGCAGGAAGAGGACCAGCTGGAGATGGTGAATGCTGGTCCTCGCAGTCCTGGGGCCGGCGCCTCGACCTCCTCTGCGGCCTCGCGTTCACTCGCTCAGCAGGGCTCTGTCAGGAAAGGCTGTGCTACTCCTGTAGCTAGAAACCGGTGGCAGGAACAGGAAACAAGAGTCTCAGGACGGTGGGTCTTCCACGAGTGGCACCCGCGCAGCGGGTGCCGCGAGATGTTGTAGCGGTCTGCTGGGGGCGGGGCACTGGAAGGGGGCGCGGCTCTCGCAGGAAGAGGACCAGCTGGAGATGGTGAATGCTGGTCCTCGCAGTCCTGGGGCCGGCGCCTCGACCTCCTCTGCGGCCTCGCGTTCACTCGCTCAGCAGGGCTCTGTCAGGAAAGGCTGTGCTACTCCTGTAGCTAGAAACCGGTGGCAGGAACAGGAAACAAGAGTCTCAGGACGGTGGGTTTGTTCTGGGCGCTAAGGCGGCTCCGCTCCGTCAAGGCTTCTGGGCGCAACTGATGGACCAAAACAGACAGATCAACAAAGCCACAATAGACTCTAACAATATCTGAACTTGTCTTGGGAATAAGGGCTGGTGGGCTATAGCTGCGGCAACTGGAGCCAAGTTATAAAAAAAGTACGCTTTAAGGTTGTATTTTGTGCATGGAAGATATGGAATAAAGTCTGTAAAGTTATGGATTTCCCTAAATATAGCAGATATACTCCCCTGTGGCGCTCCTCTGTTATGCTATGCTGTTTTATGATGTAATGGGCAGACAATGGGAGCGGCACGGTTTGATAGTAATCGGGGACATACTCCACTAAGGCCAGTTACTTCCTTTCACTACTTTACAGCAAAGATTTGGTATCCCAGTAACTCAGTGGTTCAAATTTATGCAAATCAGGGAGTTTTTGAATAACACCAGGGAGCTTATAAACACTGATAAAATATCCTTGATTGAGGCAATCATCTGTGATGATTGTAAAATTAAAGATTTATATAGTATTATTTCAGAAAACCTCCCGCATGACCTTGAAAAAACGGAGGCAAGCTGGGCCAGGAAGCCTGGCAACCCAGATGTCGATCACTCGTTGGCAATAACCGCAATAATATTCTGATCAGCGAGCCTGAAAGCACAACATTTTGAAACATTGTTTAACTTATATTTTACACCGGCTAAGCTCTTTGAAAGGGGAAAACGAACAGATGATAAGTGTCCTAGATGTTTTGAAGGCTCAGCTACCCTCATCCACATGTTTTATGATTGTGTTAGGTTAACACTCTTAAAAAGTGGGCTGGAACTATTTTGGGTAAGACTGTTTGAGATCAGGATCAAACTTAGGCCAACTCTTATGATTCTGGGGTATGATAATAATATCGGTCTTAACACAACACAGACTTATTTTATATTTGTATCAGTAGCTGTTGCTAGGATACTAATTGCAGCCAGGTGGAAGGACTCTGATCCCACCCCGTTCGAGGCCTGGTTAGCTCGGCTGCTTGCTGTATATAAGCAGGAGGTGCCGCACTAGATAGACAAAGACGAGACTCTCTGAGGAACCATGCTACCCGCGGCCCATCACTGAGCTGACCATGTGATACAACCTCAACTGTGACAAAGCGTCACACATCAATAAGACAACCTAAACAGCGACTAAAAAATTTGAAATGAATGTGGAGTAATGAGGCTACTGCCTCGGTATCCAAAAACTCACCACTGTCAGAAGGAATCTGACAGACGAAAACAAGACAGATGAATGCAGGGGTAGACACTCCTGGGAGCTAGGGAAAAGGATCTGGTCCCGTATTAAAGATTGGAAAGACAATATGAACCACGCAGTAGAACTGGATTGATTTTTATGAAACCATAATAATAATTTCTTAACGTTAAATACCCCTCTAATAATAAACGAAGGGAGAACCCATGGTTCTTATTTAAAGAGTGTTAATCTTTCAGGCTAAAGATATGGTCGATATTGTTGTACTGTACACATTGCATGAAATGTATTATTTAGGCTGTTTTTAATATTGTTATTTATTACATAATTGTATATATAAGCTATGAATTGTATAACAGATATTATTTATGTATAATGACAATTTGTAATGCTCTGAGTTTAATTTAAAAAAAAAAGGAAAAAAGTAAGATCACACTGCAAACAGTCTACCTAGCAGATAAAGAAAACACAGAGGCAGACAGACTAAGCACTCAAGAAAGCAGCTCCCACGAATAGGAGCTAATACAAGAGACACTAGAGGAAATACAGAACCTGGGGAGACCAGCAATAGACCTGTTTGCATCATCAAACAAGCATTTAGAATGCAATAGGTCTCGCAATTACGCAAGTTTGAGCTATTGGCATTGTAAATGACAATGCCTTTTATTTTATATTTTGGTTTTTAAAACATAAATAAAAGGAATTGTCATTTACAATGCCAATAGCTTAAACTCTCGTAAATGCGAGACCTGTTGCATTGCAAATGCTTGTTTAAAAGCTGAGCCGGAAAGGCAGGTGTTAATTGGCCGGGCACGCTTCCTTCCATGAATACTGGAACCCGAGGAAGGCTCAGCTTTCATCCTGCCGGGGGCTCCGAGTACAGGAGGCAGAAAGAGTTGTGGAAAAACAGGCTCGGCAGGGAGCTGGTCTGTGCCCTCAATGGAATGCATTGCTCATTTTGCATAACCTGCCCATTATTTATCCGGCGCTGAGGGGTGAATACCGCTCCGACGACCGGCCCATGTGCGCTATAACCTATGTTTGAAAAGAAACAGAGGTCCTGGTGGCAAGTGAAAGAAGAGCTGAGTGGGATGGTAGTGTGGTTGTAATCGGTGTTTAACCCCACGCTGCTGCCCACGTTCAGCGGACGTCGCGTGCACTACCTCGGTAGTGCTGCGCACATCCGTTGAACGTCGCGGCCCCGCCCGCGCAATAGAACGTTCCGCACTAGCGTGGAACGTTCAGCACAGGCAAGGGGTTAAAGCGCATCGCCCATGTTGATAGTATGAAAGCAGGCGCTGTGCTGTGAGAGGAGAAATAATATTGAGAAGTTGGCAGGCCACCATTGTTGAAGCTAAAACATGGCATGCACACTGCTTTCAAAAACAGCTGAAGCAGTGCATGTCATGCCTCCAGTTGGAGAAACTCATTAACGAAAATAGAGCTTACAGACCAAATAACACATATGGTGTAACAACCGAAGTAAAAGTGGCAGTATTCGTGGGAGGTTGCAACTGAAGACAAGGCCTACTAAGGAGGGACTAACAAGCCTATTTACGAATCAGAAGTCAGTATTTACGAAGGACAATGACACAAGCCAATGAAAAATATGGGCAAAGAGTGGGCGGGGCTTCAAGTGCATACTCCAATACTGCTCAAGCTCGACCTAAAAAATGCTATGGAGGGAGCAGCTGGCAAGGGGAGTAGGAGATTGGAAGAAATAGTACCTCAATCACGTCAGTAGCTGCTTATGGGCACTGAATAAGTTAAATCAATCTGTGCTTGGTCAGTGTTCCACAGAAGGGATCGCAAGTGATCTTTGGCCTGCTCTGTCCAAATAATGAGGCTGCATAGAACAGTGACATGGAGCCAACAAATGGTAAGCAATAGGCAGGCTCCAAGCCCTTTTTGTTAACAATAGTGTCTCGCAATCGAGAGTGCAAGTTCTTGCAGGCTTGACCCTAAAAAACACTCCAAAATAAAGTACATCTCTTCCTGAAGTGCTATGCTGGACATCACTGTCATGTGGTTTTAACGAAGCCGAGCATCACTCGCCACAGCCTTCTGGCATGCATATTATGGTGATGGTGGATAGGTGGAGAGTTTTTTATTGAAATTCTTGTAAAGTTATGATGTAACGAGAAGAAACAAAACATGCTGTAAAGGACAATGGGAGCGAAAGACCACCTGTGATTACTCATGCTCCAACGCATCGAGTCAGTCAATGATTATGGGTAATGCTTTTGTCTGACCTGCACAGAGGAACCTTGAAAATAAGAAACCAGTAATTTATTTCATCCTTCAAATAGAGAAAGTGATTACTAGAAAAACTTTGCACAAGGCGTACACTCCTAAGAACGGAGCATCTGACTGTGCTCCGTTTACTATGTACTTTTTGCAGAACTGTGGTGGCCGACCAAGCTCTAAATTCCGAAAACCCTCAACTCCTGCAGATCCCGAATACACGAGACCTACATACCGTTCTGTGTTGTTTCTACGTAAGATTTACTCAGACGAAGGAAAGTTAAACAGGTAGAGTAAAGATCCGAGATTGGGTGCCCGCTTTCTGAAATTAAGCTCTTCTCTGTTCTGAAAATTGCTATAGGACATGTTAAGCAAATGAGGTAGCTGGCACTAATGTAATAAATCCTGCTAAAAGTCAAATGGACACTAATGGGAGTCCACCCAGGAGCAACAGATGCCCAACTTTCCAGAGACACTGTTAAGCCACAAGAAGTGTTTCACATGTACACCATAGCGCAATTCAAGTAATACAAACTATGGATTTGCTTACTGTATGCACGGAACAGTTGTGGTTTGTATGGTGATAGCTGTAAGAAGAATATGTTAGTTTAACAGATTAAGAAGAGTAGGGGGTAAGTCATTACATTCTAATATCACATATAGGTAGGTGGCACCATGACCAAGCATGTTCCAACTCGTTTCACTAGCCTGAGGATGAAAATTCTGATCTTCTGACCCTTAAATCGCACTAACATACTTGAGCCCACCATTGGGTGGTAGACGAGGAGTCTGTGTGAGTTGTGTGGTGAACATCAGAGTTGCTGAGAGCGGGCAAATGGGCCCAGCTGCCTCGCCATCAGTGTTGCTCTGTCTTACTGGCGCAGACTACGGGAAACAAGCATTTGCAATGCAATAGGTCTCGCATTAACACAAGTTTGAGCTATTGACATTGTAAATGACAATGCGTTTCATTTATGCTTTGGTTTTTAAAAACATAAATAAAAGGCATTGGCATTTATAATGCCAATAGCTCAAACTCGCGTAAATGCGAGACCTATTGTATTGCAAATGCTTGTTAAACCCGCCCTGAATTATATCGGCCACGCCTCTATGAGAGGCCCGCCAGTTTTTTCCTCCCCCTTAAAGCCCTGGTGTTAACCCAAAATCTCTGACTGCAGTGCTTTTGGGCTGATTTACTGTCTCACCCTGAGAGCCCACTCCAAAGCAGGAATGTGGAAGTTGAGCTGATTTTCTTTTCCCCTTGGGAACTGCGAAGGCTGGCCCTGAATCGCCGAGTTAAGTCAAGCACAGAGGGTGGAACCAAAAAAAAAACACAAACGTGAAATGTCAAATTAACACAACACTGGAGCCCCCGGCACTGAAGAAACGGGACAGGAAGGAATTTTTCATAATTCAAAATGTATGGAGTTAAATTAAGAGAAAGGGGATAGGAGACACGCTGTGGAAATAGGACATCAGCGTGGATGCTGGTGCATTTTCTATTGTTTAAAAAAAATATTTAATAAACAAAAAATTATCATGTGCCCAGAAAAGGGAGAGAGGAGGGACGAGGGAGGGGGGAGGGGGCGGGAGCAAAGGTAAGACGGACGGGTACTGCTCGCGCACGGAGCACATTAATGATATTAATGATATTTATAAAGGGAATGAGCAGCAGCTTGTAAGCGAGAAACTGGTTTTATATAGCGCAAACTACACCTGAAAGTATCATCAGTGCTTTATATGAGCACCAGTTGCGTTATAAACGGACACATTAATTTGAAAAATGGTAGCTGGGCACATAAAGTTGAAAAAAAGGGAAAGTACAAATTCAATGTACTGTTGGAAAAACAGAAACAATGAATCACTACCGGAGGCTGGTAGGTGCAGTCTTGCACGTCAGTCATACCTTCTGCGATGGGTGCAGTCCATGTGCTGAATACGTGGGGGGTGGGAGGGAGAAATAAATCGATGCTGCTTTACATGCACTCTAGTTGTCAGAAACTGATGATGCTACAAACTCGCTTTAGGGTGGAGTTGACGTCTGGTGAAGCAGCGTCAGTGCAGAGATTTCGATTATCTCTTGACGCTTCTATGGAAGACTTGGGAAGTGCTCCAAATTCCTGACCAGTGGCACTGTGCAACAGTCTCTAAAACCTCAGCCATTGAACAACTATGATTGGTTTTCTCAGCCATTCGTAAACCGACACTTTGACTCAGCATATACTCGCCCAATGAAAAACAAACAATTATTCTGTCCCTAGCTGTAGTTACACAGCCAATCCAAAGCGACCTCGCTTTGCCACAACTAATTGATTATGTTTCCTCATACCTGACTGTGGCACCTCTGCTTCTGGCTTCTGCTGCCGAGTAGTGAGGGCGGGGTCAGGTGGTTTCATGTGAGTCCAGGGATGCAGCATTGCTGGAAGGCACCGAGCGTGTCCGATACAAAGAAAGTGAAAGCGCGGTATGCCGCTGTTAAAAAGTATGAAATCAATGTTTGTAAAGTTGTTTTTGGAAAGCTGCACATAAGAAAACAAAAGCACGGCAATCACTTTACATATTTAGCGTGGTGTGCACGCTATGATAAAAGTGAAAGCGGGCATGGCCCGCTCTCAACAATAATTAAAAATAAATCCTGCGGCACGCCGCACTACTAATGATCGGGCGCTGCGTGTGGCCACATTGTAAAAGTGAAAGCGCAAATAGGGTGCTATAAATACAAAGCAAGCATGTCGCCATAGCGCAAATAAAAAATAAATAAATAAAAGAAGCATTAGACATTAAAAAAAACACAAGCGCTGTGCTATAGCGCGGTACATGGCTACCCGTGAAGCGTGAGCGGCCTTGCTAAAGCAGAATGAGCACAAAAGAGTGCTTACCCACTAATAAAGGAGACAGTGTAACACCGCAAGTGAAAGATCCTGTCCTAATGGGCCGTCCGAGAAGGAGACAGGGCGGTAACAAAGAAGCCTCATTTTGAATTGGAAGCCAGCGTTTAGCATAAACGATGACTCCAGCCAATAGGAATGATGGGCGGGGCTTCAAGTCCACTTCAGAAATCTTATCGATTACAAGACGACTCGCAGAGCAAGGAGCGCATGCGCGCTCCAACGCTATGCGTGACCTAAAAAAGGAAATTGAGGAGGGATGCAGGGAGTGTTGGTGTGGAGATGCAGGGACCTTTGGGAAGAGAGCCAGATACATGTGCAGGAAACAGGGGGTAAAGACTGCACCCCAGCCAAAGATATTACGACCCAAGCCATGCAAACATATTGCACAGCATCTGATATTCCCATCATGTACTATTATTTGTGATAAAAATAGGAACAGTTCACTTTGAGGCAAAAGTTCTAGCAGCAATCTGGTGAGACTGACCAGCAAAACGCCTGGCACTCCATGACAATGGATGAACCATGACTCAACACATACCGTACATGACAGAATTAGACAGCAATTAATTTGGCTATCATGGATATTGTTGGTGAAAACGAGCTGGAACAGATAGCGTTCATGGTGAATTTTACAAGTAATATGCAGGACGCCTGGTGACAAAACTGGTAAAGCTGTTGTGCCAGAGCAGCAATGCAGATGGGAACGTTCCATTTGGCGGTGGCCATGGCTGGCAGTTTTTGCTGCATTTGCTTGTGTGAGTGCCTTCGATTCAAGGGCACATGCCGGCTGCTTTTGACCTGACTTGGGTGCACTTCGGGCCTCTCTCCTCCAGGCTGGTGGTCATATCATGCTTCGCCGGACCTTTAGCATGCCTGCTCACAATTGCCTCGGGGTGTTGGCGGGCTTCTCTTCATTGTGCAAAGGCAATTTCCAGAATGGTGTGGTTCACTCTCACTGAGGGGGTTCTGGGGCTGTTTTGGCATCTCGTGACGAAAACAAAAATGACTGCTCTCCACAACATATTTTTGTTGCAGGAACCACTTTCTATAGGACCAATCCAAGAAGGCTTCCTTCATTGTTTCTGGCATGTAAAACTTTCTAATCCAAGATCGACTATTTTGTTTTCAGTTCCTGTTGCTTCCGGGTGTTATAGAGACAATACTTTTCATGGGCACGGTGGGCTTTTAAATGTCCTGCTAATTTGTATCTGAAAATCGTTTTTAATAATCTGCACTTTAAAATCGTTGTTATAAATTGAATTGAATTGGAAAGCGTTTGTAATAATTTGCACTGTAAAGTCGTTTTCACCAATTGAATTGAAGGTGTGGGTTGCTCAGTATACTTTAAACAACTTTAGCGCTAACGCGGCGTCCAGGAAGTGAAGCCGCCTGAAGAGTAGCGCTCTAGTTGTGGCTGCAGCAAAGGAGCTAACGAGGTCCCTCCCCCCTACATCACTTCCTATATCAAGGCAGATGCACCGACCGCGAGCCCGTCTGCGCCCGTCCGCGCCCAGACCGTGCCGAGGGCCATAAGTTCTGCCCAAATTCCGAGGCTCATGTAATCCAAGGAACAATTACTCCGCTTAGAGTTGAATACATGCACCCCTCACAACATTACAGGAAACTCACATGGTACTATCAAATGTGACCACTGTAAATGTAGGGTAGATCAAAAAAGTAGCACAGGCGATGATGATGTGACAAATGGAAAGGCACTTTTAAGATGCATTCTGCTAAATACTAGATCGATCGGGAAACATAAATTTCAATTGGAATGCCCCGCACTTTACAATATTGGGAGATCGTAACTTCCATTTGGAAGATACAAACAACCCTGACACCAGTTGCCTATTGGATAAATTAGCCAGTCTGGATTTTAATCAGATCATTGACGAGCCCACACACATAGCAGGGCATACGTTAGACGGGATATGCACTAATAGTTCTGGCATATCCATCAGGAAAATCTGCATTTTACCATGGACCGATCACTCGGCGATTTATTTTGATGTATCTTATCTATCAGCCAAGAGAAGATATATCCCGCAGACTCCAGACAATAAGTATAGAATCTGGAAGTCAGTGAATGAAGCACAGATTGTATCAGCCCTTGCAAATATGCCGGTAATATCGCACGATCTAAATCAAACCATCGATAGCTTTCACAGCTGGATAATCACAGCGGCAGACAAAGTAGCACCAGAAGTGTCGAAAAAATCTATAATTAAAAAAGCTTCCTCACCATGGTATTCACCTGAATTAAAACTAATCAAGATTAAGTGCAGGCAGGAAGAAAGAATCTGGAGATCCCAATACAGTCCTACTCATAAGAAAGACTACTGTGCAGCCCTGGAGGAATACAAAGCTGCCATCATATCAGCAAAGGCCGCATACTATACAAACAAAATCTAGAATGCTGCAAATTCCTCTAAAGAACTATTCCAAACAGTCAACGCCCTGATGAGATGCCCTCGAGATAGCATGTTCATACCGGAACAATCATTTGTAGACAAAATTGCCACTTTCTTTCAGAATAAGGTTCAGTTCTCTTCCAGGGGATACTCATCAATAGTCATAAGCACTGAATAGTCCCGCCCACGTGCGGGACCCCGGAGCAATAGCCAATAATATGCATATATCTACACATATATATATATATATATATAAATACATATAAATACGCATAAAATAACCATATATATATATATATAGATAATATGCATATACATATGCAGCCTAATATACACCATACTAGGCTCAAAAACTGCCATTATTGCCTGTAAAATCTTTACATTTGCTAAATAAAAACATATAAATAACATTATATGACAATGCAAAGAAGAAAACGCCGCCTTGGTTTTCTTTGAAACACACAACCTTTATTTTCAACCCATCTCCTGTCTGCCTTTCACAGCAAAGGTGTTGGAAAAGGCTTTAAACACTGAACTCATGTCCTTTTTTGAGAAAAACAACTTATTGGACACCACTCAACATGGATTCCGACCCAAACATTCCACGGAAACTGCCTTAGTTTTAGCAATAGATGAAATCTGTAGGGCAACAGATGGAGGCGGGAGTGCTGTAATGGTCCTACTTGACTTAACGTTATTAGAATACAGCGGTCCAAGACCTCTATAGTTTTCAAACTGAATTCATCAGTAAGTGTTCATTAATTCAGCAAATTGAGGAGCATATATACATTGATCAGCTCTGTCCATTAATGCATATGTTTATAAAAACAATACAATGGTCTGGGCATAAAGGTAAGCAACAGTATCAATAAAGAGCAATATTTTTAATCAATTACTCCTCAGTCAAACAAATTACAAAAGTTTATGATTGCAAAACATTACAGTCGATAGTGGTTGCCCCAAAAGGAGTGTGCAACATAGCAAAGAGGGGCTTAATCGATTAACTTGAATATTTGTGTCACGATCTATTTGATTTTTTCTTTTCTCTCTAAATCACCATCCACATCCCTTTTGGCACCTCTTTGCAGACTCCATAGCCTTGGACTTCTGTTGCTGCATGTCATCCGTGATGAACTGGATGAATGCTAACTTTTTAAAGTTAAACGCAAGCAAAACAGAGGTCATTGAATTTGGCTCAAAAGATCAAATCTGGAATCAGTTATGGTGGCCGAGCACGGCCGGAACACCTCCGACACCAGTTGCAAAGGCAAGGAATCTGGGAGTAATGGTGGAAAAAAATCTTACCTGGGCAGCACAGATCAATCAGGTAACATCAGCCTGTTTCTTTACCCTTAAAGGGTTGAGAAAGATCCTCCCATATATACCATTTGCCTTAAGGAAAGCTGTCGTCGTGTCAACCATACTCTCCAGAATTGACTACTGTAATGCTCTCTATCTTGGACTGGGTGTAGCCCAATTAAACAAACTCCAGGCAATTCAAAATGCTGCGGCCAGAGTATTGCTTGGGCTGCCAAGACATCATCCTACCCCGGCAGCTATAAAAAATCTTCACTGGCTTCCAGTGTACAGACGTATAGAATTCAAATCACTCTGTCTAGTCCATAAGGCTTTGTTTGGAGAGGGCGCGGAAGAGGTGCGGAATCTCTTCTCGAAGTATGTTCCTGCGCGGACCCTTAGATCCTCGTCTTTGAGTCTGCTACAAGTTCCAAAGATACAGAAAGTACGCTGTGGAGGAAAGTGCTTCTCATTTGTGGCGTCAAAACTCTGGAACAAACTTCCACTGCACATAAGAAGCCTGCCCAGTAGACATGCATTCCGCAAGGAAATTAAAACCTGGCTCTTTCCCTAAAGTCATCCGAACGTCTGCACAGTTGATGTCTCGTTCCTAACACAGCGCCAAGTCGCCTCAGCAATAGTGCGCTTTACAAGTAAAATCCGTCAGTCAGTCAGTCAGTCAGTCCTTTCAGTGTCAAAGTCATCCTTGACTGCATCAGAACCCACTTGAAGTATTTTACGGCAGTATCAGTGCCTCCCGTGCCCTTATTTTTGCCCCTGTCTTTTTTCGTATAAACTGCAGCATTTGCTTCTTTTGGAATTGGGTTCACTTCAGCTAGGTTGTACTGTACTGAATGGTCCCAAGTTCCTTAAAGGACCTTCTCTCATTCTTCAACCTTTTTCAGCATTTCTGGAGTTATTTTCTGCAGTTGGGCTTTTTCTCCAGAATCTGTGGCCCTTCGCTAGACACCGATTCCTCATATATGTAGTTTATTTGCGTGAAGGGCACAGTGGCCTTACATCGGACAAGCCCTTTCATGACGTAAGGAGTTCTCCTGCCATCCAGAGCTTAACAAGAGCTTTATTTACAAGGAGGTTTTTTACATATGTGAATCATCCCACCGGCTATGCATGATGCACTAGTAACTGTGATATGTAAATGCATCTCTTGGTAGTGTTGAAACAACCTCGACCTGACAATATCTGCTTTGTCTTACCCATCATACAAAGACAAGCTTCCTCCAGATTGGGCTGGCCATCTTGTTATACCATTAATATAGCTACCGTAGGCCCCTAACCAACAGACAAACGAAACCCTCTGGAACACCTCCAGGATCATTTAAAAAATCCCCATTCAACATTATTGCGCAATGATTTCACACCCGTCCACTACCCTGGCTGGCCCTGGTACAACATACTCAGCAATGATCAATGCACGTAAGGCTTGAGTAGATATCTATGATTCCTTTGCATTTGAGAAAGGTCAGATTAAACCCCTCTGCAACCTGGTACACTGAAGGACTGAACTCTAGCAGAAGAAACATCCCCAAACATGAAAAGGCTTGGTGCAAATCAACAGTACCAGCAACCCACACCCTCCACTAAGAAAGCAACCCAAAGGAAAAAAATGCGACCGTCAAAAGAAATGACTACTTAGAAATCGCTATCAAGGGCAGCAACCAGAGCAAGGCATTATTCAAAAGGGAAAAATACGGTTTCAACCCAATTCCACTTTTACCTATTTCCTGCAACGTTAAGATCTATTACAAATTATGGATGAAATGCATGTTTCATTGCTGGTTGTTGTAACTGCTAGTGTGCAATCCATCTTTACACAGTGCCTGTGTGTGACAAAATGTATAGCATTCAATGACTTTGCATTGGTTCTCTTTCTGTGGGTACTGTGCAATGTAAGAGAGAACTGTTGTGAATATAGAAAGGAGCTCAGTGCAAATGGAGATAAGCTAACAGGGCAGAATCTTGTGGCCTTGGAATATTTGCTTGCCAGCCCCTGACACTCAAAACATTACTGAAGCGTCTGCCAGTGGCACCTGCAAGGGGAGGGGAGTTTCAGGCACCAGTGGTGTAATAAAAGCCCCTGCAGTGCGGGGGGGCCTAGGTATGGAAGGGGGAGGGGGCTCTGCATGTACTTTGCAGGAGGGGCCCCCTCAACTTTCGTTACTCCACTGTCACACGCATCTGTTAGAAGCAGGCTCTGGGCGCATTCAGCACTCAGAGGCTTCTCTAGGAGGAGTCATCTGAGTTGCTCTGTATTACAGCATTAATCTGAACACAGGAAGGGCTTCAATTGGGATACGATTACCAATAAGTGCCTACAACTACGTTCTTAGATCTCTGAAAAAGTATTAAATTAAAAAAAATCCATTCCGGTCTGGAAAATGGGATAGTGCTGCTCCATTAGCGAGCGTGGGAAGGGAAGTGCTCGTAAGTGAAATCAAACACCGTTTCATTTAAAAACACCCGGGGTCAAAACAGCGGACGTGAACCATTCCTATTCTCGTACGTCCCACAGTTTTGAGCATTTAACACAGCCCCACACACTCAGGAATTAGCGACCATTCTAATAACAGAAAAAGCACAAGGAGAGAGCGAGTCCACAAAGCTATGTGACACAATAGTGCTCTGAGGCTGTAATTAAAGCGTACCGAGCAACTACACATGTAACAGGGGGTGTCTGCATGGGAGGTTACAAAATGAGACAAGGAGGGTCTACTAAGCCTTTTAACCAATGAACAGCCACAGTTTACAGTGGACAATGACACAAGCCAATGAAAAATATGGGCGGAGACTGGTGGGAGCTTCAGGTCCTTAACTTTCTCTAACTCAATGGAGCATGTCTCACAGAGCAGCGCATGCGCGCTGCTTCTAGGCTCGACCTAAAAACTCAAAATGCCAACACTACGCCTCCAGGTTTCAACACCACCAATCAGAGTGGAATGCCCTGTCAATTAACTGGTCAGGGAGATTTGCTTATGCATTTTCTCCAATCCCTTTAATACCGAAGGTACTAGAGAAAGCCAGACAACTAGGGAAGCACCTCATCCTCATAGCACCACAAAGGGCAATACAGACTTGGTACTCGGACCTACTAAAGATGTCCAGGGAGCAAATAATAACAATCAAAGCAGAACAGAATCTGCTAACAATACAGAAGGGGAGAGTGTACCAGCCTGAACCATCAACACTCAGCCTAGCGACCTGGCTCCTGAATATTTCGAATTTAGACACCCCCAACTGCTGCTCAGAAAAATGGAATCCTTAAGGGAGCAAGAATAGCCACTACATGAAAAGGCTATGCAGCAAAATGGAAAAGATACATTCACTGGTGCACAAATAACAGCTTTATGGAGACAAGGACAAAACAGGAAATTGTGCTGACTTATCTTATTTGTTTGCTGGGTACCAGGCTAACCTATTCATCCTTAGAAGTACACCTGGCAGCATAGTAGTCTACAGCTGAGGCACTTCATGTAAGAGCTTCTTTACATCCGCAGTGGTGATGAGATTCCTAGAAGGAACGAATAGCTCCACCAAGATCAGTTCCAGCACCACTGTGGAACGCAGTTTATGGGAAAGACCTTTGACCCAATGCACAAAACAGATCTAAAATCACTAACGTTCAAGACAGCATTTTTAATTGCAATCACATCCCTCTGCAGAGTAAGCGTACTGCAGACCCTAACAATACAGGAACCATACTTGCAAATAAATACACAGGGAGAGGGTGGTTCTCACCTCTAACCCACAGTGTTTGCCAAAGGTGGAAACCCACTTTCATGCTAACTAAAGTATACAGCTACCAGTTTCCTTCAAAGAACCTATAAGTATCTATGATAACATCTCCAGCTGGGGTTGGAGTAGAAGCAGTCTGAGAGGGGCTCACTAGGTCCTCTAACAGGTGGAGGGGACTTGGGGGGTGTTGCAGGAGTGGTCTATGTAGCATAGATGTGGCTTGTTGCCCTCTCGTGTACCTCCAGCATACCCTTTTTTCTATCCTGAAGTTTCATGGAAAGATTACACAGCTATCAAATGAAGCAACTCTTACAAGACTTTTCAGGGAGAACACGCGCACCAAGCAAAACTCTAAAATGTAACAAAAACCGAATCAGCCTACAGTTAACACAGGGCTCGGATCCCAGGAAATACACAGCAGGTTATCTAATCAGACAGGCTGCCACAGGAGATGATTCAGCTGGAAATGTTAGTATTAGACTACGAGACGAGCCCAGGGGGGAATTCCACCGACATCATGCCAAAATGTTACCCTATCTTGCTATCTCCTGGAAATAGGGTACAGACCCCTACCTCAGGAAGTACTCTGCTAGATAATCCACTGCTTCTAAAGATAGACCAACGTATCGCATGTGCACGCCAGCCAAGGACTACAAAAAGAGAGGGACGGCAAGTTCTAAGGGACTACAAAAAGAGAGAGGGACGGCGGACCTGGCCCAAGGACAAATAGGAGGTCAGAGTGCAGCAGTTGCTCTCAATCGTTCTACTATGATAATCACCCCGATAGTGCAGGGAAATTCAAACTTGATGGAGAACGCCCCAAATGTGCCAGCACTTTTCCCGTCTCAGGGGGGAGTGTCATTCCAAGCTTTGTCAGCATCCCAAATGCAGATACCACCAAATGAAGCGATGCTAAATCAGATTCTAGGGTAACTTAGAAAGATGAAATTTTCACAAGAGGATGCATACGAGGATCAACTGTGGCAGATCAATGCTAGCTTTCAATTACTCACTTACCTCATTTCCCAGGTGGAACAAAGGATTGTGGAAATGGAATATTCAAGAAATAAGCATGATTCAGCCACTTTCAAAATCCAGGCTGAATTAGAGGAACTCCAATTGAAGCTGGACGATGCAGAAAACAGATCTCGCCGCTTGAACCTAAGATTCGTAGAAATTCTAGAGGAGCGCGAAGCAGGGCAGACAGTCATCAAGCAAATTTCAGACATTATTAAGCATGTATGCTCTGAGAAGGCAACGAAAGGCACGGATTTAACAATTACTCAGGCACACCGTGCTCGTGTAGCCCAATCTACCAATATCAAATCCCATGCACTATTCTGGTAAACTTTGGTATGTTTAGAATTAAGGACAGATCTTGTCACATGTCATTAAGAGTAAATCATATTCCACTTTAGATCATTTTTCCTTCAAAATATTTTGAGATATTTCAAACTCAGAAGCATGGCACCGCAGAGATTTCATAGGACTGATTGACGCTTTCAAGAGACATGGGTCGCCGGCAGGCATGATCCAGCCGTCAAAACGAAAAGTTATTTTTAAGGGACAAGTGCGCATTTTTCATACTGTTGATTAGGCTAAGAGGCTTTCACATTCAATAAGGATGGAGGAAGGAGGGGGAAGCAAGAAGTATCACCTTCTAAGGTATAGTGGGTTTTTGTCTATTTGAATTGATTGATTTGGTTGAAATCCGAGATTATTAGACAGAATAACGCTGTACTTGTTATTAGACTAGGCAGACAAAATTCATATGAATAGGCTCAACCTCTGTTACACTCTAATGCAGATTCAGAGAGTGCCATATTGTGGCACTCATCCGGGGAAAAGGTGTGGAAGGAAAGGGGAGTATGGGCACATGGATCCTACGACAGATAGCACTTTGAGGTCGGCAATAGTGGGGTGGGGGATGTGGGCCACTCTGGGGAGAAAAAATACAGGTAGAAAGAAAAGAATTGTTTTAACTTTTGTGTTAGGTACATGGCTGGAACACAGCAATGCCACAAACGACTTAAAGTGTCTAAGACATAAGCAGTCAAACAGGGAAAAACAAACAAGTAGGGCAAGGTCTGTGGCATATCCATTAACATGAATGTTAAAACTTTTAGTATATCTTCATGTAACGTTAATGGGATAAGTAACCAAGGTCATGGAAGGCGCGGCATGTTCGTTTTAATACCAAATTTTTAAGGCTAAATGTTAAAGGGTTTTTACTATCTCTTGTGAACGTACTGAATATTGTTCTTTTAATTTTGCCTATCTGCACCTAGTTCTTCCACTCTCTGGTCCGCCGTGGGGGCTCCTGATTGAGCGGAGAGAGTGTCACGCTGATATTACTGTGACGACCGCCATCTTAGTTGGTGGTGGTTGCCGGTCTAGCTTACTCATTACTTCCGGGGGGGAACATATTTATTCCATTTGAAACCGGATGCACGTGGACGCGACGCTGGCGTGCTGAAGCCAAACCCATTTGCGCTAAAACCGTGTTGAGTGCCAGGGATGCTGCCCATTTTACTATCTACCCAACGGAACGCCAGCTATACTCTGGTAAGGACCTGCGCAAGCTAAATACTTCTCTTGCTAACAGACCCAAGGATTGTGTCTACCTAAACTTTAGCAGTCTGGCCTTAAAGACAGCAGAGGCCTGTTCTAACTGTGGCTTCCTGCTGCAACCGGACCTGGCACCCCACACACCCTTTTCCTCCAACTTGCCAAGAAGGTTAAAATTCAATAGTGCAACACGCTGTGCACTCGTTAAATCCCGGTCTCTGCCTAAACATAGGATAGACATCGCAGAGCTGATTGAGGCTCAGCAATTAGACATGCTCTTTATTACCGAAACCTGGGATGATAAGGAGGTAGTACTGGATTTCTGCTGGGCTGTTCCCCAAGGTTTCACAGTATTTAGGGACGTTAGAACTGCGAAAAAAAGGAGGTGGAATTGCGTTAATTTATCGAGACACCATTAAAGCGTTCTTCAAGCCCATTCCCTGCCTTAAATGTAAAGCTTTTCTTTTTAACCTGAAAATAGCTAACTGCCTTGGGTGCACAGACAGAATATCGAGTTGTGATAATCGAAGTGGCATAATATCGACTGCAAGAATATCGTTGACCAGAATATCGACTTGAAGGTAAGAAATATCGTTTTCTGTAATATCAAAGTCAGTAATATCGTTTGTAAAAAAATTGTTGTTAATAATTTCGATATTTATATTAGTGTTCTGTATTTTAGTATGTATGTTAAAAGTATGTAATCTAATTTTTTTGTATAGTTATAGCTGATTTTTTTAATGTATGTGAAATTTTTAGAAGTGATTAATTTTATGTTAATTAAATGTTGCTTATTTTAGTACTGTAGCGGGTTGTGGGTTTATATGGGAATAGGGTGGGAAGTAATGTAATTATAATAAAGTAATTAATAATTTTTATTTGTTAGTATTTATAGTAAAAAATATATAATTAATTATTAGTTGGCAATAATTTTTTATAAATTAGTTAAATGATAATTATGTAAATTGTGTTATTTCTTTATGAGGGGGTTGTGGGTTTATCAGGGAATAGGGTGGGAAGTAATTTAATTATAATAAAGTAATTAATATTGTTTATTTATTAGTATTGATAATTAATTTTGTATTAATTTATTATTAATTGGTTATCACATTTTAATTAATCAATTAATTGATAATTATGGAAATTGTGTTTTTTATTTTTAGGAGGGGGTTGTGGGTTACAGGGGAATAAGGTGGTAAGTAATTTCATTATAATAAAGTAATTAATATTTTTTATGTATTAGTATTTATTTTATATTTCGATTGTATAGTGTTTGTGGTAATTCATTTAGTATCAATTATTAATTGATGATTATAATTAATTGTTAAATATGTTAATTGTGTCAATTATGTAGAAGTTGTCTGTGCGTTTATTTATGGTGTGAAGTCATTTATTTAAAAATCATTAATAATTCATTTTTGATTATAATTAATTTATATTAAATATAGTTATTTGTTTGTTCAATATTTAAAACAAACTTTTCTAAATTAATGTTTGTAGTTACTTTTTAGTACTTTTTAACATACATTTTTTTCTATCTTTTGTAATTTATTATATTTTTATATGTTTTTTATTTTTGTGTTATTAACTATTTTTGTATTGTAGTTGGTATTTTGTTTCTTTTTTCTTTTTCTTTTAATTTTTGGGAAATATTAATTTTAACCCTCTGCTATCCAACACTTTCCCTACTGTTGAACCAGGTGATGTCGAGATGCAATCAGGTGAAGAGGCGAATCTTGTCTCTGCAGCCACGTGGACCAGGAGGCGTCAACGACGACCAGGAGCTGGATACGGACTGTCCCATGAAGGCTCTCGCTGTTGGCGGTGTCGGCTTCCGGATCGGAGTCAACAAGCCTTGGCAAAGGCAACCCACGCAGGATGTGAAGATCGGCTTCTTGTACAGACCAGCAAGGTCTGTGGGGCTTCCCTTTTACAGGAAAGCAGAAGCAAGCCCAGAGCAACCAGGCAAGCAGCGTTGATTCAAAATGGAGTCTTCAAGATGGCCACTAGCCAACGGGCTAGCAACCGCGAAGACGCGTTGAGAAGAAATGCATGCACAGGCCCCACGCGTCACTCGTGGAGTGTGGAGGGCTGAGCTTCGGTGCACTTACTGCTCGGGGGTTGGACTTCTCAGGGGCCAATGCACAACTTCGAGGACGCCTCAGAAGCTGCACAGTTAGCAAAAAGCAGGTACTGTAGGTTGTCCGGTCCCACGTCTCTCGTGTCCGCCATGGGTCTCAGCTTTGCTGTGGATGTGGGTCGGGGTCAGAGAAGTCTGGAAGTCCAGAGGCTGCGTCGCTAAGTCTTCGGGCTCCGGCGGGAGCGTCGACAAAGCAAACCGGCAAGTCACTGATGGTGCCTGTTTGCAGAGGGTGGTCACTCCTTGACCACAAGGGCGATTCTTCAGTCTTCTAGTTGCAGTAGAATGTCGAATGTCCAGAGTTTCATTTAAGAGTTTCAGTTCAGGATAATCTAAAGTCTCTAGACTCAGCTCCTAGCTTTATACAAACTAACGGGGCTGGATTACCTGCTAGGTCCCTCCTATGGGTGGAAGCTGGGAAGGGGGTGGTTACACCCCTTTCCCTTTGTCCAGTTTTGCGCCAGCGCTGGGGCTGGAGTGCCCCAGCAACTGGTTTGAAATGGGCTATGCATAGAGCACCTTGTGTGCCCCAGGCTGTGTCTCATTTCATTCAACCCACCCTGCCCCAATACACTATAGCCTGTCTGGGGAGGTGCTAGCACCTCTCAAGGCAGGAAACCTATTGTCCAGGCCTCCCCTGCCAGAGTTTCGTCCAGCAGCAGGAGGTCAGACTTGTGTCTGTGGCAGCAGCATCCATTTTGTGATGCTGAGGCTCTGTTTAACTTTAACCGGGTAAGGCTACAACTAGATGTCTTCTCCCTCTAGAAGGGTGGAATGCTACCCCCCCTGCCAGGACGGGCAGGGGGGGGTAATATTCCAAAGCGTATGACACCTTATACAACATGTTTTGATAAAATCAAACCAAAGTTAGCCTTAACCACGAGGATTATAATGCCCTTAAGAGTATATGGTATGACTATATCATAGAACAGCTATAAGGACATGGTTCCAAAAGCTGCAGACAGGCTCAGCTCATGGTAGAGCACCATCTCACATAAAACCAAGCACTCTGCCTCCAGGATTGTTAAGGCCTGCCATAGGAGTGACTTATAGGTATATATGTGTCTATATGTAATGGTAGGTATAGGGATACTATACCTAAGCAAGGTGTGATTACACGACCTTGCCCCAGCTGAGTGATCAGCCAGTTGTGTCAGTTTGGATGGCCAGCCAGGGGTGGCATAATACATGCTGCAGCCCCTGGTAGTCCCTGGATGCACCAATGCCAAGGGTACCTATTGTACTCTATACAGGGGCTCACAAAGATGACCCAATACCCAATTGGTTATGTACCTAAAGTACATGGTATGAATTTAGAGAGAGAACAGCTGGGCTGTGGGTCTGATTAGCAGGTCCACAGCCACACTAGAGTCGGAAAACCAGTAGATCAGAGCAAAAAGTGGAGGTGACTATAGGAAGCAGACCCTACTCTCCTACACTTACTAACTATTTGAAAGTCTATATTAGTTATTGATTAGCTAACTGAGTATTTGTATGGGAGAGTGAATGTGTATGTGGTTCGGTGGGGGGTGTGTAACTGCCCAAAGATGTGCGAATAGTGGATTCAGTAGGTACATGAAGTTAAAACTACATGTTATAACAGTTGTTTGGGGGAGTGAATATCTTTATGGGTGTGGTGATGAGCAAATATCCCTCTCGATAGTACATGTCCAACAAAGAAAAATAAAAGGCAGTGTATGTGTCAGTTGTTGTTTATAAATAAGTTTACATAAGACTCAGTGATTGTATGCGTGACTGTATGGATAACTGTATACTTGTAATAGTGATTTAATAAAACACTAAGAATAAGTTACTATCTATATCAATAGATAAATTGGTGTTTGTATAAGTGTATAGCTAAGTAAATGTAAGTATGATCCATTGTTTGCATAAGTGAATAGAATGACTTCATAAGTGAATAGGATGTATGCTGGTGTGTAATGTCGATATAGGTGTATAAGTATATTTGATAGTGTTCTATTGATCATTGACTGCATGTATAAGTGAATCTGTAGGTAAGTGATTAGATGTGTGTTTAGATCTAGGAATCACTGAGTGTGTTTTTAGAAACTTGTATTGGTGTGTCAATGGATTCAAATATGGTACTCTGTATTTTACAGTGAGTGATAAAAGGTTATACTAGTGTATGATGAGGTGTATCTGATTGTCACGTGGATGATGTCATCAGTGATGTCATTTCAGATGTCATCAGTGATGTCACTGACCATGTCATGAATGATGTAATATGTGACATCATCAGCAGTGGATTGCGGGCGCGCGAGATATAGTGAGTACAACTAACTATATCGGAGGAATTTCAATGGTTTTGTACGAGTGAAACGTCCAGCTAACTATAACACCCCTAAAACCTATGTTTTTTCAGTGAATTTCAAAGGTTTTTTAAATGCTTATTCCTAACTATATCAGGCCTGAAACCTATGATTTTGTCAGTGAATTTGAAGGTTTTGTAAATTACAATTTTTAAATGTATTAATTGGTTTGTTTTATACTGATTTACTAAATTTTTTTAACTATTTATTTTTAGATATTTTATTTTTTAAATTACATTATAATTACATTATACATTACATTGCAAAATATACTTTCTCAGAATTAATTACTTTAGTTTAAATACTTTGCAAATAGGCAATAGACTTTTAAGTACAGTAGTTACAGTTGTTGCAATGGGCAACACAATGCAACATTGACCTCAATGTGAATTTCTAGTTAAATGCAATTAGTTACTTTATGGATTACTTTTCTAACCACAGGACTGGATCCTAGATTCAGTCCTTGGACATCTCCTGTAAACGGTTGAGTAAAAGTGTTTTAGTTACAGTAGTGATTTTTAAGGAATATTATTGTATTTTAAAAGTTGACACTTGGAATTTTTTTCACATAGAATCACCAATGTTATCCTATAGCAGGAAATTCCTTTAGCAGGTAAGTAGTGCTATTGTCACTTTTTCTTACTCAGTGGTGGATCCTGGATACTGGTGCATCTCCTGTAACCAGTCTAAAGAATGCGTTTCAGTCATACAGGCGATTTTTAAGGAATATTTTTAGTTTGTGAAAATAGACACTTAGAAACTCTTCTGGTGAAAACCAGACAATGGATTCCTATGGAAGGAAAAACAAGTTACTGGTAAGTACGGTTAGAATTACTTTTCAGGGTGACTGCTGCGCTAAAAGATGCAGCACTGGGTTCTCTCCTGATAACAGGTGAGTAAATCGGAATTCGTTGTTCGGATGATTTTAGGTGAATATTTTAAAGTTCCAAAACTCCACACTTAGAAGAATTTCCAAGTGAAACCAGTCAATGTTAGCCTATGAAATGAAATTCAAGTTACTGGTAATTATGGTTAAAATTACTTTTGAGGCTCAGTACTGGGCTCAAATATGCAGCACTGAGGTCTCTCTTGATAACAGGTGAGTAAATCGGAATTCGTAGTACATCCAGTATGCGCCACAGAGCTGTGTAGCAGAGAGATGTAAAAAGGGGCACGGCATGCACCACCTCTCTGCAACGCAGCGCAGTGGCGCTTCCTGGAAGCACCTGGTGGACTACTTGGCCCCCATGGCCCCTCAGGTTTGAAGTTGAATTTTTTCCCCAACTTAAAACACGCCACAGGGCGTGTGTTTGCACACATCACGCCCCGTTCCCTCCCTTCACCACTGTGTAAACGCGCCCTGTCACCGTTCTAAGTTGAAAGATTAAGTCCCCTTCAATCCTAAGGATCCCTAGGGTCAAACTAGCCCACTAGGTACCTTCAGTAAACACCACAGAGTTGCGTTGCAGAGAGGTGTATAAAGGGACATGTCCTCTGAACACCTGTCTGCAGCGCAGCTCCCTGGCACATACTGGAGATACCTGTTGGGCTATTTGGCCCTCAGGGACCCTCAGTATTGAAAGAGAATTCATTCCCTAACTTAAAACACACCACAAGGCGCGTTTGTACACTGATGAAGGAAGGGGGCGTGGCCTGAGGAGACCTGTCTGCAAACACGCCCTGTGATGCGTTTTAAGTTAGAGAATTAATTCCTCCTCAATCCTGTGGGTCCCTGGGGGCCAACTAGCCTACCAGATACCTCCAGTATGCGCCAGGGGGCTGCGTTGCAGAGAGGTGTTCAGAGGCCACTTGGCCCCCCTCCCGGGCCACTTCTAGCCCCGGGGACCCCATGCCCCGGGGCTGGCCCTGTCCGTTGGGGACCGTCCCCCCACGGTCCCTGCCGGCATTCCTTTTCTACATGGGGAGCAGCTAACATGCTGCTCCCCATGTAGAAAAGCAATAGTCTTTTGTTTTTGGAAGAGAGAGCAGGTTTCCTGCTCTCTCTTCCAAAAACCAAATCAGTTTGCTATGGTAGGGCAGGAGCCGCGAGGCTCCCGCCCTACTATAGCAAACTAAAGCGTCCCTTGGGTAGGCACCCCGGGACACTGCAGGAGCCGGCCCTGGGGGGTGGCGGTCCCCAGGGCGTGTGGGGGGCTTGAGCCCCCCACACAGGTTTTTTTTATTTTATTATTCTTTAAAACAAGCCCCGGGGTGTGGTGGTCCCCGGGGCTGCGGGGCCCCTCTGGGCCCCCATTATTATAAAATTTCTAGAATCCCTGGGGGGGTGGCAGACCCCGGGGCGGCGGGGAGGCCGTGAGTCCCCCGCATGCGTAATGGGCCCCCCCTTTATAATTAAGCACATTGCCCCCGGGACTTGCCCCCCCCCCCCGGGGGCTAATTAGCACTTATGCGTGCTTCTGTTCTTTTTTTTTTCGCGGGATACGCGTATCCTATGTGCATCCCGCGATTAAAAAAAATAAAATACTTTTTTTGGGGCCTCAGGGTCCTTGTGGGACCCCCTGAGCAGGCATAGGGGGTCAGGGTGTTTCTACCCTGCCCCCTTTGCGCCTTTTGCGCACTTGTTTTTCAGTTTTCTTGTGCCTCGGTTCTACCGAGACACAAGATGGCTGCCAACACTTCCTGATTTGGAGTGTTGACAGACAGTTGACAGCCAATTAGCATGCAGCTCGTGCTCGGAAGGGTACGCGCATGATCCTCGGAGGATACGCATACTCTACTCCGTCCATAGATATATCTATGATTTTACTTTTGATTTTCTCAGGAACTACTGCACATATTTACATCATTTAACAAAAAAGTGTCATCTGTGAACCAAACTCTACCTTTTTGCCAAATATGGTGTAATTCTTTTCAGCAGTTCGGGCTGTAGCCGCGGCTAAAGGTCCCTATGGAAAATTGCATGAGGAAAACACATTTTAGGACCCCCCTTTTTTCTCAGCCCCCGCTTGACGAATCACCCCGAAACTTTCAGGATAGGAGCGGAGCGCCCCATCTTCTTGGAGAATTTCGCGAAGATTCGTTGACCGGCGCCAAAGTTATTCCAAATAGAATGTTGCGGATATCCTATGGAAACTAGGTCCTAACAATATCTACCTACTGGCGACCGCAAGTAGGTAATATATATATATATAATGTATATATTACCTACTGGCTGGCGCCAGTAGGTAGTTATAGTTAGGATTGTTTTCCATAGGAAATCCGCAACATTCTATTGGGAATAACTTTGGCGTTGATGGACGGAATTTCTCCAGGAAAATGGCCAGCTCCGCTCTGCCCCTTCCCTGAAAGTTTGGGGGGGATTTGTCAAGCGGGGGCCGAGATAAAAGGGGGGTCCCAAAACGTGTTTTCCCCATGTTAATTTCCATAGGGCGGTTGGACTCACTTTTAGCCCGAACGGCTGAATGGATTTCCACCAAACTTGGCAAAATTGTAGGGACTGGTAGCCCGATGTGCCTTTGCTATGTCTCAAGATATGTGCTCCAGTGGATTTTGAGTAATTTAGGTTAAAAAAAATATATATATCTATGCACCGGGGCGCATACCAGCGCGCTACGCGAGTAGGCGAGCGGAAAGCTGATTGGCTCTCGGGTGTCTGTCAACATTCCAAACAATCCGGAGCGGCCGCCATCTTGTGTCTCGGTAGGATCGAGACACAAGAGGTGGCAAAAACAAAGGGGGAAATGACCAAAAGGGGGCAGGGTAGCCCCCCCCTCACCCCCTAGGTTTGATGTGGGCGCCATAAAAGGGCCCCGCGGGGCAACATTTAAAAAAAAAATTAAATTTTTTCGGGGGGAGCGCCCGGTACGCGCACCGGGGAGCGTACCGGGGAGCGTACCCTGGAGAAAAAAGAATGACAGACTTTTTAAAAAATTTAGCATTTTTTTATAAATTGGAGGTAGTTCTAAAAAGAACTGTTTTTTTAATTCTTTTTGTTGTTTTATATTTTTTTATTGTTTTTTTGAACATTTTTTACTTTTTTTGGCTTTTATGAACAATTTTATATATTTTTTGTAATTTTTATGGGGACAAACAAAAAACAGGGAATTGTAAACGGCTCAACTGGAGCAAAAAAAAACCAGGAAAAAATTAAGGTTTCTTTCTGCAGTTGTGGTTGTCTCCAGCACGGTTGATTAGTTTGATACTTTTCTCTCCATAGGAAATTGTAGTCCCGCAAAATATACAAACTATTTTAAAATCTCCAAACTGGGGTTGAATATTTGGGACCATCTCCCTTGTCTCTGGACCCGATGGAGTGGGTTGTTTGCTTTTGGAGGTGCTGGGAGAAGATTGGGGAGGGTTTCGTGTCAGTTCTCTGACCTCTGCCGCAGCATAGTTGTTTGGGTGCCTGCGTTGCATATGGCGAATCATAGTATTGTTGCCAAAAGAATACTTTTTTGCAGGGTTCCCCCTGGAAAGTACAGTGCCACAGATGAGGCATGTCACTTTTGGTGCATTTACTTTTTTTAGTCCCCTTGGGATTTTAAAAACCCCCCAGACAATGTGCTCCTTTGGTTTATAGGGGGTATTATCTTCAGGCAGGAACTGCCTCTCCTCCTCCTCCTCCTCCTCTTCCTCTTCTTCTTCACCACCACTGTGGTGTTGTGGTGGTCCTTGTGGTGGTGGTGGTGGAGGTGGTTGAGATGCTCCTGCTGCTGCTGCTACTGTAGCCATTTCTCACTTCTACAAACAGGTCTTCCTCAGTCAAAGTACAAAGTGAGAATGAGGAAAAAAGGTGGGGGCTTTCATCATTTGGAAAAAAAACCTGTTCTGAACCAATGAAAAGTGTTATTTTCAGGTCACATGACCCGACGCGCTTACGCTACGCGCCCCGGGGCACGCCCCGGGCTGCGCCCGGGGGCATGTAGCGTAGCGCGATGGTATGCGCTCGGGCGCTTCCGGGTACGCTTACGCCGTGCGTCATAAGACGCATCACGCGGCTACGCGATACGTCACGATGATGTTTTCGTTCGCGGCAATAGCGCTAACGGGATGCTCACCGGGGCGCGCCGCAACACTTCGCTTACCGGTGCGCTCACCGGTACGCGCACCAGGAGCGCTCCAAAGCAAAAAAAAAATACAAAAATAAATGAACAATATACATTAAAAAAATAGTATTACATAAATATACAATATAGGATTCATTATAAAAAATTATAAATTTCATAGCTATAGAATTTTGCTATTAAAAAACCTTTTGAAATTCACTAAAAAAACATAGGTTTGAGGCCCTATATATAGTTAGGAATTAGCATTTACAAAACCTATGAAATTCACTGAAAAAACCATAGGTTTCACACCAGTTATAGTTAGGAATTAGCATTTAAAAAACCTATTAAATTCACTGAAAAAACCATAGGTTTGACACCAGTTATAGTTAGCTGGAAATTTTACTCACATAAAACCATTGAAATTCCCACATTATAGTTAGTTGGACTCACTATAACTTGCGCGTGCAATGCACTGCTGATGACGTCACATCTTACATCACTCATGACATGGTCAGTGACATCACTCATGACATCACTGATGACACCAGAGTGACAGACCTCCTTTCACTGTAATGATACCCATACCAGTTACAACAACCAATTCAGTAATATCACCATCTATATACACATCCACTCATTCACCAACAGTTCTATATAGTCACTCATATATATACTCACTCATCATATGTAGTGATACACCTATACATCCTATTACACACCGACAGTCATCCAAAAGTTACTCACACACATACTCACACATGCAAATAAACTATTGAACATCCATTTATTTGCATATACAGCCATACACATACTACCACCTTACTACCACCTTACTTCTAAGGAAACTTACACATACTTACTCTCTTAAACAATCACTTATAGAAACACATACTTATTTAAACAGGAACTCTTACAATCTCTTACTCTCACATATACTCACTTATATACATCAATATTCACATATACTAGATTAAAACATATGTAGTTACTGATAAAGACACTAGTGAGACAGTCATTCACTCACTAACACACACATATAAACACTCATCCACCCATACAGTCCTGCACATATGCTGTCTTCAAAACACATACAAACAGAGAGTCAGTCATTCATGCATCTATATGCTAAGTAATACCCCCACCAAACCATACAGACACTCATACTGATACTAAAAAAAATCTAATAACCCATATACATACACATGTAGCTACTCACCAATCCATGCAGCCACTTATACACAAAGTGAAACACTAATACATATATTTAAATATTTAAACATTACTCACTAATATATGTATTCACTAAGATACACTTAATAAGCCAGTTAACCAATTAATTTTTTTTTTTAAACATCCATTTAGACACTTATTTAAACATTTATTCTTCCATCAACTTTTACATATACATATATTAAACATATTTATTTTTCAGAAAGAAACACATTCACTGGATGGTGTCATCAGTGATGTCATGAGTGATGTCACTGACCATGTCATGAGTGATGTAATATGTGACGTCATCAGCAGTGCATTGCACGCGCAAGTTATAGTGAGTCCAACTAACTATAACGTGGGAATTTCAATGGTTTTATGAGAGTAAAATTTCCAGCTAACTATAACTGGTGTCAAACCTATGTTTTTTTCAGTGAATATATATATATATATTTCCGCTTTGGGAGAGACGCAGTTGCGGACTTACCCCCGTGAATATGGATTCCTGCAATTGCTGGTTGTGCAGTTGGGGACGCGAGGTGTTTGTTTGTTTCTTTGGGCATGGAAGAAACATGCGAGAGGGTTTTACACCACACTGCTACTCGCGCAACCACTTGGCCGCCCGATCCCGGCAGATTGCTGCCTGCTGGGAGATGCAGTCTCATTCTACACCCAGTGAACTGCGATAGGTGAATATCGTCATCGGAGGGCGGAGCGAAATCTAACTATTTCAGTTGGTGCAGGTGATCTACTCTGGTGGCAAACAACTCTTCTTCCGATCCACACTGGGCGCTGAGGAGGCTCTATAGCCGAAATGCATACGCCCGTTATCTGCCAAGCCTGAAATAAAGAAGCACCAAGCTGTTCCCCTTGTGTGGCCTCTGCCTTTCTTTTGGAGAGTTTGTTTGATATATATACATATATATATATATATATATATATATATATATTGGTGTGTGTGTGTACTATACACTTGGAGACTGGAAAATCCCAGATGGGTACAGACTACAAATACGCCTTTGGATAACTGTGACTAGGAAGAGGGTAGCTTTAACTGAGGAAATGGTGAGTATATGTTCCTTTATATGGATTGTTTTATTAATGCAGCCAGAGACTGAGAAACAGTTCAGTAGAAACGGGCCCATGTGTTTTGCCAGTTTGTTGAAATAACTAAAAGCGTTCTCAATCACTATAGTAGTGAGACAAAATTGGGAGCTGAGAGACCAATGAATACATTAATTAATGAATACTCAGAGTACGCAAGGAGAAGGGTGAAGACTACTTGCAGTGTTTCTGATAAGTGATGTATCAAAGAGACAGGCACTCAGCAGTGACGTTATGTCAGAACATTGCAAATTATTTCATCAGATAATATTCTCTCTGAATTTGAAAAGTAACAGGCCTCATATGAGCCTTGGGTGAGTCATTTACTTATGTGCTGAGCAACTTTATGGGTTTTTGCATATTGTACTGAGATGCAGGTGCTCTTTGCCATTATATGAGTTGCAAGTGCATTGTGATTTCTTTGGCTTTGCCATTACTGTGGGGGTACTGGTCAATCTGCACCAGCAGTAAGAGCGCGCTGCTTTTATGACCGCTTTGTTCTTGGATATATAATATATTTAGCTAATGTCTTTTTTGGGATTTTTATAGTTTAATAATGTGGTAATGTATTTAAAGTTTTTCAATTGATTTCTAAATATTTTGTTAGGTATATATAGCTATATAAATTCAATACAATGATTTGCATTGTTCGGACATATCATCAGAACTGAGTGCTTGTCTTTTGAATAGTTCAATTATCAGAAACACTGCAAGTGGTCTTCATCCTTCCGCTTGTGTTCGCTTAGTATTTATTAATTAATGTTTTTATTGGTCTATCTGGTCCCAATATTACCTCATATGGTGATTATATATGGTGATTGTGAATGCTTTTAGTTATTTCAACAAATTGTCAAGACTCCTGGCCCATTTCGTACGGAATAGTTTCTGTCTCTGTCCGCATCGATAGAGTAGTAAATTTAAAAACATAACCCAAACAATAATGTAATATGATGTAAAATATATGTTTATTATTAGTGTTACATTATATATGTGTATATATAAACATACATACACAGATATATGTGTATCTTTATGTAGTTATATATTTGTATATAGTATTCAATATATTTTAAATGTATTTAATGTATATTACATCAATGTTATATATTAAAATATTTGGTATTTTCAACTATTTAATAAAAAACAATGTTTTTGTATACTTTATACGAATATTAGTGTGAAACTATATTTTTTCGATATTTTTGTACTTACCATTATACGATAGGGACACAATATTTTAGTTTCACTATATTGTTGTTTTCAATATTGTGTCAGTGATCCGTAGATACACATGGTGTGCATACTCCTGCCATCTCTTGTTGAACTCAGACATTTGCAAGTAGCTTTTCTTTGAAGAAGTGTTTTCGATCGACAAGGAATAGTGTCTCCACTTACTGCTGGTAATGCGCAGGGGCATCGGCTCCATTGTTATATTGTTTTTTCCGTACTGTTGGGTTCATACGAGTCCCTTCCAGCTCTGGTTCAATGCCATGTAGTGTTCTCGCCGGGCCAGCTCAGATCCGTTCCTTGTCGGTAGAAGCTACAGTTGCACTTGTCGGTTCGACCCGTCACGTATCCTCTTTGACTCTGTACTGAATTCGAATATGTTATCCAATATTAATCTTAGGTACCTTATACATTGTTTGGAAAGCTTCTGCATGTTAATTGAACTGGTCTCCATTATTAATGGTTAACAACATGCTTTTCTTGAGGATTACTTGTTGGTCTCAATCAAAACAATCCTTTATCACGGTCTCTAATTCTCGTGTACCGTGGCTGCTACAGTACTGTAATTTTTCCTGCATATTCTGTGCCTATCGTATGTGCGAGAAAGCATGCTTGCTTGCGCCCTGTGTTGTAAATGTTCAGCATGTTTGGGAAGAAAGCTTTCCCGGCTGCTGCTCATGATGAATCTGTGATGGGTGTTTGTGAAGTGTGGTAAAACGTGTTTACATAACAAAAGCCAAACAATTCTATTACTCATTTTATGAAATAACATTGATGCACTTCCAAACTTGCTCCCTTGGAAAACTATTTTTCCATCCAGGTAAGAGATAGAATATCTTTGAAAAGATTCCAGCCATAGAATAGGAGACTGCCATTGATACATTTTCTGAGGTAGTCACATCAAGGCATGTTTGTGCATGTCATTAGAAGTGAATGAGTGCATTGTGAGACGAAACCTGGATGGCTTTGGAAGTCCTTATCCTCTGTTGGGTTTTGCAGGTGATATTTGAGAGCCCACAATTAATTGTTGCCTCTTTTACCCAATTGCAGGGCCCGAATGGGAGAAGAATGAATTAAACATAATTCACACATTTCTTTTATGAAAAATTTGTATAAATGTCTGACAAAATCCAGTTGTTTCACTACCTTATTAGTTAGATTTTGCAGGGGTTAAAGTGGTACAGTATTTTTTAATTCATTTTGTATACCATATAATGCTTTAACAGATGACCGTTGGGGTTGAAGCAAAGAAGGACTGTGGCACTGCTGGTTCCAATGAATACAGAAAAAAAGCTGCTTTTTTCACTCTCTTACAGTCACCTGCAATCCAGAGTTCGCATTCTCGTTGATGGAAGCCTTCTTCTTCAGCAAGTTATCCCTGAGGACACGGGAAAATACACTTGTGTCCCAAGTAATGGAATTCTCCAACCTCCTTTGTCATCAGCCTACCTCACTGTGCTGCGTAAGACTGTCTACAATGCCTTCTTTGGAAAGGGGTCTTGGATGTTTAAAGGTTTAGACTAGTGGTTATGGCACTGGATTAGGAAGATTGAAATGTAGTACTGAATAGCAAGAGGTCCCATCTCTCTGGGCTTCATTATTCATTCATTTATTGACTATGCATTGAAGTGAGGGTTTCACAACAAAAATACTGAAATAAATCCCTTTTATTCCAAGACAAATTACTCACTTTCCTTTCAAATCAAATTCTTGCTTTCCTTGGAACAGTTGCTCTGCAGCTTAACTTGGCTGTAATTGAAATACATCCATATACTGATCTTCCTTGATATAGTGCTCCCAGTATGGAAAGCTATGTATGGGTATACATCTGCATGCACATGGACTGTCTACTTCTCACTGTGGATGCATTGCTTACTCTTTTATGGAACCTAAGCACATATATTGCATTGATCTGTCAATCATGATGAATAAAGCCCAATGACGTTTGGTCACTTTGGCTCTTAGGCTCTTATCCCTCATGCTTAGCCAACTATTCCAGTTCTTATCATATTGCACTGCCTCTCAAGCTGTCTTCTTCATGGTTTACATGGCTCCTATATGTCTTCCCCATCTCTTCTTCCAGTCCAGCTGCACATCTTCCTCTCCTTCTCATATCTATTGGACCCTCATCTATTCTGTATCATGATGTTTGTTGTTGTCCTTCTATGGTTCCCACCCATCAAAATTCTTTCTCTTCTCTGTTACTCTTTCCTAATCGGTCTCTCCTTTTGTTGTCTTCTAGTTTCTCTTAACCACCTTGCTCTGAAAGATATCATTGATCTTGGGTGCCTTCTTTTTCAGCTTTTCATCACTCAGTTTTCTCCCTATCCACTGGATTCCATCTCTAATTATGTTCTCTTTATCAGTTTTGTCTCCTTTCGGTGTTTTCTTCTCTGTTGTTGTTCTGCTCATAGGTTTAGTCTGGTGTGTTCGTCTGATCATTTTATTTTCATCTATTTCACATTTGCTTTTTATTCACTTGCTCCTTTTCTTTTCGACACTTACATTTATCCACTATTCCCGATTTTCATTAATGAAGTTCTGCAAATCTGGTGACCATCACATATTGTTTTTCCCTTGAGTTGTTGTTTCTTCTTTTCATTCTAGTCAGTCCCTATCGCTCACTATTTGTCTGCACCTGTATTTTCCATACCCACTTTTCCATTACATCCTAGTCCTACTTTTCGTGTTTTGATAGTTTGTGATTCTTTTGGTCCTCTGAATCCTTTTTCTGTTGGTTTTGCTTGTACTGAAAACACTATGACTAATGTTCTCCCCTTCTAGTTCAAATAATAAATTTTTCTCACTATCCTCTGATTTCAGTTTTTCTGTGTTCACCTGTTTCCCATTCTTCTTCTTAACCTGTCCTCTCTTTGCCTCAGTGGTTCTATTTCTGCCCCTGACTCAGCCTCTTGTTTTTAACATAGTTAATTGGTTTCTGTCTTTCATTCACCTCATTCCACCTTTTCTGTCCACATAACGATTCTGTTTCTGCTTATGCTCCAGTCTCTCATTGTTGAATTTCATGTGTGTCTCTTATATTTCATATAATTCTTCTAATTCGTCTATGGGTTCGGACCCAGGTTCTGTCCCTGTGACTTTGTTATTCGTTAGTCAACTACTCACCTTTCCTGGTTACAGTCCTGCTTGATTCTTCTTGTCCTTGTGGCTTCCCCCATTCCTTCCCATCTCTTTTGTTTACTTGCGTTCATAAGTGTCATCCTGTGGTTTTAACCCTTATGCCATTCCTGATCACTTATGGACGTTGTCATACTATAATTTGTTTTTCTCATTATCCTCTTCAGTTGTTAGCCCACAGCATACTTAATCCTACAATTTCCATCCTTCTTGATAATAGTTCTGCTCTGGTTTAATCTCCCCACTATTCACTTTCTTTAATTAACATTTATTAGAATGCTAATCATTTGCATGTTCCCTGAGTGTTTCATCTAGTTCACCACCAGCCATCCACATGTATAATTAATCTAAACCTCACCTTTCCTTTCTATTTGTCCCCATATTTACAGACCCTGCCAAAGTGACAAATATGCCGCTCGACACTTATTTGCCAATTGGGATGTTAGGGGTGATAAAGTGCCCAGTGAGGGCGAATCCTCCTCTTCTGTTTGTCAACTGGACCAAAGATGGACACCCACTGAAATTGAACACGGTCAGTAGCATTAAGTGATATAGCTTGTGTCTGTGAGCTATCTCAGCTCAATCAGTACTAGACATCCTTCCTACTCTCTTCCTTCTTTGTTTTGTGAAAGCTGTCTTTATGTTTATTCTCTATGTCATAACGTTTCTTTTCCAACCTTCACCTCTTGTGTTTGTTCTTTTAGCTAGGAGTTTCTTAGGCTGTGATCTTGTATAGATTCACATGTTTTGCATGTTTTGGTTTGCAGTTCTTAGATATGGAATAAGTTAAAAGGTTTGTAAAACTGGTTTTACTTGTAAGTAAGTTATCCTTTTTAATAACGTTTCCTTCCTCTTCTTGCAGTATGTCATTTTATTTGTTGAGCTCACTTTTACAGTTTAATTTGCAGAGTGATAGCTCACTTAGATATTAGGCAGACCATTTTGCAAGGAGATGAATATCCACTAAAAAGAATCATCAAATAGTTGAAGAGTTACTGACCATAATTCTGCAATGGAAATATACATTTTTTCAGGGTTTTCCTAGAAGGGTAGTTTGTCTATGTTTGATTACATTTGTAGCGCCTTAGGAGTTAATATGTGTGAGAAGTTAGCCTGGCATATGATGTCCACTAGTTCTAGTGGGCACCTTGCACCAGTCTAATCGACCCTTATTGATGGTGGTTGTAAAGTCAACCTTATAGAAAGCTATCCTAGTGGTAGCATGGACCAGCAGTCATCAGGCTAAGACTTCAGAGAGCGCATTAAGCAAGTTGTTTTACCAATTATAATCCCTTGAGTACCAAATGAAAGGACACCACGCAAGGTATATATCAAATATATATGCATTTATTCTAAACACAACCCCTCTGCACTCTCTATGAGGTCAGAGGTAAAAGTACAATACAAGTTACTTAATTAGCATACGATAAGTTGCACAGTATACATTTTGCCCTAGGGGCCTCACAAACCATATACTAAAATAGTGGTATAAGAACCACGTCTGAGATAGAAAGTAGGCCTAGGGCCTAGGGAATCGCTGGGGCTTCTAGGAACAACCAGGGTTAGGAAGTAGGAGGCCCACGGGAGAAGCGTGCACTGTCTAAACACGGCCGCGAGTTACCATTCACTTTCTATGGGAAACAAACAAGTTACAAATCTACAATTTAAGGACACATCCGGATGGACTACGATGAAACCCCTTTGGACTAGGACACATCGAGAGTCAAGACCCACAGGAGCACCGGAGTACTCAAGTTACCTCAACTAGGGAAGCCGGGTGCATAGGTGCCTTTTGGTGTCTGGTTTCGTCGTCGTTTTCAATGGAGAGCTGCAAAGAAGTGCTGCATGCGACCAGAGGAACAGTGTCAGGGTGGATCCAAGGGTGGATTGAAGATCTGAAGAACCTGAAAGCAGAAGGGACAGGGTCTGGGTCACTTGCCAGTGACCAGGATGGCGATGGAAAGCTGCCAGCCAATGTCGGCTGATTTCAGGTGAAGAGGTGAAGCTTGTCTCTACAGCCACGAGGTCCAGGAGGTGTCGACGACGACCAGGAGCTGGATTCGAGCTGTCCCATGAAGGATCTAGTTGACTGCGGTGTCGGTATCCGTATTGGACCCAATAAGCCTTGGCAAACGCAATCCATGCAAGATGTCGAGATTGGCTTCTGTGCAGACCTGCAAGGTCTGTGGCGCTTCTCCTTTTTAGGGAAGCTGGAGCAAGCCTGGAGCAACCAGGAAAGAAAGTTAGATTCAAAATGGAGTCTTCAGGGGGCTCACTAGCCAACGGACTAGGAACCGGGAAGACGCATCGAGCTGAAATGCAAGAGCGGGCCCCACGGAACACTCGTGTCGTGTGGAGGCCTGAGCTTCGGTGCAAATGGTGCTTGGGGCTTCAAGTACCCCAATGCACAACAGCGAGTTACCTCGGGAGTCGATGCAGTTAGCAAAATGCAGGATGTTCAGGAGTTCCGGTCCCACGTCTCTCGTGTCCGCCACGGGTCTCAGCTTTGCTGGGAACGAAGGTCGGGTCAGAGATGTCTGGAAGTCCGTGTCCTGTGTCGCAGAGTCTTTGAGTTCCGGCGGGAGCCTCGACAATGCAGACCGGCAAAGTTGCTTGTGGTGCCTGTTTGAACAGGGTGGTCACTCCTTGACCACAAGGGAGATGTCTTCTGTCTTCCAGTCGAAATGGAACGTCGAAGGTCCAGGATATATGTTTCAAAGTTTCATCCAGGGTAATCTAAAGTCCTAGGGACACAGCTCCTGTACTTATACTAAGTTTAGGGGTTGGACTACCTGAAAGGTCCCTCCTAAGGGTGGACCTGGGAAAGGGGTGGTTACACCCCTTTCCCTTTGTCCAGTTTCGCGCCAGAGCTGGGGCTGAGTGCCCCAGCAACTGGTTTGAACTGGGCTATGTATGGAGCACCTTGTGTGCCCCAGGCAGTGTCTGTAAAGCATTCACTGAATGCAGCCCTCCCTGCCCCAATACACTAAAGCCTGTCTGGGGAGGTGCCAGCACCTCCCTGGACAGGAAACCTATTGTTCAGGCCTCCCCTGCAGGAGTTTCGTCCAACAGCAGGAGGTCAGACTTGTGTCTGTGGCAGCAGCATCCATTTTGTGATGCTGGGGCTCTGTTTAACTTTAACCGGGTTTACCAGTAACTACATGTCTTCTCCCTCTAGAAGGGTGGAATGCTACCCCCGCCGCCAGGACTGGCGGGGGGTGTAGTATTCCAAAGTGTTTGACACCTTACACGACATGTTTTGATAAAGCCAAACCAAAGTTAGCATTAACCGCAAGGATTATAATGCACTTAATAGTATATGGTATGGCTATATCATAGAACAGCTATAAGCAGATGGTTCCGAAAGCTGCAAAGGGGCTCAGCTCATGCTAGGGCACCCTCTCACATAAAATTAAGCACTCTGCCTCCAGGATTGTTAAGGCATGCCATAGGAGTGGCTTATAGGTTACTATGTGTCTATATATAAGGTAGATATAGATATACTATATCTAAGTAAGGGGTAATTACACCACCTTACCCAGGCTGTGTGAACAGACCTGTGGTGTTAGTTTGGAAGGCAAACCAGGGGTGGCACAATACATGCTGCAGCCCCTGGTAGGCCTAGGGTGACCCTATGCCCTGGCTACCTAGGGTACACCATACAGGGGCTCACAAGGGTGACCCAGTAACCAATCTGGTATGTACCTAAAGTACATGGTATCAATTTAGAGAGAGAACAGCTAGGCTGTGGGCCTGATTAGCAGGACCACAGCCATACTAAAGTCGAAAAACCAGAGAATCACAGCAAAAAGTGGGGGTAACCATAGGAAGCAGATCCTACTCTCCTACAGTGCTGACAGGAGTAAGGCCCTTTAACCCAAATGAGACTGGGCGCAGTTTATAGCCAAAAACAATGTCTCAACTGGACAATATTTAAAAACAAGACAATTCAAAACAGTGGTGTAAATCACAATTGGGGAAGGGGAAAAAGGAGAGGGAGACCACAACGTAATGGTAGGGTGAACTGAAATAAACTATCATTTCATAAGTAGTTAAGAAGCACTACAGTACATAAATACATAATGACCATAACACACAAGGTAAGCACTGGGCGTGTGTGTGAGAGAGAGTAGGACGGCGCGGGGATACAGGGGTGTAGAGAACAGCGAGAAAAGTAAGGTTAAAGTGGTCAAAATTGCAAGTTATATACAGTGTTTTTGTACAAGATATTCAGTTAAATAGATTGACCACAGCAGCGCCTGAGTTCTAGGCTGGGTAGTCGACGGTATTTCAACCTGAATGATTGCAGGTCATCATCAGGACAATGGTCATACAGTTTAGGGTAGTGCTCTGAAGGAAAAGAAAGGAAGGATAGATAAATAATTAAGTGGTCCAAGGAAGAGGGGACGGGATAGGAGAGGTATAACAATTGAGTTATGTAGAAATTACCTAACAAAGAGCGGAATGATCCAGAATTGTTCAAGTACAGCGGGGCATCAAGCGAATATGTAGATGCTATAGAATAAGTGGAAAGAGTAAGGAAGCATGCTGTGTATCTGGTTGAACATGGGTATGGGGAAAAAAAACGTAATGAGCAGGCATATATATAATTAATATATAATTACCAGAACGGGTCCTGGAGGGTAAGAACAGTGTGTAAGGAGCCTGCGAAAGCCGCGTGAATCAAGGCAAACCGCAACCGGTAATAGGGCAATGGGCTGAATCTGAAAGGTAAATGGCAGGAGGAAGGAGTCAAAGCAGCGCATGGCAACATGCTTTGAAAGTGAACAAATCGGAACTGGCCGGCAATTCGGTAAACCAACCGCTCGCTTAGGGTGGTCGAGGCGGGGACTATGCGGTACTTACTTCAGTAGGCAGAAAGTCCAGGGTCCGGGTGGCACGATGGCCGAGCTGGATAGTAGTAGCTGTAGCGGAGGAATGAAGCCTCTGCGCTGCGAGCAGTGCTGGGACGAATTAAGCGTCCGAGAGCACAATACCGGATGGAACCGGGAGGAAGAAGCGGAGAGTTTTTCTTCTCAAGCTTACACATTAAGGTGTTATATAATGTGTGATTAATACACACAATTATGTCCTCAAGGGAGATCCCTACGTACACGGATGACTACATCCAACGCATCTTGAGTGGTCCTTCTTTACTTTCGCACACATCCACCGCCCCTCACAGCAGCCCCGAATTCCTCAAGGGTTCTATTGGAGAAACTCGAGAATCTGAAGAAAAAACAAATCCGTACAGACCTCCACGCACACATGTTAACGGAATACCTTAAATCTGACACCATACCACTAGGTCTTCAAATACGCAACGCTCCGGCCATCTTCGCACAAGACCCAGAATTCCGCACTGGTTTCAGCCACCTTGCCCCACCTGCTCCAGACACTGGATGGTGTTAGGCATAGATACAGCCATAGAACACAGCCGCAAGGAACTAGAAGAGATTGCGGAACATGAGAAATGAATTCTCTCTGACTCATCCATTACTGACGCCAAGGCCCTACTGGACAGAGTAAACAGCACAATTGCCACATTCCACACTTTCGAGCAGAAAAAAAAGATAACCAAAATTCAGAAAAGATATCAAGAATTACAACAAGGACACTACTTATTTTTTGAGGTCGGTGGGGTCCGCCGAGGGATTCTTCAGGAGGGGGTTGACCTCGGCGTGTTTCCAGTCATCGGGTAAAAAGGCGGTCGTCAGGGAGCGGTTGATGGTGTGGCGGAGCATGGGTGCGATGGTGTTGGCGGCTCTGTTGAAGATGTTGTGGGGGCTGGGGTCCTTGGGGGCCCTGGAGTGGTGACCTAGGTGCCTAGGTAAAGTGTCTGATCAAATATGATAATAAGGTAACAGAGATGGAAAACAGGAAAGGGACTGTTAACATACTGCCATGGCATTAAGGAGCCCTGCTAACGGTCCTTCAGGGAACTCAGCACCATCTGTCTTTGATGGATTACATTTCAGCCAGTTCCCTCCATAATTGCTTGCGTACATTTACAAAATCAGTTGAAGGGGTTTTCTGTATGGATTGTTAGCATTATTATATGGCAACAGTTCAAGCAATAAGATGGTAAGCAAAATGCATATTTTAACAACCTTTAAAAGAAATAAGGGTGTGAGTCCCAAACGCGGGGCCCTAACATAGTTCATCCGACTGTGTTCAGATTTAAAAAGCAGGTTTGATAGTTCTGAGATACAGTCACTTGGAAAAGACCCGTGGCAATTAAGTGCTGCTCCCCGAATAGGAATATTAGCAAAGTATTGACCTGGATTAAATACTTCACACTATTAAATCCAGTGGACTGGACTCTTCTTCACCAGTCTTTTGTTCAAAAAAAGAGGTTAAGCCACTTATGCCTTTTTTCTGATTCAGTGTGTGTGCCATTCTCACCTCTCTAAGCCTAACATCTATAACTTATCTGCAGAAACATGAGAAAGAGGCAGTAGATATTTTAGAGAAGCGATCAGTTTTTGTCTCTCAGATCACCTATGATAATAGTTCAAAGCTTTTAATTATAATTAATTTTCGGATTGTATACGATTGCCCCACCAAAGGTTTATTCCATGATCCACGTGATAAAAATGCATGTTGTGCATAACTTCATTAGAAAAGTTCTTAAAGTGTCATATGTAACAAGCTATTATGAACTCTCAGATAAAATTGTATATTTCACATTCACACCAGAATAGATCTCTGATCTGTCCAAAATATATATTTTTAAACCATCATGTTCAAGAGGAAAATCTTTATGTGACCTTTTTCCTTGTTTTCAGTTACGAAGCCTCCACTCTCCATTAAAAGGTCCTGGAGCAAGTACATTGTCTGTATATTGCTAGTCATTCTTCATATAAAAATTGTCCCCTCTAATGAACGATCTATTGAGCTAAATGAAATCGACTAAATGTTCAGGGCCTGTTGTCGATGTTCATCTACCAGCTCTCATCTCCAAGATCTTACAAAGTGGCAGCTCGCCCCTCATTAAAATATCAACCTCTAGGTACTTTTGGCCCATTTCAAAGAGCTGAGATCTACCATCAGCCAGAGTTAGCCCAGATTGACAATTTACAAAATCCAATCAGACAGGTTTCAGGCTTCACACAGATTCTTACTCTCTTTTACACCTTTTTTTCCTTCACTTTTGGGCTCTCCTCACTTGTAGTGTTGTTGCCCTTCCTTTGTCATATTTTAGAGCTTGATTGACTTTTTCAATATTTGTTTATTTTCCTGCATACACACAGGCATTCCAATGCATATACACTGTCAGACCCCGTACAGTGGCCACATTGCACGCAGGGGCTACTGGGCCAATACTGTGGTGGTTCAGATTGTTTTGCACTGTGTCCTGGGGTCCGTCCTACTACGGCTATGAAACACAGCCAAGTATGTCCCTTTACGCACTTGACTTTCACGGTAACTAGCATGAGCCGTTATAGGCTGCTCAAGGAGTTTCTGTCGGGGGTTTGAGTTCAGAGCTCAGCAGTCAATCAAACAGACACAATAACTTTAATGTCCTGCCCGATGCCTGTCTTTTGGAAAAAGAAGGCACTTTTTGTTCACACAGTAAAACCCAATGCTATACAATTCATTTAAGAATATAGGGTGGCGGATCTGATCACAGTTCTGTTGGGGTTGCTACGTCCCTTATCCCTCTCTAAGTGCTCTCCCTCCTGGGTGACCCTAGTTTGATTTCTCCCTTACCACAACTATGGTAAAACATTATTAGAGCACAGACGTAGTTTATTTTCCCACAAGTCAATCACCCACTGTTTACTCTGGTTCTTGCCCCGAGCCTGGTAGATGGTCGAAAATCTAAATTTTGTCATTTGCTTGTTCAAGCTCAACAGCTCAATCCCACTGCAGACAGAGGCTCAAAGTTGTTGAGTGTAGCTTCAGCGGTGGCCGCCTTAGGAGTCTGATGTGACTCTTGGCTTCTCTTAGTGCAGCCAACGTGGATGGTCAGGTATCGTTTGTCGTCACATGGCAAGCTTCTTTGCACACAGCAGACCACGAGCATCTCCAGCAGAAAGTGCAGACTGCAGGTGAACTCTGAGAGACAGGCTGTCAGGCAGAATAGCAGCTCTGGCCTCACAGCAGTCCTATGTGTACTCTGCGGATCTGAAAGAAACAGGTTAGTATTAGATTCCTTACCTTAGAATATCCCCAGGCGTCAGACTGGATCCGGCAACTTTTGCGTAGCAGTACCCTTGCGTGTCGGTAGGCGTCGTCTGCGGCTCCGCGTCCGTCGTCAGAGTCGTTGGCGCCGGGATGACGTCGCCGGAGTACTTAGACGCCGCCCTCGCGCGCTGACGTCAGTTCTTCTTTTTTCCGCGCCAAGCGTCGATCCGGAAAAAGTTGTACCCTAGTCAATTTTTGACTAACTTTTGCGATCCTTTTTGATCATCTTTCGAAGTCTCTCGACTCCGGCGGTGCCGGTAGGGATGCCCGGGTTCAAACCCTGCGTCGATTGCAACCGGCTGATGTTGGTTACCGAACCCCATCGCCGGTGCCTTCACTGTCTGGGCTCCGACCACGACGACAAGTCCCGCTCCGACTGCCGGGCCCTGACGTCCAAAGCTAGACGGGAGTGGCCCCGTAAGTGACTCGCATTCCGGCAGTCCGCCCCGCGCTGCTCAAGGTCCCGGTCCGGAAGGAGGTCGAGGGACCGGTCGCGGGGCCGGAGTCACCACAGTTCCGGGAGTCGTCATCAGTCTTCGGGCTCGAAGTCCTCAGGTAAGAGGCACAAGACGTCGAAGAGGCGACATCGCTCTTCTGAATCCCCCCGACGCTCGCGCGACGCGGCCGGGGGTTCGGGCGACACTGGCTCCGCCGGAGCCGCAGGCGTTGCGGCCTGCTCCATACCCGCCGGTCCCTGGGCAGAACGAGACGCCGGAAGAGATCGAGTCCTTCCTCATGGCCATGAGGTCGCTCGCTCCTCCGTCGGGTTCCGCGGTGCCTTCGGGCCAAGCGGCCCCGACTGGGTCCCCACGCAGGCCGGGTGCTTCGGCCCCAGCGCCGTCGGGTGCTTCGGCCCCAACGCTGTGGGCGACTTTGGTCTCGACGCCGCAGGGCCCTGCCGGATCCGGCTCCAGATCCGTGTCGTCGACCTCGCCGGCGCGACCCCTAGGGTGTCGCCCCCGGCGCCGTCCCAGGATGACGCCGTCCCCGGTCCTACCCTCGATTCGGGTCCGGCGTCGGAGCGGCGCCGCTATCCGCGTCGATGGGAGACTTTTACTTCTACGACCCGGCCCCATCCTTTGAACCTGAGTACCAGGTGATGGGTGACGGGGAGGATTGGGAGGGGTCCGAGGACCCTCTGGCACGTGAGTGTCAGTCTTCTCAGGACTGGACAGGTGAGCTTGGGGAGGCAAGTGGTCTGGACACTACGCCCGACACTGGTTTTGTCTCCCCTTCTACCGTGGCTTCGGAGAAGGGGCTGCCTATAGTGTGGTGCTGACGTGGGCTGCCAAGGCCTTGAGCCTTGAGCTCCCCGTTGCGGCCGTGAAGTCCCTAAACCGCAGGCAAGCTCGGCCGAGCCTCTGCTGCCCTTTAATGAGGCCTTGTCAGACGTTCTTCTGGGCACTTGGTCCAAGCCCGCTACAGGTCCGCCTGTAGATAGGAACGTGGCCAGGCGCCACCCCCCCAGCTCCGGGCGACCCTTGCTTCCTGTCCACCCACCCCACCCCTGAGAGCCTGGTCATCCAGGCCTCTAACTCCCAGACCGCATTCCCGACGGCTCCCCCCGATCGGGAATCCAAGAGGTATGAGCAATACGGGAAAAAGGTATTCTCCTCCCTGAGTTTGGGGTTGCGGTCAGTCAACACCACATGCCTCTTGGGCCGTTCCCCCCACTCTCTGTGGGACAATGTCCGGAGGGGGTCCGGATTAAACTCGCCCGAGCCCTTGCGGAGGGTCGAGATGCGGCACGGTATTCCATCCGGTGTGGGCTGGATACCACGGTCTCACTGGGCAGAGCGATGGCAACGACAGTGGCGATTCATCGCCACGCCTGGTTGAGGTCTGCCAACTTTTCGGCTGATGTCCAAAACACCCTTACGGACATGCCGTTTGATGGCCGTCGCCTCTTTGGCGACAAGGCAGCCCATGCGCTTGAGCGCTTTAAGGACTCCAGGGCTACGGCCAAGTCCTTGGGCCTGTCGGCCCCGCGCCAGCAGACTGCTGCCTTTCGCTCCTTTCGTGGCCAAGGAAGGGGCACCCCCACATGTCTTGCCAGCCACGGGCCGCAGACTAACATCCAGCGCGGCGGCGGACGTGGTAACCGCCGTGGCGGTGCCAGGGGACAACGGCGAGGCCATTCCACATCCACCCCCGCAGCATTCACCTCAAAGCCTTCCTAGTCTGAGCTTTCAGGCCCATTTAACGCCAGTGGGGGGCAGGGTTCGCCATCACCTCCTCCACTGGCGCAACATCACATCGGACACGTGGGTGCTGCAAATCGTCTGAAGGGGCTACTCCCTCCCCTTCGAGACGACCCCTCCAGCCATGCCACCACAGTGCCACTCCGTGTCGGGGGATCACTTGAAACTTCTGCAAGAGGAAGTTATGGCCCTCTTGGCCAAGGGGACCATCGAGCGTGTTCCTGGGCCAGAAGTAGGGTGTGGTTGTTACTCCCACTACTTTCTAGTTCCCAAGAAGGGCAAAGGGGGCCTACGCCCTATCTTTGACCTGCGGAACGTCAACGGCTTCCTCTGGAAGGAGAAGTTCAAGATGCTGACTTTGGCTCAGGTCTTAGCTGCCCTAGACCCTGGAGACTGGATGGTAGCGTTGGACTTGGAGGACGCATATTTTCACATCCCCGGCCCACCGGCGATACCTGCGGTTCACGGTAGGCCACGAGCACTTTCATTTTACCGTGCTCCCCTTAGGCTTTACCAGCGCCCCACGGGTGTTCACGAAAGTGATGGCGGTGGTTGCAGCTCATCTGCGCAGATTAGGGGTGTCAGTCTTCCCCTATCTAGACGACTGGTTGTTGAAGGCAGGCTCGCCCCAGACTGTCGTCAGCCAGCTCTAGACTACGGCCAACCTCCTGCACCTGCTGGGGTTCTCTATCAATGTGCCAAAGTCACACCTGTCTCCCTCTCAGAAGCTTCTCTTCATCGGAGTGGTTCTAGACTCGGCGCAGTTTTGGGTTTATCCTCCCGAACAGTGGGTTCGGGATATTCAGGCTCTGATTCCGATCTTTCAGCCTTTATCCCGAGTCTCGGTCAGGTTGACGCTGCGGCTTCTGGGGCTGATGGTCTCCTGCATCCTTCTGGTGCATCACGCCAGGTGGCAGATGCGGCCTCTGCAAAGGGACCTGAAGCTTCAGTGGCCCAGCATCAAGGCAACTTGTCCGACCACGTCTTGATCTTGGAGGGCACTGCAAGACAGTTGCAGTGGTGGCTCACGGACCGCGATTGGGTCAGCAGCAGATCCCTCTCCCAACCCCAACCGGAGCACGTAGTTGTGACCGATGCGTCCCTCCTGGGCTGGGGGGCCACATGGGAGAGGCGGAGATCAGAGGCCTCTGGTCTCCGGCGGAGTCCCGGCTCCACATCAACCTTCTGGAGCTGCGGGCGATCCGGCTTGCACTGAAGGCATTCCTCCCCTCTGTCCGGGGTAGTGTAGTGCAGGTGATCACGGACAACACCACCGCCATGTGGTACTGCAACAAACAGGGCGGGATGGGGTCGTGGACCCTATGCCAGGAGGCTCTGCGCCTCTGGCAGTGGCTGGAACATCAGGACGTGACCCTGGTGGTTCAACACCTGGCAGGTTCCCTGAACGCCAGGGCGGACAAACTCAGCCGTCGGTGCATGATGGATCACGAATGGCGTCTGAACTCGGACGTGGCACAAGGCCTCTTTCAGCAGTGGGGAGAGCCTTGGTTAGATCTATTCGCCACAGAAGAGAACGCGCAATGTCATCAGTTCTGCGCGTTGGAATTTCCAAGGCGGCACTCGCTCGGAGACGCTTTTCGTCGCGAGTGGAGCTGCGTTCTATTGTATGCCTTTCCTCCTATACCACTTCTGCCCAGAGTGCTGAAGAAGATCAGGCGCGACCGGGCCCAAGTTATCCTTGTGGCTCAAGACTGGGCACGAAGGTATTGGTATCCAGAGCTACTCAGCATGTCTGTCGATCCCCCGATTTGTCTGCCTCTTCAGGAGGACCTTCTGTCGCAGCAGCAGGGGACGGTCCTCCACCCGAACCTGTCCAGTCTCCACCTCCATGCTTGGAGATTGAGCGGCGACAGTTGAGGCCATTTGACTTGCCTCCTGAAGTTTGTAATGTGATTCTGGCAGCCAGGCGTCCCTCCACAAAGTCAGTATACGCCTGCAGGTGGAACATATTTGTGGCATCGTGCACAGCAAAGGCTGTGCATCCACTCTCTGCCCCCCTTTCTGAGGTTCTCCTCTTCCTTCTTTCTCTTCCCCAGCAGGGCTCTGCTCTGGGCACTATCAAGGGCTACCTTTCTGCCCTTTCCGCCTTCTTGAGGCTACCTGATCAGCCTTCTTTGTTCAAGTCCCCGATTGTTAATAGATTCTTGAAGGGCATCACTCATATGTTCCCCCCTGTTCCTTTCGTGATGCCCCAGTGGGACTTTAACCTGGTTCTGACTTACCTGATGTGCGCTCCTTTTGAGCCGCTTCATAACTGTCCTCTCCGTCTTCTTACACTTAAGACTGCTTTCCTGGTTGCCATCACCTCTGCCAGGAGAGTGAGTGAGCTCCAGGCTCTTTCCTCTAAACCTCCTTTCCTTTCTGTCCATCCGGACAAGGTTGTGTTGCGGACAAGACCCTCTTTCCCGCCCAAGGTAGTCACAGCCTTCCACATCGGGCAGTCCATCACCTTGCCCACCTTCTTTCCGCCTCCGCATCCCTCGAAAGAGGAAGGGAGGCTCCACCGTCTGGACCCAAAACGTGCGCTCTCTTTCTACTTGGATCACACACGCCAGTTCCGGGTGGATGACCAACTCTTTGTTGGTTACGTGGGCGCTAAGAAGGGGCGGGCGGTGCACAAACGGACCATCTCTCGGTGGGTCGTGTTGTGCATCAAGGCATGCTACTCTTTGGCTAAGAAGGAGCCACCTGTTGGGCTGAGTGCCCATTCCACTCGTGCCAAGGCGGCTGTTACTGCCCTGGGCCGGGGAGTCCCCTTGCAGGACATCTGTCAGGCAGCTACGTGGGCCTCGCTGCACACGTTCGCAAGACACTACTGCCTGGACAGCCAAGTCCGGAGGAATGGCTTCTTTGGCCGTTCCGTCCTCCAAGACTTTCTGGTGTGATTATTGGTTTGCAGACCCACCACCGGGGTTGGTATTGCTGGGGTATCTATTCTAAGGTAAGGAATCTAATACCAACCTGTTTCTTTCAGATGCACAAGTTACTTACCTTCGGTAACGATATATCTGTAAGAAACAGTAGTTAGTATTAGATTCCTTACCGCCCCACCCATCCTCCCCGTTCTGCGAACCGATATCTAGGGTTAAGGTCATCCCCTTTCAGGGCCCTAGTTTCTTGGCACCAGTGTTGGTTTTTAGCATGGCTCTGCGTTTCTGGCGCAGAAAAGCTGTGTATAAGAACTGACGTCAGCGCGGCGTCTAAGTACTCCGGTGACGTCATCCTAGCGCCAACGACGCCGACGACGGACGCGGAGCCGCAGACGACGCCTACCGACGCGCAAGGGTACTGCTACGCAGAAGTTTCCGGATCCAGTCTGACGCCTGGGGATATTCAGGCGTCAGATGTGCATCACTCCCTTCCTTGGTCATCAGGAACTTAGAACTGAAACATGTTTGGGTCCTACTTTTATACGGGAATGTGGATCTACTGTCCCAAATTCAGATCCTGTTTGGGATGATTCTCTTCCTGAGGCTGCTTTCCAGACACAGCTTTTGTGTAAAGTGGTGCTTTACCCAGAAGGCAGCACTAAGTCAGTCTCAAACTGATGCATATACAACATGGGCACAATGAAATGGAATTTGAAGTTTCTGTACCTACCTGGCTATCATCTGCCTATTTCAAGTAATAACCAGAGACAAAGGGGCAAGCCTGAGCTAGACACTTCTTCACCTTGCGCAGTAGAAAGTGCAATTTCGCCCTTCACCCCTACAGTTTCCCAAATGGCAGTGCTTCGGAAGAACTAATAAGCATCCCTATGCTATCAAAGTCTTCATGACATTTCTAAAGGTAGCCTTGTCAACATCTTCCTCACTTTAGTATCTGGATCACTACCCTTCAGCCACAAGAATGTTCTTCTTCAAAAAGTAGACGGATTGCCGTTAGAAATGATAAAGCTGTTCAAACACATTAAATGGGCAACTATCTCTGTACTTGACATGTACGTGACTTTTTATAGTTGGGGGTAAAGGGATTAAAAGTGATGAGCATTTGAGCCTGCACGATTTCAACGAATTATTTTTAAACTCAAAATGCTCACCCTGAAGGAAATACCAAGAAAAGGACGTGCACTTCCATGGTATAATTTTTCACTGCTAATTTCTAACCTTACTGGTAGGCAATCGCCACTTCCAGTAGTATCCCTCTACCTTGGACAATAACCAGCTCTGTAGTCCATATCTTTTAAATTTAGACTCTTTCTGTTAATTAAGTTTAACTGGGCTCAGTGATGGTCCCTAATATTAACTCCATGCTCTCTTTCAGTTCCCTGGCTGGTACATGCAACAAGATGGCTCCATTGTGATAGCAACGGGGAACGATGATGCTCTGGGGATGTACACGTGCACGCCTTACAACAGCTACGGCACTGCAGGAGAATCGTCACCTACAAGGGTTCTGTTGAAGGTAAGGAGAAGACTGAAAGGGACAGGGGTTTAAAGTTAGGACTAACACCTGCAAAAGGACAAGTATTCAGACATCATTTTTTTACCACGAATTTCCATTTTTTACTTTTTTACTTTTCTTTCAAAATATGTTTCCCGTTATATCTTTCTGTCTTATTGTATATGAAAATCTAGATGTAGAAAAGTTAGATGTACAGTGAGTGCATTAATATTTTAACCTTACAATCGGAAAATGTTTATTTAAATTGTGACGTATTCATGTACATATATTGATATCTGGATGTCCCCCCCTGCATTGTATATGACAGCACAATGTTGTTTTTCCTAAACATACTTTTATTGCCATTTAGGTTATCAGCAGTGTTACATATTCATTCTGTTGGGTTTGCTTGGCATATTACAAAAGAGTGACAATTATGTACAGAGGAATCTCTCCTTTTCATACAGAACTTATATCTGCACCTCTCTCATTTGGAGTTTATAACATATCGCATTTTCTCCCGGTGTCGACTTTCCATATCTCCAGTGCAACAGCTATGCATTCTACAACTTACGTTTTGTGTAGGATTGCCTTCAAATATTTTAATCAACCCAGTATTTGGGTATGTCCACAGGAGTGCTTTCTGTTTGTTGTTTACTAGATTTAAGATTAACCAAATAACTAACAATTTAGGGGGACTTGCAAGAGGGTCGTCACTGCTACAATTACAGCTTTCAGTCAGTGATATTTGATTACAAGGTGCCAGAGGGCCTCAGGGTTACTTCTGTGTTTCCCTGTTATGTTTATGTTTAGTTCCCCACACCTGTACCTGCTTTTCAATACATGTGTGTGTGTGGGGGGGGGGGGCAATAGTTATGGGTCTTGGTCTGTTTCCTTTAGTCTTTGCCCTATTTGCCTCTCACATGTCTGGGGGCTCTAATCTTCACGCCTATAACTCTCCTAAAGGGTGGTCATATACACTGTTTATTCATGAAGTCGCGTCTACGTCCCCACCTTGTAGGTCATTCTCATTTGCATTCTCATCGCCCTCCTCCCAGGCCTGTGTCGGGTTCTCCCAATTGTACAACACTTCCCTCCATTGCTCTGCTAGGGGTGGCATTTTGGGGTCCTGGTCTCATCCCGGACCAGAACTCTGCCCCTTTCCTCTGCTCAATGAGTGACATTCCGTCACCAGAGTCCCACCGGGGGTCCAGTGAAGGACTTCCAGGACATGGCTATCCTCCTTTTAGCTAATATCAAGGCCAGGCCTATAAAACTGTTGTCCACTTTTTTTTAGGTGGCCTGGGGAAGAGTCCCAACAAGCATACTTCTATTGTAGAATCGAGTGAACGCCCCACAGCCGTGGTTATTGTTAATAAGACCTCACACCATAATGAGCGCAATCCAGGACAGCACCATTTTTTGTTAAAAAAATCTTCTTTAATAACAAAAAAGATATGTTACAGGATTAAACATCTCAATACCCTGTAACCGTCGTCACACAGACACTGATAACTATTTCTCTGGCCTACATTATAAACATCAGCATCAACTTTGTCAACCAGAAAACCAGATGTGGGGGAAAGATATAAGCGAGAGTAAGGAGATGAAACATCACACTTTAGGCACAAAGGAGAAGGACCTATTCCACTCCTCGTGCTGCTTTACTTCGAGTGACGCATGTCCCAATCACAGATGTCCAACCACTCAGTCAACGAGACTCCAATTATGCACAGCCCATGTTGCTAGAAATGGTGGTGGGCCAGCCACCCAATCTATAGTGAATAGGCAGCCATCATGTTTGGTGATGTTTGCACCATTAAAGACTTCATTGGAAATGATTGCCATCCTAATGGAATTGTATAGCGTCTCTCTTGCGTGTCAGAAAATGATACTTGGCATGTCAGTACTGATAATGTACTCCCACTTTATTGGTACGTCCTACTGTCCAAGTGTGGTGGTGGAAATTCTCTATCCTCCCGTGCCTGGTGGAATATATTCTGTGGGTTGTTCTCATTTCACAGGTAACCTCTATAGTAGAAAAAGCACTTCCTCAATTTGAGAGTTCTTAACATCTTTCGTAAATACTGTTGGTAGTCTGACAAAATTAGTACTGTCGCCACAATGCGTTTTATCGAGTGCTGACAGTCTGCCCTGGCTGTTCCTTCATATAAACGCTCCTTCCCCTGTCATCTTTGGTGCTGCTATACATATCAGTCTCGCTCAGAAAAATATCAAAACTACAAAGCTTGATTTAATTTTGAGAAGTTGAATCTGTGTTAAGACTAGTTCTAGCGTTGCAGTCTCCTAGGTTATATCAGGAAGTAAAATTTTATTTTGAGCGCTTTGCCAGTCTACACTGATGTCATGCTACACATTTGCGATAGGGTAGTTGTTACTAACATTTTATGTGTACATGTGTTCAAGTTAGGTTTGACAGAAATATTGATGGCACAGTGAGTAGGTCAGGCAAGGGACGCACCTGGCAAAACCTGTTTTTCTGAACAACAACATCATTTTACAAGAGACCAGCCCACTGAATTCAGTAGTGTGACCCGTTCGAGCCAGGTGAAAGTCAGATTGCGGTGGCATCTTCGAAGCGAGGTCTGAGATGTGTACTTCTCTGAGATTTATGTGAGTGCATACTGCTTGTCGGGCTTTCACTCTATCTAGGAGGAGAGGAGTGCTTCTCTCTCCACCTGCACTAGATTGTTGAGAGTATCAGACAAGGCCCTAGCTCCTCCAGAATCCAAAGTAAGCTTTTCTATAGTGGGATTAATGTGGGTGTGTTTACTACATTCTGTAGTAGGGGTTAAAGGCCATGCCCTCTGTTAGATAAGACATTAAAGTGAAAAGAAATCTTAATACCATAGTTATAGGTAAAATATACAATTGTTTCCTACACAACAAGTAGCAAATGGTACAGTTTGTCAAACAAAACTGACCAGCTGTTCATTGGTGACTAACTTGTGTATGTTAGTTTCAATCGCTGGCAGCTGGTGCGTTCTGTTGCAACCAAGTTGTTACAATTGTGTTGCACAGTATTACCTGGGCTGACATGAAGCGAGAGAGCCGTATGGGATACCCCCTTACCGTTTGCTTGTTGGTGGGAAAGAGCTGCTTCGATGTCACGCAATGGTCTATGTGGTCGAGCAGCACGTGCCATCGGCGCTGTCATGAGACCAGGGTTGTACTGTGAACGAGTAAATTTATACCAGTGTGGAAAGGAGTGTTCTCCTCCATACCGGCCTTGCGTCGTCATGAACGGGTTGTATTCTTCTTTCGCCTCACCTAAATTATCGGTATGCTATACATGTCTGCTTCAATGCGTTAACTAGTTATCCATCTCTCCCTTCACTGCTTTGCTTGCTTCCTATTTTACTTAAGATATTTAGGGGTATATTCACAAGAACGTCTGATAACTACTGCAAGAGTAAGAGTAACGCAACTTTCAACATCGCAGCCTATCGTGGGAAAATAACCCAGTGTCAACGTGGAACTCACAACGCGGCGGTAGCATTCGATAGACACCAGACAACGCATCAAATGTCCGTATGAAAATTAACACCATACTGCAAAAATGCGATACGCGAACGCTAAAAAACATGCGTTGAGGCCAACCGCGGTACAAAAAGTAGCGAAAACCAGCCACAGGCCTGCAAATCCCACGCGTCTGGCGGGACAATGCACCATAAAAACAACAGAAACAACACACCAGAAACAAGCCAAAGCATGTAGCAACATGGATGCACCCTGACTCAGCGCAGAGGCCAACTCGAAACCCACAGACCACCAGCAAGGAACAACGGGGTCGAGGAAGGCCAAGGAGAAGAGGGAGAGGAAGACGGGGTGCAGACCGCAGGAAAACAAGACCAGCGTCACGGAGGTGACCGAACACTACCAGCCACTGACCCACAAGCAGACCACCTGGAATGCAGTCGGAGTGCCGAGGAGGCCAATCGAGGAGGCCAATATGCGCCGGCATGACGTGACAACCTAAACCAGGCAAAAACCCACTGCCAACATGAAGGCAGCAACGGCGACAGGAGGTGGCAGTCCAGCGCAACAGGAGGAGCTGGAGAAAACACAGGCCACAGTCATCAGTGTGGAGACGGTGCAAGGAGTAGGGAGTACGGACACAGCTCAAGAGGACCTGACACAACATCAACAGGGAGTGCAACAAACAGGGACTGGGGGGACGTGGGGAGATGGGCACAATGGCACACATTCACAACGAGATGTAGTACACTGCACACCCGCAATTACCCAACATCATGTCCCAGATCCCAGTGGCACACTGCGGCACACACATATAGCAAGATCAGCACACCCACATTGACGACAACATGGTACAATGCTCAAAGCCAACACTGCAGAACAGAGCACACAACTGGCTCCGCACATGCGCAGAAACATGCCTACTACATCTGACAGAGCCGGAAACTGTGAAATCGAAATGTACGCATACGACCTCACATCCGTCATGTTGTCCATGTGTACACCGTCCCGCAGAAGACTCCAGCACCTCCCAAGCAGTCACAATGTACATTACCATATAGTCTGCATGCAAACCAGCACAATGTACCAACATACATGTCAGCACAATGTCAACATGCATCTCCCCTTCACATTGCAGAGGGGCACATAACACCTTCAGCAGAGCACAGAATACAACACATCTGTGATGCCGGAGAGGACCACCACACCGTCGGCACCGATGCCCTACAACAGCCCATGGGTATCCCACGCAACCCCCCACCAGGACCCGGCCAGCCAAGCTACTCAGAGGAGAACACTGAGCCTGCAACAGACCACACAGCAGGAAGCACCCGCACGCACAGCCACCCACACATGGCACCCCAATGCCATGTGTCAGCACGAGAAAAGGAGGTGGCCCAACAGCTGTGGGTGGGGGCCGAACCCATGGAATGCAAACTAGAACACATACGTAGGTGTCTTATCACCCTTCAGGGACCACCCACACCCCACTAAGGAGACCCACACTGCCACAGAAACTCATGCAGATGCACATTCACAGTATAGAACTATGCCCAGGGGCACTCAAATAGCAGTCACACACCCATGATGGCTCTGCTTACAACAGCCTTGGCCACTCCCTTTACGAATTGAGTGGGTGACGATAAAGCTACATGTCCAAACTCTAACCGACTGCCTACGGTGACATGTCTGCAACCGATGTACACGGCACAATATAATGTCGTATGGCCTAGGCCCCTCATGCATATAACAAGACCACAGGGACACACGCATATATCATGTTGAACTGGCTACGGGCACATGCGCCCGTCCCCTTTATTGGCAGAGACACATTTACAGTGACGCCTGTGCTGGATGTGTGTGGGGTGAGTGTAAGCCATTCCACACGGAATGTCTTGTGCTGGCAACCACTTGAACATTGGACACCAGTGCAACGGAAACAGAAAACACATGCATAACAGAGTCAACTACTGAGCAACATGGAGTGAGCCGGAGAAAGTCCAGAGGACAGCCAACATGCAAACAGAAGTGTCCGTGAGTTGCAGTGCACTGGGGTTCGGACCCTAGAGATGAGCCCGGTCATGTGAAGAAAAAGTCTTGGATTGTGTCCCTTCAATATATTCCTGATGCAGATGCAGCGGGGTATGTTAGACCTGCTTCATCTTCCCCATCAACGTCTCAGGGCCCCTACACTGTTTGAGGTGACATAGCTGCGCAACCGCTCCACAGCACAAAACTCAATCAGCAACTGACAATGGCCTGCGGTGCACTTAGTCACTGGCACCTGGAGGGCTGAGCAGGGTAAATGTAAATGTACAGGAATTTATATAGCGCAAATCACCGAGCGGTTTCTAAGCGCTTGCTTAGGGAACCCGTCCTGGTATTCCCCTGTGAGATTACCCCGGCAGGGTATCCGCAAGGTGAAAGCCAGGCATCCCGCCGCGAGGGGCCGTTGTGGAGATTAAGCAAGCTATTGCCCAGAGTCGCAGAGTGTGAACCCGTGAATCGAGTAGGCACCGGTGCGAGAATTGTCGAGTCCATGGACATTTTAGGACTCAAGACCCCGCCGAGCCGGGAATTGAACCCTGGTCCCGGGCTGACCTCTGCTTCCAGGTCTGCCTCCTCTAACCAGCGAGCCACACTTCTCCACAGGGCACTCTGGCAGATGTCGGTTGAAGGGGGTCCTTGCGGTGGTGGCGTGTGCCTCCTGCGGTGATGCGACGTCCAGGCCAGTCTGGACTCGGTTTGGTGTGTGAGCCCTGGTGGGACACATTTGGGCGCAGAGGCTGCATGCAGCGCAGGGCCACAGAGAATTGGTCTTGATGACCCCAAGTCCAACGCTTCAGGGGCCATCCAATATCTCAGAAGAAGGGGTCCTGGACCAGACCAGCACAGAGTTCGTGGCCACAGATGTACTGCAGCTGGAACAGGCACCCAGCCACGGGACGGTGACTTGCATTGAAGTCAGATGGGCCATGCAACCTGAGGGGGTCCTCATCAATGTCTGAGGTGTATGTTGTGGAGGGTTGCGGGCTGACAGTGGAAGGTGTCCTCCAGGGCATGATGCAGAAGGTTTGATTTTATCCGGTAGCAGCAAATAGTGGGTTGGAAAGCGCAAGTCTCGTTTTCACCACCAATTCGGTGTCAGCTACATGAGGATGAAAACTAGCCCCTAGTCCATAGACTCAGACGCCACCAATGTACGACTAGTGAGTGTCCATTAATGTCGGGGAACAGACTTAGTGGCACCGGGGCTGAGAGGGGAATGCAGTGTGCGATGATGCCGGTACACTTATATGAACTCCGCCATTGCTAAATCATGACTCTGTGACCTACTGGACCGCAATGTAGGCTGGAGGCAGCGGTCAGCAGTGGCCCACAGCCAAGTGTCGTTGGCTCGCGATGCACATAGTTAGTGACACTAGGGCAGTAGTTGGTAGTGTTTGATCACCTCCATAACGATGATCCTTTTTTTCCGCTAAGATGCAACGCGTCATCCTCTTACGCCTCTCCTCGCGTGCAATGATATGTAATCTGCCTTTGCATAATCGATGTTCAGTTCCAATTCTGTGACCTACTCAAGCGCAGCCTAGGCCGAGAGTAGTGTAGGTCGGAGGCAGCGGTCAGCACGGGCCATTCACCGAGTGTCACCGGCATAGGTTGGTGGCCCCACTGGCCTGCATAGTTCAGGTTCAGTGGAATCATGTGTTCGGTCACCTCCGTGACTGTGACCTGGCTTTCATCCGGACTGAGCTGCATCTTCCTCTTACTCCTCTCCGTGCGTCCACTGGTGTGGATTCTGCCATTGTGATCCCTCATCCACGTGTCGCCGGCTGGTGTTGAACAGGGTTAGTGGCACCACGTGTAGCCGGCTGGCATTGAACAGGGTTAGTGGTACCAAATGTAGCCGGCTGGCGCTGAACAGGGTTATTGGCACCACGTTTCGGTTTGCTGGCGTTGAACAGGGTTAGTGGCACCACGTGTCTCAAGATGCCCATATGGAACTATGCCTCACGGATCTGGGGTTCTGGTGCTGTGGCCGCTAGCCCGGATATGGGGTCACTGCCATTCAGGAGCAAGGACACAGTTTCACATATGGGACCTACTGGACCAAAGAGGACGCCGGTGTAGTATGTGAATGAGGGCCAGCGTTGGGGCCAGTGATGGTCTGAGAGGCTGGCTGGGTCGCGGGCCTCAGGCCTGGAGCTTGCACAGGCATGTTGTGGATCCTCCTTGACACACGCCGGTGTCGGCAATTGATCAGTGTGGCCTGGCTGCGCAGGGTCAGGCCTGACGGGTTCGTGGTCCAGCGAGCCTGGGTACGGCAGGCGCACAGGATCGCAGGCATCTCCGCTCAGGAGAACAGCGTCGGCCTCATGGCGGGGTGAGAGGCGCTGCCCTGGCAGAGACGTTGGGCTTTCCGGAAGAGGACCACGCCCAGGGCTTCGTGCTTTTTATTCACACCCACTCTGCTCACGCTTATGGGGGGACGTAACAGGCAACATTTCCACGAGGACCCCCACTGGCTGGGGGGACATGGTTGCATCCACTGTCCACTACACTCCCTACACCAAAGGTGTATGTCGCCGTGGATATAGGTGTGTTCTGCATACTGCGGTCTGTCCAGCACATCTCTGCCACTCTTGGCATTGTGTACTTTCCCAATCATGGTTCTGCTGCATCCTTCACACATGCCTGGTTGCCACCTCTCCCCACATTTGGCTATTGTGTGGCTGAGGTGCCATGCCATTGATGGCTTATGTTCACGGCTTGCCCAGGTTACCATTGTAAGTTGTTCTGTCGGGTCTGGTGGGTGGGCATGTTGTTGTGCATGTTGGTTGTGATTTTGTGACATGCGCATTGCCAGAGTTGTGAATTGCTCGGGTGTGGAGTTGAGGTGAGTGGAGTGTTAATTTGGAACTTGCCAAGAAGCTGTGCATTTACCTTGGTGCCATCTTGGGGACGCTGGTTGCTGATGGACTGTCGGAGGATGAAGGACTCATGCACACTGGCTGTGTATTTGGAGCCGACATTGGTGAAGGTCCCACGGTGTTCTGATGTTGCCTGCACATTGATGTGTGGCATGTGTTTCCTGTTGCGGTGATTGTGTGCTGTGTCACCAGGGGGCACAGGTAGGACATGTGTGCTGTGGATTTTCCCCTACATGTGCGTGCATCCGGCTATGGCGAATGGTCCATGCTTGGTGTCCAGCGGATCCTGCGCATTGTGTTGGATGTATCGGGACTGGGGTGCCAGGGTGATGGTGATGTCCAGGACAGGTGTGGGGGACTTGGATGTGGCTGGCTGTAAGACTCCTCCAACTCTGGCGGGTGTTGGTTGGGGTGTGCCAGGGGCCAACTGGTGCAGCACAGCCAGCAGCTTGGTGTGGGGTGGGTTGTTGGTTGTCTGCTGTGTTGGTGCCATAGGCTTGTTAGGCGATGTTGGTCATGATGCGTAGGATGGTTGTCCCTTTCTGCCTATAGTGGACAGTGACATTGTCAGATGTTGGGTCTGTGAGGCAGGTGCGTTTCCTGGGGGGCCGCTGTCTTTGTGTGCGCTGCCTCTGTGCTGGTCCGGGGGAGGGGGGTGTTCCGGGTGGGGGTTGGGGTCCTGAGGTGGTGGCAGTGGGTGTTGTGGCCCTCTTGGGTGTCCGTGCTGCATGTTCAGTTCCTTGGGGGCATCTTTTGTTCTTCATGTGTGGCTCTGGGCTGTGCTCCCTTTTGTGGTGCAGACTGTGGTCCGACTTTACATTAGGTCAGAGCAGGTGTTAATTTCCTGCTGCTAACGCGCCTTATCGCCTATTTTGTGTACTTATCGCGGTTCTGTCTGGTCGTTGTGAATGTTGTGGTGTGGTGTTGTCGCAGCTTTTGGCACTGGAACGCCTACTCTGCATCTCATTAGCTATAGTTGCGGGGTCTTCTGTGGCGATGTTTTTTGCGACTGCTATCGCGGGTAAACTGGTGCTGTGGGCTGTTAACACCAGCTTGTAAATGTATCACTACTTTGGCTGCGTTAAAGTGCTGTTAATTTGGCAATAGTTCCTTGTGAATATGCCCCTAAATATATAATATAGCTTATTTATAGATCTCACGATTGTTTGTTCTTGTGTATTACTTTTCACCAAGCTGAACAAAAAAGAAATGTTACCTTCTAATTCTACTTTTGCAATAAGCACAGTGTATTTCCACATCGACTGCTACAGGCTCCTACTGATTTGATTTTGACTTACATGTGTACCATAGGCAGCCCTGTGCTGTGTTAACAATGCTCACATGTTGGCTGAGCATCAATAAAATGCAAGCTGTAAACTTAAACTGCACTGAAGAGTAAATCCACCCTGTGATAAAGCAACCTGCAGAAAAAGAAAAGAAGAATAAATTATGTTAGTTCTTGACAAATTGTATAATTTGCTAATTGTTCTGGAAAAGCATTGAAGATAACCATTGTGTTTTCAATTACTGTTTTCTCTTTAATATTTGGTGTATTATTCCATCGCCTTTGGATAGCTTTTGCTGCGATGGAAGGACTATTTTGCATCTCAAAAGTACTCTGAATCATTACACATTAAATTCGTTATTACATAAGTTCATTTTATGCAGAAAGCAATCGTTTTTCTTTCTTTATTTTTTTTACCATAACCGACTGGACTCTAAATGCAACACAGACATGTACTTGTTCTTATTGACATCAAAGGTATGTCTTATGTTTCAGAAATGTAACTTATGCTCTCTGAAACATAATAATTGTTTCGCTCAAGAACCCAATAAGCTGGGGGCTAAGCAAATTGTAATCTATTTCGACCAACCTTCTCTTCCTTCAAGCAGCCTTTTGTAACACTTATGCCGATGGCTGCTGTGCTGCATTTTCTTACATTTCACATTCTAGTTTTTTTCTTCAAGTTCTAAGGCAAACTTTCGTGATGAAATATCCAACAGCTGATGCAAACCTAGGTCCAGGCAGATTGCCCCGCTTGGGGCGATTCTTGTGTGTTCACGGTGTCAGTAGCCTCTCCCATCTCTTCTTCAATGTTATTTTACCTAATGCCATTGGAGAACTCAGCCAGGCCTTACAAATGCCTACACTTAGTAATGGCCCGGTTGATTGGCTGCCATGTTTGCAGTTTAAGCATTTTAATCCTCTCATGTTTAATACGGTTTACAAAGGTGAATATACTATCTTACCTCGTATATTGTGCTGGAAGATATTGTTTTTTTAACGTCTAGCAATGCCATGCTTGGGTGTATCACTAATAATGTTGTTTTTCTTTAATCAGTGTTCTAATTTAAAAGATGCTTCTGGCAATTGAACACATTTTGCTTTTGTATATAAATGGGTCTCTTACATTTATAGCCCACTTCATTTTGTTCATTTTACATAACCTGTGTCTTGCTGCATCTGTCCCTCTCTCTTCTGCCCTGTCACCTTTATCCCCTCTCTTCTTTTGAGCCCTCTGTCTTTTACTCTTGAATTCTCTTCCACACAATATTTGCATCATAAACCATGGACTGTTTTCATTTTCAGGATCCTCCCGAATTTGTGGATCGCCCCAAAGAAGAATACTTTCAGGAAGTGGGAAGGGAGCTGATTGTTCCATGCTCTGCCAAAGGAGATCCAGCTCCCACCATCATTTGGGCAAAGGTAAGGTGGAAGGGTCTTGTTAGGTTATATTGTAAAGAACTGCTTTTGTGTGCCCAAGAATGAGTACTTCCTTAGCGGATGTGAAGGGGATGGCAAAAGTTAAACTTAATGAAAAAAATTAAAAAAACAAGTAAACCAGGGGGTCTGTCACAGAGTATAGTGTACTCGAAACCACTAAGACTCAAGGCCAATTGATTAAGTGCCAGGTAAACATACCTTGGAGTCTACAAAGAATTACTCAAAACCAACACAAATATAACCACCAGTAATCGTAGGTGAGACCCATTGTCCATAGATGGATTCCCATCAAAATCTTGTTAGTGATCAAAAATATCATATGGTAATCCAAAAGTTGGAATGGTGAGTCTCCAAGGTATTTTTACCTGGCACTTAATCAATTGGCCTTGAGTCTTAGTGGTTTCGAGTACACTATACTCTGTGACAGACCCCCTGGTTTACTTGGTTTGTTCATTTTGGCTCAATAGGGGATGATAACCTGGGCAGGTCTATAAACGTCCCTTAGACCCTCTATTTCCTGTGTTGTTGTACACGTACAAAAGTTAAACTTAAACACTGGGTGATTCAGTTGGAGGGCACAGGGTTAACAGCTTTTCTTCAGCAGACCACAGGTGCCAATTCGTTGCTTGAGAGGTGTGAGTTAATTCCAATCATTACACTCTTTTGGGTCCGTATTTCAAAAACTGCCCGGGGGCACAATAGGCCTGTGCTTGCTTGGTGCACCCCCCCATGCACTTTGGTATTACAGAAAGAGCTTATGCATCCCCATCTTCAATATATGTCTTACCAACACTTTTGTAAGAGGGTGTTCCCTCATTTGCATGGGGGCATTGCTCCATTCCCATGCAAATGAGGGAATCACTTTGAGTCTGCACCCACGTCAGTGGCGGCTGCGGCAAAGTGGGGGTGGCAGGGCAGGGGGAATAAAAAATAAAAATATAGATCATGTTCGAGGCATGTGTGCTGTAGATATACATGCTTTACATACTCCTGCCATCTAGTGTTGGGTCCGAATGTTTGCAAGTTGTTTTTCTTCGATTAAGTCTTTCCTAGTCAAAGGGTAATAGGTAATAGTGCGCATGGTCAACGACTAAATTGTTAGATTGTTTTGTTCCGCCATCGGGCTCGAATGTGTATTGTGCGCTTCGGTTCGAAAGCGTTATAAGGGTTCCCTTTGACGCTCTATCCTCTCTACCCTCGATGGTATCGTTTCCGTATGTATTTCCCACTTCTCCGCATATTGTTTCGACATCGGATCCGACTTTCGATCGAAAGGCTTTGTGGACGGCCTTCGAGGCCTAACCGCGCTCAGTCAGCTCTCCGTCGATGGACCGGACTGTTTAAATTCTGTCCTCGGTGCCACGTGAAGTATCCGCGCACCGACTCACACGAAGTGTGCAACTTGTGCCTGGCGCCGGAGCACAAGTAAGAAGATTGCGACGCTTGCAGATCTTTCTGATCTAAGAAGGCTCTTCGCAATTGTCGGGCTCGACGTCGTGAGATGCAGCGTCAAAGCATCAAAGACACGCCGGACATCTTTGGTGAAGACTCCGGCCAAGAAGACATCCAGGCATCAGCGGAAGAGGAGGAGGAATCCTTCTCTGAGCAAGACTCAGAACTCAAGATAGACCTCAATGCTGAAGACTTGCCGCAGGGACAAAGTGATGCGAGTACCAAAGATCCCTTGCCCCCTCAAAAAATTCTGAAAAAACGCAAGGCTTCGGCACCACCTCTGCCTTCTGGCCAAGGTAGGCACCAAAAACCGTTTCTGACGTCCCGCCTTCGGGCCCAGCACCAAAACTACCAGTCAAGCCTTCCGGCTTGATGCCGAGTCCACGAAAAGCCTCCTCAGAGCCAAAAGCCTCCGGTTTGAAGCACAAGTCCGTCTCGGTGCTGAAATTCTCCGCGCCAAAAGCCAAGCCGTCTTCGGACCTAAAACCGACCACGCTTACAGGTCAGCCTCCGTCAACACTGAAAACTTAGGCGCCGAAACTCAAAGCGACGCCTTCGGATTCGAAATTGGACACTATCCCGTTACCACCTGATCGGAAGCAAAAGAGGCTCCATATTAACCCTGACACTGGCCATATTCACGTTACGCCACCTCAGAAATGCAAGATTAAAAAAGAGGACACTTACAAAATCCCCTTGAAGAAAAGGTCTGTGGCTACAAGTCCTTTTCCTATACCATCGCCTCCACCTCCAGCACCTCCGTCCCCACCTGAGAATCCTGTGCAAATTACACCTCAGGGTTCTTCTCAATCTCATCATGACGCTGATGATGCAGATGATTAGGGGATGGATATTCCAACAGATCCATGGACAGATTACACAGGGGATCCCCCAGGTGATACTGATCCAGACCTTTGTCCCAGCCAAACCATCTCCTCCAGATGACAATGCGTTCCACCAAGAACTCATTGCCAGAGCTGCACATTACCATGGGTTAGAGCTCCACAAAGTATCACTAGAAGAAGATTTTTTGTTTGCTATCCACACACAGGTCATCACAATTACTTCCAATGCTTAAAGGCATGATGCGACAAGCTGATGAGATTTTTAAAGACCCAGTCAGAGCACGCATCATAACACCTGAAGTGGACCAAAAATATAAGGCCTCTACTACAGACCCCATTTGTATCAAGGGAGAAGTGCCATTAGATTCCCTAGTCATATCCAATGCTCGTAAGAGAGCAAATTCTCAGACATCAGGAGATGCTGCTCCGCCAGATAAAGAATCCAAACTAATTGATGCTTCTGGCAAGTGCATAGCTGCTCAGGCAGCACATCAATAGCACATTGCAAATACCCAAGGACTTTTAGCTAGATATGACAGAGCACACTGAGACGAAATGGAGTAATAGCTCCAATATCTCCCAGATGAGCATAAGGCTAAAGGACAAGACTTAGTGAATGAGGGTAAGCTTGTTTCCAATTCCTGTATTCGTTGTGCTCTAGATGCAGTAGACACCGCAGTTAGAGGTTAACACTAGCATCCGCCTTAGGAGACACACTTGGTTAAGGACTTTGGGTTTTAAACCTGAGGTCCAACAATCCATCCTTACCACACCATTTGATAAGGAACACCTATTTGGCCCTAGCGGTGACCAGACGTTAAAAAAAATGAAAAAGGACACCGAAGTCGCTAAATCTATGGGAGCGCTTCAGACGGCATCCAACAGAGGTTCCTTTCCTCGCTTCTCGTACAGAGGTGGGTCAAAAACCACACCCCCAGATCAAAATATCTCAGTTTACAAAGGTAACAACCAGTCCTCTCCCTCCAGAGGTTTTTTCCGAGGAGGTTATAGAGGCAACAACTTCAACGGTAGGGGTAAGGGTAACACACCCCGTAACTGTCCTTTCTCAAACAGTGACTTGCCCACGCTTCCCCCCGATTATACCACACTTGTCGGAGGAAGACTTCAATAATTCCTCCCCATTTGGCAGTCCATAACATCAGACAAATGGGTGCTTGGAATTATCCAACATGGCTATTGCCTGGAGCTGATCAGCAATCCCCCAAACATTCCACCTCGATTTCACAAGTTATCTACAAAACACATACACTCGCTAAAACAAGAGGTCCAGTCTCTTTTACTAAAAGGAGCTATAGAGCTAGTTCCAATACAGTACCAGGGCTCAGCGGTTTACTTTCTCTACTTTCTCATCCCCAAAAAGGACGGTTCCCTAAGACCTATTTTGGATCTGAGAGAGCTAAACCACTATATACAGTCGGAACATTTTCACATGGTCACATTTCAACAAGTACTCCCACTTTTACAAAAAGCAGACTGTATGTCTACTCTAGACTTAAAGGACACATATTTTCATGTTCCAATTCATCCAGCTCCTTGCAAATACCTTAGATTTGTGATAGCAGGCAAGCACTACCAGTTCAAGGTGCTTCCCTACGGAATGACTACAGCACCCAGAGTTTTTACCAAATGCCTGGAAGTAGTCGCTGTTCATCTCAGAAGACAACACATTCATGTCTTCACCTACATAGACGACTGGCTCATCAAAGCAAGCACTCACCAAAACTGTCTACGGCACACACAGATCAAAATAGATCTACTTCATCTACTGGGCTTCACCATCAATGTACAAAAGTCTCACCTGTATCCCTCACAGGTGCAGTCTTACCTAGGAACCACTCTAGACACAGTCAAAGCTCTAGCCTCTCCCAATGTATTAAGATTACCCAATATTCAAGCTGCCATATAACAGTTTCAGCCCAACCTACCATTACCAGCCAGAGTGTTCATGCAACTACTGGGAATGATGTCGTCTTGCATAGCAATTGTACCCCATGCAAGGCTTCACATGTGCCCCCTACTAGAGTGCTTAGCACATCAGTGGAATCAATCACAGGTTCTATAAACCGATCTAGTGTTGGTAGATAGCCGTACATATCGCTCTCTGAAGTGGTGGAACCCACAAAACTTATCAGCAGGCCGGCCTTTCATAGACCCTGTTCCATAGATTGTATTCACAGCAGACATATCTCTACAGGTTGGGAGGCTCATCTCAAAGATTACACAATACAAGGCTTGTGGAGCAACAAGCAAAAGACTCTCCACATAAACTATCTGGAGCTCTTACCTGTCTTCCTAGCACTAAAAGCTTTTCAGACTCCTCGTGTAGCCAAAACTGTCCTAGTGTGAACAGACAACTTGACAGCAATGTATTATGTGCAGAAGCAAGGGGGGACATACTCTCTCCAACTGTTAACACTCGCTCAAGCCATTTGGAATTGGGCGAGCCATCACAACATTTATCTCCTGGTAGGTCATCTCCCAGGAGTAGACAATCAAATTGCCGATCTCCCCAGCAGAAGAAGGCAACAAAATATTCACCCCCAGGTTCTCCTTCCGTACTTCCATCAGTGGGGATTTCCACAAATAGACCTATTTGCCACAGTCAAAAATGCAAAATGCCTAAACTTTGGCTCCAGGTACCCACACCCGCAATCAAGGGGCAATGCCCTATGGATGAACTGGTCAGGGATATTTGCCTATGCTTTTCCGCCTCTCCCGCTCATTCCAAGGGTGGTTCGGAAGCTCAGGCAAACATCCCTCATACTAGTTCTGGTAGCTCCCACATGGACTTGTTAACCATGCTACTCCTCCCTGTTGGAGCTGTCACTAGTTCCACATCAAAAAGTACGCCTGAACTCCAGTCTTCTCACACAGAACCATGGAGAAATCAGACATCCAAATCCGAAAGAACTGCATTCAGCAATTTAGCTCCTGAAGTCATAGAGTTAGGGTACTTAAATTTACCACCAGACTGTATGAATATTCTAAAAGAAGCAGCAAGAAAGCCTACCACCAGAGCTTGCTATGCTGAAAAATGGAAATGATTTTCCGGATATTGTAACACCAACAAAATCAATCCTTAAGACGATTCTATACCAAAACATTATCTGTTATTTGTTACATTTACAACGAAGAGGACGGCCCTACACGTCTATTCGTTTGCACCTTGCAGCGTTAGCTGCGTACTTACAAAATAGGCAACATCTGTCACTATTCAGAGTTCCAGAAATCAAGGCCTTTATGGAAGGTGTAAAAATGGTAATACCACCAAGGATTTCTCCTGTCCCAGTCTAAAATCTCAACATTGTCCTCACAAGGCTCATGGGTCCACCTTTCGAACCATTACACAAATTCCCTTTACAGTTTTTCTCATGGAAAGTCGCTTTCCTCATTGCTATCACATCACTGAGGAGAGTTGGTGAGCTACAGGCAATAACGCTAGAAGAACCATTCTTTCAGCTACACAAAGACAGTGTAGTTCTCCGCGCCAATCCCAGATTCCTTCCCAAGTTAGTTTCTGCTTTTCATATAAATCAATCGGTTGAGATACCAGTTTTCTTTCTTCAACCTCGTTCCGTAGCAGAACGCGCTCTTCACATGCTAGATGTTAAAAAAGCTTTATTGTACTAAATACATAGAACAAAAGACTTTCGCAAAATAAAACCACTATTTGTAGCATTTGCTCCACTTCACAAAGGCAATCTTATCTGTAAATCTGGTATTGCGAGATGGATTCTTAAATGCATTTAAACATGCTATGCTAAAGCCAAAATGACTTTGGGCCATATGTATCAAGCTAATTAGCATTCACAAAGGCCGAAATTCTGCGAATTTCGGCCTTTGCGAATGCTAATTAGACAAATGGTATGTATCAAACATGTTTGATACAAAATAAGAAATAGCAAAATTTGCTATTCCTTATTTTGCGATTGCACTTAAGGAATCGCAAATTTTGCAATTCCTTAAATGCAATGTATCAAACAAAAAATATGCAAAAAATGCCATTAAGGATTCACAAATTACCACCAATTTCTAGTTGGTGGTAATTTGCTAATTCTTTTCAAAAAGCTTTTTTCCAAAAAACAAAAGGTGCCATATGACGCCCATACAGGCCCTTAGGGCATGTATGTGCGCCATATGCCCCCAAATGTCTTTTTCAGGGGTGCAGCAGGGTGTTCTTGGGACACCCCTGCACCCTTGGAAAAATTCCTAATTTGCGATTAGCAAATTGCTAATCGCAAATTGCACTTTCATTCCTATGGGCCTCCTGGCCCATGGAAATGGATGGGTAATTTGCGATTAGCAATTTGCTAATCGCAAATTAGGAATGCTAAGGATTCGCTATTGAAAAGGGATTTTGTACATACATACCGTTTTGCATTTCCTAAATAGCGATTCCTTAAAATTCGCTATTTAGGAAATGCAAAATAGTTCGATGATACATATGGCCCTTTGACTATACCGCCTAGAGCGCATTCCACTAGCAAAATAGGGGCTTCTGTGGCATTTTTAGGTAACATCCCTTTAGCTGATATATGTAAAGCTGCTACATGGTCTACACCACACACATTTACACTATTGTGTAGATGTGTTAGCACGACAACAAGCTAAGGTACGCCAAGCAGTACTTAAAACACTATTCCAAACACCGGCAACAGCTACAGGTTAGCCACCGCTTTGGGATAATACTGGTTTTTAGTTTATGCAAAGCATATGTATCTACAGCATTCATGCCTCAAACGGATAATGTTACTTACCTAGTAAACATCTGTTCTTGGCATGTGGAGCTGTAGAATCACATGCACCCACCCGCCTCCCCGGGTACCTGTAGTTGTTGCAGTTCTTTATTATACATTTATATGCATGGACATCTCTATACTACACTTACTTACTCCATTCTCACCTTCTTGTGGGAAAACAATCTAACAATGGAGTTGATGACCATGCGCACTATCACCGAAAGGAGGAGTCACCTTTCCTTGTGACTAGGAAAGACTTCTTCGAAGAAAAACAACTTGCAAACATCCGGACCCAACACTAGATGGCAGAAGTATGTAAAGCAAGTGAATCTATAGTTCTACATGCCAAGAACAGATGCTTACTGGGTAAGTAACATTATCCTTATCTGTTCAAGCTGCACGCTTCTCTTCGTCCTCTACTCTTCCTCGCTTGGGAAAGCAGGAAGCACACAGGAACCCCTAAGCCAGTCACCAAGCTAATGTCACCATGGCAGCACCGTTGTGATTGGTCTGAGCGCCCTGGTTCGGCGCACAGACTGTTACTGCAAGCCTGTGCATGGTCTCCACTCAGGCTATGCATTACAGCCCGATGGAGAACATGCGAAGTTCGCATGACTGTTTGGCTAGCCCAAGACGGACAGCCAAAATGCCATGCACACTTAAGGTGGATATACCACTCCTCCTCCTGCACTGTGACAGGAACCCATCCCCACCCAACCTGGCTCGGTAGAGAAAAATAAAATGATGATAACATCCTGTTATTATCATTTTATTTTTCCTTTGTTGCACTGCTTAGAAGCAGTGGGGCGACGCTCCTCCATCTTAGCGAAGGAGTCGCTGCTGCACATTGTATTACTGACATGGGCACAGAGGCAAACATGCCCTTAGAGGCACACTGAAAGTGCTCCATGAAAAAGTGGCACACTGTCAGTGTCCCCCCGCCGTGGGCAGCCATCTCGATGAATGAAAGGTGTACCACGGACCCCCTCAGATGTCGCCCTGCAGGAAGGTGCATTCATTCACTTCACCCACCTGCAAGGTCATCTCTAATCCCTCTTGAAAGTGCAGGCAGGTTACTGCCTACACTGTGAAATACGGAGCAGCTTTTAAACAGTTGCTCCGTATTTCACCTGAAAGTGCTTTCCAACGGCAGCACCAGTTCGCCACTGCCCTCAGGGCAGCCTAGTCATCATAATAGGGTGCAAATTCCCTGTTTGCGCCCGGCGCAGAAAGCGTGCCATGATGAAAACAGGGATTACGCCCCCTTTAAGTAATACTGGCCTGGTAGTCTTGTAGAATGATTGTAACAAGCTGCTGGCTGCAGCCATGTTCGTATAAACACATGGCAATGTCACTAGAGTCACAATGACAACTCACCCCAGGCAGCTGTTTCTTTGCCTGTTTTAGAATGACTGCCAGATTACTTTACCAGTGGATAAAGTCGTAGCTCCTTCTATTCCGAGACACCACAATTTCAAAGATATTCCTGTTTTGCAGGGTAAATCTGGTATAGATTCTCATTTTTTGCATTGTCCTGCTGTATGCGTATTAAGCCCGAAATTGTATGAGTAGACCCACAAAAGTGTGAAATTATTTGATGACGCAAGTACCCAAATTGTGAATTCCTCGTCATGTTGCTGAAGCACCACAACAACCTGTTCCAGCACCGTCTGTTTTCCTCCTTTGAGTTCAGCCTCACATTTTCCCACAGGTCAGCACAACTCTGGAGAATATAGAGGGGAACAGCGTTTACAACGCAACTTTTACAACGAAGTACTTTTACGACGCAACCATTACAACGCAACTTTTACAACGATTTGCGCTGGGGGGCGCTCTAGGATAGGGAATAGTTTTAATTTACTATCCAACACCTTCCCTACTATCCACGGGGACTGGAGTTGGAATAGTAAATTAAACTATTCACTATCCAGCGCCCCCCAACGCAAGTCGTTGTAACGACTTGCGTTGTAAAACTTGTGTCGTAAAGGCATGCGTTGTAAAAGCATGCGTTGTAACGACGTACATCCGAATATAGATAACTATCACTGTCTGCTACTGAGGATTTATTTTTGAATGAGCAAGTCAGTTTTAGCAAGTGTTTCTGGACCTGTTCCCTGATAAACTGATTGATTTTTGGTATTGCAGCTGGGCAGCCCAGGTAGGATTGGCACCCACACTGATACCAACAACAGCTTGGTATTGAGGCCCCTGACCAAGGAAGAGCATGGCATCTGGGAATGCAGTGCAGCTAATCGCGTGGCCCGGATCAGTACACTGGCTTCCATCTATGTCCTAGGTAAGGTTCTTGTTGCTTTTTATTACATGTGGGTTGGAGCTTTATTCAGCTGGTTATTGGTTTTCCTCAGGTTTGATGTCATTAGCTCAGCTCCACACCATTGTTAGATGAAAGAATAGGCATGGCAAACAGGAGTGGTGTTCATATAGTGGGAACTACCTAGTCTTTTTTTCAGGAGTTCTGGATGCGCCTTAAACCGTTTGGAATGTGACTCATAAAGAAAATATTTCTCAGACTTTGACCTTTTATTTGATCAAGCGACCAACTTAACTTCTTCTGCATAAGGAAATATTTTGGTGACTTTTGCAACACAAAAATCCGCAAGGAACCATTTTGCAGGCTATCGTCTGCTGCCCATCCCTCATACCCACTTACTTTCTCCCAAAGCAGGCAGCTCCCACCAACAATAGGTCTTCTTGTGAACACGTAAGTGAAGGGTGTAATGTTGGATTTCCTGAATTTCAACAGCATCATGTTCATTGGTGGGGTTCCTTTTAAGACATCATGGTTTTGACGTGGCGCTGAATGCCCCATTTCCCTGTGATCTGGCTTCATTACGGCAGTAGGGTAAGAAGGCCTAGGTACCGGAAGGGAAACATCCTTTTCGACGCAACTTTTACCACGCAGTGCCTTTACGAAGCAACTATTACAACGCATGTCATTACAACGCATAGCGCTGGGGGGCGCTCTAGGATAGGGAATAGATTTAATTTACTATCCAACACCTTCCCTACTATCCACGGGGACTGGAGGTGGAATAGTAAATTAAACTATTCACTATCCAGTACCCCTTAACGCTATGCGTTGTAAAAACTGCGATGTAAAGGCATGCGTGGAAAAAGCATGCGTTGTAATGTCGTACATCCGTACTGGAAATCTCTGACAGACAAACATTGCTAAATGTGCAGACCGAGATTAGATTCTGCAACTCCAAGACCTATTATCGCTGTTATTTCTTTGAGAAATTTCATGGCTATATTTTCCCGCGCAAAAACGAGATGGGTGTTTTATTTCCTCTTTAAGCAAATATTGAAAGTATAATCTACATAGTTATGGAATTCTCTTAGCATCTCATGATGTTTAGTCAATATCACCGGCTCTCTTTCCTTAGTAATGTACTACATTGCATTTACAGAATATAAATGTAAATTAACATTACAGTCTTCATATTATATGACATACTGTTATGTCTTTTGGGACCACACACACAACCTCTCCCTCGCACTCTCTCTTTCTCTCTCTCTGTGTATCTATCTCTTTCTCCTGGATCTTTCAGTGTTCAACATAGCGCTATTCCAATATCCACACAATTTAGACCCTTCTGTGAAGCAACGGTATGATTGTTGTGTACATGACTTCAGGACCTTTCAGTGATTAGCTTTGTCCGATTACTCTGTCCCAACATGTTGGGATCTTTCAATGTTCAGGGCCGCGTTATTCCTACGTAAATAAATACACTTCAGAAATACAATGTTCAGAAAAAAGTGTTTCTCATATGCTATTGAGATATATCCACATTTTTGTTGGCTAATGGCTACTATAGTATTCAGAATGAGTATTTCAAGACTTTTGTTCTGTATATTGATTAGGGGAAGCGTTCTTCTAAGATTGGCATTATTGTTGATTTGGGGGTAAATAAATCCTAATCATTGCATTCAGTTTATTGTAGCATTATTGGGCATTCGCAAGACATAATTCATGTGTGCCTTTGTGACTAATGTCTGTTTTCCCTATCTGGATCTTTCAGTGACAGGGACCTTGTGTCTTGCAGACAGCAGTGTAATAATTGCTGAATCTATTTTATAGGCATCTGAAAATGTTTCGTTCCATGGTTTTCTATGCCATCCACTAGTCTACGCTTAATCTTCTGCACTAATCCCAAGCACTTGCTTCTAGTAAAGTCCAGATCGCTTTATTCACTAAAAATGTCACTATGAATTTTGTGGTTTGGTGTCCTCGAAAGGGCCCCGACTATGAACTGTTATTGCATCCTATGCCGTTGCTGCATTGTTTGGATTCGGGTGAATGTATTGCAGCATGACGTGCTTCTTCCAAACCAGAAAGTGCATCTCTAAAGACTCTTGGTGCATGGGCGTCCGCAGAAATTTTTCCTGGGGGGGGGGGGGGGGGCAAAATGTTAACGTCATCACCATCCTCAGACATGAGGTGTGCCAGGTGGGGCACAAGAAACACTGGGGCGCAGGAGGAGCCATGGGGGGCAGGAAGCAGGCCGCATATGATCTCATACCCCATAGAGTTGTTGTGCCACAGCCATCTCTTTCTTTTGTGGCACCCCAAAATCCATACCTGCCCTGGTCCCTAAAATTATCCCCTAGCACCCCAAAACCCATACCCACCCTGAACCCTAAAATTACCCCAAAATCCATACCTGCCCTGGTCCCTAAAATTGTCCCCTAGCACCCCAAAACCCATACCCACCCTGAACCCTAAAATTACCCCCTAACACCCCAAAACCCATACCCACCCTGAACCTTAAAAGTAACACTGCCCCCCAAAACTCATACCTGCCCTGAACCCTAAAATTACCCCCCTGGCACCCATAACCCATACCCACCCTGACCCCTAAAATTGTCCCCCTGGCATCCCAAAACTCATACCCACTGAACCCTAAAATTACCCCCCTGGCACCCCATAACCCATACCGCCCTGACCCCTAAAATTGTCCCCCTGGCACCCCAAAACCCATACCCACCCTGAACCCAAAAATGTCCCCTCCTTGCACCCCAAAACCCGTACCCGCCCTGAACCCTAAAATTAACTCCCTGATACCCCAAAACCCATACCCACCCTGAACCCTAAAATGATCCCCCTGGCACCCCAATCCCTAACCCACCGTGAACCTTAAAATGACTCCCTGGCACCTTAAAACCCACACCCACCCTGAACTCTCAAATTACCCACCGGCACCCCAAATGCTCAACAATACATTCTGATTGTGTATCGCGCCGTCTCCCTGCTCAGGGAGGATCTGCTGGTCCGGATCGGCTCGCCCTGGTCCAGTTCTGCTCACCCTTCTCTGGAGCTGTTCTGCCTGCCCTGTCCCTCTTCCAGACCCACCGAGCCTGCCTCCTTGCACACTGCCTGGACCTACTCTGTCTGGCCTGGTTCTTTCTCCTTTGGACCCGCTGTCTTCACTGGCGGAGTTAGAACTTAGGTCTCACTTCTCTGAAGCTGCTCTCCCTCACCCAGACCCCCCACTCGCCCTCCACTTGCTCTCTCATCTTCCTTCCTCCATACTTCTCAATCTCTTTTCCCCCACTGGCTCTCTCTCTCTTTCTCTCCCCCCTCTTCTTTCACTCTCACCCCCACCGTATCCGTCTCCCCGACCCCACCAATTTTGCCTCTGTCACCCCTCTCTCTTCCTCCTCCTCATGTCGGTAATAGGGAGCCCGGGCCCTCTCTGAAAATGCGAGCTGAAGGTGACTTTAAGTGTGAAAGCACCAAGGTGTGAACCGGAAAAGAGGCGAGGAAGGGGTGGCCGGCATGTAGAGGGTCAAAGGGGCACTGGCTCTCACAGAGGTGAGACGGGACGGGGAGCAGCCCGAGGACAAAAACAACACCAGAGTAAGATACAGACGATACTCTTTTATTCAAATGTGACTATTCTTTCTGCTTGGTAATTTACTTAACAGCAACTGTTCTAGGCAGTCCATCACTATACTTCAATAATTATTTGAAAAGACTTTGCCTCAATCTTGTTATGGTGTCAGAGCGCGCTATAAAGTCCGAGGTCTCCTGGCGCTTCTGACTAAATTATAAGATAGAAGGGGGAGAGGGGGCAGAGGGTACTCAGAAGGATCTAGAAAAGAGCAGAGTCTCCAGGTGTTGTCTAGATGTGACATGCGATGAGATGCACAGGAGTTCACAGAGAAGAGAGTGCCAAAGGGACGGTGCAGGAAAATGAAGCCCGCGTCTTGTCCTACTGAGCCCTGAAACGCAGGAGAGCTTCAGAATAGAACAGAGAGTGCGAGCTGGAGAGGAACCGTGGCTGGAGCACCATGTGTAATGCATAGTGGCTTGGGTGTCCGCAGGGGGCAGGGCAAGCTTTAGTGCTGGTGGCACCCAGTGCGATAATGTTAGTTGGCGCCTCCAATGACCACCTCCACCACAGATTCTCTCACTAGCACCCTTTAACAGTGACCAAGACTCCATAACCACTCTCTCTCAGATGCATTGAATTCGTTATATAGCGCTACTCATACCATTAAAGTATGTCAGAGCACTTTGCATCACACACACATTACACAGACAATCAATCATCACTGTAAATCAGTGTATAGGAAATGTTACATTAGTCAAGGGACAAAGGGGCATATTATCAAGGCCTAGCGATATTTTTATCGCCACGTTTGCATTCATTTTTGGACAAAATGCGACGATAAAAATATTGCTTTATTTACAAGAGCACGCTAACGCGTGTTCAATGGGATTAGAGCTGGTTTCAACATCGCATCTCCTTGCATCGCTAATGAGATGCAAGGAAGTCGTGCCCCGTGAAACAACATGGGATATCATCACTAACTCTGATTCTCTCTATTTTCAAGTGTATCGCTAACACACATAGCGATATTATAATCAACGCTAACCGGGTTTTTCGCCGCTTTGTAACGCCTGTTATTTTCCTTACTAAGCCATATCTATAATGGGAGATGGATTGTAATGCTGAGTCCATGTCTCCCGTTATAGATTAGGTTTTCCATAACGCAGTTTTCTATCGCTGGAATTTCAGCGATTTCGACTCTTTCCGCCCGTTTGCCTGGATTTCTATCACCTGGGCGATGTGCCTTGCTGATAGAATCCGATAGATGTGATAGAATCCGGCGATATGCGGCGTTAATTTTTTGAACGCTACACACAGCCAACGATAATTATCGCTGGTCGTTGATGATATGCCCCTAAAAGTGTAGGAGTCACATGTCATCCATACTGGTAGGCAGTATAGTTTAGGAGTGCTTGGTGTGGAGAAGCACAAACTCAGGGTCGAAAAAGAAACAGCATAGTTGGGAGTTTTCTTTAATAATAAGACTCCATTTCTACCCAAATTAACCCCTTTTGCAACATTAATCAATGTTCTATACTTAGCAGAGTGTATGCACTTCTATGAGGAAAGTTAATACCTCACTATTCTATATTAGGACTTTCAGTTATAAATTGCAAGTAAGAAAAGGATGGGTCTTTTAAAAGCAGTAACCTGCTGATCTATTTACATTAAATGCACTCTTTAATCTACTTGGTACACGTTCTTTGCAGCAGACATATTATATTAAACCCTATGTACTACCTTCACAAACATCAAAAACCTCAACTACACAAAACTGATCTCTGGCCAGGAAGAACATTAATCACAGGAGTTATCTTACATTTTTGTGAGGCCCCGTAATTGCAGGAGGAAAGGAACATGCAGCAGGTGCTTTTAAAATCATAATTAAGTTGGAAACGCGGCACCCCCAGAAAGCCAGCACCCGATGCTATGGCACCGGTCAGACCACCCTAGAGCCGGCCCTGGCAGGGGGCAAGAAGGGGTGCTCCGGGGGGGGGAGGGGGGGGGCAAGCGCCCCTCCTTGCCCCCCCCCCCCCCCCCTGCGGACGCCCATGTCTTGGTGAGAATCTAGAATTTCAGTGCCAAAAAACAAAGATTAGACCGGACATGGTAACCGTATTCTGAAAGAGAATTTGACCCAGGACTGAAGAAGCTGACACTAGTGACAGATCAATGGTTTCATGCCAATGTGCTGGAATTGTGGAGGCAAGTCATTATGATTTTTCTAACTTGACTTTTGGTTTTTTTTTCCACTTCGGATGCAGAAATGCTGACATAGATAAACTATTTTATACACAAAGAAACGATAAATGAAGCACCAGTACTAGTAATGCTCAAACAGCCAGTGACCTGTCTCAGCATTCACGACCTGTCAGTGTCTCAAGTCATGTGTGATTTGGAGAGTAATACTTGTTCTGAGGGCACTTCACTGAGAGAGATCGAGTTATGTTATGATGATCAGGGAAGCCATTACTTCTGTAGCCAAAAATTGGCTTAAACTGGAAAACAGCTTGCATTACCCAATTAAAACGATGAAAATGCAAAGCAGATGTTTAGTGACCTACTTACCGAAGGCTTGAAAATAATGAGCAAACCATGACACGTACACAGTGGAGTGTGTCCAAGGCAGATATACAAAAGAAAGAACCAGCAGTTAATAATCCCATAAACATAAAGGTCCCATCAAAAGGATTGCATTGTAATCATGTATACAGGGTCCTAACAGTGTCTGTTAGGGTCCTGGCACAAAGATCTGTTAAGACTCAGCTTCCTTGTCCTGAAATCAGCTTATGACATTTGCTTCTTTTCATCTGGTTTACAGCTGATTTAAGCATTTGGCCGCTGCCGCCTGCTTCTGAGCCCCCCCCCCCCCCCCCTACATCTTTGCAGGATGAGGGGATCTTGGAAAGAATAACTGAACAAGCGATTAGGGTGATCCTCACTCCGACTTTGAATTTGCATTCAGAGACAATTGTGGAGTTCTCACATTGTGCCATGGACAGTGCTACATAAAACACACAAACTCAATTGAGAATGGACCCTAAAGAACAGAGATCCCACCCCCTACTTTTAGTAGGGCAACATGAATCGGCTTAGGATGAGATGGACAGAAAGACCTGTGGAGCTGGCTTGCCATGTATGTAGCTCGTGACCTTGAAATATCAGTAGGGGACATGTCAGTTCCAAGTCTGGCCTGAGCTTTTGAGGAGCCAGAAGCACTGTAGCAATACGTTAGAAGACACCATTGCCTATGCAAGGAGAGTATGGCAGCGCCAGAGTTAGTCACGTCAGTACAGTACCTCGGAAAGGCTGCCAGGGATGCTACAGATTGAGCGGCACGTCTGTATGTTGCCTCTCTCCTGACTGGTTTGTGTGTACCTTTTACAAGAGCACCATCACAATCGCCACGTAGTTTGGTGTTTTGTAAATCGCCTGGGAAGAAGCAGGCACGCGCACCTGTGCGCCTGAGTGGTACTAAACCTGGCAATATTTGGCAGCCACCGGCAACCCCAGAACATGGCCTAATCCCTGCTGATGAGGGGTAAATACCCCGAAACACGTATCCAGGGATGGCGAAGATAGCGAAGATAGCAGAGAATCGAAGAAGATGCATCGCGGAACACGAACTACACTTACCACAGTCCTTAGGGGCAATCCCGCTGGTGTGTGAGTAGTGTGCGACCCCACCCCCAATTGTATGGATTGATGATCTGCACTGTTCCAGAACCCTCAGCTGCTGGTCTTTGGTCGGCAGTGAAACGCCCCTAGTACTCCAAAGCATGAACCCAAATAATGCCTTGCACTTGTACAGACAACTCAGAGTGTTTCACATCTATGTTTTTCCTATATAGAGAAAGTCACTCAGAGTCCATGACTGCGGCTTTTTTGACCAGTCCGTTAATTTAACTCTGCATTACATACATCTATTGCCTGTGTTCACCTCTCTGCCCTGGATGCTCTGTTTCTGCCTGGTATCTTGACATCCTGTCTGTCTTTGGTTTTTATTTTCAGTTGCGAGCTTTATGGGCACCACCTGTGAAAAGTAGGTTTGTCAGCAATGATCTAGTTTTCATTAGCTGTCTAATTGCTGCAATTAATACAACCTTAAATGGAGACTTAGTAAGAAAGGCACCTCTGCAAATTAACTGCCGAGAAACAGCCTATGCTTTTCTAGCCAAACCCTATATATTTATCCTGTGGACAACCGTGTGGAGAAATGTCTTATTATCGAATACTTCCGTACTGAAAGGAATTACTTACAAGAAAACAAACTTTATGGACCACATCTGTACATAAGAGGAGCCCAGATTCTGAGTGAATGTGTAAAGACTGTCAATCCGACCACCAGAACCAGAAAAAATAACGAAAGCATGAAGACATTGGATACACTTACCATAAATGAGAAGTTAATATTTAAAACACAGAAACTTCTAACCTGAAATGTACGATTATCCTTATGTTTACCTCTATAAAATAGTCCTCTGCTAAAAGTGAAATGACAGGAAAATAGCAACCCATTTCCTCCCGCAATAGGACGGCACACCATGCCAAAGAACAAAGCTAGAAGAGGTTTCTCCCAGTTTCGACTGGCTGGACAGTTAAACTGGAATGTTACGCGAGTTCCGTGCAGTACACAGCTCAGAAATATAAGGTTTGGGACTACACAGTCATTGCTACACCACATGAACTATACCTCACCCCTTCTACGCGCAGTGCTCATTAGCTTTTGTATAGCATCGCTTCTACTTTAAATATTAGCTTTCCTAACAACACCTATCATAGCTATAATGACATTTTTACTGTCTGAGTGGTGTTGGGTCTTCAACAGTGTGGGGTATAGGACTATTATCCCCACACTGCAACGTGTTGTGAAGGGAGGCTAGAACAGGATAGGGCAACCCGATAGTTCCTTAGAGACTGGGTATATTCAATCACAAATTATAACTGTACATAGGGGAATCATTCAATATCATTTATCACTCAAAATCTTGTCACAATAGTGATCATATAGTATATCCATACAGGGAGAACCAAGTTTATACCAATGGTTATTTAATTCCAAAAGGTTTTTCAAATGTGAATTTCGAAACTGGCAATAGACATACTACTGATGTTTAACATTCAGTTGACTGTAGTATCTTGAACACCTTTTGCTTACAAAACATATGGAAAATGAAACACCATATTGAAGGAACTCGAACAAAACATTGCATTTGATTTATGTTCTGCGTAATCAGTTTATTAATATAAGCAAAACGATGTTCTTTCGTCGACGTTTCGGTCCCACGACGGTCTACAAGATCCCAGAGACCATCATCAGGACGGTATAAGTTGCACATCCAAATCTAATATAATACAAAAATGTACATACTCAAAAACCCTGTATATACAAAAAGGTATTGGCTGCTTCACACTCAAGACAACAGTGGCCCACAAATAATCCCAGTGAAGGCCTAAATCATGCCACCTCTCTTATATGTACCAAAAGAAAAGAAGAGTGAAAGCCTTCAAATCACCCATAAAAACATCTGTGTTAATGTTTTACAAAGGTGATGACGTTTTAACACACTAGCTACCAAAGCCAACTCACTTTGTCACAATATCTCCAAGGAATGTCCCAAAGGGGACTATCCTTCGTAATTCTTCACTTTAAAGCGTCTACAAGAATAGAAGAGAGCCCAACCATTAGGTGAGCCTGCTCTATCCAAATTTTAAACTTGAATGTATCTATTCAGAACTCCATATATACAATACTTACATGTCTTCCAATGTATAAGACAAACAATAACCTAAAAAACATTGAACAAAACCACGTATTTTGTTAACCTAAATATCCGTAAAAAGTACTAAAAACACACCCATAGTCACCCAAGAAGTGCCGGTATATAACTGCATACTCACGAATCTTTCGTATTTGTACAATGTGTATTTTCCTGAAAGTAATACACAAAACTAAACATTAGCAATGTCAAACCATACACGAAAAACCTCAGGGTAAAAAGTCTACCATGACCCCTTGAAACGTACTTTGTAATGTGGAACCGGCAAAAGCTCTGTCCTGTGAAGGGAGGCTGTCAGTGCTCAGTACTCAGTACTCAGTTTCTGGAAGGAGCACGGGAAGGAGCACCTATTCCGGCCAGAGTGGGAGTTCAGTACTATTTTCTATTCGCCTATTGCTTTGTGTAGCTTGTGTAGCCCAGTCTATATGACTTGGAATTTGGAACTGTCTCTGTACCACTCTGTACCACTCCGTATTAAGTGACTATATTACCGGTCTGTCTACCTTAAATTGTTTGTCATTTTGTACCGAGCACCACGCCATATTACTACATGAGTGGAGATATCACTAGGGTGGGGAGCGCGTTAATACCCAGCGCAAGGGAAAAATTGATTGATGCTCTGTCTACGTTCACGAGTAGGGGTTTCTACTCCCTCTTTTCTTTTTAAAGTGTGTGATGAGTAAGGGTAAGGCACTAACTGGGAAGGAGGTGGTGGGAACGCTTGATGCCTTTCTGACAAGAGCAGAATCGGCACTAATGCATGAAATAGCATTAAACTAACGCTGACTTTCCCTTGAACCCATGGTAAGGTCATTGCAAGTGAATTCAGATGTATATGACCTAGCTGGCATTAATGGCCAGAACAAGGAAATAGCTCCAACCCTGGTACTTTTGGACTCACAACCCACAGAGGTAAATCTACCAGATTGTAACCAGGGACAACAGGAACCGATTGAGCATAATCCAATAACTTCTAGGGCCAGGGGACAAAAATCTAAAATTAATCAATCAAGACCTCTTCAACCACCTGCCAAAAAAAGAAAGGGTCAGGGGGCAGTCAGACAGGTTTCTGCAAGGGGGGGGGAAATCAAACTCTTAATTCGAAAGTGACTATGGGTCAGCTAAACACCGTTTTGTCAGAGTCAATCCCTGTAACTAATACTATCCAAGAAGTCAACACCGGAGAATTCTGGAATAAAGTTAGAGAGATCTTTACAGATTCATTAAAACCTGTGCTAAATATGTTGAGTGACATGGAGGGTCGACTGTCTAGCATAGAGAAGCAATTAAATACCCAGACTGGTACATTGACTACTAAAAGGAATACCCATGTACACGTTGAGCCTCCCCAGTGCGCAGGTGAGCAAACCCCTATATCTCATTCGAGTAATATTACTGATAAGAACTACCAAAATTGCATTCACAAATTGGAAATGCTAGATCAGTAGGACTACCCCAACCTAGAAACAACATTTGACTTCCACAATTCATTTAATCTCTGCCTAACTCGCTGTTCTATCGGAGAATACATATATGCTGACTCTCCTAATGATTATTACAAGATGGTGGACTCTTCTCTCGCTGAGCAATGTCTATACCAGCACTGATGTAGCCTTCATTTTATGCTTATGGTAAAATGCTTAACGCTAATTAAAATTAAGTAATTTACCGTTCACTGACATTAACATGTCAGAACTTTTTAACCATTTGGACTAGGTTATCGCTTATATAACTTTTGCCGCAATCTTTCATGCAATGACTAATACAGTGACTTGCCCTCGCTCATTCACCATTCAAAGATGGCAGATCCTTTACAAGCACAGGCAAACACACCTATTAAGCACCTCCTACTTGAAGTAATGGCGACCATACACCACGCGTAACCTCTACTTGTTGATCTTACCAAGACGGATTCCGCTGCACAGACCGCAAACTAGTAATTGATACAGCTTTCCTAGCCCCCCTCTCACTTGCCCACACCGAATAAATGTCCCTGTGATTTAAACTCACGGACCTTTAGTGCCCGATTTCACAACACGCGATGCCTTAATATCTAGACGCGCAGACCAGAATCCGCATAGCGTTTCACTATTGTGACCGCTAATGCGTGCACTCTAAATAAGATATATGAGCTAGTTTGTAAGTTTTGAAAAAATCTTCACTTTTACGCTTCATCAGCTTAGTCTTTTGAATATATAGTATAATCATGTTACTTACTAAAATACGCAGTCTAAAACGTGAAGCTTGCACTAGGTCCTGGCTATGGTACACGCCATATCAATACTCAAACCTAGTGATTTTGTTTTATTTACAACCATCGCTTAATAAACTAAGCCCCCTCAGGCACACGGTTTAATGTCCCAGAAATGTCCGTATTAAAACGAGCAGCTGTGCTTCCAGACGGCACCTACTTAAGCGAATGTTATCAAATCCACCATTTGGATGCTGTCTGTCTATGCATTCTTTGATCGATGTAAATACATGGATATGCTTTTGCTTATGTTTTAGATTGTTATTGTTGAACGATTTTTGTGCTACAAGAAATATCTACCCTTATCTGGAACTGTAAGAATTGGAGTTATTCCTATGAAAGGTATATATATACTACTAATGCAAACACTTCTTTTCACATATTTGGGCTAATTACACCAATTCGCTATTCTTTATACCAATAACACAATTTAAGGTGATTGTTTTGCTAGTGACAATACTTCTTCCGCACGCTATCACTATTAGATAGGAGGCACCATATAACTAATAGCACATGGTTCTACCAGATGAATGCCATAGTATCAAGTCTCTAGGGAACAAATCCACGATAAGACGCGTATAAGTAACCTTATCTCTATAGTTTGATATGGGCTGCCAGCCAGCACCATAGGTAAGCAGGCGCAAATCCCTGAAACTCTCGTTCGTAAGTCTTTGTTATGTCTCTAATCTCACTTCTTTCTTACAATATTTTCACATTATGTCACACTTCGTCTTTCTATTCACGCTACTCCATGTAAAGGCGATCATAACGCATGGCATATAATTCACAGTCACTACTTATCCCTTGTCACATAGTACTTGGTGTTGACTTTGTTTAACCACCTGAATAAATTATCACAGATCTCTGGTTCAATTTCATTACAGCCTTGAGAAAGCCCTGGTCTGGATGACCATGTAAGGGCGAAACATGTGTCGGCTGTTGAAAGTCTCTAATTGCACCTTACTTTGCTATGAATACCGGACAGCAAAATAAATAGATCTAAAACCACCACCTGGAATCGTAACGTATTTCTTTATCCAAAGTACAGAGGAATGGAGGAGGAGGCCTTCACACACTCCTAACCTCTGGTGCACATGTAGTGCCAGTGCTATCACCAGCGGGCGTTCCCTCATTTGCATGAGGACATGGCCCTATGTAAATGAGGAAGTCCCTTTGCCTCTGCACCTTATTATAGACGTGGGCGCAGAGGCAAAGAAGCTGTCAGGAGGCGCACTGACAGTGTGCCACCTAAAAGGTGCCACACTGTCAGTGTGCCCCTGATAGCAGTCCTCTAGAGGCAGGCAAGGGAGACCTAAAGACCTCCCCAGCCATCCTCTTGCAGGCCGGTGCAGTCACTTACCACACCCACCTGCAAGGAGATCTCTAATCAAACTTAAAATTTCAGGCGGGTTGCCGTCTGCACAGTGAAACACAGAGCGGCTGCTTCGAAGCCGCTCCATTTTTCACTTGAATGCTCTGCCCCAGGGCAGCACAACTTTGTGGTTGCCCTGGCGGCAACACATTCAATGGATTAGGGGGCACTTTCTATGTTTGCGCCCGGAACATCTGTTTTAAAGTGTGCTGTGGCACAAAGTGGGGAAGAGTGCCCTATGTATAATAGGGTCCCTGATGTGGAAAGTTGCGTAAAGAAACTGACTTTAATGCGTTGGGGTAGCGCCTATTTAGGCACTGTGAACGTCACTTCTGGCGCTGATGACGCCGACAACGCCACAAGAAGCTGAATGGCGCCACCTACTGGTGTGCAGCGGTACTGCTCATTAAAAAATTCCAAATCCAGTCTGACGCCTGGGGATTATTCTAAGGCATGGTTACTCATAAACATTTTCCCATGGGCCACAAATTTGGTCTGTGATGTGAGGGGTTGGTGGTAAGGTGGATGTAAGGACAGCTAGGCGTAAACATCTAGTGTCTTAATTGCACAATGTGAAACCAAAAACGTGGGATTAATTCCATCTCCCCCCCTTAACCAAACTGTGTGATACTAGGCAATTATTTTATTTCAATTTCCCTCCTTTTTCTTCATTAGCACATAAGGACCTCGAAATACATGACTTCCGGATGTGTGCTGTACAAAACCTTCTCCAGCGTTTGATTTAATAAACTATATGTTGTTATTGTATAATAGAAACCCAAGCCCCCAAAAGGTGCACATGACAACTGACTTGTATCTTCGTACACTATTGGCATTGTTATCAGGGTGTAGGGAATGAATGGTTCTCAATTCATGTTTGTAAACTATCACTTTAAAAAAAATACTTCTCAATGCACTGCTAATCTGATGTACTAAGGTGAAACAGTTCTGCATCTTAATTAATTATTTACAGACTTTATCATGCTTTTACTGCAAGATGTTTTAAAAAATGATGGTGTTCCTAAAGTTCTAAAGTTAAGTAGTTTAGGACACCCTAGTTACTTCCTTTCTTTAATTTCAATTAACTTTTAAAGAAAAGCTTGCCGTTTTCTTTGACATATTTTCTATGTTAGTGCCTAGTCACGTAAACATTAGCTCAGTGCTTCTCTTGACCACGGGCCGTATTTAAAGATCAGGAGGGCCGCACTTTGAGTATCACTGTTCTAAGGTAAGGAATCTGCGGCTAGATAGAGTCTGTACCAGATAAGGTTTTATTGAAGGTAATTAACTGGTTCTTCACCCGTGGGTATCCTGTCACTGAATAATAGTGTTTGTTATTAGACTGCGTGGTCCTCATTTAATGACTTTGGGTGAGTGAAAGGCTGCGGTGGTCTGCTGCCACTGGGACCCGTGCCAACTTGGTGAACACATATTATTGTAGTGGATATTTTAATATGCCACTGATCCAGTGAAATTCAGACTCTCAAATCAAGCTTTGCAGTAAATTCTTAGTTTTCCCCAAAAATAATTCTGTTCCGGCCTCATTTTTCACATCCTTTAACCGCATGCGTGCGGCCGTTTTTCCCGCTGTGCGCTGGAATTTCATAATTACCATGTTGAGTGACGAGTTCACCTTGTCATCCGCACAGGGTAGGTAATGCTGATGACGAGCTGAGCTCGTCATCAGCATGGAAGGGGTTAATATTCTCTGTTCGTTAGTCTTTCCTCGCAAGTACAAAATAGTCAAGTCTTATAACTGAGCACAGTAGTGCCAAACTTGCGATTCAGACACTTTATGTAATTAGGACTAGATGTACAAAATTTCCATTCTCAAAAAGTAGTTGCAAACTCTGTGCCACAGACTTTTTGCGAATGGAATAGTGTTCGTGTACCGACCTATGTACAAATTGCTTGCAAGGGCGGCCGGCACGGCTCTCGGGGGGGGAGGGGAGGCACCCGCCCGCCAACAAAAAAAAACATAACTAAAAGTTATTAATGCGCGAAGATGGCCGCCGGGTAGGAGCTCTTGGAAGGAGCTCCGAGTGCTGGAGATCCCAATTTGGACTATATCTGCGCTAGCACCCAGCTGCACCCCCCACCTTCCTATGCAAAGTTATTTCAAAAGTAACTGGAGTACCAGAAACTGGATTGGAGAACGAGTAACTGGATTAAATGATCTTTATGCCTCTTACCAGTCTGACGGAGGACGAAGCCTGCGGATGATCCCCGTCCTGACCGGGATCGACACATCGCAGGAGAAGACAGAGACACCCCCTCCTCCCCATCGGACCTGGGACCCCCCCTGGCTTGAGACGAAGAACGACGACTCTGATGATTCCTGCCTGGTTCCAGCGGCCTATGGCGGATGCTCGCTGTGATTGCCCGTGACTGCCTGCGGGAGGAGCTGGCTGGTGGTGCTTCGGAGGTGTCCGACCCACCGGCGTGCACTGCTGCAGGTGACGGTTTGACCAACAGAGGCGTCTGGTGCGCTGCCACGGAGGCGCCGGACGATCCCGGAGGAGAACTTGAGGGACAACTCAGGGTCCAGAAATCGAGTGGAGGCGTGCTGGCGCTGCCGCAGGAACAGCTTGAGTAGAGCCCTGGGACGCGGGGGACCCGGAGGAGCAGCGACGCATAGCAAGAGCCTGCACTGCCCCTGCGACGTGAGCCGAAGGTGACCGGAGGTGGGGCGCCGCCGCCCAGAGAGCAGCAGGAATGGAGCCATGAGGCGCTCGGGTTATTGGGAGACAACGGGGGTCGGTCCGACCAGAGCCTGCCCCGTCTGCACAGGGAATCGAGGTGAATTGAGGTGACGGTATTGTTTGCACCACCGACGGTGGAGATAGCTGTCTCCTGAGGCAGAAGGGAAAACACACGCCGCGCACACACATCAACCTGCCAGAAGGCGGTGCATTAGCGGTGTGCGTCCTTTCCCTAATTATAGATCTGAAAAAAAGGCTTCAATTTGCACCACTCCGTTGGTAACATCGTGGTCTGGATGGGCAGAACTACAAGAAGGTATTTATCGACCCTGCACACATTTTCCCTTTTTCCTTTGTTCCTTTACTCAAAATGGCTGTGGCCATAAAACGGCAGCAATAAATCGTCTCCTGCACCGAAGAGGCCCACGAGGCTCCCAGGTCTGACACTGACTCCCCCACACAAGACCAAATTACAGATTTTTTATTTATTTTATTTTAGCGATTTGTAGAGCGCCTGGTGACCCGGAGGCATCCCCGCGCTATAACATTTGTGGAGACCAGAGGAGAAAAGGAGGGGACTTTATTTTGGGAATAGCAGCGTTTTCAGTTTTTTCCTGAAAATCAGATGACTGGGTTCCAGCCGCAGGGGGCGGGGAAGTGAATTCCACCCGGAAGATGCTTTAACAGAAAAGCGTCGGCCGCCGGTACGAGTCTTCCTGTATCTGGGGACGTTGGCCAGACGCTCATTATCCGAGCGAAGGGACCTGGGGGCCATGTAAGGGGTAACCTGGTCTCTCAGAATAGCAGGGCCAAGACCATTAAACAGTTTGTGTGCAGTGCACAGGGCCTTGAATTCGACCCTTTGACGTATTGGAAGCCAGTGGAGGGCCTTAATTGCTGGTTTGGCTGATACTCTGGAAGGGATGTTCATAAGTAACCGGGCGGCTGCGTTCTGCGTGCGCTGGAGTTTAGCCATGGTAGCTTCTGGAGCTCCCAGATATACCATGTTGCTGTAGTCCAGCCGCGCAAGGATCAGACCTTGGACCAGGAGTTTCCTGGATAGGGGCGGAAGTATTGGGAGGATCCTGCGGATAGAGCGCATGAGACCAAAGCAGGTACCTGCTGTTTTGGATGCTTGGGTTTTCATCGACAGCTCGGGTTCTAGCCAGACTCCTAAGGTCTTAATTTCTTGTTTCGGGGTGGGAATTTCCCCCAACACGTCTGGCCAGACCGATGGGGGGATGGTGGTCCATTGCTTGCCCAGAAGCATGACTTCAGTCTTTGACCCGTTTAGTTTGAGCGATGACTCGCACATCCAGTTGTGAATTTCCTTGAGGCAGTTCGGCAAATTGTCTGGATAGTTGTCCAGTTGGGAGAGTGAGACGACCAGTTGCGTGTCGTCCGCGTAGCTCACTATTTTGATCCCAAAGGGGGTGACCACGTCTTCGAGAGGGGCCATGTAAGCATTAAATAGAGTGGGGCTTAGTGATGACCCCTGGGGGACTCCGCTTGTGACAGGGAGGGTGGCAGAGTGGAAGTTGCCGTCCCATACCTGGAACGAGCGCCCTGAGAGGAAGGATTCTATCCACGTGAGCGCCGAGCCTGCGATCCCTGCCGCAGCCAGCCGATGGAGTAAGACACGATGGTTAACTGTGTCGAAGGCTGCGCTGAGATCCAGGAGGATCACTGCCACTGACCCTCCTGAATCCAGAATGCACCTTGCCTCCTCGATGACGGCGAGAAGGGCGGTGTCTGTGCCATGGCCCGGGCGAAACCCAGTTTGGGACTGCCGTAAGAGGTTATTTGCTTCTAGAAACTGTGACAGTTGCCCATTGACCAGTTTCTCGGCCATTTTGCTGATGCAAGGGAGGAGTGAAATTGGCCGGTAGTTCGCCATGTCGGCCGGGTCCAGCTGGGTTTTTTTAGGAGTGCCTTAACTACTGCACTCTTCCAGCTGGGGGGGACCAAGCCTTGAGAGAGCGAGATGTTTATAAGCTCCGTAATCGTAGGCACGATGACAGGGGCTACTGTTTTAAGGAATCTGATGGGGGCGGGATCCAAAGGGGAACCGCTTTTCATTTTGGCCATGGTTGTGTCAACCTCGTTCCGTGTTACTGCCCTAAAAGCAGTCAGCTGTGGAAGCAAGCTGCTTCCTGTGCGGTTGGTGGATGCCTCATTGTCCATGTGGTTCGGCAGACAGGGAGGGGGAAGGGAAACTAGAATGCGGGCGATTTTAGCGTTAAAGTAGGTAGCCAGTTCGTTACTTCTGTCTGCCGGGGGTGAGTTGGAGGAGGGTGGAGCTGGTATTTTCAATAGCTCTTTGGCAATGAGAAAGGATTCCCTTGCCGAGTTGGTGGAGTTTTTTATTCTCGTATCATAGTGAGAGGCTTTAGTGAGTTTCAGGGTTGATTTATAGATTCTCACCGACCTCTGATAGGCTTCCTTGCTGGTGTGCTGCCAGTCTTTCCTCCATAGCCGCTCTGCTTTTTTGCAGTTTTTGCGGAGAGTCCGGAGTTCCGGGGTGTACCATGGGGCAGATCCTAGTTTCCCGTTTTTATCCTCACGGGTTTTTATAGGGAGGATGGAGTCCAATGACGTGGCGATCCACTCCCTGAATTTACTGTCTGCGGTGACCGGGTCTTCCGAGGAGGTAGGGGTAGCAGAGTTCAGGGTTCTGGTCCAATCCTCTGTGGAGAGTCTGGGCCATGCCCTGTCCCTGGTGTAGGTGGTGGGTTTGTGGAGTTTCTTGAAGGCTCCTGGTAGGCGGAGAGGGACCATGAAGTGGTCCGTCCATGGGAGAGGGAGGGACTCTTTGGCTTGAAGGGTAGGGATGTTGGTGAACACCAGGTCAAGCAAATGACCTTTAGTGTGTGTGGCTCCGGAATTTGAGAGGTGGAGACCGTAGGCCGCCAGTTCAGCAATCAAGTTGGCTGCCCCTGTGTCTAGGGGGTCGTCAAAATGAATGTTAAGGTCCCCTAGTATCAAGAAGTTGGTAGTGGAGTGGGCCTGAGCAGCTATAACATCCAGGAGAGCGCTGGAGAAAGGGCCCGAATGGCCAGGGGGGCGATAAACTAGGAGGCCTGACAGTGAGTTAGTCGGTGCTAACTGGATGGTGAAATGAAGGCTTTCGGAATCCAGGATATGCGCGTCGTTGGTTCTACAGGAGAGATAGTCCCGGTGGATGATGGCCATGCCTCCTCCTCTACCAGATGGACGAGGTTGGGACTGAATAAGGAAGCCCGGGGGGATAGCTAGAACAACGTCTGAATCCGAATGATCAGTAAGCCACGTTTCCGAGAGGAACAGAATGTTGAGCTCGTGGTCTTCTATTAGATGATTAATTAGCAGTGCATGCCTAGGGAGTGAGCGACAGTTCAAGGTGGCCAATTTAAGAGCTGAGGGCATGGTGGGTCGGCTGGGAAGTTTGAGCTGAGCTGGGCGGCAGCGTGTGCAGCTGGTAAATGGTCCTTCAAGATCATGAACATAGTTGCATGCGGTGTCAATAGTGGGTCTGAGACTGAGGAGGTCCCGGCGCGAATAGCTTACCTTAGGGGAAGCTTGGTCCGGTAGGGGTTCTGGCCCTGGGCCCGGCCGTGCGCGGACGGGCGCAGGCGGGCTTGTCTTAGGCGCTCCCGCAGCGCTCGTCCGCTGCGCTGGTATGGCCGACACATTTTGTGGCGTGGGGGGTGGGCGTGGCCTCGTAATGGGCGTGGCTACGCCTTCGAGCCGCGATGGCGGTTTGGGTGTTTTCCCTGTGTCAGCGCTAGGTTCCGCTGTATCAGGGGAAGTCAGGAGGGCTGCTCGGCGCGTTAGGCAGGCTCTACTGAGTTCAGGTAAGGTCGATTTTTAAAAACAGTGCAGGTGAAAGAACGTAGTTTTAAAAGATCACAGAACAAAAGAGATAGGGACTAGAAAACGTGAGGGTGAGGGTCAAGCAAAAATCTTGGTGGGATTGAGAGGCTGTAAGAGAGGAGGGAAGATGGGAGAGGTGGGAGGGCAGTAGACAGGGATTACGTTTGGGGGGATGGCGGAGTGAAAGGTTGGGGATAAAGAGATTGAAAAAGGGTGTAGGGAAGAGGAAGACAGAGAGTAGGATTGAAGGGGATTATAAGGATAGAAGACAGTGGAAGAGAGGAGTGGAAGAAGTAAAAAGTCAGAAAGATATGACTCCCTCCCAGCAAGAGAGGATCTGGGAAACAGAAACTAGAATCTGACTCTGCCCTTCCCTGTGCCTAAAGCAACAGAAACTAACAGAGGACTGCCGTAGCTATCTCCTCTACTTTTGTCGGCCATCTTGGAGTGGTCTGACCCTCTCTCTCCTCTCTCCTAATCTCAAGTACCGAGTGTCTACCGTTTATTGCAGTATTATACCTCTACATGTACTTAATGCTCTGACGGATACCTTATATATTTCTGGCTGCTCACTAGGGGCATCTCTGACTCCTGCTGCTTTGGTTTGCACATGTATTATGTATATATACTCTGACCCGGTATATCATTAATATTATACTTCTTTGTGTATATTACACCCCTCGCACTTTCAATATAGTATTGCACCGTTAACTACCTCATATTTCTAAAAACTCCATATCTCTTCACTCTGTGCACCTGTATCCTGTTCTAGTGTATCACTAATATTACACCTCTAGACTATCCACTGTTATAAGCTGTACCCTTCCTCCTCTATTTCTGTACTGCACCGACTGCTACCTCATACTTTCATTATCACTATTACTATGCCACCTCATACTTGTATTATCACTATTAGTATTTTTATGCTTATTTTATTTCTATCTCCAGTTATATATTCCTGTCTCCTTCCTTTGCTGTAAGGTGAACCCATTCCACTCCTCTCCTTGGACTGCACCAATTACCACCTCCTATATTCTGTTATCGTTGTTTTTTGAGTTTGATTGTGACTATTGTATTTAGATTTTGATTCTGACTATGTTTATATCGACTGCTGAGTCTGATTGTGACTATTGTATTTAGATACAGTGATTTAGATTTAGATACATACTACCTCATATTTCTTTTGGACGCTACCTCATATTTCTTTTGGATGCTCACTAGTGTCACTTATGACGCAAGCAGCCTCTGTCTGCACCTATACTCTGTTATTATTATACTAGTATTTGTTTTTGTATTGTATATGTATCTTCGTGTGATTAAGTGACCACCCTACATTGCAGTTTTATACCTCTACTAGTATTCTATACACCCTGCGTAAACTGCACCCATTTTCCTTTGCCCTCTAACCAACGGCTGTCAGTTCTTACTGTCGTCCTATCTCCTACACCTAACATCACAGCCTTTCTAAAATGGAGCTCAACGGCAAGCACACTTTTAGAATTAACTACCCTTCCACTCTCACCAAAAAAGCCACTAAACGTTTTAAACATAACTTCTTGAGGTCGCACCCTGAAACACCCTTTGCCGACACCTACTTCTCACCGGGCAATGGAGCCCTGAATACTGATATCATCTTCCACACCTCACGCAGAGCCCAATGGAGAAAAGCGTTCCTAAACCTACTCACCGTCTCCACCACCAGGAAAACAACTCATGGCCTAACTCTCTCTATCACACCTTCCCACCTCTTCCCTGGCAAGACTACCATTACTATCTACAATAACGGGATTGTCCTAATTCAAGCCACGGACAAGAACCTGGAACTACTAGACAACCTGTTCCCCAAGTTCAAAGAGCACCTCTCCAAGCTGCGGACCCCCACCCAGATCTCCACCAGCACTATCACCCCTGACGTCGCAGCCCCCACCTACAACACCTCTACTCCCAGCACCCCAGTAAATGGCCAACCTGCTGTTAACGCCCCACACTCCCCAAGGACAGACACAAACGTCGCCACCTCTTATACTAACCGCCCCTCTAACATGACCCCTTTTACCCCCACCCATACCCCCCCATCCCTCTCCCCCCTGACATAACAACCCCCACCCGCATCACGCCACCATCTGAACACACCACCGCTCGGAGTTTATCCACCCCCCCTCCCATCCCCCCCACTGCAGACCCCTCTCCCTCCCCTACTCCCTCCCCACTCTCACCCACGACACTCTCACACCTGACAGAACAACTCTCACCCACAACACGCCACCATCTGATCACACCACCATTCGGAGTTTATCCACCCCCCCTCCCATCCCCCCCACGGCGGACACCTCCCCCTCCCCATTCCCACCCACGACACTCTCACCCTCCCAACAAAGCATGCAGAACATACCGCCTCCCCTACCTTAGCATCCCCCTCTCTCCCACCTCCTATTCTCAGCCCTCACTACCCTCCTGTCTCCCCCACTGTCCTCAGCCTTCACTCACTCTTCTACTCACCAGCACCGTCTCCCACTGACGGCACTACCTATGCCTCCCACCCACCGCCTTCACCGCCTACTTCACCCACACCCCCCGCCCACAAACACGCCCACTCTTTGAATGCCATCCCACTCACTAGCACCGCAGAACCTTCCAACAACGCTAGTATATTCCCCCCTCGATACCCTGCCCGCTCTCCAGCTCACTACTCAACCAGTCACCAATCGCTCTCACCACCAACCCCATCCCCAATCCACCTCCTGACCTGACTTTATCCACCCTCCAACAAGTCAAAGAGGATATTCTACAAATCAAAAAAGATATACACACAATCAAAGACCTTCTCTCCTCACAGCCCAGTCTACCTCCCACCATCCCTCTACCCTACAAACGACGCACCCTCCCTACATACCCACGCCTCCAACAACACCCGCGCTGGCCGACTATCCCCGTTCGCAATAACTCCCACCGCCCCCGTCGCGTCCTCAACCCACTGTCGGACCATGACCTATGCTCTCTCCTACGCTCTTATGGCCCAGGTCCGGTAAACCACATATCCAACACACACACCCCCATACCCACAATCCTTACAAACCCTCTGAGGCGCCCAACACTCAACAACAGAGGTTCGGTCCCTAAAAACCTCAGAAAAGTACCACTCACTCTAGAAAGCTCGACCACCCTTCTCTCTCCCAAACTCAAATGCATCCTACTCAATTGCAGATCGGCCCAAAGACACTCTTCCGACATCGCCTACCTCGTCTCAGCTAGGGATCTGGACCTAGCCATTTTAACGGAAACGTGGCTTACTGAAGCCTCTACCCCGATTATGGACATACTATTCCCCCCCAATTATCACATCATTAGGCTGGACAGGTCCCCTGGCAAGACGGGCGGGGGAATTGCATGCATTTTTAGGAGCAACCTCTCCGTTACTAAAGTCAACTCCCCCTCCCTTTCCTCCTGTGAACTCCTCTGCCTCGACATCACCAGTGAGGGCAAACAAGTTTGTGCTTTACATCTCATCTATCACCCGCCTGGTGACAATCTCATATTCACCCAACAACTCATGGACATGATCACTTCCAATGCCGGTCGGCAGACCACCCAAGTCTACCTGGGTGACTTCAATCTCCACTGGAACGATCAGAAAGACACAGTGGTGAATAGTCTCAAAACTTTCCTTAATGCGCTTGACCTCACCCAAATATGCGATAGACCAACACACGACAAAGGCTCGATACTCGATCTCATCATTGCCAAAGAGAACTCTACACAACTGGAGGCGATCCAACCCTGCGACTGGTCAGATCACCACATTATCACCTTCTTTATCATTGAAAAAGTTAAACCTAACCCGGCTCAACCAATCAAATCCAAAACATGGAAAAGGGACATGAAGAATCTTAACCCCTCTACCCTGCCTCCCCACATCGGCAATCTCCTCCTTCCCCCTTCAGGTGCCTCGGATGTTCAATCACTGACCGACCACTACCTTGACTCTATGAATACAATAGTCAATGAAGTCGCCCCACTGCAACTGAAGAGAGTCTCCACCAAAATTTCTAACCCCTGGTATGACGATAAACTCAATGACGACAGGCGTGCTATGCGAATGGCAGAGCGCACCTGGAGATCGGACCCTTCAGCACTGCACCTCAAAAGGCTTAAGAACAAGAGAAATGCCTACTTCAGGAAAATAAAGCGCACAAAGTCGGACTTCTTTAGCCGCCAGTTGGACCAAGCAAAAAACAGGCCAAGAAAGCTGTTCGAACTAATCAAGACCCAAACAAAGACACAACCCTTACAATCAAACAGCACAACAAGCGACACCCCACACTGTGAAGCCTTCTCTGCTTTCTTTAAACTAAAGTCTGACAACATAAGAAATGACCTCATCATGGATGTAAGCCAATTCCCCAACCACACCAGAATGTCTAACAATCAACCTAAAAACAAGGCATCCTGGCTATACTTCGATACCTACTCGGAAGAAGCAATACACAAACTGCTCTGCACCGTGAAGCCCTCTAATCACCTCACAGACCCTCTACCTGCTAATGCTGTAAAAGACTTCATCCCCTTGCTCCTCCCTCTCTGGACCAAAATCATCAACAGCTCACTACAACAAGGCCTCATTCCAGACTCCCTCAAGGTGGGGCAAGTCACGCCTATACTCAAGAAACCTACAGCTGATCCGTCTGACCTAAACAATTACCGACCCATCACCAATATCCCCACCCTGGCCAAACTGCTGGAGAAATGTGTCCAACTCCAACTAACAAAACACATTGATCAATTTGACCTCCTCAACCCTCATCAATCAGGCTTCCGAGCGAAACATAGCACGGAAACAGCTATGACACACATAATTGATGACGCCCTCCAAATTCTTGATCGCAATGAGTCCTGCCTCCTCATCCTTCTTGACCTCTCTTCAGCATTTGACACGGTCAAACATGAGAACTTGCTGGAGCTGCTAAGCACTAGAATGGGTCTAGCGGGAACTGTTCTCAAATGGTTTTCGTCCTTCCTTCACAACCGGTCTCAGAAGTTCAAGATCGACAATGTGCTATCTACACCGGTGCCTGCAGATCTAGGTGTCCCACAAGGATCTTCCCTCTCCCCCACACTATTCAACGTCGTCATGGAACCGCTCGCCACCTTGCTCCAAGCTTCCAATGTCCAATTCCATATGTACGCCGATGACACACAACTTTACCTAAAGCTTCAATCCCCGGAAGATATCAAACATCTGAATTCCACACTTATTAACACTCAATCATGGCTGGCCGATAATCACCTCAAACTAAATGCTCTGAAAACTGAGTTCCTACTCATCTCACCCCCGGCGAAAATCTCCATCACCCAAACCTGGCTCAATAACCTAACAGCACTCAATGTCCAACCTACCATCGTGGATTCGGCAAAATCCCTAGGCATCACACTCGACGCCAAGCTCAACATGCAGCAGCACGTTAGCAAAGCCACAAAAGGAGCTAACTTCCAAATCAACACACTGAGGAAAATTAAACCTTTCCTCCCTGCCAAAGACTTCCAAACTGCTGTACAAGCCTTAGTCATCCCTCGAATAGACTACGGAATTGTGGCCCTCAGCGGACTCCCGCTATCCACAACAGCACCCTTAAGAGCCTCCCTGAACGCTGCCGCGAGACTCATTACTGGCTCAAGAAAACACTCGCATATATCCCCAGACTTAAAGTCTCTAAAATGGTTGCCTTTTGAAACCAGAATAAAGCTAAAAATTGCTGTTATGACACATGCGGCCGTGCACCACAAGGCACCTAACTACCTCGCTCACAAGCTGTCTATATCAGGAGGTTCGAGATCCAATAGAAGTACAAAAAATCTACTCCTGAAACCTCGTAGATTTCGGAAAGAGAAAACATACAAGCGCTCCTTCTCAGGAATGGCACCCAGGATCTGGAATGCGCTCCCTCCTGAAACCAGGCTTATCTCCTCCACTGCACTCTTCAAGAAAGAGGTGAAAACCATCCTTCTGGCCAAGATCTCCTGAACCTTATAGGTGCTGGATCAGAGACTCTGCATTGCTCTATATCACTGCTCTCCTTGTCCTCTGGCACTATACTTCTACTTGATGGGGGACACTATTACGCTACTCTCTTAATACCGACCAATATATGTTACACTTTGGTTTACTGATTCACTCTCCCGATGCCCCCACTCATTGTTCCCTATACACTAAGACATTGGTATAAGCCATCCACACACCCAAGGTGTACCCGAACACCTCTGTAGTGGTATCAATGACTGGTGCCGTCTTATATTACTTGTTTACCTGTTTGCATATTGATATGTTTTATGTATGTTATTATTATCCTACCATGTCAGTGACTATTATACTACTTCCATTATCTCTGTTCATTCCCACCGCCCCTACCCTGTCTTTGTGAAGCGCTCTGATATCCGTAAGGATTTTGTTCGCGCTATATAAAACTTTGAATAAATAAATAAAATAAATAAATAAATTACCATTTTATGTTTTTGCTTCTCGCACTGCGAGAAATTAGTGAGGCGACGCTCCTCCGCCATAGCGGAGGAGCCACCACTGATTGCTCGCTTTGCAAAATTCCCATTCAGAGTGGGTTACAATCTGCTCTACCTAATTATTATTATCATCATGAGGAAGGTCACAAAGTGCTACTCACCATGTCTGTGGTGCTTTTCAGAAATTTATTTTTTAATGCTTGGTCTTTCACCACCCAAGCTCAAGAGTCTGTAACTTTTAATAGTTGGTTTCGAACAGGGTTTACACTTGTCATGTAATTTGACTGCTAAGCTGCAATATATACTTCTGCCACAAGATGGCGAAATACTTTCACAAATTAACAATCGAGTAGCATATGAGCAACAACACAAAAATGAATAGAAAGAGGTAACTAGAAATTGCGTTTATCGTAATACCGTTTGTTCCTTAAATTGTAAGGTATTTTTATTCGCACATTTCTTTCTATTCCAAATTACCTCTAATAATCTCACCGATTTCTGCTAATTTATGAAACGTCGTAACTCCGCCTGGTTTGTGATTAGTTCATTTATCTCCCTTGTAAGTTTGTACTTTTCAAAAGTCTGTGCTTTCTCATATACAAGAGCCCCATTTTATCGTAAATAGCTGCTCTGTTTCCCGGTGTCCCTGCTCGGACTGTGCTGGCGAAGTTGTTGTTTGCTGTCTTCTCTGTGTTCATTTTCAGGTTCGACTTCTCAGACGCTTGTGCTTCTTCTCTCTTTCAGGTACCAGCCCTCATGCAGTGCTGAACGTGTCTGCTGTGCCCTTGGTGTCAGCTGTGAATGTGTCCTGGGTCCCTGGCTTCGACGGTGGATATTTCCAGAAGTTTAGCGTCTGGTATGCTCCGGTGTGAGTGATATCTTGGTAACACTGTCCTTTCTCTCTGGTTCCCAAATAATCTTCCTTTTCAATTTTTGTGTTTCTTTCCTTCGTCTTCGTGTTGCTGTTTGTTTCTATATATCTTCCTCATATCATTCATTTCCCCCCTTTTCTTCGGGTAAAAATTACCTCAGTTCTTCCCGTTCGGTACTTTTTGTTACTTCCTTCCAACAGTTTTTCCTCTTTACATGCTTTCTTTACTGATATTACTTTGATGTTCTTAATTATGATTTTTTTTATCTTCTTTTTCTTGTGCTCTGGTATGTTTCTATTGCTTCTTTTCATAGTTTTTTGTTAACACGCATTAATGCAGTGCACCATGCCCCTTAGTCAGCTTTAGGTGCAGTGGGCCTCACAGTATGGCGCACAGGGAGGTCGAGCAAAGGGACAGGGGCGGCTCCAGGCTCATGGCGGCCCTGGGCAGGGAGCGTAGGTAGGGGGCCCCGGAAGAGGGGGTCCGGGCGGGGCGGAGCCCCCCCGGAGCTCAGGAAGGTACCAGCGGGCCAGCAGTGGGTAGGGAAAAAAAGAAGCCAATCAGGAACCAGGAGGAACGCAGGCGCGGAGGCCAGTGAAGAGGCGGGGTCAGGGTGTTTGGAAGTGGAACAGAGCTGAAGGCCGCCAAATCCCTGCCAGGGGCCACCACGCAAATATGTATCCATCTCAGAGGATTATTATATTAAGGATATATATTGGCGTGGCAGCCCCTGGGGTTTGGCGGCCCTGTGCAGGTGCACAGCTTGCACATGCCTAAGGCCGCCCCTGAAACGGAGAAGCCATAAGCGCACATGACAAGTGACGGGGCAGGCGAGAGGGAGAAACTGGAGAAGAAAGAGTATTAAGAAAAAATACCGTCAGCGGTTAGGGACATATGGATCAGGTTTGCTGAACATATGGTGATCAAGGAGCAGTTCTCTTCTCTTTGTCATTGATGTTGCCTCCTTATGCAAACTTGCGACTTGGAACATCTGCCTGCTCCACTCCCTTGAAAGCAGGGCTCCGTGCACCCCTTCCACTCTGTAGTGTAAGTCATGCAGCTTGAAGAAGCTGACCCCACCCACTGACTGTAGTCTCTCGAGAACTGTAACAGAGACATGCAACTGATCCTCTCTGCCACCTTCTGGAGGTGTGCAAAGGAAGATGGCTATCGTCTAGCTGCACCTCCTAAACTTTCGTCGGGGCATGAGACAATACACGGCCCTCTGTCCTCCGTGTTTAGTACGTCGCTAGAATACTGATACGAGACTCGAAGGCGGGCTTCGGGCACTCTGATGCAGGTATATCACTACTACATAAGGCATCACTCTTGTAGTTTGAGAGGCTTTATGCACAGGCTGATTTCTTTCTGTGACTCTAATGGAGAGATGCAAATGTACCCTTTCCACTGGCCGTTGCACTCTAATGGAGACAAGCGAATTGAAAAGGCTCCCTGCACCGCATACATATGGCCATATGTATCATGCCCCAAACGCCAATGCATTTTCTCAAAATGGTGTGTATCACACAAATCTGCATGCAAAATAAGGAATCGCAAAATTTGCGATTCCTTATTTTGCGATTGCATTTAAGGAATCGCAAATTTTGCGATTCCTAAAATGCAATGTAAGAAGCCCAAAAAATTTGCTAAATGGCCTTAAGGAATCGCAAATTACCACCAACTTCTAGTTGGTGGTAAGTTGCGAATTCCTTGAAAAATGCAAATTTTTGCATTTTTCAAAGTGCCATGTGACGCACATACATGCCCTTAGGGCATGTATGTGCGCCACATGTGCACCCATGCATATTTCAGGGTGCAACAGGGTGTCCTTTGGACACCCCTGCACCCTTGAAATTATTCTCAATTTGCGATTAGCAAATTGCGAAACGCAAATTGAGAATAACTTCTCATTCATTCCTATGGGCCTCCTGGCCCATAGAAATGAATGGGAATGTATTCCTTAATTGCGATTCGCAATTTGCTAATCGCAATTAAGGAAGTTTAAGAAATTGCAAAAAAAAGCGATTTTGTACATACATACCTATTTGCGATTCTCAAATAGCGATTTCTTAAAAATCGCTATTTGAGAATCGCAAAACTGGATGATGATACCCTTACTCACTACAGCACTCTAATGGAGAGGTAATCCTAGACGGCTCTCTGACAGTGACGTACAGTGAATTTTGAAACTGGTGAGGCTTAAATTGATGACCTGAACCGAAGAAGCTGAGCCTAACATGAAAGCCTAATTTTCCACCAGGCTTTCTACAGATGTTCTTTTCAAGAACGTTTTGAAAAAGTGACCCAAATTGTACTTTTTACAATACAGTTTGCAAATACATTTGTTAAAAAGCCACAGGTTTTACCACGGTCCTTAAGGGCACTCATCAAAATATTCACTGGCGGGCTTCTACCAGTGATTAATTGGTACATATAAATTAAGTGCGGTGTCCAAACATTTCTAAGAAGGCTACTGCAAAATGTCCGACCTCCAAACATCAAGATAATAGGTCAATTGGAATTCAACAAATGTGCAATACCCAGAATGCTATAGATGTTAAATGAATGCTTAGTACTGGTCCATTTATCTCACAAAGACATCATCTGGCAGCTGTTTAATTTTGACACTCATTTTCTTCAGGTCAGACAGATGGAAAGCAGAGTATCCGGATTTAAACAGTGACCTTAAAATGATGAACTGCTCTACGCAGCAGGAGCTGAAACATATGAGCTACTCTGTCATATTGTATATTATCATGAAATTACATTTACTAATGTACTACTGAACTACAAGTAGAATTGCTACCCTGCAGCCAATCTACAGCTACCAAGTGATCCCTGGCCTATGTGACAGCAGGCAATCCTGATGTGTCCTGACAACAGGTGTTTACATTATAGCATGTACGTTTGTTTTCCTCTTTAAAGCATTGACTCCCGGGCCAGGCATGTACATTGTATTGGCATAAAAGACAGATTTGTCTGCGAGTGTCACACATCCAGCGTCTGAAATATGGAATATTCTTACGGTTTTGTGACAAAACAAATTCGATTGTTGTGCCTGTAACGCACAATGGTCTGCAAAATCCCACTTCTGAATTCACCTTGTGCATCACAAACTGGCTCATGAAATTGGTAACAAAATAAATGTGTCTTCCTCAAAAGCATGCAAACAAACATACAAATGTCCCTCAAATATGCCAAAGTTTGCACCCCTTTGGATAGCCCCTCACATTTGCATATATCTGTATGTCCAAAAAACACAACTATCTGAGTCCAAAATAAACATGTGAATGTCCTGAAATTTGCTTTGGACACACTGCAAATGCCGCCATTATGCATCAAACGTCCCTTGAAAATGTGTATGAGACTGTACCCCAAGTGCTCAGACTGTCTCCTGACCATGCAGACTAACACTCAAATATGCATCTGACTGTTGCCAAAAGATGATCTACACAGCTTCACAAATACTCATGGGCAGACCCACAAGAAACTAACACAGTGCCACAAGTTATTTTGCTGAGCCGCGGTGCGTTAGTTTCAAATCACAGGGATATGCAACATATTTAAAACAATATTTGGCATCTCCCCTGCGCTGGTGCACAAACTGCTGCCATGTGCCGGCACCCTTGCACTATGGTGCAAGGATTCCTACGTCGTGGGGAGATTGTTTTTGTGGAGGAAGGGGCCCTTCCTGCACAAAAACAATCACTTGAGATGATTTCCTCTTCCAATGTGTGCTGTAGAATGCAGTACGCATTGAAAGGGGAAAACAACAAGGAGAAATGAAAACATTTCTCCTCGTTGTACCTTGCTACGCCACCCCTAGGGAGGCGTAGCATTCTGACGCATTTCCAGATTCACGATTTCTCGTAAATCTGGAAATGCATCAGTGGACATGGGTGTTGCGTGGGAACACCCTCAGCAACACCCATGTCACGCCTTTAACACGCAGAGTGTTGCGTGAACAGGGGCGATATTTACAAGCACAGGTTAAGTCACACAGGGTGACTTTACCTGTTCTTGTGAATTACTCTTAGCAGGCTGCGCCATCGGTGCATGATGCAACGTCATGAACCGGCGTCGCATGGGGCTTGTAAATCTGCCCTATAGTCTCCACCAACGTTGTCTATCTAGGTTCTGCTTAAAACAAAGTAGTCATGGACCAGCTTTTCAGGCATTCTGGCACTGCCAGATTGGCAATCTTGAAAGGGCCAGTGTGCGGGCTGTGTTTTTGGGTCTCGTCACAGCCTGTGGGACCACAACAATAGCCCACACACTGGCCCTATCAAGCTTGCCCATCTAGCAAAGCCATAATGCCTGAAAGGCCAGCTCAACAATGAAAATATCTGCACAAATCCTTTCCCTAAATGAATAACAGGCCATGCACCTCATCTGTATGAAGCTTTGCTAAATGTACGCCAAAAAATGGACGCAGGTTCCTGCGGAACATTTCACTCCTCTTCCCAAAACAACATTTGTACACATATTTATTAGAGGTGCATCACACTTTCTATCAAACATGCCTCATATTTCTGTCCATTGCTGTTACCCTCCCACGCGTGACACTGCTCTCTTCATCTTACGTCTGCCAGTGAGGGCCTCTCAATGTTTTTATGTTTTCCAGGTGTAAGGTCATGGTATATGAGGTAACCCAGCAGTAAAAGTGGTCTACAGGTCTTATTCCTAAGACGTGCCCTTCTCCATCACCAGGACTCACCTTAAGTGCGTCCAAAATTACTGTGCTTCTGAAATCACAAGATATTAATGAGGTATCCTCAGACAACACCAACTATAAAGTACACCTAGTTATGAGTGGTTTTAAAACGGTCGTAGTGTTTCCAGTGTGAATGAGCATGGAGTCGGGAGTATTGACTTACAATCCCATTCTGTAAGCCTGTTTACATGCCCTCCTGCTTCCAAAGAACAGTAAAAGCAGTAGCTCTGCTGTGATCTGTACCATATAGTAGATATCAGAGGCTGCTTGTTGTGCACCTTGTGGTGTGAGGATCAACTTTACAAGTGTGGACACTGTGACTGCCCGTTGCTCGGCTAAGTGTGCCTGCTGATGTTGCAGGCTAAATATTATCATGTAAAGCCCCTCAGTTTGAGTCAGTTTTGCACTGCACCTGCCTACTGGGTGCAAGTGTGAGACCACACCTATCTGCAGCTCTGTGGTGGGGGCTGCAAACTGGCACATGCAATTGTGGCTGGGCTTGACAGACTTCATGAACAGTGAGACTGGCCATGGCCCAACAACTGCTCTGTGAGCTGACTTCCAGACAGTGATGTTTCAGTGCAAGATTCGCCTCTGCAGGCCTGTCCTCGCCCCCACCCCCTGCATCCTCTGCCTCATCTTTTACTGCGAAGGCAGAAGGGCTGGCTCAGCTCATCTCCTTTTAAAGAGTCGGACTCTAGTTTAACAGACTCTGTCAGAGCAACGTGGTTTGTTATGGTGATTTTTTTTACTGCTGCTTTACTGAATCACAGCAAATTCAGAATGCAATAGCTGCTAAGCTTTTCTTTTTTTTAACTTACTTATTTCGCCTGCTGTCTTGGAACTGACGAGTCTGTCACTGGTGAGTAAAGCTTCTAGATGACGCCGACACGCACCTGCAGACACGAGAGCAGGAGCTCCAATGAATGGTGTCCACACAGTTATGGAATTAACGGCAGAGCAGCAAGAAGACACCTCGAGTCTGCGCAGTGTGTAATGACACACAGCGCAGACTCGATTTCTCAGCTTGGCACCTGCCTGCAGTCTCTACCCCACTCATTCCCAGCTCGTTACAGGACAGGACCCAGCTCACTGTGACGAGTTGGGAAAGGGTGGAGTGAACTTCCTCCCACTCTGTGATTGACATGAAGCCCCTCTGGTCAATGGACCATTACCTTCAGTTGAACTAGTTGACGGTGAAAAATGACTTAAATGTACTAGTATTCAATGTAAATAACCACAGATTCAGGAAAGTTTTAAATCTTTATCTAAATTAAAGCATGTGAACCACTTCAAAAATACAGTGCAGTCACCTTCATTTATAGGAGAGGAAATTCAATTCATTAGACAACAAGCATATACTTCAGACTCACACAATGATCAATACTCAGAAAGGGAGAAGATAGAGAGAAAAGTACATCAGTAAAAATAATGAGAAATTTATAATTATCTGATAGACTACTAGCCGCAGATTCCTTAACGTAGAATTATCCCCAGGCGTGAGACTGGATCTGGAAAACTTTTCTTTTTGCCTCAGCATCCCTGCGGGTCGGAGGGACGGCATCACACGACTCAGCCCAGGCGTCGTCCGTGCACGTGACGTCAGCGAGGTCACATAAGCCCCACCCCGGCGAGCCTATGTCAGTTTTTTCCTTTTCCGCGTGCAACGCGGATCCGGTTTGTGTTACCTTGCCTATTTAGGCCCTTTTTCCTCGCTATTATGTGTGTCTGTGGGAACAGTGTCTGGATGCCTTCGGGCTTTAAGACTTGCTCGTCGTGTGGACGCCTTATGTCGGCGACGGACCCTCACCTCATTTGCATGTCGTATTTGGGGGAAGATCACGGCTCCACTGATTGCGAGGCGTGCCAACAGTTGAAGCCGAAGTCGCGGCGGGAGCGCTTGATGAAACTGCTCTCGGCTAGTCTGTCCAGGTTGGCTTTGTCACCTCGATCAGCTTCTGCGGAAGGTTTTCGAAGTAGCCATCGTCGTCGTCCTAATCCCCCTCCTATGCTGCAAGAGCGCCGCTCCCCTGTTGGTAAGTGTCGCAGTTTGTCCCCGATATCTGGTTTCTGGCCTGTTGGGGGCGTGGGCTCTCCGCGGGTGATGCGGCCCACATGTCGTCCCCCTATCCACCATTTCCCGGTGAGGGGGCGTTGAGAGCCCAGATGGAGACATATGCGGCGGCTTTGCAGGCCTTGCTGGCTTCTCCTCCTCCTCCTTCCCCTCCTGGGACGTTTGTGGATCCCTTGTGTTATGTGGGGCCCTCCGCGGCGTCGCCGGCGACACCGGCCCCGGCGCCGACTGGCTTGGCTCCAGGCTTGGAGGATGTGGTGCCGTTGGGGTGCGGCCCTTCGGGGGTCTCTCCTTAGGACCATGGCACCTCAGCCTCGCCGCAAACTCCTGCGGGAGTCCCTGTGATGTCGCGGGAGGTCGCCGGGGCTAGGGTCGCATCCCCGAGCCCCTCTCGGCCCTCTGGACAGGCCGCGGCCTTGTCTACGGCTGAGGTGATGCCGCTACGGCGCCGGCAGCTGGTGGCGCCACAGGGGTCTGTGGACCCCCATCAACCCGTTATGGGTCGAGGCTGGCTGGGGACCCCTTGTCCCCCTCTGGGCCCCTTTCATTCCTCCACAACGGCGGCTGCCTCATTGGAGGTCGAGTCGGAGGTTGAGTCGGCCTTGGTGGCGTCACATGGTTCGGAGGACCCCCTTTGTCCCATTAGGGGTCGAGGCTGGCGGGGGCTCCTTGTCACTCCCCGGGTCCCTCTCGTCCCTCCACGCAGGTGGCTGCCTCGTCGGAGGTCGAGTCGGTGCCGTTCCGACGCCGTCCCTTGGCCACCTCGGCTCTGGCCCAGCTACGGTCCCCTGCGCTATGTGGTGTGTAGGATGCCTGTCCGGCGTCTCCTTTGGCGGCGGACGATGATGACGTCCTGCCCTGGGCTGCGGACTCTCAGGCGCCGGACAGGCGTCGAGTCGCAGACTCGTCTTCAGACGCCCCTTCTTTTCCAGAGGTTGGGCGCCTGCTGGTGTCGTCCTCACCGGAGATGGGCCGCTGCGTAGTGGCTTTTTCCCCAATGTCATCAAAAGGCGACTCCTCGCCGTTACCACGGCCGTGGTTTTCACCGGAGGAGCCACAGGTCCCCCACTCCTCGGTCCCTCTTTCTCCCTGCCGGACCTGGCCTTTGCCCGCTCCGGTTGGCTTCGGGGACGGCTGCCTTAGCTTGCAGCCGTCACCCACAGAGGAGTTGCTTTCCCCACCGTGGGGCCCTACGGAGGCGGGTGCGGCCTTCGCTCGCGCTGTGTCCACGGCTGTGGGTATTTTGCACATGGGTGATCCATTTCCCCGCGGATCATCTTCTGGAGGTTCTCCACCAGGGCTCTGGTGGGAGGGAGCTGCTGCTTCCTTTTGAAGGTTCGCTCCATTCCTCCCTGATGGGGACTTGGGAGCGTCCCGCCACGGGAGACCCGGTGCCTCAACACCTTCTGCTCAGGCACCTTCCAGCCCCGCGTGACCTGGCGTGTCTTTCCCTGCACCCCTCTGCCTCCAGCCCGCTTTTGTGGGCTGCCTTTCCCTCCCTGCCGCGCTGCTGTCTCCACCATCATGGGAGGCCCGCTGGCTGGACTCTTGGGGGCGCAACATGTTCGCGTCGACATGTGCAGCCCTGCGGGCCCTTAACTCTTTATGTGTGTTGACTAGGGCCTCCTCTTGTTTGTGGGACTCGGCTGAGTCCTTGGGATCCGCCGTTTCACAGGAGGATGCTCGGATGGATTTGCGGCACCATACGTTGGATGGCCGGGAGCTGGCGGCATTCATTCTCCGCTCTGCTCTGGACGTCCCGGAGGTGCTGGGTCGTGCCATGGCTTCTTCGGTTGCCTTTCGCCGCCATGCTTGGCTTCGGGACAGTGTGTTCCCGGAAAATGTTAGGGAACGGCTGGTTGATCTTCCCTTCGATGGCACTCTGTTGTTCCATGCCCCAGCTGACTCAGCCATCTGGAGGTTCTTGGCAGGGCTTTGGCCTCCTCCTCCTCCAGCTCCTCCTCCTTCTCCTTCTCCTCCCCCTCAGTGACTGGTGGATTGATCTGGTTCTTGGAGATGCTCCTCCTTTTTGGGCGAGTCGCCCTCGTTGTTGATTCTGTGTGCTGTGGCCACTTGAGTCCACCTTGTTTGGACTGTGGCTCTGTTGGCTGCTGGACGGCCCTTCTTGACTATGTGTGTATTTTGCTTTGGGTTATCTGCACCAGGTTGGCCCTGAGTTAGGCTTCCTGTTTTTCTCTTGGGCTGCTTGACAAGCCTTCTGATGTTTTTTGTTTTCCCCGCGGCTCTTTCTGTTGTCCTCTCCTGCGGAAGTTTCTTCCAAAGAGGGTTCCCATGTCCTGGGTCTTAACATACCCTATGTGGGGTAGTGGTAGCTGTTAGATACCTTGTGCTGTGCAGTTGTGTTCGCCTTCGGGCCTCTGCTCTTAATGGCGTTTATGTACGTTGCAGTTGCAATTTCCTTGCTGGATTGGCATGCCTTGGTGGTGCCCCGGGGTGTCCTTCTCCGGGGTCGCTGCGCTGTTCGCCGGGTCTGACCTGCAGTCTGCGGCCTGGCGTCGTGGCTCTGGTTCTGGTTCTCAGGTCGTGTGCGCAGACCCCTTGCTTTCATGCTCCCTGTCCTGGGGGGCGGAGATGGTTTTGTGTTTCTCCTTCTTTCAGACGCAGCCTGCCCGGGCTTCATAGGGCCCCGGGCTCTTCTTCCTGCTTCCGACGGTTTATTGCTGTCGGCGCCGTTCTGTCTGGTCTGTTGACTTCCAACTGTGGTGGGCCCGCCTTCTTTTCCCTAGTCTCCTTGGGCCCTTTAGGTTGTTCTTATTCCTCTTCCTTGCCTTGGCATTGGCTGGAGGTTCTGCTGCCTTGTAAGGGCGTGGGGGTGCTTCGGCCTCCCCTGGCCTTGCCCTTGTTTCCTCTGTTGAGTGTGAACGGGCTTCCCTTTTTTCTTCCCACACCCCTTTGGGGGTCGGTTGTATTCTGCTTGTGGGGGTTCCCCTTGCCTGGGGGGACAGGGCTCCTCGCCCTGTCCGTTGGACTGATCCCCTGTGGGACCCTCTGTTATGTCCAGGCTGATGGGGTCCTTTCACAGACCCTCCTTCCCCGTTATTATGGCTAGGGTATCTATTCTACGTTAAGGAATCTGCGGCTAGTAGTCTCTATCAGATGTACGAGTTACTTACCTTCGGTAACGATGTATCTGGTAGAGACGATTCTAGTCGAAGATTCCTTCACGGCCCGCCCTTCCTCCCCGTTCTGCGAGGACCTTTTGGCTTGGTCTTCTGCACTCGCCTCCCCGTTGGGTGGCTATGTCTTCTGTGAGTGCATTCATTCGTTCTTCTGACAGGATGTTTTGTCTTGTTTCTCTGCTCTGGTTGCTCCAGGATTGAGGCTTGCCTTTACTCTCGTCTCCCCCCTTCCTCCCTCTTTGTTCCTAAGGGACCTGGTCCCTTTGCTAACCTCTGGGTTGGGTCATCTGGCCGTGCCTTGCCCTTTGTTCCTTTGGGGGGGTTGTCGAACTCTGTGCTGGGGTTGCCTTGGAGGTTTGACGTTCCCTGTTTGTCTTGGAACTGGTTCCCCTTCGTTGTTCTTGGTTGGGGTTATAATCCTGCTGCATGTTGTCATGACATTTTACATGTGTTCCTTGTCTCAGGGGGGGAACTGTCTACATGCTGGCGGGGTGGCTGCTCAGGGCTGTGCTTTGTTCTTTCTTATTTCCCTGCCTTTGGGTACTGCAGTGTTAGCACTGCTCCTTATGGTGTTGTTCGTCACCATTCCCTTTTCCATTCTCTTCTGTTCTTCGCACACTGTTCCCATGCCCCCACAGTTTGTCTGATGGCTCCGCATTGTGGCGTGGAAAAGTTCTCCGAAGAAAACTGACTTAGGCGCGCCGGGACTTATGTGACCTCGCTGACGTCACGTGCGCGGACGATGCCTGGGCGGAGTCGCGTGATGCCGTCCCCCTGACGCGCAGGGATGCTGTGGCAAAAAGAAAGGTTTTTTGGATCCAGTCTCACGCCTGCGCATAATTCTACGTTAGGGAATCTGCCGCTAGAATCGTCTCTACCAGATACATCGTTACCGAAGGTAAGTAACTCGTACACCAAGGATGGTGTGAAAGACCAACCCCCTGGCCAAAGGGCTGGCGAGGTTCCCCTCAGGACAGATTCAGGACAGGATAGTTACCCTCCCTAAGATACCGACGGTTGCGTCGCACCCCTCTCTGACACTCTCTTCCTCCTCGAGATTCTTCTGCGATCTTCTGATGTAACCCAATTAAATTAGAATAGAAGGTTCTGCTTTAGGCTTGCATTTGATTCAGCATCTCACAGCATCTCTCCCAGCATTCGTCATCTGCATCTCTTGTTCTTACTAACTAACTAAAGCTATTTCAATTATACCTTTCGTTCTGCATGTTCCACCCATTAATGTTTCAATATCGTAAAAATACTAATTCTGATTGGTCGAGCAAGGGGGAAGCTCCACCACACCATGCGTACATGTCATTAAAATCAGTTAAACTATTGTTCGCAAACCCATCCCCTTAATTTTTATTCATAATTGTAGTTCTCATACATTACTAAGTTTACTTAGCAACATTTTAATTAACTTTTTGAATGCAAGTCCTCATAGCTGAACTCTTCACCATCCGTTCCTAGAGTATATCACTTGTGTCCTTGGCTCCCGTTCAATGTTTAGGTCATCATTCCGGGTTAACTTTCAGCAGTCATGCGCAGTCCTCACGTGACTCAGGTTAATTCAGTTATACGAGAGAGGCCCAAATACGCACTAGTGATAAAGTCAGAAAGACAGATATTAAATTCACAATTAAAGTGGTCACAATGTATACCACCCACTTCTACTCTATTCCCCTTTACATAGTAATACTTTTCCCGCATTAGCATTAGTAAAATAGCTTGTTTTCGTTTCAAGCAAAGCAGATACCATGCAGATGAGTCTTCAAGACTCCATTTTAGGATCTTCTGCTCATGGGCCAGAATTTCCCTCCAAACATTAATACGTCATGCTACGTAGTTGCAGTTGACGCATGCGCACAACAGTTCCCCGTTTAAAGCGGATCATCATTCATATTATCCACGTTAGTAAACACATAAGCAAGCTTCACTAACCCGCATATTCATGTGGTGCGCATTAGTTTTACACTAAACATGGTTTAATATCTTGTTACTGAGTTAAAGGAGTGGATTGCCTCCGAGCAAGTCTCTTTTCTACAAGTCCTTGCTCCATCAGATTCATAGAAGCATCAAAGCATTTTTAAAAATATTTTAAAACATTTTTAAGGTGCATAGAGTACACTATTCCCATTGTTATTTACATTAAGGACTATCCTCATCATGTGAAAAATACACAGTAGTTATACAGATTGAGGTCTTCAATTCATCTCGTTACTGAGAATTATTTATCTGTTTGTGATGTTTTATGGAAAGATGCATGTAAACTGCAGGTGCAAGCTCACGTGAGATTATTTCAGGATACACAATTGTTAAAAAAATAATGCTATAATAATTTGTTGATATCAATATAATACATTCATAATAAAACTACTCTACTTGAATAGATTTAGGTACAGCCACACATACTTACTATATATATATATATATATATATATATATATATATAGAGAGAGAGAGAGAGAGAGAGAGAGAGAGAGAGAGAGAGAGAGAGAGAGAGAGAGAGAGAGAGAGAGAGAGAGAGAGAGAGAGAGAGAGAGAGAGGCAATAATAACACACTTGGCAAATGCAACTGTTAAATACATGGATAATAAAACACAAGCAGGAATAAAACACAAGCAAGGTATACTGGACGTCCTGCAAGAAATCAGAAAGATATATACATTAAATACATCAAATGTTTACCTTGGGTGTGCACACAGACTCTCACTCATCACAAAGTCAATATTCATAGAAAACACCTCAGATGATTATAGCCACTGGAAACTGAAGGTACACAGACAGCCACACATCACAATGACTGTTATAGCCACTGGAAACTGAATATGCACACAAACAGCCACACATCACAAATTACAACAATCAAAAATCAAACACTTCACCTAGTGCAAGCTTCATCCTGGCCCACTCCAGACTGGGGGATTCACAGCCGGGGTCAAGAGACTCAGCAACCAGATGCCTGCACTGACGATGCGTCCACCGTTCAGGCTCAAAAAATCCCGGTCTCTAAGTCAACAAGCCTCAACTTTATAGTCTCAAAACACACTAGAATGTTCCAAGAGGCTTTCACTTGCACCAAAGAAACTTACTGGAGTTGGCAACTTTCCATCCAAGCATTCCAAGGCAAAGGAGTTCTCACCATCCTTCTGTATTTTTATGTGTCCTAGCCTTTATCATTTTTTTAAACACATTTTTATTGATTTTACAGTTAAAGGAAAAACAGTATCTGTGTATATAGTTCACATGAGCCATATGATATTGCAGTTCTTATAACAAGCATTACAATAAATATCCATATTCACTGTCCATGTTTCAATACATTCCAACCAAAGTGTCACCTATAATAAACTTTGCATTCAAATTGTTTTTATAAAAAGAAAACAACAAACTCTCACTCCCACCCCCTTGGTACTTGGATTGCCATGTCAATGGTACATTGTGCTCACATCATACATTTGAGCGCGCTGATGTAGGCTAAACCCAGGAATATTGTTTTTAAAAAAAACATCAAGGCGAAGATGGGGTATGTCTAAATACCTGCAGGTTGCGTAGCCCACCAAGGCTGTACCCCAGTATTAGTACTATTGACTGGCCCATACTAACTATCCATACACACCAGAATCACTCGGCCACTTCCCTTACATTGCATTATGCGTAAGTGTGGGAGGAATGTAGTCCTATTCTGGTTGTGGGTCAAGTGCCTTAAAAGCTTCCAGTAGTGTGTTCCATAGATATTGGTGTGTTTCGAAGCCCTCTATACTCCTCCCTGTGTAGCGATTTGCTCTCGGCCCTCCCCCATTTAACGACATCCTCCCGCCACACATGTATAGGGGGTGCGGTTGGTGATTTCCATCGTCTCGTTATAAGCTGCTTTGCTAATAGTAATAACAAATCAGTTAATCTAGTATTTACTTTTTGTGATTTGGGTCTACGGTAAACCCCGAGTACGCAGCTCTCAAGAGATCCCAGTTTTATCCCTCCTATCACTTGGTTAATTTCCCCGATTACTTGTGTCAAGTACCCCAACAGAGTTGGGCATGACCATAACATATGTGTCAGTGTTGCATCTGGATCTACACACCTGGGGCATTGTGCCAACACTCCCGGGTACATCTCATGTAGCCTGTGCGGCGTAAGGTATGCCCTCCGCAACATCATGTATTGAATACATTTAAATCTCGTGTTTCTTGTTTAGGGTAGGCCAGCGTTTTTTCCCACTCCTTGTCTTGAAGTTCTTTACTTAATTATCTATCCCATTTGCCCCTTATTGTTATGAGGGATATCGCTGCATGTGTACGCAGTCCTCTGTATAGCCACCTAATTAAGTGTTTTCCATTGCCCATCAGGTGTAGTGCATGCACTAGTTCATGTGTTGGTGGTTCTATATTTATAGCTGGGTCTGGTGGCTCAGTGGACTAATGCATTCACTGCAGGGACCTGTGTTCAACCTCATGGTCACAGGTTCAAATCCCAGCGGGTCCACTCAGCCTTTCATCCATTTGAGGTCGATAAAATGAGTGCCATTGAGTTGGGTAACAATATACATTTGTTATTTCAGCACCAAGATGCCCTTGGTGAACATGCGCTTTACAAATACACCTGTTATGTTATGTTATGTTATATTCTCTGGAGCCCAGTGCTTTCTGACCCAACAGGTCATATGTGCATGCAGTAGAAACAATGATTCAGAAAGCCCTTGCTCGTGTACAAAGTCCATTTGATTAAGCAACATTCCGTCTCTGAATAGTGTTCCCACTGTTGTTAACCCGCCTCCTCCCACAATCGTATTCTGCGAGTCGTCACTATGCCATTCGGAGAGGGTATACCCTGAAGCGGTATATTTGGAGCATATGGCATGGTATGCCTTGTGTATTGCATTGCACTTTTCCAATACATGAGGGCAATTCGGAGCAGCCGCGGCACATCAGCTGGAACCCGTTTCGGAGGCAACAGTAGTGTCTGTAGAGTATCTCTTGCGATTGTGGAGGTATCATAGCCTATTTCATGGAGGTTACGACCTGCCAACCAATACGACAAACATTGCAGTTGGCTGGCATAGCCATATGACCGGAAGTCCGGTGCTCCCAGGCCCCCTTTGTCCATTGGTAGCTGTAGTTTTGTCAGTCCCACCCTCCTCTGGCCCTTCCCCATATCAGTTCTATTGTGTTTAGTGCTGCGAAGTAGTGTGAAGGAAACAGGACAGAAAGATTAACAAAGTAACCACCATTTTGAAAATTGCTATCCGAGCAGCTACTGTGAGTGGGAGAGATGTCCAGAACGTAATCTGGGAGCGTAAGGACGTCATTGATTTATGGAGATTGCCTTCAAGCAGGTCCCGAGCAGACCGATAGATCTGAATCCCTAGGTATTTAAAGGTGTGTTGTGCTATCGAGAGTATCTGGTTACCAAATGTTATATCTTGAATCTGTTGATCTTCTTTGAATATATACGCATACATTTTATCCGCATTAATAGTCAGTCTAGACACTTTCTCCAGGTGAGCAAAGGTGTTAGCTATTGGGGCCATATTCTTGTGTAGATCCCTAACATATATAATAATGTTATCCGCATATAGCGACAGGGCTTGAATGCCGTTTCTTGTTGGAATGCCCCAGTCCTGTGCACCCTTGCGCAGTTGTAGTGCTAGCGCCTCCATAGCCAAAACAAATAGTATGGGGGCCAAAGGGCACCCCTGCCTTGTGCCCCTGCACACTGGGTATGCATGGGAAAAGTACCTTCCGGTCCCAACCCTTGCTGTCGGTCGGGTGTATAACAATTGGACCCATTTAATATATTCTGGGGGAATTCTGAATCTGCTTAAGGTTGCTAGCATGTACTTCCAGCCCACCATATCAAATGCCTGTCGCATGTCTAGAGATATACACCCGCTCCCTTCAGTTCAGTGGGTACAGTATCCATTACGTGGTATAATCTTCTAATATTTAGAGATGTGGTTCGACCCGGTACGAAGCCGCATTGGTCTACATGGACTAACCTGGGCAACAGAGGGAGTAATTGTTGCGCTAGTACCTTAGTGAGTAATTTATACTCTGTATTTAGTAACGACAAGGGACGGTATCCCGTAAAATCTTTAGGGTCCCTTCCGGGCTTTGGAAGCAAAGTCACCAATGCCTGCATCGTGGTTTCTGGAAGGTGTCCCATTTCTAGGGCTGTACTGTACAATCTTTCCAAATACGGAACCAACAGCATCGAGAAAGTGGCATAAAACTCCACTGAGAGCCCATCCAGACCAGGCGTCTTATTGCGGGGCAGTTCGGAAATAGCTTCTCTTACTTATTTCTGTGCACATAATCGGGGCTGCCAGTTCTTTTCGGTCTGATTCTGTCAGCCGGGGGAAAGAGAGCCGAGACAGAAAGTCATCCATATCTCGGTTCTCAGAACCTGGGGGGGGGGGGGGGGTATCATATAGAGATTCGTAGTAATCACAAAAAGCTGCGTTGATCTAAGTTTGTGTGTTAATGGACACGTTATTTGGCGTTGTGACTTCGATTATTGGGGTCGGGGTGGGCCGTCCCTTAATATTTGTGCTGAAAGTGTACCAGTTCTGTCTGCTTCAGCATGTGATTTCTGTATGCATGCCTGGCTATCTATAATTAGAAGTTGTTCCAGCAAGTCAGCGTAGCTAATACACGCCTCTTGTAGTGCCTGCGCCTTAGTGGGGTCACATATAGCCGTCAGTTCTAATTCTCCAAGCGTTTCTTCCACTTGCTGCAGTTCCCTGTACACTGTTTGCAGTGCCCCCACAATCCATGCTCATAGCCACCCCCCTGATCACTACCTTGAAAGCCTCCCATTCTACCATTCTTGTGGAAGCTGTATTTGTATTTTCATTAAAGTAATTACTAATAGTGGATGCTAGCGTGTCACGAAATACCGAGTCCTCCAACGCCCTCGGGTTTAGTCTCCATGTAGGGACTGGTGTGGGGACTCTCCCCCAGGACAGTGTAAGTCCTAAATAAGTGGCCTGTGTGATTCGTGACAAGAGTCTGCTGGTGAAAAAGTTATGATCTATTTATGCGTGTATTGAGTGGGATGGTGAATAGAATTAATATTCCTGTGCCCTTCGTGTTTGGATCGTCAGGCTTCACTTAAATTCCAACCATGCGGCCACAGATCTAACCCCTTGGCCTCTCGGGCTGCCATTGTTCCCTGAAGTGGGGGGTGGGAGCGATTAGGATTGATATTCAATACCGCGTGATAGTCTTCCCCAAGTGTCCATGGGTATCCCACCCAGTCTGCCAGTACCATATTTAATCACTGTATGAATTGGTCCTTTTCCGACTTTGGTGCATAAATACAACCTAGTACAACATGTTGTGCATCTAGAGTGCCCAGCAACAAGACATACCGGCTGTCTGAGTCAATACGCTGTGTTAGTTCTTTTAAGGGGGTGCCACTCTTGATCCAAATCGCCGACCCACGTGCAAATGACGAATATGATGTATTGTATACTTGCCCCCTCCATTTTTTCTGTACCTTGATCTCTTCTGCATCAGGGAGGTGCGTTTTCTGCAGGATGCTATTTGTATTTGTCGCCTGTGGAGCTGAGCATATATCCTGTGCCTCTTGTGCACCAACCCCATCCCCCTGACATTCCAAGTAGTTAAATTATATAGTCCTGGTGCAGCCAAGTGTGTCCTAGTTTAAACATTGTGTTGCACCTTCCATCCTTTATGCAGGTGAGGCGGATTTCCATCCGGCCCCTCTGACATACGATGTACCAACCAAGTATCAAAACCCCATATAAACTTCCCAATACAAGGTCCGGACACCGTAACTGTTTCCGACCAAACTAACCCAAACAACTTCAGCCATACGGACTGTTAACTACAATGTGTGATCGCTGATGGGAACTCGACCATAGTACCACCCTGGGCTACTATCACCCGACAGGCGATATGCCTCATCTTTGATGTGTAGTAGCACTAGTGTGTTGTCTAGTGTGGGATAAGGGATAGTGCCGTCATATAGTGAGAGGGGTGTCCCTTAAGCGCTGTGTCCTGTCTGGACCCATTTCCCCGGTCGCCACGTAAATCAGTGCACTTGAATGTCCTCATATTTGGTGAACATTTCCTGTGTAACATAACCGACTTATCTAGTATACTCACATATATGGAACTTATCTACAGTAAACAGATCAAATTGCCTACAAGATATATATATACCATGCATTATACATTACCACCCCCTGTTTGAGAGTAACGAAGATGTCCCTACTTCTGTTTATCAACCCTGGAAGCAATCTGCTGTTTGTGGGGTAGCAGTGGGTAACAGAGTCAAACTGTTCTCAGATTGTGAGTGCTTTGGCGTGTCTTCTGATGAAGTCTCCGATGCCTGGTATCTCGCATCTGTAAACACTGCTGCCGTTTGTATTGCTGTTCGTTGACTTTCTTGGACTTGCTATATTGGCAGGGTTTTACTGGTATCATCTCACTTGTCTTGTAGCTGCCACCGTCGCTGTGTTCCTGAGAGGGCCCCCACGTTTAGCCACAACTTGCTGCCTGTCCAGGAAGGTTTTATACAGCCAGGTATATGTTTCTTCTGGGTCATTGAAAAATTGGCTCTTCTGTTCGTGGATTCCTTCCAAGCGGGAAGGGTAGAGTAGTGCGTATTTGAGATTCAATTTTCTGAGGTCCGCCTTTACGTGTATATATGAAGCTCTTTGACGCTGTAGTAGCATAGTGTTGTCCGGAAAGAGGGAGACCCTTTTTTTCATGTTGAATAGAGAAGCGTTCTCTGGCTCTGCGAAGCAGGGTGTTGTGGTCTTTATAGTTCAGTATTTTTGCAACTATAGGCCAAGGCGGAGCCCCTGGTATCGGTTTTCTAGCTGGTACTCTATGCGTTCTCTACACGCAGAACATTGACGAGAGTCCTTCCAAAGGCACTGCTTGATTCAACCAGTCCTCCACAAACTGGGTCGTGTTAGGTCCTTTACAATTTTCTGGCTGGCTAACAATACGGATATTACTACGTCTAGAACGCCCTTCGACATCCTCGACGCGTTCCTGCAGTGTAATCACTTGGTGTTGCAACTTTCGTACTGACTCGGCCTGCTCCTTCTGTCGTGGGGCCATGTCCGCTAATACAGTCTTGTGATCTTTCACAGGGTTGGCCAGCTTAGAGTGGTCAGCTTTGAGTAGTAGGAAGTTCGCAGACAGTGCTCCCAGCTGTTGTTCTATAGCACGCCTAGAGTAACGTATCTCTTGTAAAATTACATCTAATTTATCTGGGGAGGATTCCAGCATTGTTGGTGGTACACAGCTCAATGATTATGTGTTCATTCAGTCATCCTGGAATTCCTGCTGCAGTGGGTTATTATCTGCTTGATCCATATTTTTCCATATTTTCCATATTTTTCCATATTTTTCTTTAATCTCTTGAATACAGACTCCCCAGATTATTTATTCCTCACGGAAACTTGGTTTTCCGTCGATTCCCTTCCGGACCTTCTGGCCATTCTCCCCGATACCCACTATGCCCTCCGGGCAGACCGCCCGGCTGGTAAGGTCGGGGGTGGTGTGGCGATGATTATTCGTTCCACCCTGAAATTTCAACTTCTTGTTCACCCCCCCATACCTAACGTGGACTACTTGGTGGCCCGTTCCCTCAAACTTCCTGCCCCTCTTACCATTGTTCTCATGTATCGTCCCCCCCAAGCTATGCCTTTATTTGTAGCGGCTCTACAGGATCTCTTGGCCACACTTGTGGTCAATAACTCCTCGGTTATCCTGCTTGGCGATTTCAACTTCTGGCCAGGTGACCCCAGGGAAGACCTGTCTTCTAAAGACTTTTCTGCTACCCTCCAGAGTCTCAATTTTTTATCCCACATCAAGGACCCCACCCATGCCCAGGGTCATATCCTGGACCAAATCTGGTCATCACGCTGCAACGTTTCATCCCCTTCCATACTCCCCTGTATTTGGTCTGACCATTCCATTATTTCATTTCTCATTTATTCGGCTTTAGCCGATAAGTTGCCTCTACCCAAAAATATTCTGGCTCGCAGTTGGAATCAAACTGACCTTGACTCTCTTTCGCTCTCTCTGGCCTTTTCAGCTCCGGATCTCACTGACCTCTCTTTGGATTTGCAGACAGATGCCATCAGCACCTGGCTCTCCTCTTCATGTGATCAGGTCGCTCCGCTTAAAAAGGTCAAATCCGTCCGCCCTTATGATGCGCACAAATGGTTCACTAAGGAGCTCAAAGATCTCAAACTTGATCTTAGGCGGTCGGAGCGTCACTGGAGACGGAACTACTGCCCTAATCTCCGCGCTAAATACAGACTTCTCCTGAATGACTATAAAAGAGCGATCCTCGCGGCCAAAACCAAATATTTTACCGAGAAAGTTGCCCTCTCTGCCAATAAATCCCGAGAAATCTTCTCCCTGGTCCACAATCTAGCTACCTCTGACCGCACTAGCGCCAGTCTTGTTCCATCTCAGACCCTCTGCTCTTCACTCAATGATTATTTCATTGATAAGATCACTAACATAAAGGCCAATATCCCTATGGTGCTCCAAGCTGGCTTCTCCTGCTCCCTCCCCCCGCCCCCCTCCTTCTTGGATCACTTCCCACCTATTTCCATGGACCGTTTCCTTAACCTACTCACAAAAGTTAAGTCTGGCTCTCCGGCGGACTGCGCTCCTGCACGGATCCTAAAAACTCTTTTCACGAGCTGTCCTGCCCCCCCTCTCGCCCTTCTCAACGCTTCTCTAGCTTTGGGTTCTGTTCCTTCATCTTTTAAATCTGCTATAGTTTTTCCCATTCTTAAAAAAATTGGTCTGGATCCCTCTCTTCCTTCTAATTTCAGGCCCATTTCTCTTCTCCCTTACTTGGGCAAGATCCTTGAAAGCTATATTACATCTTGCCTGTCCAACTATATCGAGGAGAACCATCTCCTGGCCTCCCATCAGGCGGGTTTTCGCCCAGGCCATTCCACGGAGTCAGTGGTCATCGCGGTCCTGGACGAACTCAAAAGGAAAGCTGACATCAATCTCCCCCAGGCCCTGGTCCTCCTCGATCTGTCCACTGCGTTTGACACGGTTGGTCATTCTATCCTCCTCGACCGTGTCAGCGCAGCGGGCAGCCGGGGCGCCGCCTTCTCATGGCTTGCGTCCTTTCTCCAGGGTAGGACCCAAGCGGTTCATCTCTCAGGCTTCTCTGCTCCTCCTCGCCCGGTCACCTGCGGGGTCCCCCAAGGTTCCTCACTTTCTCCTCTTCTCTTCAATCTTTATATCTACCCTCTTATTATTTCTCTGCTCGAGCTGGGGGTCTCTGTGTATAACTACGCGGACGACCTCCAGCTTGTCTTTGATCTTTCTTCCCCTTCTGTTTCTCTTCCTAAATTTTGTTCCAACTTAGTCTTTATATCCGAATGGATGAGCTTCAATCACTTGAAGCTCAATCCGGACAAGACGGAGCTTGTCCTCACGGGTGGCCCCTCTAATCCTTGGTCCGCGGCTCACTGGCCCTCTTCCTTTGGCTCCCCCCCTTCACCGGCTTCTTCTGTTCGGACCTTGGGCATCAAGGTCAGCCATGATCTGACTATGCATGCCCAAGTCAGTTCCGTAGTATCCTCTTGTTTTCTGTCCCTCCGCCTCATCCGGAAGATCTCTCGGTATTTCTCCGCGGACGCCCTTAAAACCATAGTCATGGCTCTTATCACCTCCCGCCTTGACTATGGGAATGGCTTGTACGAGAGCATACCCGCCTATGAAACCCGCCGTCTTCAGGCCATTCAAAACCAGGCCGCCCGTTTCATTTTTCGCCTTCCCAAATCTTCCCACATCACCCCTGCACTCAAGTCTCTCCATTGACGTCCCATGCACTTTAGATCTTTTTTTAAATTGGCCTGTCTGGCCTTTCGTGCTCACACCCATTCAGCTCCCCTCTTCATCGGATCTCTCATTACTCCTCACGTCCCCAGCCGCACTCTCCGCTCCTCCTCTCTTTCCCTTCTTCACGTCCCCTGCTTCCGTAAATCCAGAACGGGAGGCACCCGATTTTCGGTTCTGGCCCCCCGGATCTGGAATAGTCTGCCTCTGTTCATCCGTTCCATCCCCATCTATACCCACTTCCGCAAAGCTCTCAAAACCTTCCTGTTTTCCCAGGCATTCCCCTGCTAGTTTTCCCGTGCCCCCTCTGTGAGTCTGGTCAAACCCCCAGCGCCAGGAAGCCGCTTGGCCGCAGTGCGCTTAATTAAGTTCTTTTTTTCATTTCATTTCATTTCACTTGTTCTTCCCATTGCTTCAGCTGTTCCTGGCAGATGCTGTTAACTCAGTCCACAAGATGCAGCACCCTATATTAGTCATCTGATGACCTTTACATCGATCCAGACACTGCTGCCTCCCAGTATACTCTAGCTCTGTGTTGTTCCTCTGATACAAGTAAAGAGCAACTTGCCTGAAGGGTCAGCCAGTTCCCACATATGCCTAAAAACACCAGTCCTCTCCCTCCTCTTTGCAGCACTTCTCAGATTTCTCGGATTCTGGGACAGGCTCCCCAATAATCCACTATACTGCACTGAGATGGCTGCAATTGGCGTTGATGGCTTGTATTACTCTTGGCTACCTCTCATTCAGGACCACGCTCAATGCCTTGCTCACTGGATGGATACACTCACCGGGAATTGAGCAGGTCTCACGCTCTGTGTTCCGGCACCTGACAGGGCCCCCAGCCCCTGCAGTCATCCAGCACACGAACACCCGCCGGGTCCCGGCTGCGCAGCACGTACCTCCGTATTTGGCCTCTGCTGTTCTAGGCCTGCACTGCCGCAACACCAGGATCGGTATCTGCCCTCTGGGCAGCACCAACGGTGGTCAGGCCCCCGCTTCCCAATCACTGTATAGAGTGCCTTGGTCATTACTTCTCCCAGCCACTCACTGCACCTTCTGTTCAGATTTGTCCCCCCGAGCCAAAGGAGGCTACATAAGATGGCGGCCACGGCCCGGCGCAGCTCCCCCTCTCCTTCTTCCACGGCTCAGTTGTCCATGCAGTTTGTGTCCACTCGGTTGTCGGGCGCCTCATCGCATATGTGGGTCATATAATCTTTTGATTCACGAAAGAACTCATACTGATGAGAGACCCTACACATGTGACATTTGCCATGAAGCATTCAGAAGACAGAACCACCTTAGACATCACAGATACATCCATTCAAAGGAAAAGCCGTTCAAGTGTCAGGAGTGCGGGAAAGGATGTTGCCAATCCTGAACTCTTGCTTTGCACTAAACACTACACACACAAGTCAAGGAACTCAAACCCACCAAAATAAAATGCTGAGATGCTGTTGAGCAAGAACTGGTGTTGCTTGTGTTTTTAAAACACACAGACAGTTTCACAGCCAAACGTGGAAGAGTACTGCCGACCAAGCAAGGGGTGTGGGGTGCGACACAGAACTGCCCCTATGCCACCCAAAAAAGAGCAGCCCAACAAGGTCTCCATCTACTTTGGGGCGCCCAAAGCAGGAGGGGTGTAGGAGGAAGAGGGCACCCAGGAGACGGGGGAAATGGCGCTCTCCTGGGAGTACCTCCTTGCGACCCTGAAGGACTTCAAAAAGGAGCTCAGAGAGGACATAAAGGTGAACATAGGAGCCTCCTTCGACTCCTTCTAATCGGAAATGTGCACAAATCTTAATGCGCTCCAGGCGGACTTGGACTCCATTGGGGCGCGCACCCTTGACTTAGAAGCGAAATGCCAGGTCCTGGAAGGTCGACTCCAACCCAAGCCTGTTCCTGCTCTCACACCAGGACATTTACTCTGGGAACCCTCCCTCGACTGATACATAGCTATTCTGACTGATGCCCGGTGGAGCTACCCCAATAGCTATTGGAGAGAAGGGCTGTGGATTCCCTCCTCTGCAGTCTCCTGATGCCCAGTGGAGCTACCAGATAGCTAAAGAGGAGATGGGTTGTGGACTCCCCCCCACCCCTGCCGTCACCTACCCGGCCGGACCTTGGACAGATTTTCCCCTCGTCTCTACGTCTTATCTTCCTCCTACCCCTTTACCCTATCCCCTTACCCTTCCTTGCTCCATTCACATTGTCCCCTATGTTCTTTAAATGCTTTTCTTGATACTTATGTAACTTTTAACTGATGTTAATTGCAACATTATTGTTCCTCATGTAAAGCACTCTGATTCCTTTGGGTCTAGCCAGTGCTATATAATAACTCCTTAATTAAATATGTTCCCATTTAGTACTCTTTCTCTCTTTGTCTACTTCCCTAGCTCCTATCCCCTCTCCCCTGAATCTCTCTCCTTGCCTGCTACACTGCCTAGCCCCCTATCCTTTGTGCCCTTTGACTAAGCACTCCTTCTCCTCTTGTTGGGGAAAAGTCCAATATTTATACTCTGGAGTCTCAGCGAACCCGCTCTTAGTGTCCACTGCGCCAAGGGAGCCACTCACATCTGAGGTATGGTATGGCACCCCTTGCTAAAGCACTCCCTTTCCCCTTTTTAGCGAAGGATCCAGTATGTAGACCTTTGAGTCTCAGAGACCCCTCTGAGAGAGTCCACTGCGTAAAGGGAGCCTCTCGCAACAGAAATAGGGAAGTGATACCACTTCCCTTGGGATCACAGCTTACTGGACTTTGGACGTTGCTTTGACTCGTCTACCGGTTTGTGTCCCCGTCACCCTTCCCCTCCTCTCTCCATGCGGTGTCTCTCACACTCCCCTCCTCTTTCCCGCCTTCATTATCTGTCTTCTTCCCCTGCTCCTACCCCCTCCCCTGAATCTCTCCCCTTGTCTGCTTTTCCCCTTACGTACTTGTGCTTATTGTTTATCCCGACCTTACAAGTAACTATGTTGCCATACTCTAATAACTGTGTAACCTTTGCAACGATGTAACCTGTAACTATGATTGATACTCATGTAAAGCGCTCTGATACCTCCGGGTCTAACCAGTGCTATATAAAACCTTAAAAATAAAATCAAATAAAAATCCCTAGAGTAGGATATAATGCAGGATTTTGAAGCTCGTCCCGGGAGCTCCTTCAGAGCACGTCCGACATCGCCAGTTGCTTGCCACTCCGCTCGTGTCCTAGCCTTTATCTTAATGAAGCTTACGAAGGTCTCCAGCAGTACATTCAACAATTACAAAGCAGCCTTGAATGTCAATAACCTAAACAACTTAAGTAATCTGGTGGCCGGCCTGTGCATGCAAAAAGCTCAAGCAAGACAGTCAGAATTCAAGATGACATGAGGGCATGTCAGAGCCAATAGTAAGAACTTTCTCAATGTACAACATGATGCACATTTGTGCACCACTGCCTATAGCATTCCATACTTCTGGTCTCAATGTACAGCACAGTGCACATTTGAGCACCACTGCTTACAACACTGCACTTTGAGATCAAAAAGTACATTCCACACCTCTCTCTCTCTCTCATGCTTTCAAATGCACATCCCACACGTTCTGTTCCTGGCAAGGCTGTTCCACTCTGTGACAGCTCCCACTTTAAAACTGCAAAGAGATTACACTAAAGAAATATTCAGGGAAAAACGGCATATGCAGGGGAAAATATCGTACATTCATGCTAGGGTAAAATAAAACACCAAAAGTCAATTAAAATCATGGTAGTCAAAGGTCATCACGTGGTTTCAAACCATAGGAGTGCCTCTTGCATTACACACCCTTAAATATGTATGCAGAGAGTTGTGCATACACAGAGAAGGCCAAGCATCCCATGTAGCTGTTAGAAGCAGCTGGTGAGTATTAAGATGAGATTACAGTTGAAATGTTTCCTTTCTTTCAAAGAGTTTGCCAGCCAGGTAACTCTGCTAATAGGTAAACCCCCACAATAGTTTTTGAAGTCCAGTGTGCTTTATGTTTTAGTGGTTACAGCTGGCATTCAAAGAAAGATGCTGGTTAGTCATTACACAAGTCAGCTACGCTGTTCTTCATGGCAGAGGATATGCTCCTCTCTGGGCAAAGCTTGCTCAACAGGTGTGATTGTGTTAAAGGGAACAGGTTCCGTGGGCGATCCCATGGATTGCCAAACACATTAGACTTCCCATAATCTACTACACTGAGGTTCTACAGCCCATTTGAGAGGTATAGGACTTGAATACAAGACGACAAGATCTTACTTCTTTCCAGTCCCCATATACATCCCTGTGGCAGAACACAGATTTCACTCAAGGGGGAGAATGAGGGAGGAAGAAGGGCATCGGCCAAAAGGGCTTTAGAATGCTTTGTAACTTGTTCGTAGGATGGTATATCAATTCATTTGACCAATGCAAAATGGAGTTTAAGTTCAGAGAGACCGACTGGATGTGATATTGTCAGTTGCAGCATTGGGCCAGGCACCCAGAAAATACAAAGGTGGAAAATAGATCTCTGACTCAATGCAAAAAATTATTTTATGCTTATACTTTACAGAAGAGTTTAATATTGAGCATTTACTCGTTACCAAAGGATGTGAGACCCAGTGTTCAATGATCGCATGTGCAACGGTGGCAGTGTATTTTACATAAAGATATCCTGGGACACCAATGGCAGAAACTCTGGGTAGATATACCCTCCATGTGCAGAAGTGTACAGAAAACGGAGTCAGTGTATCACATATGACACTATGGCATATTACACCTATGAAATTGACTTATGCACAGGTTTATGCTGGATGGAGTACAGTCAAGAGGGTGTTTATGTACAAATCTGGTGGTTCTGTCCTTGATTGAAAAGTTTTTGGAAGAAAATGCTAAGTCATGTGAGGGGGTGTTGGGCTACCTAGTACGATCCGACTCTACCACAATCCTATTACATTTGCTACGTATTGCTTTGCAACATCTTAACACTTCAAATTAGAGAATGGTCACCAACATGACATTAGCTGAGAAACAGCTGATTGCCCACAAGTGGAAAACTGCTGGGATACTGACAATGCATGAATGGACAAGTAAGCTATGGACTTTGTTGGCAATGGAGAAATTAAATTGGGAGCTCCATGATATGGGCAGCAAATTTTAAAGTATGTTGCATCTTTTGGTTGACTACTTAGCCAGTAATTTTTCATCTCTGGGATGAATGCGAATATTGAGACCCGTGAAATTAACTACTTTATTTGATGTCAGGTCTACTTAACTATCACCAAACTTAAGATCATAATTGTCTAAAAAAGACAAAAAGGTTTGTTATATAGGTGCTTGTTTTCCATATTCTGTGCCGACACACTTGGGAATATTTGGGGGTTGGAGAGAAGGGTACAGGTTTATAGGTTGGCCTCAATGAAGGAAGTTGTTATTTGTCAATGCCCAAAAAATCCCAATAAAATACAGTTGAAAAATAGATGTAGGGTGTGTATTGAATATCAGCACCTTTTAGAAGAGTGGTAGCTACAATAAGCAACAAACACATTAACTGATCATATGCAAGATTATCCATTATCACTTTTTAACAACAGTTTCATACTGGATGGCAGTGGTAGAAGGAGCATATGGAGAAGCCCATCCAGATCACCTCATCAATTTGGCAAGTATTTTACGCCAAATCATCCAGATGAGCGATGCTAAAGCCTGACACTCCAGCATGTGTTGTTCTAGTCTTAACAATCCACCAGTCAAATAACAAGTGTCCATTTAAGGCTTAGCACAGTGAGTAACAGACATACACAAGAGCCGAGATCTTGATGTGTGTAATTGGAAATCCTCCACTGATAGCGAGTATTTAGTGATGACAGCAGAGAATTAAGTAGAACGTGAAATGGCATATGGCAGCTTCTAGGCTAAAGTGATGTTCTTGTTCAATGTCTAGCAAACATTTTAAGCAAAATGAATAAAATAGAAAATGTGCCTTATTATGCCTTATTAAAGTGAATGTTTTTAATGAATTGTCTTTTATTATAAAATTACATTTTATGTATTTGTCTCAGGGTTCACAATGTTCAGATTGTGCCAGCACAAACTTATCAGGTATCACACGGTTGCAGAAGACTTTAGTTATGCATCATGCTTTTCCTTTCAGGCTGAGACGACTGAGCCGTGGCCATCACGAGTGGACCACACTGACAGTCCCAGTAGGAGTAACGCATATCTTGGTGGAGAACCTGCTGCCTGATGTTGGCTACCAGTTTAGTGTCTTATCTCAGAACAAGCTAGGCAGTGGTCCGTTCAGTGAGATTGTTCCTGCCTATCCCCTTGGTAAGTAATTACTCCTTGCTATGAGCTAATTCCTACCTAGCATGCGGGTAAGTGCTATCTGATTGTTGTAAAGTAGTTCCTGCATACATGTTCCATGAATAGTTATTATCTATTTACTGCTTGTGATGCTGCGTGCACATAGGGCAGCAACAAAAGACCTCCACTTCTATTTGTCTTGGGCAACTTTTTGTACTGTGCCCCAGCTGGGGTTCAGGGACTTCAGTTCTGTTTCCACAGTTTGCCTCCTGGAGATCTTTGGTCTGCCTCTATTCTCTTGTCTTCTGGGTTCCAGTGAAGAGCTCTTCTTGTAATGAGTTTTTGTTCTTTTCTGAGGGTGTGTCCTATCCCTCGCCATCTTGATCTCGTAACAGTGGTGTTCATACCCTCTTTCCTGCATCTGGGAAGAGTTCCTGGTTTGAGATAGTTTGCGGCCAGAAAGCACACAAAATTCTTCTCATGCTACTGATGTGGAAGACAGAGTTTAGTGGTGTTGCTTTTTGTCATCTGCCAGCATTCTTATCCATAGAGGAGTGTGGACAGAACTCAGCTCTGGTGTTTGTGTTATACTGAGATGGCCTCCTCAAATTGTTAAGCATCCTGAAGGAATTCATGACCATGTTCAGTCTGCTCTTGATGTCACTGCCTGCCCCTCTTTCGTGTCTGATGGTTCTGCTTAGGTAGGTGAATTCTTCAGTCATGCCTAGCTCCTCTCCATCCACCTTGATTGGTGAAGGTTTAGGAATGTTGATTGTCAGGACTTCTGATGTCTTCAGGCTAATGTTCAGGCCCACTTGCTGTGTATAGATGCTGAGGCAAGATGTATTTTCCTATGCTGGTGTGTGTAGGATTCATGTAAAAACTGGGGGTGAGCCTATATCTTGAAATATTTAAGCATACAACTTATATAGCTTAAAGGATCAATACTTCTTTGTTATATCAATCCTGGTATATTTATCAATCCTGGTATATTTATTTGTACCTTTTTAGGTTTCGCTGGAGGGCGGAGCTCTTAGCTCCGCCTCCAGAGAAATCTCTTGATTTTAGTAAGGACTCTGGAATACGCCCCCCTGTCCCATTGGCTAGCTCCATAAATGGAGGCTAGCCATTGGAACAGAGATCTGTCCGTCAAGGCCGGACCAGATTCGGGGGCGTTCCCGAGATTTTTTCCCAGGGCGGAGTTACGTTTTTTCCCGTTCCCTCCCCTTTCACTGATGCGCTGTCCATTCCCGCCCCCTCCGTGTGCCTTTCCGCCCCCCCTCGCTGTCCTGTGCACGTTTCCCGCCGTCCGTGTCCTCTCCCGCCCCCTCCCGCCGTCCGTGTCCTCTCCCGCCCCCTCCCGCCGTCCGTGTCCTCTCCCGCCCCCTCCCGCCGTCCGTGTCCACTCCCGCCCCCTCCCGCCCCCTCCCGCCGTCCGTGTACACTCCCGCCCCCTCCCGCCCCCTCCCGCCGTCCGTGTACACTCCCGCCCCCTCCCGCCCCCTCCCGCCGTCCGTGTCCTCTCCCGCCCCCCCGCCCCCCGCTGCTGAATCAGAAAAGCCCATTGGTCACTGCTCGATTGTCCTATTGGCTAATCCGACTCTGCCCCATAGAATTCTACAGCGTACAGCCTCATAACCGAGAGTATGCCGCCTGGCCGCAGGGACTGACATATTATGCGGTGCTCCCTCCTCCAGTTACGGCCTCAGTGACTGCCTGCTAAAACCTGGGCCACTAGATGGGAGGGCACCCTCTCCGACTTCGGGAAGCGAGATGCAGTAAATGCACTCCAGGTTCTTTGACCTGTAAGGTTATTGAGCGGCTGCTATGTAGATGATGTATTGAGTCCATTTGTGCCAGTCCTTTGCGAGACACTGTTGCCAGGGCTGGTGTGGTCTCTTCATCCACGTGGGCACTGAAGGTGCGTGGGGGCAGTACCAGTGCAGCAGGGACGCAAGTCCTTTTCCACCTCAGCGCTCATTGGGGGCGGGGCCACCACATGCAGGTTACTTGGCACTGCTTGTCGTGTATGGGTCTACAGCAGCCTTCGTAGCACTGCGGGCCGTGACTTCCTTGCGGGCTCTGTGTGCAAGGCCGCAGTGGGGGTGACATTAATGCTGGCTGCAGCAGGTCTGATCTACACTCACCTCTCCTGCAGGCACTGCAGGAGGGAGGTGGCTTCTCTCCTTTCGCAGTGAGGATCGACAACATGGAAGCACCTCAAGCGCGGTGTTGGCTGTGACGCTTCATCCCCTTTTATTGCTCTCAGTGGCTGTAGTGCTAGGAGCAGGTGTGGGGTACCCTTGACACAGGCTACACTTCTCCCCATGAGGAACAGCAGACTGTAATTTGATCCATCACTTCCAAACCAAACCCTGAGAGTTCGGTAAATTATTTCCTTGCGATGTTACCAGGCAGTTTACAAGCTCCCAAAAAAATAACTGTAAACGTGAAGCCGCCCTCGGGTGTCGTCAAACGCCCCCACCCCCCATCCAGACTCTGGTAAAAAGAAAACCTTGCTAACACTAATCACACCTACGCTATTAGGGGCCCCAGGGCCCCTAGAGAGGTCTGGTCTATGCCCCTCCTCTAACCTGAAGCGCTCTATAGCGCCTCGTTCCCTGCTCCTCCTTCTCTGCGCACAGAAACCCCCTGATACCACCGCCCTAAGGGGGCCGCCCTCTTTACCTCGGTCCCTTCCCCGTCTCCCTGTCTTCGCCTCTGAAAGTGCCTTGAACGTGGGCATCGAGGCACTACAGACACATCATGAATAGACCTACATGAGGTGGGCGCCGCCGCTGCGCGGGCCGGGCCCCCGGGTCTGCTCGCCCATCCGTCCCAGGTGAGAACGGCAGGAGGTCCCTCTGGGTCCGGGGCTGGTGGCAGCTGACTGCCAGCATCCGATGCCAGCCCTGGCAGGCGGCACCTGGCTCAGGTGTCCCCGCTGCATTATTCATGCGCACGACTGTCTGTGGTCCCAGGGGGGGGGGGCCTTGTGCGGGCAGGGAGGGGCGATGAGCGCCTGCAGAACACACCTTCACAGCAGCAGGACCCGGGGACACCGGGGCACAGATTTATGGGCACTTTGTGATGGGTTTGTGTCACAAAAGTGCAAAGTGTTGCTTTGGTATTTACTGGAAGGTAGCGCTATGTTCTGCTTTACCTCAAGGGGGCGCACCCCGGGTGGTACACAGCCGTTCCCATGCAACTACCCGGGATTTTTCACTCAAATCGCTTTCTACAAGAAAAGGGGAAAACAGGCATTTGCGTCAAAAAATTCACCTACCTCCAGGAAGGGGTGACGTTTTCTCACATCGTTTTTTAAGATTGTATGTGCTCTGTAAAGTGCTACACACATTAAACGTTAGAATAACTTGTTCCTATGTCTTACTATTTTGTACGGGAGCAGGGCCCAATGCAAAGGCTAGTCTAGACATCACGCACAACGGTCAGGGGCGGTGGAAGTACCACAGGAGGGGGGGGGCTGTACATATAGAATCCTTGGTATGTTGGTGTAAACACAGAAACAAAGGACATGGACTCATCAAGTCTCTCTGATGCCTTTGCGATCCCATCTGTGTGTGCATGGACAAATATAAGCCAACATTACCAAATCAGGTCAAGCATCACACCTTCCTAAAAGGATCCTAAATAATCCAATCTCGTGCAGCTAGTAACTGCACACAAAATGATCATTATGCACTAAATCAGTGTGCTGCATGGCCAACTACAGCAGCAGAAATCTGTTCTCATCCGAATCATGACGCACACTGAGCTGGGCATTCAAAACCAGAGTTTACCTCTGTGTAATAAATTGCCCAAGGGGTGACCAGCATGCAGCTGGGTGAGCTCTTCTGATGTGACTGGATGGCCACTGTGATATTTGTGCACATCGCCACTGCTTGACCCAGCCGAGGTTTTACACAATTAAAACTTTGTGATGGATGCTTGAGGTCTGGATATTCTGGTATAAAACAGAACTGGCTGCAAATTGTATTTATATCACACTTACCACAGACAAGGCTTTGAAGCACTTTGCGGCATGTAGGATGCTACTCTGGAACTCAAAGCTGGAGGTAAATAGATAGAGGACTAGTAATAGGCGCTTCCTTTTCCTTGTAGGATTAGTTGCTTTAAGTTTGTGTTCTCGGGGGTCTCATGCTTTTAATTTTGTGTTAAAAAAACGGATAGGGTAAGTGAAGTGGATTAGTAATGGGAAGAGGTTTTTGGGAGTGGTGGGCATGCATGATTGCTAGTTGGATGGACTGAGGAATGTGGTGACCTTTTGACAAAGCCAATGATCTGCTTTATGTATAGTGATGTGGTGACTCCTCCCGCCCTCGACAATGCCAACAGGCCTGCTTTTATAGACTGATGTTTGGACATTTGACAAAGCCAGGATGTGTGCCGCATTTAAAAGCATGGATCCCAGTTGCCTGTTTGCTACGAACAAGTTATGATTTCTCACGAGTGAACAGTGACTCAGACTGTTGCCAATTAAATGAGAGGCACCAGCGACTTTTCTTAAATGCATGGACTATTTCACATGCAACAGGAGAGACTAGTTACGATTTGATTTGTCACGAGAGTAAGAGAACAAGTGTCCAAGGCCCAGAGAACACCACAGACCTCAGAGAGAAAGAAAGAGCAAGGGAGAATGAAAAGGGAAGAAAGAAAAAGAGAAAGAAAGCAAAGTAGTAGAAGAAACACCGGCCTCCACTAATCATCTAGCACAGTAAGCAAGTAAGGACACCGTGGGCTTCTATAGACAGGCAATGAAGAACAAACAAGACAAACACCACAGTGTAAATGCTACATGCAATCAAATGGGCACCTAGTACCATACAGAATGTGTTAAATTACAAAATGAAGAGAAACTCTACTATTAAAATTTAATTCTCAGAGTTGTAGATGCCAATTCCACATTTCAAATCCAATGAAGATTCACAGCTAAGATCACAACGATGTCCAGTAATCATAAACCTTTAGACCTAAAAGCATTTTCCACCAAAATCTCCTAAAAATCATCCAACATTATATAATCTCCAGAAAGTTCTAGTCACAACCTATCAAGACTTTTTTGCTCTGCGAGTATGGATCCTACAGAGTACGCCAAAGCATACAATGTACAAAACAAATGGAGACATTGATGCTCAACAGTCATCTGATATGGTCCATTCTGTGCACATGCCAGTACACAATCCCAAATTCCAACATGTGACCTCTTTAAATGGTAAACAACGCAGACACTGCAGCAGTGTTGAAGGACTCTACACAAATTGACCTCCAGTTGCAACTGTGAAACACCACATTTTGGGCGCATTGCCAGCTAAACATTTGCAGCGGTGATTTAAGTGAAATAAAACAAATACTTTTCACATACGTGCACTTTCCGTAACAAATTAGAGCCCAACTTATGTTTCAACAAATATAAACAAATACTATGGAGAATTGTAGAACAGAGCCAAATTAGGTCAAAACAATTGCAGGACCACCACCAGAAGTGCCCATTGTATAGGGTAATTGAGGACCTTCACTGGAAGCAGCTAAAGTCAACCACTTCTTTCATCCCATTAGGTTGTGTACAATCCAAATGGTCCACACAGAACACTACAAAAGGTAAGAATAGGACTGACCCGCCATTCTCTGTTGCACACCGCGCTTCCAACATTACATTATGGAATTACACAGCACAAACGCCTCAGGTCTGTGGTACACAGTCCATAAAACAAGCATTAAAGAACTAAATAACCCACAATCCTTGGTCAGTGCAACATCCCCAAGTCTCACTGGGAAAGACAAAGAACTGATAGATGCAATGTTTGAATTAATCTCAGCCACTAGTAATTGCTCTTTACAATGCAATGGTTTTGCCTTTGTTAAAGTTAGAGCTATTGGCATTGCTCTTGACATTATTTTTATTTTATTTATGTTTTGTTTTAACATAAATACATGGCATTGTCATTTACAATGCCACTAGCTTTATCTCTCGCAAATGACAGACAAAAACACCCACACAATGCCCTTCCACACACACAGCCACACAGAGCCCCCCACACACACAGCCACACACAGCCCCCCACACACACAGCCACACACAGCCCCCCACACACACAGCCACACAAAGCCCCCCCACACACAGCCACACAAAGCCCCCCACACACACAGCCACACACAGCCCCCCACACACACAGCCACACACAGCCCCCCACACACACAGCCACACAAAGCCCCCCCACACACAGCCACACAAAGCCCCCCACACACACAGCCACACAAAGCCCCCCACACACACAGCCACACAAAGCCCCCCACACACACAGCCACACAAAGCCCCCCACACACACCCACACAGAGCACTCTACACACACTTACACAGCTCAAGCAGGCAACAGGGGCACACGGAGGCACAAGCAGGCAACAGGGTCACGAAAACGGAGGCACAAGCAGGCAACAGGGTCACGAAAACGGAGGCACAAGCAGGCGACAGGGGCACGAAAACGGAGGCACAAGCAGGCAACAGGGGCACGAAAAAGGAGGCACAAGCAGGCGACAAGGGCACGAAAACGGAGGCACAAGCAGGCAACAGGGGCACACGGAGGCACAAGCAGGCAACAGGGGCACGAAAACGGAGGCACAAGCAGGCACATGGAGGCACAAGCAGGCAACAGGGGCACACAGAGGCACAAGCAGGCAACAGGGGCACACAGAGGCACAAGCAGGCAACAGGGGCACACAGAGGCACAAGCAAGCAACAGGGGCACACGGAGGCAACTGCAGGCAGGACACTACCGGGCTGTGCCTTGGGACTGAGGACGCCGTGAAAATGGGGCATGTTATAGCGCCATAATTCTGTGAGTACTGACCCCCCTCCTTAAGGTGTGGAGCTCTCGGCACTGACCACTCGGCCGCCCGTAGCACAGGACACTGGTGGGCGTCATCACTGTACCAGCCCTCTCTTGGAAACTGGGAGCCCCGGCTCGTGCTGCTCTGCGGGGACAGGGTAGGTGGACAAATTCTGTCCGGGCAGCGGACGAGGGTGCGGCGGGCCTGCTGTTGCCCGGATCCTCCTGCTGAATACTGTGAGGAGCGAGGGAGCTCCGAGTGTGTGTGTGCGGCTGGTTGTGTGTGTGTGCGCGGCTGGCTGTGTGTGTGTGTGTGTGTGGCTGGCTGTGTGTGTGTGCGCGGCTGGCTGCGTGTGTGTGCGTGGTCGGCTGTGTGTGTGCGCGCGGCTGGCTGTGTGTGTGCGCACGGCTGGCTGTGTGTGTGTGCGCGGCTGGCTGTGTGTGTGTGTGTGCGGCTGGCTCTGTGTGTGTGCGCGGCTGGCTCTGTGTGTGTGCGCGGCTGGCTCTGTGTGTGTGGGTGGCTGGCTCTGTGTGTGTGTGTGTGTGGCTGGCTCTGTGAGTGTGTGTGTGTGTGTGTGTGCGCGGCTGGCTCTGTGTGTGTGTGTGTGACTGTGTGTATGTGTGGGTGCAAATGCAATAGGTCTCACATTTGCGAGAGATTAAGCTATTGCCATTGTATATGACAATGACATTTATTTATCTGTTTCCAAAACCAACACATAAATACAAATGTTGTCATTTACAATGCCAATAGCTCTAACTTTTCCAAAGGCGAAACCATTGCATTGTAAATGCTTGTTCTTATATATTTTTTCTGTTGTAATTCTTCAATCATTAATACATGGAAAATAGAAACATTATCTCTTCATAATTACACTTCATCAAAATAACATTTTGTGTTTACAATTAATCACAATTAATCACAATTAAACAAGACAGTGTTCAAAAACAGAAATGACTGTGCTTTACAGAAACAATTTTCACACATTAAAAATTATATAGCTCCAATAAATACACAATGACAACACATATGAATTTAGTTGTCCTAATTCAAAAAGACTTTCCTCTGATATCTACTTTATACTGTCCTATTGATTTCGACTCAAGTAAACATCACTATTATTCAATTGCAGAATTTGTTTCCCTTTTTACCCTTATTGTACGTAATGGAATTAACCACCGAACCCCAGTATCTTAAAGGGTATGCCGACGCGTTTCAAGTCCTGGTATTCCTTTACAGGGCTCTCATCAGGGCTTATAATCTTTATTTCTGCAAAGAATTAGTGACATAAATAGATTTATGAAAACCATGCTCCCTTCTTATTGTTATCTTTCTCACTATATGTATGAAATTATGTGGTTTTTACCTTAAACACAGTGTTTTCTTGTTCTCAGAAATTGCACCTCTCTCCTCTAAATTGATTGCATGTACTTTAGGTACACTCCAGATTGGAATCTGGGGTACCCTTATCAGTCCTTAGAAAAGGGTATACTATGTACCCAGGGCATAGATACCCCAGAGGCCTCCCAGGGGCTGCAGCATGTATTGTGCCACCCCTGAGAGACCATTCAAACTGACACCACAGGTCTGCTACTGCAGCCTGTGTAAGGTGGTGCATGTACCCCTTACTTAGATATAGGTTCACTGTATCTATCATATATCACTGCACATATAAACCTATCAGTCACCCCTATGGCAGGCCTTATCAATCCTGAAGGCAGGGTGCTGGGTTTTATGTGAGAGGGTGCCCCTGCATGAGCAGAGCCCCTCTGCAGCCTTCGGAACCTATTTTCCGGGGTTCTTTGTAATGCAGCCAACCATATAGATTTAAGTGCATTATAACCATGCGATAAATGCAACTTTAAAACGGCTGCACAGAAACATGTTGTGTTTGGTGTCAAACACCTTGGAATCATACCTCCACAACAGTAACTGGTGTGGGAGGTATGATTCCTGCCTTGTAGAACCACTAATGTGGGGTACCGGTCTACCCGGTACCAGCTTTATCGATCTGGGCATCACAAAATGGATGCTGCCAGCTACAGACACGAGTCTGCCCTCCTGCTGCTGAGCCAAGCTCGAGCAGGGGACGGTTGGACAATAGGTTTCCTGTCACAGGGAGGTGTGACCACCTCCCAGACAGGCTTTAGTGTATTGGGGCTGGGCGGGTGCACTCTGAGAGTACTTTGATGTCTGCACTGGGGGCACATTTGGTGTCCCTGTGCATAGTCCAGTTCAAAACGGTTGCAGGAGCCATTGGCTCCTGATCTGGCACGAAACTGGACAAAGGACATGCGTGTAACCACCCCTCTGTCCTGACCCTCCCATAAGTGGGTCCCCAGAGTTTGTTCCACCCCTTCCTTGGGTATAAAGTAGGACCCCTGGCTACAAGACTTTAGATTTTATCTGGACTAAACTCTGCTGCAGAAACCAAGTACTTCAACGATCTACACTACGCTGGATGACTGAAGAATCTCCCTTGGAGTAAAGGAGTTACTCCCCTGCAAGGCAGGCACCTAAACGCATCTGACCAGTCTGTATCTCCCGAGCTCCTGAGGACTCCGAAGATTTCTGCAACACAGGAGGTGGGTTCCCGAGGTTGATCTGCACTCTCTGCATTTCTGAGGCCCGTATCCCTTGTGTGGACCATGCAACCCGAACCCCTGTGCACTGTGTACATTTGCAGCAGCATATGCTTTTCGGCGATCCCTAAGGCCATGCTTTAGGCTACTTGTAGTCCTGACCATGAGCAGTAATTGCACCGAAGATTTCTGGCCTACACTCCTCAAGTATTCCGTAGGCTGGTATTTTGTGATTCATCTCGATGTCCTTTCGCGATCCCTGGTCCGTTGGCCTGTGGGTCCCTGTGAAGGTAACTTTGACTTTCCATGGGCTTTCCTGGTTGCTCCAGGCGTGCCCTGGCTCTCCACAGCTTGGAGAGTCTCCAGGACCTTGCTTGTCCTCACCGAATCATCTTCCCTCTGCCCGCGTGGGTTGTAGTTGCCAAGGCTTGTTGGTGTTCAATCTGGACACTGACCCCACAGCACTCGACATCCTTCATGGGACAGCTCACCTCCGGACTTTGGTGTCGTTGACGTCTCCTGGTCCCTGTGGCTGCAATGTAAGGCTTCACCTCTTCTCACCTGAAACACCCGACATGGGTGGGCATTCGTCTATCGTGCCTCTGGTCACCGTGAAGTGAGCCAGACTCTGTCCCCTCTGCTTTTAGGTTCTTCTCACCTCGAATCCGGGGTTGGATTCCACCGGACACATTTCATCTTCCCGTCAGCAGCACTTTTCCACATCAAGCCATTGAAAACGACGAAGATTTCCGACATCACTTGACACCTATGCCCCCGGCTCCCCTGGGATAGGTAACACGGGTACTCCGGTACTCACAAGGGTACTGGCCTTAGAACCTTCTATGTTTTAAAGGTTTGCTCGAAGTCCTCTCTGAAATGTCCATAATATATAACATTCCAACCACGCCTTTCCCATAGAGTTGTACGGAGCTAGCGCCTGTGTTCTTACACTGCACCCATCCTCCGTGGGCCCCCTGTGTCACTAATTTGGGTGGTTCCTTTGGGTCCCAGCGATTCTAAGTGCTCTAGGCACTGTGTCTATTCAGGTCGTGGTTGTTATACCACTTTCTTAGTATATGGCTTTCTTAGTATATGGTTCAATCTCCCCCTGGAGCCCGCTGTGTATTGTGCTATTTACTGTCATTCTAGTGATTTAATATTGTGTGCTTTGTTCTCTAATCTCATAAAAAGGTTAGTAGAGAGTGTTTAGTAATAAATACATATATTGTATATATTCACATATTCCTTGTGTGGTTCTCCTTTCATTTGGCCATTCAGGAGGTTCTGATCTGGTAAAATAAGCTGTTTTACATTCCTTCAAGACTTAGCCTGAAGGCTGCTCTCCATAGCTACCACTAGGTTAGCTCTCAATAAAGGTTTCCCTTAACCTAATCATCAATAAGGGTTGTTTGGACTGGTACAAGGTGCCCACTATAATTAGTGGTCCGCATATACCAGGCCAACTTCTCACAGGGTCGGTCTTGAACATTTCTGCATTCAGTTTCTCTTGGCCATTAGCTTTTCCGTTCTTGAGCGACCAGATGGGGTCTGTGGTGAGGCAGTGTTCACATCTACATCTGTCTCTGCTTCCTAGGTGTCTACTTTGCTTGTTGGTATTGGTCTATTCAAGACTTCTTTGAAGTGCTCGGCCCAGTGTGCTTCCTGCTCTATCTTTTTTGTAAGTAATCTTCCCTGCTTGTCCACAATAGGGGTGTTGAATGTTGCACACGATTTACAACGTACCTTGTCGTGTTGAAGACCTTCCCATTGTCTCCTCTACTTGTTGCCTTCTCTGCTTAGCTGGGAAGGTTCCCATGCATGCCCATTCGTCGGATCTTGTCATTCTTTTGACTGCTCTGTTTGCTTCTATGTACTGTTGCTTGTACTTCACTTGTTTTTCAGATTTGGCCCCTTGAGTTTCTGTTTTTTTCTTTCTTCTTGCCTGCAATAGCTTTCCATGTGACTTGTCTTATCCAATTATTTTCTGTTCCTAGGCTTGGTCCCCAGTCATGTTTAACTGTTCTTCACATATATTGAAGAGACCTGTTCCCATTCTTCTTGACTGCATATGCATCTAGCTCTGACTGATCTTCCATGTCAGGAGTTGAAACTTGTTTTTGATTTGTAGGACAAATGCCGTCTTGGGGTCCTGTCATTTTGTCACATGCAAGTACTGTTTTTTTTTTTAGTTCAAAATATTTTATTGAAGATCATTATAAGAAACAAAACAATAATCAAGACATACAAAAAAGAAAATTCATATGAAAATCCCCAAAACACTATGAATGAAAGCACATAGTCGAATTCAATTCAGTATAGATAAAATTAGACGTAAACATATATATAAATAAAGGGAGAGGGAGGAAGGGGAATCAAGACATATCCAAGTATAAAAAATGTGTAAAAAAAGAGCTACTTTGCATTAACAATTCTTACAATAAAGGAGCAGAAACGGGGGAATAAGCAATAAATATATCATGAATTAGATAAATAAATATCAACAGGAATGCAAAATGAATGATAAATAGAATTATGAGAAACCCCAGATAAAGATAATTGAGCACCTCTTCTTGTAAAAATAACCCAAGACCACCATGCATGAACTGATCATTTTGAAACATCTTTCCAACAAAAAGTAATGGATTTTATAGCAGATGAAATTAAGAAATTAAAAAGCTTACATTCCAGATCAGTTAAATCCTTTGATAACACAACAGATTTACAAATTAAAATTTGATAAGATAAAGATAAGTCTTCCTGAATATTCAGAATCTTCTTAATACTATTCCAAACCTCAAACCAAAATTTACAGATTAAAGGACAAGTAAAGAGCATATGTCGTAGTGATTCATGGTGCAAATTACAATGCCAATATAGATCAGATTGAAGGAGTTTAGCTTTAAATAAACGCTGTGGAGTACATAAGCAGTTAAATAAAATATACGAATTGGTTTGAAATAAGGAAACAGGTAGCCATCCAGATATATTACTAAGCCAAATCTGTTCCCAAATATCAATAGACAAGGTAAGCAACAGTTCATTATTCCAAAACGTTGAAATCATAGGTATATTACTTCCTAAAGTATTGGACAATTTTTTGTATAAAAGAGAGACACCATGGGCATTCATTGATATAGTTTGGATAAAAATAGACAAATCAGCTTGAATATTGGAAGAGCTTCTGAAAAAGAGTCTAAAATTGAATTACATAAACATTCATATTTGATAAGTTCAGAATTAGCTAAACCAATTCTTGCTTGTAAAATCTCAAATGGCACAAAAGTATTACTAGAATAAACATCTTTAAGATAAAAAATACCAGCATTTATCCATGAAAGCCAAAAAGTAACATTTCTATTCAGTTTGATAACATTGCTATGCCATAACGATAATTCATCAGTACTACACATGGGGATTGAAATAATGAATCTAAATCATTGAAGATCATTTTAGTAGATTTGAGGATAACAGATTTATGAAAAAATGTAGATGTATTAGACATCGTTAACAGAGTGGGCAATGGAAAAGGTGCCACAATAGATTTTTCAATGTGGAACCATGAAGGTGGGTGATGAAAAAATAAATGATTAAACCATATTGCACTCTGTTTTAAAATAAACGCTTTGTGATAAAGAAGGAAATCTGGGATACCAAAACCAGCATTACGATTAGACATTTTTAACTTAGGATAACTAATGCGGTGTGCTTTGTTATTCCAAAGAAATTTGGAAAGAAGTTTATCAACATCTTTATAAAATGTTAAAGGAAATTGAGTGGGAATCATCGAAAGGGTGTAAAAGATCTTAGGAGCCACATTCATTTTAGTAGATTCCATTCTACCCCACCAGGAAAGATGTAATGAAGACCATTTAGACGTTTTGTCTTTAATATAATTTAAAACAAAATTACATTTTAAAGTTATTGTTGATTTTAAAGAAGAAGAGAATAAAATACGCAGATATTTCAATTTATTCTTTTACCAAATAATTTCATTCGTGGGAATCATATCAGGAGTACAATGGGGTAAACAACCTTTACCACGAAGTTTTTACCACGCGGTACCTTTACCACGCGGCCGTTACAACGCAAGTCGTTACCACGACTTGCGCTGGAGGGCGCTGTGGGATAAGGAATTTTATAAATTTATATTCCAACACCTTCCCTACGGTTACGGGGACTGGTGTTGGAATATAAAATTATAAAAATCCTAAAACCGCGCCCTCCAACGCAAGTCGTGGTAACGACTTGCGTTGTAGCGGCCGCGTGGTAAAGGTATGCGTTGTTACAACCTGCGTTGTAACAACGTACATCTGTACAATGGACATTTTAAGGGAAAAATTCAGTTTTGTTAGTGTTTAATGTATAACCAGACAACATAGAGTATTGTTTTAATATTGCTACTAATGATGGAAACGAAGAGGAAGGATCACTGATAAATAAAAGTACATCATCAGCATAAGCTAAAGTCTTAACAAGAACATCATTAACAATAATTCCTTTAGTAGCGTCACAATTTCTTATAGAAGTAAGAAAGGGTTCAATACCAAGTAAAAACAATACTGGAGAAAGGGGACATCCCTGACGAGTACCTCTAAAAAGGGAGAATTGATTAGAAACTTGGCCATTAATGAACAAACGAGCAGTAGGGGCAAAATATAAAGCTGAAATCATGCGGATTAAAGCATCCCCAAAATTAAAGGACGATAAAGTATGAAATAAAAATTGCCAATGAATTTTATCAAAGGCTTTTTCTGCATCCAAAGCCATGACACCTGAAGGGTTAGTCAACGTATGTCCTTGTTCAATGACGTGTAGCAAAGTTCTGGTGTTATTAGCTGAATATCTATTTTTCATAAACCCAGATTGATCTGGATGTATGATAGAGTCTAATACAGGGGATAATCGTGTGGCCAATATTTTAGCATATAATTTACAATCTTGATTTATTAAAGAAATAGGACGATTATTAGATACAAGAGTGGGATCTTTGTCTGGTTTAGGAAGAACAATAAAGCCTCAGTAAAAGAACCAGATGTTCTTTATAAAACTCTGCAGGTAAACCATCAGGACCTGGGGACTTATTTAGTTTAAGAGATTTTATAGCAGACAAAATTTCATCCTGAGTAATAGGTAACTCCAATTCAAGTTTGTCTGAATGAGAAATCTTAGGCAGATTACAGGAAGATAGGAAGGAGTCCACCGAAGACTCATGATTAAAATCAGGTTTATTATACAATTTAGAGTAGAAATCTAAAAATTCATTAACAATATCCTTATGAGACAAAGCAATTTTACCATTGGGGTTATGAATAGAAGTAATTTGAGTTTTATCTTTCTTAATACGGAGATAGTTCGCCAAGTGTCTCCCAGATTTGTTTGCATTAAAACTAAATTTAGCTTTAGCTTTAGAGAGTTGAATGCCAGCCCTCTTACTAAGAATCTTGTTAAATTCATAACAGAGCTTTTGTAACTTAACTCTGTATTGCGGATCACTAGATGTAATAAAGAGTCTTTCGTATTTCGCTATTTGTTTCTCTAGACATTTAATATTAGCATTAAAAGTCTTATTTTCATGGGCCATAATAGAAATAGTAGCTCCTCTAATAAACGCTTTAAAAGCATCCCATCTGTTAACCATAGAAGTAGAACCTTCAGGATTCAGTTGAAAATAATCATGAATGGCAGATAAAAGTTTAGGTTTATTATGATCATTTAGAGCTATTCCGGAATTCATTCTCCATCTAGATTGTTTAGTAAATGATGAATTTAAATTTAAAATACAGGAAATCATAGCATGATCAGAGACATCAATATTTCCAATCATAGGTGTTTTTATAGAATTAATAAATTGCCTTGTGACCAATATATAATCAATTCTAGAGTGGGAATTATGAGGGTTTGAAAAGAAAGTAAAATGTTATCCGTAGGGAAATTGAGACGCCAAATATCAACTAATTTAGTAGTTTGAAGAAATGATTTAAAAGCTAAATAAACCTTGTGGGGATGAAAATTTGAACTAGACAGTCTATCTAATAGGGGATTAGAGATAACATTAAAATCTCCTGCAACAATTAAAGGGGCTTTCCCAATTTTTAACACTTCCATAGCAAGAGTATTCCAAAACATAGGATCATCCGCAGTAGGGCCATAAACATTTAATAAAAATAAAATAGAGTAATAAACTTTAACTTTAACAATTAGATATCTCCCATCTGTATAGTAAACCTACTCAGAATCTGGCAATGAGATTTCTTCGCAAATAGAATAGCTACCCCATTTTTCTTGCCAATTGCAGGAGAAGAAACAATATTGTCAACCCATTTTCTTTTCATATATTCTAAAATGTTATCATCAACATGAGTTTCTTGTATAAAGCAGAAATCGGCTTTAGAACTACCTAAATAATCTAAAATTTTAGTACGTTTAACTGGATGACGTAAACCTTTTACATTCAATGAAATTACCTTAATATCAGCCATAAAAGAAAAAGAAGAAAAAGAAAGACAAGAAGAGGATAGGAAGAAACAGCAAATATAATACGAAATAAGTAGCTCCAAGAAATATAAAAGGGAGAAGGAGAAAGAAAAAACATAGAAAAAAGACAAACAAAATACATAAATAAGAACAGTGAAACGCACACACGTTCTACAAGCATGGCCAGAACCGCTCGAGCCCAAAAAATGTATAAATTACTCATAATCTGTCAGCAAAGCTCAAACTAGAAAGAGTCAGGTAGTAGGGTTGTGAGTATCCATTGAATGTTAAACTTGTTGATCAAGAAAGTGTCGCAATTCTTCCGGTCAATGAAAGGATTTGGAGAAGTTATCTTTCCGTATGCGCATTGTAGATGGATCAAAAAGTCCATATATGAATCCAAGACTTCTTAACTGTGGACGAAGGGCAGCAAAATCCTTACGTATTGCAACAGTTTCTTTGGCAAAGTCTTGGTGAATAAAAATGTTATTGCCATTCACCATCAGTGAGGGAATTTCTCTTACAGCTTTTCTTATCAAAACTAGATGATGATGACGAAGGACTTTAAATATCATTTGCCAGGGTTTAGTATGGTGAGGGCTGCGATGAGAAGGGATTCTATGGGCTTTATCCACTTCAAATTTTTCTGGAAACTTGATATTTAAAAGACCAGGAATCAAGTTTTCCAAATATAAACGACAACTAGAACCCTCAACTTCTTCTGGCAAATTAAAAATGCGAAGGTTGTACTGTCTATTGTGATTTTCCATATACAAAAGCTGAGAATGCATAGGAAGTATTTTCGCCACCAATGGTGTAAAAGCATCCACTTTAGTTTTAATATCTTGAATTTTGATGGAATTATCAGAAATTTTCATAGACAAACAAGCCGTGTCTTTACGCACACTTTTAACTTCTGACACAATATTTTCAGTATTAACACGAAGTGCTTGAATTTCTTCCAAAATTAATGAAAGAGAAGGTTCAGAGGACTCCACTACCTTTGATTTAACTGGGGGAGGTGAAAATTGCTGTCTTCTTTTATTGTTGAATGGATTTTTATTTTCCATTTTGAGGAGAAAAACCCACAAATAAACTGAATTGAAAGTCAAATAAGCAATATTAATGCAATGAAATGAAAAAAGCAGTGAAATAATCTTCAAAGGCACTGGTGCAGCAGCTATACAGGACTGTGGGTGTGGCTAGGCCCAAGCCAGGCCCTTTTCTGATGAACACTCCTCCCCCTGGGCATACAAATCAGGCAGCACCTTACTGAGAGGCTGGGAGCAGGAGCCAGGGGGCATGAAACAGCACTTCCGGCGAGCAGAAAAGCCTCAAAACTTCACAAAAGGTAGGGATCCTCTTTACTTCTAATGCGACCTCATTTGTGCTTCAATTTTGACAGAAAAACTGTCGTAATTAGTAAAAACGTGCTGTCGACGCGACGGAGCTCAGACGTCGGCGGCCATGTTGGATTACGCGCTCGCGTGTCTCCCCATGAAAGTACTGTTTTGATGTTTTGAGTTCTGTTTTGTTGAGCTTTAGCTGTAGAAGAGTGGTAACTGGATGGTGATCACTGTCAATGTGCTCTCCCCTCCTCACTCTTACGTCTTGCAGTGAGCATCCCCAGGTGCCACTTATGATAAGGTGATCAGTCTGGTTTCTATCTCTGTCATTGGGTGAGCACAACATTAGTTTGTGAATATCATAGGGAGTTGGTGTGTGTGTGTGGGGGGGATTGATACCCTTCTATGCCCAGATTTGTGACACAAAATTCCAACAGTCTTTCTTCATTGTTCATTGCTCCACAGTCTTTCTTTTCCACTGTTCTGTCATGGTTCTTGATGTCATTTCCCACATTAGTATTCAAGTCCCCCATCACAATCATCAGGTCATGGTTCAGCATAGCTCCAAGCTCAGCTTATTACATCTGTTGATAGAATATGTTTTTGACTGTTTCCTCTGCATCGTTCATTGGAGCCTAGCATGGGATAATGGTCGTGTTGAAGTGTCTGTCTTTTAACATGGGTGTCATGAGTCTGCTGTTGACTTGCTTCCACTCAAGTAGGCAGTTTTCTGTCTTCATACTCAGGATGATGGCTATTTTTGTGGCATTGAAGCAATTTCAGGGAGTAGACAGCACAAACACAATCAAACCAAATTTAAAAACTATCTGAAAATTCAATATATCATAAAGAATGATTTATGATCAATCTTTTTTCTTTCATTCACTTTATTTCATTTATTGATATATTGAATGTTCATATTGTTTTGACATTTAATTTGATTGTGTTTGCCCTGTATCCTCGATGACATCACTGTGATATATTCTTAAAATTGTGACCAATGGGATTTTCTGGCATTTCTTTGGTAGAGGACAGCAGGGCCACCCGAGCTCACTCTCACATTTGTATTGTTTTCTCAGTGATGTTGGTCACCGTTCTTTCCCGAGTAGAGTACTTTCTCTCCTTTGGTAGTTTTCATTCTACTGGATCAGGTCCACCTATTTTCCCTGACCCGCATGATGTGTAGGTTGTAGGGCCTCGGCTCAGATATTACTTGAGACAGCTTTCCTGTTTCATACAAGTTCGGTTTGTTCCAGAATCTGTTTCTGTTTTTGCACTTGGAACTTAGAACTTGATTATTCTGTCAGTATTTTCTTTGCAACTTTGACTACTGTCCACCATACATGTCTCATGCAGAGACTCTGGAAGTCCCTCATGCACAGAATGTTTAACCACTTGGATGCTAAGCCTATTTGTTCTTCTTCATGTAATTTCCATTGAAACCAATGGAAACTCCATGACGAGCTGGGCTCGTCATGAGCGTCGAAGGGGTTAATGGGCATTGCTGCTGTTTCCATAACAACTGTTTTTTTTTTTAATGGGCCAAAGTTATTAGCCATAGCCCCACCCCAACCTGGAAGACCAGTGGATTGATCTATGTCTGGTTTCTACCCTATGACCAGTCTGGCTTAGTCAACCGTGCCAGGAGACTAAACTCACGCTGGCATAATGCTCCAAGTCACTGAGACACGCAAGACTCTCGACCACTGCAAGATGGCGATTCTCTGAGGAGTTTAGTAGTTACCGCTTACAGTGAAATCATATCTGTCTATCCACACAGTAATTTAGTTCTGCATTTGACCAATTTGTCCCTTCCTTGAACCTTAATATATAAGTAAAGGAAGTAAACTGTTTATGTCAGATTTTTCAAACATCCATAAAATTGCAACAGTATACGAAGAAAATAAGGAACAGTAAGTATCTCATCATAAAAGCACACACTCATTGAAATGTTAATAGTAGTGTGATCTGCCATGCACATTACAACCAACTAATGACGTTAGATGCTGCAAAACAGACCTCTACAACTTACTTCTGACTTTCATGGCATAGAGAATTTACAAACAAATGCAACCAGCTTGTATTATTTACATTTTAGAGAGCTCAGAATGGGGATAATGTTTGTTCTATACATCTAGGTTTAATGTGACTGAACCATAATATGCACTGCATGTTGGTCTCTCAAGTATTGTCTTGGATAACAATAATGCCCGGCTCTATTGGATCCCTAATTAAATCTGTTAGCCATTTGGAATAAAAAATGTTAATCTTCGTCGAGTTGAAGAAATGTGCTGTTTAGTTCTTACATCTAGTATAAAATATAATTCAAATGTACATAAAGTAGCTAAGCCCAAACAGTGGGTTCTTTAGCTTAGTGGGCAGTGATCCATTTTTTTAAACCTATGTCGATTTGTAAGGCGTTCTGGCATTCCCATGCAACTGTGTTTATTCTGACTAAATTTGGGCATGGAATACATCCATGACCATGTTAGAGAAAATAATATCTTGAGGGGCGAGTGCTTGTTTATATCAAGAGATACCAAAACAAATTACAGGACAAAGCTTGATTCAGTCCACATGATGTTTATTCACCATCTCATCGTGGATTAAGCATGTTGCTTTAGATTGGGGTTACTCCAGAAGTCTGTAAAGAAACGGATTTTCCTCTTTTTAGAATATGAAAGAATCAGTGTACCTCAGTAGACTACTGCTACCCAGAGCCACAAGCACATATACCATAGCAGTTACAACATTTTAATAAATCCACATTCAACTATTCCATTTGCTGTGTTAGTTGGCCAACCCATATCATCACAGTTGAAGCTAAGGCCTAAAGAGCACAATGTGTTAGTTATTTCAACTGTTTTCCCTTAATGTAAATCAGCTTTCATTTTATATTTCCAAACCCCACAACATGATTGTAGTCTTAGATAAACTCATCATTTCTTGCAGTTTATTTGTAATATGAGGTGTAGGAGCTGCATTTTAGGCATTAAAGCCAAAGGGGGAGGGGTCTCCCTCCACCTTATGGCATTCAAATAGCATACTTAATAGCACAGAATACACACTATCTGTATAAATATTAAAAAGAAAAAGTGCTAAGACGTATTTGTTCTGAGGCCACAAGAGCAAGTAAAAAGCGCTCTACTTTATCTACATGCAAAAGGATAAGAAAACCCTTTGATGCTTTTTCCAACGCTTGTCTCAGCTAAAAATAGCCCAAGGGTGAGAAATTTCTGCTTGATCCTCAACAGTCCCAGCCTACTACAATTGAATGAATGATAACATTTGTTAGGTTCACAGTACCTAGAAATGAGGTCTCTCCTCACTGCAAGGCACTAACACAGGCTTACCCTCAGTAAGGAAGTGTGGTTACTTCACCTGAGTACTTCATCCTTGCAAGATGGTTTACCCCACTCAGGCTACTTCTCAGGGTATGTGAAGTGTGGTCATTGCATAACAACAATGACTACTTTGATTCACCGATGGCACTCTTAGAACTGAATTTCTCCTGGCATTGGGGTAGTAACTACCTGCCCACTCAGTACAGTGAGACATTACACTCATGAAGGACAGCTTTTATTTCCACTATCGGACAAACAATATGAATGAAGTAGGAGTCCCAGGTCCTGGTGAGAGTATATTTTGTTCGGTAAAGTTCCTAATTTTAATATTTTATTTGGTAAGGTCTGTTATAATCAGGCTACTTGAAACAAATGTTGTTTCCTTGTTAGATAGGATGAGGCACGAAAGGAAGACTCCAAAGAAAGAATATTTAAACCTGTTAATAAATGAGGGTTTGGACTTTAATAAATTCAATTTTCCAGCTTGACACTTTCCTTTAAATAGGGAATTCATTACTTTCTAATGTGTTATTTGTAAGAGGACCATATAACAAATTATTGGGATATGCCCCTGAATTGGGCCATTCACAACTTGTTTGGATGCAGAAGCTTCTTGATTGTGGTCTTGTGTTAAATTGAATCAACAATTTCTGTCCATAGGAAGGCAGGCCAACAAGAAAGGGCACTAAAACATTGACAGTAATTGCCACATTGAAGAGACTGCCTGTGCTTATGTAACAATAAATAACTTAGTTGTGTAAAATTACAAATTATTGAAATACATGTGACTTGTATGTTTATCAAAGAATTTATTGATGTCACCCAAATAATTAAAATATATCTGCTCGGTTGGATTGTACTTTAAGAGTGTGAATGCGGAGTCAACAATTTAAGATAACTCCTCTCTATAATGGTTGCTGTTTGAAATAAGAAATTTACAAATGGATTGTTGAAGACGGTATCCACTTTGTCCTGCTAACATGAATGTTTGTGGTCATTTTACAGCTGTTTTAGTCTGCCTAATTTTCATAATTTTTTATTGTAGAGTTTTATTCAGGTATATACATAAGATGAGTTAATGCATGTATTGTTTTTAAGCTGTACATGAAGTTGAAACACCCTTATACATTTTTTGTACTTTCATTGCAAAAATGTAATATAAGGCTAGTGTGAAGAAGGTCATGGGGAGATATGAAGATGGCTGTAAGGTGGAGAGTCTGAAGACCCTCATATTGCAGTAGAGGTGCTTGTGAGAAGTTGGCCTGGTATATGCCTCCCACTATTCTAGTGGGCACCTTGCAGCAGTCCAATCGACCCTTTTTGATGGTGGTTGTAAAGTCAACCTTATAGAAAGCTATCCTAGGGGTAGCAATGGCGAGCCGTCTTCAGGCTAAGATTCCAGAGAGCGAATTAAGCTAGTTGTTTTACCAATTTATAATCTCTTGAGTACCAAATGAAAGCACACCACACAAGGTATATATCAAATATATATGTATTTATTCTAAACACAACCCCTCTGCACTCTTTATGAGGTCAGAGGTAAAAGTACAATACAAGGAACTTAATTAGCATACGATAAGTTGCACAGTATACGTTTTGCCCTAGGGGCCTCACAAACCATATACTAAAATAGTGGTATAAGAACCACGTATGGGATAGAAAGCAGGCCTAGGGCCTGTGGAATCACTGGGGCTTCTAGGAACAACCAAAGGTTAGGAAGTAGGAGGTCCACAGGAGACTCGTGCAGTGTCTAAACACAGCCACGGGTTACCATTGACTTTCTATGGGAAACTAACAAGTTACAAATTTACAATTTAAGGACACTTCTAAATGGACTACGATTGAACCCTTTTAGACTTAGACACTTGGAGGGCCAATACCCTCGAGACTACCAGAGTACTTGTGTTACCTCACCCACGGAAGCCGGGTGCATAGGTGTCTCTTGGTGTCGGGTTTAGTCGTTGATTTCAATGGAGATCTGCAAAGAAGTGCTGCAGGCGACCAGAAGAAAAGTGTCCTGGTGGATCTAAGGGTGGATCGAAGTACTGAAGAACCTGAAAGCAGAAGGGACAGAGTCTGGGTCACTTGCCAGTGACCCGGATGGCGATGGGAAGCTGCCAGCCAATGTTGGGTGATTTCAGGTGAAAAGGTGAAGCTTGTCTCTTCAGCCACGAGGTCCAGGAGGCGTCGACTCTGACCAGGAGCTAGATTCGAGCTGTCTCACGAAGGATCTAGTTGACTGCGGTGTCGGTATCCAGATTGGACCCAACAAGCCTTGGCAAACGCAATCCACACAAGATGTCGAGATTTGCTTCGGTGCAGACCAGCAAGGTCTGTGGCGCTTCTCCTTTGTAGGGAAGCTGGAGCAAGCCTGGAGCAACCAGGAAAGCAAGTTAGATTCAAAAGAAAGTCTTCGGGGGGCTCACTAGCCAACGGACTAGGAACCGAGAAGACGCGTCGAGCTGAAATGCACAAAGCGGGCCCACGGGACACTCGTGGAGTGTGGCCCTCTGAGCTTTGGTGCAAAAGGTGCTCAGGGCTGGGGCTTCAAACACCCAATGCATAACTTCGGGCTACCTCGGGAAGTCGGTGCAGGTAGCAAAATGCAGGATGGGCAGGAGTTCCAGTCCCACGTCTCTCGTGTCCGCCACGGGTCTCAGCTTTGCTGGGAACGAAGGTCGGGTCCGAGATGTCTGGAAGTCTGTGTCGCAGATTCTTCAGGGTCCGGCGGGAGCCACGAAAATGCAGACCGGCAAAGATGCTGTTGGTGCCTGTTTGAACGGGGTGGTCACTCCTTGACCACAAGTGAGATTTCTTCCGTCTTACAGTCAAAATGGAATGTCGAAGGTCCAGGATATATGTTGCAGAGTTTCGTCCAGGGTAGTCTAAAGTCGTAGGGACTGGGGTTCTATACTTATAGAGTAAGTTTAGGGGTTGGACTAACTCTAAGGTCCCTCCTATGGGTGGACCTGGGGAGGGGGTGGTTACATCCCCTTCCCTTTGTCCAGTTTCGTGCCAGAGCTGGGGCTGAGTGCCCCAGCAACCGGTTTGAACTGGGAAATGCATGGAGAACCTTGTGTGCCCCAGGCAGTGTGTGGAAAGCATTCACTGAATGCAGCCCTCCCTGCCCCAATACACTAAAGACTGTCTGGGGAGGTACTAGCACCTCCCTGGACAGGAAGCCTATTGTCCAGGCCTCCCCTGCCGGATTTTCGTCCAGCAGCAGGAGGCCAGACTCGTGTCTGTGGCAGCAGCATCCATTTTGTGATGCTGGGGCTCTGTTTAACTTTAACCAGGTTTAACAGTAACTACATGTCTTCTCCCTCTAGAAGGGTGGAATGCTACCCCCGCCACCAGGACTGGTGGGGGGGGGGGTAGTATTCCAAAGTGTTTGACAGCTTACACGACATGTTTTGATAACCAAAGTTAGCATTAACCGCAAGGATTATAATGCACTTAAGAGTATATGGTATGGCTATATCATAGAACAGCTATAAGGAGATGGTTCCGAAAGCTGCAGAGGGGCTCAGCTCATGCTAGGGCACCCTCTCACATAAAACCAAGCACTCTGCCTCCAGGATTGTCAAGGCCTGCCATAGGAGGGACTTATAGGTTAATATATGTCTATATATATATATATATATATAAAGATAGATAGATATAGGGATACTATATCTAAGTAAGGGGTGATTACACCACCTTACCCAGGCTGTGAGTACAGACCTGTGGTGTCAGATTGGAATGATAACCAGGGGTGGCACAATGCATGCTGCAGCCCCTGGTAGGCCTAGGGTGCACCTATGCCCTGGGTACCTAGGGTACACTATACAGGGGCTCACAAGGGTGACCCAGTAACCAATCTGGTATGTACCTAAAGTACATGGTATCAATTTAGAGAGAGAACAGCTAGGCTGTGGGCCTGATTAGCAGGACCACAGCCATACTAAAGTCGAAAAACCAGAGAATCAAAGCAAAAAGTGGGGGTAACCATAGGAAACAGACCCTACTCTCCTACAGTGCTGAGTGAAGGAAGGACCCTGACAGAGAATAGAATAGAGGTGTCAAGCCCTGGTATTTGGCCAAAACTTGTTAGGGAGGACATAAGCAATTGCGTGTTTAAAAGGCTTTCAGAGATCTCAGTGCAGAGTAGCATTTTACTCAGTAGTGAGGTAACACATAATCCGGAGTTCATATTTGGGCCCTGATTTAGAGTTTTTCAAACATGGTACTCAATACCCTGTCTGCCAAACTGATTGTCCTGTAGCTCTATTTAGAGTTGAGCATTTAGTCTGTTCCTGTCTGGGTAGACCCCCAGGCTTTGCTGGCAGAAACCTTACACCGGCGGTCTGACAGATTTGAGACTTGGTGGCAGCTCATCTAAAGGCGTAGAGATCTCCACCAGGCAGGCAGAGATGCTTAATTACGGCAAGTGATAGTCCGCCTGGCCTGCAAAAGTTATTTCCTCTGCTCCACCAGCAATTGTGAGCCACCCACCAAAGCTGAAATGAGGGTCTAAGGCCCTGATTTAGAGGTTGGCAGACAAACTGATCTTCTGCATTACCCATTTAGAGCTAGGTAGACAGTCATGTTTCTGCCGATGATGCCCCCATTGGCTCTACCCACTGAAACCTTACACCAGCGGCCCAATAGACTTGGTATGGTAAGGTAATACTTTATTGTACAGTTAATTAAAACCATTACAAACCATCATCAATAAAAACAGTTTCCTGTTTCAAGACAGACATGACAAATTAAGATAATACTATGGTAAACCATAAGTAAAAACTGCTATTAAAATAATAAAGCTAAAACTATTAAAATGTGGGTAGAGTATAAGATTGGCCTAAGAACTGACCCGATTTTGTCAGGCCAATAAAAACTTTGCGGGGTGGCCCTCTGCATAGGTTGTGCTAAATTGCATTCCTATTCAATCCAGTTAATTATTGAAGCCCTTAGTGCACCTGGGCCATAAGAGACGATCCACCGCATAAACTTATGCTTGCTTAATCCAGCCCAAGAAAGAATAACCACATGTACTACAAAGAGAGCGAACAATAGAGTAGGAAGAAAAGAAAAAAGAAATCCCAATAATGCCCTTGAAACAGCACAAACAATTGGTTGCTTAAGGAACAAAAAGCTTCAGAGCGGCATCTAAGCCGTGATAGTTTGGTTCTAAAACTCTGGCCATTAACTGATCAAGTTTTAAGATTTTAAAATTTATAGCAGCAAAGCTCAATGAACTCCAAGATATCGACTAGTCCCTTGTTGCCATCCCATTACTTTGGCTCCTAGGGTACAAAGATTGCCCTGGATTCCGTCACTGTCCGTCCTGCTTTTCCGCTTATGCGAGTTGGAGCCTTCTTCATGAGCATTTTAGCGCTTGATTCTGCTCTACAACCTGGCCAATTTGACTTTTTTTTATACTTTCACTTTATTAAGGTCAGCTTCTACAGCTTCAAGACTTGGGGCTTTCAGTTTAATTGCAGCAGACTATCCCCCTTATTTAGAGCAGACATTCTGATTCACTTTGTTTCTGTTTGCGACTGCCTGGAAAAGCCTTGCAGTCTCTAAGATTAAAAACAAAACTGAAAATTGGCACTGCTCCTTGCAAGGAAAAACCAGAGTGTCAGGGTCACTTTTTTTTATTTATACAAACAAGCACCCACTTTGCACAACCGCTTTGGTGTTGGCTCCTCAAAAGGTATAGAGATCTCTACTAGGCAAGCTGATATCTGTAAACAACGTGGGCGTTAGTTCACCTGGGCAGCTAAGATCATTAGCCTCCACTCCCCTGGTGGACTGCGTGCCATCCCCCAGCACCTAAATTAGGGCCAACTATTTCTTTCACTATTCGCTAAGCTGCAGGGTGAAGACCTCTAAAAAAAAAGGTCAATTTGTTTGTTCTGATCTTGAATTAACAGCCTGTTAATGTTTCTGATTTATTAATACATGTTTGTTTCCATATGTAGCTTTTGCAGTAACCACAGTGGCTCCTGAAGTCCCCACCAATGACCCTGCACTTCTCCTTTCATCGCCCCGCTTACTGTCAGCCAATGAGACCGCTAGGGGAGTGTTGCTGTGGTGGAAGCCACCTCTCCACACCTCTGTCCCCATCACTGGTTACGCCTTGGAGTTTCGCCAGGACAGTGGGGGTTGGGAGCTGCTGGATGACACTGTGGCTGGAACCGAGACGAGGCTGTTCGTCCCCGGCCTTATAAAGGTGAGAAAACTGTATGTCACACAATATCTAAGTATGGCTTGATGGTGGATTGTCAGTGTTTGAGGGCCTTCTTGTACCACCGTTTGGTCAGGCCAGCATTCACAAGGGGTATCCATTGTATCACCAGCAGCAAGGCTGGACCATTAAGCATCTATGTAGTGAATAGTTTTGTGAAAGAAAGCCGATTAATGAATCTGCTCATTCAAACGAAATCAGAAGATAAAGACTGACATATCCCTTAGGTAGTCTTGCTTCCGATATGCGCAATGCTCAGTGCGCGACACTTCCATTCTGCTAGCCTCATTTGGAGTTTTGAGTTCAATCCATGGGCTCAGCGAGTCCCATTACTGGACCCACTGAAATTATATTTCACTCTGAGATTTTGACTGCTTTAAGCCGCTGATAGCTGCAGGTAAAATTCCAAACGATGCACCTTGTCCTCTCTGCACCCTGGTATTGGGAGATAGAGGAACAGCCTTACTAGAGAGAAGTCAAAGGGCCTCCTAATAGGGTACTTAAAGCTCTTTGTTCAGCGTTGCAGACACATTCCTATTTTAATTCCCTTAACATTTATACTTTGTGTTATGCTTGGAAACTATCTTACAATTAATTTGTTAATTAGTTTCTGTACCTTTTGTTTCTGCAGCGCCTGCAGGTGTCATTACTGATTTCCACCTATGGGAATGCTGCCATTCCGTCAGGTGCTGCCATGGTGTATGACACCTACCGACTAATCTCTCTGATTGGTGCATGCACACATTGGCTCCAAATATTCCTTCAAGTTCGAGCATCTATTACTACATCAACTGCCACTTCATTTGGTTTATTTTGTTCCCTTGTTGATGACCCATTAGCACTTAATTTCTTTAGGCTTTCTCGTGGTTCCTGCAACCACTGCTTTCTCATTCCTTCAGTTGAGTCTTTCACTGTTTTCATCATCCACTGGAACTAGCATTGTTACTTGTGTTGCTGGTTCCTGTATACATTTCCTACTCACTTCTTTTTCCCTTTAGGTTCTGTCTCGCTGTCTCTCTCTGTCTGCACTCATGTACGCCAATGTTTACCTTTAAGTTCTGCCTCTAGTTAATACCCCTACTGACTTCTATATTGTTCCAGACCCTAATGGCATCAGTATCGCACCTGGCTGGTTCTATGGTTGCTGTAACCACTAGTTCCTCCACTTTGACCTGGTTCTACTTTCATTTAAATGTTGTTTGGCTTTGTCTCTCGAAAACCCAGCATTAGATCTTTCACAGATTCACATGCTTGAAATATTCCCCATCATCGGTCTGGGAATCGAGATTAACAGTTTGATGAAAGGGGCTAGTTCAGGCATATAAATCTCAACAAACATCCATACCAGAGAACTAGAGTTACAGGTAAATTGCCATCTCTCTCTTAAGGTATTTCAGTGGATCTGATCTAATTCTAGTATTCCACACTTGAACAAGGCTCTTCTGGTTCTCTGTTTTGATTCATGTTCTGCTGGTACCTCAGAACAGGTTGCCTTTCAGTAGTGACGCTCTGATTGAACAGTTAGGATTGCTTTGAATTAGGAATTCTACAGTGTTGTCTCCAAAAATAGGGGGGGGGGGGAAGGAATTGTTGCATGTGAGTAATGTTTGTTATCTAGAACTCTGCTATCAAAAGACATCCACTTGCATATGCATAGTCAAGAGGGGGATGTTGTGTGTAGTGTTATTCTGATTATTATTTTGTTTGTGTAATTTGTTTATAAAATAAATGTGTCTGCAAGTGGCATCCACATGTTACTGTCTATGTGAAAATCTCAGTTAATCCTGTAATTCATGTCTTTATAGCAGGAGTTAAATCTGTGCTCTAGCTTTTCGTTCTCTTTAGGGGATTCAATATGAATAGTCAAACATCAATAATAGTCCTGTTTAAATAATTAAGTAAAAAATCATATCAAATTTGCAATAAAAATATTTTGTTACAGGCCACACTAAGCCACTCTGGCCAAATGGATACTTTGCCACATTAAAAACACAGAACAAAAGTACATTTTTTAGACACCCAATAACATGTTGCAAAAAAAGTAAACAGGTCATAATAATTATAGAGGTTGCCTTGATTAAACTTTAGTTTTGTTACAGAAACTGTCCAAAATTGGCTGAGGGAGTGTGTTATGTGCTTAAAGGAAGGCAAAACCGAAATTCTTTTACTTGGTGGATCTGGGCTACTAAACTGACCCCGAGCCTAGGACATTCACCTATCTAGGTGTCTTTTATCCCCTCAAATCCATGCTGTGCTCAGCTTGCAGCCTTCCCCTGCTGCAGAAAATAATCCTGCATCTGAAAACTTATTGCCTGGTCTGTTTATGGACCACATAGGGTATTTCATTGAGATTTATAAGAACTTGCAATGATTTCAAAGTTAGGCTGCCATATTGTTTCTGAACCTGCAGAGACATGATCAAATAACCCAATTAGTGGAGGCCAGGATTAAGTTCAAGACACTTTGTACTGTTCTCTAGTCCTGTTGAAACTAAGATAATGCTTAGCTACAACTACTGGCTCTTCATTAAATCCCCTCTAGGAACCTTTGGTCAGCATCCTCTCAACTGATTGCTCGATATTCATTCAGATGACAGAGAAATGGTGGGCCGTCACTAGACATTCCCTTGGTGTTTTTTGTCTTTTAATATATTTTTGCACTATGAGGTTACCATAAAGAGACACTCCGCACTGTACGAAATACAGAAATACAAACAAATAATCCAGTATTAGCAATAATATTTTCTCTTTATCACTAAATTCTCTTCCTATCTCCTAGGATTCTGTCTATGAGTTTCGTCTCGTGGCCTTGGCTGGAGATTACATCAGTGACCCCAGTAACACTGTAAACATCTCTACAACTGGTGAGAATATTTTTCTATAAGGGTGGTTTGAGAGGGAAAAAGGAGGTAATGAGGTGTGGGCCTGGTAAACTAATGAAGGAAAGAGGGAAGAAAGAAAGTGTTGGGACCTACAATGAATTGGAAGATCGATGGTAAAAGGCAAACATGGTAAGCCAACCAAGAGGCAGCACTGTGAAGCAAAGTATAATGGTTCAATGTGACGACTGCTTGGCATTTGTGGTTAAGGCAAATATCTAAATGTTATCATTTGTTGCAGTAAAGAAATCAAGTCTATTGGAACTTGGACCATAGGAACATATGATACATTTCTGGCATTCAATACTGGATCATAATGTGCACCTTCTGGTCCTTTGAAATAATGCCCTGAGTGAATTTTGTAAGCAGGAAGTGTTCTTTCTGTTGGCAGAAACTGAATGGGAACTTGGCCTGGGCGTGTACCTTGTTAGTTCTCATCTCCTTTATCCTCTGATGAAAATAATGCTTCTTTCTGTTCTTCTTTGTTGTTTTCTTCTTGTGAAACCTCTTTATCTCTGATCACGACTGTTTTTTGCTGCAAACGTTTTGGTGGCAGCAATAAAATATGTAATGGTGACACCAACATGGATTGAATTGATAATGTTGCAGGGCTTGTCGAAACAGTCAGGTTTGAAAAAGTGGTCTTTACTGTTGCACACTTTCACTCCATTGTCAACGGTAGGTTAGCCGTCTTAGATGATAGGTATTATTTCTAAGTTGGTAAGTGTGCTTCGTTGATGATGATGGGTTTTCTGTCATTGGGGCTGCTAAAACTTCCTTTATCTTCGCCCTTGTGAAAATCTCCTCTTTAGCAGGGGCAGAGTCTGCTTCAATGACAAGTAATCTTTCTTTGCAAATGTAGGTCTGTCACTGGCAATAAGGCCACTAAAATTGGTTTATTAAATAGGAATACGTGATTTAGCAGTTGCAGCACCTGAAATGTTGTTATTCTCAGGGGTGCAAATGCTATCTATCTCACTTGATAAAACTGGCATTTAGTTAATCTGGCCAACTGCAAAAAAATGTAAGGTTTTAATATTAGATCATTCAAATTCCCCTCACACTTGAAATCTGCAATTCAGATTATTCATTTAACAACAGTCAGCTGACACATTCAAATGAACCTTTGAATTCGTTAAATTTAGTAGAGAAAAATATGGAAACCCAAATGTGAATGAGCAGCCCAACAGTTGGAACAGATATCAGTGCACAAGATGAAATAAGCAATACATGTTGTGTGTGTAAGTCTCAACTCAATGCGCATATGATGCTTAGCAGCTTGTGCTCAAGATATACACATGCTATGTTTGACCATTAGCAGTCATTGTATGTTTCAGTCACTACTTCTTTTAAAAATAAATGATGCATGAACCACCCTCGGGCTGCCGGTTGCAACTACTGACAGCATTCTGAGCCACAAAACTGAAAAAGTTTGGTCTGGCTGCATGGTGGCCTAAAAAGCGTGGCATTATAATACATATCTGTCAGCCAACCTGTGAAGCTTAGTGACCAGTATTCCCAGTGCTCACATCACTCTGTTTTCTAATTAGAGCACTTGTCACTAGGGAGTTTGGAATGTTTCACAGATAGAATGGTGTTTCTGAAATGCGGGTAGTGCTTGGGATTAGTAGGTCACATGTAAAGAATTTCTTACCAAGTTCAACTATGCCTTTGAGAGGAGGAAAACGTTGAATGCCTCTACAGGCCCTTCTGTGTCTGCTATTTATTGATACTATCTGCACAAAACATACAATGACAGACCCTCAAAACAACCCTAGATTAAATCAAGGAATTTTCCACGTCTCAGATGAGTGTTTGTTACTTAATCAAGGGTACCTCCATTCACAGCCATGCCAGATGGAAGAGAAATGGTAAGTTCTGGGCGTAAGGCAAAGGGGAGACAGAATCCCTGAGGTATAAAGTATCCCTTTATTCACTTCTTGAAACTGCCTGCAGAATTGTCCATTGGTTTTGCCGGATGCTGATTATCCTAGGGGCAAGAGTGTTCCCCTACCTTTTTAGGGTGAGCCTGGGCAACGCATGCACTGCTCTGCGGGCCACGCTGTATTGGAGTATGTATTTGAAGCCCCGCCCACTCTCCACCCATATTTGTCATTGGCTTGTGCCATTGTCCTTTGTAATTGCTGGCTTCTGATTTGTTAATACGCTTGTTAGTCCATCCTTAGTACCGCCTTGTCTTCATTTGTATCCTCACATGTCGACTGGCCCTTTTACTTCTCTTGTTACATGGTATGCCTTATTTAGTGTATTAGAACTATTTTCTTTAACAAGTTTCTCCTACTGCAGGCACGACATGCTTTCACTTTCCAAGCAGCCCGCGACAATGGCAGCGGTCCCCAAAGTCCTAACCATGTCTAAACACCTTGTTGTGCTCTGAATTTCTTGAGCACGCGTCTCACATCAGCGCTATATCTTTGGCAAGGATAGCGCTGCATGAGTTCTCTACCTCACTTTAAGTACCTTGGGCTGCAAAAACAGCCTTGAACTCTCTAGCCATGTTTATCATTAACTTTATTATAGCTCAGACTGTGCCGTCATCGACGTCAAAGCGCTTTCCATACATTGAGGCACATTCACAACGGATCACATTTTAAGCATTGCTGTTTACACGAATTTTAGCAAATATAGAAAACAAATCAAGAGTTGGAAGGCATGGGTCTGCAACATGGGCTTTATTAACTTCTTTAAACTTACTGAGGAAGGTCGTTTCAATGTACGAGTTGCTGCGCATTTTGGTCAGCTCGAACGTGCAAGACGGTGATCCTCAGCAACTTTCATGGTCTGTTGCTTAATACTGCACTGTTAACTTTTCTGTCCGTTTTATTAAGCAAGTTTCCACACATCCTGGATCTTGCAAGTCACTGATGACAGCCAAAGTAGAGAAATCTTACTCCTGTTTGGTAATTAGTTAAACTGCTTCCTTATCAGCTCTTTGCATTGGTGATTCTTAACGTACGATACAGATGGCATTGCATCATGTCAAAGTGTTGATCGCATCACTGGTTAGCTGACAGTAACACTGAGTAGAAAAGAGCGGTATTATCTTATTCTTAAACGCATGCAGTGGTACACAACAGCCTGTAACCAACCTGCAGGTTTCTATCTCACATAAACTGACTCAGGATTTCATCATTCCAATGTTGACAAAACGAATAAGTGTTTTAGAAATTGTTGTAAAAGCACACATACTCCAGAGAGAATATTAGACCACCTCTTTACATGTATTATTCTTTGTCAGATAGAGAAGCTTGTAATAATGCTTGCCTGTAATTTTCATATTACAGTGCAGTTGTGACATCACTACTCTTCCGTAATGAAAAAACAACATCGGTAGTCTGCTGTATGTTGAGTTGTGAAGACACTGTATTACAAGAAGTCAGGGATCCTACCCTCTCCCTACCTTATCTTCCAAGACCCTCTGGAGATCTGTGACCTTTAACTTACTCCCTGCCTGTGTTTCTATGTATTTCTATACATGTTATGCTGTATAAATGTTACAGGGGTGTGCACAGATTTACAGGGATCCCACCTGCAGCCCTGAACATCTGTATGGTCCTGAAATCTTTGGTGACTTTCAATATCTTTATGTCGTAGAGTGGGGTCATTTTACTTATTCGTCAATAATGCTCTTTTTATTACAATTGTTTGATGTTGGAGGCTCTCATGATAACAGTATCATGGAAAAGGGGCACTAAAAGGTGCTAAAGGCCCCCTGACCTATCATTCCAGTGTTTGTATTTCTGTTTCTTCAAGTTTAATTGACAACCTCGCATGCTTTCACTTTCCAAGCAGCCCGGACAACTCTTCTTTGAAATAAAATAGGTCTTGCATTTACATGAGTTTGAGCTATTGGCGTTGTAAATGACAATGCCTTTTATTTTTGTGTTAATTATCAAAACAGATCAATAAAAGGCTTTGTCATTTATAATGCCAATAGCTTAAACTCTCGCAAATGTGAGACCTATTGCATTGTAAATGCTTGTTTTATGTTTTGTTAATCTTAAGACGTTTCCACTACGTGAACCTGGTTTCCTTGGGTTCCACCCGATTCAAGATCTCCATCTGTCCAGTGAATCTTACCGTGAAATCCATATCTTTTAGTGAGTGACTCTAAAAGAGTACTTGCTTATCCTTGGTGGGATGCCCTACCTGTGTTTGCACCTGGAAAAGAGCTCGGTCACATGTGGCATCCATAGGTAACTTGCTTATCCTTGTTTTCCTCAGTCCTCCCTAGATGGTCCCTCCTATAGACAGTAGGCTTCCTGGGAGTAGAGACCATTAGGGCATTGCTTCTGATAATTAAAAAACTAGAGGGGGAATAACTACTAAATTGCTCCCAACTTCCACATCCAGACATTGGATGAGATTCAGTTTCATGTTAAGTGATACAGGCACATAAGCATGGACACAAGTGGAAGACTAAGCGAGCGGTATTGGGGCACAAGGAAAGACAATTGCAGCCATGCCCTGCAGGAAACCTGCAAGTTAGATTTTAAGATAGAGCAGCACATGAACAAGTATGATTCAAGCAGGACTGTATTAGGTACTAGAACTTACGCTTATTCCCGCAATCGCCTCAATCACTCCTTCCTCTTCGCTCAAATCTCTAGTCCCATTCCTTGAAAGTTGCACATTCTAATCACCCTTATTCCTTCTATATTCTATGTGACATATCCAAGTTTTGCTGCTTGAATCTTTTCTTTAATCACATGCTGTGCAATATTCCGCCTTCTCGTGGCTGGGTCTGAAATTGTAGCTTTTAGTCTTTTCTTCTTTGAATATATTTTGTGGGCGACATGGAGTTGTTGACCATCCGATGCTGTATCCCTTGGATGACATCAGGTGTATGTCCAGGAAGCCCCTAAGTGTGGACACCAGCTTTGGGTTCTTTTTTCCACCGTTGAGTTGGGAAGCATAGCGGATAACTCTGGAGCAGAAATGATGGAAAAACATTTTTTTTTAGGAAAGCACCAAAAAGTCAGCGAAAAACAGAATAACACAGCACCACTGTCGATAGCGTAGAAGGAAGACACAAATCCACAGAAGAACACCGAAGTTTGAGGGTTTATTCCTGAGAACACATCAACCACATGGTTTGGAGAATGAAAACTGGTAAGGAGGATATGTCCTTCAGATTCTTTCTGAAGTGTATCACAAGTTCACACAGAAAGACAACCATGAGAACTGTAACCTCTGTCTGACTTGTGCACAGAGTTCCAGCCAAAGACTTGAACACCTAGGATAAACAAAGGTGTGCTCTACGCCATAGCACTTGCATAAAAGCATAACTTGCTCAAGAACCTGGGGCTCTCCAGCAATGAGGAAAACACCAAGGAAACATACGTGGCATAGGGGGAAAGCTCCGATGCTGAGGAAATTGCCAGGGTTGAGAGGTAAAAGACACAGAAGAAGCCATTGTTGAAGGGCATCGACGTTAAGAAGTGCCTGGTAAAACCCCAGAGTACAGTGGACTGGAAGTCCTTGATATTACCCTGACCACTGGCTATGAAGGCCAAGCTAGCTAAACCCAATGATGATCAGAAATCCCTCTGCATTGAAAGAAAGATGCAGCATCCCAAGGCTGAAATGTAGGCTCACATAAGAAGAAAGGAGAAGTTCAAGGACTCCTTTAAGGCCTATCTAAATCCACTGAGGGAATAGGCTGATGAAGAGTAGCAAACAGAACTTGAGCCTTCGTTAACACCAGAACCTCAAGAAGAACAGGAGTAAGAGATATTCCAGTATAAGGAAGAACAAGGGAGAATGTTTGAGCACAACAATTTCCATCATCTGCAGACACCTGAGGTAAGGGTTGACAAATAGCCATCAAAGCCATTGCCCCAATTGACATCTGTTAGAAATGGGGGCCTCTAGTTGGCAGCTTGGTAGCTTGGCACGAGCAGACAGGCTTATCTCAGTGGCAGCGTGTAAAGCATTTGTGAACACATACAGTAATACAGTAAAAACACTACAAACAAACACCACACCAGTTTAGAAAAATAATTAATCTTTATCTAAACCAAAACGACAAAAATCCACAATGCAGTATTAAAAATATGACTTTCAGATGTTAGAAATAGTTCAGTTCAAAGCAAATTGCACTTTTCACACAAAGTACCTTGCATGTGTCACACAAACAAACAAACCGGGCCGCAGGGAAGGTGATGCGTAGATTCCTTACACTCAGGGAAGGTGATGCGTCGGTGCCTTGCTCCGGGGCGGTGATGCGTTGGTTCCTTACTGCTGCGCAGGGGAGGTGCTGCGTCGGTTCCTTACCGTAGAGGAGGTGGTGCGTCAGTTTCTTACTGCGTGGGGAGGTCAGGGCTCGAGTCGGGGGCATGCGGGTGGACGACGTCCCCCCACTCTTTTCACACGGTGGACGCCGTCCCCCCTGCCAAGAAGCTGGGCCCCACAGAAAAATGCTGAATATGTCCCAGTGTAATTTTCAGACACCGGGACACGTTAAGCACGTGACATCATGAGGTCATTTGCATATTATCAGTCCCCCCACTTCTTTTTATAGGAATTGTGCCCTGGGGAGGTGATGAATCAGTTTCTTACTGCGTCCCCCAATGATGCGACAAACTTGGCACGGTGGTGCGTCGATCCAGGACGATGCGTGGATTCTTCCACCTCCCAGTGGAAAACAGTCTCTAGAGGTTCAAAACATCAGCAAGCACCCCTTTGCAGGTCAGAACTCCCAGCAAGGAAGTTCAAGGGAGCTGGTGGTGAAGTTTTTGTGTCCCTGAGAAATCAGAACAAGAGGCAAGCTCAGTTTCAAGCCCTTGGAGATCTTCCTCAAGCAGTTCACACAGCAAACAGCAAAGTCCTTTTCTCCTTTCCTTGGCAGCAAGTAGCCACTGCAGGCCAACCCCAGACAACAAACAGTCCAGGGGCAGTATTCCTCCTCAGCTTATCCGGCTCTTCTCATTGGCAAAGGTTCCTCTTGATGTCCCAGAAGTGATCTAAAAGTCTGGGGTATGAGCCCTTCTTTTTATACACCAAAATTATTTGTTCTCTGAAGGCAGAGAGTGTCTATACCCAGCCAAAACCAGTTCTGTGGGGCACTTTGCCGGTGCACAACAACGTCCTTTGTCAGTGTGAGCCCGAGCTCCAGACACATCACAGGGGGGCGGAGCCATCATTGTGGAAGGCAGGCCCAGCCCTATTCAGGTGAAGGTACTACTCCTCCCACTACTCCAAATCCAGACCAGGCCTATTCAGCCCAGCCCTGACTCATCATACTTCTGGAGTCACTGCCCTTCTTCAGCCCCTGCCATCCTAACGTCAGACATGCAATACACAAACCTAGCAGAGGCACACTGGATGGTTAGGCAAGAAAATACCTACTTTTAAAAAGTGGTATTTTCAAACACAGAATGTAAAAATCACCCTCACTAAAAGATGTATTTTAACATTCTGAATTCCTTCATACTAAACTTTATTTTTCCCATCTTGTTCCCAGGGTCAGTTATGTTTATAAGATGTTATAAACAAACTCCCCATTCTGGCCTATGGGAACAGACAGCCTTGCAATAGTGAAAAACGAATTTGGCAGTATGCCACACACATTAGTGCCCACCCTACCTTTCACATACAATGCATCCTGCCCACAGGGGCTACATTGGGCCTACCTTAGGGGTGACTAATATGTAGAAAAGTGAAGGTTTAGGGACTAGCAAGTGTGTGCACTTGCCAAGTCGACATGGCAGTCTTAGACTGCACACAGGCTCTGCAATGGCAGGCCTGAGTCACATTTTACAAGCTGCTTCTGTGGGTGGCACAATCAGTGCTGCAAGCCCACCAGCAGTATTTGATTTACAGGCCCTGGGCACACATAGTGCACTGTACTAGGGTCTGACAAATAAATCAAATATGCCAATCATGGAATCACTAATCCATAACATCAATTTACAAAGAGAGCATATGCACTTTAGCACTGATCAGCAGTGGTAAATTGCCCAGAGTCATAAAACCACCAACAACAGTTCAGAAAACATACAGGAGGAAGGCAAAAAGTGTGGGGATGACCCTGCAAAATGGGCCAAGTCCAACAACATCCCAATATTCAAAGCACTGGTGAAAAGGGAAGTGGAACTTATGGGGTTTGCTTATGCTTCTTGTTAGAATCACTGTTGCCCCCACAAAAGAAGAATCGCGTTCTTCCTATGCTGTTCAATGTGCTTGACAAAGGACAAGAAGAGTTCAGAGAATCTGCTGCTGCTAAAGCAGTAACTCTCAAGAAACAAACTACAGACTCTATCCAGAACTCGACCTACATCAAGGGCAATTTTACTGCTGCCTCCATTATAGACAAGACACCACAGAAGAAGGCTCAGCCCACAAGCTGCCATGGAGCCCCCACCAGATAAAGATTGTAAATATTTTGAGATTTTGGGGAGGGAAGATGGAGAGGTCTGCAGGTGTTCAATAGCACCTTGCCAAATCTAATGTGCTGCCCAAAAGGCACGGGCACCAACAGTTGGAGGAGATGAAGGAACTATTGCATCTCCTCCTGGAGAAATGTAAAAAAGGGCGAAGGCAATTATCAACAAGGACAAAATAATTGCCAACACAAACCTCAAGTCAGCACTGGATGCATCAGACACAACCAGCAGACAACTGTGCTCAGGTCCCACCTCGAAAAAACATGCTTAGCTAAGGGTCTGTGGGTTCAATAAAGAAGCCCAGGCTGCAGTCATCAACCTGCCCTTCACTCGAAAGAGCCTTCTTTGGGAAACACAGTGGTTGATTCTCTTCAGAGAATGAAAAAGGATAATGACACAGCCAAGTCCATAAGCTCTGCATTTCAAAAACCTGTTCAAAGGGGGATCCTGCTGAGGAAAAGGATTCCAACAAGGAGAGAAAAACACCATACAACTACGCAGACCACCTTCGTGCCACAGACCAGTACACAGACGGCAGCTCCACAGTGGCAGAACCCCTGCATTGTAAAGCAGAGATCTGAAAGAAACAGGTTAGTATTAGATTCCTTACCTTAGAATATCCCCAGGCGTCAGTCTGGATCCGGAAACTTTTGCGTAGCAGTACCCCTGCGCGTCGGTAGGCGTCGTCTGCAGGCGTCTCCTGCGGCTCCGCGTCCGTCGTCGGCGTCGTGCGCCGTGATGACGTCGCTGGAGTATATAGACGCCGCCTCCGCGCGCTGACGTCAGTTCTTCTTTTTTCCGCGCCAGTTAGCGCAGATCCGAAGAGCAGTACTCCGGTCTTTTGACCAAAGTTTTTGAATCTTTCTGTTACTCTTAAGGTGCCGGTAGGATGCCCGGTTTTAAGAATTGTGACGGCTGTGACCGCACGATGTCGGTCACGGACCATCACCGACTCTGCCTCCGGTGCCTGGGCCCGGACCACGACGTGGACGCCTGCGTCGATTGCCGGGCCTTGACGAATAAAGCTAGACGGGAGCGGTCCCGCAAGCTACTCGAGCTCCGGGTGTCGGCCCCGCGTCGAGAGCGGTCCCAGTCCGGACGGAGGTCTAGGGAGCGATCGAGGGAGCGGTCGCGGAGCCGTCACGAGCGCTCCGAGAGTCGTCACCATTCCTCTGGTTCCTCAGGTAGGAAGCACAAGAAGTCGGGGCGTCGTCATCGTACCCCCGACTCCCCCCGACGCCCGCGCGATGCGGCCGGGGGTTCGGGCGGCTCCGCGTGAGTCGCCGGCGCGGCCTGCTCCATACCCTACGGTCCCTGGGCAAGGAGCGACGCCCGAGGAGATAGAGGCGTTCCTCATGGCCATGAGGGCACTGTCTCCTCCGACGGGGCCTACGGCGCCTGCGGGCCCGGTGGTCCCGTCCGGGGGCCCTAGCGGTTCGGGTGCTCCTGCCTCGACGCCGTCGGGTGCTCCGGCCCCGACGGCGCCGACGGCTCCGGCCCCGGCGCCGCAGGGGCCTTCAGGGTCGACGCCGGCTGGTCCACCGGCCTCTCCGGCGCCGATTCCATCGGGGCAACCCACGGTGCCGCCCCCGCGCGGCGCCGGGTCTCCGGCGCAGGCTCCGGGCGGCGCCGCCCCCATTCCCTCTCCGACTCCGGACGCGGAGTCGGACCGGCGTCGCCCGACGCCGAGTCCGACGCCGATGGGGTCTGTTGACCCCGGGAGCCGGTCTACATTGTTGACTCCGAATATGGTGAGGATGTAGATTGCGGAGAGGAGTGGAAGGGGTCTGAGGACCCTCTGACCCGCGAGTGTCAGTACAATGTGGACTGGACAGGTGACTTGGGTGACGCCAGTGGTCTGGATGACTCCCCCAACCCTGGCTTTGTCTCGCCTCCTACCGTGGCTACGGAGGAGGGGGCTGCTTATTCAGTGGTGTTGATGAGGGCTGCCAAGGCCTTACACCTTGAGCTCCCCGTCGCGGCCGTGAGGACTAACATCCTCACTGAGGTACTCAAACCGCAGTCATGCCCACAGGAGCCACTGCTGCCGTTCAATGAGGCCTTAACTGACGTTCTTTTGGGCACGTGGTCCAGGCCCGCTTCAGGTTCGCCTGTTGATAGGAACGTGGCCAGACGCCACCGTCCGTGTACGGATGACCCAAAGTTCTTGTCCACCCATCCCACCCCTGAGAGCCTGGTGATCCAGGCCTCGACTTCCCAGTCCGCATTCCCGTCGGCCCCGCCCGACCGGGAATCTAAGAGGTACGACCAGTATGGTAAGAAGGTCTTTTCGTCCCTGAGTCTGGGACTGCGGTCTTGCAACACCGCGTGCCTCTTAGGCCGCTACACCCACTCTCTGTGGAATACGGTCGCGGAACTGCTGCCTGAATGCCCGCTGGAGGTACGGGCTAAGCTCGGCAAGGCTATGGTTGAAGGCCGAGACGCAGCAAGATACTCCATAAGGTGTGGTCTTGATACGACTGACTCACTGGGCAGGGCGATGTCCACGACGGTGGCGATTCGTCGCCACGCCTGGCTGAGATCCGCCAATTTCTCGGCAGATGTCCAGAATGCATTGATGGACATGCCGTTTGATGGCAGTCGCCTGTTTGGCGACAAAGCGGACCACGCGCTGGAACGCTTCAAGGACTCCAGGGTCACGGCCAAGTCCTTGGGTCTCTCGACCCAGCGCCAGCAAACGGGTTCGTTTCGCTCCTTTCGAGGCCACGGAAGGGGCGGTCCCACACGTGCTGCCAGCCACGCGCCGCAACAGACTTCTCAACACGGCGGCGGCCGTGGGAACCGCCGTGGTGGCGGTCGGGGACAGCGGCGAGGTCAGTCCACACCTCCCCCCGCAGCTTCCGCCTCTAAATCCTCCTAGTCCGTCCTTTCAGGCCCATGTGACGCCGGTGGGCGGCAGGGTTCGCCATCACCTCTCCCACTGGCACACAATAACATCGGACAGGTGGGTGCTGCAGCTCGTCCGAAGGGGCTACTCCCTCCCCTTCGAGACGACTCCTCCAGCCATGCCACCGCAGAACCACCGTGTGTCGGGGGACCACTTGACACTTCTGCAGGAGGAAGTTACGGCCCTCTTGGCCAAGGGGGCCATCGAGCGCGTTCCTGGGCCAGAAGTAGGATGTGGTTGCTATTCCCACTACTTTCTGGTACCCTAGAAGGACAAAGGGGGTCTACGTCCTATCTTGGACCTAAGGAACGTCAACGGCTTCCTCCGGAAGGAGAAGTTCAAGATGTTGACATTGGCTCAGGTCTTGGCTGCTCTAGACCCGCAAGACTGGATGGTAGCGTTGGACTTGCAGGATGCGTATTTTCACATCCCCGTCCTGCCGGCCCACCGGCGTTACCTGCGGTTCACGGTAGGCCAGGAGCATTTTCAGTTTATCGTGCTCCCCTTCGGCCTTACCAGCGCCCCACGGGTGTTCACAAAGGTGATGGCGGTGGTCGCAGCCCATCTGCGCAGATCAGGGGTGTCAGTCTTCCCCTATCTAGACGACTGGTTGTTGAAGGCGGGCTCGCCCCAGACAGTCGTCCACCACCTTCAGATGACGGCAGACCTCCTGCATGGGCTGGGGTTTTCCATCAATGTGCCGAAATCACACCTGTGTCCCTCCCAAAAGCTCCTTTTCATCGGAGCGGTTCTCGACTCGGCGCAGTTTCGGGTCTATCCACCGGAACGGCGGGTCCAGGATATACAGGCTTTGATTCCCATCTTCCAGCCGTTATCCCGGGTTTCGGTCAGGTTGACGCTGCGGCTACTGGGGCTGATGGCTTCCTGCATCCTTCTGGTGCATCACGCCCGGTGGCGGATGCGGGCTCTGCAGTGGGACCTGAAGTTTCAGTGGGCCCAGCATCAGGGCAACTTGTCCGACCATGTCTTGATCTCGGAGGGCACTGCGAGACAACTGCAATGGTGGCTTACGGACCGCGATTGGGTCAGAGGCAGACCCCTCTCCCTTCCCCAACCGGAGCACGTTGTTGTGACGGACGCGTCCCTCCAGGGCTGGGGAGGCCACTTGGGAGAGGCAGAGATCAGAGGCATCTGGTCTCCGGCGGAGTCCCGGCTCCATATAAACCTGTTGGAGCTACGGGCGATTCGCTAGCACTGAAGGCATTCCTCCCCTTTGTCAACGGGAGTGTAGTGCAGGTGTTCACGGACAACACCACCGCCATGTGGTACTGCAACAAACAAGGCGGGGTGGGGTCGTGGACCCTTTGCCAGGAGGCCCTGCGTCTCTGGCAATGGCTGGAACGTCAGGGCGTGACTCTGACGGTTCAACACCTGGCCGGTTCTCTGAACGCCAGGGCGGACGAACTCAGCCGTCGGTGCTCGATGGATCACGAATGGCGTCTGAACTCGGACGTGGCGCAAGGCCTCTTTCTGCGATGGGGAGAGCCTTGGTTAGATCTATTCGCCACAGAAGAGAACGCGCAATGTCATCAGTTCTGCGCGTTGGAGTTTCCAAGACGGCACTCGCACGGCGACGCCTTTCGGCGCGAGTGGAGTTGCGGTCTGTTATACGCCTTTCCGCCTATACCACTTCTGCCCAGAGTGCTGAAGAAGATCAGGCGCGACCGGGCCCAAGTCATCCTTGTGGCTCCGGACTGGGCTCGAAGGTACTGGTATCCCGAGCTACTCAGCATGTCAGTCGGTCCCCCGATCCGCCTGCCCCTTCAGGAGGACCTTCTGTCGCAGCAGCAGGGGACGGTCCTCCACCCAAACCTGTCCAGGCTCCACCTCCATGCGTGGAGATTGAGCGGCGACAGTTGAGGCCATTCGACTTGCCTCCTGAAGTCTGTGATGTGATTCTGGCAGCCAGGCGTCCCTCCACGAAGTCGGTATACGCCTGCCTGTGGAACAGATTTGTGGCATGGTGCACAGCAAAGGCTGTGGATCCTCTTTCTGCCCCTCTTTCCGAGGTTCTCCTCTTTTTTCTCTCTCTTGCCCAGCAGGGCTCTGCTCTGGGCACTATCAAGGGCTACCTTTCTGCCCTTTCGGCCTTTCTGAGGCTGCCTGATCAACCTTCTTTGTTCAAGTCCCCTATTGTAACAAGATTCTTGAAGGGCATCACACACATGTATCCACCTGTCCCGTTTGTGATGCCTCAGTGGGACTTGAACCTGGTTCTGACCTTCTTGATTTGTGCTCCCTTCGAGCCACTTCATTCCTGTCCTCTCCGTCTCCTGACTTTAAAGACGGCCTTCCTGGTTGCCATCACCTCTGCCAGGAGAGTGAGTGAGCTCCAGGCTCTTTCTGTCAAACCTCCTTTCATGTCCATTCATCCAGACAAGGTGGTTCTGAGAACTAGACCTTCTTTCCTGCCCAAAGTAGTCTCTGCTTTTCACATCGGGCAGTCCATCACCTTACCCTCCTTCTTCCCGCCTCCGCATCCTTCAAAGGATGAAGAGCGGCTCCATCGTCTGGACCCAAAACGTGCGCTTTCATTTTATATGGATCGCACACGCCAGTTCCGGGTGGATGACCAACTGTTTGTTGGCTACGTGGGTGCGAAGAAGGGACGGGCGGTACATAAACGGACCATCTCTCGGTGGGTCGTTCTGTGCATCAAAGCGTGCTACTCTTTGGCTCGGAAGGAGCCTCCTGTTGGGCTGAGGGCCCATTCCACTCGGGCCACGGCGGCTACTACTGCCCTGGGCCGGGGAGTCCCTTTGCAGGACATTTGCCAGGCGGCTACGTGGGCCTCGCTGCACACTTTTGCGAGGCACTACTGCCTGGACAGTCAAGTCCGGAGGGATGGCTTCTTTGGCCGTTCGGTCCTCCAGGACTTTCTGGTGTAGGATTGTATCGGTTCGCAGACCCACCACCGGGGTTGGTATTGCTGGGGTATCTATTCTAAGGTAAGGAATCTAATACTAACCTGTTTCTTTCAGATGAACAAGTTACTTACCTTCGGTAACGATATATCTGTAAGAAACAGTAGTTAGTATTAGATTCCTTACCGCCCCGCCCATCCTCCCCGTTCTGCGAACTGATACCTAGGGTTAAGGACATCCCTTTCAGGGCCCTAGTTTCAAATGGCACCAGTGTTGGTTCTCGCATGGCTCTGCGTGTTCTGGCGCGGAAAAGCTATGTACAAAGAACTGACGTCAGCGCGCGGAGGCGGCGTCTATATACTCCAGAGACGTCATCACGGCGCACGACGCCGACGACGGACGCGGAGCCGCAGGAGACGCCTGCAGACGACGCCTACCGACGCGCAGGGGTACTGCTACGCAAAAGTTTCCGGATCCAGACTGACGCCTGGGGATATTCTAAGGTAAGGAATCTAATACTAACTACTGTTTCTTACAGATATATCGTTACCGAAGGTAAGTAACTTGTTCTTTTTGAAGGGAGGTCCAGGGTAAGAGGATCCATTCCACAGGGATTGAGTTCAACAAAAAAGTGACTCCCCATTGGAGTCTTCCTAATACAAAACACTGGTGGGGGAGGATCAGAGGATCCCTCCAGGAGTGAAGCGATATCATCTCCGATAAGTGGAGCCTAAACATCATCCAACAAAGCTATTTATAGAATATAGAATGGTTACGAAGGCCAAAGGAAAAGACTGCAACAAGCAGACTTGATGCAGAAAAGGGCCATAGGAAAGGTACTACCAGCAGAGGAGAATCCAAGGGCCGAACCTAGCTCCTTCCTGAGATAAAAACTGGACAAGTTGCTCAGACCCCTCCTAGAAAACCGTGAGGAACTCATCTTACATCTGCAGCAGGGGGCACATGGCAACTATAGATTTCAAGGACTGGTACCTGCAAATGCCTGTGAAGACAAGAACAGACTGAGGTTTGCTATAGAAAAGGTGCATTAACAGTTCAGAGTTCTGTCCTTTGGGGTACAAATCGGCACAGCGGCTTTTCTCAAAATGTCTGGTGGCAGTGGCAGCGCACCTGAGCAGACGGGGAATACATATATACCTAGGGATTCCTGTTTACAGTTTCTATTGGTTGTGAATACCAGTGAGGGGGTTTCAGTGCTTTCCAGTGTTTTCAAAACCTGCAATTGTCAGTGGGTATCAGTGGTTAAACTATTTTGTGGCGTAACAAATCATGGGGTTGTGTTTTTCAGGTGCTTACAGGGTGTTTGTGCACTGTTTGCTTTCTGAGTCAACACAACATGATAAATGAAGTTTAGGGCATTTGCATAAAGTTATAGCCTACTTGTTTCCTGAGCAAATTGCTGTGAGCTTTTCAGTCACTATTTGTATGTTGGAGGATGTTAGGCTCCTAGCATCTGGTTTCCTTGTCCTGTCATTACCACCCCAACCAGTAATTTCATGTCTGTTCTACCATATGTGCAACCCTCAAACATATGTCAAGATAAACCTTCTAACTTCAAAAACTGTCCTACTGAGTCCATTCTTTGTGGCACATCTCTACATATGCTGGATCTAGGTAATATAATTTACTTAAGGGTAGCGGCCAAAGTTTCCTGAACAGATGGAAGAAAAGCCTGTGGAACGTCCATGGGGAACAGAGGAGTAATTGGTGTGTCGAGATATGGACAATAAAGCATAAACCACAGTCAAAATATTGTTAGGTGACAAATGCATACCCTCCGGGAGAGGGAGGGTGATGGAGAGACTCTCTGTAGGGTGTGACTTAAATTGTATTTCAGAATGTATATGGTCCTTACTATCCCTATGTGCTGCGCAGAAGCGCTTGCCTACACGGGAAGCACACTACACTGCATACGGTGTATGGTTGGAAAGGTGTTTTGTGTGGAAAGTGTTTCAGTGTCATGCGTGGTGACCACTGAGGTGCGGGTATCGTGTTAGTGGATGAAGCGCATAGCAGTGTGGTGGATGATAAAATGTTAGACAGACTTTCAGTTTTATGGTATTCAGTTTGCTTGTAGCTTTACACAGCTCTGCAGGTCCTTTATGGTGTTTCCTATGATATAGGTTGCTTAGCTGGTTACTGCACTGGGTTGTCCAATCTGAGATTTTATGAATAGTTGGGGTCCTGAGCTGGCATGTTTGGAGGAAGAGAAAAGCAGAGAGATCTGTTGAGATGGGCATTTTTATCATCATTCCGTATCTGAGTGTCTTAGAGAGATGCAAAGAAGCAGTCAAATTGTAAAGATATTAACCCCTTCCATGCTGGTGACTGAACCGCTCCGTCACCAGCCTCGGTCGCGCTGTGCTGGTGACGGAGCGGTTCCGTCACGGCCCGCTCGGCGCGCCTGCGCGGCACTGATTTCACGCCTGCGCCGCCCGTTCTATTGAGCGGGCGGGGCCATGACGGAACAGCTCCGTCACAAGCACAGCGCGCCCGAGGCTCGTGACGGAGCGGTTCCGTCACGAGCATGGGAGCGCCGCGCGGCCCCCCCTCCCCCCTAGCTCTGCGGCGGAATTGCCGCTCCAGCAAAGGGGTTAAAATCCCAATTCCTGAACGTTTGGTGATGAATGTTTATTGCAGTAGAGTGCTGGTGATGGAAAACCCTCTTAGTAGATATGTCTCATACATATGTATTCTCAGTGACAGGCGCACATGTAGCATCCACAACACTCTGATCCCAGCTATGGCGTCATCCTTTGTACTGTGTATAGAACAATATTAGTGAGAAGGTGTCATGTCTAATGGACGTATGTGTGCTGCATTAAAAGAAAGTATGCCATGGACATGGCAGCAGATTCCATCAAAGGATCTGTGAGTTTAGTGCTCATGTTCTGTTTTTCTTACCAGAGCTCTGGGGCGGCCTCTTGACATTCTGAGCGAATTACAAAAACAATAAATAAACAGGGCAAATGCAAATAAGAAAAGCACTTTTAAACGTATTATAATCACACATGTATCTTTTCCACATGTTAGTGGAATTTGACCTTTTAAGTGGCATCGGGGACAGTATTATGAAACTAAAGGGAGGTACGTAAAATTATATTCTCAATGTATTTGTTTAGAGATGTAATTTTTAAGGCCAGTGTTAAGAGTGAAAGATGGCATCCAGACAGTTGTCTCCCCCGCAGCTTTTATCCATACTAATCCGACTATTTCACACACTCTTTCAAGCAGACGGCACCTTGCACCTGGCAATAGCGAGCCGTGCCTGTAGATAAAATTATTTACTTGTGTCTTTCTGAGGCTACCCTGCCTTGCCCCATGCCTCGTACCTTTACCTCAGAGCTCGTGCTGCTGTATGGATCTTAAGAGGAACAGTATGACAGCAGAGTGCCCGAAGAGTGTATAAGGTGGATTTATGGGGAGGAAGCGGGTGGTCTGCAATTTGCATGTGGTCTGTGTGAAGTCTGACAGAGAGAGACTGTGCACGTGGTGTGACAGTGTTTTCCCTGTGGTCTGTGGTTGGCAGAGTCCATGTTAATATTAAATGCATTACTGTTTAAGGCACATACCGTAGTACTTAAACCGGAAACATAAAGTCGCATTTATTGCAATGCACAGTGAATAAAGCCAGTAAACACAATAACGTCAGACAGCCCCTTAACTCTCCGTCCCCCTAACAGGACGTTCATATGTGAAAAAATCAGTTTTGTGTGTACCGTTTCCGTTGGAATTTGTTCGGTCATGCAGGTGTAAAAACAGAACACAAACCATATTATGCAGACACTTCACCCAGTACTTTCAAACAGAATCCCAAGGAACTAGCCTCCGTTCCCATTTATTCAGTGAAAAGAAGCACAAACTGCTAAAATATATTATCTTTTTTGTGTTTATTGCTATATGTGCATTGCAACTTGAAAATTAACTTTTGTATGTTTGACGTAAATGTATAGACCGGTGAAATACACAAAGCATGGCATGTGTCCAGACCTTTGTGAAATCTGTCTCTGCAATGCACAAGTCCTATGTTGTTAGCAATCCACAGAGGGCTTGTTAGCTACTCCGTACCCACAGCTGTGACCACTGGCTTCTACTTTTACCCCTGCTGCTCTTCTTTGTTTGTTTCACTTAGAAGGGATGTGACAAGTACCAAATAGTGAAGAATTTGTTAGTCAATTAAAATCTGTGCGCAAGGTCAGCGTATCGTGAGTACCGAACCTCCCTTGCCTCAATGTCCAACTCAGCCCAAGAAAAAGGCTACGGTTCCTCCTATGCCTTCAGGCCAAGGTTGGCACCGAGAAAATGTTTCCAACGCCCCGCTTTCCGGCTCGGCACCAAAACACGCAAAAAAGCCTTCCGGCTCGGGATCGAGTCGGCCACACTCGGGCACCGAGCTGAAACCTTCGGCCTCAAAACCAAAACCAGTCTCAGAGCCGGCTCCTTCAACACCAAAATCAAAAGCATCTTCAGATCCGAAAGCTTCGGCACCGAAAACACAGCCACATAAAATCTTGGAACCTAGACACAAAAATGCTCCTTTGCCGCAACAGGAGCCCCATTTCGACGTCCCGCCTTCAAAACCGTACCCGAAACAAAAAGAACTGTTTATTAACTCTAGAACTGAATATATTTCCACCAAATTGCCACTTAAATGCAAACCAGAGCTTGAGAACACTTCTCACATTCCTCTTAAAAAGAAGCATGCTGGTTCTAACCCTACTATCCTCCTCTAACACCTCCTTCCCCACAAAACAAAAATTTAACGGATAACACCTACTAATTCACCACAAACACCTGATGCTCAGGATGATGGTGATGGGGGAGATGATACTATGCCTGCAGACCCCTGGACGGATTACAATACTGATACACCCACAGATAATGATCCTGACCTTTATCCTACAGTGCCTTCTCCACCAGATGATAATGTAGGGTATATAGAGCTATTAAATAGGGCTGCTGAATATCATGGGGTTCAATTACATAAGGAATCCGTAGAGGAGTACTTTCTCTTTGAGACCCTTAGTACTTCTCGAAGATCAAGCTACACACTCCCGATGCTCAAAGGTATTGTGAGACATGCGGACGACATATTTAAAGACCCGGTTTGTGCACACATTCTCACCCTTACAATAGAAATGAAATATAAACCTGCCCCATCAGATCCAGCTTTCATTAAAGGCCAATTGCCATTAGATTCTTTAGTGGTTTCTGATGCCCGTAAGCAGGTAAACTCACAAATGTCAGGGGATGCCCTCCTCCAGACAAAGAATCTAAACTAATAGACGTTATGGGAAAATAGCCGCCCAAGCATTAAATCACTTGCGTATTGCTAATACCCAGGCCCTTCTGGCTAGGTTCAACAGAGCGCACTGGAACGAAATAGAACAATTGCTCCAATTTCTACCAGATGAACATAAATCCAAAGCTCAAGACTTAATACAAGAAGGAAAGCTCATCTCTAATTCGCCAATTAGCTGTGCTTTAGATGCCGCTGACACTGCAGCTAGGGCCATTAATTCCAGTGTTTTATTAAGAAGACACGCCTGGTTAAGAATTTCCAGGTTTAAACCCGAAGTCCAAGCTTCCATTCTGAACACACCGTTCGACAAACAACATCTCTTTGGTCCCGTTGTAGACACCTCCTTAGAGAAAATGAAAAAGGACACAGATGTTGAAAAACCTATGGGAGCCCACAGTCCCCATCCAATCGGGGTTCCTTTCATCACTCTTTCCTCTACACCATACAAAGGCAACAATCAGTCCACCTCTAACTCCATTCTCACCCTCTGCGGGAAACAATCGGACTATGGAGTTGATGCCCATGTGCACTATCACCGAAAGGAGGAGTCACCTTACCTCCTGACCGGAAATAATTCTTCGAAGAAAAACAACTTACAAACATCCAGACCCAACACTAGATGGCAGGAGTATGCAAAGCATGTGACTCTACAGCGCTACATGCCAAGAACAGATGCTTACTGGGTAAGTAACATTTTCCTTCCTAGCCCCAATATCCAGCAAGGTTGTCACATAAATCCTTACTTTGAAGTGCGAGAAAGAAGGGTAGACAAGTGCTCTCAGACGACAGCTCTTGACATTTGACCTCGGTCTTTTGAATGCACAGCAAATGTGACAAGATAAGACCAAGATTTAAAGGCCTGTCTACAGAAAGGGAGTTTTGCACAAGGATACAGAAAATACACTTTAGCGGACGGGAGGGATGAACTGAACCTGAAGAGCTTAAATCAAATACAGCCAGCATAGAGAAAGCCATAAAATGCGGGTTACAAGCCTCAAAGCCAATGGCAATCAACGGGCAGAATGCATTCCTAGGTCAACTTTCTGAAAGTCCACAAGATGTCTTTAGCAAAGCAGACAGCTGTGCTGTCTGGTAGGCTGTGACCTAAAAATGCAAAGGAGGATCTTGAGGTACCCAAATAGCCCATCTCCCAAGCAAACACATGCACACACACTTGCCAGACAGGTGCTTTTAACTAAACATCTGGTATCTAGGTAGTTTACTTTTACCTTTAGTGTACCTACCAATGGTGCAGTGGCATCACAGTCCAGAAACCTGAAGGGGGCCCGCACCCCAGTTATGACTGTTTTCCTACCAGATGAAGGAGATGGGTCTATTCTCCTTGCTTGGACTGTGGCCCACGGTAACGTTTCTACACCACTGTAGTATCAGATACAAAATTGGAGAGATAGTTAAAACCAGAATCAGAAGTCCTCTCGGCTACACAATTCAAAGTTTCATAAACTTTAGCACAACCTGCTGGTAGCAGTTGCTAACAGACTAACATAAATGGATCCAAGCAGACCGCGTAAGTACCTCCAAGGATATGTGGAGACCAGAGCCTGGTTTGAGCATCAAATATAAACAGTGGCCAGCAATGTGGGTGAAATGTAAACAAATAAGCAACATAACAGCTCGATAAAATAAAGACAGGTATTAGTGGTTTCTTACCAGTCAATCGACAGGACAATTGTATTGGTGTGTCCAGTAGTGTCTCTTTCAATATAAAACCATGGGGCCACAAAGTGGCTTATCAGAGCATTCATTATTTTAGCAATTATCCGTGAAAATAGCTTAAAGTCTGTGCATAGCAACGATGCAAGTCTGTATGAGTTTGGAAGTTGACAGGATTTGTCTTTTTTTAAGCAAAACTGTAACACAGGCTAACCTCCAGGATTCTGGGCGTGGAGCTCCTTTACAGATCCTATTTATGATAGACAGAAACAATTGCATTATTTCTTGCATTAGGCAGCCTTACCCCTAGAGTTGGAATTTATTGCCTCTTGTAATTTCTCAATAGGAATAAGTGGCATTAACGCATAGATTTGTGCTGGTTAAAAAGAAGGTTGTATGTATGTAACTGAGCTTGTAAAGCGCCTGGTTACACTTAACAGTGTTTCCCCGCGCTGTACCGCTGAGGAACCCATCCTGGCCTGTTCCTGTGAGGCGCTCACTCCTGGGCACCCCAAGGTGAAGCCAGGCATCCTTAGCGATTAGGGCCGGTGTGGAGATTAAGCAAGCTATTGCCCAGAGTTGCAGAGTGGGACCCATGATTAGAGTAGACACCGAGGCGAGAATTATCGGGTCCGCGGACATTGAGCCCAAGACCCTGCCGCAACGGGAATTGAACCCTGGTCCCGGGTCAGATCTCTGCATCAGTGTCTGCCACTCTAACCTGTGAGCCACACTTCTCCGCTAAGGTGCAAAACGGAATCAATTTTCGTTTCTAGCTGTTTATCTGAGATCTGTTGGTCAATCTGGGATGTGTACAGGGTGGTGTCATATTTACGAAAACCCAACATTATCTCAGGGATAATCTTGTGTATAAGTCCCTCATCATCCTGTATTTCGTGAGTATTTTGTTTCTCTGAATTATCACAGGCTTGATTTGAAAATAGTCCAATAAAACAGAGAGTGACTCGTCAAACAAAGGAGACAGAGTTGTCGAGACCAAACCTATAAATGCTCCCCTCAGTGTTTATTAAAGATTATATTCACCCGTACTCCACATTAAATCAGTCTCACAAAGCTTGCATAACATTACCCGTAATCCAAAAAATAGCAGTACCAAAGTACTAGAAACATATGACTTTAATCAGATAAAAATAATACGTATAATGTTATTTTAAAAACTATCACATATATACATATAAAAACATGCATTTCAAATCATCACAAGACAATAGGAAGATTTTTCGAAGACAGATCAACCTGTCTTTAAGCTTTTACACCTCTACTGTATATATAACTGAACATCCATGAATTTTAATCATTGTCATATAAGAATGTCCAGTGATGGTAGAACATGTCTCTGTGTTTCTAAAGCACGGTTTGGTGGAGTTCGCTTATAAGTTATTTAACAAACAATATTTTATTTCAAAGAATATTTTTTTAAAATGGGTACATATATCACGTGTGAAATGTTTTCCTGGCGAGGAAGGGCAATCTATATGGTGATGTTGGTGGCCAAGATTGAAAGAACAAACTCTGGGGTCGATTACGATGGCGGGCGGATCGCCACTGCCGGGCCGGCGGTGAGGGCCGGCAGTGGCGATCCGCCCGCCATCAACCCTAAAATTCCCACTGCCAAATTAGGATGGCGGTGGGAATGTGAATGGTACCACGGCGGACGGAAAGACCGTCCGCCGTGGTCCCGCAAGGTGGTCCTTTTCCACCCACCTTGCGGGTCCAGGTACAATGGGGCATTTTTGCTGTGCCGTGGAGGCACCGCCGTGGGCATTACGATGCCTGTCTTTTTCGGCGGAAATCCCGCTGCAAAAAGACAGGCGGATAATGCCTTCGGGGGCCTGTTGCGGGCCCCCGGTGATTGGGGGGGCTGCACGTGGCGGTACCTATGGTGCCAGTGTGCCTATGGTGCCAGTGTGGCGGGCGCATCCTAACTCGTATAGCGGGACCGCAGCACCTATGGCGGGCGGTCCCTTTTGCCAATGCGATGGCGGGCGGACTTTATCCACCCGCCATCGTAATCGACCCCTCTGATTTTGAATTGGACATAGAAATTGTTCTATGCTTGGTCTTTGAACCAGGTATGTGTACATAATTAATCCCAGGTGCAGCTCGACTTTCATTTAATGGAGCCTGGGACTCTTCTATGCTTCCGTATTATTTATCTATAGGAGTAGTTTTGCAGCTTGAAGAACTTTCTAGATTCACATGCTACCCTCCTGCCTTCCCAAAAAAAGAACATGAATTTGCAACAGGGGGAGGTACATCGACATACAATACAATACAATGTTAAAACTACAAAAGGGTTGTTAAAGGGAAAAAAGAATCTGAAGGTGGCGTCCACGTCGAGAGGCGTCCAGGATGGATGTCTGGCTATGTTCAAGGAGAAAGATTGTATCAAAAGGTCAGCAACTTGACAATGACCACCAAATAAAAGTAAATAAGGAGGAAAAAAAATAATACCATTCCGGAACCAACCGTTAGGTTGTAGAATAATGCACAGCTTGTGAATTTAGAAAATTCTCAATGCTGCTAAACCTACTACAGGCAAACGACCCTTTCGTTCTGCACATTAACCCACATTGTGTGGAACCCTCACCTGACTTGGAACCTGACAATGCACCATATGTCCAGTGAGTTCCATTTAGCAGTAAGGATGTGGAGTAACGTAGAACACAGATGCAGGCAGACTGCCACAAACAAGAAAACGTGCACTCATCCCATCTACTACTTCGATGCAGTCCTTTTACTGTGCAAGCTTAGTTACAATTTTCCAGTTACTGTTTTCCTTTTAGCTGTTGAGGCTCTTCATGAACTGAACAATATACATGCCAGAAAACTAAAAAAAGATGAATGGGAGAGAGAGTTTGCACAAGAGGACTGGCCATTCTTATCACCATTCTTTTCCTAACGATTTTCCTCCAGAATATCGAGATTCAAATATCAGCGTCCCAAAATATTGTGGCTAAAGTACGGGCTACCTTACTATCGTAAGTATGCATGTGACCATCACGTGACAATTCGTTTTTCAAGACCACCAGAATGAGACTCTTCTTTTGGATTTTCTTCTGGTATTTTTTTCAGGTATTCGCGATTAACAGATGGGCTTCCGTATTCAGAAATCACAGTCTGCTTTTCCTAATCAGCCATGAGAACCCAACAACATATCTGACCCAGGAAGCTTTACAGGATGCTTTCATGCTCAGTCTTTAAGCATGTATACAAACATACCCATTTGCAGAAACCTATTTGGGAACAACTCAAGAGATGTTACTGATCTGTTGATTTATGATAGTAATTGTAAAGAGTTTAGATTGATACACCCATTTCTTGCCTTGTATTCTTATAGAACCTGTAAGATTTACGTCGATGTGTCTCTTATTAACATATTTGTTGTGATAGTTTAAGAGGGAGGTTACTTATTCGCTTGGACCCTGTAAGAGTTAAGGAGACATGTTAATCACCATTCATTAGAAGGGCCCACCAGAAAAAAATGCTTCCTAGGACATCTCTTAAAACGAACAATACATGGAACTCTCCTTCTAAGGAAAGAGAGGTGGTTGGTCACCACTAAATTTCTGATCACTTACGGTCTTTCTCCAATCTAGAGCTGTACCGAAAGCCTCAGATCAGTGAACTCCAAATCCTAATCTAAAGGAATTCGCAGACCTTCAACAAAATATGCATTGACAATATAGCATTGGCTGCCCTAAGTTTAACCAACTGCAGCTCACCCTTCCATCATAGTAATAGTTTAATTTGCTAGTCATGGGTTTGACATAAAATGTGTGTCCTTTATTTATCTCTTTCTGCCACCTTGAGGACTTTCTTTATTTGTTATTTTGTAATGTTAATCTATTGGAGTTAGATTAAGTGATTAAATAATTGTGGCGTGCCATGGTTGTTCATGCACTGTTTGTATGTTAGCAGTATATTTGCAAACGTCTAAGTGCACAATTCTGCCCAACATCCTGAGCTGGGTACCCAGACTCACTCCTGGCTTGTACTATATCTTTTCAGGTATGGAGGTGTACCCATCCCGGACACAGCTCCCTGAGATCTTACCGCAGCCTGTGATGGCGGGTGTCATTGCGGGTATCTGCTTCCTCTGCATGGCAGTGGTCTTCAGCACATTGGCTGCCTGCATCATGAACCGTCGGCGTGCCCTTCGGCACCGGAAACGCAGGCATGGTAAGAAGTAAGATTTAAAAAATGATGCTAAATTTCAGCGTTGACAATATTATTTCAAAATGTACTACTATTATAATTATTATTGAACATATACTACTACCCATATAATTGTGAATATTTATATTTGTAAAGCATTACCTTAGATTTGGGGAAAAACTTAGCAAGTTTTTCAGGACATGTAAATATATCAGGCAAGTTCAACTTTGACTCCAACCAAGTAACTTGCATGGCACGAGCTGTTAAAGCAATAATGATGTACCAGTAAATAGTGATATGTTGCCTGTTACCCTGTGCTAGAAACAATGGATTGCTGAATTACTATTGTGTTTGCCTCTTGAAAGGTGCCGGAATGAGAGAATAGGATACTCAAGTCAGCACCAACACTGCATGCGCCCGTCAGCGTTTCAGCAATGCAGTTTGGTGCCTGCCCCCAGATTCCACGTCCCTCACTGTTGCCAGTACTGCACATTCCCCCCAGTCTGTCACATATTGAAAATGTTTTCAAATGGCCCACTAACACGAGACACCCTCCCACAAAGCTGTGCTCACTACCATTGTATTCTGTTCACAAAGTAGTAAAGTATTGCATCCTCTAACCGAAACAGGCTAATACTGCAGTGTTCACCTACAACCTGCTAGCACTGAATCCATCAGGAACAGAGTTCGATATAACTGCATTCTTCCTGCATCACCCCTTAGAATTTCACACTGTGTGTAGCATGTACTTTCATTGCACCCTCCAAACACAGCCTGTACCCCTGCTTACTCATTCCTGAGAACCCAAAAGCATTGCTCACAGCATACACCATCAAATCCTATGCACCCGCGAGAGAGTAAAAGGTGGTGATGAAACACTGTTCCTTGAAGTTAAAATGAAGACGTAGGGCCATTTGTAGGAAGCCTAATTGCGCTCACAAATGCTGAGATTCGCAGAATTTCAGCATTTGCGATCGCAATTAGGGCAGTGTGCTATGTAGCACACAAAAACCCACATGCAAAATAAGGAATCGCAACATTTGCGATTCCTTATTATGCTATTGCATTTAAGGAATTGCAATTTGCGATTCCTTAAATGCAATGTAGGAAGCACCCAAGTTGTGCGAATTTTGGCTTAAGGAATCGCAAAATACCACCAACTTCAGGTTGGTGGTATATTGCGATTTCTTTGAAAAATTCACTTTTTGGCATTTTTCAAAGTGCCATGTGGGTCTCATACATGCCCTTAAGGCATTTATGTGGGCCACATGTGCAGACATGTCAATTTCAGGGGTGCAAAAGGGTGTCCTATTGACACCCTTACAACCCTGAAATTGCATTCTCAATTTGCGATTCTCTAATTGAAAATCGCAAATTGAGAATGTCTTCCCACTCATTCCTATGGGCCTTCTAGCCCATAGGAATGAATAGGAAGTTATTCCTTATTTGCGAATCACAATTTGCGATTCGCAAATAAGGAATAAGTGGGATTCGCAATAAAATGTGCTAATCCTACCTACATTTCGTTTTGCAATTCTCTAATTGCGATTCCCTAAATATCGCAATTTGAGAATCGCAAAATGAAAATTACCTACATATGCCCCGTAGTCCTTAACCGGTGTAATTCATTTTAATGTGGTAATCTTTCACACAACCAGCCAACACGTGTTTCGTCAGTGGGTAGTGACACCCTTGACTTCATCAGGGCTTTCTGCGATCAGGATAACTGTTTAAACCTCTCAACCGGTGATAATTCCAACCCGGCTGGTCTCGTAATAAGTGTTGTATTCAATTAAATAAAAACAATTCCAGATCTCAGATCCAGAAAATCGTGTCTGGTCCGAGCCTCTTGAGGTTGGAAAGCCACCCCACCCGTGGATACCATAGTACCCGAGTTACCTATCCCAGAGGAGCCGGGTGCATTTGTCTGGAATGGTGTAGGAAACCGCCATCGTTCTCAATGGAGGGCTGGGAAGACATACTGCTGTCGTGAATGTGAAAAGGGTCTGGTGGAATCCAAGCCTGGATTCTGGAAGGAAGGAACATGAAAGCAGAAGGGACAGAGTCTGGGTCACTTCAGAGTAACCAGGGGCACGGTAGACGAATGCCCACTATGTTGGGTGCTTCAGGTACGAAGAAGGGATGCTTGACTCTGTAGCCACGAGGACCAGGAGACGTTGACGATGACCAGGAGCCGGAGGTGAGCTGTCCCACGGAAGATGTTGAGTGCTGAGGTGTAACCCCCAAATTCTTGATTGGCTCAAAGCCTTAAACGCTCTAAATGTGCCGCTTGTTCCATCGAACTCCATAAAATCCCTAGGGATCACCCTTGACCCCAAACTGGATATGAAAGAACACATTTCAAAAACTGCCAAAAGTGCCTTCCTGAACCTGAAATTGCTCTACAAACTAAAACCATTCCTCCCCACAAAAGACCTGAAACAGGCCACGCAGGCTCTGGTCCTCTCCAGAATTGACTACGGCATCGCCACTCTGACTGGAACAGCCAAATCTCACCTACGTCCTCTGACCTCTACCCTAAATGCAGCTGCAAGAATGATCACGGGAACAAAGAAATATGAACACATCACCCCAGCTCTGAAGGATCTGAAATGGCTTCCTATTGACCAACGAGCTAGCTTCCGCACAGCCTGCCTCACACACAAAGCCCTGCATACGGGCAAACCGGAATACCTGGCCAACAAGCTCAAAAGGGCCGGACAGTCTAGAAACCTCAGAAGCTCCAACACGCTCCTACTCATTCCTCTGAAATCCCAGAAACTCTCAACATCTAACAAATCCTTCGCGGGCAATGCTCCCAAGATATGGAACTCCATCCCCCCACACATCAGAATGACCGCATCCTTCCCGAAATTCAAGAAGCTACTCAAAGTCCTCTTCCTTGAGCGCTCCGGAACCAACTAGAACCAAACCCAGACTTTATAGTTTCATGTTCTCGCTCACCCCAGAGCTGATTGACTTGCCTACGACTCTCCGCCCTGGCTCACGCCTGGCTGCTACTGTATAGAATGTACTCACTCCTGTGTTCAGTGACCTGCTTTTTGTCCACATTATCTGTCTAACCCATGTATATTTGCTGTGAAGCGCTCTGATACCCTCGGGTCCAGCCAGCGCTATACAAAACTTTAATTAATAAATAAATAAAAAGTGTAGCTGTCCGGCTGGAGCGCCAACAAGCCTTGGCAAAAGCAACCCACGCAGGAAGGTCAAGCAGGTTACGGTGTGGACCAGCAAGGTCCAGAGGACTCATCAAGCAATGGGGAGTCAGGGCACATCTGGAGCAATCAGGGAAGCCCAACAGAAAGCAAGATGATCCTCAGGAGGACCCACAGGCTGAATGACCAGGAGTCGAGAGGGGACCTCGAGTAAGATTGAAAAGTGCCAGCCCACTGAGCACTTGGAGTGAGGAGGCCAGAGTCCTTTGGTGCAAATACTGCTCAGCGTCATTGCTACATGGAGTCCAATGCACAAGCTCGGGAATCGCCAGCAAGCATATGCAACTGCAAATGAACGCTGTGCACAGGGGTTTGGGTTATGCAGTGCCCACGAGGGATACTGGCCTCAAACTTGTAGAAAGGGCAGATCGACCTTAAGGACCTTGAGAAACCCACCTCCTCTGTTGCTGGAGCTCAGGAGCAGCAGACTGGTCAGTTGCGTCGTTGAGGTGCCTGCTAGTGCAGCGGAGTGAATCCTTCTCTCCAAGGGAGATTCTTCAGTGTTCCTGAGTGCACCACAGGTCCTGCACGGAGCCTGTATGGGGCAAGGGCACAGACAAAGCTTTGGACGGAGAGGGAGACTAAGTCGGGCCCAGTCGAGGTCCAGCAAAGTCCAGAGTGTCCAGATGGTCGAAGGTCAGTGGTTTCTTCTTGTAGAATCTTGTAAAATCTAAAGTCATACAGCCAGGTAAGCCCTTTTGTACCCACTGGAGGGAATTGGACTGATTCGGGGAGCCCGCCTACGGGAGGGTCAGGACAGAGAAGTGGTTACACCCATGTCTTTTGTCCAGTTTCGCACCAGAACAGGAGCCAATGGCTCCCACAACTGGTTTGAGCTGAACTATGCACAGGGACACCAAATGTGCCCTCAGTGCAGACTTTTAGGCACTCTCAGAGTGCACCCACCCAGCCCCAATACACTAAATCCTGTCTGGGAGGTGGTCACATCTTCCTGTGACAGGATGCCTATTGTGCAGCCTTCCTCTGCTCAAGCTTGGCTCAGCAGCAAGAGGGCAGAAATGTGTCTCTGGTCGGCATCATCCATTTTGTGCTGACCGGGCCGAGAAGGCTGGCAACGGATAGACCAGTGACCCCACAAAGCTTGCTTTAGAAGGTCGGAATCATACCTCCCACACCTGTTACCAGTATGGAGGTATGATTCCAAGGTGTTTGATACCAAACACGATATGTTTCTATGCATCCGTTTTCGAGATAGCATTTACCGTGAGGTTATAATGCACCTCTACCTACATGTCCGGCTGAGTCACAGACAACCCGGGAGATTGGTCTCTGCTGGCTGCAGAGAGTCTCTCCTCATGCAGGGGCACCCTCTTACTAAAAACCCAGCACCCTGCCTTCAGGATTGATAAGGCCTGCTACAGGGGTGACTTATACGTTTTAAGTGTAGTGAACTATAGATATAGTGAACTTATATCTAAAGTAAGTGATGCAAGCACCAACTTACACAGGTTGCAGTAGCAGACCTGTAGTTCCATTTTGCATGGCCTCTCATGGGTGGCATATTGAATGCTTCAGCCCAGGGGAGGTCTCTGGGGTACCTATACCCTGGGTACATGGGTCCCATATACAAGGGACTGACAAGGGTACCCCAGTATCCAATATGGAGTGTGCCAAAGTACATGTAACATTTTAAAGGAGAAAGTATATTGACTGGGGTCCTGATGAGCAGGATCCCAGTCAGACTAGTCGAAAACAGTGAAACATCAAACAAAAAGTGGGGGGTAACCATAAGAAGCAGATCCTACTTTCCTACACAAAGGACATATAGCACAGAATTACTGGAGAGCATTTGTAAAAAAATAAAAGCAGGTCGTCCCCTGTCTAAAGTTTGCTTTCTTTAAAATAGGAATGATGAAGACTTTCATTATGGATCGCTCCCCAGCCTCACACTGTGTTGGGTGCATATTATGGTTTTATATCCTAATCACTTTTTATTATCTGTCAAAAACACACACCATAGGAGTATTAGATACACAGCGGTAAGCCTACAACCCTATACAGGGCCGTCCGCATGGTCGGACAGTGCGTTAACTTCGATAAGATTCTATGCAGAAAGTTAGATTGTACACGGCGTTGCGCCTACAACCCACGAGGGGCCGGCCGCGTTCCATATTGCAGAGTGTAATATCAGCTGGTCCTGTGGGGAGGCAAGACCCTTAAGGACCACCTTCGTAACAAACAGGCAACTAGCCCAGACTCAGCAATCAACCCAACGGGGCCCAGGAGCCCAGAGAGTGGTAGAGATAGAAGTGGAAAGGATAGACAAAGAGAAATGAGCAAAAAAGAGAGAAGGAGGGACAGAAAGGCGAGAGTAGGAGCGGCGTGCGCAGGGGAGGGGGAAGAGTGGCAATAAGTCTGGCCCAGTGTCGGCGGCCAAGGGGTTGCATTGCAGGGGGGCAGCTATGGAAGCAATCTGCTCGGGTCAGGGGGATAACAGCATCCTCAAAAAGGCGCAGCGTCCTAAGTTTGGTGGGCAGATGGCGCACATGTTCAACAGCACAGAGATATTTAATTAGAGGTTGCCTTAAAGCGGGAGTCGCGCGCCTTCAGCCGAACTGTAAAAAGCTCCTGTGACAACATGCCATAAACGCGCAAACCAGGCTGCGATTGGAGGAGCTTCGTTTTTTTTCAATACAGGGCTATAAGCTGTTTGGCCGCTCCTAATATTTGGAGTGCGAAGGTCCAATCACTCCTGGTGAGGGCCTTCAGGCCAGCAGGCATAACACCCAGTAGGATTGTGCTCGTGACCTCAGGCAAAGGGAATCCCAGCGCCCTCCTGATGTGGCTAAGGACCTCCTTCCAGAATAAAGTCAGCGACGGGCATGCCCACCAAATATGAATGAGATCCCCCAGTGTAGATAGGCACCTCCAGCACAAGGGGGAGGATGTAGGAAACATCTTGTGGAGACGTTGGGGCATGTAGTACCACTGAGTCATGAGTTTATAGGCGTTTTCCCGCTGCGGATGCTAAGATACACTTTAGGGATATCTTGCCATAGCCTACCCCACTGTGCAGGGGTAATGTCCGTGTCTGATACTGTTTGTCATCTGCACTGATAGGGGTGGGAAGGCGGAGTGTTTGGGTGTTGCAAAATCCGGGAAATAAGCCCCTTAGATTCAACAGGATGTCAGACCAGCCGTTCAAAGGGGGTGATGGTGCGTGTGGCCGCCTGGTACACTTCCTCCTCAGACACCCAGTGCCTCAGCTGGGCATATTGCAGCCTCGCCGCCAATGGTACACAGAACTCTTCCCTACATTGAGCAAAGGATTTAAGCTTACCGTCCTCAAACAGGTCAGTAATCACCCTGCAGTCTCCCTGCGTCCACTTGGCGAAGGCACGTGAGTGATGCGCCGGTGGGAAGGACGGATTCCCCTCTATCGGGGTGTGCGGTGAAGGAAATGTCGTGAGGCCTCTGCGTACAGCTACTTTATCCCATACGTCTAGCACCGTCCTTGTGGGCACCGCAATATAAGCACTCTTGGAGCGTGCCGCCCGATGACGCCAGGCAAGGTCCCAGATGGTTCGCCCCGTCACTACCCGGTCCATGTGCAGCCATCCCTTCTCACTCTCCGTCACCCCCCATTCCACCAAAAAAAGGAGGTGCGAGGCCCAATAATAGTCCACTAGGTTGGGGCATGCTAGCCCCCCCCCCTCCCCTCTCGATGTCATCAGAAGCTTCTGTGAGAACCGAGGTCGTTTCCCGCCCCAAATAAAGTTTGTGAGGTCGCGCTGGAGGTCCCGTATACAATGTAGCGGAATGGGTGTGGGGAAGTACTGAAATAAATATAACATTTTAGGGAGGATCGACATCTTGATGGCAATGAGTCTGCCCAGCCACGGCAGTACTAGGGGTCCCCACTTCCGCAAGTCTTCAAGGACCGACCTTCGACATTCCCACCAATTTACTTGTGTCCATGTGTCCAGAGAAGGAGTTACCTGGAGGCCGAGGTAGCGGATGCCTTGGGAGGCCCACTGGTATGGCACTAGCTTCTCCAGGAGGGGGATCTCTTCCTTCGGGATGGTAAGGTTGAGGGCCCAGGACTTGCTATGATTAATCTTGAGGCCAGAGGCCCACTCAAAGAGGTTCAGCGCTGTATGGAGTGCCGGGAAGGACTCCCTGGCATGTTAGAATAAGAATGAGATCGTCTGCGAACAACGCCACCTTATTCTCACGGCCACCCATTGAGATACCATGTATGTCGGTCGCCTGACGAATAATCTCTGCCAGTGGTTTCACCACAAGGGCAAATAGTAAGGGTGAGAGGGGGCACCCCTTTCTGGTACCCCTATTAATGGTGAACGGCGCCGAGAGCTGTCCGTTGATCCGAATCCTAGTCTGCGGAGCAAGATATGGTGCCATGATCCGAGTGATCATGTTCTGACCTAACCCAATCTTACATAGGACCGCCCGCAGGAAAGTCCAGTCCACCCGGTCGAACGCCTTCTCCGCATCTAGCGACAGAAGGCAAGCCGGAATTCCCCAGTGGTGTGCTTTCCCTTCTAGGCGCGCAATTTTGCGCACTTTATCCGCCCCCTGCCGGTTGCAAATGAAGCCAACCTGGTCCGGGTCTATCAGACCCGGCATATGGGGATCCAGACGCTTCGTGTAGATGTTAAAGTCAGTGTTTAGTAGGGCAATGGGGCGGTATGATGCACAATGCGCGGGATCCTTCCCCGGCTTCAGGATCAATGCTATCTCCGCCATACCCATATCACAGGATGGCCCCTCCGTATCTGTAAACGAGTTATATAGCCGTAGAAGATGAGGCCAAAGCTGCGACTGAAACATGCGATAGAAAGACAGAGGTAGACCATCTGGCCCTGGAGTCTTCCCAAGGGGAAGATCCTACATGGCTGCTGCTACCTCTTCTTGGGTGATGGGGCTTTCCAGGGTCTTTGCATAGTGTGGATGTAGCGGCGTCCCCGCGTGGTTGCTCAGACGGTGGTTCCTGCTTATACAGTGCAGAATAGTAAGCCCGGAACGCCTCGCTCTTGTCTTTCTCCAAGGTGACTCTCGTGCCTTCTGGAAGCTGGACATTGGCTATATGAGCCCTGGCAGCACGCGCCCTCAGCCGCCCTGCCAACAACCTGCCCACCTTGTCCCCTCCCTCAAAATATTTCTGCTGCAAGGCCAGCAAGGATTATTCCGCCTTGTTAGTGCGTAAAAGCCGAAGCTGCCCTCTGAGGTTGGCAAGCCGCCGCCTGGATGCCAGCGAGGTGCCACCTTGATCTCGTCGTTCCTCTATCTTTATGTCCTTTGCCAGGTTATCTTCCAAAGCCCGAGCCGCGCGCGTCCGTGCGATCGAGAGAGTGGTAATGTGGCCCTGGATCGTTGCCTTGAAGGCATCCCATACCATGGCAAAAGGCGTCTCTGGCAGGTCGTTACTAGCAAAATAGGAATAAATCGCCGTTCTAATACTTTCCACATCATCTGCATCCCGAAGAATGCCTGGCGGCAGAAGCCACTTCGCCTCCTGCGCCGGGCAAGCGGCCGGGTCCTGCAGGAGCAGCTCGACATGCGCATGATCCGATAGCGAGATATCTGACATGGAGGCTCCCAACACGTCACGCAGCAGAGCATGGGAAATGAATAAATAATCTATACTGGAGTCCGAGCGGTGGGCGTGAGAGTAGAACGAATAGTCCCTCAACCACCGGGAATGATAACGCCACGCATCAAACAGCCCCAGTTCTGCTACTTGGGTGGGCAGTGCAGAGGACATGCCCCCAGCTCCGCTAAACGAAGCATCGCTGCGATCCGCTTCCGGGTCCCAAACTAAGTTCAAATCCCCCCCCCCAAAATCTGCGATGGGTCTCCTTGCGGGTACCGATCCTGCATCTGGTTGGGTGCGTATACATTACATAGAGTAAATATGCGCCGCCCAATCCCTACACTTACTCTAAGAAAGCGTCCATCCCCGCTCCTGAAGGGTTTGGCCTCTCCCCGCCTGATGCCACTCCTGCACAATATCGCTACACCTGCTGCCTTGGTGCCTGCTGCAGCCCAAAATTGGAGAGGGTATCTAGGGTGCGCCATGCGCCCAATATCTGCCTGCAAGAGGTGGGTTTCCTGCAAAAATATGATGTCAGGGTTCTGCTGCAGAAGGTAACGCCATGTTTACCGCCGCTTAATGGGGGAGTTCAGGCCTTTGACACAACTGCTTCTGGTCCTCCGTGCGAGCATCCACTGTTTTCTCCAGCCCATCGACTCGGTCCCCCAAGTCAGTCACCTCCTTTCGAAGCTCTCGCAGACATGAGTGTACCTCCGTGCGCAAAGCGCCAATCTCCGATTTGAGCTCAGATAAGAAGGATGTCATGAACGCCTGGGTCACTGGTGCCGAGCCTCCTTCAGCTTGCGGCGCCACCACATTGGGAACCGATGCTCCCGCCCTGTCCCACATGGCTACCACGGTGTTGTCTCTGGAGGCTGCAGCTGGGTCCGCCTTGCCCCCCCTTGGAACGTGTCATCGCCAGGCTGGTGATATCTTGTCGGCCACCAGGCCGCGTGATCTGTGTGCGCTTGCTCCAATGTAGGTGCCTCGACAATGACGGGGGAACTATCTTTCCGTGCCGCTCTCCGGTGGCCCCCAACCACACTGTACCTAATGCGGGCCCCTACAGCCCCGCAGCGGAGTGATTTCAGGCCAATCAGCGTGAGAGCAGCCTCAGGCCTCCGCAGTGCTAGAGCTGGCCGCGCAGCACCTCCGTTCCTTCCCACTTGATGGTCGTAGTCTCCTTGTCCCCCCACCGATAGCACCACCGAGCGCAGAGGCCCCGAGAAGAGTATAGGGTCCCCGGCTGCAGCAGCGCACAATGTCAAATGTCCGAGGGCCGCCCGGTGAAGCAGTCTCAAAATGGCAGGGGAGCGCTCTTGTTGGCGTGCCGCCCTCCCACGGCCCCCAGCCACGCCGCACCTGTTATGAGCCTCACGAGCCCCGCAGTGTGGTAGTTGCAGGTATTCCCACCGGGTGCCGCACCTCGTAGTCCCTCCGGTTGGGCCCTACCAGGCCGCTGCTCCACTGGGCCGCTACTGCTTCGCTCTCTGCCGCCTCGCTGCAGCCTCCGCCGGCGCAATCCTCAGGGCGCTGCCCGGTAACCCACCTCAGTCGCCACTTATCCCTGTCGATTAATTCGGACCCCTACAATCCAGGGTCCCGATGTCTCAATGGGAGGCCTCCCAGGTGCGTCTACAGACAGCCCCTCGACTGGATGCTGGAGGCAAGTGATCGACAGGGTAATGTCCAGTCCTGGAAAACAAATTACATACACCACCTCCAATCCCCTCCGTGGTAGATAGGCCATGGGCTCAGTAGATCAAAGGGGCCCAAACAATTGGGTCAGTGCAGCAGACCGTTCAGCCACATCTCGTTAACTCTTTCCTTACTGCACCCCACGCGGCATCTCCAAAACGTAGTGTGCCCCCAGCACCTGATAGCAGGGGCTGCACAGAAAATACAGAAAGCACAGGGTCCCCAACCACAGCAGCGCAGGGAAGTCAATGTTGTAGGGCCCCACGATGTACAAGATTCAAAATGGAGGGGGTGTACTTGCTTCACTGCTCCCTCTCCCCAGTCGCCCTCAGCTGCAGCCGCTCCGCACTCCCCTCGCACGTCCCCTAAGGCGTAGTCCAAAGTTCGCTCACCCCCTGGACAGCGAGGCAGAGCAGGGCAGAGTGAGATCCCTCGCTGCACCAGGGAAGAATGTCCAGGAACTCTATGCCGTACTACAGGCTCAAAATGGCGACCAATGGTGCTGCCGCCCTGTACTCCCCCTCGTCGTAGCTCAGTGACCTGGCAGCAGCAGTCTTCCGCAGGCACTCTTCGGGGTCCCTCCTCGGCAGCGGGGCAAAGTAGGGCAGTGGGCAGCAGGAGGGACAGAGGCCTCCAGGGGCGGGAGCGCCCAGGGGCGAAATCACTAGGCCTCTCAGGGCAAGGAAGCAAAGTGGCGGGGAGAAGCGCGCGCCCAAACTCTCCTCTCACCTTTGGTGCCGATTGTCACTGGGCTCCGCAGCCCCGGGGGGCAGAGGCCGCCCGTCCCGCACCCAGGAGGCCCACCGCCGAAATCACCCCCGGATGCTCCACAGGACTGACCCGGCTCCGCTGCTCGTCCGCTACCTCCAGCGGTTCCAGCCCAGGCACCGGAGTCCCTCTCAGGCTCCCAGGCAGAGCGCCAGCCGCTCCCAGACAGAGCGCCAGCCGCAGACGATGAACGGGGCCTCCACCGCTCCACTCAGCATGCAATCCAACTTGGGGGGGGGGGGGAGATCACCAGCTCCACCCGGGCCTCAACCCCCTGGCCGGGTCTCTATTCCGCAAGCCCCAGGATCACCGCTGCTACTCGGGGGTCAAAGGCGGCACTGCAATCGCTGGCTTCCGTCAACCACCAGCTCGATCTCCGCCGCCCCCTTCCCACATCCACCAATGCGGGATCGTTGCGAATTTCAGGGACACGGGGACCCCTAGATACAGGCAGGCCGCAGGACGGGCTCCACGGCACAGTTCACAAAATGGCGGCTCCGGCCTCAGAGCCGCTACACACCCTCCGCCGTCTGCTCAGGGGGACACTGCAGGCTGGGAACTCACTGCCCCGCAAGCTCTCCCGTCCACCGCAGTCAGCAACCACCCCCGGGGGGGTGGGGACAGTGTTCACACCCCAGCTCCGCTTTAATGGCTTGAAATGGCGGCGGAGGACCGGAGCTCCCAAGGGAGACGTCTCACCGCATTGTCAGTCAGACCATGCCCCCCCTAATCACTTTTTAGTATATTTTATGGCAACACTTTAGGTTGTGAAAATGATCTACTTATGTCCCATATTTAGTTTGGATTTATAGATTAAATAAGGGGGCAGATGGGATTTACTCATGATTAGTATTTCTCTTTCACAGATAATAATAATGAATGTTTTATGGTGAAAACAAGTAAGGTTAAGTTAACCATTCAGTAACAATTGATCACAGAAGGATATGGACCAAACTCTGAGAGGGATCTTTACCCTGAAGAAGGCCAGTGACCTAAAGGGCATTAATAGTTGGCCGAAACATGTTGATAGATTTGGAGGGGGTATGGAGTAGTAGCTCCTCCTTGGTACCCCTCATTTTGCTTTTTTAATCCTGCCTAGGTGGTCCAACAATAAAGGAATATTGGTGGAACCTCCTGAGGCAGTTGTAACACATTTCTTTCTGCACAAGTGATACCTCAAGAAAGGATACTATCCTTCTTCTTCTTCGTTTCTTTACCTCACAAACCAAAAAAAAACAGCGCTCTGTCTAGTGTGTTGGTCTGCACCTGGGCGTAGAAGCGGCCCTATGATGAAGCATGCCACTAACTAGTGGTTGAGGGCAGTATTTAAAAATCTAAGGATTTTCCTTTCTATCCCTTTCTTTTCTCTCAACTCTGTGTGTTGCTGTTTTTATCTTCTTTCTTGTGCCAGAGATATAAAGTAAAGTCTCTCTGGCGGGCTTCTCGTTAGTCCTTCTCTTTTTGTGGGTTACAGTAGTTTTGTTAGGGGAGTCAGAGAAGGCTAACTCCTTAGTCTCTCCTTTTGTGATAGCAAGACTTTTTTGGGGCCTCATAAAAACTGAAAACATTAAAAAATGCATCATGTCCTGTGGAAACGTCCCGTCGCAGCCACAGGGAGGGAGACTCTGGCCCCTGTGTGCCCCACCTGGATGGGCCAACAGATAATGAAAAAAGTCCCGGCGGAACCTTGTCGGTAAAAATCGGTCGTGAGTAGTTTTAAGCATTAGAAGATAGGGCTCAGTCGATGGCACAGTTTTCAATAAAAAGTACATACGCTCACTGGGCTTCCTCAGCTCCCCTTCTTCCCTGTCCAGCTGCCATTTTAAAAAAAGTTCACCTTCACCCAGTACTTGTCTCTTCTGCACATACTCTCTGGGTTGGTATAAAGGTCGACCCTTCACAAATTCGTGAAACATTCTCTGACATAATTGAGTCAGGGAATACGGTGATAGTGATTCAGCGAAAGGAAGTCAGTTAAAATAGCTCTGCTTAGAGTGATTCCTTCCCTGAGCCACAAGTTCATCCACAAGGTTAGGGGGCGGTGAGAAAGCAGGTCAGAAAGAAAGACCATCCCTAATTATTCGTGGAACTGGGTATTTAATATTGCACGTAAAATCACCTGCAGAGTACCTTTCCGCCCAGTTTTCACGAAAGGTAAGGCTGAGGTTTATTTTGTCCTAATGGAGGTATCTTTGTTAAAAGCAAAGTTACATGTCAAACATCGATACCTGCCTGGTTCACTATTAAAATCATTGATTGTTAGAGGAGACATACTTACCGTCACTGCGTGCGTCAAGAAGGGCTTCCCTACGGTATGCTGCGATGGAAAAGGGGGGACCTGCCACAGTGTGCAGTCCCTGCTGTGAACATGTGCAGACGGGCTTGCCTTTGGGGCGCCATCGCGTGCCCACTGCGTAGACCTGCTGCACCATTCTTTTTTAAGGACCGGCATCAAGGGGGCGTGTCCAGGCTTCCGAGGCCCAAGGAAATGCCTTGGATGGAAAAACAGGAAGGAGAAACGAAATAGATCAAACTGGGGTCCAGCAACCCCTTTCCCGCGAGCAGGCTCCCCTGCCGGTGGGAACTACTGATAACCAAAAACAAATTAACTAAAAAGTAAGATGACCCAGAAGCATATAATATTTATAAAGGCAGTACCGCCTACCAAACGGTGCAAATGTGAATAATAGGAGCCGGGCATCTCCTAATATGGGTTGTATATCAATACAACGCGGTGTTTACACCGCACTACCATTACAACGCTGGTTTTACAACGCAAGTCGTTACCACGACTTGCGCTGTAGGGTGCTGGACTTAGGAATAGTAACATTTACTATTCCAACACCAGCCTACGTACAGTAGGGAAGGTGTTGGAATAGTAAATCTACTATTCCGTAGCCTAGAGCACCCTCCAGCGCAAGTCGTGGTAACGACTTGCGTTGTAAAACCATTGTTGTAATTGTAGTGCGGTGTAAACACCACGTCGTAATGGATGTTCCCCCCTAATATGGCCCTTTGAGAGCCTACAAGGAAACCAAAATGCCGTCAGTGTGGTATTCAGTCAGAATGCTGTTTTACTATTTGTACAAGGCTTGAAAACAAATTTCCTCTGCTTAGAATTTGACTAAGATAGCCTGTTGGATCAACATTTTAAGACTTTGTTCTCGCACTTCAGTGCTGCCAGATGCCTAAGACAAAACTCCCTCTCTGCAAACAAACTGCGCTTGCTTGACCTCCTTTGTCCTATCCTAGTCTTTTTTCATCATGTCTGCTGCCACCTCTAGTGTCACAATATTCCTCAAGTGTGTTAGCTTCTTTTCCTCTACTTGAAGTGCATTTGCAACAGTGGTCTTTCTTGTTCTACCAAATAAGCTCTGGGTAAGCCTGACATGCTACACACATTTAGCAAATAAATATCATGCTTAAGGGTGAATTGTGTTAAATTCAGGTGCATCTCTGCAAGCATTTGGAATCCGTCTAGGATGTGTGTGACTATTCCACTCACACTTAACCTCCCAAACTTGAAAATTACTTACTTAGAATTCACATAGCCATTGATTTCTCAGTTACCCACGTCTCTGATACCTTGTAGAGTTCTGTAGAGGTTGTGCCTGGGAGTACAGCGCCATTTGACTACCAATTTCTCATCTAATGTGATGCTCTGAGTACATTTATTTGTGTAGAATACCACTGCTCTCACAGCTAGCTTTGTAGTATAAAAATATTTTGTGGTAAAGGGAATGAGGAAGGCAGCCAGGTTTGATTTCTCTTGAACTAGCTTGTGGCTTAAAGGTGTGCCCCCTGTAGTGATGTTTCCTGGACAACCATTGCTCAAATCCATTTGGTGCAGGCAGGGTGATCCATTTAATGTGACAGACATGCTCCAAGTCATTCACCGGGCTTTCAGGTTTTTAGGGTTATTAGTCCTGAAAAGCATTAATGACGTCTTTGAGGGCATCTTTGTTCCTAAAGTATTTTTTTCTTTTAGACCAATTCTTCTCCATGCCATCCTTCATTGCAGGTTTGTACTGTTGATAAAAATGACTTCTTTTAGCTTGGGGATTATTTTCTCGGTGGCTCTCGTTCTTAGATTCTCAGAATTACCACTCGATAATATTGCCCAAGGATATACCATTACCACAGTATACCTTTGTTCTCCAGTTCGGTATTATCTCCCCATTTGAAGTTCTGCAGTTCGGAATGGGGACGGATACTATGGTAATAGCCCTGTTGGGTGCTACAAAACTCAGAATATTGTTCACTTCCCACACCCCCACATACCACACAAATTCTACCAAGTTACACATCGAGAACATTGAAACGGGGACAAGCTGCTGGGTCGACTTTTCTAGCTGCTCGTTTGTGTGTTTAGACTAGCATCTTTTTGTTGGATGGACTAGGACTGTAGTGAAAGAGAGTTTGGCAGTAGCAATACTTAGTCCCATTATATTTTGGTGTTAGAAGTCAAAGAGATTAGATTGTTCCAATTCCCATTTTCAGTGGCTAATATAATCTTTCTTGGTAGGTGAAGTCCATAGCTCCAGAAAATTAAACAGTCCTAGCAGTAAAAACAAAATCTGTGTGTGTGTGTGTGTTTATGTGTGTATATGTACATGTATTTATGTATATTTGCAGGCATACAACCCTCAGACAGAACTGTGAGAGCGAAATCTGTCAATCACTAATAAATGTTACCTTCTTCACCCTCAAAAAATCTGTTAGAATTTCGGTTCAATGTCAGAATTAACTTGAAAGATTATGGTCTCCAACAGAAAGATCTTTATGCAAAAAAAACCTATTTACCTTGGTGATAAACTGGTTGAAAACTCTCTTACCCATCCAGTGTCTCCAAGAGAAGGGTCAACCTCGAAAGGACGCTGTCTTTATACCATTATCATTAAAATCCTGCCTCAACTTGTAAATGTTCAGAGGGTTAATCTAACCTGCTCTTTTTCCTCCTTTCTATAGTTTGTCAAGGCTAGCAAGCTATGGGCAGGGAAAGAGCGATGGGTGCACTCAATAATATCATATGATAAAGACTAAATAATAAATCACTGGTACTATGTACAACAAACTGAACCATAAGAGGAAAGTATTTACAGCCCACTCAAAGTCATGTTTGAGCTCTGGTCGCCTTTGATATTGGCTTCTCCAGTGGTGTAATTAATTCTTGAGAACTTGAGAACAAGTCTGTGATTTGGCAGAGGGACTGTTCACTAGATATATAATTCGATTTGCTGTAGCAGAAGTCATCTTTCATTGTCATTTTTCACTAGCCTTTCATTTGATCCCTTTGTGTTCTCATGGCATTTCCAGATCTACCAGTCGTCTTCTCCCCAAACAAGAAGTCTTCACCTTCACAGTAAGTGTCCACCATTTCCATGATGTCTGCAATTGTTTTGTCCATCTTTTGTCCTGTCTTTCTCTTGCTGCCTTCCCTCATTCACTTTTTTGATTTGCCTTTACTGTTTCTTCCATCCCTTGCATTTCTTTATTTTTCCCATTCTCTGCTTTTGTTCTTCTAGATTCGCAAATGTATACATTCGAGTTTAGGATGGCAAGGAGTATAATATATGTAATCTGTTTTAACAAACACGTCTAAAACATGCAGCTCAACTAAGATGTAAAGTATTAGTTTTTGTAGATTATCTGGAATTCAAAAGTACAAATAGCAAGATAAAATAAAGTTTACAGTAAATAATATCTGTAAATTTGCAGTGTTTTAAATACATCATTCCCTATTTACATGTGTAGAATAACGGAAGCGTAGCTATCTGGTCATCTATTTTTTTAATGTTGTTTTGTTGATCTCTTTTCCAGAAATTCTAATGGCTCTAGTAGCTCCGATAGTATAATGAAGTTTAAGATGCAGGCCTCACCCTACCAGAGCTTCAGGAAGTCGCTGCTGTTTGGTGAGAAGGCTGGAACTAGCTGTGGTGCAAGTGCAGCTCATGACAATGGTGCAGGCTCCAAATACACTATGTATGAGAGCCACTTTGGAGAGTCAATAGCATTGGAACGCATCAGCCGCGGGCCAGATGGTCGATTTATGGTGGAGAGGGAAAGCCCACCTAAAGAAGGAAATATTGAGGGCTTTCCGTATGTTACACATACTCATCTCTACCCAAATTTCCACACAAGAATTTCCCCAGTGGTAAGCCAGTGTTTAGATGTCACGCATGAGCCTTACTTGCAAGTCTCCACCTCGACTCAAAGAGAAGACACTGTGTGGGAGAATGACGTAACGCTGAGACCAAAGGCTGCTGGCCAGGCTCGAAGAGAGGCTAGAGCTTCCGGTTATCGCCAGGGAAGATACTTTGGCCACAGCAGCCCTTCTGAAGAGACAAAACCACTTAGCATTATTAATATCAGCCCTGTGACATCAGCAGCTACCCTCCCTTACAGCAAGATTGAGGAGAAACGACAAGAGGTTAAATCTCCTGAAGAAAGGCTGGACAGAACAATGTCCCCTCTCAAAGATTCGGAGTATGACTTTTCATTTTCTCTACCCAGACTGGGCAATTCTTCATCATTGACAAACCATAAGTCATTTGACTTTCAAACCAAAGGAAGTCAACTAAGTACATCAGCTCAGAGTGGCATTCTTCAGTATTTGAGCCTTCCATTCTTCAAGGAAATGAGCGTCGATGGGGATTGGCCCTTGGAAGAAGAGAATTCATGGCAAGACTTTGACACAGTTTCATCCAAAACAAAGAGCCAGGAATTTCAGACAGTTGTGGATCTCGATAACAGGACTTTAGAGGTTGGTGATAGGCTGACAGAGCACCTGAGGTTGGACAACAAGGTACCACTACTGCCCTGTCCAGATTACATGGACACAAGTGGCAATCAAGAGTCATCGCATTGTTTTTCCTCAGTTAAGTCATTTCTTAAACCACCAGAGCCAGATTTACGGCCTGCAAAGGCCGCTTTGACTGAGCAACATCTTTGGACATATCACCTCAATGAGGATGTCGATAGGTCTACAGCTGTGGACAGCACAAACTGGAGCCCTACACTATCTAGCACAGAGCTTCCGGTGGACAGCACACCTGAGAAGGCCTTCAATACTACTTTCCATTCAGAGCGAGAGTTGGATAGATCTATAAAAGAGGACCCAGAACACAGGTTTACAGACTTCCACATGCTTGAGAAGCAGACATCTCCACCCTTGGACAAACCCTTGGCTCCATTGTTCCTCCAAGGCTCGCCTTCTGAGAAGGTCCTGAGGAACAGTTTGACCAGCCAAAGTAGTGGCAGGGGAAGTCTATCATTTCTGAGACCATCTTCACTGGCACAGTCCATTGCGGGAAGCTACCTCAGTTCTCCTGTTGGGGAAACAGCCAGCTGGCACAGCGGAGGAGGATCCCAAAGTTCAGGTGCAGAAGAGGGCAGGAAGAAGAAAGAGTCATTCATTCACACCATTGGAAAAAGGTGAGCGAATGATTTAAGTACTTAAGCTTTTAACATGAACATTTTATTTGGTGAAAACGTTTTATAAATAAGATGTTTATCTTTATTTGCTCATGTATATATTGTCAGGTGACTGTGGATTTATGTTTCGGAATGCCATCACAGCAGTAGACCATACTTTACTTATCTTCCTCTGTAGCCCTTATAGTCTGTTTTATTTTTCATTTTGGTTTCTTCTTCATCTTTCTCCCATTACATAACTGTGTTCACAACTTTCCATTTTCTTCCTACCTTTGTTAATTCTTCTTTCTCCCTCTTTTAATCTTCTTCTCTTTTTTTTCCTCATCTCACCAACTTCTACCCTCTTTCTCCTGACTAATATTTGTCCTTGTTTTTTCTGAAAGAAGCTTCTAGCCAGAGATTCCGGACTTTTTGAATAATCCCCAGGCATCAGACTGGATCTGGAAACTTTTCAGCAGTTCCATTGTGCACCAGTAGTGGCTACGTGCAACTCTGCCCTGATGCCATTCTGCTCCAGAAATAACGTTTGGAGCCTAAAGAGGCACCAATCCCATGTGATAAACACAGTTCCTTTCTTTTAACACCACCCAACGCGGACCGAAGCCCAATCTCATCTCTTTGAGACTCCTTTTATCTCTTTATATTGTAAAACAGTGTGCAACGGAAATGTCACCTTCTAAAATGACAGGTCATAAACCTTGTAGGTAGTGTTGCAAACAAATGTCTGTGACAGAACCTCATCAAGTTTGCCTGTGGTGTCTGTGGTTGTGTCGCGACTTCAAAGCCTGCAATGATAGCACATTGATAAACCCAAAGGCCATCGAGACTAGGAGGTGAAAACCGCTAGTGGCACTGATACCTGCTCAGAGTTTTGGGCTCTCTTACCCCTTAGTCCTGCCGCTGAGAAGCGTGTTTATGCTCCATGGTATTGCGTAAGGAGGCCTAAGTCCTTGACCCACAGCAGCCAACCTGGGAGGCCAAGACCAGCTTCCTTACAAATGTCCTTCAGCTGGGCACGCATCTTCTGAGCTCCTCTTACTTTTTAATAAGGTCCTTCTAAACACTTAGTTGGGGTAATGGGCAAACCTTACTCTGGCCCCTCAGTCAACTGCCAGATTTCGCGCCACCACCATCTGGCATTATGGCTACCCATAATTTGTATCACAGCACCCTCCCCTGAAAATTTGACGGTGTAGGCACCGTTACCAACTACTCCCCCTGATAGGGAGTGGAAAAGTTGGAGACATTCAGGAAAAGGATCTTTTCGTCCACTAGTGTGGTACTTCGATCTGTAAATGCCAGCTGCCTGATTCAGTGGCTGAAGACCTCTCAGGTGTACCTGAAGATCTACAACCTGTCCTCAGCCAGGCAATACAGAATGGTCATGACACAACCAGGTTCGCAATTTGTTGTGACTTGGACACCACTGATTCCATAACTAGTGGACCACTGGCATTAAGGCTGCCATTCATCTCCAAGCTTGGCTGTGATCCACTGGTTTTCAGTCTATGTCCAGTTGTTCCTCGGGACTCGCCTATTTGGGGAACAAGGCAGATTCCACAATTGAGCCGTTCAAGGCCATGGCAGGTTCCCAGGGCTTATCTGCCCCCACTCACCAACCGTATCATCCCTACCGCTCCTTCCGGCAGCTTCTGTAGAGGTACCCTATACCACCAGCCACTCTAACTTCCACAAGTCGGCCAGAAGTCTCCCCCCCCCCCCCCCCCCACAGCTCCACCTGCCAAACTTGTATAGCTTACCCTTAGTGGAGCATAGCCACCCAGGGGGAGGCAGAATCTGACAATTCTTGCTGCTTTGGTAGGCCAAATCATACAGGTGGTTCCTGCACATTGTTTGCCGAGGATATACCCTTCCTTTCATTCTCTCACCGGCGCAGCATACACTTCCCCCCCAGGGAGAGTGGGAGGATCATCTCTATTTTGCATTAGGAAGTGCAAACACTTTTGGCAAAGGGGGTATTGAGAGGGCGACCATGCCAGAAGTAGGACGTAGTTGTTATTCTTGCTACTTTGTGGTGACCAAGAAGGACTGAGGCCTTAGTCCTATTTTAGACCTGCACCCTCTCAAGGCCTTCCTCCCCTTTGGTCTCACCAGCGCCCCTTGGGCGTTCACTTAAGTGATGATGGTGGTAGCAGCATACCTTTAGAGGTCATGGGTGCCAGTCTTTCCCTACCTCAGCGACTGGCTGTTAAAAGTGGGCTTGACCAAGACAGTTGTAAACCACCTCCAGACTACTTCTAAACTCCTGTCATCTTTGGCGTCCACTATCAACATGTTAATGTCACCCATGACTCCTTCACAGATGCTCCCCTTCATCTGAGACATTCTGGACATGGTTCGGGTTTGTGCCTTTCCCCCAGGAAAGAGAGTCCAGCACATTGTTATGTTATGTTATGTTATAGGTTTTTGTACCGCGCACAGCTACCCCAGCAAAGGGGCGTCCTGGCGCCAAGGAAAGGTCAACACAACATCACTGAGCGCACCTGAATCCAGAGGAGTTAGTTAAAAAGGACAGTTTTAATAGCACGTCTAAAAAGGAGTAAGTCCTCATTCAGGGTATGATCCCAATAGTTCAGCTTCGAACTTGTATTTTAGTGAGGTTGACTTTAAGGCTGCTGGGACTGATGGCCTCCTGCTGCTCAAGCACACCAGGGAGCATGTGTGGGCTCGGCAGTGGAATGGGAAACATCATTAACAACGAAGGCATTACTACGCGTAACGTTTACAACGAGGCACTTACCACGTAAACGTCTTTTCAACGCGTATGCCTTCTACGATCGTCTTTACCACTCATAAAAAAAAGCGTAGGATTAAAAAGGGGGGTTGGGGGCGTCTCCCCCCCATAAAAAAACGAACCCGCCGTGCCTAAGAAATCAGCGTCGTTAGAGAGGAAGCGGAATAAACGTCCGCTTTCTCTTTACGACGTAAGAACGACGTGGTAAAGGTGATGCGGGGAAAACGAATTCCGTGGTAACGCATGCGTGGTAAAGGCATGCGTTGCAACGGAATTCGTAGTAACGACATATAACCCAGTGGAATCTGAAGTCTCGGTGGGCTCAGCATTAGAGGGACCTCTCCAACCATGTTCAGATTTCAAAGGAGACTGCAGAAGATCTGCAATGGTGATTTCTGGACCACAGTTGGCTCAGCTTTCGACCCCTCTCACTTCCCTTACCAGAACTGACAATGGTGACCGATGCATCACTTGCTGCTCCCCAGAGTGAATCTACAGAGCAGCATATAGATACCACCCATGCGTACTGATGTCAGTTCCTAACTTTACCAGCCCTTCGATGCAGATTTGCAGCTCGAGTTCCAAATTTTTTGGCTGTACCAATACCAAAATTCAAAAGACTTCCACAGCATACTACAACAACTAGGTTAATGGAACCCCTCAAAACCATAGACTTTAAATCATGCTATGACTGCAAGCCCTAGATGTCGGCCATGTATCCACACCCACCTTTGCCTGTGGTGCCTAGGTTCCTGGCTTAACTTGGAAATTGGGCCAGAGGTGCTCTTTGATACACCCGAAGGCAAACAGGAAGCTTGAAACAAAACTCCAAATTGCAGAACACAAAAACAGTTTCACCCAAAAAAAAACTCCCACTACAAGTCTCAGGAGCTGCTCTCACTCCAAGTCATTGGATAGGTTCAAATTCTAGTTGTGCCATATGCGCAAGAAGGCAAAGCAGTAGTCGTCTCCTTCTCGCCACTTTCGCACAGGGTAGAAGCCGATCAGATGACACACTAGGGGCCCAACTCCACTAGCACCATCTGTCTCTAAGCCCATTCACGGAGCGACCTAAGTTTCTCTGCCATCATCGAACTTGTAGCGGATCTCTATCCTTCAAATAGGCTATACTTTGGAATTTACGATGATGCGTGCTCCCACTGCAGCTCATTTATTCCCCAGAGTTCTATATAGCGCAAACTTGACCCGAAGGTCTCTGGTATCAGAGCTCTTTACATTAGCACCAGTTGCGTTACGCACGGGGAGATTAAGTGATTTACCCAGAATCACACGATGTTGTACGTCGATGCCAAGACCCGAACCCGGTTTCCCCAGATTTCGACCCATTGGTGCTACTAGCACCCAGTTACACTTCCACCGGCGATCGCTCCCTTGCATCAACTGTCCCATACCTCCTTGACCCCCCCATTAGGCCTTTTTCTGTCTCTTGCCTCCACTTGAGGGCCTGGAGGCCATGACATTCCAGATCAAAAGGGTGCTGACTCCCACTCCAATGACCGACCATACCAGATCTGATTCAATGCTGATTTCCTTCCCCAAACTTCATTGGGTCATGCAAGGCCCATAATGCCGTAAAACATAACCAAAGTGTAACCATCAACATTAGATTATCCCTAGTCCTTTCCTCGTCCTAGTACTACAGGAGGTCGTGTGCTTTTGGCTATGGCTGGGCCATCAAGAGATGTTCCTTGTAACCAATGTTATGGCATGGTTGTGTAATGTCAAGGCGGACACTCTCAGCAGAGGTAAACTAAAACTGGTTAAATACAAATGGGAGATAACTGCACTGCCAGAACCAACAATGGTTAAAAACTACAGCGACTTGAAAGTGCGAACTAACTGCATTTACCAGGATGCAACGGGGTCAAACAGCGCTGAGATGACAAGCAGGGTGCTCCCGCCCCCATTTCCTGTTTCTTCGGCCTCGAACTGACGAGCTGAAGAGCTCTCCGGTGTAGCACCTGTGTGCCTTGGAAGGGTACTGTAACCTGCGACGACCTGGGCTCCTTCTCAGCAACCCCCAAAGACTTTTTTCATGTTCTAAAATAACTATATGCTCTCTACTGACGATGGGCTAACCCCTGAAACACTAGTGTCTAGAGATCATCAGTTCAACAAGTACCTACTTGCACCCACATGGGTGAACCACTCAAGAACGCCATGTACCAGAGTCCCTAGGGGCGATCCGGAGGAGGGGCTAGCGGTGTGCGGTCCATTGCGATGGTTTCTAAAACTGGTAAAATACAAATGGTGTCTTCAACTTGGAGTGGCTCAGGACATCTTTGTGCTCTAGCTGGTTCTTGTCATAACTACCTAAAACTCACAATATCCCAAATAATGCTCACTTATGCTCTGATCGGATCCCTGGGTGATAAATTCCATCTGCAGTGGAGTGTGGGCCTCCTGTATGCCTTTCCACCTCTCCCTATTTTGCACGAGTCTTGAGGAAAATCAGGACAGACTAGGTTCAAGTGATCTTCATAGCTCTAGATTGTGTCAGGTGAGTGCCGATTTGGTGTCCTTGAGCATTAGCTCACCAATTAATCTGCCTCTTCTGGAGGACCTTTGGTCTCACAAGAGGACAGGGTCCTACACCCGAATCTCCACAATCTACACCACCATCCGTGAAGATTGAACGGCAATACCTGAGCAGTTAGAATGTAACTGCTGAAGCTGCGGATATGATTCTTATTACTAGGTGTCCCTTGACTAACTCCATCTATTTGGGGAGTTTGGAGAAATTTATAGCCTGATGTGGAGACTGTCAGCATGATCCACCTCAAGCCAAGTTATCTGATATTTTGTTGTTTTATCTTTGGCCCAGCAAGGTTTTACAGTGGATAAAGTTAAAGATAATATGTCAGCCCTTTCGTTTTTTTTACATTTGACTGACCAGCTTCCTTATTCAGTTCACCAATTGTGATGAGATCCTTAAAGGATTGGCACACATGTTTCTGCTGAATCCCTTTATAATGCCTCCATGCTAACTAACTTGTTCCTCACATTTCTGATGTGTATGGCATTTGATCCTAACCCAGCTGCTCTCCTTGACTCCTCAACATCAAGGCAGTTTTCCATAACGGAATCACTTGTGTGCTCTATCAATGAGCTGCAGGCACTGTCAGTATAGATTTCGTGCAAAACTTCCTTTACTGACAAATTGGTTCAGTTTATCCAGCTTCCTTTTTGCCAAAGGTTTTATTTCCCTTCCACATGGGTCATTCCACCAGTCTTCCTGCTTTCTTATCTCCCCCACATCTCTAGAAAGAGGAGGACAGGCTTCACCAGCTCAGTCTGAAAATAGCTATGAGTGTTTACATCTAGTGCACAACAGAACACTCAGGTGGTGACCAGCTTTTCCACTTTGCCCGTTCTAAGAAGGGTAAGGCGGTCTAAAACAGACTCTGTCTAGGTGGATCATCCCATGCATTAAGACATGCTCTGCTCTTGCCAAGAAGGAGCACCCTGGGGCCAACGGGTTCATTCCACTAGAGTCAGTGCTGCCTCAACAGCTTTGGCAAAGAGAGATCCTGTCATCAACATCAATTAGGCAGCTACATGGGTGTCCATGCATACGTTCACCAGCACTCCTGACTTGGCAGTCAAGTCCGCTTTGATGGCGATTTTGTCCCCTCGGTTCTGCAGGATTTTTTAGAGTGAGTCCACTCAGACCTTTCACCTTTTGTGAGGTACTTTGTGGGTATCTTGTCAACAGGTGAGGAATCAGTGATTAAAACTGTCCTTCAGAAGAATGTTAGTTCTCTTCTGTAAATCCTTCTCTAGTGGAAACTAACCATAAATTAATCACGGTCCTTCCTCCTCCCCCATTCCATGGTGTGGACTTTCTTATCTGCTAAAAAAAAGTCTTAATTTATATTCATCATTATTTCACATTCACTTTGTCATGATTCATCAACGTCTGAGGGCTACAAAAGTGTAAGACAAAACTGATGTGAACGTGCTGAGAAGGCACCCATATGGGGCTCCGTACCTTCACTTTTAAGGCGACCTGAGGCCGTTGCTGAGTCCGAAGTAATCAATTACCAACATGGGGGGAAATTGCGGTTGAAAAATCCAGATCTAATCTAGCATCTGGAGATATTCAAAAGGTGACAAATGTGCAATTCAACAGGGTATCCCCAAGAAAGTGCGTTACCACAGATAAATAACTTATTTTTCTGATGGCTAAATCTAACCGCTAATTCCTCACCTTTTGAATTCCCACAGATGCCAAATTGGCTCCATAACTTTTTCTTAGTAAATGATCCCGTGTGCCTACATGTGGCGCCATTGGACTCTACGATGACCACTCAGTGCATCTGGAAGTAATGACCAGATTCATACATAGGTATCATCCCTGTGCACTGACATCAGTTCCTTTCTTTCGTGTCCTATGACGCCGATCTGGAATTCCACTCTCAAACATTTTCTGTGTTTATTCAAATCCACATTTGTTTTAGGACATTGTGCTAGGGAAATGTGTCCCCCGAGCACCACAGTCTTCAAACCGTGCTTTTACTGCATCAATCATGGATCCACACTGCTTCTGTCTAGGTTTCAAGGGTATAAGCAGGGCTCAGTCATGCAACAAATGCCCACAGATGCACCCAGGGTCATAATGGCTACAGGTCACCATCTTTGGTAAATCAAAGATGAAGTTGAGAGACAAGTCTCTCCATAAGCAATAGAAGTTCAAGTGCGTCTCCTCTTCGTTCAGTTATTTCTGTTCTTGGGAGAAGTTGCCGAGTCGTTGCTTGAAGAACCAGCCTCTACACACCTCGTCTGACTCACAACCTAAACCCAGGTTTTTCTCAGGGCACTCTGAGGTAATTTTTTTTTTATTTTTTTATTTTTTTTTTTGAAAACCTTTATTGGTCCATAACACAAATTACACTGCTGTAACACCTACAACCCCCCTCAGTAGGCCGGCAGCTTTGACATGTCTTGTGAAGCTGTATATACTTTTTTCGATGGGGGTGTACTCTTAACACAGCATGTCGCCTACAACCCATCCGGGCCGGCCGCGATGTATCTAGTTGTGGGCCATATAGTAAATTTACAGCTAAGCATCTTGAACATAATGCAGTTTATAAGCAACGGAGTTTTGAGGTTACTTTTTATTTTTTTTATTATTTTTCGTGTTTTTTTCCTTAAATCTACTTTATAACATATCCTGCACTTTTCCTTCCCCTAATGAGGCCACCATACGGTGTATGTGGCGTGGTGGAGCTTGCAGTGTGGATTGCCAGTGTGTTGTCCTGCAGCAGTTCATATTGCCGGGCAGTCTCAATATTACAATCCCGCTCCGCGTAAACGTCACTCATTATCAGGGAAGGTATAACTTTTTGATGCCATTCAAAGAATCTGATGTTGTGCTATGTCCTGGATGTGATGTAGTGAGTGTTTCCTAGTGTAAGGAAAGTTGTAAGAAAACTAGATTCAATACACCCAAACAAAGTGTACCCAAGGGGGGGGGGGGGGGCAACCTTCTCGCAGTCTGCTCCTCCTGTGTAGCTACTGGTTTTAATCAAGGGTGTCCCGTGCGATGTGTCATACGTCTATACATGTGAGGTCTGGGGCGTGCATACCCTGGCCGAGGGAAGAGATTAGGGGGTGTGTATCGGAGTTATATTGCCCCGCTTTTCGGGGGTGTGAGCTCTCGGAGAGGGGCGGTGGCCTGGCTATTACCACGTATCTCTCCATTGTCCTCCTCTTCAGATTCGTCGTTATCTTGTGCTTGGAGCAGATATGTAGTGAGGGGACCCCATAGGTCTTTGGGGCGTGACTTATGAGGTAGAAGGTCAGCGTAGTTGTGGAGTTGCTCCTGCCACGTAGACATAGTGCTAAGCCAGTCCTTGAATTTAGGCGCTCTTCCCCTACCCCATCTGCACGCCACTTGTCTCTTAGCCAATAGGAGGCTTAGCGCAAAGAATTTTCGGTGTGTTTTCAATGCCGGGTTGTTGTGTCCGAGTAAGGCTATTTTTGGGCACGGGTCCGTGGATATTCCGATCATTGCCGATATAGCCTCAAACACTTCTATCCAGTATGTGGCCACTGCCCGGCATGCCCATGCTAGGTGTATGAAGTCAGCGCCAGGCCTGCCACACCTAAGACATCGATCGTTGTCTCTGAGACCTAGTCGGTGCAGTTTAGCAGGCGTGAAGTAGATTCGATGCAAGAATTTGTAGTGTACCAATCTGAGGCGGGCATTACCTGTCACGGCGTGTGTATGAGAGCAGCTCATCTCCCATTGCTCGTCCGTCATGGGATCGCCCAGGTCAGTGTCCCAATCCTGTCTAGCTCTGAGGGGGGGCGGAGATGGGGCTATCTGAACGTGTTTGTACAGCAAAGAGACCACATGCTTTGGGGTGTCTGTCTGGAGTATGGAATGCAGAGGCGCCATGGTTTCCGGCTCATCCGGGAAGTTGGGTGTGATTGTTTTAATGTTTTGCCGGAGCCGCACATACAGGAAAGTATCCATAGTCGTGGGGGATCTGTCACCAAAGAGCTGTGCTACCGTGCGAAAAGTACCTTGGAGGTAAAGGTCTCCCCAGGTGTGGATAGCGAGTTTTGCGAGGAACTTGCGTCCAATTTCTTCACGTGCGACACTCACTCTAGGATCGTTTGCCAGCCCCATCAATGGTGAGTAAAAAAATTGCATTTCCATATGGTCTGCGATACGTTTCCAAGCCCTGATAGTACAGTCTACTGTAGTGGGGTCCCTATCCTTCATACTGACTGTTGTATAAAGATAACCCGAAGGTTGTATCGGTCTCATGTACCCATCTTCAACCGCCAAGTGGGCCATGAATGGAGGTGGGTGGAACCAGTACGCGGCGAAATGACCTTGGGCGCAGTCGTAGTATTTTCGGAAGTCCGGGACTTCAAACCCGCCCTGGTGGTAGGGGAGCATGAGCGTCTTCAGACTGAGTCTGGCCTGCTGGCCTCCCCAGATAAGTCGCGACAGCTGAGAGTCGAGGGCGCGAAAGAAACATGAGCCGGGGTTATAGGGAATATTGGTGAACAGGTATAGTAGTTTGGGGAGGACCACCATTTTAACCAGGGAAATGCGGCCTGCCATGGATAGTGGAAGGTGTATCCATTTGGTTACGTTGTCGGTCAATTTGTCTAGTGCAGTTCCGTAATTGGCTCTGATAAGGGTTTCCCGGTTTCTTGTGATTATGATTCCTAGATATTTTATTTCTTCCGATTCCCACACTAGGGGGTAATCTAGAGGAAATTCCTCGGTCTTTTCAGTCAGAGGGAGCATGGCCGATTTTGCCCAATTTATCTGTATCCCCGCTATTGCACCAAATTTGGTTATCTCTCGTAGCAGAGGATTTAGATTTTCTCGCGGTTTGTCCTCATATAGGGTCATGTCATCTGCGTATAACGCGATCAGGAGTTGTCGTTCCGGGTAGATGAGGGAGGGGTGGTTGTGGTGTTGCCGAAGTTTAGCGGCTAGGGGCTCAATGGCGATCGCGAAAAGTATTGGGGATAGTGGGCATCCCTGCCGGGTGCCTCTCTGAATCTCAAACGGAGCAGAGCGGGCCCCGTTGAGTAACACCGTAGCTTGGGGTTTACAATATAGGAGCCGAATCCAATCTATGAAATTAAAGGGGACACCCATCCTTTCGAGCAGTGCCAGGAGGTAATCCCATTCCAGGGAATCGAACGCTTTTGTGGCGTCCAGAAATACAGCAGCTGCTTCGCAGTTAGGGTTAATATCCTGCAGCACCGTTTGGAGAGTGCGCAAATTATGGGATGTAGCGCGATTCGGGACAAACCCTGCCTGGTCTGGAAGGACGAGACGCTCCATAAGGAGGTTGAGACGCGCAGCGAGGACTTTTGCTAAGATCTTACTGTCGGTATTTAGCAATGAGAGAGGCCTGTATGAATCGCAGTGTTCTGGTGGCTTTCCGGGTTTCAGTAATGATGTTATTAGTGCTTCTCGCATTGTAGGCGGGAGAGAGCCTTCCTCTAACGCGTCATAAAAGACCTGCTTCAGTATGGGTGCAAGCAAATGTATGAAGGTTTTATAAAAGTCAATAGGTAGGCCATCTGATCCTGGCGCTTTCCCGGACTTCATGGACATAATTGCGTCTTTAATCTCATCCAATTCAAGTTCATGATGAAGGAATTTTTGTTGGGTCGGTCCTAACCAGGCTATTGCAGTGTCCTCTAGGTATTCCTGCAAGTTGAGTTTGTCAGTTCTATGTGAGGTGTAGAGCGAGGTGTAGTGTTCTGTAAGCACTCGGAGCTGCTCTGTGAGATCACGTTGTGGTATGTCGTGTTTGTCTAGTAGCGTAGAGACATAATTTTGGTATCTAGGGGCTCTAACTGCAGAAGCGAGTGCCTTACCTGGCCTGTCTCCCTCTCCATATAATCGAGCAGTGAAGGGCTTTCCCAGGAATTTGCATTCCTTGTCCGCCAATTCCGAGTAGTCATTCAATTTGTCCCGGAGCTGGGCCTGGGCTACGCGGCCTCCGTCTCCCTGAGCTATCTCTCGCTCTAGCTGTCTGAGCTCAATTTCTAACTTTCGTATGTCTTCTCGTAGTGTTTTTAGGACTCCTCCTCCCTTGGCTATACAGTTCCCTCTTATTGTCACTTTGAAGGCCTCCCACACAGTAGTGAGACTAGCGACTGAATTAACATTCCGTTCGAAGAATTCCGTGATGTCTTGTTCTAATTCAGCCGTGAAGGCCGTATCTGTAAGGTGTGCGGGGTTCAGTCGCCAATTCAGGTACGGGGCCATGATGAGGGGAATCTGCAGGGAAATTAGGACCGGTGAGTGGTCCGAGAACGTACGTGCCAGGTGGTGTGCCTTGGATAACCATGGGGACAGTCCTGCTGACAAGAATATATAGTCAAGTCGGGCCCATGTGGAGTGGAAAGTGGAGTGGTGGGTGCCTTGCCTGGCGGTGGGGTGTTGGTGTCGCCATGCATCAACCAGGTGGTGTTCATTCACTATTCCCAATAGTGCTCGTTGAGTATTCGTGTAATGAGAGGCTTGCGGACACGATCTGTCCTTCCCGGGTATTAGAGCAGTGTTAAAGTCCCCCCCCCAGTACCACGTGAGCAATCCCCAGTGTTTGTATTTTCCCCCACAGTGTAAGGAGGGCAGTAGGGTCATCGGTATTAGGGCCGTAATAACATGCAAACAGTATTGTATGTGCGTGTAATTTCCCCCAGATCATACAGTAACGTCCCTCGGAGTCTATCTCGGTTCCCGCCAGAGCAAAATTCGTCCCTCGTCGTACAAGAATTACCACCCCTCTAGCATAATTAGAGTAAGATGAGAACGCTCTGCTAGTTGCCCATTTTGAAGCGAATGAGGGGGATCCATTCGGAATTATGTGTGTCTCTTGCAGCATAGCAATGGAGATCCCTTGCCTGTCTAGATACCCCAGAATCTGTCTCTTCTTCCTCGGGTTATTTAACCCCCTTATATTCCAGGAGGCAATCTGTAACTGCGAGGTATGTTGCGGTCTAGTTACGTCCCCCATTTGTATATCAGAAAATATGTCAAACAAAGGTCTACAACATCCGTGTTTTTATAGCATTTGGCATCAGATTCGTAACATGATCCCCAACTTCCCTCCTGGCATGCCCCATAACTGGAATGAACGACATTTAGTACTTTCATGCATGCATCGTATTGGGACACTTCCCCTCCCACTCCGGCAACCCCAACCCGCCGGGAATTTGGAGCCCACCCACCCCTAGTCATCCCTCCCTCTCCCCAACTAGAAAACAGAAGTAACGATACAGACTCCCCTACTCTTCTTGCAGAAGGGGGGTAATGGGGCTCGCCCATCGGGGGTCATTTCTAGAGGCGCCAAACCTGCCATCCTCCTCCCTACTTGCACCCACTAGGAGCCAGGTAATTACCCTGTCTCTCTGCGTGGGACGGAGGTGGGTGATCGAGCCTAAACAGTAATATAATCCGGTTCATGCAAAAGTTTTTTAAAGTCTACCTCACCAGATTATTGGGATATTGTTCGTGAATACTCAGCTTAGGTGCGTCAGACGCCATGTTAGTCCTGCTGGTTCATGGGCGAGGGGGATCTGGAGCGGTGTCTTTCAGCATTGTCTCTGGTGTCGACTCTTTGTTTGTGTTGTTTGAGGAAGTCCTCCACCTGTTGTGGGTTTTGGAAGAAATATTGCTTGCCCTGTAGGGAAACCTTCAGTTTTGCCGGATACAGCATGGCGTAAGTCATCTCTCGTTCTTGAAGTTTCTTCTTCACTCCTGAAAATTTCCTTCTGGCTTCCTGTACCGCCGGGGTGAAGTCAGGGAAGAAGGAGAGCGTGGTATTACAGTATCCCACCGCACCGACCTCCCTCGCTCTTCTCAGCACTGCATCTCGGTCCCTCTAATTTAGGAATCTCGCGATGATGGGGCGCGGCTGGGCCCCTGGTGGTGGGCGCGCGGCCAAGGATCTGTGGGCCCGTTCCACTATTAGGTGCGAGGAGAATGATTCTTTGCCAAATAGTTCAATGACCAACTTTTCGATAAACACCTCCATTTTCCCCGTGTTGGTGGACTCCGCAAGGCCCAAAATGCGAATGTTGTTGCGCCTGGACCTCGCTTCTAAATCTTCGTTCTTTTCAGCAATGATTTTAAGGAGCCTGTCCATTTGGGTCACTTGCCTGCTATTGGAGGTGGCGCCATCCTCTAACGTAGAGATCCTTTCCTCCGCATCTTTGATTCTGGTGTCTTGTTGTTCCAGTTTTGTGACAACACTGTCCATGCGAGTATTTATCGTGTCAATTTTGGAGTCGATGTTAGATAAGCTTTGTTGCATGCTTATCAGCAAGGTTTTCCACTCCTCGTCCGGGGGACCTCGTGCGGTAGGGCTATCCTCCGGGTCCAGTGGACCTATGGGGTTCTTTTTGGCTTCAAACGGTATCTTAGATTGTTTGGCATCGTTGCGGCCCATGTCGCGTCTTGGCGTTCGCGGGGCCGGCTTGGTAGCAGCAGCCAGCGCGCAGTGAGATGGATCCCCGTCCAATGGTCCGGAAGTAGACGGGGCAGAGTGGGTCTGCGGTCAGTATTCCGTCCGCGTGGTGAGGTGAAGGTTACGTCCGTGCGTGGCTCACTGGGCGCAACACCGGTCTGTGGCCCCTTCCCTGGCGCAGTTTATCTTCCCATTTGGCGTGACGTAGATGGAGATAGCGGGACTAGAAGTGTGCTCCTTATATCTTCAATCTGGGCTGGAACTGGTTATGGGACAGAGTACTTCATGTAGCGTCCCGGACCACAAAGTCAAGACTTCAGTAGGTGAGCTCAAGGGGAAGCAGTGTCACCCCAGGTGGGGTCCGACTGAGTAGAGGCAGGTGTTAACCTATATCGCGATGGATCTGTAGCCCAATGCCTGAGTTGGGATTAGTGTGTCTCTTTGGTAAGCCACCAAGCGACTGTGTGCGGCACAGGTATATCCTGATCTCAATCCCAAGGCGCTTTACTTCACTGTCTCGTTCAGGCGGCAGCTTCCTTATCTGGTAGGGCTTTGAGTGCTCTTTTTGAGGGGGAGCACCCTAGGGTGTGCAGTTGGGGGGAGAAACGTCTTCCTCTCGTGCTAGGTAGGCAGCCCCCACAAGGCAAGCCGTCCCTCCGTGAGCTGCCAGCAGTACTCAGGGGCCGGCGGAGTGTTTGGGCTCAGGCGCCGCCCGGGAGGGTAGTGCGAGGGGCAAGTTCGGCAGCTATAATTGCCTGGGGGGCAGTCCGCTGTGCTTATCAAACTCCCCTTGCCCCAAACGTCTATCGGAGCCACGGGTGCGCAGTTCTTCCTGGCAGGTGTAGGCCCCTAAGCCTCGGGGTAAATTTCCGATCCCCTGCTGGTCAGGAAAAGGCGGTAGGGGGGTCGCAGCGTGGGAGCGGCAAGGCACTGTCGGCGGCCGAGGCCGTGGGGTGTGATCATCAGCGCACTGGCACTTACTGTGTGTCCGGCCTTGCTAGCACCAGTTCTTGGCCTCCAGGCCTCAGGGGAAGTTTCTGGCGTTTAGTAGGCCGTGGGGGGGCCTCCTTCGGTAATCGGGCGGGTCCGTTCGTCCGCCGCTGCCCAGTGTCATGTAGCGCTCTTCTATTGCCCTGTCCCGGTCTCCACCTGTCCCGACCCAGCCGTTCCTGTAGTGTGTGTTGGAGCGCCGATCGCAGCTACTCACAGCCGCCGGGTTCGCTGAGTCATCCGGTCTTCCCGCCAATGTTTTGAATATTCGCGCTTTTTGCTGCTCCTCTTCTATCGGCAGGGCTCGCTGTCTTTTCATGCAGGTTTTCTTGCAGCGCTGTCGCCGGTGCCTTTCCCTCGGCAGCGTCAATAATCACCTCCGTTCGGCTCCGATGAGGCCGCAGAACCCCGGAGTTTCCCAGCAGGCAGGACCCGCAGATGGGCAGTTCTCGGACCCTAGCCTCAGTCCGGTCTCAGGGATTATGGTGAATATCTCCACCCCCGGTAGGTCGATTTCGATGGTTTTTGCACCGCTGTGATCCTTGGAATGGCGCAGACACGATGGCGAAGTGTCCGGGCCGTTTAACCGGGTCAGGATGGTCAGAAGGATATTACAAAGGCTCGATCTGGCGAGAGCCTCACTGCAGTGCGGCCATCTTGGTTTAGCGCCACCTAGCGCCCCACTCTGAGGTAATTTTAAAAGAAACAATTGATGGACGGAATGCTGGACAATGCAAACATTCACCCTCAGTCACAAAGATCTGGGTTAAATCCATCATTCTTTTGCTCACCACACCACCCCAGTTTGGACCCAACCATATGCAAATCAGTCTTGACCCTGTTCTTTGTGGGAACAGTCCAGCCCGAACTGCAAAGCCAGGTCCTCCATGGACCAGAAACAAGCATCCTGGGACCGGTTTCAGGGCATCACCCTTCATCAGCCAGGCTAGCTTAAAGCCAGTGGTGTTGTGAGTACGGGACCCACGTCTGGGCATACCCTTCCCACTTAGAGCGACATATGCAAAAAAAACAATTGATGGACGGAATGCTGGACAATGCAAACATTCACCCCTAGTCACAAAGATCTAGGTTAAATCCATCATTCTTTTGCTCACCACACCACCCCAGTTTGCACCCAGCGATATGCAAATCAGTCTTGACCCTGTTCTTTGTGGGAACAGTCCAGCCCGAACTGCCAGCCAGGTCCTCCCTGGACCGGAAACAAGCAGCCTGGGACCGATTTCAAGGCATCACCCTTCATCAGCCAGGCTAGCTTGAATCCAGTGTTGTAGTGAGCACGGGACCAACGTCTGGGTATACCCTTCCCACTTAGTGGAGAGGTGTGGTGCAGCGGCCAGGGCAGCTGACTTCGGAACACAGGCTTCACTGTTCGATCCCCGGCTCCGGCGGCAGCTCAGCTCAGCACCATGTGACTCTGGCCAATAGCTCACTTACTTTCCACGAGGGCCCCCAGCGCCTTGAGACCCGTAAGGGTCAGTAGTTTGCGCTTTACAAATACGGATTTACATTTACTTAGGGCGACATTTGAAAATGAAACAATTGATTGACGGAATGCTGCACAATGCAAACATTCACCCCTAGTCACAAAGATCTGGGTTAAATCCATCATTCTTTTGCTCACCACACCAACCCAGTTTGGACCCAGCCATATGCAAATCAGTCTTGACCCTGTTCTTTGTGGAAACAGTCCACCCCGAACTGCCAAGCCAGGTCCTCCCTGGACCGGAAACAAGCATCCTGGGATCGGTTTCAGGGCATCACCGTTCATCAGCCAGGCTAGCTTGAATCCAGTGGTGCAGTGAGCACGGGACCCACGTCTGGGCATACCCTTCCCACTTAGGGCGACATATACAAAAGAAACAATTGATGGACGGAATGCTAGACAATGCAAACATTCACCCCCCGTCACAAAGATCTGGGTTAAATCCATCAATCTTTGCTCACCACACCACCCCAGTTTGGACCCAGCCATATGCAATCATTCTTGACCCTGTTTTTTGTGGGGACAGTCCAGCCCGAACTGCCAAGCCAGGTCCTCCCTGGACCGGAAACCAGCATCCTGGGACTGGTTTCAGGGCATCACCCTTCATTAGCCAGGCTAGCTTCAATCCAGTGGTGTAGTGAGCATGGGACCCACGTCTGGGCATACCCTTCCCACTTAGGGCGACATATGCAAAAGAAGCAATTTATGGACGGAATGCTGGACAATTGCATTAAAACGATGGATTTAGGCCCAAATCTCTGTACTGGGGTGAATGTATTACATTGTTCTGCATTCTTTCCATCAATTGTTCTTTTTGCATTCGTCACCCCGAGTGGGACGGGTATGCCCAGACATGGGTCCCGTGCTCTACATGCTACTGGAGTCAAACTATCCAGTCTGATGAGGGCTGAAAGCCTGAAACCGGTCCTAGGATGCTTGTTTCCAGTCCAGGGAGGACCTGGCCTGGCAGTCCGGGCTGGACTGTTCCCATTGGGCGCAGGGTCAAGACTGATTAGCATATAGCTGGGTCCAAACTGGAATGGCGAGTAAAAAAACGATGGATTTAGGCCCAGATCTCTGTACTGGGGTGAATGTATGACATTGTTCTGCATTCTGTCCATCAATTGGACAGGGGAGAGGAGGAGGAGGCTTGGGGAGAGGAGTTGGCCTAACGGCTAGGGCGCTCGACCTCGGACCTGGAGGAACTGGGTTCGAGTCTCGGTAACGACGCCAAAACCTCCTGTGATTCTGGGCAAATCACTTAATCTCCCCGTGCCTAAAATGAAAGTAACTGGAAAACGTAAAAATGTAACGTAACTGGAAAAATATGTAAAGCGCTCTGATACCTGATTCGGTTCGGGTCTAGTTCGCGCTATATAAAACTCTGCAAAAAAAAAAAAAATTGTTCTTGTTGCTCTGAATTAATTGGACCACTGTTAGCCCTGCAGCAAGTACTGAGGGAGGTGACATCACCCGCAAACGAGTCAAGCCATTCTGCAACGTTTGCGGGTGATGCCACCTCCCTCTGTAGGGCATTCTGGCTCCATGAAACTGTAGGGGTCCCTAATTGAATTTCGCTGGTGGGGCCTTCCCTAGCACCAGCTCACCCTTTGGACCTTCATGCATCTGGCGCATGCTTCCATTCCAGCATAAAAAGCCTAATCAGTCCCAGTGGCCCTGGCCTATGTTTTTGTGGTGCCTTCTCCCAGTCCGATCCTGATGCCTGTTTCAGATGCAGAACTGATGTTGGCCAGCTTCAGGCTTGCTACAAAGCTACCAAGGCGCAGCCGCCAACATTGGAAGACCCTCAGCCTCTTTTTTGCCACTCCCATTATACTGGCTCTAGCCTTTTTTTAGATTCACAGAACGCCAGTGGCCTAGATAAGTACCCTGAGACAGAATTGGACTACCAACTGGGCTACCATAGCGGACACCGCACATCTTTTATGGCGTAGTCTGCTGGCTGGACCTTCAGCTGCGTACAATAGGGATTAAAGCAAATCTGCTTTCCTGAATACTGCAGACTGGTCATGCTACTTCAGAGCCTTTGCTTCCTTTTTTTGAGGCTCAGACAGAAACGCAGATGGCAACTTTGTCTAAACCATGTTAATTTCCCCAGTAGGTCACCTAGTGGTAAGGCATCATAGGGCTACCCCTCCCTGGAAATGTGTTCATTTTGACCCAGCACACAATTGCTGAGTGCTTGGTAATTCAGGTTTCTACTGGCAGAGTTAGCCCCTGTGCGTTAACCACAGTTCCACCAGACAAGGAATCTAAGCACATTGATGCTTTTGATGTACACATTTTCTATTCCACCAGTTTGCCATTGAAATCCCTGAATATCGTCTGCCTGCTAGGATGCTATATACCTGCCCTTAGAGACATGACCGATGAGATTTTGTCAGACGTTCCTGTTGTGTTCAGATATGCTTTTACGCCATAAGTGGATGTGTGTCACAGGATTTTCTGTGGATATATAAGCACACTTTTATGTAAATGCTATTCTATGGTTCCAGAATTTATCTGAGAGAAAGCTGACTGTGCTTTAACGCTTTATAGACAATCATACTACAGCCTGATCCTTTGACTTGCTATCCCACTGCCCATCAATTTCCTCAATAATACCAAACGTTTAGAGGATATTTTCTGGGGCTTTCCTATAGTCAGAGGCAGCCCTCTCTACCCGTGCGGGAGCCTGTACAGCCTTTTCATGGCTCCAGAAGTTGAAATGGTGGCTGAGATCAAAGCCATCAGCAAGGACAGTATTACTTTCTCCTCCTTGTCGTCTTCTGTGACTATAGCCAAGCCAATTATATTCACCCTCTGTGTTCAAGGAGGAGTCAAGTATTCGGCAGGGTTTGTTTTTACCTGCCCATCTAGCCTTTAATTACTTCAGAGCAGTGGGCTTTGCAAGTTGTTCAGCATGGCTACATCCTTCCCTTTACATGAGCCCTCATCCCATACCTTTTTTGTTCTGGCTTAAGCAGATCATGCCTTCATTCTTGTCCATGAAGTTGATTCACTTCTGGCTAAAAGATCCATAGAGAGAATCCCTGAAGTGGAGAAGTATAGGGGGTATGGCCTCTGGCACTTTTTTGTGTTAAGACGGCAGTCTTAGACCAATATTGGGCCTCTGCTTTCTGAATACCTTCCTCTTGAAAGAGGAGTTTGAATATGATTCTGGCCCAGGTAACTTCAGCCCAGGAACCTTGGGACTGGTTGCTTTCCTTTGACTCGCAGAATGTGTACTTTCATCTTCTGATCTTGCAGTCTGACAGACGTTTCCTTTGGTTTAGGGTCGGGTTGGTGCTCTTTCAGTTTACTGTCCTGCCCTTTGGCCTTACCCCAGCCCCCAGGTTATTTAGAAGGGTGAAGGAGGTGATGCCACTTCTCTTCACAGATTGGGACAATACGCATATTCCTGTACCTGGACGATTGGCTCCCAAACGTGGGTTTGCCACAGTCAGACGTGGACACCTGGAGACAGTTTTCAGCCTGCTGTCATACCTTGGGTTTTCCATCAAAGTGACAGAATACCTCATTCAGCCTACATAGAGGATTCCCGTCATAGGGACCAACCTTGACACTGAAGCCTTTCCACCTGTGGCTCAAATGCAGGGCGTTCATTCTAGGACTTTGACGTTTTCAACTCTCTCCTGGGTTCTGGCGCTTCTTCACCTCTTTGCCTCGTGCATCCTGCTGATCATTTGTGCTCTTTGACACATGAAGGCCCAGTAGTGGCCCTCTGCCTGCAGCAGTAGGCACCGCACTGTTGTTGCCTCTCGGACAACATTTGTATCTTGGAGAAGGCATGCCAGGACCTCTAATGGTAGACATCGGAATCAGCTTGACCTGGGACAGATTTTTCTCCCTACCACATTCAGCTCTCAAAACAGCGACTGATGCATCGGCTCTTGGCCTGGCCACTCACCTGAGAGATGTGAAAATCAGGGGCTTTAGTCCACCCTTGGAGGAGAGGAACCACATTAACCTTCTGGAGCTTCATGCCATTCTGTTGTCCATGAAGGCCTTACTTCTGGCCATCGAAGGGAAACTATTCCAAGTTCTAACGGACAGCACAACTGCTATGTGGTGCTGCAACAAGCAAGATGGCATTTAGTCCAAGATACCATGCCACGAAGCACTGGTGCTGGCATGATTTCCACAGGATCTCCCTAATGGCTGTCCATTTGGTAGGCTCGTTGATTTACAGAGCAGATGAACTCAGCAGCCGCCATTTAGTGGATCCCATATGGTGTATGCCTGTAGGTGGTCCAAGGCATCTTTTCCCAGTGGGTCCAACCTTTGTTTGATCTTTGTGACACCGCTGAGAAAGCGCAGTGTGAACAAGGTGAGGAGACACCAGGTTCAACTTATCCTAGAAGTCCTAGATTGGGTTAGGAGACTGGTATTTCCCCCTGATGAGCCTCAGCAGTTGCCCTCCAAATCAGCTTTCTCTTCTGGAAGACCACCTAACTCATCAAAAGGGCAGGGACCTGCACTGAAATCTCCAAAACTCACACTTCCAGGTGTAGAGGTTAAGTGCTACCAACTTGAGTGGGATTGATCTACCAGCAGAAGTTGTTAACGTTATCCTTGCAGCACCCGTCCACCAATTCTGTCCATTCTGGTCATTGGGAAAACTTTTCAGTCAGGTGAGAAGCCATTCAGTTGATCCCCTTCATGCTAAGTTATCTAGTGTTTGATATTCTTGTCACTGGCCCGACAAGGCTTTGCTGTGGGCACATTTAACGTTTATTTGGCAGCTTTTTTGGCCTTCCTATGTTTGATTGACTGACGTTTGTTATTCTTATTGCCGGCTGTGGTGCATTTTTTAAAGGGGCTTACATATGTTTCCTCTGGCACCCTTTATGCCTCATTGAGACCCTAACAAGGTCGTCACGTTTTTGATGTGCACAACATTCAAGCCTAGGTACAGTTAGTCTTTGAGATTACTGACCATTAAGACAGTATTCCTCATTGCAAATACTGTCTTGATTCTCAAGACTGCAGAGATGGGCATTTTGCCTGCTGAGTTCTGAAGGACTGACTGCCTGGTGTAAATTCCACTCCTCAGCCTCTCCACTGTTCGTGAGATACTGCTTTGGTATCTATTCAAAAGATGAAGAATCTGCTGTTAGAAGTATCCATCAGAAAAAAAGTGAATAACCTTTGCTAACGCTCTTTCTGGTGGATACTTTATCTAACTGCAGATTTCTCACCAGTCTTCCTTATCTCCTTTCTGTGGAGAGGACATTAAAAGCTCTTTCTGGTGAATACTTTATTTAACCACAGATTCCTCACCATGTTCCCTGCTTGCCCTTCTGTGGAGTGGACTTTTAAGGTGCTTAATAAGGTGATAAGTTAGATTCTGCACGCTGCCACGTTTGAAACCAATCACTGTTGCTCCATGTCTGAGGGCAAGGAAGAGGAAAAAAGAAAAAAAGATTTCAATGCGTAGGGATGGTGCCGCCATATGACTTCGGTCATCCCTTTTGGAGGTGGTAGGAGTTGTCACGGAGTCCGATGGCACCACCTTTCGACATGCGTCTGAATTATGCCCGTCCTTCTTTGCTTTGCTTTCACTAGTAAGCAAAAGAGAACCCACCTACCCTTTCAGGGTAGTTGTTCCACTGCCAGATGAGTAACTGAGTCATGAGTGTATGGTAGCCGATTAGAGTAGTGGGTGGTTGTCAGATTGTCCTGCTTGATTCCATGTAGATGGTGCCAGCTTAGTACATTCAGGCAGCTGTAGCCATGATCCTAGTGCACAATTACTCAGTATCTAAACTTGTGCCCTTTAGTTGGTAGTGAAAGCTTGCTATAGCGGAATTTGGTTTTTCTATATGGCAGGTGGCTAGGTTTTGTCGCTTGTGTTATTTACAATAAGATAAATGCACTATAATTCAGTTGAGGGGTGATCAACATGTATATTATGGCTGATATTACTATAACCTCTTCGAGGTAGAAGTGAATGTCCTTCCCTGACCGGCCTGTTTGCTGATCAAAACTATTTAGGTGCTTTACAGTACAAGTCTTATGAGGAGGGGGTCAGAGAGGTGGGCCCATGAAGAAAGGGGCGGGTCTGTAGTCATACATACATGAGCGGCATCATATGTTGGGATGATGGACACATAGGAGGCCCTGGTATGGAGTGAGTGTGATGTTTTCATTCATAGCATGCTCCAAGGGGAAACATCCTTTAGAACGGAACTTTCACAACACGGTACCATTACCACGCAGGTTTTACAACGCAAGTCGTTACAACGACTTGCGCTGGAGGGCGCTGTAGGATAGGGAATAGTTTAATTTACTATCCAACACCTTCCCTACTATCCACGGGGACTGGAGTTGGAATAGTAAATTAAACTATTCACTATCCAGCGCCCCCCAACGCAGTCGTTGTAACGACGTGCATTGTAAAACCTGCGTGGTAACGGTACGCGTTGTGAAAGCACGCGTTGTACCGTCATACATCCGCTCCACGAACTCGAGATCGCAATGCGAGACCCAGGGATAGCAGAACTTGGGAGCAGTGTTAGGAGATAGTGTTTCATGGGAAGAATACCGAATGCATGGGACAACCTCCAGCAGACGCTGCCGAAGCACAGAGCCAACACATGCATTACAAAAAGAAGGAACGCTTACACACTGTAACAATCACATTTGTTTGCATAGTATGAACCTCAATGTCAAAACAAGGCATTTCAGTGATGGGAATGTATTTGTTCACTCTCACTGTCTTTATTTTTTGTCTACCAACATGCAATCTTCACAAGGTGCCTGGCATGGCGCTTCTTCGTTCGACTTCCGGTAGAAGTTCAAATTGGACTCTTACAATTAATGAAAGACAGGTGACTTTATTGGATATTACCTTGATAAAGTATCAACCATATCCTAGCCCCCCCCCTCGACAATCAATACCAAAGGTGTTAGAGTTGTCAGTTGTTGTTGTGGAATTACTGTGGTTATTGCTACCCTTATGTTTATGTCCTCCCTCCTTCCACTGCAATTCCCGGTGTCCACTCGAAGGGCACCACGAGGTGGCTGGCTTCCCCCTTTCAAATCATCTGATCTGGGAGTCCTCTCGGCTGAGGGAGTCCATCTCCTTGGTTAAAAAAGTTTTATGTTATGTTCACTCCGTTATATGGCCTTCATACCCTGCATTCTATTTTTTTACTAATAATCTACTATTTATGTGGCAGTACTGAGTTATGTGTAAACTATTTTGGTATGTTCTGTAGCAGTTTGGAGAAAAACAATTAGCTAACAAAGTAAACTTGGTTGTCGAACCTTATTAACTCCATATCCACATTTTATAAATCAGGGCTCGGGGAGAAGGTTCTTTCCACTGGGCGGCTATAAATGCGCGTGCAGGTCCTTTCCGTCAGATGGCCTCATGGGCACAGACAGAATTATACCTTTTTACTCCAGTGTTAGACAAGTTATTTGATTTTGCTAAAATTATGTCTAAATAATGTACTTACTTATAGTGGCTTTCAGCCAGCCCTCTCCAGCCATCGGTCCCTTGTGTCATTCTCATGATGCTTCCTCCTACTACAGCATGTATGCATTGGGCGACAGGCTAACTTTATGAATGACATCATTCTGCTCTTTCACAATGAGCACATCCACACAGAAAGGATCTCCCTTTAGTGCCAGGGAGTACTAATGCAATGTGTGCTTTATTAAACCAATAACATTTTTTGCTATGAGTGTTTTCTTTTGTATTGGCTATATCAACTCTCTCAACAATGAAGTTTTACAAAAACTGTAAAAAACCAAACAAGCACCGGCAAGGCCAAAGGCTGGCAACCTATTAATTTTTGGCTTTTCCAACGTTTATCAGTGCTTTCTGGAAGGAGTTACCAAACAACATTTTACATGACCCCCACCTCAGAGCCTCTCCGGGATAGATTGTAAAAGTATTGGCATGCGTCCGAAATCCTAAGGCATGCCACCCTTGCAACCAGAACTCGTGTTTGCTACACTCGAGCTAAACACAAGCCTGCCCTGCCTAATACTCAGCGTCTTCTTTTGTAAACTGTGACCTCTTCAACCATTTCCAAGTCTAATCTATGTTCAGCTTGACACACAAACACATACACACCTAGGACATCCTTAAAAGATTAATGGTGCTCCTGCCAGTACCGGGTAGTCTTTACCCCATGTATACCCAGAGGAGGGCTGCCTACTGAATCGAGAGATCCCAGCTGGCTTGGTGGAGACAGTTTTGTCGAAAGAACTTCCACAAACTAGTCTGGAGCACTTCGATCAAAACTGGAATGCGAGACCAGCAGTCATGTTGTGGCTGCCCTTTCTGCATTCTTTTTGTTTCTTAGAAACATTTTGTAAAAGCGAGGTTTTGTTTCTGAGAAGCAACACTTAAGTGGCTTTCTCCCCGGTTATTCGGGCAATCGTTCCTTTTTTCCCGCCTGCGACACAATGTTTCGGGTGCCACTTTTTAATAAAAAAGCAGAACTGCCCGTTTAGCTAGTTGCAGTCGCTGCCCATTTACGGTGTGGTTCCTACACCGCCAATCTCTAGATGAGGCACAGAGACTTGTACTTCAAAATGCAAATAGATCTAACGACCAAGAAACACATGCACTCACATACACATATACTCAAGCTAGTTTGATGCACATACACTTCAACAATCAGGCACACACCTAAACACACTCAAACACAAAGACACACACAGATATACACTCCCCAACTCATGAATCTTGCATAGAGACAAAAACTCAAACTCACAGAAACTGTAACTCCCCCAGACACAAATAGCAAACGGTATAACAGCCTTACAAGGGCTGACTTGCACACAAACATGCAGATGCAGGGACACACAGATACACACATTAATAGAGACACAGAAACAGATTCATACACAGTCATGAAGACATGAAACAGATGCAATTGCACTCAGAACTACACATTAATGCACATGTGCACTCCCACACATATATGCCTTCTGTCACTGCCCTGGTGTAAATGGTTGGAACAACCAACCAGGTCTTCTTCAGTTTTTGTTTCTTTTGTGCTTCCTACCTCCAACCCGGCCACTTTTATGGAGTCCTTTTACTAGTATGTACATGGCAGGCAGTGAAGAACCCTGTCCATGGCTGGACTGGTCTTGTGGGATGCTGCAATAACCCAAAAAGCACCAAGTGTTTCTCTTCAGAACTATCTAAAAAAAGCTGTCAGGTCAATAGGAACAAATGGGATGAGGTGTTTTTAATCATCATTAAAAATATAGATCTTGGGAAAGAAAGCCCTTGTGCCGTAGGAGAGAGCCTGACTGCTCAATGTGTGTAGCATTCCAACAGCAGCTTTTATTTCCAAGTACTTCCCCAGCTGCCTTTCCTCGTAGAAAAAACTACTTACCTCAGTCAAGCTGTTGTGCTTTGTGGCGCTTTGTCATTGGTTGTGTGGTGATGTTATACCTGACAGCTCTGTAAGGCGTTTCTTACCAACTGCCTTGTAATCTAACCTACCATTTGATTCTGTAGGAGGAACACCTCGGTTGACGAGAACTATGAGTGGGATACAGAGTTCACTATAGAGACTGACATCCTTGACGCACTTCATCTGTACCGCAATGGGCACCCCAAGAGACCGGTCTCCACTATTGCAATGCAGGAGCTCGAGAGGCAAAGTAAGTGTATGTATATATATATCAATCTATATCTATGTATATGATGGTATTGGTATTTGCATACCACAGACCTTGCTGGGGATCAATGAAGAGTGGGGGGTGAGGAATCACGGGCCTGAGCACCTGAGGGAAAGTGTGGTACACATAAGATATTGCAAGTGGGGGATATGCGGCCTGAGTTGGAGATACAGGTTATGCCGCCTAAAGACGTGTGATGGTACTGGCCTAGTGGCTCCCCGCACAGAGTACATGGTCATTATATTTGGTAAAAGTCACAAAGAAGTACAACCTTACTTTGTTTTGAGGAACAGGGTGAATTTTATATCACGCCAACTCGACCCAAAGTTTTTGGAGTATTTTACATGAGCACCAGTTACATTACATAAGGTCACCGATTTTCAGCTGTGCAAATTCACAAAATGTTCCAGATGTAAACATGGGAAGCAACTCGAATCAAACATTTACTCCCAGTCACAGATGCATATGGCTGGGTCCAAATTTTGGGTGGCGTGGTGAGCAAAAAAAACGATGGATTAACGCAGATCTGTGACTGAGGGTGAATGTTTGATTTATTCAGCATTCCATCCATCAGCAGTTATTTTTGGTTTTGTCACCCTAAGTGGGAAGGGTGTGCCCAGATGTGGGTCCTGTGCTTACTGTGCCACTGGATTCAAGCTAGTCAGGCTAATGAGGGGCGATACCCCGAAACCTGTCCCAGGATGCTTGTTTTCGGTCCAGAGATGACCTAGCCTGGCAGTTCAGGCTGGACTGTTCCCAGGGAAGCAGGGTCAAGCCTGATTTGCATATGCTTGAGTCCAAAGTGTGGTGGCGTGTTGAGTAAAAAAACATTGAATTAAACCCAGATTGGGGGTGAATGTTTGATTTGTACAGTATTCCTCCCATCATCTGTTCTTTTTGAGATTCAGTGATAGCCTGGTAACTCAAGATGTGATAACTGTAGGGAGGCATTTAACAATGGTAAATGCTGGATGAAACACTTGATCTGACATATATACTATAAAGTGTATCACTCAGGCAGAAAATACGGCAGTACCCAGCAGTTGTGTTTTTATTAATCAGCAAGTGAATCAGGTTATGGTACCTACATATTAAGGAGATCCAGCGGCCCCTCTCCTTGGAAAGAAACAGCATTCGTTTAAGATTATATGCTGTGACAGGCTAGCTATGAGTGTCAAGAACAAGGATGAGAAACAACCCTAAAGACTGAGTTCGGTTTGAAATAATTCAATGTCAGGTGAACATAAATAGCTTGGTATCTGACTGGAAGCATTATCTGAGAATCAAAGGCAAACCGAACATGAAACAAGTATGCATCTGAGGAGTAACAGCAAAGGCAGAATACCGGAGCATGGACAAAAAGAATGATGGCAAAAGGTGAAATCCAGGAGCGAGTGTCTAAGGCACCAGTTAAAATGTAATATTATAGAGTGTGGGTTGGGATCTAATGGTAAACTGAGTTTATTGTTCTATAAAAAAAATTGAATACCAACATGGAAGCTAGCTGGAAGTAGTGAGCTGAGGCTAGTTTTAAAACATGGATCCAGAGCAGCTCTGTATGATTATTTCAGAGAAAAGCTGGTGGTTGAGTACTGTGTTTTTTCACATCCGTGTCATTGTTCATTTCTTTCTACTCGATGTTGATGCCAATGGAGTTTTTAGCCATCTGCTTGTCACTAATGTTCAAGATTGAGACACTGACCTCTGGAGCTAGACTTCACGTGGGAATCCGGGACTGGTAGCTAAGGTACAGAAATATGTTAATTGTAGAATTGTAAGGGAAAGGAGAAATTTTTAAAAAGGTAGCGGGAGAGATGCTATTCATCTTTATTCTAATTGTTTAAAATAGAAGTAGTAGTTGAGGACTTGAAGTTTGAAGTTAAATTTTAAACCCTTTTTAATATAAATGTTTCATAAAGGGATGTGACATAGGACAACAATATGGTTATGTCTAGGGGTAGATCTGGTAGACAAGAATTGAGGGATGCAACAATACACACAAAATATATAACACATTTTAATGGTAGCTTATTACATGGAGAAATACAAGTGCGGGGGACTTGAGGGTAAGGTTAGATGAAAGACATTGAAATATGAGAAGTAGCCACAGATTGGATGTTCGTTTGAAAGCATAATCGGCGCTCAGGATGGAGTTCCAATGTGGGGACCTGTCATGCTGCAGAAACCAATCTGGATGATGCAGAGGTTGGTTTTGTCGTAGCAAGAAGGTATGGAGTGGCCAATCTCATTTTGAATAGCAGGGTATCTAGTTGGAGCTTGTGTGAAATAAAAAGCAAGTAGAAGAGTGGGCCTAAGTGTTCTATTTCTTGAATAGAAGGCACCCAGGTGAGAATTCTAATGGACTTCACATTGTCCAAGAGAGGGTCAACCTCTCTGGCATTGGTCAGAGCAATGACTAAATAGACTTTGTGAGCAAGGACAAGGTAGCAAGCCGCAATTGTATCTAGACACAAGGAAGTTGCCCCAATCTTCCAAGGTTGAGGCATTCCCAACATGGGCTTCTTCACAGTGCCACAAATCTCCAAAACCTCACTTTTGACCAGCAACTAGCATTATCCAATTACTCTAGTTGAAAGCGTTTCCGATTTCCTGGTACTGGGTATAGGCCGAAGCTTTTCCTGTTGTGTCTTTGATTCCATGGCTGCTCAGACACAGCAGCCTGGGCAGTAAATACTAGCGTACTGCTTCGTAGGCGTGCTTGGTTAAGAATTTCAGGATTTAAATCTAAGTTGCAAGCCTCTATTCTCAACCAACCATTTGACAAAGAACAACTCTTTGGTCCAGCTGTTGAAACATCACTGGAAAAAAATAAAAAGAAAACTGAGGTTGCAAAGTCCGTGGGGGCCTTACAATCACCTTCCAACAGACGATCCTTTTGCTGCTCATTTTACAGGGGTGGCTCCAAAAATATATCTACAGAAATTCCCTCCTCCTCTTACAAAGGCAACAATCAGTCACCTTCTTCAAGAGGTTACTTTAGAGGTGTATATAGAGGAAATAAAGGAAAGGGACGAGGCAGAGGTAATTCAACACGCACTTCCCCTGCAAACACCAAACAGTGACGTCATTTCCATACCCCCAATCATTCCACTCCTGTCGGGGGATATCTTTCCCAGTTTCTAATCATTTGGAATATGATTACATCAGACAAATGGGTTCTACAAATTATCCAATCTGTTTACTGCCTGGAGCTTACAAACACTCCACCAAACATTCCTCCAAGGTCACACCTCATGTCACAAGAACATCTTACCCTTCTAAAGCAAGAGGTTCTCTCTTTGTTGCAGAAAGGTGCAATAGAACCGGTCCCTTTCCAATACCAAGGGGCAGGTGTGTACTCCCTCTACTTTCTAAATCCCAAAAAAGACGGCTCTCTCAGGCCTATATTAGACCTCAGAGAACTAAATCTGTACATTCAGTCGGACCACTTTCGTATGGTAACACTCCAACAAGTACTACCGCTCCTTCAGCAAGGCTAATTACTCTCCACTCTGGATTTAAAGGACGCTTATTTTCATATCCCAATACATCCTTCACACCACAAATACCTCAGGTTGATGGTAGCAGGCCAGCATTATCAATTCAAGGTGCTCCCATTCGGAGTAACAACCGCACCCTGGGTTTTCACAAAATGCTTAGCAGTGGTGGCAGCCCATCTACAAAAACAACAGGTTCATGTCTTCCCATACTTAGACGACTGGCTCATAAAGGCCAGCTCGAACAACAGCTGTTTACGCCACACACAAAAAACTGTGCAATTGCTATACGAACTGGGATTCACAGTAAATCTGTCCAAATCCCATCTCCAACACTCGAGCATATCAAGGGGCTACTGTAGTCACAAAAAAGCTCTAGCATACCCAACTCCAGCCAGGGTCCGGAATATACAAGTCCTGCTGTCTCAATTTCAGCCTCAACGCCCTTCACCAGCTCGTGTGTTCATGCAGTTACTGGGAATGATGGTGTCTTGCATTCTAATAGTCCCTTACGCAAGACTTTAAATGTGTCCACTACAGGAATGCTTAGCACATCAGTGGAACCAGGCTCAGGGTCTGTTATCAGATCTAGTGTTGGTAGACGGCCGCACCCATTGCTCTCTGCAGTGGTGGAACACACAAAACCTTTTAAAAGGGCGGCCCTTCAGCGACCCGGCTCCACAGATAGTACTAACAGAAGACGCATCACTGACAGGTTGGGGAACACATCTCCAAACCCACACAATTCAGGGCATGTGGAGCTTGCAGCAGAAACAACTTGATAGAAATCACCTAGAGCTGCTAGCAATTTTTCAGGCACTGAAAGCGTTTCAAGTTCATCTAGTACGCAAGACTGTCTTGATTCGTACAGATAACATGACAGCAATGTATTACATACAAAAACAGCGGGGGACACTCTCTCCAGCTGTCACAGCTAGCACAGACCATCTAGAAATGGGCCATACATCACAAAATGTATCTCCTAGCGGAACACCTTCCAGGAGTAAACAATCAGATGGCAGATCCGCTCAGTCATCAGACACAATAAATCAACGAATGGGAACTACACCCTCAAGTTCTCCTCCCATTTTTTCAAATGTGTGGCTTCCCAGACATAGATCTGTTCGCCACACACCTAAACGCAAAATGCCCAAACTTCGCGTCCAGGTATCCACACCCATTGTCCAAGGGCAATGCACTATGGATGAATTGGTGTGTGATATTTGCTTACCCTTTTCCTTCTCTCCCACTCATTCCATTAGAGGTTTGGAAACTCAAACAAGCGTCCCCGACACTAATCCTAGTTGCTCCCACGTGGGCACATCAACCCTGGTTCACAACCTAGTTGGAACTGTCAGTAGTTCCTCATCAAAAACGACGTCTTACACCCAATCTCCTCACACAGAACCATGGAGACATAAGACATCCAGACCCCAGTCAACTCAACCTGGTAATCTGGCTCCTGAAGTCCTAGAGTTTGGCTACCTTAATCTACTTTCAGACTGCATGAATATTATCAAAGAAGTTAGATGTTTTACCACAAGAGCCTGCTGTGCAGCAAAGTGGAAGCGGTTTGTAATATACTGTACTAACAACCACATCAAGCCGCTTGATGCTTCTGTTAAAAAACATTATATGTTATTTCTTACATCTACAGCGTTCCAATTTAGCGTACACATCCATACGCTTACATTTGGCTATGATAGCTGCATACATCCAGAATAGACAACATCTATCTCTCTTTAGAGTGCCTGTCATCAAAGCTTTTATAGAGGGATTCAAAAGAGTCATTCCCCCAAGACATCCACCTGTTCCAGTGTGGAATCTCAACATTGTTCTCACCAGGCTAATGGGTCCACCCTTCGAACCATTACACAGATGTGAACTGTAATTTCTCACATGGAAAGTAGCTTTCCCCATAGCCATTACATCACTGAGGAGAGTCAGTGAGCTTCAGGCAGAACTATAGAAGAACCCTTTTTGCAGATGCAGCAAAATAAAGTAGTTCGTCGGACCAATCCTAAATTCCTTTCTAAAGTCATTTATGCCTTTCATATCAATCAATCTGTTGAGTTACCTGTGTTCTTCCTTCAACCAGATTCTGTGGCAGAACGTGCCCCACACAATTAAGATGTGAAGAGTGCATTACTTTATTACATAGAAAGGACAAAACCTTTCCGTGAGACAAACCAAATTTTTGTCACTTTTGCTCCACCACATAAAGGCAATCCCATATCAAAATCAGGTATTGCACGGTGGATAGTCAAGTGCATTCAAATATGCTATGCAAAAAGCAAAACGAACATTAACATTTCCCCCTATTTTATTTTATTTTATTTTGAAAGTTTTATATAGCGGGAACAAGATCTTTGCAGATAACAGAGCGCTTTACACAGGCAAGTGGGGGGTAGGGGAACAAGAGGGCATCGTAGGGAGGTAGATCATCAAGTTCATATACATAGCAAAAATATTACGTATAGTACAGGTATGAGGTAGCATGGCATAGTTGGAGCGTAGGTCATCAGAACGATGTAAATAATACAGAAATATAAGTCAAAACACACGTGCATAGGAATATAAAGGCTTTATCATAATAAAAAAACTGGTAATACTGTTTGACGCAATGTCAATCAAACGAATTGTTCAAGTGTATTTAGCCATAAGGATATTTTTGACTTCTTTCTTAAAAAGAAGGGAGGAGGAGATGAGCCTCGTTTGAGGAGGAAGTGCGTTCCAGATCCTGGGCGCCATACCAGAGAAGGAGCGTTTGTACGTTTTTTCCTTCCGGAATCTTCGCGGTTTCAGCAGAAGATTGTTTATGCTCCTGGTAGTTCTGGATCCGCCGGAAATTGTCAACTTATGAGTGAGGTAGCTGGGTGATTTCAGGTGTATAGCCTTGTGCGTCATGCAGGCAATTTTCAGCTGTATTCTGGCTTCAAGGGGCAGCCAGTTCAATGCTTTGAAGTCAGGGGAGATATGCAAATGTTTTTTTGATCCAGTGATGAGTCTTGCTGCCGCATTTAGTGACGCTCTGAGGGGTGCAGTTGTCGTAAGGGGGAGGCCGCAGAGGGCCACGCTGCCGTAGTCTATGCGAGGGATGACTAGTGCTTGTACTGCTGTTTGGAAGTCTTTTGCTGGGAGGAAGGGTTTCAGTTTCCTCAAGGTATTTATTTGGAAGTTCGCCCCCTTAGTAGCCTTGCTGATATGCTGCTGCATGTTGAGGTTGGTGTCAAGTGTTATGCCTAAGGATTTTGCTGAGTCCACGATGGTCGGTTGGACATTGAGTGCTGTTAGGTGCTTAAGCCATGTTTGTACGGAAGGTATTTTCGTGGGAGGTGAGATAAGGAGGAACTCAGTCTTCATAGCATTGAGTTTGAGGTGGTTATCGGCCAGCCAAGATTGGGTGCTCCTGATCGTTGAGTTCAGACTCAGGATGTCTTTGGGGGATTGTAACTTGAGATATATTTGAGTGTCATCGGCGTACATGTGAAAGTGTACATTGGATGCTTGTAGCAGGGTGGTGAGAGGTTCCATAACTAGGTTGAACAAAGTAGGGGATAGGCAGGATCCTTGAGGGACACCTAACGATACCGGTACTGGTGAAGACATCAGGTTTTTGCTCTTGAATTTTTGAGACCTGTTGTGTAGAAAGGAAGTGAACCAGCTAAGCACAGTCCCAGAGAAGCCCATTCTTGTCTTTAGGAGTTCGAGTAAGTTCTCATGTTTCACTGTGTCGAATGCTGAAGAGAGATCAAGAAGGATGAGGAGGCAGGTATTATTTTGATCTAAGATTTGGATGGCGTCGTCAATTATGTGAGTCATAGCTGTTTCGGTGCTGTGCCCTGCTAGGAAGCCTGATTGGTGTGGGTTGAGGAGATCACACTGTTCTATGTGCTTTTTCAATTGTAGTTGGACGCATTTTTCTAACAGTTTGGCAAGAGTGGGAATGTTGGTAATCGGACGGTAGTTGCTTAGATCAGTGGGGTCAGCTGTTGGTTTCTTCAGTAACGGTGTAACTTGTCCAACTTTAAGGGAGTCCGGGATGGTTCCTTGTTGTAGTGAGCTATTGATAATTTTAGTCCAGAGTGGGAGTAGCAAAGGGATGAAGTCTTTTACGGCATTAGCGGGAAGAGGGTCAGTGAGGTGAGTGGATGGTTTCAGGGTGCTGAGTATTCTGTCAATTTCTTCTTCAGAGTAGGTGTCAAAGGATGACCATGTCGCATTGTTTTTTAGTTTATTGGGTGTTATGCAGTTGGGTATTGAGTAAAGGCTTGCGTCATTGAGGAGGTCGCTCTTTATATTGTCGGTTTTTTTGTTAAAGAAAGCTGCGAAATCTTCACAGGAAGGAGTGGTGCTCATAATGTCGACAGCTGGGGGTTGTTCCTTGGATTGAGATCGGATTAGCTCGAACAATTTACTTGGACGGTTTTTTGCTTGGTCTAGCTGGAGTCTGAAGAACTCTGACTTCGAGCGTTTTATTTTCCTGAAGTATGCATTTCTCTTTTTCCTCAGAGTATTAAGATGCAATGTCGAAGGAACTGATCTCCAGGTGCGCTCTGCCGTTCGCATAGCCCGTTTCTCTTCATTAAGACTCCCGTTGTACCAGGGGTTGGATATCTTAGTGGATACTCTTTTCAGTTGCATTGGAGCGGCCTCATTGATTATTGAGGCCATGGAGTTGAGATAGTGGTCAGTTAGGTGCTGAACGTCAGTAACGTTGGTAGGGGGGAGTAGGAGATTGCAGCTGTTAGGGGGTAGAGAGTTTGGATTGAGTTTCCTCATGTCTCTTTTCCAAACTTTGGGCTTGGAGTATTGCACCGGGATGAGTTTTACTTTTTCCTTGATAAGGAATGTGATAATATGGTGGTCTGACCAGTCACAAGGTTGGATTGAGTCAAGTTGAGTGGTGCCTTCTTTGGAGATGACCAGGTCGAGGATAGAGCCTTTGTCATATGTCGGGGTGTTGAAAATTTGAGTGAGGTCAGAAGCGTTAAGGACATTTTTGAGGCTATTAACTACTGCGTCACTGCAATCATTCCAATGGAGATTGTAGTCACCAAGGTAGATTTGTGTGTTTTGCCGTCCTGCGTTGATTGGCACACTCTTCATGCAAACTGGGGGCTTCTATGGCATTCTTAGGAAATATACCCATAGATGACAAATGCAAAGCTGCAACATGGTCTACACCTCACACATTCACAAAACACTATTGTGTAGATGTGTTAGCAAGACAGCAAGGTAGTGTGGGCCAAGCAGTTTTACGTACACTATGTCAGACAACTGCAACAACTACAGGTTAGCCACCGCTTTGGGAGCTAACTGCTCTGTAGTCTATGCACAGCATATGACCTACAGCTCATATGCCACAAATGGAAAATGCTACTTATCCAGAATGCATCTGTTCTTGGTATATAGAGTCATATGCGCCCACCCGCCTCCCCAGGTACCTATTCCTGTTATAGTAACATCTTACTTAGATACATGCATTCATGCACATTTCCTTTTACTACACTTACTAACTCCATTATCACCCTCTGAGGGAAAACAATCTAACAATGGAGTTGATGCCCATGCGTACTATCACCGAAAGGAGGAGTCACCTACCTCGTGCTTGAAAGACTTCTTCGAAGAAAAAACAAAGTGCAAAACTCTGGACCCAACACTGGATGGCTATTTATGCACAACATATGACTCTACAACTCTATATGCCAAGAACAGATGCATTCTGGGTAAGAAGCATTTTCCTTACCACACTGCTGCCTAATGATCTGGAGTTTGGATACACAATCATTCAAGTAAACTCCAGACACATCATTAGGATTGCAGGGCAAAATCAGCATCAACAAACCTATGCCTTGTAGAGGAAATGTTTTAATATTTGGCATGTACGCACTGTATCAATCAGCCTCACAAACTGATGTCATATCTACTGCATCTATTGGAATTAGACCTGTAAAACCTGTCTACCAGAGTCCATCGAAGAGCCATTTAAATGCTGTCTATTTTCTCACTCTGATTGATCAAGGAATTAATCGGAGGTCTATTTTGGATATTTCAACCAGTGGTAAAGCTAGCCTTACAGAGGAGCTCAACAAAGTTTTTGCAGCACAGACGAGGTCTCTTTACGGACCAATTCACAAGGTGCATCTAAAGCAACAGTCTTGAAAATAGCCTAGTATGTAGCAATAATGTTCGCATCAAGGGTTATTGTGCAAGCTTTTACTATCAAACCATGTTATTATAAGACTTTTAATAAGCACAGGTTTTCTAATGACAGGATTGTCCTGAAGTTCAATCCCTGCTTTATATAAGAGCTTACATTTGAACCTGCAGGTTAAGTTACCCACCTTTTATTTCGCATTCTACAGCCCCCACAAGAAATCTCTGCAAACCTTGGACACCAAGAGATGTCTACAGTTCTAATTGAACAGGATGAAAGAATTTCACAAAATAGACCCACTTTACATAAAAGGGATTATCCCGTGGATTGCAGCTTGTATTGTTCTCTGTCACTGTAAAGTTGGATACACTTGTAGAACATTCCAATAGGGAACTGTTGACAACAGCGACTCTCTTCCGGGTGTCCCTCTTACAGACATTGGTAATGCTACATTTAAACAGCATTCATGCTTGGATGTCAGCACAAACTGCAATGGTGGAACAAGAACAACTTGTGAATGGGCAGGTTGTTTCTCAACCCACATCCTCTGTTGACTTTCAATACAGTTGCCTCTTACCTGGGATGGGAATCTGACATGGGCGACCTCACAGTCCTAGGCCAGTGGTCCCTGCAGGAGTGCCTGGCACACCTTACTATGTTGGAGCCCATGGCCCTAAAATTATCTTTTCGAGCCTTTGAAACAGGTTCACAACAAAGTTTTGTTCATCAAAACAGACATTATGACCACCCCATATTACATACAAAAACAGGACACACATACACACAATTTGGCCATCTAGTGTCTTTCCCGGTGAAACGCTTTCCTGCGGTGAACACTGGCTTTGTGAATCTCAGCAGGAGCCATAAAAAAATTGTGGATTTGAGCTCAACCCGCAAGTGCCAACAGTGTGGCCACCCACAATAATTCAAAATACCAAAACTTCACTTCTAGTAATCCTCACCCTCTGAACTGACAAGTAAATCAGCTAGTATTGAATATTCGTTAATGGATTGACTCGCTACCACTGATTTCATACGTAGTCAGGAAAATATAACAAGCACTGATGACATTATATGGTTCTCTACTTCTAGAGATATCCATCCACCTTCATGAGAGCTTACAACTGCACTAGATTTGCTCACACATCAGGGGCAGCACTTAGGCGTCAAATCACTAGGTTCATCGCATTGAGGTTGGGGTGTACTGAGGTTTTAGAGGCTGAAGATTTACTACATGAGCATGTAATGCAGCTAAATTGAAACTGATTTTGACACTACTTTTAATAATTTTCACATGCAGCCCTTAGCAGTTACAGTACGAGGTATTATTTCCTGCTTGTTATACTTTCAGAAATCATTTCTTGACTACTACTCAAACAGGTACGCTGACCTGCAAAATCTGTGTATCTCAAAAACAGACCACTAGCAAATATTGACAACTCCTGCTATTAAAGCCTTTATTGGAGGTCTTAAAATAATCATCACTCATAATCTGCTTCCAATCCCTTCATGAAACGATAATATTATTTTTAAGAAGTTTATGGGACTCCAATTAAAATCCCTCAATTCATGTCCTCTGCAGTTTTTCTCCTTCTCAGTAGTTTTCTCTGTGGCAACCTCATCTCTTCGAGAGTAATTGAACTTGTGTCAGTTGAAGACCTACTTATGTAGGTACTCAAAGACAGAATTGTTCTTGGAACACGCCATCGTTTCTTCCCAAAAGTCGTCTTGTCTTTTCTTGTGAATCCGTCTATTAACTTGCCTTCCTTTTCCCCGCTACCTCAGTCAATGGGAGAAAGTGTGCTTCATTTCTTAGATGTTATAAGAGCAATTATATGATATATTGACGGTACTCAGCCCATTAGAAAAACCAAGCAACTGCTCATTGTATTTTCACAGGCTCACTTAGTAAACCTATTTCAAAGGCCGATTTACACTCTGTACCTAGGGCACTTCACTCACATAAGAAAACAAGCCACAATAGCCTTCTTAGGTAACATCCCAATAGATATATGTAAAGCTGTTATTCTGTTGTGGATCCACAGGTCTACAAAGTATTACTGTTAATATTCAAGCCCGACAAGAAGCACAAGTTGTACAAATGTTGCTAAAAACACTGTTCCACATGTATCCCATTTTTGCTCACAAACCACTCTAGGAATTTTGGAATTGATTTTCTGTCTATGCATAGCGTGTGATCTACAGAAGCATATTCTGCAATAGAAAAATATGGCCTACCAGTAACAATCAGTTTGCAGCGTGTATTGCTTTAGATTCACATACTCCCTACCTACAATTCCAGATGCGAGCTCCTGGCAACCTGTGTGGTAACATCATTGACGCCTACCTACTCTGTTAATACACATTCCTTCCCAGTTCCCAGACCCAGTCAATAATTTGCATTTCGCCATACATACTTAGCCTCTGGAGTAAAACATTATCTAAGTTGGAGTCTGGATCCTGGCGGATTGTTGTTTTCAGGGGAGGTGTCATGAGACACTTCTAAACCGAAACATCTATGAGCTCAACAATATATGACAGGAGAGTAAACAGTGTGTGACTCTACAGACCCACAAGCTGCAGTCTTGGTGTCTTTAACATACGTCTTAAGTGAGCAGATAATTTGGGCTAACCATGGCTGAGCCTGTGAGGTGTGAACATGTACACATAAAGTTCAAGCCAAATGTGAAGTATTGAAAGTCATTGAACTGTTCCTTGGTGGTACATAGGATTACAGGTTGTGTAAAGTTGTGCTTGGATCTGAGTATAGGATGCAGAAATGGTGTGTAGAATTTGTCAGAGGGACAGACATAACCACTTTATTCGATTAATTAAAATCACAAAAGTACAATACAAAAGGATCCATAAAAACAGTGCATATTATCAGACAATACATATGAGCAATGATAAAATTAAGCATAAAAAGTGTCAGCAGCACATATATGATTCATCAGCAAAGATTTTTGATAAAACTGCATACAAATTTAAAAAAATTAGAATTTCATACAACAGATAGCATAGGGAGTCTTTTTTTCCTAAGGTGGACCGCAGCAACTAAAAAATTAGCAACATTAAAAATGGCCCAAGTATTATTCAGCATCTGGAGGTAAAGCAATGCCGGTCTAACTTGTAGGAATCCCCTATCCCTCAAAAGGGGGATCAGGAACCTCCTACGAATATCACTATAATAATCGCAAAACATCATAAAATGCAGCGTATCTTGTGGGGAGAAATTATCACACTGACATGTGCTTAAATCCTCTGGTTTGCACCAGCTCGTAAAATTGGCAAGCGCGAAATGGATTAGATTAAGGCGGAACCTGGTCAAGAGCCAGCGGTGAAAAGGCTTAGTTACGATTCTCAAATATGGCTCCATTAATAGTGAGGTTTTTGTCAAATAGTGAGCCCTGGCTGTGGATTTCTTTAACTCCAGCTCTTCACGTTCTGTTATCAGAGTGTTCATGAATTGTAACTTAACCCATTTCGCTTCCTCCTTTTTAATCCTTTCAGGACATTAAAAAGTTCAGGGCGCCCCAGTTTCAGAAGCATAGACTTAACACAGGATAGCCATGGAATACTATTGGCTTTATCCAAGGCGACACAATCTCTCATAATTAGGTGGTTCAGTGATAAATCTGGGTTGAGCCAGGTTTTAAGCCAACATATCAATGGAGCTATTCTCAGCAGGTCAGACACATAACCCAACCCCACTTCCTGATGGTTAACAAAGGTGGGGGAATGATTGAGGTATGGACAGAAGAATACGTAAAAATCTGTTTTCTGCTATCTGAACCCTGGCCAGCTATTTATATCCCCAAATGGCTGACCCATACATTGCAATAGCCAAACGTTTGGATCTATACATGCTAAGCATGGCTTCCATGGGCCTCGCTCCCAAATGCTGCGCGAACCCTAATAGGCCTGACGTTGATCTTACAACTGCATATTTCTTAGCCTTTTCTTGAGGGACCCAGGAGCATCTATCGTCAAATAGGACCCCCAGGTATGTAAAAGAGGTCACCCTAGACACCTCTATTCCATTACAAAAGAACGTATAGGCTTTTCTGTTTCTTTGGCCCATTGACATGACATGTGATTTTGCAATGTTCACTGTCAAGTCCAGGGACTTCATATAGGCCCCAAATGCATCCAAAAGCCTTTGAAGACCCAGGGCAGTGCGGGCTAATAGGACAGCATCGTCCACTTATAGGAGAACTGGAATAGTCCTTTCTCCTACATGCAGAATGTCCAAACTGGCCTGGTCTAAAGTTTTTTCTAGCGCGTTAATATATAAAGTAAAAAGTAGTGGCGCCAATATACATCCCTGGCAGACACCTCTGCCCGATTTAAAGTGCCTGGTGCATTTACCATCCTGGGTTACCCTGACTGACGCTGAGAGATCCCCATGCAGATCTGCCAAAAAATGGACCAGAGGGGGATCAAGACCCCTGTCAAGTAAAATAGTCAGCAGCTTTGATCTGTTCACCAGATCAAATGCTGAACTAAGATTCATAAAAGCCATTTGTAAAGAGCCCTTTTTTGCTTTGGTGTATTTACTTATTAATAGGTATAAGTTAAGGCAGAATTTGTCAATGTGACCACTATACAAGAGGATGAGAGCATCATTAGGTCATTAGTCATATCTGTCAATGTTTGGTGGTCTGTTGGGAGAGGGTAAAAAAATGAAAGGAAAGTGAGATATTGTGCCACACATACGGATGAAGTAAACGTTGTGGGGGGCGGGGTAGTGTGTGTGTCTGTGAGCATGTATTTGATGAGATGAGAGATGAGTTTCAGTCAGAGTGGTCAGAACTGAGCTGGTGTGACATCCTTTTTGTTCTCACAAATTATGTAGGAGAAGCAAGGGAGATGTCAAGATTATTGAAGGAAGTCCAGAAGACCCCACAAGTTCAGCAAATAACCTGAATACGTGCATGACATGGTGCAATAACAGTAGCAGTGATGTGGGCATGTGGTAAGGAGGGTAGTCGAATGCAGGTAGAGTAGTAAGTAGTCCCATAGGGAGAAGGCCAGCCCTGTCACGGTGCTACTGGACGTGCTCTCCTAATGAAAGCTATGCCCATGGGGCATAGCTCTCTGTAGCGTAGCACGTCCAGTGGCACCGTTACGCTGGGTGTGAAGGGCCAGCTCAAATTATGGCTATCTTGTAATACTCACCTATGGGAACCTGTAGAGCATTTTTATGCTTGTATTCAGCCATTGTTACTCTTGCTATGGTGAGGCAGAGTGTGGGAGAAGGAGACATGATTACTCTGGAGTGAAGTCAGTTTAGTGCTATCTATGGGCTTGATCACAGTTTCTGGGATTGCTGTGACGTAGAGAGGAGAATAGAGAGGATCAAAGTGTCCTATAATAAACAATGTCTTATTACAGATTGATGGGGCGTTCCACAGATCTATGGGATAAAGTACCACTGCTGTACATTATAAGGATATTGCAAGTCACAGAGGAGTTCTGTAACCATTGTATTCCTTATAATACATAGTCACACAATGAATTGGCCATTTTGTTTAAACTGCAGGTGTAATGATAGTCCAGAATCTACATTTCACCTTGGCAGCTGGTTCTGGGAGCAGGCATTATGATGTCACAATTTTACTGTAATAACAATATGGCTAAGTAGTTATGTTTGTAACCATTGTATTCCTTATAATACATAGTCACACAATGAATTGGCCATTTTGTTTAAACTGCAGCTGTAATGATAGTCCAGAATCTACATTTCACCTTGGCAGCTGGTTCTGGGAGCAGGCATTATGATGTCACAATTTTACTGTTATAACAATATGGCTAAGTAGTTATGTTACTTCATTATTACAGGTGACTAGAGATTTCTCATGTCACCTGTCATAAGGAAATTAGAGAAGAGCTGTTATGCAGGCACAGCAGACTCCCATGTATGGCAAAGTGATACAAGGTGGTAGTATGTTTTTTTAAAAGTAAGTAACTTTAATTAAATATGGTTAATTAAAACCCTTTACAAAATACTTTTAAATAAAGCTCAGTTCAGTAAAATAATTTGGTACACTAAAAGTTTGTAAAAGAGATGAATAAGTGCATTGTAAAAAAGAAGTAACATTTGTGGGGACCACGCAGCCATGTTAATCTAGTTCTGTTTGGTTTGCGTGGTCCTTAATTCTAGGCATGGCCGGACTGGCCTTAGCGGGCACCGGGCGTTTCCCTGGTGGGCCGCTAGGGTGGGGACCGATTTTGCGCCCCTGGGGGTCGTTTTTGTTACAGGCCGTTTTTGCAGCATAGATGCAAAATCGGCCCCTGTAACAAAATCGGCCGAAATCAGCATTGGCAAACAGCTCAGCCGTCCCAGGGGGGCCGGCAGAGCTCTTTGCCAGGGCCAGTTTTGGTTCCCAACCGGCCCTGATTCTAGGCTGGCCGAAAGGGCCTCATCTGCCAACTCTTTGCAGTTTCATTTCTGCCAGGGTTAGAAATTTCACCAGCTTGCATTTCAGTTGGGGGTCGTCTGGTTTAAAGCACGCTATCACTACTTGTCTACGTGTAGGTTGAATAGTGGTTTGAGCAACCAAGCCCTTTCTTTCTTCAAGTGAATGCAGGTGCGGATCATGTGTGCCATGTCCTCCATTCCATCACTTCATAGGCGGCAGCTCATTGAGGTTTGCCCCCTCAGCCATGGTGGGAAATGCAGGATAGCAGGAGGTTTTCCCAGCTGATGTTAAAGGAATTTTTCTTTCGTGTATCCCAGGCCGAAGCATATTTGCTGGCTCAGTGTCTTGTAGCCATTGATGGTCATCCATATATGGCTCCTTTTTGCAAAGGCAGCTTTATCTTCAATTAGAGAGAGGCTCCTCATGGTCCTTTGCGCTACTTTTTTGAATAGTGCTTGGGTGGTTGGAGTGTCCCAAAGCTGGGAAAGACCTATGGTTGCAAGACTTAGTGCAAAAGAACAGGGTTTTCGTAAAAGGAAGTAGTGGCACTCAGCTTATTCACGTTAGTGTGTAAAACATGGAACAATTGGGTATGGTGTTACCTGGGATGGGGAGACCCTAATAACCCCTTAATCTGTGCAGGGAAACCCTATCACATGTACATATAACAACAGTCCCCTGCACACATACAGTATTGAACTAAACACTGTGAATGTGACTCGGAAGCAAATGGTACAAAATCCAACGCAGATGTCTTTGTTTCTTAAATTGGCTATTGCACAATGCAGCCAGCCGACACCTGTTTCGTCAGAGAAACAGTGGTCTCCGACTCTTCAGGGCTGGGAATGATACAATAGATGACCTGAGAAAAAGGTATAGGGTGACAATGCCTTGAGAACACATGTTCTCACACAAGTGGAAATTTAGATCACCAGACACACGTGGAAACCATATTACTGAGAAACCCACAACATTTGGTGTGGGGCGTACCCCCTACTAAACTCTAATCTATTGTAATTATGGCTCAAAAGGTGTATCGTTTGTACATAACTCTGACCACACATCTAACAGAATAAATCATGTGGTCCAATGCATCAGGTGCAATCAGAGCGCGAGAGTCCACTACCCAAGGTTGCAAGACAGAGAGAAACATTAATGGATTGCTCTGATTCAAATGCAGGTATAGAGGGGAATGAGGAAACCCCCGGGTGACAAGAAAAATTGGAGATAAGCACTAGGCAAATCTCAAATAACAAGTACCTCTATGGCTAATTCCAGGTTCAGTGTAGTCTAAAAGAAAAAAGTAGAGAGGAAATGGACGAAGTTATAGTGTGAAACACAGCAGAGGGGGGATGTATTGTGGCAACGTTAGTAGGAAACACAGTCAACACCTGCGCAAAATCTTACCCCTGAACCGGTGGTAATTCCAACCCGGTGGGGCACAATTCAAAATTAGATTGGTGAGTTCTGTCAAAGATGAATACAAGTAGCTATAAGGAAAAATAGAGACAAGGAGATAAGGGTAAGTCTGGATAAAAAAAGGGGATGAGCAAGGTGGACTCAAAGTATAAGGTATGTGGACTACCTGTACGATGAAGCCTCAGATGGCGTAAACTGTGAATTTTTTTTTGAGAAAGAGAGAATATATCAGGAAGGAGCCACGATCCAGCGGGGAACAACAACATGCAATAGAAAGGACCAAAGAAAAAATAAAAGGAGGTTACAGTATTCTCACCGTGTTGTCGGTTATAATTCCAAACCGGCATACACTTTGTTAGTTTCAAAATTACGTGAACTGCAAGTACAAGTGATCTAAAAGACATGAATCATGCAACTGTCACTGTTGAGGCTCCAGCAGCCAAACCAATTGTTTTAAAAAGGGTATAGAGGCATACTCAATGGAAGGGAACCTCACCTTCAAGGAATATAGACCCAAGCCAAAAGACGCCAGTACGATTTAAAATGGGGCTAAATGTCAAGAACATGTGAAGTAGCACACCCAGCATGAAAATCTCTAGGGTGCTATGGCTAAAAGCTTACTTCCATTTACATAATAGTGTGTGCGCTTGAATCCGCGCCAATCCCGGTGAGACACGATTGTGTGTGTCTAAATTACCTGCGGGGCAAAGAGGAGAGAGACAGGACACAGGGTATCAAAATAGGTACTAAAACTCAACAGTGACAGTTGCAATGATTCATGTCTTTTGGATCACTTGTACTTGCTGTTTACGTAATTTTGAAACTAACAAAGTGGATGCCAGTTTGGAATTATCACCGTCAACACGGTGAGAATACTGTAACCTCCTTTTATTTTTTCTGCAGCCCTTTCGTATGCATGTTGTTGTTCCCTGCTGGATCGTGGTTCCTTCCTGATATATTCTCTCTTTCTCAAAAATGTTTTCACAGTTTACGCCATCTGAGGCTTCATCTTACAGGTAGTCCACATACCTTATACTTTAAGTTCATCCCCTTTTTTTATCCAGACTTACCCTTATCTTCTTGTATCTATTTTTCCCTATAGCTACTTGTATTCATCGCTGACAGAACTCACCAATCTAATTTTGACTTGTGCCCCACCAGGTTGGAATTATCACCGGTTCAGGGGTAAGATTTTGCGCAGGTGTTGACTGTGTTTCCTACTATCGTTGCCACAATACATCCCCCCTTTACTGTGTTTCACACTATAACTCCGTCCATTTCCGCTCTACTTTTTTCTTATAGACTACAATGAACCTGGAATTGTTATTTGAGACTTGCCTAGTGCTTATCTCCAATTTTTCTTGTCACCCGGGGTTTCCTCATTCCCCTCTATACCTGCGTTTGAATCAGAGCAATCCATTAATGTTTCTCTCTGTCTTGAAACCTCGTGTAGTGGACTCTCGGGCTTTGATTGCACCTGATGCATTCGACCACATGATTTATTCTGTTAGATGGGTGGTCAGAGTTATGTACAAACGATACTCCTTTTGAGCCATAATTATATTAGATTAGAGCTTAATAGGGGTTTCGCCCCACACCAAATGTTGTGGGTTTCTCAGTAATATAGTTTCCACGTGTGTCGGGTGATGTAAATTTCCACTTGTGTGAGAACATGTGTTCTTCAGGCAGTCACCCTATACCTTGTTCTCAGGTCATCTTTTGTTTCATTCCCAACCCTGAAGAGTCGGAGACCACTGTTTCTCTAGCGAAACATGTGTCGGCTGGCTGCGTTGTGCAATAACCATTTAAAGAAACAAAGACATCTACGTTGGATTTTGTACCATTTGCTTCCGAGTCACATTCACATTGTTTGGTTCAATACTGAATGTGTGCATGGGACTGTTGTTATATGGTTGCAAGACCTTTGTTTGTTAAATATGGGGAACGTACAGTTGATGAGGCAATGAGTCTTATTTTTTACATGAAATCTGCAGACATCTGTTTTTATACTGCTGTGTTTATAAACAAGTCTATTAGTGTGCGTAAAAGCATGATATTTTAGTGTATTTGGTCTGTATTCCATGATATTCATTTTAAATTGTTGATTAATTTATCATGTACTTTTCATATGTGCTATTATGGTCATTTCCTTTTGTACCGAATAAAGCTTCATGAATTGAATTGAATTGGTTGCAAGACTGTTTTCTAAGAAGCTTCTTCCCGGTGATGTCGATCGATGCTGTAGGTTTTGCCAGAGTAGGTGGTTTAAAGTGTTCGGAGGGGCATTCCTGATTTTGTGGCAACAGTTTATATAGGCCTCCTGGCTTGCTAAGTGTTGTTTGGTGAGCCCGAATTCCAATCTGATCTGAGCTGCTGTATATTGAACAGGATCCTATAGACTCTGATAAAAGTGCTGTCCATAGTTTTAGGGTCTCGTCCTCTCAGGGCTTCGCTACCATATGAGATGGTAGGTAAGGTTTTGGATTGTGTGACCCTGAGTAGAGGGGAGAGCATGGGACCTGTCAGCTTAAAGTTTAGCTGCTTCAGAGATGTTGCTAAGACCAGTCTTTTCCTTCTGATTTTTTCGACCTGACTAGCGAATTGGCTGCCATCATCAATGGTTACCCCAAGATATTTGTAATTTGACGCGTTCTGAATTTCTACGTTCCCCAGATTCCAGACATGAGATCTTTTCAAGGTCCTTTTTATAGATATAGTTTTCGTTTTTCCAAGATTTATTTCTAAGAAGTTGTCTGTGGCGTAGCCCTGTAGTGCGTTCAGTAGGTGTTGCATGCCTATTTGAGTGTGGCTAATCAGAACCATGTCATCCGCATATAGGATGTTGGATAAGGTCTTACCACCCATTGTACACCCATTGAACAGGGTTGGAACGAGCATGCACCTTTGTTTAAGCCCTTTGGTGGTAGTGATGCTCCTAGAAAGGTATGTGCCATCGCCCAGTTATACCTGCATCCAAGTTCCTGTGTGGAGATATATTAGCATGTCTTAAAAAGTGTGTGGGATTTTCCAGCTTGCTAGTTCCGTCCACAGCCTTGCTCCATCTATGTAGTCAAATGCTGCCCTAAAGCCTATGAAGCAGAAATGCAGTACCTATTTGGTTGCCTTGGCCATGTCCATGAGGAGTGACATGGTTAGAATGTTGTTTATTGTGCCAGTTGCTTTACAGAAACCTGTCTGGTTAAATTGAATCATGCTGTGTTCCTCAGCCCAGTCTTGAAGTTCAGCTAATAAGGTGCTGACAAAATATTTTGCCTCAATGTCAAGCAGGGCAATAAGGTGCTTGTTTTTCGGGGAGGTTTTATCACCTGATTTATGGATGGAGAAATGATGGAGCCCTTCCACGAAGCTGGAAGATGACCCATGTGCCTGATTTCACAGAAAATTGGGTCTAACGTATCTGCCTAAAAATCTGCGTCTTGTTTAAAAAGGGTTGGCAGAATTCCATTTGGTTCTGGCACTCCCTTTCTCCTGCCCTTGGAGATCTGGTGTTTGATTATGGCTTAACGACTTGGCCTGTGTGCATCCTGGTATAGTGTGCTGGTGTCCGGAGAATCATTGTTCTGATGGCTATCTGAGCGATTGGGCCTGTCGTTGCACACTCCTGGGCATTTCTTAATTGTTGGTGAAAGTGGAATTTCAGGAAGTGAGTCCAGGTCTCCTCAGAAATGTGCGATGTCACTCCTTCGTGTAGCGGGCACATTGCTTTGTTCACCAATGCCCAGAAGCGTATACTGTTTTTAGTTTTGGAGTTGTGAAGCAGTTTAGTCCAGAATTCATCATCCCTGGATCTCTTAATGTCCCATTTTATTTTTCAAAGCAAAGACCTTTGTTGCGGTAGTGAGAGGTTGAGGTTTAGATTTCCGGGATTGTGTTTCAATAGTCTGAGGATTTTGCTGATCCATTTATTTACTGTTGTTAGCTGATACCGTTGAACGCTAGGTATCCATCTTGCTTCCTTCGCTTTTTGGGGCGATCTGCATTTGATTGTTGAAGAGAATATGCTTGGTAGCTTGATGGTGAAAGTTTCTCATATGTTGGCAAAGTTATTTTTGTGCTCTTGGCAGTTATGTAGCAGGTCCTTTGTTGCCTGAAGTACTTCCCCAGTATTGCTAGCCAGGGTTTAATTATTTTGAGATTGATTGTGTAGTTGGAGCAGGAGCCTTCTGGTATGAATTCAAATAGTGCTGCAATGGCCTGAAGGAGTACCTCTTGCAGCCGATGGTCGCTATCCCTCTTGTCACTGAGGGAGAACGCTGTGGAAAAATGGAAGGGAGACCATGGTGTAGTCTAATGTGGAGCATGTAGACTCAGTGTAGTACGAAGCTGCTGAATGGGAGTCGTCGGGGAATCTGCCATTTAGTACCTGAAAGTTGATGTGCTCTAGGTCTTCCAAAATGCACTTGGACGTCTTACTTGCTCTGCCGTGCAGGTTTCCATTTTGTTTGGGAATGGTCCACGCTGAAGACTGAGTCAGTAACTCTTCTGTGGACAAAGAGCCCAGAAGATGTAGATTGAGATCCCCTGAGCGAATGAGGTTTGGGGTATCCGGTTCACTTATGGTTTTCAAAAGATGGTCCATCCGGTGGATAGCATCTTGGGTTTTTCGTTTTGGGTTTACGTGGGCATTAAAAATGATCACTTACTTGTTTTTCCCTTTGATGTTGAGGGAGGTCTTGATTGTCTCGACCGACGATGAGGAAGAAAGAATTTTCTTTACAGTGAGTATGCTTGTTGTTGACACATAGGTTTCCAGCCCGCCGGATAGGCGCCCACATTGCTGAACCTTTCCATCCTGTTGTACATTTTGTCATTGCACGGGGCTGTTAATAGTTCTGTAAATCTGCTGATTGTCTGAATGTGCGGGTAATGGATGTTTTAGCTGCCTGAGGACACTGGAGCGGTTGGTATGTCCCTGCCCCCTTGACGGTGATTGAGGACACTGGAGCGGGTGGTATGTCCCTGCCCCCTTGACGGTGATTGGCGCCGCGCTCCCCTTAGGACTGAATGAGTGATTCCTCTGCCACTGTTGTTTTTATTCTTCACGTTTCAGAGTAGTATCCTACTTTAAGGTAAGGTGAAATACTTATTCCCCATGATTTGAATGTTTCGCTTTCGTTTAGCACCTGGTTGCAGAGAATGGGAGACCTCCATGTGGATTTGGTGATTTCTCTTAAGTGTGAGTCGGTCCTGATGAAATCTATTGAGAGCAAGTCAGTTGTTTTTATGTCTCTTATGGCTGGAATTGTTCAAGTAACTGGAAAATAGTGCCTCTGTTTAGGATGTCATAATTCCCTTTTGATTCAAATCCTGGTTTAAGGAGTAAAGCGCAGGGCTCTGACTGCTGTCTGAACACAGTTCCCAAATGATGGACTCCCCCACCATGGTGCTGGTGGTATATTTGCTGGTTCTGTACCCTGTTGTCCCGGTCTGCCTGTGCAGATGTTATATGGCAGTTGTCGGCCAGTTGTTTTCAATGCCTTCTGACAGCCAGTTGGGGCCTATGTCTTCCTCTACCTTTACTTGTCCCCTTATGTTGTCTGGCTATGGTAAGGGACCAGTCCTGGATTTTGGGTCGTCCACCATCACTGTCCCCCGGCTCATGTAGTTTGTCGCTAGCAGAGTTGGGGCTGAGTTATTTGTGTCTTTGCTGGTTGTAGCGGGTGCCAGATATCTGTTCTGGTCCCTCTTCAAATGCTGCGCAGTTGCTGTCTCATTTGTTGTAGCGTTTGTTGGTCTAATTGAGATACTTGGGATCCCTTGGGGGTGATTAAAGCCTGCTTCTCTTGGGCCTCCTGTAGGACTTTCAGCTTTAGAGTTTGACTTAGCCTGGGGAAGGCCCCATTGTAATTGCTGTTCTTTTTGCCAGTCTCCTGGCTGGTAGGATCTTCATTGCCTGCTGTTTGAGGAGTTAGGCTAGGCTTAGTTCCCTCTGTATTTTCCTGTGTGGGACATAAGAGGGGGAATCTGCTGCTGGGCTGGTGACTGGTCTTTTATAGCAACCTTTCTTCCTTAGTTTGCGCCTTTGTTTGGCATTGAGGGCTGGGGCTGGGGCATTTCCAGTTTGCGGCAGTGGAGGACCGGTAGTGGGAGATTCCCCAGATATGCTGCTGTTAGCTTCGGTGTGTGGTATTTTATTCTTGGCTTCCGCATGGCTACATGGTTGGCTCTGTATTTGCATTTAAAGCCTACTTGTTACCCACAGACTTTTGTTTCAGATCGTTGAAAAAGTTGGACAGCATTGATGGAAGGGATGGTAGATTGTCCACCAATGTTGTGTATTCAAATGTTTGATGTATGCTCAAACAGGAGGGGGAGAGCAGTTCAGGTTGTGTTTTCATACGACGTCAGTACATGGTTGGGTGGGTCTACTGGTGAAGTGCCTATTGTGAATGCATGGGTCACAGAAAAGCAGGGTAGGTAGTCCAGTGATGCGTTGCAGTGTAATGCACAGGAGAATGATGATACTCCACAGAGGAAGGAAGCTCTCCACCCTCTATTGCCTAACATCGTTTACTGACTGTGGCAGAAGGTGTTGTGATGTAACAACTCATACATGTCCTATAATACTCAGTCGTTCTGGGCTCTCAGGCAAATGTTACTTTTATCTACATGAAAAGGAGATATGCTAAATTAGGAGGCCATCGACATGCCTATCCTGGGGAAATATTTTCCACGTGTCAGTATAACAGAAAACCAAATGCTATGTGAAGAGGCCATCTAATAAAATCAACACAATTCTGTTTACCCAACCCTGTGTCACCAGCTATTATGACCAATAAAGGTTCCTTATAAAGGGACAATCTATTGAGAACAATACAGATCTCTTTACCTAATCCCTTATCAACAAATACCACTGTATGTAGGGGTTGCGGGATGTGAATGTTTTGTGAGCCGAATTGGGATTGAATGCTATTGGGACATCATTCACTTGATCACAAAAAATATCTGACATATCCTTGTAATTTATTTATGTGTACTGGGAGTCCCTGTAGGAATTTGGTATTTCCTAACAAAGGAAATTACAGAGAGTGGTTTTCCCAATAAAAAATAGTGTTTTATTGTCATGCCACATGAGACCTGTAAAGTGGATAGGGGGTTAGATTAGCTTTGGTAATGTCTACTAGACACTGCCTAGCGTAACTACTCTAAAGATCTCAACCAGATGGCATAATCTTATGCCACACTCAGTCAATATGACCAAGTTAGGCTACACCAAATCAGACAGGAGTAGTCTCTTCTCTTCTCTTGGATGACTGAGTGACAGGTGTGTGATTTTATGGAGTGAGGACTGATAGGGTTACTGTAGGAGCAAAGAGACCATTTGCTCAGATGAATGCCCTGGACCCTGTTGGGCCTTAATTGGGGCCGAAGCAAGTTGACATAATACTGGGGGACTGCATCATACTGCCACTTCGAACCTTTATAGGTTTTAATCATATGATAGTGACAATAATAAAAACTATTCAACTCTTACCCATCTACACATTTTCTATCCTGTTCATGGTCCCTCAGGACGTTTGAAAACAAATAGGTACACTCACCCACTCCTCCAGTTAATGAGCTCCAATTGAAGCCCACTGTGTGTAAGAATCCTTTTTCCTTGGTAAAGGAGGGGTCCAGTGATTAAACATATCTCCTTGTTGAGTGATGGCCTTCGTCCTGTTTTCTTTATTAAGAAAATATTCATTTTATGAAGTGCTCCCCCCATAAAAAACTAGGATGTCTTATATATATGTTTTGTCGTTAAGTGTATTTGGAAAATGTACTCTGACACCGTAAACTAGATTTTCTCCACCCCTATTCCCCCTTTGCACCACTTTGCATCAAGGAAGTATTACATGGGTGCAACTTGGGTGCCCTATTTACAAATATAGCCTGATGGACCTTCCGTCAGACAAATAAAGTCTTGAAACAGCTACTGTCTGCTTTAATTTCTCCTAACATACCACATATTGCATTTGTGCTAAACATTATAGCACGCTTCCTGGAAGTGAAATGTTTTAGACGTTGTCTAGGCATATGGTTCTGTAATGGAGGGGTATGTTTCTAGTGCAACTTCAATGATGGAAATCCCACAAATAACTTTGCATTAAGGTGCAAAGGTTATGCAAGGCTGTAGGTAGCCTCTTTGTGCACCAGTGCAAGGGATTTGATCAGCAGCACACTATTTTTTCAAGTCCCGCCTACCATACAGCATTTAACTGTCTACAAGTTAAAGCCTTTTGCGAACCATAGTGAAAACAGTTGGGTTGGAGCCTGGCCATTGCTTACCATTGGTTGGCTTTATTGTCACTCTCATTTACTTACTTCTTATTCAATGGCTTCTTCTTGGCTTTTTCCCTCCCTATTAGGAAAGCCTGTTTAATATCTTTTTGATTGGCTGACGTGTGTACTTTCACTGCTCACAATTAGAGAAAGACTTTTCTCTTCTTTGTTAAGCACTCCATCACAGTACTTGTGTATCTGGTTGATACTTCTAGCCGCCGGTTACTCACCATGTGAATATTCCCCAAGTGTCAAACTGGGTCCAGAAACTTTAAAGCAGTATTCCTGTGTGCCAGTAGGTGGCATCGAATGGCTCTACACCAATATCATTCCACGCCAGAAGTGACAACCAGAGCCGCATATAAGCGTCACTGGTGCACAAAGATGTCTTTCCCCCTTTCTGTGCCTTCAGACACAGATTCATGGCTTCTCAAAAAAATGTCTTTGTGCAAGGGAAAATGCCACCCCCTAAAACAGCAGGGTTCAAACTATCTATGTGCTGTTGCAAACAAATGTCTGTGATGAACCTTCACAAAGTGTATCTTTGGTGACTGATGTTGGAGCATGACTTCAGGGACAGTGATGACTAAATTCAGATGAATTGAAAACCCAACTTTACGTCACAAAGCATTTGAAGACTCGATGCTGTGAGTGATTAAAGTAGAAAGGAAGATCCTGTTCCAGTACCCAAAGTTGTTCCGCACTGTAGAGGTTTTAGACCTACAGCTCCCTGCTATGGATGTAAAAAAGAATGCCTTAACTGAGGTACTTCAGACAGGTTTTAAACCAATAGAGCATCTACTGCCATTAAAGAGGTCATAACAGATAACCCTTTTGAGCACAGCCATGTTCAGGCTCACCTGTTAATAGGCAGATCGCATGACGCCATCGTCCTGCATGTTGCATCCAGCTGTTGTAATAACTATATTAATTAAGTTTCCCCTGTTATTTGAACATTCCCTCTATCACCTTCTTTCCCTGTTACTTGTTATTGTCTTTTGTTATTGTCTTGCATTATAATTTTGTTGCTCTTAGGTTCTACCCTGCCAATGTAGAGATCTTTGGCAATCCTGTTGGAAGAGTAGCCTTTGAGGTTGAGCATTCGTGTTGGTGAAAATAAATCGTATTTAAGCAATAACTTTGTGTCAGTGGTTATGGCACAATACTTTGGAAACAAGGATGGTTGAATTGAGCTGTGCATAGGACAGTGTACCACTCCACCCCTGAACTGCCAAACCAATGCACTACCTGTGGACTCCACAATTAAGTGACCTGCTTTCAAATCCATATACTACTGTTTACGCTTAGGAAGAGCGAATTAAGTAAGTCTTTTTATTAATTGTTCTCAATGTCTCATACAATACACAGCAGTGATCAGAAGACATACAGAAAATCAGCAGTACGTTTTGCTTGAAAGGACGCACTGGTAGTGGAATGGGCAATTAATACAATCCACATTATCCCGCCCGCTCAGCCCGGTACCTGCGCCAGGGGCCCCACACCTTTTTCCATTTCTTCAAGCATCCTCTGGACTTATCCGCCTCCTCCACCCTCTGACACCAGTCCAGGTCCCTTGTCCACTGATCCCACTGAGGGGGTGCCCGCGCCCCCAAGTTACTGGCTATATTTCGTTTCGCCACCCGCAGCTGTTGCTAACCAAATCTCGTTGTATCTGGACCAGTAGGTGGCCCCTTTAATCATTAGTAGTAACCACCTCGGATCCACCGGTACCGCCGATCCCTCTACTGACACCATTGTTTGTGCTGCTTTGGTCCAAAATAGCACTATGTACAGGCAGTCCCACAGTATGTGGATAAAGGTCCCCTCCCCCTGACAGCCCTTCGCACACAAAGGAGACAGGCACCTCCTCCAAGAGAACAAGTGGGTACGCAGGTAATAAACCCGGTGCAGGATTTTCAGTTGTACAAGGCGGAACCTGATCCTAATTGCTATTTCACGGGGACTTTGCAGGGCATCCTGCCAATCTTTATCTTCAAGGCTTCCGATGTCACCCTCCCATCTTTCCCGCAGGGTCGCCAGGGGGTCAGGCATGTTGTTAATGATCTTGCGGTAGATGGTAGATGTGGGTTTCTCCGGGATTGGGTCAAGAAGGAGTCTGTTCTCCAAGGGAGAGTATTCTGGGAGCGAGAAGTCCGTGTGTATGTGTGTTAGCAGGGCATGGGTAAGGCGCAAGTAGTGGTAGTGTTGGGAGTCGTGCAGTTGGTATTCTTTTTTGAGGTAGACAAAGGATCTGGGCGCGTTCCCCTTCCACACATCGCCCAGGGATTCAATTCCGATGAGCCTCCAGCCCTTGAAGCCAGTTAGTCTTGTGACCTCGGCTAGCTGGTCCCCAAACCAAAGCGGCGTCCTGCCCGTTAGAGTACCTGCCCAACCCAAGAATTTGTTAGCCTCCCTCCAACAGTGCAGCACCACACCTGTATACGACGGAAGATCTCTGCATTGCTTCTGCGTGTACAAGACTGGCTCACAGCTGCCCCCCCGGCATGACATGCCTATCTACCCTGTAGGCAGGCTCCGACCTCGTTGTGTAGACCCAGTCATTAACCACCTGCAACTGTGAGGTCCAATAGTACTGTTGAACGTCCGGGAGGGCCAGCCCCCCGTCGTACACTCCCCTTGTGAGCTTTTGCATCGCTATTCTCGGGTTCCCCTATCCCAGAGCAGCGTCCGCAGTGATAGGGAGATGCATGTGAACACCCCTCCGGGGATCGGATAGGGCGAGTTTGCAGGATATAAAGAAGGCGTGGCAGTGCCAGCATCTTAAAAAGCGGGGTGAGCTCCATCCGGGATAGAGGCAAGGAGCGCCAATGGGTGACATCCGATGCTAATCGCGCCAGGTGGGGCTCAAGACGCCTATTGAAGAACTCCGCTCTGTCTCTGGTAACATACACCCTCAGGTATTTAAACCCCTCAGTAACTATCGAGGCCCAGCATCACGGGGCCAGAGAGGGGGTAGATCAACGATTTGGTCAAATTAATCGTGTACCCGGAGTAGCTGCCAAAAAGTTAAAAAAGATGGAGCGCCTGTGCCATCGAGTGGTATGGCCTAGCCATGTAGAGGACAATATCATAAGCGTATAGTGATATATGCTCCTCCCACTCCTCTGTGAGCGGCAGACCCCAAAAAGACCTGTCTCCTTGAATCCAGTGGGCCAACGGCTCTAGGGCCAGAGCAAAAAGGACAGGGGACAGGGGATACCCCTACCTGGTGCCTCTGAGCAGGGGTAATGCCCGGGACATCGCTCCGTTCACCCTCACTCTCGCAACTGGCTGTTCGTACAAGAGGCGCACCCAACTGCAAAACACCGGTCCGAAGCCAAGAAGCTGTAGAACTTTTGAACAAATAAGGCCATTTGATGCTATCGAAGGCCATTGAGGCGTCCAGCGCCATCAATGCCGTTTGAGTATTGTCCTCCCCCTCTGTCATCTATAGAACCCCATAGAGGTTTAGTCTAGTGCTCCTGTGCGGCATGAACCCCGACTGGTCAACATGCGCCAAGTCAGGCAGCACCGCGAGTAATCTCGTCGCCAAGGCTTTGGCCAAAACCTTGGCCTCCACGTTGAGGAGCGAGATAGGGCGATATGACGAGCATTGGTCGGGCGGCTTCCCGGCTTTGTGGATGACCACAATGGTGGCTCCCCACTGATCAGACGGGAGCCTTCCCACCCTCCGCGCTTCGATGAACATCTGTTGCATGGGGTCTAATACAATGTTGGCTTGCCTCTTGTAGATTTCGACCAGTAGCCCGTTAGGCCCTTGAGCTTTCCCGGCCTGAAGGAAATTAAGGGCTTCTCCCAGTTCCAACCCCGTGAGTTCAGCCTCCAGATTGTCGGCTTGCTCGCTGGACAGGGTGGGCAAGGCAAAATCCTGCAGAAACTCCTCACAGTCCGACTCCATCTTGGTGCATACCGGGGTGTAGACCCCCTCGTAGTATGATGCAAAGGCCTTTGCTATGGCCATGCTAGTGGTTGCCAAGACTCCGGACTTGTCCTTCACTTCGGCCACCCAGGACCTCTCCCGGTCACGACGTTCAAGCCATGCCAGTAGCTTCATACACTTGTCTCCTGCGTCATATATCCTATGTTGCATGGCAAGGGAGTAGGCACGCGCCTCGCCCTCCGCCATCACACGGAGTTCCTTCTGCTTAAGGGCTAGCTCGTGACATCTCTCCACAGAGGGAGACCCGCTGATGTCTTTCTCCATGGATTCAATTTCACTCTTCAGTTGTTTAATTTGAAGAGCTTCCTCTTTTTTTGGGGCGCCAATCAGTGCCTGAGCCTGACCGCGCAATACGGTTTTATAGGCTTCCCACAGGATCAATTGGGAATCGACCGAGCTCTTGTTCATTGCGAAGTATAATTGGGAGCTCTCCCTAAATTTGTCAGTGATGGAGTAGTCTCTGAGACGCCAGGGGTCAATCCTAGGAAAGGCCGTCCTATCTGTCATTGGTCCCTTGAGAGTGACACCCACCGGTGAATAGTCCGAGATACCTCTGGAGTCCATGAAATCACCTAGTTGATCCCCCAGCACAAAGAGGTGGTCTATTCTGGAGAAAGACCCATGCCTAGCAGAATAGAAGGTATATTGTCTGTGGGAGGGGTTGTGTGCGCCATATGTCCCTGAGTCCCATCGCTGCTGCAAACTCTCGCTGACCCATTTCCCCTCTATTGCCCTGCCTCTCCCCAGAGCGATCTAGGTCAGCATACATGACTGCATTTGTGTCACCCCGAGTACCAGGGTGCCCCCAGAAAGGTCTGTCAGATGGGTCCCCAGTTCCGAATACGTCTGGGCATGTAGACCGGGTGGAATGTAGCATGAGCTAAGTACTATCGTGCGCCCCTCCCATCTGGTCAATACCGCTGCCATGCACCCGGAGTCTTCGGTCCACGTTCCCGTGACAATGAGAGGTAGGGCACTATGGCCTAGTATACCCACCCCTCTAGAGCCGGACGTAAACCCAGAGTGGGCCACCATCGTATACCCGCACCGGTCCCAAGCCCTGCATTTATTATCTCGTAGGTGGGTCTCCTGAAGGAGCACTACGACTGGGAAATGGGGTTTCAAATATTGCAGGACCAAAGTGCGCTTAATTTTATTGCCCAAACCATTGACGTTCCACGCCTATATCTTTAAGCATGTCTGGTCACCCATTCAAGTACAAGAGCTTGAGTTGTCTCGAATCTTTTCCTGGCCAGTGCTTAAATCCACTGTGTAACACATGAACTTGTGCATCTGAGACTTTGTGACCTAAACATAAACTTCCCCGGAACTCCCTGCCCCCCTCACCTTGCACCCCCCTCCCTGCCTCCCTGCTAAGTGGGCCCCCAACCACCCACCATTGTACCATGCAGAGTGCCTGTCGCCCCATTAATCCCAAAAGCAACAAAACTAGGGAACGTAAGTCTGCAGCCGCAAAAGAAGTCATACTGAGAGAACGGAGTGCACACCCCTTGGAGGGATCCTAAATAACGGTCCCCGTCCCCTTCCTCCCCAACTCTCCCACCTTCCATCAAACTAGTGCCGGAGTCTCTAAATGTTCACCATAAGGCACAATACTAGCCCGGAACTCCCAGGTTTGTAGTAGTCCACAGTACCTCGGCCCTACTCCCTATGAATACTGAGAGGCCAGGACCCCGGGGGCAGGCCGCCCCCCTTACCTTCCTTGTCCGGATCATTCTATGTCGGCACAACTCATACAGTCACTTAACCAAAGACTGCTCAATCTGTGGGGATTCTTGTGACGGAGTGTTGCTGGTCTGGGTCTCCTGACCCATGCGGTTTTGAGTCGAACGTCGCGATCCACCCCGGCGGCCCATGGTCCTCCATCCCTCCATCCAGTTGCTAGCTTCCTCCGGTGAGTCAAAGAAATACGTCTTTTCCACATCTAGGACCTTCAGGTGTGTGGGATACAACATCATGTATTTTACTCCTTGATCCCTGAGGGCTCTTTTAACACCCTCGAACGTCCTGCGCTGAGGCTGTACCTTTAACGTGAAATCAGGGAAGAAGCGAATTCTGGCGTTGTCAATCTGTAGGTCACCGGACACCCTTGACGCCTGCGGGATGGCATCACGGTCCCGATAGTTCAGAATCCGCGTAATTATGGTGCGTGGGGGGCCCCTGGCATGGGCCTCCCCCCTAATGTGCGGTAGGCCCGTTCCACTGAGAAGAAGTTGGAGAGACGCTTCGGCTTGAGATGCTTGAGTATGAGATCCTCCACAAACCAATCCGTGGACGTGCCCTCCATTCCCTCCGGGAACCCCACGATATGGATATTGTTGCACCTCGCCTGACCCTCCCTATCCTGGAGGCGGGCAGTGATGTCAACTTGGCTTTTCGTGAGCGCAGCAACTTGTTCCTCAAGCCTCTTCGTTTTGGATTCCGCTCTCAGCCTCTGCAACCTTGTCTGACATTTTGCTGAAGTCTGCGCGTAGTAGATTAACATCCTCGGTAACGGAGTCCAGCTTGGGTTCCATGGTACCTCCCATGTCTTTTAGGGCACCGCGCATTTCCTGTATAGCTACATTATGTCCTTGAGCAAAGGATCCGGCCCATCCTCGGCCGCCTCGTCCTGCTGGTGTCTGCGTTACGGGTCGTCCTCCCTGCCCATGCTGACCGTGTACTTGTCTATATGATTTGTTTGGCTCTGGGTTTGTGGCCGATTGCAGCCCATGCTCCTGGTTTCCGCCTCGACACTCGCTGCTGTCCGCTGGGCCCCATTCCCTGGCCTGTTCGAGGCCCACTCGACAAGGCCTCTAGTAGCCTGCTCCACGACGATGACTGGTATCGCTCTTCCGGCCCACACTACTCGTGAGAGCCCTCGAACTAAATGGAGTCGGCTGCGCCCGGGGGGGGGGACTCTAACAGTTCTAGACAAGGACCCCGGAGGAACCCAGGGTCTGGCTCAGAAGCACCCTTCGATCGTCGAGCCGCAATTCAAAGTTCTGGGCCCCAGCTTTCCAAAACGGCCTGCGGCTGCTCCTGTGCACCCCGCCATGGTGGGGCCGCCGGAGTGAACCCCAATGCTCGGCTGCGCGTCTTGCCCGCCGGCGTCAGAAATGCCTAGTCCCACCGGTCCTCCACCAGCTCAATGCAGCCTGCCGCTCCCGGCCTCCCTCTTGTCCACTGCCTACTCTGAGGGCACGCTCTCTCCCTGTGTACTGTGGGGGCCTCACGCCCGCTTTGCGCTCTCACCTGGCCCGGATCTGTACTGACTGTCCAGTGCCCCAGTGCTTCAGGCCCCGTCGGGCTCCGTCCGCCTGACCAGGGCTCTCAGGCAGTCACCAGAGTTATGGAGCACTGTACCGCAGTCATCTGGTCTGCATCCCTATCCTCTGCCAGGTGCTCCACTGTTCCTGGGGCAGTCGCTGGACCAGCCGTGGCACACCAGCTTTCCACGCGCCCGGCCCTCCACTCAGGCCGAGGAGCAGTCACCAAGCCCCGCACGACCGCCACCGCCAACGTCAAGTCCGGATCTCTTTGGTAGCTGAGCCACTACCCGCTCAGCGATGTTGGGGGGACTCAATGTCCGGCGGCCACCTTTAAGAGTCTCCCCTGCGGCGTGAGACTACAGGCCCGGAGCTCGGCTGCGGCGGGCACCATTTTGACTCCGCAGGACTCCCGGGCCGCGTTCCTGCACGGCAGCCAAAGGATGCTGAAAGCGGATCGGTACTGGGACCGGAGGCTGCCCGCCGCTTCCCTCCAGCTACTCAAGGTGGTAGGTGCCGCCAATTCCGTCAGATTAAGTCGGATGTGGGGTGTTAAAGCAGGATCTGCCGCGCTTCTCCCATAGTGTGCGGCCATCTTCTTTGGCTGCAGGCCACGCCCCGATACTTAAATATTTTTTAGAGTATTTGATAAAATGCCTATCTTATAGGAAAGCGGTACAAAAGGGGGTGGTGATGGACGGAGCATCTGAACCAATCAAACACTCACACCCAGTCAAAAGATCTGGGTTTGATCCATCACCGTTCTTTAGCCCACTCTGCCACCCCAGTCCAGACATGGCTATATTCAAATCAGTCTGATCCTGTGCCTCATGGGAACAGTCCAGCCTGAACTGCCAAGCCAATGCCTATCTTATAGGAAAAGCAGACATAAATCTGGGTGGGTACAATAAGGACCCCATTCCTTTAGTTGAATTGAAAAGTGCATATTGGGAAGAAAGGATCAAATCTGTTAGGGTAAGTTAAGTACACTAAAAGGAGGGATCATTTTTAATAGCAATGCTAGAGATGAGGAAGGCAACTAGTTTCCAGACCTTTTCTCTATAAGATTAGGGCATCTTTCTGATTTCCAACGTAAAAAAAATAAAAAATATGTAGGTGTGTCTGTGTTATGAACCCCAATGTACCCCAATATAGGGCTAGGTAGTTGCACAACTTCTTAACTACATTTGTCCTATCATTGTTCTACATAACGGTTCTGGTGCTGACCTTTTACCTAGTTAGGTGCCGAATAAATGTTGTGTGCTCTTCTCCCAAAACTAGCCTCATTTATTATGCATGAGAATTCTTAGTATCACATCAGGATTACCATCTTCTGCATAATAATTCTGTACAAATGTCATCACTATCGTCATCCTTGGACCACATGCCCACAGTACCATGTCACAGCTAGGTAAATCCCTTGAGGGTACATTTCGGGTATATAAGTACCACATCTTTGCTGGGCAAGCCAGAGGAGAAAACTTCCATGCTGACACGAGACACTGAAGTCCCTACATGCAGACACTCCAGCACGCAGCGGTCTGACATCCCTCGCGGGGTGTTCAACTCGAGACCAAGATGGGGTTTTTCGTTCTCTCCCATCAGGTAATGGGGTTGGCTCTTTCCGAGGGGGATTCTTGGCTATACACTTACATACATGCTAGGTACACTTAGGAACAACTAGTTAGGGTTGCATCGTAGGAGCACTCATGATTACAGCCATGTATTAATATGCCTTCATATATTCCTTGCTTTAGCACCATGGTAGAATTCTACCTTTTATTTGCACCGTTTGTGTATTATTGGTTACCTGATCGTTTATTGGTATTATTTTTTACATGTTTGCTATCCTATTTTGCTACTCACTCACTGTCGACTACTATATTGTTCCCAATAGTTGGTTTAATCACCCTCTTGTTGACCCTACCCCTCGTTTCTGTAAAGCGCTCTGATATCTGCAAAGATCTTGTTCGCGCTATATAAAACTTTGAATAAATAAATAAAAACTCTGATGGTGCTTGTAATCGTATATGTCTGTTTCTGTCTTATGGTTGTTGCAGCACACATGTTTTATACACGAATGACGCTGGTTCAATAAATGCTTATTGAAAACGTCCCCACCATATATTCTGTGAATGTCTCTGAGACAAAGTAAGCAAGAGTGACTGACTGAGAAATACTGTACTGTTTCCACGATCGCTGAGGGGTCAGGGTTATCATGTTCGAAAGCAGCCAGAAACTATTCGCTCCTTGGTAAGAGGGGCTCCTAGTGGGTCTGCAGGCGAACATATCCTGTAGGGGTGTCTGAAATCAGTGTGGACACCAATCCCATAATTTATGTTGTCTAGATACTATAAAGATTTATAGGAACTACAGGACATCTGTAGTAGACAAAGTTCATCCCAAACCCCGCTTAATCAAAAAAAACCTTAAGAAAGAATTTGGCAGACTTTTAAGTTTGAAAGTCACTGAACTCATTGGAAGCTCACTGTGGTTGGCCCCCATAGTCATTTCCTCAAAACGCCGGAGGAAAACATATACTCCTGCATGTGGGCCTGCAAAATCTCTGTTCCAAAATATGGGTCGACCGCCATACACTGACACAAATAAACCCAATATTTAGTATCATTGATAAGGAAAGCTGCTTTACAGTAATAGATTTATTAGAAGCTTACTAAGTTGAATTACATCCTGATTCTCATCGCCTTGCATCTTTTATAACACCATTTGGTGCTTTCCAATTTTGCTGCATGCTGTTCAGGTTAGCTTCTGCAGCTGCAGTTTTCCAACACATTATGCAGTGGGTCTTAGAAAATACCCCAAATGTTATCTGTTTCCAGGTGGATATCTTAATATTTGGTAGAGAAAAAGAATGTCATGATGTTACACTAATGGAAGTTTTGAGAAGACACAAAAAAGCACGTCTTACCATAAAAAAACAGAAGTGCCAAATAGGAGTAGGGTCATTTTCTTACATAGGACATATCCTATCTAAGGAGGGTATCAAAACCAACCTAGATTTGTTTGGAGCTGTAGGCAAAGCTTCCCATCCACCATACCGAGATGAAGCAAGGTCCTTTGTGGGATTTGCTGAATATTAATCCAAATTCCTAAAAAATTGCCATCATAGTTGAACCCACTCATGCATTAATCAAAAAAGGTTTCTCCGTCTCTTGGACCTCTTGGCGCAATGTTGCTTTTGAGGCCATCAAACAATCCATTGTGGAGGATCCTTCGTTACCCAGTTTTGACATAAGGGACCACACAGTTCTTACTTAGTGAAGGAGAATAGGAAAGTAGTCAAGTCAATAATTTTTTATTCGGCGAATATACACCATAGAAGCACGGATTCGACAGAGATAAAAACACTCGAAGACCAATTGCAAAAAGGGCAAGTTAGGGCAAGACATTAGAAGAGATGGACAGAATCACAGAAGCAGGGGTTTAAAACTTAGCATATAAAGTGCATAAGGGTCAGGGCATTCACAGGAGCAGAATTGTCAAGTTCAATCCATAATGAGTACCACGATTAAGTGTGTGCAAGCCCTACACATATGCGCTGGAACAATTGTGAGCTCTCTAGTCCTTAAACAGCTTCTTCCTATGTCTTAGGGCTCCTGAAAGATAGTTTGCAACCCCAAAGCAGGCCATGGGGGAAGAAAACATTGGTAAATACAACTGAGCAGGCCTAACTTGTGTAAATTGACAGGTCCTTACCAAAGGGAGGATACATTTTTTTCCTGCATGGTACCATAAAAATCACAGAAAAACAAAAAGTGCATGGTGTCCTGCTCTGAAAAATTATCACAAGGACAGGGCTTTAGAGCACCTGACTTTGGGAATACTTTGGGGACAGCTACAAAACAGTGTATAAAATTAAATCTGAATCTGATCAACGGAAAATGATGATAAACATTATTGACAAATGACAAGTAGGGCTGCCCCTGTGGTCTTGAGCTCCTTATTATATATTGTCTCACATTAGGCTTAACAAGTTCCATGCCTTCTCTTCCTCCCAGCCACCTAGTCAAAATCATGCATTCTACAGCACACATAGAAAGGGGAAAAGCCTCTTGTGATTATTTTTGTACAGAAAGGTTTCCCTTCCTGTACAAAAATAATCATCCCCGCAACACAGGCACCCTTGCACCATTGTGCAAAGGTGCCTGCGTTGGCACAGGAAGCCCATTGTGCGCCGGTGCAGGGGAAAAGGACAGGAATGCGCCGTATCCTGCCCTTTTCTTTTGTCGTAGGGAAGCGCAGCAGGAAGTCCTTCTGCTCTTCCCTACGGCAAAACCTCATAAATGAGGCCCAGGGTATTTAGAGGTAGAAAGATTGTTTCCTACCAAAGACCTGTGTGACAGAATCGCTAATTATGAACATGAAGGTCATCCAGGAAGGAGTTTGTCCAAGAACACTGTTTGTTCACAATATTGGTGGCCTAGGATAGATAGCCTTACTGAGCAAACAGTCAGATTGCAATAGCTGTGCCAATAGTGACACTTCCAGATTTGCCAGGAATGTCCCCTTATCCCCTGTTGAAGTGCCAGACAAACTGTGAATGACGCTTGCCATGGACATAATAGGTCCCATTCAGCAACATAAGTTCAAGGTACGCCATTGCATTGGTTGATTACCACTCTAAGCTGATCGAAGATAGTACTGTCCAACAAATAACCACAAGTATCCTTGTCAATTTCCTGAGAAAGTATTTCATGAGGGAAGGGGGCAGCCAAAATTGTAGTCACTCAAAATGGAGTATAATTTAACTCGGAGTTCATGCAGAGATTTCTTCACGCAGGGTCAGTTGAACAGCTCAGAACTGCACTTTACTGCCCCAGAGCCAGAAGACTGGTCGAAAGAGTCAATCGCATGATCAGGGAATGTATCCAATTAGCATGTGCTTCAGAAATGCAAATTGAAGATACTATACTTGAAATGTAACAGCCATACCACATTACTTCCTACAGTGTCACAGGTGTGGGAATAATTGTTTCCTGAATAGTAGGCTAACAGGTACCAACCTTGTTCCTGCCTTTTGTCAGTGTAGGATTGAGTGTAGATGTGAAGCAGGATGCTATCACGAATAGAGTTAAGGACCACTAATAAAATTACAAACAGCTTTATGACAGAATGCTTTGTGTTTAATGTGTTGACATAAGGATTGGAGGATATGTGTTAATTAAGAAGCCATGCTTGAGAAAGAATAAGGTTTAATCTTTTTCCAATTGATTGGAGGGTAGTAGAAGTGAATCGCAATGTAGTAAAGCTGGAAAATGGACAAAGCATGGACAAGTTAGTGAAAGCTATTTCATGTTTTCCATAAGGAGTGGGTCTGTTGGATTGTGCGCCTACTACAGTGAGACCTACCTGTATGCAGAAATTGACCATAAAGGTTAGTCCTCCTAAATGGCATAAAGACTGCTTGTACCCCGACCATATGGGCATGAGTATCTGTCCTCCGATCAAGCTGCCTCCTCAGGATTAATCTTCTGTTGTAGCAGAAGAGCAGGGTCCTGCTCCCCAGCCTGCACAATTTCAATCTCCATGCTTAGAGACTGAGCGTCAGCAGTTGACCTTTTTTTACCTTTCTTCTGAGGTCATTGATGTCATTTTGGCGTTGAGGCCCCCGTCCAAAAAATTGGTGTATGTCTGTCGTTAGCACAAATGTTTGGCTTGGTACAGCACCCGACAAATTGTTTGTTTTGACTCCTAGCCCACACCAAGGACTTGCTTTAGATGCAGTTAAGGACTATTTGTCGGCTCTTTCAGCTTTTTGCAGTTGCCTCATTAACTTTATTTATTTAAAACACCTGTTGTGAATCAGTAACTAAAAACACAGATAGAAAAATGGCAATGTCATCTTGTAAGCATGCTCGGGGATGCTCTACAGCGTGGCTACAAAGCATTGGCAAAGCCAGTAAGTCTCAAAGGCGAGATCTGTTCGCTTTGCCATTCCTTGATTTTAATGTCACAGAATTGTCGTTCTCGCAGCAAAGTCCTCCTCTCCATAAAACATGCAGAGTCGAGGGAGCATGGGAGAATCTGAGAGCAGCCAGAGACCTACAGATCCCGCCTCGGAGTCAGAAGGAGGCGGAGGCTGCGAGCTGCTTGCCAAAAATGGGCAAGCAAAGAATTTATTAAGCACTGCCAGATGTTTCCTGAGCCTCCCCTGGGGACTGAAAATCCACTCTTCTGCTTTCTAATTCCACTTCTTAGCCTACACTAAGTTTGTCTTCACAAGCCTTCTCACACTGTACACATGCCCTTACAGCTAAACCGAATGCACCTTGCCTCTCCCTGGGCTGGGGGAGGCATATTACCTTAAGGCCCTCAACTACTGGCGGCCCAGACCCCTCTTTTGGACCCCAGCAGGAGTATGCTTCAGTAACGATATTTCAGCTTTGACTGTGTGTGCACCCAAGGGTTTTTGCCTTCTTGCTATTCACCAGGGACACTGTGGTGCAGATGGTGCCGGCAAATACATCACATTCATAACCTGCCATTAGCGTTTATTTCCTATACTAAGGTGCATAAATGGAAATGGGGCGCAAATTAAACACGTAGGGGCAGATTTACAATAACTGGCGCATCCCTGCATATTAGCAGGGATGCGCCAGTTAATGTTCGCCGCGGCTCCGCCACCATGGATGCGCCGCATTTACAATGCGGCGCACCATGGGGCAAAAACGGCACAGATGCGTGACGCTTCTATGCCGTAAAGGCTGCGCATTGCTGGACTTGCGTTGCCAGCGCAACGCAGCTCCAACAATGCTCTGGGGGGCCCTATCTGTACACTGCTGCATCAATCCTTACGCCTGCTTCAAGCAGGCGCAGGGTTTTGACACAGCATGGGCTCAAAAGTGACTGAGTGAAATCTTGTAGATTTCACTCAGCCACTTTTAGGAAGCGTTCCTGCGCCGAAACGCCCCCCCCCCCCCTACGCAGGAACGCCTACCTCTGGCGCAGTAAACTTCTTATGGGGCAACCCAGTATCCCTCAGAACCTGGGCAATACAATATTGATATCAACAATGGTGCTGTCGGGTATGAACAAAATTGCTTCAAAATCTGTACATATCTTGCAACATATACTCAGACATAATTGTACTACTTATTATGACATCTAGATTCAATCATTGAGTGCAAATCCAAACCAAGAGAAGGGTCAGTTACTGTTTTAATCATTGAATTATTTTCCATTCATGATTTGTTTTTTGGCTGACACCCTATAGTATGCATAGAAATTATTTATAAAAACGGCGCATCAATTCAAGTCAGTGAAATGTGACCTAAAGTGAAATATTGTGACTGAGTGACATAACAATTAGTGATCTATATACAAGTGAATGGGGAATGTTGAGGGGGAAAAAGAAATTCAGAAGGCCAGTCTCTGATTTGATAGTTATCAAATCCAACGTGCCATATTAGTTGGCTGTGGTATGCTGCACTCGGTTGACTGGTCCCTGTAGGATTTCTGTCGACGTTTCGACCCTATTGACGCCTTGATTGTGGGTCTCTGGCGGGTCTTCTTCAGGACGGGGGCAGGGAAAGTGATATTGCACCTGTTGGTTAAATTGAAAACCATCAGGTTCGGATTTTGCACAATGCTTCCATTTAAAAGGGGATAAAATGTTGGGGCCGATGTGACACTTCTAAGGCAGGACCTGCGCAATGCAGTGGAGCGCATCACTGAAGCGGAGTCCAGGGTCTCAGTTGTGGAGGATGATGTCGGGACCCTGAAGAGGAAAATGGCGGCGATGGAGAGTATCCAGAAGGGTCTAGCACTTAGGGTGGAGGACGCCGAAGGGCGGGCGCGCAGGAACAACCTTCGTTTTGTGGGTTTTCCGGAGGATTGTGAGAAGGGGGACATGGGACGCTTCCTTTCTCGATGGCTGGAGAGCTGGCTCCCTCCGGATACCCTGTCCAGATGCTTCGTAGTCGAACGCGCGCACCGGGCCCTGACGCAGAAACCGCCGACAGGTGAACGACCCAGGCCGGTGATCGCCAGGATTCTGAACTTTCACGATCGAGACGTTATCTTGCGAGAGGCGAGGACCAAGGACTCTCTTTCATTTGAATCCCACAAGATCATGGTCTTCCCCGACTACACCAAGATGGTGCAGCAACAGAGACGCTCTTTCCTAGACGCCAAGGCTAAACTCCGGGGCCTAAAGATACAGTACTCCTTACTCTATCCGGCCCGCTTGCGGGTGGTCTTCCAATCTAAAACTTACTTCTTTGAGACGCCGGAAGATGTTTTCAGGTGGACAGATGAGACAGTGAGGGTCAGGCCGCATCCCCAACCGGGCCTTGATCCAGGCCACACGAGTGATTCCTCGCAAACCCAGAGTGATCACCAGGCCCGTAGCCGGAAGAATAGGAAGTCCAGGTCCAGGCGCCGCAACGCCTCTGACACTGGGCGCATTACCGCTGAGCCAGCTGATCCAGACGCTTCGGGGGGCATTGGATGAGGTGCAATGGGTGGTCCTGACCGCCTACGGTTACCAGCCACTCCAGCGGTGGACGGGGTTCCACTGGGGCCTTGCATACCTGGGGACTGCAACATGTGCTAACTGTTACGTTTTCTGACTGTCCCGCAACAGGTTCAGACTTTGGGACGGGTTCGGGGTGCTCCGATACAGGGGCTGCTAGCCTCCTGCATAGTTGGGAGTAGATAGGGGGAGGTGGGAAGCGTTAGAGTAAGGGGGTGTTCGGGATCCATTGGTATGGTAGGCTTTGGGCGCTCTGTTTTGGGCCCGAAGCCGCCCATATCGCGACAGGTACTTCAATGTTTGGTGAGGTATAGGGGGGGGAGAGGGGGGCAGTTGGGGAGATGGGTTGGGGGACAGGTTGGGGTTGGGGTAGTTGGGGGGGTAGGGGAGGGTGGCACAGTGTCTGCTTTACTTAGGCTACTTTCTTGTGTGTGTGTGTGGCTCCGAGAGCCCGGGTCCTTACATCTCCTCCCCATTGACTATGGTTGATCACCAACGGTCAGGCCTACCAAGGGCAAAATTGCGAGTGGTGAGCTGGAATGTCCGGGGGATGCTGGATAAAATTAAGCGAGGGACGGTGCTGCAGCTGGGGAAGAGGGAGGGGGCGGATGTCCTCCTCCTCCAGGAGACGCACCTTCAGGGCACCAAGACCCTTAGTTTACAGAGGTATGGTTATCAACAGGTGTTTCATGCCGGGTTTGCAAGGGGGTCCCGGGGGGTGGCGGTCCTAATACACCGAAGGCTCGCATATGTACACGAAACTCATTGGGTCGATGCACATGGTAGATACGTGTTTGTTAAAGGAATGATTGGGAATGAGCCGATGGTCTTTGGTAGTGTGTATGCCCCACCCCCGCTGCAAGATGCCCTTATTGAGAGGTTGTTCGAAGTGTGGATCGGTATCCCGGATATTTTGGCGATTGTGGGAGGAGACTGGAATGATGTGATGGATGGGCGGATGGATCGCTACAGGCCCGGCAGGGAACCCCAGACAGCGGCGCCGACGAGGCTTCATGGCCTGGCACAGGGCATGGGTTGGACCGATACATGGCGCTACCAGCATGCCTTGAGCCGAGAATACTCCTATGTGTCGGCTGTGCACAAGTCCTTCTCTAGGCTAGACTACCTGTTCGTACCGACTCCTTGGCTGCCGAGGGTCGCTGCCACAGCCGTGCTCCCCCGTGGCGTCTCGGACCACTCCCCCGTGTCCCTGGACCTGCTGCTGGACAGGAGGCGACAGCCCTTTCGTTGGCGCCAATCAGCGTGGCACCTACAGCAGGATGGATACCGCACACGTTTGCGCGAGTCTATCTCCGATTATTGGGCAGAGAATGGCGGGCCGGAGGTCGACGCCGTCACCCAGTGGGAGGCGATGAAGTCGGTGCTCAGGGGAGTGGACATTGCCTGGTGTGTGGAGGCCCGAAGGACCCGTCTGCGCGAGGTGGAGGAGGCGGCGGGGCGGGTTCGGGACCTGGAGAGGGACTGTACCGCGAGTGACACGGACGAGGCGGTGGGGCCGCTCCTACAGGCACAGCAGTTGTACTCCTCCCTGCTGCGCAATGAGGCGCGCCAGCTTTGGCTGGCCACTCAGAGCAGGATCTATCAATGGGGGGATAAATCCAGTACCATGCTATATAGACTTTGCCAACACACCTTCCGGCCCCAGGCTCTGCCGGGCATTAGGGATGTCCAAGGTGTCTAGTTGGCGGCCCCTGAGGCCTTAGCTGCCAGCTTCGCGAGGTATTATGCCGATCTTTATGCCCCCCGCGAGGTCCTCTCTGCGGAGGATATAGACAAATTTTTGGCAGATCTCCCGCCGCGCGCCCTCCCAGAGGAGGCCAGGGATCGGCTGGACCTTCCCCTCTCTTTGGAGGAACTGGGCACGGCACTTGGGGAATTGAACACCGGTAAAGTCCCGGGACCGAACGGATTTCCGTGCGAGTTTATGAAGACCTTTCACATCCAGCTGGAGGGGCGCTACCAGTTGGCACTGGAGGCGGCCAGGGAGAGTGGACTCCTACCAGCGGATTGGCGACACGCAGAAATTGTTGTTTTCTGTAAGCCAGGGAGGCCCCCGGAACAGCATTCTTCGTACAGACCGATTTCCCTCTTAAATTTCGAGGCGAAAATATTGGCCAAGGCCTTGGCCAACCGCCTTCTCCCGTACATCACTGACTTGGTACACCCTGACCAGGCGGGGTTCATGCCCCATAGAGCAACTCGGCACAACATTCGCCGGGCGCAGGTGGTGGTAGAGACAGCCCGGGCCGCCGGGATCCCAACGGCGCTCCTCCTGGCAGATATCGACCGAGCCTTTGACTCGCTCAGCTGGGTGTACCTTAGGGCACTGCTGTCCCGCCTCAATCTCGGGCCGGTCTTCCTCTCGTACTTGAGCTTGCTCTATACGGACCTGACCGCGTCGGTGCGGGTGGCGGGAGCGGCGTCCGAGTCCTTCCCCATCGGACGGGGCACCAGGCAGGGATGCCCTCTCTCCCCCTACCTATTCGCCCTGGCCATGGAGCCTCTGGCGGCGTGGGTGAGAATGGATGCGCAACTCCGGGGACTGGAATGGGACATGGGCCCCTCCGACCGCATTGCGCTCTACGCCGACGATGTCCTGTTCTTCCTCACGGACCTCAATAGGTCCGGACCCAGGGTCCTGGAGATAATGAAAATCTTCGGGGAGGTTTCGGGATTGTATCTGAATGTGCAGAAGTCCAAGCTGTGGGCTCTGGGCGGCGGGGACGGGCCGGGTGATTGGGCCTTGACACTGCAGAGCGCGGTGGGGGGCCTCATGTACCTGGGTATCTTTCTTACAGATGTTCCAGACTTGGCATGGGAGCGCAATGTGGTGCCTGTGTGGGACAGGGTGCGTTCGGACATGAAAACCTGGTCCAGAATGCCGCTGAACATATATGGCCGGTCGGCGATCTTTAAAATGGTGGCCCTGCCGCGCCTTCTATACCACTTGCAGAACCACCCATACCCCATTGCCCCGCAGTGGTTTCGCCAAGTGAACGCCGCCCTAAGTCAGTTCCTTTGGGCTGGGGGAGTGGCGAGAGTGGCTCTCCGCACCTGCTTTCTTTCTACGTACTGCGGGGGCCTGGCCACCTCAGACATTTTATCATACTATCAGGCGGCGCACCTGCTGGTGCTCAACGACTGGTGGTATGGGGATCGGGGCGACCCGACTTATGCCCTGGAGCGGTACCTGATGGATCCAGATACGGTCCACACCATTCTTTATTCGGCAGCTATCAGGAAACGACTCCCCATGGTCACTCAGGTGGTCTTCCGGGTGTGGCGCGCTGCCTTGCGCCGCATGGGATGGTGGAATAGATTGACGGGGGAGACCCCGCTGTGGCAGAACGGCCGTCTCCCGGAACTGGCGTCCCTACGGGGATTCAGGGGCTGGGATGATATCGGTATCTCCACGCTCGGCAGCGTCCTGAGGGGCACCACCCTTAAGTCTTTCCAGATGTTGCGGGAGGAATACGACATGCCCAAAACTCAATTCTTTAAATATTTGCAACTACGCCATGCACTATCTCCCTCCCTGGTGGGCTTGGAATCTCTGCCCGAGTTCAGCCCCCTGGAGGCCAAGGTGTTCATGGGGGAACTAGAGGAGAAAAAGATTTCCAATATATACCGAACTCTGGTCACGCACTGTTCCTCCTCTCTTGATGGGTTACGTACTGCATGGGAGAGAGATCTTGGTGCGTTCGAGGAAGAGGACTGGAGAGAGGCCCTGGAGGCCCCTAAGGGGGCAGCCATTGCGATGCGCCTCCGCTTTATTCAGTTTAAATACTTACATAGGGCCTACTTTACCAGAGAGCGGTTGTGGAAAGCAGGTTTGATTGCCTCCCCCGAATGCTTGAGATGTGGCCGGGCGGTTGGAACGTTTGTCCATACTGTGTGGTCATGTGCGAACCTGGCCAGGTACTGGGTGGGGGTCTGGGACTGTTTGGCTGAGGTTCTGGGCTGGGACCTTCCCCGAACACCGCAGCTTGGCTTGCTTCATGTTATGGAACGGGTGGGGGGCAACATTTACAAGCGTCACTTACTGGTCCTGGGCCTTACTGTAGCCAAGCGGGACATAGCCAGGGCCTGGAAGGACCCCAGGGCCCCTTTGTTGGAGGTTTGGAGACGAGGATTGGACTTTTGCATGGGACTTGAGCGCCCGATCTTTGAGGCCAGGGGATGCCCCCGGAAACATTTTAAGATATGGAAAAGATGGGCGGAATACAGGGGGCTGTGGCTGGATCCACCGATGGCCCAGGACACTGGGGAAGACCTTTAACTACTGTACCCGGGGCGACAGGGAGTACGCACACTGGATATTATTATTTTCTATGCCTTGAGATTAGCAGACACTGGGTGGAGGGCGGGGTTGGGTCAGGGGAGTTAGGGAGTTGGGGGGTTGGGTGTTTAATGCAATAATGCTTGTACTGAATGCATATCCTTTTTTCTATATGCTTATGCTCATTGGTCCTGCGTTGTGATGCGGGACGATGTCCTTATACTCTGTGCAATGTCAGTACTTGAAAGAATAAAATTTTGTTCTGAAAAAAAAAAAGGGGATAAAATGAATTTTAATATTAAAAATCCAGGATTCCACGAGTTAGGACACTCACCTCTGGTCCCTTCATGAGCCGGACACCATGGAGCTATACTGGCTGAGGTCTCATCTTCTCGGTAGGTAAATCTGTGTAATATGATAAAATTGTCAGGGGTGTGACAATTACGCCCTGTCCTAAGCTTTTGAATGAGCCATGGGGAAAAAGTGAATCCTCACACACCAATTGAATGCAGAATCGTGCCTCCGATGGTTGACTTGATTCAGTCTTTTGATTTAGTATGTTTTCCTCGTTTTGTGCAGATCGTCTGTTAATTACTTCCAACGATCTGTAGATTAAAATTCGGGTGAATCAATGCAAAAGCATTATGTCCGACATCTAACAAGCTTTAAACTGGTGCCGATCTCCTCGTTTTGTATGAGCGCTAGCCGCTACACTCACCATTTGGTAAGGGTTTCAATTTCTCCTCCGTGGGCCTCCGAAACGATTCAATGTGTTTGCTACACCCAGATCGTCTGTCATTTATATCCGGCGATCTGCAGGTTAAAATAACGGTCGGTAAATGCCCAAGCATTGTGTTCAGCAAATTGCGGGCTTCAAAGCCGGCGTGTTTGATACGTACAAGCGATAGCCGCTACACTCACCATAGCTTGGGACTCTCAATATCTCATCCGGGAGTCAGAAAACGGTTACCATCCGTTACGGTCTCTCCGTGTTAGGTTGGCTCAGAGTGCGGGACCGCTAATACACCTTCTTCCGCGATTACCCTCCAGGACGTAGCCTCGTTGCTAGGAAACCACACGTCTGGGTCCAGGATTACGTTGGTCCCGATGACGTCATGGCGCTAGAGGGCGTGCCATATTATGTTACTAAGCGACCTGGTACCAGGCTTCTCGATTCAATCGCAATTGAGGTGTTTTTTCTCATCCAAGTTGCCATGCAATGTATCACAATACACCCTTAATCGGCTTGCTTGCATTTTGCTTAAAAAACGGAACTTTTTATTTTCGAATGGACCTGGGAAAGCATTATTATGGATCAACATTGTATAACAGGGGCAGGGAATGGATGATAACATAGTTAGTACATTTCATGAGTTGGTAATGCATGGTCACATAATCCTGTGGGTGTATAATACAAATACAGATCAAAACACGTTCTTATACATTTCTCTTACATTTGGTTACAGTTGTCCCATCTGCCTTGCTGTTTCCTCTCTTTCATTCAAGCCCTGTTGTACACTGTTTAGAGAATGTATCCACCTGCATTCTTTATAGTTCATTGCCCTTGTTAGTGAACCTCCTCTAGCGCCTGTCGTTACCTTTTCCAAAACTCTCCACTCAAGTTCCCCTGGTTTGTGTCTGTGGGTGTTGTAATGCTCCACAAGTGGAGCCCCAGTGGTGTTGCATCTAAGTCTGCTCATGTGCTGTAGAATTCTCGTTTTGACTTTTTGCATCGTCTGACCCACATACAGCAACCCACAGGGACAAGTGATGGTGTATATAACGTGGGAGCTGTTGCAATTGGTGAAGTGGGGTAATCTATATGTTTTGGAGTTATAGGTGAAACTTGATCCTTCTTGGCACAGATCACAGTCTTTACAGCCCCCACACTTGTGGTGCCCTACTACCGGTGGCAAATTCAGCATGCTCCTCAGGTCTGGCTGTTTAGGTGGATCTAGGAATGCCCTGATCACTGTGTCCTTAATGTTTCTTCCTCTTTTAAATGCAAACAGCGGTTGCTCTTCTGTCTGCAATTCCGCTGCTACAAGGTTCCAGTATCTTTTTATAATCTTTTTGATGTCCGTACTTCTTGTGTTGTATGTGGTTACACACACCAAACTCCTTGTTTCATCCGTTCTCTCCTTTGTTTCAAGTAGTTGCTCCCGTGGTTGATACCATGCACGTTTTTTTGCACGTTTGAGTAGTCCCGATGGGTATCGCCGTTTCTTTAGTCGCAAGGTCAAGTCATCTGCCTCACGAAAAAAGTCTTTTCTCTGGTAGCAATTCCTTCTTAGCCTCAGATATTGCCCATAGGGCAAGTTGTCCCTCAGGTTCCTTGGATGATGGGATCCGTACATTAAAAGCGTATTCCTTTCCATGGGTTTACGATATAAATCCGTGTACAAATGACCATTCTCAGCTTTAAATGTGAGCTCCAGGAAGTCGATGGAGTCTGGGTCATAGGCCATTGTGAACTGAATGTCGTCGCTTCTGCTATTCAGCCAAGCGTGGAATTCTTTGAGGTCTGCTTCATTCCCCGACCAGATCATCAACACATCATCAATGTATCTCTTCCATACATCGATTTTGTCCAAGTACGGGTTACCTAGGTCGTATAGGTGTTCCTCTTTGTAGTGGTACATAAATATATTGGCCAGACTTGGGGCATAGGTAGCGCCCATAGCGACTCCTTTACACTGAAAATAGAATTGGTTTTTAAATACAAAGAAGTTCTTCCTCATTGCTATTTCCAGGATGTTGATCAGGAAGTGAGTCGGGATCCAATGCGGTCTTTTCCTTTTATCGAGTGTGATCTTGATGACTTCTATCGCAGTTGTTTGGGGAATTGACGTGTATAAGGATGACCAGCATCTGCTTCTTGCCATCAAACGGTTGGCCTTCTAGTAGCTGGATGATGTGCATGCTGTCACGTACATAAGATTTTGTTAGTGGAACCCAGGGCTGCAGAAAGTGATCTATGAACTTATTTAGTGGCTCTAGGATCGAGCCACAGCCCGACACTATGGGCCTACCAGGTGGTTTATCGAGCCTTTTGTGCACTTTTGGTAGGACATATATTGTCGGAATCCTGGGTTCCTGTTGATTGAGAAAATCATGTTCATGCTGGCTCAAGAAGCCGTCTTCCATTCCAGCTCTGGTCGTGGATTCAATTAATGCCTTTATTTCCGAGGTGGGGTCTCCTCTTATCTTACTATAACTGTCTTCCACTCGAAGTTGTTGTTCAATCTCGCAGACATAATCTTGTGTATTTTGTACCACGATTGCTCCCCCTTTATCAGCCGCCTTTATCACTATGGCTTCATTACGCGCCAGTTCATACAGTGCTTTTTTCTCTTCCTTACTCGTGTTGTATTTTATGTACTTCCGTTCTCCCATTGTTTGCATGGTTTCCTCTAAAACTATTTTTTCAAAGGCCAATATCCTTTCACTCATCCTGAATGAGGCCGGCGTGAATGTGGAAACTGGTCTGAACATGGTAGCCGATCGTGTTGGTGTAGGGTTGTTTTTTAGGAAGAAATATTTTAATATGATTTTTCTGAAAAATCTCTGTAATTCTAACCTTACTTGAAAGGAGTCAGGGATGGCTGTTGGTACAAATGACAGCCCTCTGGCTAGAATGTCTTTTTCCACATCTGTCAGTATATAGTTAGATAGGTTAATCACTGGATCCAAGTTTGACATTATCGCAATAGTTTGTATTGTATTAGATACACCTTCTTCGATCTGATTGACAATAGTTTGTTGGCTCGGAATCGCAATTGCCAACTCGGTGTGATTTGGATCCAGGATAAATTCAGCAAGTACTGCAGAGTTCAGGTGTTCCGCTAGTGGAGCTATGGATGTTGTTGCTTCAATATCAAATATTAAGTGTGGTGATCGTGCCATAGTCTTTGGTGGGAGGTAATCCCCATCAGTGGTAGATCTTTCTGAATTAGGCGTGTTGGTATCTTCCAGTGTAGTAGTTGGAATATTTTCATGGGACATCACCATCGGTAGGTCTGTTTCCTTGTCGATATTTCCCCATGTGAATCCGGTTGGAAGAACCTGACCCGGGATGTGCCCTGTGTGGATCTTGCCCTCCCCCATCTCCTGGGGCGATCCCAGTTCTGTTGTCTCCCCCCGCCTCTGTTTCCTCTGGTGGGGCCCTCCCCTAAAAAAGGATTCTGTGTCTGGTATTCAGAATTACTTGTAGAGGGCTGATTGGCGTCTGAATCTGATCCGCTCCCTAAAGACGAGTTTGAAAAAGTGTAGAACCTTCGTGGTCCCTGTCTTCCCTTGTTGGTGAAGAAGCCCTGACTATCTTGCTGGTAATAGTTGTTGGCAAGGTATGGGTATGTAACCTTTTTATCGTAGTTTTTTACATCTTTAGCTAGTTTATCAAGCTTTCTACCAAGTGTGATGGTGTTGAAATCAACTAGGGATTTTTCCGCGCGCTCCAACGCTTCTTTTGCGTTCGGGAGTGCTGAATCACCTAGGATTTCGTTTTTAAGATCTGCTATTTCCTGTATTAATTTTTTCCCATACTCAATGGCCGTCTCCACTCCAAGCACCATCCAGTGCCTGGAGCAATTATTGGCCACGTAGCTAAACCCTTCTCGGAACTTTGGAATGTCTATGAAGATACCTGGTTCGTTACGTACCTGGAGGCCCTGTGGTATTATATTGGCTTCCAGGTATTTGGTCAGAACATGACCATGCAGTCGTGATCTGATCAATTTCTTCTCTAGTCGTTCCAATTTGGTAAGCTTTTCATTGAGGCCAGCATCCGCTGGTAATCTATCGTTCCCTAAAAGGAAGCTAGATGCACCCTGTTCCTGGATTAGCTTGGCTATGTATTCTTCACTGTATGACATGGTTTCTTTGTCAGACATATTCAACTATACAGCTGTTTGTGTTGAAATTGTTTATTAAAATATTGAATAAAATACAAAGATAAAAGCAAAGCAGTAAAATGTCATAGCAAGAGAAGAAAATACATATTATAATAAATCAAATGCAAAATAGAACAAATATGTGAAAAGGATAAAGAAATAATTAATAGCAAATATACCATAACCCAATATGGGAGAAGAATAGAAAAAATGTGGATATATTGTGGTATATAAAAAGCAGAGAGAATAAAAAGGAAAGAAAAATGAGAGATAAAAGATAAAAGCAAAAAATATGAAGATAAGAAAACAAGAAGAAAAAAAAAATAATGTAAAATCTAAAGTAAGGGGGGGTACCAGAGTAACAATGGGAAAAGGAGCAGAAGCGGAGAAAGAGGGGAAGAAAAGAATAACTAGAGTAGAGTAATATGGAGAGAGTCACTGAAGGTAAAAGTTAAGTAAATGAAACATGAGTAGAAGAGGAAGGAGTAGATGAAGAGTCATCATCAACCGCAGTTTCCAAAAATGGAGCCCAGATTTGAAGAAAAATGGCAGCCTGGTCTTGAAGATTATAAATTGTGCGTTCATGTAAAGCTGTTTGCATCATGGCCACCAACCATTCCTCCGGAGAAGGGGCTGAGGGAGGAGATTTCCAGTGACGTAAAATACAAATCTTGGCTGTGGCCAAAGCAGTATGGAGAAGGCGAGTTTGTGGCTTAGAGAGTTTCGGAAAACCTCGAAAATCATGGAGAATAATGGTAGCAGGTGTAAGAGGTAATGTTAATGACATTGTAGAATTTAATGTCTTCCCCACAAAGAGCCAAAAGGGCTTGGTACATGAACATTCACAAATGATGTGCGTTATGTCACAACCAGGAGCAGAACATCTCCAGCAAGAAGTATGCGATAATAACTTAGCTTGGTGTAGCTTAACAGGAGACCAATGCCATTCATGAAGAATTTTAAAGATACAGAATTTAAGACGAGCTTCCCGAACTCCTTTATGTAACCCCTCTAAAATTAGATCCCATTGAGTATTGGAAAATGTAAGTGATAAACGGGAGTGCCACTTCATCTGAAGAGTATATGAAAGGGGTTGTGAGAAGAGAGGATGTAAAAACGTTTTATAAAGACCAGAAGTAATTCCTTTAAAATTCCCCCACAACTGTAAATAAGATAAAATGGGGGATACTTGAAGCAGTCCAGGCGAAGAACCTAAGTGTTTTGTAAGACATTGCTGAAGTTGGAGATACTTAGAAGAGTGTAAAGGTGGAAGATGATATTCCTCGCAAAGTTGGGAAAAGGATTTGAAATCTCCATTGTGCAAAAGTTGATCAATGGAATAGATGCCAGCCTCTTTCCATAAAGGCCAGAATAACGTACGGCCACCAATACGAATAGCTGAATTATGCCATATGGGAGCTTTAATGTGAATACACGAGTTAGATTTTAGTATACGATGACCTCTTTGCCAAGATTTATGCATTGCAGACAAAATAGGGTTGGTAGGGTCATCAGAACTAGTCCCTGTGCCGTATAAAAGAGATAATCCTGAATCTTGAGCCAAAAGATGACGTTCAATTGGTACCCATTGAGGAATATCTTTAGATTTGGGTAGAAAAGAGGAGAGTTGAGAAATATGAAGGGCAAGTGAATAGTGCTCAATGGAGGGAAGACCCAGGCCCCCATATAATTGGTGAGCTTTCAATTTGGCAACAGCAAGGCGCGGTTTAGCCGTACCCCAAATAAAGAGTTTTATTTTGGAGTCAATGGAGCGAAGAGTGGCCAGAGGAATATGAAGAGGGAGCATACCTAAAACATAAAGAAATCGTGGCAAAGTGACCATCTTAACCGCTTGAACCCTTCCCCAAAGAGAAAGGCCCAAAGCCTTCCATTTATCGAAGTCCCTTTGCATTTGTGTAAATAAAGGAGTCAAATTATCGGTAACCATATTATCCAAGCCTCTATTGATTAAGATTCCTAAGTATTTAAGACGGGACTGTTGCCAATGAAAAGGAAATCCGGAGATTGCTGTCTTCGTGGTACCAATTGACATGGGTAACGCTTCACTCTTATCCCAGTTTATTTTATAACCTGAAAAAGAGGAGAAATCATTGATAATTTGAAGAAGGGCGGGAAGAGAACGGGGGAGTTCAGTAAGAGTGAGAAGAATATCATCGGCATACAAGTAAATTTTGGAATGGCCAATTGGAAGAGGAACTCCTACAACGTCATTGGATTGTCGTATTGTCGCAGCCAGAGGTTCCATTGCCAAAAGAAATAGAAGAGGGGACAACGGGCAACCTTGACGAGTACCTCGTCGAATTGGAAAGGGGGTAGATAAAAAACCACCACAGTTAACTTGAGCTAATGGACTATCATATAGCAAACGTACTTTATCAATAAATTGATCACCCAATCCAAATCGTTGCATAACTGTAAACAGATATTCCCATTCAATGCGGTCAAATGCTTTTTCAGCATCAAGGGAAAGAAGCAAAGCATCGTCTGACAAGTGTTTAGCAGACCACAAGGCATGGGATAAAGTGCGGAGATGGTTCCGAGATGAACGACCCGGAACGAAACCCACTTGAGAATTATGGATTAAGGAAGGTAAGACTTTACGAAGACGAGATGCAAGAATACTAGCTAGTATTTTAATATCAGAGTTCAAGAGAGATATAGGCCGATAATTGCCACACAGCAAGGGGTCTTTGCCGGGTTTTGGTAAGACAGCTATAATTGCTTTGTTAGAAAGAGATCCTAGAGAGGTTTTCTCATCAGCTTCTAGAAACGCGGCATGCAAAGTATCGATCATATTCTGACCAGTCCATCTATAAAATTCGGGAGGGAAACCATCCTCTCCCGGGGCCTTATGATACGGTAAGGCAGTTATAGCCGAAGAAATCTCATCTTTTGTTATAATACCATCAAGTAAAGCTCTACCGTCATCTGAAAGCCGTGGCAAAGTAACCTGATCTAAAAAGTTGGACATTTTGGTTTTATCTATGTAATCACTCGGGGAGTAAAGAGATCTATAGAAAGAAGCAAATTCGTCAACTATTTCTTGGGGCCTAGTAAGTATATCGCCATGACTAGACGTGATAGCTGGAATCGCCATAGCAGCCTCTCTCTGACGCAGTTGGGCAGCCAGTAGTCGACCAGCTTTTTCCCCCTGTTCGTAGTGTCTCCCTTTCATTTTTTGTAAAGCATATTCGGCCTTAGATGTAAAAAGACTATTCAGAGACATTCGTGCCTGTTCCAATAACTTACGATTCTGTAGGGTAGGATTTGAAATGTACAAATGGGAAAAGTGTTGGATGTCTTGCTCAAGTGCTATTTGTTTGGTAGAATTAGTTTTGTTGATAAGAGCAGAATCGCGCATTAATTGACCTCTGATGGTCGCTTTAGCTGCTGCCCAGACAGTTCGCTTAGAGGAGATTGATGTCTCGTTAATAGTGAGATAATCCTGAAGGTGCGATTGTAAAAGAAGTTTGCCTGCAGGTGTCTTGTATTTGTGTATACTCATTCTCCATGGTTTGCGACCTGGTCTAGAAAGTCCTAAATCGAGAGACAGAAGAACAGGAGAGTGATCAGATATGGCTGCTTCTAAGATTCTCGAGTCCGTAACCAACTGAACTGCCTGTTGGGAAAGGAGGAAATAATCTAGACGAGAAAATGTGCCATGTACGGAAGAAAAGAATGTGTATTCTTTATCTTGTGGATGACTAAGCCTCCAATGATCAACTAGGCCATTGTCGGCGAGAATATCTTGCAAGATGGCTCTGTCAGAAGCGTTAACAGTATCCAAGCGACCTGTCTTGTCGAGAATGGGATCTTGAACCAAATTCCAGTCCCCTCCAATGAAGAATTGAGAAGTATTAATTTCTGTAAGAAGACGATTCAATCTAAGGAAAAATTGTTTTTAGCACCAATTGGGGCACATATGGATCCGAGACAAATGAAAGAGTTTCCAATTTTCAACTTAACAAAAACATATCGACCCTCTGGATCAGACCATGTCTTTGAAATCGTGAAGGGAAGTGACTTCCGGATAAGGATGGCTACACCACATTTACAAACAGGGTTAGGGTTGGTGGGATCAGGCTTGGAGACACTACTATGAATAACCTTTCCAACCCAGTCTCTACTGAGTTTATTGGATTCAATATCATCCAAATGCGTTTCCTGCAGTAAAGCCATGTCCACATGTTTAGAATGTAAATATGAGAGAACTTTCTTTCTTTTAATATAGTGGGTGAGACCATGAACATTCCAGGAAACTACAGATAAAGGATGAGCGGAAGACATGATAGAAGAATTCAAGAATAAAATAGAGAAGAGAGGAAGAAAGAGCACAAGAAAAAATGGAGAAAAAGGTGTTACTCTGGGTAGAAAAAAGGACAAAGTGTGTAAAAGTCTAAGAAACTGATAGAAGAAAAAAGAAAAATGGGGAGGAAAAAGAAAGAATAAAAGGTTGCGAGAAATTTAGAAAAGCAAACTTTTTAGAAAAGCAAAGTAAATATTCTGTGTAGAAAAAGTAAAAATAAAAATAAAAGAGACAAATAGAATAGGGGAGATAGAAAAACTGGAGAGGAAATAAAGTAAAAGGGTAGATAAGGAACCGAGACTGTTAACCGCGGGCCTGGGCGCACTAGGGCAGCGCCGTGGGATAGGACCCCATTTGGAGAGAGAAAAATACTGATCAAATAACTGAAGGATAACGTGGAATATATGAGAAATATCAAAATGTAAAGAAAGTAAAACAACATTATCAGACCCATATTGAACTTTAACATATAACAGTATAATATAAATCCGTGAAATAGAAATATTCAAAACTTCAATATGACACAACTGATGATAAAAGAATAAGAAAATCGCGCAAGAAGGAAAGGCAAAAGTTATTGGAAAGGAAGGAAGCAATAAGACATAATAGAGAAAATACGAAAACAAAAGGTAGGGAGGCAGAAAAGACAAAATACAAGAAGAGAGAACAGATTGCAGAGTGGAATATATAAAGCAAGAGGAGAGAGAGAGAATTAAAGGGGAAGGAAAACATATAGAAGGAGACCTTGGAACATAGAGATAAAGGAGACAGCAAAGCTTACCTTGAAACACATAAAGCAATTAAATAGCAACACTAATTATAACTCTTGAATAACTAAGAATAAGAGATATACATTGCAAAAGTAAATAATATGAAGATCCCTAAAAGGAGGGGAGCAACAATGAGGAAAAAGATATGGAAGATGGTAAGTACAGTAACCTGAACATGGAATAAGCAGTACAATAGTAGAGAGATATGCGCTTCAAAAACAGAAAACAATGCTTACGCGAAATTACACAATAGTATGAGAACAAATTCTGCAATATGAAATAGAAAGCAAAGGTAACTACATTATATAATACAACAAAGCATCAAGATGAATAAGTAAACAGTACGGATTGTATCAGTCAGCATCTACAGTGCTAGTTAAAAGGTACATCAAGAAATCACAGAAGTATACAGGTGAACAGGAAAAGAGTATTCAGTCAGCATCTGAGGGCTTTTTAAGAGGAGATCTAGATTTGTCCCTGTGCGGGGCATTAGTAAGCGTGGAAATGGAGTGCAGAGCAGAAACCCTATCATCTTGAGAACGAGTCAGACGATTGAAATCCCTACCACGTTGCCTAGTTTCACTAAAGGTGGTTGTGGGTGGCATTGGTAGATTTGGAGATGGAGAGGTAGACGGTTGAGGCTGATCACAATGAGGAGATTGAGTGTCCATGTCGTTGAGTTTGATGTCATCCAAAAATTGTTGCAGAAGTGCAGGATCGTAGAATTCCTTGGATTCTCCATTCCTGGTAATACGAAAACGTGCAGGTTCAAACAGTCCATATTTGATGTCCAGTTGACGCAATTGCGGCCGCATGGAGAGAAATGCCTTCCGCCGTTCGTTGGTCTCTTTCGAAAAGTCTGCAGCTACATGAATAGTATGTCCTTGAAAAAGAAAGGAGCCTCGTGAGCGGGCCACAGACAAAATTTGTCGGGCTTGTTCATGTCAAAGAAAACAAGCAATAATTGGTCTTGGCCGCGCAGAGGCATCTGTACGTGGAGGACCAAGTCTGTGAGCACGTTGTATCTCAAGAGGAGGAGCAAAGGAGATACCAGTCAGAATTGGAAGATTGTCGCAAAGAAATAATTTCATGTCTTGTTTTTCCATTTTTTCTGGAAATCCAAAAAAACGGACATTGTCTCTACGGCTGCGATCTTCCAAGTCAATGAGTTTGCTATGCAGGAAAAGGAGGTCTTGATCTGAACTATGAACTGAATCCAGTCGGCTCTCCATATCCAATATTTTAGAATCAAGATTGTCAATCCTTGTATGAAAAGTGGTGAGATCTGCTCTAATTGATTTAGTTTCTGCAGCCAGGGATGTGATGGTGACATCCAACCCCTCCAACCGGCGATTGACCCCAGAAAGCTCCTGCAAAATTCGTTGCATAGTCTCGGATAAGGTCTTGTCACTTTGAGGTGACAAAGCTTGGGACAGAGGTGGTGATGAAGACAAGGTACCTTTCGCTGGCAAATTAGGAGATTGCTTTACCACTTCAGTAAAAAGTGGTTGTTTAGGTGGTCTACTACCAGTTCTGTTATTAGACATTGTGACACAGGATTGCACAGGTGCTCTACAAAAGCGGATTGATGGAATATTTCGATATGAAGCAATGGTGAAAACAATGTCGCATTAGCAAGTTTCAGGTTAAGAATAGCACAACATATGAAATAAATAAATGTCTTATATAACCTTGCAATTTGACAAAATGAAAAAGCACTTTACTGCTATCGCAGGGATAAGTGACCTAGTCACAGAAACAGTCTCAATACAGTAATAGAGAGAGTTGCGCGCCAAAAGAACACCATCACATCATGACAAAAGGAACAGCAAACTGTAAATTAAGACAAGAAGCAGCGTGGTAGTGTCAAAATGAGGAGAGCTGCAAAGTTCCAGTGTGCACATGAAAAACGGTGTTATAATACCAGAAGAGAATGCATGAAAAGCATGGAGACATAAAGAAGCTGAGGTAGTGAGCTTTTAGAGATGAGGAGGCATCACATTGAATCAATAAAGAGATCAAGCATATTCCATATAGTATCATGTAATAAAACAGCAGAATAAAATCAATTATGGTGAAAGAAGTGCATATGTAAATAGTACAGGAGATACTGGTCCTGAAGAGAATATAAACACACTTCCAAAACTAGTTGTGCTGCGTAGACACAGTGAGGAGACAGTCTGAGGTATCATATTCGAGGGAGAAATAATGTATGTGATAACATTGCCCCTCCTGCTCAAAACATCAGGCAAGGCAAATATAATTATGGTAGCAAGGCACAGTTCGAAGAAACAAGGAGCAGAAACAAAGAACGTGAGGATCCTGTGGAAAGACCTTCATGCGTCATAAAGGTAGTTAATGTCACTCTATCATTAATTCTTGAAAAAAGAGTCTGCCAATATCGGTGAAAAGAAAGCCTCTCTCTATGTAACAGGAGGAGGCGCTGTCAGCCGATAATGCGCGCAGTGTTAAAGAAAGTACGGCCTCTTTGTGTGAGGAGGCGCGGCCTACGGTGTTGAGAGGCGCGGCCCTGGTTTAGTGAAAGGGGCGGCCTTGCTCTGTGAGGAGGCGCGGCTACGTCGACACGCAAGCTCCGAGGAGCGGAGCAGGCTGAGGCGGTCAGCTCACCGTCATGCCGGAAACCAGGGTACACTGTCACTTTTTGCAGAGAAAAAATTACCGGAGCAGATTACATGGGCTCCGGAGTCGGCGGAACACGAAAGGAGGATCCAGCTGCACCAGGTATGTGAGGAAAACCCGTCAGGGGTCCGTCCCACAGCAGAGCTCGACCTTCAGGCGGCCATCTTCCTGCGTGGCCAGACCACGCCCCCCCTATACAGCTGTTTGAAAGAGACAATACAATTCACATTTATACAATACAATACAACAATGAATGAGAGTAAGAAAAACCCTCGCAGGTAACCACCTGCACTCTGTAAAGTAAACTTCTTATGGGGCAACCCAGTATCCCTCAGAACGTGGGCAATACAATATTGATATCAACCTCTGGCGCAGGGCTTTACAACGTGACGCATCTCCCAGATGCGTCACGTTGTAAATACCCCGCACCATGGCGCATCTTTTGCGCCGCTGCTGCATCACAAAAGTGACGCAACGGCGGCGTAAAAGAGGTGCAAGGGGCTTGTAAATCTGCCCCTGAGCAAATAAAGGGAAACAGCCACTACAACGCAGCCGTTTCCACGCTATACATAACCACGCATGCTTTACAACGCATGCATGGTTACCACATATAGCCTTTACCACGCATTCCTTTACTACGAGATACGTAGTAAAGGAATGTGAGTAAAAGGAAGAATTAAAAACGGGGGGTAGGGCGTGGGCTTGGGGGGTCTCCCCCCCCATAAAAAAAACTAGTGGGTTTAATAAAAATAAATAAATAACTTACCTAAAAACGCTCTTCTGTGCTACTTGTCCTTCGTACAATGAACCTCAATAACGGCGTAATAATGTATGTGCGCTAGGTACTGAATTTACAAAAACATTGAAAAAGGACCACTTAAAACAGAGTATGAAGAAGGAGAAGTCCGTCAAAAGAAAAATAAGGAAAACTGTGAGTAATTGTATTTATTATACTAATTTTTAATGTTAGGCATAATAAAAAATATATTTATAGTTATAAACTAAAAAAACAGCACAGCAGTCGGCAAGGGTGTGGTAGGATTGGGGGCTGGGGGCGAAAGGAACATGTAAGGTATTGGGGCAGGGATCGGAGAAAGCATTTACCATGAAAATACCATTATCATGCATAGTTATACAACGAAAATCGAAATGCATGTTTTGCCCTCTGCATACATAATTCGTGAATACCTGCCCAGATCTGACCAGTTTTAAGATACTCTTAAGCAGGTTTGTGTGCATCCTGTAGGGAAAACAATAGTGAGATGGAATAATTCCCGGCAACACTCAAAATCTGTCACTGTCATTGGGCCAAAGTGTCGTACGTTGAGAAATTTTCAGCAAGATAAGAAATAGTTATTTGTTCATTCTTTTTTCTACAGCAACGTTTATTTCCTGAAAAAAACAGTATAATTTTTAAATGATGAGAAATCTTCAATATGCGGCTTGAATATTTGATTAAAAATGTTAACATTTCTGCTATTTCTGAAAAGCACGTTCATATCTCTCTATTGTCCCATGGCCCAAGTCCACAGACGTCATTAGCATTGCTCACGTCAGTCTCCAGGGTCCAATCAGCACTGGGCTGGGCCTGCTGCCCTTGGGGTCAACTTGATGAACCCAGTTAGACTTGTTTGGTTAAAAGTATTATTCCAAAGGAACATCCGTTCCAAACGTTTGCGGTGAAATACTTCTTTTCCAGATAAAATTCAGCAAAATCTCCCTCATCCATAATTTTACCCGGTCTCCGCCTTCCACTGGGGAATAAATTGGGCGAACCCTTACGCTTTTGTCGTTTTCTACAAATTTTCCCTGCCCACTCCCCAGCAGCCTGGTGTCCTCCCCACCCCACTCGCCCCACCTGCTCTCCTAATGAGTGACTGGCCATCATTGATCCACAACCACACACACAATCACACACACACACAACCACACACAACCACACACACAACCATACACACACACACAACCACACAAACACACCACCACAACCACACACAACCACACACAACCACAACAATCACACACACATAAACACGCAACCACACTCGCAAACACACACAACCAACACACACAACCAACACACACAACCACACACACACAACCACACACGCAACCACACGCGCAACCACACACATAACCACACGCACAACCACACGCACAACCACACACACACAACCACACACACACGACCACACACACAACCACACACACACATCCACACACACAGAACCACACACATAACCACAACCACACACCCAACCACACACACATCCACACACACACAACCACACACATAACCACAACCACACACACAGCCACACACACACAACCACACACACAACCACACCCACACCCATACACACAACCACAACCAACCGCACACACAACCACATACACAACCACACACAACCAAAACTACACACACAACCACACACACAACCACGCACACACAACCACACACAGACACACAACCACACACACCACACACAACCACACACATAACCACACATACAACCACACATACAACCACACACAGACAACCACACACAACCACACACACACACATACACAACCACATACACAACCACACACATAACCACACACACAACCACACACACAACCACACACACACACAACCACACACAACCACACCATCAGTGCACACTTTCACCAGACACAGACACCATCAGTTGTCAGTGCACGCTTTCACCGGGCACAAACACCACCAGCCGTCAGTGCACGCTTCCACCAGGCACACACCACCAGACATCAATGCACGCTTTCACCAGGCACACACACTCCAGACGTCAATGCACACTTTCACCAGGCACACACACACCACAAGCCGTCAGTGCACGCTTTCACCAGGCACACACACACCACCAGCCGTCAGTGCATGCTTTCACCAGGCACACACTCCACCAGTCTTCAGTGCATGCTTCCACCAGGCACACACTCCACCAGTCTTCAGTGCATGCTTCCACCAGGCACACACACCACCAGCTGGCAGTGCACACTTCCACCAGGCACACACACCACCAGCCATCAGTGCACAATTTCTACAGGCACACACACCACCAGCCATCAGTGCACACATCAATTGTTAACGCATCCACAATTAACTATTGTAGCAATCGCAGTATGGCGCACTGTACTTTTAAACATATTCATCTAAAGCGCAGCATACCACCAATTCTACAAAAATAAATACACTTTTTTTGGTCTACAATTTATAGACTTTTGTTGCAATTGGTGTTGCAATATTTAGCAATGCCAATAGCTCAAACTTAATTAATGTGAGACCTTTTGCATTGCAAATGCTTGTTATATTTGTATTCCTCTCATCAAAATGTTTAAGTGCCCCAGACGGTGCTTGTACGAACAATGGACTTGTTTTTGAAACAGAGAAACTTAGTTGTGAGTCGTACATGTGTAACAAACTCAAGTGTATCAACAGAATATCCCATTTACTTATTGACTTGGATCAATCAAAGGAAGGAAAACGAAGAAGGAATACACGGAGAAGGTAAATTATTTTTCAGAAAACTTTTTTTGTATTAAGTAATGAGACAATAGATTTACATCTTGGGAGACGGATACACAAAAGTAAATTCAAGCAAAAGCTGGGAATAGAGGTATAGATAACAATCACCCTTCAGTTCACAGCTAAAACATCAACTCCTGTTAAGTTTAACTAACAACCAAAAATAATTAATAAACAATGGTCGTATGTTGGTGACAACGCAACGCTTATGGAGATGATGAAGGTGTCGACGTTTCGGTCTAATATGCAGTCGTCATGAAGACCATCATCAGGACAGACAATTCATTGCAAGAGGAAACTCCCTGAAATTTCCAAAGGGTGCTTAAAAATTAAGTGGACAACAAAGGACATGGAGCAGGGTCACCAGTTGATTGAATCAAATCTATTAATCTGATATATGAAGAAACGCTTCTGATGTATAAATCACAGACAGCAATCGAGCTTACAGCGCAGTTTTGTATTTTTGGATCGTCGGGAAATAGCGTGATCGGTCGGTATGCCGGGTCGTCATACCGACCGATCAATAGATCATCTCCATAAGCGTTGCGTTGTCACCAACATACGACCATTGTTTATTAATTATTTTTGGTTGTTAGTTAAACTTAACAGGAGTTGATATTTTAGCTGTGAACTGAAGGGTGATTGTTATCTATACCTCTATTCCCAGCTATTGCTTGAATTTACTTTTGTGTATCCGTCTCCCAAGATGTAAATCTATTGTCTCATTACTTAATACAAAAAAAGTTTTCAGAAAAATAATTTACCTTCTCCGTGTATTCCTTCTTCGTTTTCCTTCCTTTGATTGATCCAAGTCAATGAGTAAATGTGATATTCTGTTGATACACTTGAGTTTGTTACACATGTACGACTCACAACTAAGTTTCTCTGTTTCAAAAACAAGTCCCTTGTAGCACACTGTGACTTTAAATATTCAGTGCCCAAGCCTACAGGGGTTGATTGGGTTTCCCCTGCCTCTAACACATGTACGAACAATGGAGCATCCTTTGCCTAACAGTATTCTCAGCACTGACTTTGTGTTTATAGTGAGAAGGTGTGTGTTATGCATGAAATTATTACCTCACAATTATGTAAATGATTTATTTGCACAAAAAAATCTTTGCAGTAAGGAGGCTGTGTGTCTGTGCCATTGTATGTTGTGCCTTGTTTACCTTTGTAAGGCAAAGTATTACACATTTTCATAGTTCTGTCTAAAGCTAAATTGCTGTCAGATAAAGTGTGATCCGTGCTGCTGTAATTGAGCGATTTCACAGTTGTAATAAACTCTGTGCTGTCTTGCAGTATTTGCCACAAAATGTTTCAGGGGCCACAGATTCTTCTGATTTAAGCACATAGACATTTTTATAGTTCATAGGGATCAAAATAAAAAAAATCCATACAACATGCAATACTGAAGTATATAAAAAGTATTTGATGGAATGCTTGAATTAATCTCAGCCACTGGTAATTACTCAGGTCGCATCCCAGTCCATCATTATTTTGCACAGATTGTCACCTCAGTTTGGGCTCACTCCTATGCAAATCAGTCTTGACCCTGACCAATGGGAACAGTTCAGCCCGAACCCCCAGACCAGTCCATCCCTGAATTGGAACGCAAGCAACCCATGACTGGTTTGGCCCTTATTATGGGCTCATCAGCTGAGTACAGCTTGGTTCCAGTGACACAGTGTGCACTGGACGCTTGACTGGGCATACCTGTCCCACTTAGGGTGATATACTAAAGTATACAAGAAATGACGGACTGAATGCTAAAACTAATCTAAAAAACCCAAAAACCTAACAAAAAAATGAATGTGTCCACCTGTAACGAAACTGTGCTCACGTAAAGCACTCTGATACCTTATGTTTCGGGTCTAGTTCGCACTATATAAAACAAAAACAAAAAAATCATTCAAAAAATCGTCACTAAATGAGTGGGAGTGTGTGCATAAGGTGTTTAGTTCTGCATTGTCGGATCTTGGCCTGTTTGAGAAGGAGTAAAGTATTTTGCCTCGCGGAGCTTCAGCCTAATGTCCGATAATGACAGGATCTTGGGCTTGCCTCCTGGCCTAGGAGGATTTGACAAAAACATTGTCAGCCTTATCTTATTCTTTTGATAGATGTGATTCAATAGCATCTGTTTCTGGCTGAAATAAGGATACAAACTATTGACCTGGGAAAAGTACCCTAGTGAGTTTTTTTCTGGCAGGAACAAAAAATTATGTGTAAGTAGCCAAATGCATAGCTTTTCTACCAATACTTCAGATGATAATTGAAATTTGCTTGAACAAGTTTTAGTTGAGTCTATTCCATGCCACAAATTTGAGCATGCTGTGTAATGTGGTATTGCATTGCCTCATAATTTCAGTGGCAATAGGTATTTTTAAGGAACCAACCAGATAAATGCTGCTTATGCAGTTGATACTCCTTTTACTTTGTCTTTTGGCACACCCACCAAGCTCTTGAAGAGCTATTGCAGTGGAGTGTCATGAAAAGGAGGTATAAAGCAAGCAAGACTGATAACTGTATCATTCTTCATCATTGTAATACTGTGATCTCACTGTAGGTTCTAATTGAGGACTACCAACAAAGCTCTGCATGGACAGCGAAACATCTATTTATTACAGTGACGACATATTGATCTCTTTTATGCCTAACCACTTCTTGCCATTTTCAATGGAAATCAGGCTACCTTTGAACATAGGGGATCTAGCGACTGCCTGCGTCCTGCTCTGCTCTTTACGGGCACCTTTCTCCGGAAACCTTGCCTCTTTCCCCAATACTTTGTCCGAATCCAATTTTTACTTTGCTCTTCCTCCCAAAGTGCTCTTCTGCTCTTTTCTTTAATTAAATTAGTTCTCTCTTTACACTACATGGGCGGGGAGAACATGGTGTGGTTAGGTACCAATATTTAGAGCAAGCATAGACAGCGATGTGAGAGCTGGCACAGAGAAATAAGATGCCTGTGTGTTGTTGCATACAGAAATGTCAGTACCAGTTGCTCAGGCAGCCTTCAACTAATGCGTCAACAACAGAATCATAGGAGATCATTAACAAGCTCAGCGTGTCCTGACTAGCGATGTATGCAGCCACGGTGCGTCCATTGGGGCGTAGGGGCGTAGCCCCACTAGACCACATGGACCCGCGGCTGCAAGGAAAATAAACACTGTCACTGTTTTAAAAATAATCATCATGATCATGAATAATTTATTTAGTAAGCGCCGAGCGCCGCCGGGAATCCGGGCAGCACCCGACTTATCCGGGAGTGCGCTGCGTGCAGGGGGGCTGGACTGCTGCGCAGCTTGATTGACAGTCCGCGCACTCACTCAACTGCAGCAGCAGACAGGTACCTAGCGCGCAAGTGAAGCTTGGGGCTGAAACTAGCCCGAGCATCCGCATTTAAGTTCCCCCCATAGAGAGTGACCAGGGGGGTGCTGGTTTAACCGGGCCGCAGCCCCCGGCGTTAGAAAGGGCGACAGGGCGAGCAGTCAGTGTGCCCCCCTAGCCAATCCTGGCGCTGCATGCAGTGCCAGGATTGGCCAGTCACCGCGCAGCAGGGCAGGGCAATCCATTACTGGATGCCGCGCGTGGGTGGTGCACACTGCTGCTCAGCCGCACTGCATAATGGCCAATCACTATGTCTGACTTCATGTAGTCATGCAGTGATTGGCCATTTCATGGCGTGCGGCGCTGCTGACGTCGGATCCGGTTCTAGTACTCTCTCTCTGGGGCCCTGGGACTCGCCTCGTGGTGTGTGCGCATCAGCCAGCCTGTGCCCTGTGGTTTCTCTCGACCGTCACCCGTCGTCGATCGTCGTCATCACCAGACTACAGTACTAGTCTCTCTTGCATTTAGTGAGTATCAGTTCTTACATACGCGGGGCAAGTACCTCCTTCAGTTGATATAGTTATAGTAATTTATTGTGTTTGAGTGATTGAGTCTCAGTGAGTCTTCTAGAACGACAACGCTGGGCCTTGTGCAGCCAGAGGCCTAGGCTGTTTGTTTCATCATTCCCTAGTGTGTGTTCTACTAGGCAAACAGTTCTACATCTGTACGTTAAATAACATTTATGGAGGAGGTTAAGCATTAAGTATTTTTTAAAGAAATCGAGATCAATGGTATTTATAAAATCAAGGATGGACTGTGGAGATTTCTTTAAGACTGAACAGCTGCAAACAACCTTTCCCGTAAAAAAAATATCTCGGCAATCATTTCCGTGTGGTTTCGTTTTTTTTTTGCATCTACTGATTTTTTGCAATAATTTCACAGTAGCGATAGAAAATAGGATTTGCATATTTAGCAAATTTGATTTGCAAATACATTCTAAGAAAAAAACTAATAACATCTTTGCTTAGGCTGCTACTATGGAGGATTCATACCAGGATTATAACCGAAGCAGACTACTATTATAGACTGCACTGAAAGGCATCAGGGCTAATCATAAAGTCACTGTCTTCCTCTGGTGCAGGCATAGGCACCATATTCTGTTTAAACTGGGCGTCACTCACTTTTGAAACCTCACCAGCTTCTCTCATTGCAAAGGATTCTATTATTGTGAGAAACGAATGATGAGTATGAGCTACGACCTCTGGCCTTGTGGGGAGAAAAACAGGAGCAATGCTTTACTTGGAAATGAAGGAATTGGCAGCTCTTTTAGCCTACCTCGAACTTCTATGTGCAAACATCTCAAAACCATACCATTAACAACCTTCAGTGCACCCTGCCAGGCTCCCCACAGACACCCGTCGGACCCCCACCTGTGGCTATCTCATCGATGACAGACCCCCCCCCCCCAAATCTGACTGTATAAATTATCACTACACACCCCCTTTACTGCAGTGCACAGCTCCCCCAACCTGGTTGTAGCCCTCTTAATGTGGACAGACCTCCAGAAGCAGCCACCCCACAGAACAGAACCCAGACAATCCCCTCCCGCCATGCCCCCCCCTCTCGGCAGAAACATGCCAGAATCCCCCCCCCACACTTCTTTCTCGCCCATGACAGTCCCCTGCCAGCACCCCCTCACTGCGGCGCAACCCTTACCAGCCGCCCACCCCTCCGTGTGGGTGACCTAAACACTGAGTACGGACTGAGTACTGGGGTAAACCCCAGCTCTCGGGAGCTGGCGTTGGAGCTCAGTGCAACAAAATAATATTGAGCTCAGTGTAAGGATTTAGCCTCAGTGCTCAGTGTAAGGAGCCAGCGTTAGATTCTGTGTCGGGTGCCAGTGTCGATGCTCACTGTACGGAGCTAGTCCTGAACTGTAGCCGTCTCATTCCGGGCTCCACACTGACCACAGCCCCCCTCCTCGCTGCAGTGCACGTCCAACCAACCCTTCACCTGTAACCCCCGCCTGCCTGACACTTTGTACCCCCCACCGAGAAACCCCTGACAACCCCTTCCATCAATGTCTCATCTGCCACGCTCTCCCTTGTGCCTTCTCACCCAGACCCCCAGCAGCCCCCACAGCAGATCCTCACCCTGGCTGCAGTGCACCCCAGTGCCCCCCTTACCTGCCGCCCTCTCCCATCTGAAGCCCTCCACAGACCCTTTCGTCCCTCTTCTATTTTTGTGAAATGTCCCGGTTATTGGCTTTAAAATTCTGGTCACCCTGACCCTAATTGATAGAACACTTCCAAACACGTGGGGACTCATCATAAGATGCTGGAAATCCAGCGACCGCCGGTCCTTGCGAGCTTGGTCCACTCCTATTCCATACTCAACTGGGCTAGGGCGGAAGGAATAGCCCTTCATATGGAGGGCACCCGGAGCCTACGTAAATTCCCAATCTCATCCAGCTGGGATGCAATACTGGTACTCTCCAAACACTACTAACACCAGAGGACACTGATGCCCTTGGCAAAATGTAACTTGTGAAGTAACAAGCATGTACGCACAAACTATGGTCTCTACAGTCATGCTGTTCTTGAACACACGCTCTGTAACTGTAATGCGTAACACAAGGCAAGTAAGTGGTCCAAGGTAATGATGGTGTTTACCCTGTGTCAGCGAGGCACCGCACGGGGCGATAGCGAACCCTTCCTGTTAGTTATCCCCCTCGCTTATTATTGATCTTGAGTTTTCTTGATTGATTCATTTTCTAGTGTTTGTTGTACTTAGGGACTAAACAGATTTTACTGATCAAATGGCATATTATTAAGTACATTCTGTAGCACCTAAACAATATAAACTGTGTGGAAAGACGTGTGATAGTCACATGCGTTGTAATGGAAACGTGGTAAAGGTAATGCGTGGTTCCCAGTGCTTTGTAAAAGCTGTTTCCCAACTCCTGTGCAACTTCTGCTACTCTTAGAGCTGAGATTTTCATGAAAGTCTTATAGTCTGAATTCAGCAGCGTAATAGGACGGAATGTATGAAGCTCTGTGGTTATACTGAATAAGCAGCTACCTATGTTATGACATCTATTAATGTAATAACTGCACTTTCACAATTGCTTTATTAACCTTCCTGCTTTCTCAAATTTGCTTGAAAATGCACCATTTGTCCACGCTTTTTTCAAAGGGGGGGTTCGGGCTCGCTCGCTACGGTGCAGTATGATTATCATTTTACGCCAGACCACTTTCAAATGTCACCAGCCGCCCCTGGATGTATGACATAGTGAACAATTGTCACATTGCTAGCCAGGATGCGCCAAGCTTGTTGATTTTGTTAAGAGAGCTCCAAAATTCCCACGTGAATGAACCAGTATCCAATCCATGTTGACTGTCCTCTCCTTTTGCTTCTTTCCAGGTTTGAAGGTTCCCCCCATTGACGAAAGCACTCCTGGTAACTCTTCGTCCTTGGACGTACTCGACTTCCCCCGCTCCCATGCCCTGGTGAGCCCGGAAGAACGCTGCGCAGCCCTGAAGGAGGAGTTCCTTGAGTACCGGCGCCGTGGCGAGGATGGGCGGCGACAGCGCGTCAGCGGCGTGGACTTTGAGGACGGTGTAGAGCAGACAACACTACTTTGACAGCACATGTGTTATGAGCATTACCACCGTAGTGCGTTTGGAATAACTTGAATTACCTGGTTTTCCTGGTTGACTTCGTGCCACATTTGTCATCTTGAAACTAGGCAACGAGGACCGATTTGTGGGAGTCCCCAATTCTACACAGAAAGACTCATTTGAGACTCTGATTCTAAATTAGCCATTACATTTCGAAATGGTTACCCATTCAACGAGTGGTTTTATAATGTGCTCCTCCTCAGAGAGCAGATTGGGTTACATTGTTTTTTTCTCGAACCCTTTTGCTCAGTATGAAGGCTTTTCAATCAAATTTAGATGCATTGTGAATCTTTTTCGGTATTCTAACTGCTCGATCCACAAGAAAATATGACGATAAGGCCAGTAATGTTGAATATTCTTCCAAGGCATGTAGTTAAATCAGCCTTAACCTGTTTACTGTTCGGCCAGAGCGTGCAGCGGTAACCACATGACATTTTGAAGATCTTCTGATATCTCCCCTCTGCCAATGTTAGAAACTAGCCTAGGTCCTTCACACGACTTATCTCCTATTAAACTCTATTCTCGGGTCACTGGAATTCGTGGAATCTTGCTGTCTCCTAAGTAGCTTCATGCAGAGGTTTTCCTTACGACCCAAGGCCTCCTAAAGTGGGCTTCCATAAGTTTATCTAGGCTGCATTCCTGCCTCGCAGATAAAGCCCATGGGCCTGGGCCTGCACACAACAACAATAAACACTGACCAAGTCTTTTGGCGCTATAGTCATGAGGCTTTCCGGGGTTCTTGAATTTCCCCTGCTGAAACCAGGCATCACACAAAATGCTGTTGTTGCCGATTTCAATTCTGTTAGAAGACCTTACACCCGCTTTCATATCTAATGTGTCAAATGCACTGTGTAGACATGAACCAGGGCTACCAAAGGAGGCAACTACCGTACTGTGCCAGCACTAATCGTTTCGTTCCAGAAGGGTATGGGTATTGCTTTAATCCACATTGATGACGTGTTGCCCAGGTTGCCCGCTTTTCAGCCACAATGGCTTCCATTGCAGTGCGTTCCACCTGTCTTCTGGGTATACTGGGCATTCAGACCCGGAGACCAACTGTGTGTGTTTTTCACTGTTGTCCCTCATGTTGTATATATTTATGTAGCTGGAGATTATTCTGGCGTTGTTATTGGTTGTCACTTGTACAGTGTATATATGTTCATTGCACACATTAGGCTGTTTGCAACTTTTCAGTGTTGTGACTGGTTGAATGGGCATGGATGCTCTGTTTTGTACACTGAACGCCTTATGCCTGCTTTAGCCATGAAAGGGAATGCGCGCCATCTCAATGTTCACTTACGGGCCATATTAAAATGAGACACAGGTTTGGTGAGATGGATGTTGGAAACAGTTCAACTGGCCGCACAATATCAGATGCAAAATACATCACTCAACTCAGCCATTCTGGGTCCGAGACTCTTTACAGAACAAGTCGGCAAAATGTTAGGGCCAAACATTGAATTCTGGGACATGCAGTTTATCTTCTTCTCCCACATATTTTACTAGTGGTCCAAATCATATTTAAGAAGAGATGCAAATTGAAACTGGTGCACGTTTAGAGATGAGACCGTTGAAATAGGCCGTATCGTCGCCTAAAAAGCGGTCCCTCTGTTTGCAAGTAGCTCTCCAACCCATGCTGGAATTCTGGTCTGTGTTTCTAACTCCACATCTCGATTGGTCAAGAGGCTGTGGGGAAGCACCCAGCTTTAAATGTCGTACACTGTGAACAGCGTGCCGACTAGTATAGTTTTAGGTGATCATTTAAAATTCATAAATAGCCTTTCGGAATATCTTACATCCACACACTTTAATCTACTGACAAATAAAAATCGAGGGGCATATTATCAAGATGTGCGTTAAAAAACGCACATCGCACATTTCCCTATCGCTGGCTATCGCCGTGATAGCGCGTTATTATCAATGCGCAACACGTAGGCGATATTAAATCCGGCAATAGTCGGCAATAGGGAGCATTAGCACGTGAAAACAAGCGTTGTTGTCACGTGCTAATGTGTGCCTTGATAATATGGGGGGATGGATTCAGCTTTATGATCCACAACCCTATGTTAACAATGCCTAACACCTGATCAAAGCAGGTGTTGGGAGACCTGCGATAAACGAGTTTATCGCAGGTCTCCTTCTCCCAACGCCTGACTTGATAATAGGGTGTTACCACCTCCAACCACATACTACATGTGGTTGAACGTGGGAACGCCCACACTGCATCCCATTAGCGTTATCTATCGCCCCCAGCGCGAGGGCGATAGATGAAGTCAAGAATACGTCTCTAACTCCGGTTAGAGACGTATTGAGAATAGTGCGATAATAAAAAAAATGCGTTAGCGACTTTAAAAAGTCGCTAACGCTTTTATCGCGGGCTTGATAATATGCCCCCGAATTTGTAAGACTGCAAAACGAATTGCCACCAATTGCTATCCATGTCAACCCATGGGTTCCTCTCACTCACGTGTTTACTGTCTCCTGCTCTACATACTCGCAAGCATCAGACTGCACTCATGCAATCTTGTGTATATGAGTGGGGCTCAGGACAGCTGATGGAGTCCTCCAAGCTCTGTATCCCACATTGCTGGTTGGATCTTCCACTCGAGCGGGATGCATTGTCGTTCCAAAACGTGCCTCTCATTTGAGATGTGCCCTTTTATTCTCACTGGGTGACTGACCCCAACACTCATTTTCAGGCTTTCTAATTACTCTCTGGTGTCCATAAAAATGTAAAACATATTAACTAGAAATATGTCGTCTGCCTACCTCAATGATAGGCGGATTTATGTGAATGTGTGCATTTGGCATATTTGTAAAATAAAGACACTTATGGGAAGGGCTCAGCAGAGAGAAAATTAGTGCTGAAATCACAGTGTAAAAATTCTGTTTGCTTTAAGCACTGTGGTTTCCTGTGTCAAATGAATATAAAATTAACTACTGCGGATACCTCAATATGTTCTTTGGCTCATGTTTTATTTGAGCATCCATCAATATATGCAAACCAGGACGCAGTCTTACTTACTTTTGCTCCTGTGTACCCTGGGTCCTGCCAGAGCTGTTAAAAGAAGCCAGACCTAGATCCAGTCACCCTTTGCTTGTGCTCCCTTTTCATTGCATTACACATCACAATCCGGGATTTATCTTTCATTTAAAAAAGGTGTCTGTGAAGATACATACAATCTTTCCAGGTTTCATTACTATGAGAGGTTTAGAGGACGACAGCAGACAGACCTACAAGAAAATGGCCCATTCCAGACACTGTGAAATCATGGCTCAGAATGGACACGAGTTCAGAATTGGCTTTGTCGCTAACCTTGGTGCTAGGTGTAGACCCCGGAGTTTTGTTTCTTCAAAGACTGATCATAGATCGAACGTGCTCAAATTGTGAAAAACAAATCATGTAAAATAAATTTGAGATGAAAACATTGCAGAAAATATTTTTATATGAGAGCATTTTGCTATTTTAAAAGAACTACTATGATTCCAATAAAAAAAATAAACCATCACATAACGCTTTTCTTTCTGTTTTATGTCGACTCGACATCTCATTCTCTAAATTTGTTATTTTCCTATTGAATTGCGGACATTCAATTTCAATCTTTATTCAGGTACAAACGTATCCATGAAAGTGCATGCAGAAATAAAAATGTTTAAAAAGCAATTATGCATTTTTATATCATCATTCCAAAGTAAAATGCTCAGTAAAATTACAGCTGCCTCCTGACGTTAAAGCTAAAACATAGTCATTGTAAGGTGGGCCCTCACAGCAGTTTTCATTAACAGACCTACGTAAAAGAATTGTGGACTTGCAGGCACATGCATCAATATTGCATTTTGCGATTCCTTAATTGCGAAAAATAAGGAATCGCAATTAAGGAATTGCAAAATGCAATGCATCAAGAAATTGCTAAAAAAAATTGCGATTTCTTAATATTCCTTAATTGCGACTCGCAATTTGGGGGCAAGATGGCCGCTACAGCGTTGTGCTGAGAGGTCGCACTAATCCCTCTCTTGCTTTAACCAAAAGACTCATGTAAAGGACGCTGTACTGCAGAATCAACCCGAATTTCTACCGAAATGGTAACTAATGGGGCCGGAGTGGTTGAACAGGTCTGCAGCAACTAAGTTTATACAGAAGCGTCTGCTCCGGCTTCGGGTGGCCTGGACTTGGGTTAAGCTTAGAGCGGCAAACCTACACGTCGGCCGTACTATGGCACCGAAGATACCCCCTCGGGAGAAGGCACACGAGAGAAGTAAGAAGGCGCCGGAGCTTTCTACAGCTAAAGCGGGTTTAAATGCAAATATGAAACTGGATTCCCCTGCCGGGAAGAGTGCCGGGGCAGTAAGAAAGATATTACCCCCTCCTGCGCTCGACAAGGGCTGGGGGAAGAATGGAGAGTTGCGGGGAAGGTCGAACATAGGAGCGAAAACTACGAGTGGACAGGCGATGGAGGAGAGCTTTCCAGCCAGGGGTGAGACGCGCCATAAAGATAGCATCAGCAAGAACCGAGAGGCAGTTCTGAGACAGCCTACCTTGGCACAGGTGCTGGCAGGGAAAAGCGCGGAGCTGCGCACACCGCAGAAGAGCTCAGCCGATCTAGCCGATCCATCGGCCCAACACGGTAACGTCCTCGAGGACGCAATGGACGTGGCAGACCTGGGAGACGCGGCGCTGATGGTTGCCGAGCAACGATTAGTCTCGGCAGAGAGCACAGAGCAAACCATCACCCCCGAGGGTTCTGAGGCCCGCGATGCGACCTGCACACAAATCAGAGGTGAGAGCCTTGAAGGCCCCGTAGTGAATATCAGAGGGGGCCCCAATAATTTGGATACAGAAACGCCAGATACGACAGCTGATATGCTTGGAGCTCTGTTAAGAGTTGAGGAGGAAATGAATACATTAAAACAGCGGGACAGCACTTGGGGTAGCAGAGCTAGTTTGGACGCTAATATTATTACACAAAGCATTCAAGCTGCGGGTGGAGGCGACAATACCTCTGTGGAGCCAGAATTTTACTCAGTAAATGAGGACTCTGAGTCAGCTGTATCTACAGATATTAGTTCTGAGGTGGAAGATGAGGATTTGTCAGGCACAGACTATACCACCTCAGGATGGGAATCTACAGCGAGGAAAAAACGAGGGATGCTAAGGAAGCTAAGGAGTCAGAAGACCGGACATTCTGAGCGCATGGAGGAAAAGCTGATATGGGATTATTCAGCAACTTCACAGGTATACCAAGAGGAGGACAAGGAAAAGACTAAAGATAAGGGAAACACCAATGCAATAATGTGCGATGAAGGAGCTACAGGCCCACCCCCCAAGCAGGACTCCTTTGGAAACTTGTACAGCATTCTCAAACAGATGCAAGGGGAGGCCAGGATAGAATCACGAAGAGCAAGACAGGCTACAAAGAAAATACAGATTACTTTGAGGAAAGTTAACAAACTTTATGAGGGTATAGCGGAAAGAGTAACGGAAGTGGAGGAACGCACAGGAAGATTGGAAGACGATGTTGGAACCTGGCAGACATTTAAAACAGAACAGGAGAAGCTATCAGTGGACATGTCCTGGAAAATGGAAGACTTTGAAAACAGGCAGAGGAGGAATAACGTCAGGCTGCTGGGTGTGGCAGAGGGGACAGAAGGGCAGGACGTCAGGCAATTTGTGGTTAACCTACTCAAGGGGGCTTTCCCAGAATCCCAGTGACAGTGGGATAGGGAGATTCAGAGGGCACATAGGTTCCCGTTTACAGCAAAGAAAATCCTTGGCCCGGGGGGTGTAGTGGGAGAAGGAGGCGCTGGGCAGAGAAACCTCCCAAGAGCTATCCTGATAAATGTAGGAAATTTTTTGCTCAGAGAAGAAATTATTAGCAAGGCTAGACCAGACAATAGGAGGACATTCGAAGGCGTAACTTTCTTCGCCAGGCCTGATTTTTGCCATGCCACGATAGAAAGGAGATGGAAACTTCGGGAGATGATCTCCCCTTTTCAGACCCTAGGGGCGGAGGCTTACCTCATGTTCCCAGCCAGACTTAAAGTGATAGTGAGGGGTAAGCCTTGGATATTCACTTCGGAGATCAAAGCACAACTATTTTTGGAAGAGATGAAGAAGAAGGGAGGTTAGAATGGGTGGTTACAACAGTCACTGATAGTAGAGTAATCGTAGAGGGTCACTAGGGTGTTTAAGTAGTACAGCACACAAAGAGAACTCAGGCGAGAGAGGGATGCGACTAGCGCAACCTAATGCGGGCACACATAGGTCTCTTGACCTATTTGCCTGTAGAAAGGGGGAGAGGGGTGGGAGGGGGGGTGGGGAGCCAAGGGGAGGAGGGAGTCGGGTCAGGGGGGGTGGGAGGGGGAAAAAAACAGTAACTATAACTTTTGTTTTGACATATGATTTAACACATTGTTATTTGGTTAGAATTGATGGTATGGCTATACATTGGTTGATAAGCTTAAAAAGAATTGGACTCAGTGGGTATGCTCTTCAACTCTTTTACAATGACGTGTAAGATAGCAACGATGAATGTGTGTGGCCTCAATGACAAGAACAAGAGGATGAGGGTGGCGGAATATTTAAAAACCCTGCGTGTAGACTTGATCCGTCTGCAAGAGACACATATAGAAGAGAGTAAGAATTATCTTCTGGAGCAATTAGGATTCAAGGTTCTCGCAAGTACTAAACAGGGCACTAGGACTAGAGGGGTAGCAATCCTGGGAAAAGGTAGGGATACGACTATGGTGAGAAGGATGGAAGATAAATGGGGAAGATGGGTGATTGCGGAAATAAAATTTAGGGGACAGACAATAACTATTGTTTCAGTTTATGGATCGACAGCAGATGACCCAGAGGTGTTCCAATTCTTAGATACTGAGTTGGCCCAGTGGCCCGAGCCTATAGTGTGCTGTGGGGATTTTAATATACACGATCCAAAGAGCTCTTTCACACAATCTAGTGGATCTTACTGGGGAAGGAAAAGGAGGGTATATAGGGCACTAGCAGCTATGGTGACTCACAATGCCTTGGTTGATCCATGGGTTAAGTTACATCCACACCTAGATGCGAGCACCTTTTATTCCGCACCACACAAAGTAATGGTTAGGTTGGACTATTTTTTAACGTCCACTACCCTACTTCCTGGATTGTGTATAGAAAAACTCCCACAGATTATATCCGACCACAGCCCACTGATCTGCACAGTTAAAACTACCCAAGTACAAAGAACACCCTCGCAATGGTCTTTCGAGAGAGCTTTGCTTAAAGATATTACATACAGGGAGCACATGACCCCATGGATTCAAGACTTTTGGGAAATTAATAGAGGGACAGCATCTCCAGGGGTGGTCTGTGACACGTTTAAGGCTGGAGTAAGGGGGGAAACTATGAGTTTTGTTCTCGCTAGGCAGAAGAGGGAAAGTGATAAGAGAAAGCAAATAGAAAAAGAGCTACTCAGGGAGGAAGATAGCTTGAGTAGGGCTATTGGTCAGAACCTACCTCTGGAAGAACATCTATTTAAAATCATAGCATTAAAAGCTGAAGCTGTTGAAGGACTGGCCAGGAAAGCGGCAGACAATTACCTGACGAAAAAAGAAAGAACATATGAATATAGTGAGAGAATAGGACAGGTATTAGCAATAAGAACTAGACAGAAAACTGCAGCAGCAACAATAAAGGAGATAAAGGATGAACAGGGGAATGTGGTAACAGACCCTAATTTAATAAGGGAAGTTGTTAGAAGATTCTATTTAAATTTATATACCCGAGAGGATATAGCAAGTCCGACAAATATGGAAAATTATTTTATGAATATTATACCACCGATTTTGCTAGAAGAGACCCGCGTGGCAATGGAGGGCTCTTTCCACTTGGAAGAAATAGAATCTGCCATTGGAAGTTTACCACCGGGGAAAGCAGCAGGACCAGACCTAATTCCAATTGAATTTTATCAAATATTCAGGGAGGTGTTACTTGTAGATATGTTTTATATAATGACGCAAGCACAATTAGGGGTATCTATTCCGGAATCCTGGGGTGGCGCTAACATCATAGTTATTTTAAAAAAAGGTAAACCACCAGATGTACCAGGGTCCTACAGACCCATAACACTAATGAATGCCGACGTACAAATATACTCCAAAATATTGGCAAAAAGACTGGCAAAAAATATTGAACAATTAGTAACCCCCACTCAACATGGGTTAAACCCGGGAAAGGGACAACCCAACACGTCAGGACTGTAGTTACCATACTCGACGCCGCAGATGTTTTAGGAGACCCTGTCGCAGCGCTTTTTTTAGATGCGGAGAAGGCGTTTGACAGGGTCTCCTGGGACTATCTGTGGTATGTTATGAAGTGGTGTGGATTGGGGGATGGGTTTATAAAAGCTATGCAGGCCTTATATATCACTCCCACTGCTAGAATTAGCGTTAACGGAGAGCTTTCTGCTCCCGTTAGTATTGCTAGTGGGACAAGGCAGGGGTGCCCTTCCTCACCTCTGCTATTCGCACTATATTTGGAGCCGTTATTGAGGCGTATTGAATCTAATGTGGATATACAACCAATAAAAGTTAATAATTGTATAGTGAAGACGCTAGCATACGCTGACGACGTAGCAATCTTAACATCGAACCCTACCTTAGCGATAAAAGAGGTGGAAGTAGAGGCCCTCATGTTTGGACAGATATCTGGGTATAGTTTGAATAGAGGGATGAGAGAAAGCCGGCGACTCTCCGTATAGCGTGATTCATCGCGCAAGGAGAAACCTCGTGAACTCACGATTGGAGTTCCTTGGAGTTTGTTTTTAAAGACCTCTCGGCTGGTAGGAGACACATTGGCTGATCGAGGTATCTACAACCCTGGTGTCCTAAGCAGTGGCGACTAAAGATATGCCCTGAAGAAATTGCCTAAAATCATTAAGGCAATGAAACATGTCGGCAAGTTGATAGTGGCTCTATAGGGAGTAGCCATTTTCACCTTTTTAACTTGAAGAGCATCAAGCATATTAGAACAAGAATAAAGTTGTCTGTTCATGCTTTTTGCGGGTTTTATATATGTGGTATTGTTTCACTATATGTATGTGTTGTCTGTTTGTTCCACTGCACTCATCACTATTAACACTTGTTTGGTTGGACACGTTTCCGTTCAGCGTGATAACACCGATGATGATAACAGGGCCATCCTGGTGAGTACCAGCCAGGGGTCCCATTGGTGGTGCGCCCGTGAGGTGTTATCACGTTTTTCACACATTTTTTCTACACATTATGGTGTGGGTGGTAGGACTGTTGTATAGAAGGAGACAGGCTTTTTTAAGATGGGCTATTGACTGGTGTACCCCCAACCCTACACAGCATGAAATGGGTGGTTATTGTTAAAAGAATATGACATGAGGTACCCAAGTCGTACGAAATAAATTGAATGCCCTTGATCTGGGTCATTGTTGTATTGATATAGTTTGAATAGAGCCAAAACCCAAATTATAAAGAATGTATATACTAAGTGTGATGATACTAGAGTGGTAAGTTCGGCAGTATACCTGGGGGTTACATTATCGGCGGACCTTAGAGTAATAGTTGAGACCAATATGGCTCCTTTAATCTCAAAGGTAAAGAATGATTTAGAGAGAATGAACAACCTTCACTTTTCCTTGATGGGATGTACTAATGTTATAAAAATGTTGATACTGCCCAAATTTCTTTATTTGTTTAGAACTATTCCTTTGGTATTTGATGTTAAATGGTTTAATATGCTAGAAAATGTACTGAACAGATTTATTTGGGCACACGGAAAGACCCGGCGCGCATATCGATACATGACCCTTCCAAGAGAGAAAGGGGGGTGGGGGGTTCCCGATTTTCGAATGTATCATATGGCAACAGCATTACAGTACATGCAGGGACTAATCGGGGGTGGTGGTCTTGATGAAAGAGTTACGATCATGTCCACAGAAGTGTATTCAGCAGTACTAGGGGCCGAGACAGAAAATTGTTTCTTAAATTGTGTAGAATTTGGATACTACAAAAGGACTAGATTCAAGACCGTAGGAGCAGCAGTTGGGATATGGAACGCTTTTTAAAAAAAAGCGCACCTAGGCAGATATAATAGGTATATCAGGTTGTACAAGAATAAATCTTTTCCAGGGGAAGTTTTTGCTGACTTAATAATGGCTGGATGGGCGCAAAAAGGGATAAATCAGTTAGGGGATTTAATGGATGAAGATGGGATTGTCCAATTTGAAGAGCTAACCCGAAAATATGATGTTGCAACTAGGGATTTTTTTTAATTCCTACAGATCAGAAGTTTTCTCACCAATAAGCAGGGTGGGGCAGCCGGCTTCAGTCGAAATGAAATATTGGAGAAAATTGTATTAGGAGGGGATTGCACGATAAGATCTTTCTATCTAAGTCTTGTAAAAGGGAAGGTGGATGATTTAGATAAATTCAGTAATAAATGGATTGAAAAGTTGGGGGGAGAGTCTGGAAATTTTGCGGAATCTCTTGAGCTGGGGCGTACCATCTTATGTTCAGGTCCTCTCCAATCCCAACATTATAAAACTCTTTTTTCGCTGTACCACACCCCGGCTAGAATAGCCAAATGGGGAGGCTCGACTGGCACCACCTGTCCCTGCTGTAATGATGTAGATGCAGATATTGTCCATATGTTCGCCACCTGCCCGCAGCTACATACCTTGATTAAAAGCATAGAAGAATTTTTGGGTAATATGTTAAGAATACCCGTCCAATTGACATCGTTGTTAATATTGCTGGGAAGAGATAGGGGGGAAGAGTATACCCATATTGAATTTATGTTTATTGTCACTGCAGTATTAAGATTAACAATAGCAAGAGCATGGCTGGACAAGACGCCTCCAGTACTTCAAACTTGGCTTTCTAATTTACTAGGCATGTACAATCTGGAGAAGGCAATATATGCACGTAAGGGGAAAAGAGGAAGAAAATTAGGATTAAAAATATGGGAGCCAATTGCGAATTGGAAAGAGACCATGTTATTATAGTTATTTACTTGATTTGAATACAGAGTAGGAAATGCAGATATACTTGTAAAACAAAAGCCCAGAGGGATACTGAATAATCTAAAAGTATCTTTTTTTTTTTTTTTTCTCTCTTCTTTTTCTTTTTCTCCATGTAATATTCTTGTAGTATTCTTGTGTATTGTATAGTTGGAGATGCCTTATCTAATCAGAAGTGGTTAAGTATTAATGTAAAATTATCAATGGACAAACTTAAAATGTATGTATAATATACCTGATACAATGTGTATAGAAAGAAAAATAAAAATATAATAAAAAAAAAAAAAATTGCAACTCGCAATTTGAGAGTCGCAATTAAGGAATACCTCCCCATTCATTGAATGAATGGGAAGACATTCTCAATGTGCGATTAGCAATTAGCGAATCGTAAATTGAGAATGCGATTTCAAGGGTGCAGGGGTGTCCAAAGGACACCCTGTTGCACCCCTGAAATCAATCTGTGCACATATGTTGTGCACAAACATGCCCTTAGGGCAACGTGAAACTTTGAAAAATGCACAAAAGTGCATTTTTCAAAGTTTTTGCAAATTACCATGAGGTTCAACCTCATGGTAATTCGCTCCTCCTAAATGCGAAACTGCAATTTTTGAAAGTTTCATGCATTGCATTTAAGGAATCGCAAAATGCGATTCCTTAAATGCAATCGCAATTTGAGAATTCGCAAATTTTTGCGAATTCTCAAATTGCGAAGGCCTTCACCCTTCATGCATTCCAAAAGCAGATTTTGCGATCGCAAACGACCGATTTTTGCGATTCGCACCGTTTGCGATCGCAAAATCCTTTGATGCATGTGCCTGATAGTTCAGTGTGCGATTGTAGTTATGTTAACATGGCTAATAGTGTAGAAAAAAATAGTTGAAGGGTTTGGTTCTGTTGAGTTATGAAGACCAGTCAGAGTTGTAGTCTACTGTTTATTTGGCTGTCTTTCATGTGGGCAAGTGTTGATTTTCATCACTCGTAAATTCATTGCATATTTGTTTCCGTATCCTATTTCTTTAAGTTCAAGATTAGGTTTATTCGAGAAAATTAATAAGATAGTAGTAACAATACTTCGTGCAAGTAATTATTCACTATTGCAAAAGTACAAGATAAAGAAATAATAATAACAATGGCGTACATGAGCTTGAGTCAAAATACAGAAATCGGTTCACAGTCATCTTAAGATAGTGGTACTTTCTCAAAATATGCAGTCGAAAAACATATTACTAAAGTATTGTATTAAAATAGAATCATATTTAAAAAAAATGGGAAGTCAAGGAGGCTTAGTAACTTCCTGTAGTGAGGGTGGACGTAAAGAGGCTTTCTTCGCGCTGACGTCTAAGAATAGTGTGATGGGACACCAAAGATATAAACTTTTTTAGCAAGAGATATGGGATATACAATTGCTGTGTTTAAGCAGTGATTATGGCAAACAGCATTCCACCAGGCTAAATAAGACAATTTGGAGGCATCCTTCCAATTTTTTGTTATCTGCTGAAAGGCCACCGCTAATAGCAAATCGATAAGCAGCAATTGGGATTGTCCCCTCTCCCAGTCTGGTGCCAAGCTACCTAAGAAGAGATTTGTGAAGGAAAGGGGGGCTGTAGTGTTAAAAATAGTATTGATTTGAAGCCAGACCTGTAACCAAAATTTTAAAACTTGTGGACATGTAAATAGCATATGTTTCAGATTGGCATTGTCTTGAGAACACGTCCAGCAAGTACTGGGACTTGTGTTATGTATCCTGTGCAAGTGTGCAGGAGTAAAAAATAATCCGTTATATATTTAAAAAAAAGTGTTTGTGTTGTGCTAGCCGCTCTAGATGATCTAATTTTTATCCAAATTCTGTTCCACAGGGAGATAGGCCAAACCATTTCCAAATCGATCTCCCAGGAAAGTTCCAATTTAGTTTTGTCCCGATTTTCTGGGGGATCCATCAAGCGGGAGTAGATGGTAGAAGCGTTAGGGATTATACGTAAGAAGTTATGCCACAGAAAATGAGATTGGGAAGGAGGAGATGGTGTGATTGAAAGTTTAGAATATACATCAAGTACTGCCTTTCTTAGAACTAAGAATTTATGTTGAAAAGAAGAAGGTAAATGATAGAGGGACTGTAACAGTGTAAATTGAATAGGTGAGCTTTGATCAAATAATTGATGAACCCAAAGTAGACCCTTATTTCTCCATACTTTCCAGTATATAGGTTTCCTGTTGATAAGGATTAATGTGTTGTGCCAGATTGTGGACTTGAGAAAGGTATCCAAGTCATTCTCAGCTAAATGGGGTGGGGCATCTAAAAACTTACAGGAATGTTTAATTACTGGGGTAGAAAGCTTTTGTGGTTTCCGAGTGAATGAGATATACTCTTGAAGTGAAAAAGGGGCTATAAATTAGGTCTCAAGGTCAAACCATAAAGGCTTATCAGGTGGTTGAGCATTAACTCAGTACGATAGCTGTCTTAACTGAAAGGCTCTGTGATGTTAGAGAAATTAGGAAAGTTAACACTACCTTCCAATTTTGGCCTTGAGAGGTGTTGCAGCACCATTCTTGTTTTTTTAGCGTTCCATAAAAAGGATAACAAAATAGTGTTGATTTTATGAAAGAATTTAGCTGGGATGGATAAAGGTATATTGTATAAAATTATAGGAGTGAGCATCATTTTAATTGTGTCTAAACGACCCCACCAAGAAAGATGCAGGGGGTGCCATTTTGCAGTCAATGTTTTAAGTTTATGAGTGCACTTGTCTATATTTCGAGAGATAGATGACTTTATAGAGGGAGAAAACTATATACCAAGGTACTTAATGTGCTTAGGGTTCCAGGTGAAATTGGAGATCTGAAAATCATCCTTAAAGGTATACTTGATCAAGGGCAATATCTCACACTTTCCGCTAATCAATTTGTAACCTGTCACCAAACCATAAGCTTCCACCTCTCCCATAAATGTTATAAGTGAAGACTGTGGTTGAGATAGAAATGAACCCTGTTATGCTGTTATTCTGTCGCATTCTAGACAATAAGGTTCTAAAGCTAAGTTAAAAAGAAAAGGGGATAGAGGACAACCCTGGCGTACTCCACGTTGAAGGTTAAATTAAGAAAAAATGAGGCCATTAGTGGATATTGCAGCTTTGGGTTCAGAATAAAGTAAAGCAATTAAAGAGGTAATTTGCGGTCCAAATCCAAACCATTTGAGGGCATGGAACATAAATGGCCAATACACCCTGTCAAAGGCTTTTGCCGCATCCAAAGCAATTGCTGCCAGTGAATCTGAAAAATGCGTTGATTTAGATAGGATGTCAATGAATAAGCATGTATTGTCGATGATGTTACGACCTTTGACAAAGCCTGATTGTTCTTTGCCTAGTAGTAGTGGAAGATGAGGTTCTAATCTCAGGGCTAGAGCTTTCGAAAAAAATTGTAATCCACATTTACTAGGGATATAGGTCTATAATTCTTACAGTGTCTTAAATCCTTATCATCTTTTGGTATTAGACATAGCAGAGCATCGGAACAGGAGTATGTGAAATTACTGGAAGTAAAAAAGGAAGAAACAAGAGTGTATAAATGTGGAAGAAGTAAGTGGGCAAAGTGTAAATAGAATTCTACTGTAAATTTTCAGAGCATTTAGCAATTCTGTTTGCGTAATATCATTTGCTAAAATATCAAAGTTCATTTGGGAGTTAGTTTGCTTCTGGATTATAGAGAAATACTGGGATATGTCTTCATTTGAAGGTACATTTTCTGGTGTATAGAGAGATTTATAGAAATGTACACATTCTTGGAGTATTTCAGGGTCTTTGTAATGTGGTTGTTGGTTATCATCTATAATAGAGTCAATATGACGTTTGTGTTGCTTAATCTTTAGAAAGTTAGCTAGGAGTTTGCCTGACTTATTCTGGCCACCATAGTATTTCGCAGAGGATTTTAGTAAGTATAGTGAGGCCTGTTCAGTGGATGTTTCATTAAAGGCAATCTTAGCACTTATATGATCTTTAAGACATTCTTTTGACTTGGAGGTATAAAAGGAATGCTCAAGTTTCTTAATCTTAGTGAGAAGTGCATTATTTAACATATGTGATGCTTTGCGTCTGTTTGACACAAATCTTATGATGAAATCTCGAGCAGTAGCCTGAAGGCATCCCAAATGGTGTAAAAGGAAACATCATTCGTTTGATTTATATGAAAGTATTCATGAAAGAAAGAAGTAAAAGAAGTATTGAATTTAGTGTCATGAAGTAAGGAATTTTTAAAGCGCCATCTTTTGGGTTGTGTGGACTTATGCAAAATATCTAATTGAATCGAAACGGGAGCATGATCTGATATAAGAATAGGGCCTATATCAGCTGAGCGCAAGGACTGAGAGACATTGCGTGGGATGAAAATGTGGTCTGTTCTAGATTGTGTTTGATGTGGAGAGGAGAAAAAATAATATTCTCGTGTGCATGGATTGCAAAGTCGCCAGGTATCCAATAAATTTCTTTGTTTGATAGCACTTAAAAAAGCTTTGTCTGCCATGTTTGGAATGAAAGGAGATTTAGAGTTCCTTTCGATAAAAGGATTCATCACTTGATTACAGTCTCCTGCTAGAAGGAAATTTTCTGAAGGATACTTTAACAATAGCTGAGAAATATGTGACCAAAACTAAGCATCTTCATTGGTAGGGGCATAAATGTTAAGCAACAATAAAGGGGTTTCCCCCAGCAGTAGGTTAGTGAAAAGCCATCTGTATCCGATTCTTGAGAGATGAGTTTAGCGCTTTATGACATAAAGGTATAACACTGTTCCTTTTACGGTCCCCTGACGAAAAGAAGACTTCACCAACCCAGTTTCTTTCAAGTTTTAGTGATTCGCTCTCTATGAGATTATAGTGTAGTTCCTATTTCCCTAATAGGCTCTGCGCATTGGAATAATATACACTATAGTTTTGGTATAGGACTGAGGTCAGTATGCCCCTACTTTGTGTGCCATCTAACTCAGAGGCCACTAGAAACTCCTTGTAAAACAAGAAGGGAGTAGTTTCTGGCAACCGCATAAACGTGACAACTTTGTTTCCCTTTAGAATCGGAACAGGTCTCAGAATCGTGGATACAATAGATAACAGTTTCACTCAGTCGATTGTGCATGCTTAGTTTCTTCATAGTTACACAGATAGAGATAGATGGGCGTTTCAATAAAAGGTTTTATTGTACAGTCTTGTTTCTCGTGTAAGAGATATGAGCTCTTACAATCATAAGACAGTATGTGAGATATATTACGTATAGCGTAAGCAGTAGAAAGAAATAATACTGCAATAGCATTGTCTTTTAGCTATGACACATATTCATATACATATACATAAATAACACAGGCAAAAATGTGGATACTCGTCTGATGCTTCTAACTAGTTCAACCCCAGTGTACCTAACCTAAGTGTAGTACAAGGTAAGAAGTAGGTGCTGCATTCTATAGTAAAGTACGCTATAGTTTGGTATGCCAAGAGTCCCTCTAGGTTCTAGTCAGCTCCATACCTTAGAATGAGAGAGGTGGGAATCTCTTTCCGGGTCTCAAACTCTAACACCCCGCCTGGAGTCAGAACACTAGAAGCTGGATTCTCTGCGAGCAGGGATGACAGCGTCTGGTCAGTGCGTCAGGCCGGGATACGATCTATTCCAAACTTGCCGTGGCGAACCGTGCAGCCAAGTCGAGTAGTGCCATGATTTGCCATGGTAAGGGAAAGTATATTTATACCTGGAAGGTGCTTAGGAATGTTTGCATTGGCGTAAAGTCGGGCAGAGGAAGACGTCATGAATGAGCCCTTAGGGAATAGCGGTTCATGCATTATAGATGAGTTCTTGGAGAAATCAATAGTCCTAGGCTAGGGAAAGTCCCAAGGCTTAAGGGTCTGGTTTCTAAGAACTCGCTGTGACGTTGGGGTGGACGGATGTAGGTGACCATGCCATATTTGGAGAGCATGGCTAATGCCTAAATAAGGGCTGGGATCTTGTGCCTATATAAGGGCAATACGAATTGTACCTATATAAGGACATGTATCAGGAAAATCTATATACGGATATCTAAATCGAAACACAACACCCACTCCACCTACGAATGAACGATAGTACTAAATGCTAAACAATAAAATTGTGTATCATATGTTTTCTAAAAAGCATTAGTAAAAGCATACTAAAATATGTCTTTGGTATATATAAAAACTTGCTAGACATGAAATGCAAAGGTGCTGTACATATTAAAACAGTGATTCATCCTAAGCATATGTTTACAGAAAATGCTAAATGACATAAATATATACATATGATGAAATGGTTCATACTATATATGAAATTCTCAAAAGCCATTTCATGTCATGGGTGAATAAAGGTGACAATGTGTCCCTGGAGGAGTTCAAAGAAGTCTGTTCTCTATGAATAGTTCTACCGTAAGCAGATTACTTTGTTTTTGAAAAATGAAGGCCAAATTCTTAGCTGTCCCGGTACACTGTGAGCGGAATCAAAATCAGTGTAGGGGTCTGGTGAAAACATGAAATCCTCTACTTCTGCAGACAAACTATTGTCTACTGATGTCGGTGACAGTTGGAATACCTTGTTTAGAAGATTAACTGCACATAGATGTGAAGCATCGGCAGTTGCAATGTTCGTTTCTGATGTTACCTGTGTGCCTGTTCATCCTTCTCGTACCTCAGCAGTAGCATGTTGCGTCTGTGCGATCTCAAAGAATGCCGTCATCAGGATTGTTAGCCTCTGGGGACAACACAGAGCATGGGCCGTTACCGTGTCCAGCCGAGTATCAATATCCGTTGGCATGACTGATGAGACCATTAGACAGATGTCCAGCACGCATTCTTCACCGCAAAGCAGGCAGCGTAGAACAGGTAAGATGCAATCTTGCCAGGTTGGTCTGAATGACAGAAACCATGTGGTATTTAATTCTCGATAAGCCCAAAAGCTGTACTATGCGCTCACAAAACTTCCGTTCTTGGAGAGCTTTCTCCAAGGTCCTGGGAGTAACGCCGGTGGATTGGGTTGCCATAGCGTAGTAGTAGGAATAAAAACAGGATTCCTGCAACGAGTGCTAGAATTAGTGGCAGACCACCAAACACAGAGTGCACGAAGTTTGGAATGATTCCGAGGACTGCTTGAAAAGTTGTTAACAGTCCTTAACAGATGTTCTTAAATACATGCACAATACCACTCGTATCAGACATGTTTAAGATACGGCCCATCATTTCTGTGAAATGTATAGGGCAGTTTGTACTTATTAAAGCCTGTATCTCAGCTGAAGTACTTGCAATTTGTAGATCATAGGTTTCTTTGGCCAAGGTCAAAGGCACGGTTTGTCGTAAAAGAAGGGCTATCATTCTACTTAAAGTATCAAATTGTATAGAAGAGACGTTAGGTGAAGGCCATAAAGGCGACTGCAGGAGAGTAGGGTCTGCTTCCTATGGTTACCCCACTTTTTGCTGTGATTCTCTGGTTTTTCGACTTTTGTCTGACTGTGGCCCTGCTAATCAGGCCCACAGCCTAGCTGTTCTGTCTCTAAATTGATACCATGTACTTTAGGTACATACCAGATTGGTTACTGGGTCAGCCTTCTGAGCCCCTGCATAGTGTACCCTAGGTACCCAGGGCATAGGTGCACCCTAGGCCTACCAGGGACTGCAGCATGGATTGTGCCACCCCTGGTTTGCCTTCCAAACTGACACCACAGGTCTGTTCACACAGTCTGGGTAAGGTGGTGTAATCACCCCTTACTTAGATATAGTATACCTATATTTATATACATATATAGACACATATACACCTATAAGCCACTCCTAAGGCAGACCTCGACAATCCTGGAGGTAAAGTGCTTGGTTTTATGTGAGAGGGTGCCCTAGCATGAGCTGAGCCCCTCTGCAGCTTTCGGAACAATCTCCTTATAGCTGATCTATGATATAGCCATACCATATACTCTTAAGTGCATTATAATCCTTGTGGTTAATGCTAACTTTGGTTTGGACACACAATGATATATCCTGAGCTCGATAGGCTGTAAGAAACAATTTTTTTAGTCCATCAAATCCAATCAGAGAAAGTAGTGATTTTTTATATCTTCTTCATTTATTTCCAATTTGATCAGGAAAAACTTCAATCTTCACCCAGAAAACAAAACAAAAAGCCGTTGCCAACACGTGTTTCGTCTTGGTATGGTAACCAATGACTTCTTCAGGGCTGAAATAATTACAATAGAAGCAGTCATTTATCTAGTAAGCTAAATAAACATATATCAAACATTAAGACCACACCTAAGATGACAAATATCATACAAAGTGGCTGTAGTTGTGAGTAAGGATCCATAATCCAGTCCTACCCCGATTAAGCAGGTCTCCAATATTGAGTATATTACAAAGGTTGTTTATATATACTAAGATGGTTAAACTTTTAGGTTACCCAGAAAAACCTTATTCATTTAGACATTCAGAATCAACCACCAATACTTCTCATTGTTAATTATACCACAAGATATGATACAATCATGTAACATACACTGGAGGTTAACACAAGGTCAGCAGAGAAAGAGAGAGATAAAAGTCAAAATTAAGCTAAAGGTAAAACACCACACCCAAAACGTGAAGAAACGGATAAATTCCAAGTTAATCCAAGTAAAGAACAAACAAATAAATATCCAAACTCGCAAGGCCCATAGTATACCAGTGTAAGCAGAACAGTAGTTGATAGAAACCAAGGTAAGGGTATACTAGTATAATTCGCTCACCTATGGCTAAGGTAAAATCGGTTCATAAGCGGCAGGTTATATTTATACTGATCCACCGCTTTCACCAGTGTAATCTAAAATGAATAGGAATTAATAAATCAAACTGATACGCTATGTCGTATACATCCCAATAGTCAAGCAACACAGGTAAGTACTAGTTATAACATCCATGTGTAAAAAATTATAAAAGGGCACTCACTAGAAAAAGTTGTATTCCACGCTTTCGATGGGTGGTGAACAGTTTACCAATCAATAGATGGAGATCCGCCGATCTCCATAGAAGTTATATATCAAGGTCCACAATGAATACTATTTTCGTGTATTAAACACGTGGTACCCTACAGAAAAAACGTTTATTCATAATCCTTAATATATTTATAACCAAAATATAGTTATACCAACCTACAGTATGTAAAGTTAACATTTAAGAAAACAAATTTATTATTTTATCCGTTTTACACTAATAAACCTATTCATATAAAAACGAGTAATTTAAACAGTCCATTTAAGTATCGTAACCGAAAATCCCAGTTAATTCCTATTATTGGATGATCGATATCAACATCGATACCAATGTAGTTAGCAATTTTCTAAGCAAAGACTAGTTAAAAAGTAATGTACCGATCATTATTCCTAAGTTAAAAATGACGTCTGACATCAATTCCTTACCTCCGAGTACAGAGAGTAGAAACGACAGTGTCTCCGTGAATTTGGCGTTCAACACGGGCGCCATGTTTGTAGCCTCATATACTCCTCCATGAGTAATGAGAAACAGAAAGAGGACTCAACAGTATACTTCCGAATAAAACGAGATTCGCATCCATCTTGGAGTGGCAAGAATTGTAATTAATGATAATTCGAAAAACAAAAGCTTAACTACTTATTAATACGCCAAAAAGAGGGCCTCAAAACCAAAGTTTCCAACCTCAATTATTTGGAAAACACTCATATTTATAGCGAGTGTCATAATATTTCATAGAAATCGACCAGTGTCACAAGCACCAAAAAGGGGGGGGGGGGGTGGGTACCACTACAGTTACGTGCAGTAAATATGCAAAAGTGAATAAAGAGGGGTGAGAATAAATTTGTATATAAATGTGAAAGGAAAAATAAAAATAGAAGAAAGAGGAAGGAATAATGAAACAAACAACAGATTAGAGTAATAACAGAAAAGACAAAGTTTCTAAACCTTACAACACAACAATCATATAAACATATTCATAAACAAAAACATTATTCAGAATGATATTTACAAAAGAATCATATTGTCACAAATCCGTCCGGAGTCAAGACATATGATACAATACATCAAAATTACGGAATTTTCTAAACAAGCTCATCATCTATCTAAATACTTTTCAACATAAGAAGTATTGCATCTCCCCATCAAAATTGAGCCCCTCATCCACCGCATTGGCACGCATAATCCAACGCGCCTCTTGTTGTCTCAGCTTCAATTCACGGTTCCCACCCCTAGTTCCAACAGGTACGACTTCTATACCATGGAAGGACATAGTTAGGTGTTCCGTTTGCGATGTGCATTTCATTGCATGTGCTGCTATTGGAACTCTAGCATCTCGGTTTTTAAGAGCTCTAAAGTGTTCACTGGTCCTATCCTTTAATCTTCTAATAGTACTACCTATGTACACCTTTTTACATTTACATAGAATGGCATATATAACATATGTAGTATTGCAGTCTATGTGTGTTTTGATGTTATAGACTCCAGAATTGTTATACTCAAAGGATTTGATACCATGCAAGGACATTCTACACATACTGCAATCCCCGCATCTGAAAGACCCCTTATTGTGGGTATGAAGCCAAGATGGTTTATGGCTACTTCTGGGATAACTGGGGCTGATTATGTTTTTAATCGTTAAACCTCTTCTATAAGTTATCGATGGATGAGGTAATAACAGATCTTTTAGTGAAGGGTCAGATGTGAGCATAAACCAATATTTGTTGAGAATTTGATAAATCTGTTTTGACCAAACACTGTAACTCGTGACCAATCTAATAGGGTTCTTGGTTTTGACAGGTTTACTTTTCAATAAAAGAGTTTCCGTTCGTTTCAGTTTCAGAGCTCTATTCTTAGCCCTTCTAACCACATCATGTTTATACCCTCTAGACAGAAATCTATTCTCAATGTCGTCCACACACTTTAAAAATTCAGTATTCTCATTACAGTTTCGACGAGCTCTATGGAATTCCCCATAAGGAATCGAATTTATTTGGGAAATCGGATGTGCACTACTTCCATGTAGAACTGAATTACATGATGTTTCTTTTCTAAACAACTTACTACATAGTTTACCATCATGAACATATAGTTTGAGGTCAAGAAATACTATTTCAGTTCGACTATAGTTGATAGTAAAGGTCATGTTGTACAGATTATTATTCATGTAGTTAAAAAAGGTCATAAGATGTTCCACACTTCCTGTCCAAATAAATAAAAGATCGTCAATATACCTTCCATAGTAGTTAATATATTGATGCCACGGAGCACCACCCGAGCCCCAGATGTGCACCGCCTCCATCCACCCCATATAGAGGCAGGCGAAGAACGGTGCAAATCTGGAACCCATGGCTACTCCACATTTCTGTCGATACCATCTATCATTAAAAAGGAAAACATTATTTTCAAGAATAAGTTTAGACATGTTTAGTAACATATTGGTGTGGTCAAGTAATTCTACCGGTCTTTTGTACAAAAAGTATTCTAGTCCCTGGATACCCTTATCATGTCCGATGTTGGTGTATAGCTGTGAAACGTCCATGGTGACTAATAACATTTCAGGTTCCCAAGTAAGATCGTTTAAAATATTGAGAACATCCTTCGTATCCTTGATATAAGAGGCTAAGCCAGTGACATATAGCCGAAGAAAGATGTCTACGAATTCCGATAATTTCTCGGTTGGTCCCCCTATACCGGAAACTATGGGTCTCCCAGGGGGACAGGTAGCATCTTTGTGCACCTTAGGCAAGGTGTACAGGCATGGGAAACGGGGGCGGTCCACCAATAAGTATTTGTATTCCTCATCTGTTAGAATAGTTTCATGATGGCATTGTTTAAGGTACATATTGATTTGTGAAACAATTGAAAAGATAGGATTAGATGGTAATTCAGCATACCAGACACGATTATTCAATTGGGTATAAACCTCCTGATCATATTTTACTTTGTCCATGAGGACGACGTTACCTTACATTACATTTCAATTGTTTCACAAATCAATATGTACCTTAAACAATGCCATCATGAAACTATTCTAACAGATGAGGAATACAAATACTTATTGGTGGACCGCCCCCGTTTCCCATGCCTGTACACCTTGCCTAAGGTGCACAAAGATGCTACCTGTCCCCCTGGGAGACCCATAGTTTCCGGTATAGGGGGACCAACCGAGAAATTATCGGAATTCGTAGACATCTTTCTTCGGCCATATGTCACTGGCTTAGCCTCTTATATCAAGGATACGAAGGATGTTCTCAATATTTTAAACGATCTTACTTGGGAACCTGAAATGTTATTAGTCACCATGGACGTTTCACAGCTATACACCAACATCGGACATGATAAGGGTATCCAGGGACTAGAATACTTTTTGTACAAAAGACCGGTAGAATTACTTGACCACACCAATATGTTACTAAACATGTCTAAACTTATTCTTGAAAATAATGTTTTCCTTTTTAATGATAGATGGTATCGACAGAAATGTGGAGTAGCCATGGGTTCCAGATTTGCACCGTCCTTCGCCTGCCTCTATATGGGGTGGATGGAGGCGGTGCACATCTGGGGCCCGGGTGGTGCTCCGTGGCATCAATATATTAACTACTATGGAAGGTATATTGACGATCTTTTATTTATTTGGACAGGAAGTGTGGAACATCTTATGACCTTTTTTAACTACATGAATAATAATCTGTACAACATGACCTTTACTATCAACTATAGTCGAACTGAAATAGTATTTCTTGACCTCAAACTATATGTTCATGATGGTAAACTATGTAGTAAGTTGTTTAGAAAAGAAACATCATGTAATTCAGTTCTACATGGAAGTAGTGCACATCCGATTTCCCAAATAAATTCGATTCCTTATGGGGAATTCGATAGAGCTCGTCGAAACTGTAATGAGAATACTGAATTTTTAAAGTGTGTGGACGACATTGAGAATAGATTTCTGTCTAGAGGGTATAAACATGATGTGGTTAGAAGGGCTAAGAATAGAGCTCTGAAACTGAAACGAACGGAAACTCTTTTATTGAAAAGTAAACCTGTCAAAACCAAGAACCCTATTAGATTGGTCACGAGTTACAGTGTTTGGTCAAAACAGATTTATCAAATTCTAAACAAATATTGGTTTATGCTCACATCTGACCCTTCACTAAAAGATCTGTTATTACCTCATCCATCGATAACTTATAGAAGAGGTTTAACAATTAAAAACATAATCAGCCCCAGTTATCCCAGAAGTAGCCATAAACCATCTTGGCTTCATACCCACAATAAGGGGTCTTTCAGATGCGGGGATTGCAGTATGTGTAGAATGTCCTTGCATGGTATCAAATCCTTTGAGTATAACAATTCTGGAGTATATAACATCAAAACACACATAGACTGCAATACTACATATGTTATATATGCCATTCTATGTAAATGTAAAAAGGTGTACATAGGTAGTACTATTAGAAGATTAAAGGATAGGACCAGTGAACACTTTAGAGCTCTTAAAAACCGAGATGCTAGAGTTCCAATAGCAGCACATGCAATGAAATGCACATCGCAAACGGAACACCTAACTATGTCCTTCCATGGTATAGAAGTCGTACCTGTTGGAACTAGGGGTGGGAACCGTGAATTGAAGCTGAGACAACAAGAGGCGCGTTGGATTATGCGTGCCAATGCGGTGGATGAGGGGCTCAATTTTGATGGGGAGATGCAATACTTCTTATGTTGAAAAGTATTGAGATAGATGATGAGCTTGTTTAGAAAATTCCGTAATTTTGATGTATTGTATCATATGTCTTGACTCCGGACGGATTTGTGACAATATGATTCTTTTGTAAATATCATTCTGAATAATGTTTTTGTTTATGAATATGTTTATATGATTGTTGTGTTGTAAGGTTTAGAAACTTTGTCTTTTCTGTTATTACTCTAATCTGTTGTTCGTTTCATTATTCCTTCCTCTTTCTTCTATTTTTATTTTTCCTTTCACATTTATATACAAATTTATTCTCACCCCTCTTTATTAACTTTTGCATATTTACTGCACGTAACTGTAGTGGTACCCACCCCCCCCCCCCCTTTTTGGTGCTTGTGACACTGGTCGATTTCTATGAAATATTATGACACTCGCTGTAAATATGAGTGTTTTCCAAATAATTGAGGTTGGAAACTTTGGTTTTGAGGCCCTCTTTTTGGCGTATTAATAAGTAGTTAAGCTTTTGTTTTTCGAATTATCATTAATTACAATTCTTGCCACTCCAAGATGGATGCGAATCTCGTTTTATTCGGAAGTATACTGTTGAGTCCTCTTTCTGTTTCTCATTACTCATGGAGGAGTATATGAGGCTACAAACATGGCGCCCGTGTTGAACGCCAAATTCACGGAGACACTGTCGTTTCTACTCTCTGTACTCGGAGGTAAGGAATTGATGTCAGACGTCATTTTTAACTTAGGAATAATGATCGGTACATTACTTTTTAACTAGTCTTTGCTTAGAAAATTGCTAACTACATTGGTATCGATGTTGATATCGATCATCCAATAATAGGAATTAACTGGGATTTTCGGTTACGATATTTAAATGGACTGTTTAAATTACTCGTTTTTATATGAATAGGTTTATTAGTGTAAAACGGATAAAATAATAAATTCGTTTTCTTAAATGTTAACTTTACATACTGTAGGTTGGTATAACTATATTTTGGTTATAAATATATTAAGGATTATGAATAAACGTTTTTTCTGTAGGGTACCACGTGTTTAATACACGAAAATAGTATTCATTGTGGACCTTGATATATAACCTCTATGGAGATCGGCGGATCTCCATCTATTGATTGGTAAACTGTTCACCACCCATCGAAAGCGTGGAATACAACTTTTTCTAGTGAGTGCCCTTTTATAATTTTTTACACATGGATGTTATAACTAGTACTTACCTGTGTTGCTTGACTATTGGGATGTATACGACATAGCGTATCAGTTTGATTTATTAATTCCTATTCATTTTAGATTACACTGGTGAAAGCGGTGGATCAGTATAAATATAACCTGCCGCTTATGAACCGATTTTACCTTAGCCATAGGTGAGCGAATTATACTAGTATACCCTTACCTTGGTTTCTATCAACTACTGTTCTGCTTACACTGGTATACTATGGGCCTTGCGAGTTTGGATATTTATTTGTTTGTTCTTTACTTGGATTAACTTGGAATTTATCCGTTTCTTCACGTTTTGGGTGTGGTGTTTTACCTTTAGCTTAATTTTGACTTTTATCTCTCTCTTTCTCTGCTGACCTTGTGTTAACCTCCAGTGTATGTTACATGATTGTATCATATCTTGTGGTATAATTAACAATGAGAAGTATTGGTGGTTGATTCTGAATGTCTAAATGAATAAGGTTTTTCTGGGTAACCTAAAAGTTTAACCATCTTAGTATATATAAACAACCTTTGTAATATACTCAATATTGGAGACCTGCTTAATCGGGGTAGGACTGGATTATGGATCCTTACTCACAACTACAGCCACTTTGTATGATATTTGTCATCTTAGGTGTGGTCTTAATGTTTGATATATGTTTATTTAGCTTACTAGATAAATGACTGCTTCTATTGTAATTATTTCAGCCCTGAAGAAGTCATTGGTTACCATACCAAGACGAAACACGTGTTGGCAACGGCTTTTTGTTTTGTTTTCTGGGTGAAGATTGAAGTTTTTCTTGATCAAATTGGAAATAAATGAAGAAGATATAAAAAATCACTACTTTCTCTGATTGGATTTGATGGACTAAAAAAATTGTTTCTTACAGCCTATCGAGCTCAGGATATATCATTGTGTGTCTATTTTACAATAGTGATTGGCTCCTCTTATCACATTGTTTGGTCTTTGTTGGGTGACTGAGACCTTATCCTTAGAGTTCGAACAAATATTGACTTATACCTGTGTATCTTCCGAGCGCAATCTAAACTCATTCACCTGTTTCGCTTTGTATTTGTATAACTTTGGTTTGGCTTTATCAAAACATGTTTTGTAAGGTGTCAAACACTTTGGAATACTACCCCCCAACCAGTCCTGGTGGCGGGGGTAGCATTCCACCCTTCTAGAGGGAGAAGACATTTAGTTACTGGTAAACCCGGTTAAAGTTAAACAGAGCCTCAGCCTCAAAAAATGGATGCTTCTGCCACAGACACGAGTCTGCTCTCCTGCTGCTGGACGAAACTCCGGCAGGGGAGGCCTGGACAATAGGTTTCCCAGACAGGCTTTTGTGTATTGGGGCAGGGAGGGCTGAATTCAGTGAATACTTTCCAGAGACTGCCTGGGGCACACTAGGTGCTCCATGCATTTCCCAGTTCAAACCAGTTGCTGGGGTCCTCTGCCCCAGCTCTGGCGTGAAATTGGACAAAGGGAAAGGGGTGTAACCACCCCCTTCCCAGGTCCACCCATAGGAGGGACCTTAAAGGTAGTCCAGCCCCTAAACTTAGTATAAATATAGGAACCCAGTCCCTAGGACTTTAGATTACCCTGGACGAAACTCTGAAACATATTTCCTGGACCTTCAACATTCCATTTCAACTGGAAAACAGAAGACATCTCCCTTGTGGTCAAGGAGTGACCACCCTGTGCAAGCAGGCACCAACAGCAACTTTGCCGGTCTGCATTGTCGAGGCTCCTGCCAGATCCCGAAGACTCTGCAACACAGGACACGGACTTCCAGACATCTCTGACGCTGCTCGACGTTCCCTGCAAAGCTGAGACCCGTGGCGGACACGAGAGACGTGGGACCGGAACTCCTGGACATCCTGCATTTTGCTAACTGCATCGACTCCCGAGGTATCTCGCAGTTGTGCATTGGGGTACGAGAAGCCCCAACCTCAAGCACCATTTGCACTGAAGCTCAGGCCTCCACACTCCACGAGTGTCCCGTGGGGCCCTCTCTTGCATTTCAGCTCGACGCGTCTTCCCGGTTCCTAGCCCATTGGCTAGTGAGCCCACTGAAGACTTCCTTTTAAATCTAACTTGCTTTCCTGGTTGCTCCAGGCTTGCTCCAGCTTCCCTACAAAGGAGAAGCGCCACAGAACTTGCTGGTCTGCACCGAAGCCAATCTTGACATCTTGCGTGGATTGCGTTTGCCAAGGATTGTTGGGTCCAATCCGGATACAGACACCGCAGTCAACTAGATCATTCGTGGGACAGCTCGAATCCATTTCATTTCAAAAATCTTTATTTCGATCACAGATCATAAAAGATATATAGCATTTGTACAACTTAAAAACTGATTAAACATGTGGTGATCCAATATTTAAGACATTTAAAACGCTAAGAAAGATAAAACAGTCTCGACGCCTCCTGGACCTCATGGCCGAAGAGACAAACTTCACCTTTCCACCTGAAATCACCCGACATCGCCTGGTTCCTTCCTGGTTCCATCCTGGTCACTGGCAAGTGGCCCAGACTCTGTTCCTTTTGCTTTCAGGTTCTTCAGATCTTCGATCCACCCTTGGATCCACCCGGACACTTTTACTCTGGTCGCCTCTAGCACTTCTTTGCAGCTCTCCATTGAAATAGACGACGAAACCCGACATCAAAAGACACCTATGCACCCGGCTTCCGTGGGTGAGGTAACACGAGTACTCTGCTAGTCTCGAGGGTATTGACCCTCCTAGTTTCTAAGTCTAAAAGGGTTTCATCGTAGTCCATCCGGAAGTATCCTTAAATTGTATAATTGTAACTTGTTTGTTTCCCAAAGAAAGTCAATGGTAACCCGCGGCTGTGTTTAGACGCTGTCCGTGGGCCTCCTGCTTCCTAACCTTTGGTTGTTTAGAGTAGCCCTAGCGATTCCACAGGCCCCAGGCCTTCTTTCTAACTCTCACGTGGTTCTTATACCACTATTTTAGTATATGGTTTGTGAGGCCCCTAGGGCAAAACAATTACTGTGCAACTTATCATATGCTAATGAAGTTACTTAAATTGTACTTTTACCGCTGACATTATAAAGAGTACAGAGGGGTTGTGTTTAGAATAAATAAGTATATATTTGATATATACCTTGTGTGGTGTCCTTTCATTTGGTACTCAAGGGATTATAATTGGTAAAACAACTTGCTTAATGTGCTCTCTGAAGTCTTAGCCTGATGACTGCTGGTCCATGCTACCACTGGGATAGTTTTCTATAAGGTTGACTTTACAACCACCAACACTATGGGTCTATTAGACTGGTGCAAGGTGCCTACTAGAACTAGTGGACAACATATGCCAGGCTAACTTCTCACATTGGTGTGCAGTGGATGGGATAAGGGCTTGCATTGCTTTACCAAATAATCTTGAGAATATCATTTGAAAAATCACATCAAGGTACCTGTAAGTGCATATGCATCAAGTCTTATAATACATAAGTTCTACTGAATTTAGCAGTTGTAGGTGGTAAGGGCTGAGCACACCCTGACTACAACTTCTAGAGAGGTTCTAGTAGGAAAAAAAGTAGTGTAGGTAGGTGCACACACCACACCTCACAAGTCATGTCTTTAAGAGCAGGAGGTAGTACCTCTGTGCCAGATGTCAGCCAGGTGCAGATAACTAAGTACGACACCTTTAGTTTCCAAGATTTGAGAAGCTTATGTGTGGGCAGAAAATTAAGACAAGGACAGGGTCCAACCACACAGCACCTAGTAAATCTTTTTGTGGCAGATGACTTAGAAAAGACAACAGACCCAGATACACAGGGTAGCAGGGAGGGGGGGCCAACCTGCTACAGAAGAGGATCCTACTGGACCAGGCCCACTGGATTCTGAAGAAGAGGAAGTTGTAGACCAGGATGAGGAGAATTAACCTAACCTGGGAAACACGGCTATCTGGAGGAGGAGAGGGCCCTAGGAAGGCCTCCCCAGACCTCCAAGTAGGCTTAATGGTGGGAACAGAAGACCCAGATCACTTTCTAGTGGATCTGAACATTCTGACTCATCAGTAGGGTCCAATGCCTTTGCTCAAAGGAGAATGACTTCCCCTCAGGGAAGAGAGCATAAAGCTAGAATGAAAGAAGTCAAGCTTAGAATCAAGAGGCAAGAAGTTGCCCTTGCAAAAGAGACCCTAGCTCTTGAAAGAGAGAAGAAATTGTGTGGGCTAGAGCCCACTGGTGGCAGCAACAACTCTAGTGTTAGGGAAAGGTCTCATGACCATAGAAACCCGAACAAAATTGTCCCTCCCTATCAGATTGGGGATGATATCCACAAGTGGATCACTGCTTTGGAGAGGGCCTGCAAAGTACAGCAGGTACCCCAAAGTCAGTGGGCAGCAATTTCGTGGCTCCTTTGCAGACAAAGGAAGAGACAAGCACCTCACTGTTAGAGAAGAGGATTCTGACAACTACTATGTCCTGAAGAGTGCTTTAATAGATGGATTTGGCCTAACCACTGAACAGTACAGGTTGCTGTTCAGAGACACCCAGAAGACACAGACTCAGGACTGGACTGACTTTGTAGATTGTGCTACTAAGGCTTTGGAAGGCTGGTAACTGGGAAGTAAAGTAAGTGACTATACAGGATTGTATAACCTTATTATGAGAGAACAGATTCTTAGTAATTGTCAGAACCAGTTATAGCATCAGCACTTGGTTGACTCTGATTTGACCTCTCCCCAAGAATTGAGTAAGAAGGCAGACAAATGGGTCAGAACCAGGGTGAAGCAGAAGGTACAGGACCAAGGTGGTGACCAGAAGAAGCAAGACCAAAAGGGTGGGGAGAAAGCAAAAGACCAGAAGTCTTCTCAAGGTTCCCAAAAGCTTCTAATGGTGGGGTTCCCAACAATCCAAAAAGAAAGAAGGCCCAAAGAAACCTTGGTGCAAGATTTGTAAAGTAAATACTCACTGGACTAGTGATTGTGCCAAAAAGGAGACAGCTCCAGCCAGCATTGCCCCTAAGGCAACTGTTCCCCCTAGTTCAGCTAATAGTGGTGGTTCTCCACAGAAGGGTGTAGTCGGGTTAACCTAGGGAACTGAGATGGATTCTGGCCTAGTCAGAGTACCAACTCAAACTGTTTTGATCTGTGATGTGGACATACCCATGTCCTCTACTGTGAGCCCCAATAACTTGGGCAAGTACAGACAAATTCCTTTAATTAATGATAAAGTGGCTCCGGCCTACAGGGACACAAGTGCTAGTGTCACTATGGTGACACCCAACTTTGTGGACCCTGGACAGATCATACTAGGTGAAAATTACCTAGTGACCAATGCTAGCAATGTCACTACCACACACAGTATGGCAGTTGTTAATTTCTCCTGGGGAGGGGTAACTGGCCTAAAGAAGGTTGTTGTTATCTCAGACCTCCCTGTAGAATGTTTGCTTGGCAATGACCTAGAGACTTCAGCCTGGTCTGAAGTGGAGTATAGGACACATGCAGAAATGTTAGGCATCTCAGCACATGTGCTTGCTGTGACTAGGTCACAGGTCAAAAATTGCAACACTGAACAGGTACTGGAATCTGGAATAATGGACCAGTTGCCTACCAGGAGGAGAAGCCGTAGGGTTAAGGCAGTGCCTTCCCCCTTGCCTCAGGATGAGGATCAGCCTTCTGAGGAAGTTAATTGTGAGCCTGAAGAAGGAACTGTCCTAGAAGAGCTTGAGCCTGATCAGGTTGAGTTACTTGGGACAGGGGGACCTTCCAGGTCAGATCTGAGGCAGGCGTAGTTGGACTGCCCTTCTCTTGAACCCCTCAGACAGCAAGCTGCTGCTGAGGCTGCAGGGAATGCAGGAGGTTGGTCATACCTTTGGCATTCGAGGGCTTCCTTTTGACACTAGCCCATGATATTCCCCTCGCAGGACATCTTGGCAAGAACAAGACTTGGGACAGGCTTGTCCCTTACTTTCACTGGCCTCACATGTCAGAAGATACCAAGGAGTGTTGTCGCTCCTGTGTCACCTGCCAAGCCAGTGGCAAATCAGGTGGCACTACAAAGGCCCCCCTTATACCACTACCTGTTGTGGGGGTTCCCTTTGAACGTGTAGGGATTGACATTGTTGTACCAATGGAGCCCCAAACAGCCTCTGGGCACAGGTTTATTCTGGTGGTAGTGGGTCATGCCACCAGAAGCTATTCCACCTAGGACCACAACAGCAGCTGTTGTGGCAAGAGCCCTTTTGGAAGTTTTCTCAAGAGTGGGCTTCCCTAAGGAGGATGTTTCAGACAGAGGTGCAAACTTCATGTCTAGTAACCTGACTGCAATGTGGAAGGAGTGTGGAGTGAACTATACGTTCATCACACCCTATCACCCACAATGCAATGGTCTAGTTGAGAGATTCAACAAGACCTTAAAGGGCATGATTAAGGGTCTCCCTGAAAGCTCAGGCGGAGATGGGACATCCTGCTGCCCTGCCTTTTATTTGCCTACAGAGAGGTTCCACAAAAGGGGGTTGGCTAAGCCCTTTTGAACTTTTGTTTGGGCATCCTGTAAGAGGACCCCTTTGTCTGGTGAAGGAATGATGGGAGTTAACTCTCAAACTTCCTAAACAAGACATTGTGGACTATGTACTTGATCTCCGCTCCAGGATGGCTGAGTATATGAAAAAGGCATCCAACAACCTTGAGGCTAGTCAGGAATTCCAAAAGGCCTGGCATGACCAAAAGGATGTGCTGACTGTTTACCAGCCAGGGCAGAAAGTGTGGGTGTTGGAGCCAGTGGCCCCAGCAGCTCTCCAAGACAAGTGGAGTGGACCCCACACTATTGTTGAACAGAAGGGAGAAGTCACCTATTTGGTTGATCTTGGAACTCTCAGGAGTCCCCACAGGGTGCTTAATGTCAACAGACTGAAACCGTATGTGGACAGGGCAGACATAGGCTTGCTCATGGCTACTGATAAAGGACAGGAGGAAGAGAGTGACTGTCTCCCAGACCTGCTCTCTCAGAACCCTGATGATGGGTCAGTTGATGGTGTAGCCTTGGCAGGCAGCCTCACTGATCAACAGCAGAAAGACTGCAGACAAGTTCTGCAGGCCTACAGAGATATGTTTCTCTGACTCCAAGTCAGACTACCTGGTGCACTCATGAAGTGGACACTGGGGACAGTCTGCCTGTTAAAAGTAAGATTTACAGGCAACCTGATCATGTCAGGGACTGTATCAGGACAGAAGTCCAGAAGATGTTGGAATTGGGAGTCATTGAGCCCTCAGAGAGCCCTTGGGCCAGTCCAGTAGTCCTTGTGCCCAAACCTCACACCCAAGATGGTAAGAGAGAGATGAGGTTTTGCATGGATTACAGAGGTCTCAATGCTGTCACTAGGACAGATGCCCATCCAATACCCAGGGCAGATGAGCTCATAGACAGATTGGCATCTGCCAAGTTTCTGAGCACATTTGGTCTGACAGCTGGCTACTGGCAGATCAGACTAGCTGATGATGCAAAGCCAAAGACAGCATTTTCAACCCCTGGTAGACATTATCAATTTGTGGTAATGCCCTTGGTCTGAAAAATGCACCTGCCACATTTCAAAGGTTGGTGAACCAAGTCCTCTCAGGCCTGGATGACTACTGTGCAGCTTATCTAGATGATCTAGTGGAGAAGCGTGGCTCAGTGGTTAGAGGCGGCAGACCCGGAAACTGAGATCGGCCGTGGACCAGGGTTCGATTCCCCGCCTCGGCGGGTCTCGGGCTCAAAAAATTCCACAGACTCGACAATTCTCGCTCCGGTGCCTACTCGACTCACGGGGTCACACTCTGCGACTCTGGGCAATAGCTTGCTTAATCTCCACTACGGCCCCTCGTGGCGGGATGCCTGGCTTTCACCTTGTGGATACCCTGCGGGGCTATCTCACAGGGGAATACCAGGACGGGTTCCCTAAGCAAGCGCCTTGATACCTTCGGGTGATACGTGCGCTATATAAGTCGCAATACATTTACATTTACATATTGCTGTCTTTAGCTCCACCTGGGAAGATCACCTGATCCACCTGAAAAATGCTTTGGAGGCTCTGCAAAAGGCAGGCCTAACTATCGAGGCTACCAAGTGCCAGATAGGGCAGAGTCAGGTTGTATGCCTGGGCCACCTTGTGGGTGGAGGCCAGGTTCAACCATTGCAGAGCAAAATCCAGACCGTAATGGACTGGACTGCTCCAACCACCCAGACTCAGGTCAGAGCTTTCTTGGGCCTGACTGGGTAGTACAGGAAATTTGTCAAGGAGTATGGTTCCATTGTGACACCCCTTAATGACTTAACTTCCAAGAAAATGCCTAAGAAAGTTCAGTGGACAGTCAGCTGTCAAAAGGCATTTGATGACCTAAAGCAGGCCATGTGCACTGCACCAATTCTGCAAAGTCCAGACTACTCCAAAGAATTCATTGTTCAAACAGATGCTTCTGAGTTGGGAGTGGGGGCTGTGCTTTCACAATTGAATAAAGATGGTCAAGACCAGCCAGTAGCTTTCATAAGCAGAAGGCTGACCCCTAGAGAGAAACGTTGGTCAGCTATTGAGAGGGAGGCCTTTGCTGTGGTTTGGGCACTGAAGAAGCTGAGGCCATACTCGTTTGGTACTCACTTCAAAGTTCAGACAGACCATAAGCCCCTCTTGTGGCTAAAACAGATGAAGGGTGAAAATCCCAAACTGCTCAGGTGGTCCTTTTCCCTACAGGGGATGGACTTTACAATGGAACATAGACCTGGGAGTAACCATGCCAATGCAGATGGACTCTCCAGATATTTCCACTTAGAACATGAGGACTCAACTGGTCAAGGTTAGTTTAATGTCCCTGCGGGGGGGGGGATTGTGTAGGAGAGTAGGGTTTGCTTTCTATGGTAACCCCCACTTTTTGCTGTGATTCTCTGTTTTTTTTTCTTTAGTCTGGCTGTGGCCCTGCTAATCAGGCCCACAGCCTAGCTGTTCTCTCTCTAAATTGATACCATGTACTTTAAGTACATACCAGATTGGTTACTGGGTCACCTTTGTGAGCCCCTGTATAGTGTACCATAGTTACCCAGGGCAGAGGTGCACCCTAGGCCTACCAGGGGCTGCAGCATGTATTGTGTCACCCCTGGTTTGCCTTCCAAACTGAGACCACAGCTCTGTTCACACAGCCTGGGTAAGGCGGTATAATCACCCCTTTCTTATATATAGTATACCTATATATATATATATATATATATACATATATAGACACATATACACCTATAAGCCACTCCTAAGGCAGACCTCGACAATCCTGGAAGTAGAGTGCTTGGTTTTATGTGAGAGGGTGCCCTAGCATGAGCTGAGCCCCTCTGCAGCTTTCAGAGCCATCTCCTTATAGCTGTTCTATGATATAGCCATACCATATACTCTTAAGTGCATTATAATCCTCGCGGTTAATGCTAACTTTGGTTTGGCTTTATCAAAACAAGTCGTGTAAGGTGTCAATCACTTTGGAATACTACCCCCCCCCCACCCCCACCAATCCTGGTGGCGGGGGTAGCATTCCACCCTTCTAGAGGGAAAAGACATGTAGTTACTGGTAAACCCGGTTAAAGTTAAACAGAGCCTCAGCATCACAAAATGGATGCTGCTGCCACAGACACAAGTCTGCCCTCCTGCTGCTGGATGAAACTCCGGCAGGGGAGGCCTGGACAATAGGTTTCCTGTCCAGGGAGGTGCTGGCACCTCCCCAGACAGGCTTTAGTGTATTGGGGGCAGGGAGGGCTGCATTCAGTGAATGCTTTCACGACACTGCCTGGGGCACACTAGGTGCTCCATGCATTTCCTAGTTCAAACCGGTTGCTGGGGCACTCTGCCCCAGCTCTGGTGCGAAACTGGTCAAAGGGAAAGGGGTGTAACCACCCCCTTCACAGGTCCACCCAAAGGAGGGACCTTAAAGGTAGTCCAGCCCCTAAACTTAGTATAAGTAAAGGAACCCAGTCCCTAGGACTTTAGTTTACCCTGGACGAAACTCTGAAATATATATCCTGGACCTTCGACATTCTATTTCAACTGGAAGACGGAAGACATCTCCCTTGTGGTCAAGGAGTGACCACTCTGTGCAAGCAGGCCCCAACAGCAACTGTGCCAGTCTGCATTGTCGAGGCTACCGGCGGATCCCGAAGACTCTGCGACACAGGACACAGATTTCCAGTTATCTCTGACGCAGCTCGAAGTTCCCAGCAAAGCTGAGACCCGTGGCGGACACGAGAGACGTGGGACCGGACCTCTTGGACATCCTGCATTTTGCTAACTGCATCGACTCCCGAGGTATCTCGCAGTTGTGCATTGGGGTACGAGAAGCCTCAGCCCCGAGCACCATTTGCACCAAAGCTCAGGCCTCCACACTCCACGAGTGTCCCGTGAGGCCCGCTCTTGCATTTCAGCTTGATGTGTCCTCCCGGTTCCTAGCCCGTTGGCTAGTGAGCCCCCTGAAGACTTCCTTTTAAATCTAACTTGCTTTCCTGGTTGCTCCAGGCTTGCTCCAGCTTCCCTACAAAGGAGAAGTGCCACAGACCTTGCTGGTCTTCACCGAAGCCAATCTCGACATCTTGCGTGGATTGTGTTTGCCAAGGCTTGTTGGGTCCAATCCGGATACCGACACCACAGTCAACTAGATCCTCCATGGGACAGCACTTCTTTGCAGCTCTCCATTGAAATCGACGTTGAAACCCGACATCAAAAGACACATACGCACCCGGCTTCGGTGGGTGAGGTAACACGAGTACTCTGGTAGTCTCGAGGGTATTGGCCCTCCTAGTGTCTAAGTCTAAAAAGGTTTCATCGTAGCCCATCCGGAAGTATCCTTAAATTGTATAATTGTAACTTGTTTGTTTCCCATAGAAAGTCAATGGTAACCCGCGGCTGTGTTTAGACACTGCACGCGTCTCCCGTGGGCCTCCTACTTCCTAACCTTTGGTTGTTTAGAGTAGCCCCAGCGATGCCCCAGGCCTGCTTTCTAACTCTTAACTGGTTCTTATACCACTATTTTAGTATATGGTTTGTGAGGCCCCTAGGGCAAAACGTATACTGTGCAACTTATCGTATGCTAATCAAGTAACTTGTATTGTACTTTTACTTCTGACATCATAAAGAGTACAGAGGGGTTGTGTTTAGAATACATACATATATATTTGATATATACCTTGTGTGGTGTCCTTTCATTTGGTACTCAAGGGATTATAATTGGTAAAACAACTTGCTTAATGCGCTCTCTGAAGTCTTAGCCTGATGACTGCTGGTCCATGCTACCACTAGGATAGCTTTCTATAAGGTTGACTTTACAACCACCATCAATAAGGGTCGATTAGACTGGTGCAAGGTGCCCTCTAGAACTAGTGGACATCATATGCCAGGCTAGCTTTTCACAATGACTCCCTGACTGTGTCTATTTGGGGGAACAAAACTTGCATACAAGAAGTGACGCTGGCACTAAACGTTACTAGATATGGGATGCCTGGCAACATGCCACAGCAGCTCTGATCATTCTACATGAGTTAACTCCTGTAGGAAGGTGGATATCTGACTATATGATTACCCCAACTTTTTGCCTAGTGTTTAGCTGGTTTTTGACTTAGTTGACCTGGGATCCTGCTATTCAGGGTCCCAGGCTATCTGCTCTCTCTGTAAAATGGACTCCATGTACTTTAGGTACATCTCCAATTGGGTATTGGGTCAACTTGTGAGCCCCTGTAAAGTGTACCATAGGTACCCAGGGCATAGGTGCATCCAAGGCCTACCAGGGGCTGCAGCATGTATTATGCCACCCCTGGCTGGCCATCCAAACTGACACAACTGGCTGATCACTCAGATGGGGGCAAGCTGTTCTATGATATAGCCATACCATATACTCTTAAGTGTATTATAATCCTCGCTGTTAATGCTAACTTTGGTTTGGCTCTATCAAAACATGTTGTGTAAGGTGTCATACGCTTTGGAATACCACCCCCCCGCCAGTTCTGGCGGCGGGGGTAGCATTCCACCCTTCTAGAGGGAGAAGACATGTAGTTGTAGCTTTACCCGGTTAAAGTTAAACAGAGCCTCAGCATCACAAAATGGATGCTGCTGCCACAGACACAAGTCTGACGTCCTGTAGCTGGGAGCCCTTCCAGCGAGGGAGGCCTGTACAATAGATTTCCTGCCTTGACAGGCTATAGTGTATTGGGACAGGGTGGGTTGAAAGGAATGAGACACTGCCTGGGGCACACAAGGTGCTCCATGCATAGCACGGTTCAAACCAGTTGCTGGGGCACTACAGCCCCAGCTCTGGCGCGAAACTGGACAAAGGGAAAGGGATGTAACCACCCCGTTCCCAGGTTCCACCCATAGGAGGGACCTAGCAGGTAATTCAGCCCCTTTACTTCGTATAAAGCTAGGAGCTGAGTCTAGAGACTTTAGATTATCCTGAACTGAAACTCTGAAACGAAACTCTGGACCTTCGACATTCTACTGCAACTAGAAGACTGAAGAATCTCCCTTGTGGTCAAGGAGTGACCACACTGTGCAAACAGGCACCACCAGTAACTTGCCGGTTTGATTTGTCGATGCTCCCGCCGGAACCCGAAGACTTAGCGAAGCAGCCTCTGGACTTCCAGACTTCTCTGACCCCGACCCACATCCACAGCAAAGCTGAGACCCGTGGCGGATATGAGAGACGTGGGACCGGACAACCTGCAGTACCTGCTTTTTGCTAACTGTGCAGCTTCTGAGGCGTCCTCGAAGTTGTGCATTGGACCCTGAGAAGTCCAACCCCCGAGCAGTAAGTGCACCGAAGCCCAGCCCTCCACACTCCACGAGTGCCACGTGGTGCCTGTGCCTGCATTTCTCCTTGACGCGTCTTCGCAGTTGCTAGCCCGTTGGCTAGTGGCCATCTTGAAGACTCCATTTTGAATCAACGCTGCTTGCCTGATTGCTCTGGGCTTGCTCCTGCTTTCCTGTAAAAGGGAAGCCCCACAGACCTTGCTGGTCTGTACAAGGAGCCGATCTTCACATCCTGTATGGGTTGCCTTTGCCAAGGCTTGTTGACTCCGATCCGGAAGCCGACACCGCCAACAGCGAGAGCCTTCATGGGACAGTCCGTATCCAGCTCCTGGTCATTGTCGACGCCTCCTAGTCCACGTGGCTGCAGAGACAAGCTTCGCCTCTTCTCCTGATTGCATCTCGATATCACCTGGTTACGTCCTGGTTCCATCCTGGTCACTGGCTAGTGACCCAGACTCTGTCCCCTCTGCTTTCAGGTTCTTCACTTCCTCGATCCACCCTTGGATCCACCCGGACATCTTCCTCCTGGTCGCCTGCAGCATCTTCTTGCAGCTCTCCATAGGATTCGACGACGAAACCCGACACGACTTCACACCTATGAACCCAGCTTCCCTGGGTGAGGTAACTCGAGTACTCCGGTGCTCCCGTGGGTATTAACTATCCAAGTGTCCTACTTTAATTGGGTTTTCCCGTAGTCCTCCCGGAAGGTCCGAAATCAACTAGTTTCTAAACTTTACGTTCCCATTGAAAGTTAATGAGAACCCGCGTGTGTGTTTAAGCACTGCACACGCATCCTGTGGGACTCCTGCTTCCTAACCTTTGGTTACTCTGTGTAGCCCCACCGATTTCCAAGGCCCTAGGCCTATTCACCTGTTCTGAAGTGGCTGTTATACCACTTCTTTAGTATATGGTTCGTGAGGCCCCTAGGGCAGAATTGTATTTGTGCAACTTATAGTATGCTATTTGAGTAACTTGTGCTGTATCTCGAATTCTGACCTCATAAAGAGTGCAGAGGGGTTGTGTTAGAAATAAATACATATATATTTGATATATACCTTGTGTGGTGTCCTTTCATTTGGTATTCAAGGGGTTATTATTGGTAAAACAATTGGCTTCACATGCTCTCTGAAGTTTTAGCCTAAAACTGCTCTGTCCATGCTACCACTAGGATAACTGGTCTATAAGGTTGACTTTACAACCATCACCATAAGGGTTGTTTGGACTGATACAGGGTGCCCACTAGAATACTGGGCATCACATATCAGGCCATTTTCTCACAACTCCCATTTGATAGTTGGCCAAACATTGGATTAATCACAGCAGCTGGTGAACCTTGCAGGTATCAGGAGAGGTTTGCCACAGAACCGTTACAAGCCCCATGTAAACTAATATCCCTACAAATGAATGAACCGCTCAGTGAATTTTCACAGTGTGTACCGCTAAGAAACACTTCATGCCCCCCTCCAACATCTGTGTGTGTAAGGTAAATCTCAGGATGTCTTAATGTATTTTTTAACCAACCTTTCATATTTGCCTGCTGGCATTTGTTTGAAAAAATATACAATTGGTTCTGTCGGTGTGCACTATTTCTTCAAATGTATCTGACTATTCAACAAACTACTCATAATCAAACGAGTTAATCAAAATAAATGTAAATCCAAATCATCTAGGGTTTATCAAAAGACTTTTATAAATTGCTTCATTTATAAATACCCTTATTTCAATATTTACAAGGCTAACAGTACATAGTGACACATAATATGTGAAGGAGGTGACAGTAAGTGCTCAGTGATATTTGTGAAGGTGTAATATATACAGTGGTGATTTCGGGGGGGGGGGAAGGGGTATTGGCCAGAGATACAAGATATTTCAGATAATTCTGCGGACCACATGAGTTAGTCTTGTCACAGAGTCCTTATAGCTGGTCCAAATGTTCTAATGTCGACGTTTCAACCCTGGAGATGCAATGTTAAAGGGTCAATGCGGGTCTTCATCAGGACTAGGTAAGGGTGGTGACAGCCTGTTGATTACAATGATCAAAGGTCAGGTTTGGATTTAAAAAGAGAGGTGCCAAAACTGTGTAGTAGCACTTAAGATGGTGAAAACTCACCTCAAAGGGGGGCCCAGACAGCGCTCACCGGGGATTAGCTCAAGCAGTGCCACATGCAAAGCTGTGGCTGTCAGAAGGCTCTGGCTCCCTTTGTTCATTGATTCTAAAGAGAAATGGGCATAAGGATTACTATCCCCTTCTACACTCCCACATGGGTCAGGAATACATGGAGGTCAGGTGGGAGACTCACCTCTATTGTGGAAGGTGGTGAGTCAATGCAATACACTCACTCAGTACTTAGGTTAAGCATTTCAAGGCCAGTAAGTAGTCTATAGGGAGGAGAGTGCTAATTAATTATCTCCGTCCGGCGAATCATTTCATAAATTGGAGAAATAGTTTCTTGTTACTGCAATTTGCTCACCTTCACGATCAACGTTATAAGTCCTTAGTCACTCGGGTGGTTTAATTCCTTTTCACCCCGTCCGCGCTCGCTGTTGCTGTAGCTGCGGCTCCAATGCAGGACCCGTTTAAACCTATTTCGCAAGCGCAAGGACGCTTCGCTTGCAACGACGCGAGACCGGTTGCCAGGCAACCAATCGGGCGTGAATGATTCATGTCCTCTGACGTACCGGGACCGTTTAGGGTTCGAGATGGCAGTCTGCCAAGGGGCATTTTGATGATGTGCAAATGTAATTGCTACGGTGGTGATATTTACAATCCTACGTAGTTATGAATGCAACGAGGTGCATGGGGTGATATTAACTGAGATTCGCATCCTCTGAAGTAACGAGCCAGATTAGTGTTCGTGGTGGCAATCAGCACTGAGGTTTCTAAATTATTGCAGTGGTGATATTCACAGAGTGACACAAATTACCATTGCACATAGTTTTATACTTGCAACAAGGTGCATAGAGTGACATTAAAACCGGAATTCCTATCCTCTGAAGAACTAGTGTTCGCAGTGGCAGTCAGCCATGAGGCATTTTGGTATGTATACAACAACAATTCAATCTTTATTTCGACAAGATTTGTCATAAAAGAATCATAACAATAAAACATTTAAAATGATACCATATGGTACATATATATTTAAAATCAAAAATAAGAACAGTAATCCATGACCACGGCATAATTACTACATATCAGATTTTAGGTACAGCTCAAGAGAATTGGAAATCAAGGACCAAATATCAGTGCGGTTGTAACTACTATGTCAATGTGTATGTATTCATTACAAATGACCTTCTAATATGCCACACAGCTGCTAGGAATTTAGTAACAGCAAAGATTGTGGCAGGTGAAAGGTCCGTTTTTAAAATCCTATACGCCTGCGCACAGTGGATTATCCCCAGATTTTTACAGATTGGGACAATCTATGTCCGTCTCAGTTTTGTATAGGCGGGACATAAAAATACACGATGCACCTCATTTTCCAAATCTGAGGTGCACCCTGGACAGTTCTTAGGAGATGATGGGTACCACTTGGACGTAAAGGCTCTAATGGGTAGTGAGCCATATCGCCATTGGAGATAGATCTTCCTCGCAACAAGAGGGCTAACATCGTCCAGAACCTGCTCAAATTGGTAAGATTCAAGCAAGCCGGGCCGAAGGCGCCTGAAATGGCAGAAACCGGTCCCCGGAAGCTTGTTTCCTTCCCAGTGTAAGAATTGGCTTTTGTAGTCTGGTCTGCCCTGTTCCCATGATGCACTGGGCCAGGGACAGACTAATTTGCATACAGCCAGGTTCTGAAACTGGGATGGTGCAATGAGCTAAAAAATGGTGTTGGATCTAGCCCTGATCTCTTGACTGGGTGAGAGTACTCTGCTTAATTCAGAGACTCTGTCCATCACCACCCCTTGTTGTAAATTATTTTGTCCACCCTAAGCGTGGAAGGGTATACTCAGATGTGAGTCCCTTGCTCATTGCACCATCAGGATTCAAGCAAGCCGGGCCGAAGACGCCTGAAATGGCAGAAACCGGTCCCCGGAAGCTTGTTTCCTTCCCAGTGTAAGAATTGGCTTTTGTAGTCTGGTCTGCCATGTTCCCATGATGCACTGGGCCAGGGACAGACTAATTTGCATACAGCCAGGTTCTGAAACTGGGATGGTGCAATGAGCTAAAAAATGGTGTTGGATCTAGCCCTGATCTCTTGACTGGGTGAGAGTACTCTGCTTAATTCAGAGACTCTGTCCATCACCACCCCTTGTTGTAAATTATTTTGTCCACCCTAAGCGTGGAAGGGTATACTCAGATGTGAGTCCCTTGCTCATTGCACCATCAGGATTCAAGCAAGCCGGGCCGAAGACGCCTGAAATGGCAGAAACCGGTCCCCGGAAGCTTGTTTCCTTCCCAGTGTAAGAATTGGCTTTTGTAGTCTGGTCTGCCCTGTTCCCATGATGCACTGGGCCAGGGACAGACTAATTTGCATACAGCCAGGTTCTGAAACTGGGATGGTGCAATGAGCTAAAAAATGGTGTTGGATCTAGCCCTGATCTCTTCACTGGGTGAGAGTACTCTGCTTAATTCAGAGACTCTGTCCATCACCACCCCTTGTTGTAAATTATTTTGTCCACCCTAAGCGTGGAAGGGTATACTCAGATGTGAGTCCCTTGCTCATTGCACCATCAGGATTCAAGCAAGCCGGGCCGAAGACGCCTGAAATGGCAGAAACCGGTCCCCGGAAGCTTGTTTCCTTCCCAGTGTAAGAATTGGCTTTTGTAGTCTGGTCTGCCCTGTTCCCATGATGCACTGGGCCAGGGACAGACTAATTTGCATACAGCCAGGTTCTGAAACTGGGATGGTGCAATGAGCTAAAAAATGGTGTTGGATCTAGCCCTGATCTCTTGACTGGGTGAGAGTACTCTGCTTAATTCAGAGACTCTGTCCATCACCACCCCTTGTTGTAAATTATTTTGTCCACCCTAAGCGTGGAAGGGTATACTCAGATGTGAGTCCCTTGCTCATTGCACCATCAGGATTCAAGCAAGCCGGGCCGAAGACGCCTGAAATGGCAGAAACCGGTCCCCGGAAGCTTGTTTCCTTCCCAGTGTAAGAATTGGCTTTTGTAGTCTGGTCTGCCCTGTTCCCATGATGCACTGGGCCAGGGACAGACTAATTTGCATACAGCCAGGTTCTGAAACTGGGATGGTGCAATGAGCTAAAAAATGGTGTTGGATCTAGCCCTGATCTCTTGACTGGGTGAGAGTACTCTGCTTAATTCAGAGACTCTGTCCATCACCACCCCTTGTTGTAAATCAAATTGGTAAAAGTCCTTAATCAATAAAAACATAGCAATAAGAGTACCAGACTGAACGTTGGACATAATAAGCACAATTTTGTTTCCACGGTACCGCTCAGCCAACTTCTTACGTGAAATTCCATTGCAGGTATGCTCCGGGTCCGATCACATTGGTGCAAGGCAGAGTTTCTCTAGTTCCTCTCTAACATACTTAGGCCATGGGAGTTTGGCCACGTTTGCCAGCCTTAAGACATCTTTTAACTCTTACCTATATTTCTCCAGCTCTGGGGTGGCCCAGAGTCTCCGCCAGAAAAATAAGGGTTTAAGGCCCAGTTCTTCGTCTATGGGTCTAAGGCCCAGATCAAGCCTTAGCGGTAATAACTGTGTACTCTGGGGCAACCCTACCAGCTGTCTCAGGAATTTGTTCTCCGCGACAGCAATCGCGGATCCACACTTATGCCCACACAGCTCAGCCCCATAGGTCGCTGCCCCACGCGCCCGTAGTTTATATATTTCCAGAGGCGCGCCAATCGGCTTAACCGAGGATTTACTCAGAAGTTTAAGAATACCACCAGCTATCTGTGTCAGCTTAAGTTGTGATTTTAATTGCTGCTGAACCCAGGTAAACGATTCATTTAGGGTGAGCCCTAAGTACTCAAACGTATGAACCCTTTCCAACCGTACTCCGCTAATCATAGGGTTTGGATGTGTTGTTGCAGGGGGGTTAAAAATCATATATTTAGTTTTTACGGTGTTTTTTTCCAGACTCCGATCCTGACAAAAAGACACAAACCCATCCAAAACTCGCTGAATGCCCATCGGTGTTTTTGAGAGCAGTAAGGTGTCATCAGCGAACATGATCGCAGAGATCCGACTGCCAGCAAGCCTTGGGGCGTCACTATCTAATACCGCCTCTAAATGGGCGATTACCCCGTTGACAAAGAGGCAGAACAGGGTGGGTGCCAGCACGCACCCCTGCCTTACCCCCCTGCCAACGGGGAATCGGGCTGTCAAGGTACCGTCCATACCACACCTAACCTGGGCATAGTTCTTAGTGTGAAGTTGGATTATCATACTCAAAAGCGAAGGTGGAATGCCCAAGTCCCTGAGCACAATCCACAGCTTCCGACACGGGAGCAGGTCGAAAGCCGCGCGAACATCATCAAAGACTGTGTAAAGTGATCCACCCTCAATCTTAACGGTTTTCCAAAAAAGCATAGACAACCAAAATATTTGGTCTGTGGTAGAAACCTTCTTTCTGAATCCTGCCTGGTAGGGGCTTAAAATAGAGTACTCCTCTGTCCAATCTAAGAGGCGATTTAAAATCAGCCTTGCAAAAAGCTTTTGAGGCACATCAATAAGACTAATTGGCCTGTAGTTTGCTGGGAGCAGAGGAGAGCCCTTCTTGAAGATAGGAACTATCTCTGCTCCCAGTCAAGTACTAGGGACCGCCATGCTACCCCATATTGCATTAAAGATAGCCGTTAAGTAGGGGGCCCAGACTACAGGTTTATGCTTTAACAGGTCGCCAGGTACTTTGTCTAGGCCCGGAGCCTTGGCTGTTGGCAACTTAATGATGGCCACCTCGACCTCCCCCTGCAAGAATTCAGGCTCACTCATTTCTGTGTGGGTATCGAGGGCCAATGCACTCATATCCGAGTCACTGGGAGGGTTGTCCCCCCGATACAAAGTAAGAAAGTGCTCTTCCCAGACCTCCGCTGCGATGTTAGGTGCTATAGCCGCAACAGGGTCTGCCGACCCGGTGTTCACAATTTGCCAGAAATTCCTGGCGTCTTTTGCTGCCAGGGTCCTTGTTAGATTATCCCAGTACGCAATTTCCCACTCAGCTTTTGCATGGTGGATTATATATCTATATGCTGCCCGCCTTTCTTTTATTAGTGCCCTGTTATTGTTTTGTTTCAGAGCACGAAGATGGTCTGCCTTTGCCTTCCTGCATACCGTATTAAACCAGCTAGATTTAGTGCCTGGTCTTTTCCCTTTTCCAAGAGGATTTAGGATCTCTGCTAGGCTGCTAGTTAATTCCTGGTAAAGTTTACTCAATTTAGAATATACAACAAAAGAGGGGTGCTGGGTGGACAAAGCACCAGTAACTTCCAGTACTGGGATAGCCTTGGCATATATCTCAGCCACTAACTCTTGGTGGGTTACTGCTTGATCCCATCTAATTCTGCGCCTGTTACTAGAAAGGGATACCGGGTTATCTAATCCACTCCCTGCGTTAGGACCATCATTAGGAGCACCAGGGGAAAGGAAATCTAAGATCAAGGCATTATGATCACTTTCCCTCCTAGATTCTACTCTAAAGTCAACGACCTTGTGCCAAGCACAGGTCTCGACAAAAATATAATCCAAGTGAGACTCTTGGCCAGGTTTGTTGTAAGTACACTTTGCAGGAGTGTCTGCTTTTACACCGCCATTACATGCCCTAATTGAATGGTTTAGGGTTAGGGCAAGAATTTGGACAGCCAAAGGTGCCCATGACCTCAGAGAGGGACCCACCACCTGAGGTATTTTCCAGTGGTCGTCCTCTTCCCGAGATGCTCCAGCCATCAGATCTACCAGGGGCTCAAAGTGGGAGTTGAGATCTCCTCCTAACACAAGGGTGACCCCCGAAGGGATCTTATTCAGGAAGGAGGAGAGCTCGTCGATGGTTTTGGACTCGTCTGCAATACTCACAGGTCTCGAATAGATGTTGACCAGAGCAAGTCTGGAGGAATTAGGCCACTCCAGTAGTATACATTGTACATCCACCGAGGAGGTCTCTAGAACCTTGGCTCTGCAACCCAGGTGTGTTCGCACCCAGATTGTTAGCCCCCCTGATGGTCTTCCCTTCCCCCCCCCATTGTGCGGGCAGTGAGAATGAAGCGAAACCGGTCCGAAATTGTTCCTCTCTAGCCCAGCTTTCTTGTTAGAGGCATATATCATTCATATCTATAAAGGAGCCCCACTCCGGGCAGGCCAGTTTGTTACAAAGGCCTGCAACATTCCAGGACAGAATTTTAAGTGAAGTTTTGCCCGTGACTGGATTTAAGATTACCTCAGAATATTCCAAATCACTACTTTGTGAGTGCGCCGTATTGGGACTACCTTCCCTCCTACTAGAGTGGTCAGTAGTGTGCCCACAAGGAGCCAGCGTCCTTAGCCCCGCGTCGTCATTGAGGACGATGTCCGCTGGGTCGATTGTTTGCTGGCTCTCATGGGGCAGGATCCCCTCACAGGCCTGATAGGTTTCATTTTCTGATGCCCCGCCCATTTACATTTATGAGTTAGCATAATGTGCCTAACTAATGATGTATTCATTTATGCATTTACGTTTATATTCTCCATCTCATTATTCATTATGCGTGTGATGTTATTCAGTTTTCTTAGCTTAGCTTGTGTGCCACCATTTTGGGGTGCTTCTCTCTGCGTGCGAGTCGCACTCGCTCACTCCCCCTCCCGTAGGAATAGGAAAAACCCTGAACGCAGCAGTTTTCGTTTCTTAGCTAACTGTAACCGAAACTAATAACAAAAACACTAATCAGTAATGTTCTCATGCGCTGGAGATACTGAGGCCCGGCTCCGCGGCCTTGGGCAGAGATAACCAAATGTTGCTATTGCAGGTGCAGATGCCTCTTGTATGAGGCCATTGTTCACCCTCTCCGGGGTCCAGTGCTTTTCCAGTATGGGCGTGTTTTACTTTGCTGTACCATGTTATAATGTATTGCTGTGATGAGATGAGTCAGTCCTCTCGGCGCACTCCTAGGGGTGAGGTCGGACAGGGCCCTCTCACATGGGAGTTTGTGGCCTAATAAAATACTTTGTTTATTCTTCTTCACTGTCCGTCTGACTTCTTACTTGGTAATTATAGGTGAGTGCGGTAAGTCACTCGGGTGGATTTGAGCCATGCTTATCAGATGGCGCCCGAACAGGTACCCCGCGACAAGGAACTTTCTCACCCGTAAGTGGGTAGCAGACGGCCGGGGACTCTCTGGTCGGCACGGTGGGTCCGGGTACCCATTTGATGCCGAGCTTGGTTCTCGCAGCGCTGCCCCACCCTGCTGATCGGGAGAGGTCCCGGTTCATGATCTTGCGCCGGGGTCCGGGAAGGCGGAACTTTGGAGCTGACCGTGTTGGTCCCAGCAGCCGGCGGTGGAGAACGGTAGAGGTCGGCACCGTGTATAGAAGGTGAGTGGTCCGACTGTTGATCGAGGGAGCTGGGACGCTCCAAGAGACTGGTGTGTCTCCGAGACCGGCGTGTCTCTAGTGGTTGGAGGAGCCCGTGTGCTCCTGGGGCTAGTGTGCTCCGGGGAACTCAGAGTGCAAGTGGTGCTCTGACAGACTTGGCGGAGGTTGGGTGGACGTTTGTTTGTGGTCATCCGACCGGGTGATACTGCGATCGAGGCGTGGCTCATTGCGGGCGGATTCTGGGACTCACCCGAACCCCTAGTGTGTGTGGTTTGTTGGGAGCGGGTCCCGGGTCTCCCGTGGTAAAGTGCGCAGCGATCTGTAGTGCCGTCCGGGTAGCGGATGTGTTCCCCAATCTCGGAACAGTGAGTGTGCTGTTCGGTCTGCGGTAGGGTCCAGGTTCCCCAGGACTTGGTCGACGGGCCTTGTCCCATTTTGGTAACACGTGTTTGGCAGGGATTTGACGCATAGGAAGCGTGAATATATGTGTGTGTGCTTAGTAGTGATTGTGCGGTCTGGGTGTCGGTGAGAGGGTGAATGTGAATTTTGTGTTGGTGTGTGATTGAGTGGGTGAAGATGCCGTGTTTCAGTAAGCTGCGGTGCCTCGGGTGCTGCTGCGGCACCTCGGACACTAGATTGGCTGAGAGCCAACCCGCCCCAGTGGAGGGCTCACCTAATTTGGAGATGTATGTTAAACATGGATTGACTCCAATTTTGTTTAATACTATGTGGCACAAGTATACCAAGGGTAGCGTAGATTTGCAATGGCCGTTGACTGGTTCTTTCGATGTGGCAAAACTAGATTATTTGCAGGACAGATTATTTGCTAAGCGTAGTCGCCACAGTATGTTCGATTCCTTAAGGATGTGGCAAAAAGAAGTAAGGGAACGACAGATGAGAGAGGAGAAGGTGGCTCAGAAGAGAGCAGCGCAGACGATGGCACGAGAGAACATACTAAGAAAGAGAATGAGAAACAGATTGAGCGTGCAGACAGACTTCATAGGTTACAGACGGATAAAAGCTATGTAGTAAGAGAGGAAGAGCAAGGTGAGATGGAGGACATTTTGAATGTTCGGCCCCCTCCTCCGTATGCTCCGCAATCATTGTACCCCGTGTTGACAGGTTCTGCCTCCCCTGCGGTGGTTTCAGTTCCACAAACGGTTGCTCCTCCCTTGTCCGGCACCCCCACTTCCTCTGTTTCGGCCCCTACTTTGTTGAGAGATGTTGAACAAGCATTGTCTTCTGTCACCTCTTCCGTGACTGCGCCCTTGGTTTTTCTCTTTGCTGTGAGCCCACCTGCCCCCTCTGTGATCTCTTCTGCATTTCCCACTGTCTCTGCTAGCGCTACCTCCAAGATGAGTTGACGACCCCGACTCGAGGTGCCGGAAGTGGGATACTTATCCAAGTACGTAAATTGCTTACACGTTCTACTGTTGGGTTGGATGAAAAAACGATAGTGGCTAATCAGGCTTGTCAGTGGGCTAGGAGTCCTATTCATGCACTGGAAGACATCTGGTCCACAATGAAGGATTATGAGCCTCCGATGCAGCAGCATGATTTATGGCATATGTCAACGACGCTAATAGCGTTGTGGGAGCAGGGTTATGGTGGAACGGCGCCCCAGGTTCTTTATGACATTAAGGACAGAGCCTATAGGGCTAATACTAGTATGAGGGATGTGTTACAGAATGTGCAGACTTTGCTGGAATATAGAAATGAATTGCCGTCAGCAGGAAGGCCAAATATTTTTGGAGCGCATCCAATGCGCGAAGTCCACCCTATTTTCCTTCCTGAAGTGCCTGAAGTGGTAGACCTAGTAACTAATAATGTGACCAGAGCTCGTGTAGAGGCTCGTTTCCAGGAACAGTGGATATACACACCTTGGAAACGGAGGGAGGTGTTGGCGCTGAAGGCGCAGTTGCCCGACTCTAGAAAAAACCCGACTGCTTATTACAAAGAATTGACGGAAGCAGCTTCCTCGACGGTCATGACTTTAGCTGACATAGAATTGTTCCTTGGATTACTGGTTCCGGTGGATGTGTGGAGGCAGGTGAAGGGTACAGATCATGCGGAGGAATTGGGAGGTACTTGGGAGGAATTTAAGGACTGGGACAAGGAACGGAAGCCAGGAGAAAAAACGAAACCCGAGATCTTAGCATTACTGGGACGAATAATAAAATGTATGCACTCTCTTATTCCTCCAAAGAAGGTGGATTGGGATATGTTGACTGCATGTAGACAAAAAAAGGACGAAGCGGTTTCAGATTTCTTCACTCGTTTCGAGGAAGCCTTTATGGATTTTATTGGCCAGGATCTCTCTCAGGATGGGGGCTTGCGACTTTTCGTGAATAGGTTCGTAACCAACTTGTTACCAGAAATATCGGCTAGATTGCAGGCATCGGAGAGTATGTGGACGACGTCCACCCCTCTGGTATTCTGAGTATGACTCAGTATTATGAACATAGAAAGAACGAGAACAAAGACAGACAGGAAAAGAAAGCCAAAGACTTGAAGACAAGGGTGCTGCTGCAGCAGGTGTCGAAGGGTCGGGGACGTGGAGCCCCACCTATGGTAGCGGGTCGTGGAAGGGGAGAGAAGAGCGAGAGTCTGGGGTTGTGCGAACTGCAAAAAGAAGGGGCACTGGTGGAGAGATTGTCCGGAGCTTCGGTCCAATGCTGGACCAGGCAGAGGTAGAGTTTGTGGTGAATTTCGCAGGGATGACAGACAGTTTGATGAAGGAAGGCGACCAGGGAGAAATTGCTTTGACGGAGAGAGGGATCTACAACACTGTCAAACTGAGGGTGACCATGACAGAGACAGACAGTACTACCACGACGCATATGCATTGGATGACATGACTGGCTTCTTCCATAACTAGGACAGCGTAGGACAGAGCATGGGACCTGTTTCTGTGGATGTTGATCAACGAGGACCCTATGTGACTGCGGATTTGTTGGGGTCTCCTCAGAAAATTTTGGTGGACACGGGTGCTATGAAAAGTTCTGTAGCACGTTCTCAGGTCCCAGGGGCGGCTCTGTCTGGCCAGAATAATGTTTCCGTTAGGTTCTCAGGTACTCCGGTAATTAGCACCATTTCTAAGCCTCTTACACTTACGATTGGTCCTTTCACCGTTGACTCTCCTTTCCTTTTGACTTCGAATTGTGGCGAAAATTTGCTGGGTTTGGATTTGTTGAAGAGATTGTATTCCACCATTTATTGTTCTCCGGACGGTGTGTACGTCACTTTGGGTCCTACTGTCGCACGTGCGCAACAGTGCTTCTCAAAAGACAAGCCTCTTCCAGCTGAGTTTGTGGGGATTCCGGAGACTTTGTGGGCCAGTGATGATACTGATGTGGGAAAGGTGGATATTGCCCCCGTGTCCATCAAGGTTAAGGTGGGAGCCCGATTGCCCCGAATACTGCAGTATAAAATATCTAGGGATGGTGAAAAGGCTTTGCTACAAATAATACAGGATTTGATACGGTCGGGTGTAGTGGAAGAGACAGCCTCTAACATTTGTAATAGCCCCATTCTCCCGATTCTTAAAAGACCCTCTGCTGATGGAGGTGATGGTGCACCTGGTGTTTATCGTTTCGTGATTGATTTACGCCACATTAATAAGGTGGTTGAAACCCAATATCCGGTGGTCTCTGACATTACAACGATTTTAACGATTATCCCTCCCACCGCCAGATATTTCTCTGTTTTGGATTTGAAAAATGCTTTCTTTAGTATCCCGGTACACCCTGACAGCCGTCATCTTTTCGGATTCTCATTGGCTGGCCGCAGCTTCAGATTTTGTAGAATTCCTCAAGGCTATACCGAGAGCCCTAGCATTTATAGTCAGGCTTTGAAGGCTCAATTGGATGATTTGGAACTCCCCAAGGGCAATGTTTTATTGCAATATGTGGATGATCTTCTCATAGCATCTGACACCGAAGATGGGTGTCGAGATGCCACAGTTAAATTGTTGCACCATTTGGCTCGAAATGGACACAAAGTGTCCCTTCCTAAATTTCAATACTGTCGACAGGAGGTTACCTACTTAGGTCATCTCCTATCGAAGGAGGGGAGGAGGTTGACACCGGAGCGCATCAAGGCGATAACTAACATGGCTGTACCTAACACGCAGCGGGAGGTGCGCGCGTTTTTGGGCATAACCTCGTATTGTCGCCAGTGGATACCCAATTATGCCTTACTAACCAAACCCCTTCTGTATCTGACTACTAAGGAGGTGCACAAACCCCTACCCTGGACTCCAGCATGTCAAGAAGCTTTTGAGTCACTAAAAACTGCTTTGTGTTCTGCACCTGTTTTGGGACCTCCTGATTACCAGAAGCCTTTTGTGCTTTATGTACATGAGGCGGAAGGTTGCGCGTTGTCTGTCCTAACTCAATGTTTTGGAGGGAAACAGAGACCTTGCGCTTATTTTTCTGCTATGCTTGACGATGTGGCGAGAGCGTTGCCGAGCTGTCTAAGGGCTACAGCGGCTGCTGCAGTCTCAATTAGACAATCGGCGGGGCTCGTGCTGGGTTCTGACCTCACACTAATGGTACCGCATGCTGTGGACATTCTATTGAACAGAACGCAGACGCAGCATTTAACTAGTGCTCGTCTTACTGGTTATGAGATCACATTATTCGCACCCCATGTTACAATTAAAAGATATGCCACTTTGAACCCGGCCACGTTGCTACCAATCCATTCAGATGAAAAGGACGATGACGTCCATGATTGTTTGTTTCGGACAGAGGAGGAGACGAAGGGAAGGATAGATTTAACGGACACCCCCCTAAATGATCCCGACGGGGAGCTGTATGATGACGGTTCCTGTTTTAAACTTGCGGATGGTACCTCAACTGCAGCATACGCAGTCACAACATTGAAAACAGTGGTGGAGACTTCTAGGGTCCCGTACCACTCAGCCCAAGCTGCAGAAATAATAGCATTGATGCGAGCATGTGAATTGAGTGAAGGACTGGACATGAATATTTACACCGACAGCCAATACGCCTTCGGCGTGGCTCATAGCTATGGGCAACTGTGGCCAGAAAGAGGGTTTTTGACATCACACGGACAAAGGATCCAGAATGGTCTGTTGATATTACGACCATTGACAGCATTGACGCTTCCCAGAAGACTGGCTGTGATCAAATGTAGTGCACACAAAGCGGTGATGGATGTTGTAGGATGGGGCAATGCATTTGCAGATCAGACAGCTAAGGAGACAGCTAGGACAAAACTCCCACAAATGTTTGTGGCAGGACCAGCTAGGTGGGTACCGGACTTGACATGTTCATGAATACTGTACAAAGTGTGCGGAACATACAAGAAAAGGCGACTGAGGATGAGTTGAGGACATGGAAGGATGGTGGGGGACGGTTGGACAAGGATGAGTGTTGGACGGATGTGTCAGACAAAAGACGATGGTTACTCCCGGACGCATATTTTCTCCCAGTGGTGACAATGGCTCATGGGCCAGCTCATATTAGTGCGAAAGGAATATGTAAATTACTAGACCCCGTGTGGAGTAATAAGAACATTTCCAAGGTGGCAACGCATTTAGTGCAGCAGTGCATGGTTTGGGAACACTTGTTCCGGTTGGCAATTTTGCTCCCCCTTCTTTTCCTTTTGAAGTGATCCAAATGTATTATATTGAAATGGAGAGAGTCAACAACCTTAAGTACGTCTTGGTGGTGGTATGCTCCTTTAGTAGGTGGGTGGAGGCTTTCCCAACTAAGGATTGTACGGCTATCTCAACAGCTAAGATGTTGATAAAGATCTCCGTTCTGTTCATCAGCAGGTAGCAGACACCCTGAAGCCGCTGCCGGAGGGGAAAGGACACACCATACAATCCGGGGACTGGGTTGTCATCAAGAAGTACATGCGGAAGTCCTGCTTGGATCCAAGGTGGTCGGAGCCGAAGCAAGTTCTCCTCACCACCCGCACTGCACTCCGGATCCAGGGCCGCAAGGCGTGGACACATGCGTCCCACGTGAAGCGCGTCCCACTGCCACTGCCATATGACGAATGGGTGAGAAACGGCGTCTCTGATGACGAATGTGAAGTAGTTCCTCGGTACATACCCTTCTCGGATGCTTTGTTGAGGGGTGAGGAGCCGGATCAAAGAGAAGAGAGGCCGGCTCTGATTGCAAGTGGTGAGGCCTCTCCTGATCACAGTGAGCAAACATCAGCGGATAAGTCCCCTGCCATTGAGCGCCCCATTCTGTTCACAGATCCAGAGGTGCGAGGGAGCACTCGTTATAATCTGCGGCCCAGGAAGGAAAGGAAGGAGAGCTGAGCACTGGAAGAAGGGCTGAGATAGGGACTAGAAGAGAACGGTGCTGAAGAATAGTTAAGTGTTAGGGACGGACTGATGGTATGAGCCCTGGTGCACTGTCGATACATTGTCAGATGAGACACTAGGATTGCGCCTGGGCCCGGATTAAGTGCTCCTGAGTTGCAAAAGCTGTGCGACTCCGTCGTGGGATTAGGGAGCGAACAATAGAAGCCTGCCTGTGAGGCTTTAACGGACACAGGAAGAAGATCCCTTCTGAGGGTGAAGAATCCCCTCTGGCCGGCTTCGGTGTGACTGTGACTGTTTGATTACCTTTTTAGTTAAGTTTTGGACTTTTAGTTAGGGAACATGTACCCCTTTGGCCGTCCCATTCCTGAGGAGGAGCAGCCTTTTGCAGCTCCTCGTAGACCAGAACCCGACTCTCCATGGCTCGCCCTGTCACGAAAAGGAAAAATTGTGGCCATTGTGATATTCATCATTGTATTTCTAATAATTCTTGGAATACTGTTTTTCCTAGATGAAGCCTATCCTGTTCATATGTTTGTCCCTACCCCTTCTGCCCTTCCCGAGCACAATATGGTTACTGTTGATTATGGTGAACAATGTTTGCGAAAAGGTTACCGTGATAATGTTTTTATCAAGACTCTACATCATGCCCATGCCGTGTATAATGTGACAGATTGTTGGGTTTGTGGGTTGCTACCTTCTGCTGCCTATAAAAAGGATAGATTGCTGGCACTCCCTTTAACTCCTGTGAATAGTTGTGTGGGATGGTACACTTTAATTGGAATGGTGAAATTCTTTCAACAACCTGATTTTCTGGATCCTCGATTACCTAGTAAAGGATCTACTTTGACAATGAGAGTACGCCCTATGCCCACCTCTTCTCTTGGACAGTTGTTTACTGATGGACGTTTCGATCAGACATTTCTGGAAACATGTTCGAAGAAAGTGGGACGATTTGTGACTCCTAACGACACTGACAAAGTTAGGGAGAGTTTTCTACAGTTGAACTCTTCTCTGGCTTATAGACACCCTCCTGTGACAAATGGTAGTAGTCATTCTTTGGTGTCCCGGGTGGTTGTTGGGCCCTCACCATTCTTCTGTATCCTGGGGAGGGGCCCTATAAAGGTTGGGAACAGTTCTTGCAATGTGACTGCTTCGATTCGCTTGCTCCTTAGTCCTTCTTTGGTCACTCCCCCAAATATTTACTTTGTTTGTGGAGATAATGGATACCTGTGGTTGCCTGAGGGTTGGGGTCTGCTATCTGGCTTATCTGCTTCCTCCTGTCTATGTAGCACCCTCAGACTATCATAAGACTCATCGTCGGTTTGCTATAATGCCTGGACAGCGTCAAAGGAGGGCACTCCAAGTTGAGGATGTAGATCAGACTGATACTTCTTTGCAGCAATGGACAGATTTTTCTAAGGGTTTACTGCCGTTCTGGGGTCCCATATTTACCAGTAGGGCTATTCGGAGACTGTCAAGAGTGATGGAGAAAGTAGTGAATACTGAGGCAGACATTGCAGCTAATATGTCTGTTGAGATGCAGGCTATGAGATTATTTACGATTCAGAATAGGATGGTGCTTGACGTCATCCTAGCTGATAGGGGAGGAGCCTGTCGCATCATCGGGACGTCTTGTTGTGTGTACATTCCTGACTCGGCCCCCACTGTTAACTTAGCTGTACAGAAACTTCATAGATTAGCGACTGAACTTCATCAGCACACTGGTACTTGGTCACTACAGAAATGGCTATGGGGTGTTTTCTCCTCTTGGGGCTGGAAGATTTTGATGGGTGTTGTAGGAGTAGTGGGTATATTGCTGACTTGTTGCCTATGTGTTTATTGCCTTCCCCCTTGTTGTTCCATGTGTGCCAGTAATTTGTAACATCCTAAAAGACCGACCCGCCAGTATCCTGTTTCTACTGACATGGAGCTCAATGATGTTCACTGGTTGATGCTTATTGATGCTGATGTTTTTGATTAATATGTTTCCCCGTCACTAGTATGATGTGTAAAGACCTTATCTTTTAGCTAATAAAGGCTACATCCATGTTAGCCACATAATGCTAAAAGGAGGGTCTGATAGGTTTCATTTTCTGATGCCCCGCCCATTTACATTTTTATTTACATTTATGAGTTAGCATAATGCGTCTAACTAATGATGTATTCATTTATGCATTTACGTTTATATTCTCCATCTCATTATTCATTATGCGTGTGATGTTATTCCGTTTTCTTAGCTTAGCTTGTTTGCCACCATTTTGGGGTGCTTCTGTTTGCGTGCGAGTCGAACTCGCTCACTCCCCCTCCCGTAGGAATAGGAAAAACCCTGAACGCCGCAGTTTTCGTTTCTTAGCTAACTGTAACCGAAACTAATAACAAAAACCCTAATCAGTAATGTTCTCATGCGCTGGAGATGCTGAGGCCCGGCTCCGCGGCCTTGGGCAGAGATAACCAAATGTTGCTATTGCAGATGCAGATGCCTCTTGTATGAGGCCATTGTTCACCCTCCACGGGGTCCAGTACTTTTCCAGTATGGGCGTGTTTTACTTTGCTGTACCATGTTATAATGTATTGCTGTGATGAGATGAGTCAGTCCTCTCGGCGCACTCCTAGGGGTAAGGTCGGACAGGGCCCTCTCATATGGGAGTTTGTGGCCTAATAAAGTACTTTGTTTATTCTTCTCCACTGTCCGGCTGACTTCTTACTTGGTAATTATAGGTGAGTGCGGTAAGTCACTCGGGTGGATTTGAGCCACGCTTATCAGGCCCCGTCGCTCGGTGCGGAGTGTAGTCAGTCTACCTGGTCTAGGCAGCTAAACCTATTATTGTAAAAATGATTGGTAGGTATAAAGGTGTCGTAATAATTGGGCCTTGGCTTTCTGTAGCGTCTCCTAGATTCGACCCTCATCCACCCCTCTTCCGCCCCTAGGTCGAGTTGATTACTTATTGGTGGATAGAAAAATGATAGTGGCAGAGTTTGGATTGAAGTGCCGACCATATCGCTCCCCCAGTTACAAATATGGGAGACCATACCGGTGTTCTTGAAGTTTACCAGCACGCAATCACCCACGATTTTTTTTAGAAGTTTGTCCCACCCATGCCACCCTTCTAACCATTACGATTTCAGCTGCGATATGGTGAGGAAGAGGTCTGTGAGTATTCAGCCAGCTAGCCACTTTGTTTTTTAAGGAGGAGAACGATTCTGGAGTAGAGCCGTTAAGCTCACAAACTCCAGTTAGGACCACTACCATGGGAGCCGCCTCAGGGGGCAGGTTAACCACCCTCCTCAGCCTTTGTCGCTGCCCCTCGGCACTGGACCGCTCACCCCTCTCCCTAACATTAATACCATTTGAGGGAGAAATGACGATGGCAGAAGCAGCAGGCACCTGCGCCACAGTGGGTAAGATTGCCCGGGCCAAGTCATCAGTTGGAGAGGATGCATTAGATAGAGGTGCCCCCCCCCCGCCCTTGATGATGTCCTCTCCCCTCTGAGCTAAGGGGACTGATTTCAGGTGGTTTAACATCTCCCCAGTTGCTGTTTCTATAATTTGTAACCTGTGGTCAATAGAATTTAGTCTCTGTACTAAAGGGTCAAGCAAAGATTTCAGGGTGCTGCACATGTCAGGGATCCGCCGGTCACCGCCTGCCTGGACCATGTCCCAAAATCTAAATGCAGCGGGCTGCGGTACCACAGCGATTAGGGACAGATGGTTAACAGCACCATTATTTACAGAGGGTGTCTCCCTTCCTTCAGCACAATCAGTGGAATAAATTAGGTTGGGGGCTTTATCTAACTTTGCTTTTTCCCCCCCTTTGCCTGGTCCCTATGTTTTCTCTTTGGCACCGCCCCTTCCCGAGTTCCCTGGGAATGTCTACTCTCTGGAACATATCCACCAAGGTCTTGTCCAGTATTAGCAGCTTTGGCAATAAGAGAGACTGCTTCCACCTCGGGGATGACGTGGAGAGAATCTCTAGACACTCCAGGACTATTCCTAATATCTTGCAACACGGCTGTTATTGTCTGATCAATACTGTCCAGTAAAGCAGTGGAAGGTCCCCCCTCCTTCTCTGGAGTTTTCATATTGGCTATGAGACCCAAAGAAGATCTTCGAACATTATCTAGACCCTGTGACAAACGCCTTTCTACAACAGAAAGTTAATTAATCAAAATGGAATTAGCTCTGAGCAGAAAGGCATCCAGGATACCTGCTACCATGTTGCTAGAGGCCGTAGCCTTGCTCCTTGTCTCACGACCCGCCATAGTCCACAGAGTTCTATGACCGATACGTCCGGGTCAAGGTAGGTGTCCTTTGGACAGAAGCACAGTCACCTTGGAGCAAAGTGATCGAAGCCAGTGTTCCAAACCAAGAGGGGTGGCCCGGTCCAGTCCCTCTCGGTCTGTAACGGGCTAGAACGGGCCCACCCTTGGCCCGGGCTTCGCCCGGCGCACACCCGCGTGCGTCCCGCGTTGCGGGACAATTGACATCAGATTAATCCTTCCTGGCAAGGGGCTTGTCCACCGAGGGAAGAGGCACCAGCTGTGGGGAGTGTAGCCTGCTGGTCCTCGCAGTCCCCCGGTGCTTCCTCCCAGGTGCTATAGGCTGAGGTCTCTCGAGTCGGCAACCGTGGAGCGGGGACTGCAAAGCGCAGGAGAGTTCAGGGCTCCGACCCTCCGTACAAATCCAGAAACTCCGGATCAGGCAAGCAGCTTCAGGGCAAACAACACAAGTGAGCGGCACCCCTACTTGGTATGAAGGAATAGCAAATTAAATTGCTATGAGGTTGATATTTACATAGTGACAAAAATTACAGTTGTACGTGATTTAAGAAATGCAACAAAGTGCATGCAGTGATATTAACACTGAATTCAAAGACGTTTTTTCAAAGTATGCATTCAGTTAAAAGGCATTTCAAAAAATGCAAACAGTTACAGTGCAAACATATAGATCGACCGTAATCCTGACTCGGTTCTGTTACACACTTGGTCTTATGATGAGGTACGATGAGTGCGTACATCATTGTATTTATTGTATAGTAAAACGATACCAGCCCTTAGCGATATTAAATGACGGCTTGTGTCCTGATCACGAGGTCCCTGACAGGTCACCTAGCTCGAGGCTGGATGTTTAGGAGGGCATTTTAAAAAATCTATACATGTGGTGCAAATATTTACAATGTGTTGCCAGGTACAATACAAATTCAAAGATAGAATACTCTGTAGCTGATTACATTGCTGGTGGTTTGGAGTGCAACCATTTATGATATCCTGTGAGCTGGCAAAGTAAGAATAAATACTATGTGAATTTGCATTCAGAATTAACTATGAGCTGTAGGTAAATGGGACCCTCAGATGAAAATTACTTGCAGTGTACCAGTGAAAATTGGAGATAGTACAAGGTGCAGATATTTACAGTGCATATCCAACATTTGTGATGTTATGTTGCCGTAGCACATGTCGTTCTATTCAAGGTAGACTCGAACGTCACATAAACCCATTCAACTACAGCTGTCCCATTTGTCTGGCAGTTTCCTCCATTTCGTTAAACCCATTCTGCACTGAGTTGAGAGAATGGATCCATCTACACTCTTTGTAGTTAAGTGACGTGGTGATGGATCCCCTTCTGGCATTTGGGCAGATCTTTTCTATGGCCCACCATTTCATGTCATCAGGTGCGTGGTTGTGCGTAGTGAAGTGTTCAACCAATGGTGCCCCCAGTGTTTTACATCTTATTCTGCTCATATGTTGCAAGATCCTAGTTTTAACTTTCTGGGTTGTCTGGCCACCTATATTTGGGCACTGGGGCAAAGAATAGCATATATCACATGGGAACTATTGCAGTTGGTAAAGTGTGGCAATTTGAAGGTTCTGTTGTTATATGTAAAGTCAGTACCCTCCTGGCACAGATCGCACGCTTTCCAGTGTCTACATCTGTGATGCCCGGTCACGGGCGGGAGGCCAAGGTAGCCTCTAAGGTCTTGATGCTTGGACGGTTCTAGGAAGGCTTTCACAACAGTGTCTTTAATGTTCTTTCCCCTTTTGAAAGCAAACATTGGTTGTTGAGTAGTGTGTAGCTCACCAGCAACAAGATTCCAATACTTCTGTATAATTTTTTTGATATTGTTGCTCCTTGTATTTAAAGTTGTTACACAGACAATATTGTTAGCCTCTTTGGGTCTCTCTTTGACCTCCAGCAATTATTCCCGGGGGCAGTACCAAGCTCGTTTTTTGTCACGTTTCAATAGGCCTGTCGTGTATCCTCTCTCCTTCAAGCGGGTGGTTAATACTTCAGACTCCTTGAAAAAATCCTTTCTCTGGGAGCAATTTCTCTTCAGCCTCAAATACTGTCCGTAAGGCAAGTTATCCCTTAAATTACGGGGTTGATGTGAACCATACATCAACAGAGTATTAGTCTCCATGGGCTTCCGGTAGAGGTCACAATATAGCAGTCCATCTTCTACTTTGAATGTGAGATCCAAGAAGTCTATTGCTTCTTTGCTGCATGTCATTGTGAATTGGATATCATTACTCCTGTTGTTGAGCCATGCGTGGAATTCCATCAGTTCACTTTCTTCGCCAGACCATACCATTATCACATCATCGATGTATCTTTTCCAAACCTCGATCCTATTTAGGTACGGGTTTGACTGACTGTATAAATGTTCTTCTTCGTAGCTGTCCATGAAAATGTTTGCTAGACTTGGTGCATATGTTGCTCCCATTGCTACTCCCTTACATTGATAACAGAACTGTCTTCTGAAAACAAAATAGTTCTTTTTCATCGCTATTTCTAGTAGTGAAATCAGGAAGGTTGTTGTGATCCAATGTGGTCCAGGTCTTGAGTCCAAAGTTATTCTGATTATTTCCACTGCTTTGTCTTGTGGGATTGATGTGTATAATGATGAAACATCCATGGTAACCAATATTTGGTTTTGGCAATCAAAAGGCTGACATTCCAATAGTTGTATTACGTGCATGCTGTCTCTTACAAAAGATTTTGACTCAGCAACAGCGAGCGCGGACGGGGCGAAAAGGAATTAAAGCACCCGAGCGACTAAGGAATTATAACGTTGATCGTGAAGGTAGCAGTAACAAGAAACTATTTCTCCAATTTATGAAATGATTCGCCGGACGGAGATAATTAATTAGCACTCTCCTCCCTATAGACTACGTCCTGGCCTTGAAGTGCCTAACCACAACTTTGAGCAAGTACCGAGTGAGTGGATTGCATTAACTCACCACCTTCCACAATAGAGGTGAGTCTCCAGCCCGACCTCAATGTATTCCTGACCCATGTGGGAGTGTAGAATGAGATAGTAATCCTTACACCCATTTCTCTTTAGAATCAATGAACAAATGGAGCCATAGCCTTCTGCCATCCACAGCTTTGCATGTGGCAATGCTTGAGCTAATCCCCGGTGAGCCTGCCTGGGACCCCCTTTGAGGTGAGTTTTCACCACCTTAAGTGCTACAACACAGTTTTGGCACATCTCCTTTTCAATCCAAACCTGACCTTTGACCACTGTAATCAACAGGCTGTCACTCCCATTACCTATTCCTGATGAAGACCCGCATTGACCCTTTAACAGTGCATCTCCAGGGTTGAAACGTCGACATTAGAACATTTGGACCACCTATAAGGACTCTGTGACGAGACTAACTCATGTGGTCTGAAATATCTTGTATCTCTTGCCAATCCCCTTTTTCCCACCTGCCCGAAATCACCACTGTATATATTACACCTTCACAAATATCACTGAGCACTGAATGTCACCTTCTTCACATATGTGTCACTGTGTACCATTAAGAGCCTTGTAAATATTGAAATAAAGGTATTTATAAATGAAGCAATTTATAAAAGTCTTTTGATATACCCTAGATGGTTTGGATTTACCTTTCTTTTGATTAACTCGTTTGATTATGAGTAGTTTGTTGAATAGTCAGATAAATTTGAAGGAATAGTACGCACCCGACAAAACCAATTGTGTATTTTTTCATTACTGCCCAGGTTCTGAGGGATACTGGGTTACCCCATTGTGACTAAACAGCATTTTTTTGAGGCAATACTGAAAATGGAAAGTTGTAACAGGCAGAGTTATTTTGCCATGAATGATCCATTCTGTAGCTGTTTTTTCTGCTACCGTAAATGGCAATTTTTCCAGTTTTTCAATGTTCAGCACTGTATATTTGGCTCCCCTTTGTGCTAGTTCGATCTGTTTATCAGTGAAATTGTATTCTGTAAACAGAGACGATGTGTTGATGAAACGCCAAGGCACATACCTTGCATGCACGTTTTGTAGAGTTCAGCTCAATAACATAATAGAACGTAATTGAGACTGGCCCTGTCGCAGCATGACCAAATCTTGTTCTAGTATGTCTATAGCAGAGGATACAATGTTGCCCAGTGAATATATCCTGTTTGACAAAGTTGTTAACCCATTGTCGACCACAGCGAGAGATTTCTCTAAATTAATATGATCAATTTCTCGTATTTGTTCTGCAGCGTCTGCTTGGGTAACCTTCCATATTTCATTATAAGCAGCATAGATTATGGCATATATGAACCGCTTTTGACGCGGTTTTCTTGGTCCTAGCAAGAAATTCCTAAGATCTGAGACTTCCTAAGTAAAGATAAGTGTTGTTTCACATCCTTATGTGTAGATTTCTGTAGCCAATCAAGGCATCATTTTCCTGCACTGTATGATGTTACTACCCCTGGATGTTGTCTTTGAACATATCATGGGTGTGGCCTATTGATAGTAAAACCCTGTATTATTTTCAGGAATCTTTCTTGACAAATCTTTGTGTCTGTGGGCCAGAGCAACCATTCTTCCCATTCAGGATCTGATCGGTTGTTTTGTAAAATTGTGTCTACTGTGACCGCTTCCTGTGTAGTGCTATTGCATGCAGGATTTGGTACAGAAGGTGTGTTCATGTCTTTGATCATGGCTAATCCAAGGCAAGGTGTTTGTTGGACAGTGTCATTCAAAAACAATATTTGCTATGGGATGATATAGGCTCTAAACAAAGCTTCTATCCCCTGTACTTGCCAATCTTTTGAACCCCAGACAGATTTTGTGTCAATTGTGGCTTTCCGCTGCTGGCTTCCGGCTGCTTCCTCTCAGGTTGCGGCCACGCCCCCAGACCGGCGCGCCTCGGCCTGCCTTCCGGCTCGCTCTCTCTATCCTTCCTCAAGGTCGCCGCAGGCAGAGCGGCGGCCCACAGTGAATCCCTGGGTCGCGGCGGTGATTGTATTGTATGTATTGTATTTATATTTTTAGAGCACTCTGTAACCCTACGGGCATCCTGGCGCTAATTCCGGCCCCTATTACAGTTTGGCCATATGCGGGGTAGGCACCCGCTTTGCCAGCAATGTTGGAAGGCAGCACACACTCGGGGTAGGCACCCGCGGTGGTCATTAATCACGCCACATGCCGGTTAGGCACCCTCTTTGCCAGCAATGTTGGGAGGCAGCACACACGCGGGGGCAACAATAGCTTCTAGAGACACAGCGCTTGGAGACACAACGCTCACTGGGGCACAGCGCGTCTCGCAGTCCCTGGCAGTATAGCGCTCGACAGGCTCAGCTCTTCTTGGCACAGCGCTTCCAGCACACAGCGGTTTGGGATTGCACAGTTCTTTTAACACACTCGCTGTAGGACTCTGCAGCATAGCGCTTAAAGGCAGTACTTCTTCCCAGCCCTGACAGGCAGCGCTTCCAGGGCAACAGCGTCTTTACGGCACAGCGTTTTAAGATTATCAGTCCCAGTAGCAAGCCCCAGGGTAACGCTCCTCACCTCCTGGGGGGGATCCAGTCCCATTACAGCGCTCTCCTCTGCTTCAGGGGCTTCTAGGCACAGCGCTTGCGTGGCGCAAGGTCCCAGCAGCCTTAGGGACCTGGGATGGCGCTCCTTCTTCCGGGGCCAAGGAACAGAGCAGCAGGCACTACTGGGCCAGGTCAGCAGTTAGTGGGAACTCATCAACACAGGGCGGTAGGCTTTCACCATCCTCCACTGTAGCGTGGCTCTCCTCCTACACAGCTGCCTGAACTCCTGCAGTGGGGCTTCCACTAGCCTTGGGGACAGCAGAGGGGTTCTAGATAGATGCAGGGTCCAGCACACAGGCCCAAGTGGCGGTATCCCCTGGCAGCAGGTCCCCTCACGTTCTTGTCCCTGCTCTGTCTCAGCACATGGTGGCACATCCTCCTTATTTATATGCCCCTCACCCCACCTACCAGGCAGTGCCAGAGCCTTCTAGAATTCTCAGGGGAACTAGTTCTAACTGGCTCAGGGGGAGTAGTAGAGCACCCTGGATGCCAGGCTTTCCCTCCAAATGCAGGGATGACTGGGTACCTAACATCTAGACCGCTAACCTACTGCAGTCAGGTGGCACAACGCACAGCCATGGTATCCATTTTAAATGCAGCATTCCATCAGGGTACATTTCTATAATGGGGGTTAATAACTGCACACCATCGCATTGCATTTAGCATGGCGTCTCACACCACACATGGCCTATACAGTTTTCCTACCATGGGGGAGACATCCTACAATAGGGGGGTGAAAAGCGAAACATTTTGGGGAAAAGGGGCCAAGTCCAACAGTATACAAATGTGATTTGTATGCAATTGGTACTTTTTCACCTTCATTAAAAGTTAAGTAGATGAATCCGCATTGACCCGAAATTATTTGGATCACTAAATTGCGTGTATTTACACGTGTTTGTAAGTGATTTGTTGCTAACATGTTAGCTTGGAGTGAACGCAATTTTTCTGTGTGTTCTTATGTCCGATGCTTGATTGAGAAGTCAGGTTTGATTAATTTGTAGAGAGGTTTAATCCTTTCTGCGCAATTTAGAATGTAAGTTCTTCCAAAATTTAGGAAATCTAGAATCAACTGTAAATTATTCTGCGCTTTTGGAGGTTGGAACAGCGCACATTTTTCTAAAAAGTTAGCTACCAGGCTTTTGTCTTCACTTGAAAGCTCATATCCTAAGAAAAGGACATTGAGGTGGGCAATTCTGGATTTTTTAAAGTTGAATTTATAGCCCTCAGAGGCGAAGCCCAGTATAATGGTATTCACCCTGTTCAAGTGCCTATCTAGTTCATCTTCTGTCAGATAGATATCATCGACATATGACAATGTCTCGTCGTCATAAATTTCTAGTAACTCTGTTACACTTGCTGAGAATAACCCCGGCTATTCTTGAACCCTTGTGGGAGTCGACAAAAGTGACCATGAGTTCCCATTATTGAGAAAGCTGTTAAGTACCTGCTTTCAGGTGCTATGTTTTGACAAAAGAAATGTCTAATGTTGTTTTATATTTTTTACGCATAATGTTATTCACTAATGCTGTACTATGTGCCTTTTGCATTGCAAATGTTTTAGAACAAGTGTTTAAGTGTCTGTCATTCAAAATTAAATGATATATATTGTCTGGTTTGGATACAGGAAACAAAGGATTGTTCATTGAGGAGGTGCATGTTTCAATCACCCCTTGGTATTCAAGTTGATCTAAGATCTCCCTAACCAGTTTTTTAGCTTCTTGCTTAATTGGGTACTGCCTTTGTGCAGTAGGTTGATTTTTTAGCTGTATTTTGTGGTGAGGTGAGTCCTCATCCCATCCTACATTGTTTTTATATCATGCTGGTGCCTGGGCAACTGCCCCCTTCCTGGCATAAGTATATTTTAGATGTATTGGAATATGGTTGGAGAAGGCTGGCATAATAATGTCTTTGGCATGTGGGCACTCCCTGACAAATTTTGGTGGCCAGTCCTGTTCTGCTAGAAGTATATCATAACCCCTTGACATTTTTTCCCAAAAGAATGCTTTCACTTCTCTTGGTATGTCTCCCTCCATCCGGAGTGTTATTTCATATAACCTATGTGGACAACTAACTCTGGTGTCTACAGTCTTAACTGTGATGTATTCATTCAAGTCCACTATCTCAAGAAGTTCCTTCAGGTTCTGGTGAGCTATTGTTACTTCTGCTGCACTGTCCAGCATTGTCTGAGCCCATTCTCCATTCTTGAGGTGTGTTCTCAGAATTCTCGGCATGTCTGATCTTCAGACCTGCTGCCTTCTTCTTGGTGAATTGAGGTTTTGATTTATTTTTCTGAATGTGTTGATCGTCTTTGGACTTCACGCGTTCTTCTTTGTGATCTGACCGTCCTCTTCTTTCGGATGTCTGTGTCGATATCTGAAAGGTACGAGAGGAACGTGTATCAGTATCCTGATACCTGTCAGGTTTTTTCAAATTATCCCTATTCCTGAGGGTATACCTCCTTTCAGAGGGCTCCTTTTGAGGAGGCCTACCTCGGGATTGAGAATGTTTCTCTTTTGAATGTATTTTGTTATTTTCCCACTTCTTTTTAGTAGGATTTTGTTTAATAGAGTCCTTCTCAGGAACTCCAGACAGTTGTGGTTTCAAAGGTTTTCCACCCAAACTGTCTCTGCCTAATTCTTCTTAGGAATTTTCTATTATTCTGGGTAGTTCATGTTGATGTTCTCTTACACCAAATTCCCTTAAGCATTGGCGGATCGCCACTGATGCTGCCTATCCTTTAATATTAGATAATATTATTGTTGAGACCTGGTCGAAATGTTTCAGTAATTTCATACCTAAATTCAGAGCAGGCTCTGCCCCGTATTCGTTTTGAATTTGTTTCAGGACATCAGGTGTTACCGCCATTGACGGAACACCATGTGTTTTAGTATAGATGGCAGCAAAGACTGTGCCCCAAGTGATGCAGTCTTCCAGATGTGGTGTGATTTTATTGGCAAACAGATTGTTAGAATTCTGTGTTTCTCATAATGTTGTGTACCGATTTAGATTCCAAATGAATTTCCCGATTCATGCCCTTATATAGGTACAATTCGCTTGGCCTTAATATAGGCATAGAAATCCAGACCTTATTTAGGCATAGCCCATGCTACCCAAATACAGGCATGGCTACTTCCATCCGTTCATCTACGTCACAACGATTTCTTGGAAAACCAGACTCTTAAGCCGTTAGTGTCATGATGCTCCAACTTAGTCTCAAGGACATGCCCTGAAAGAACCCTACGATCCGCCATGTACTTAATGGCGATTATTTAATCATAAAAACTCACCCCTTTCCCGTGCACCTGCACGCCCTAAGTTATCAGTATGATTTGGTACAAACGTAATATAATTTGTATAATGTGACTTGCACTTTATGATTTCATATTTTGTACTTTCATATCACTTGATTGTATTGTGCTTCTTTGATAATTGCAGGTATAGTTTGATTATCAGGCTTTTGTTCGAGCATTTAGGTAATTACGGGTAACGTTTTAAATGTCAGCCTTTAGGTCCGAGCAATGTTTTTTCCCCTTCTAGTTTGCTAAATTACAGAGAAATGCTCGGGAAGTTGTTGTGCCAAGCCGCGCTGAGCCGAACTGCTTGAGAGCTCAATCTAGGCGCATCGGCTTAGCGTGAATGTGCGCACGTTTGTTTTGGGTGCGGCTGGGTGCGGTCGTCTATTTAAACCGCACCCAGCCTTCCAGAAGACGCTTTGCCTTCCGCCTTTGGAGAAGAAGGATCGTGTCTGGAGGTTCTCACTGTAACTTACCTGATTGAAGAATCCTGCATCCAGATTTCTCTCCAACAGCTCCTTCATGTCTCCGATCCCTTCAAAACAAAGACGGAAAGAGATAAGTACATCTTTCAGTTAATTAATCAGGCGCCCTTCGCAAGAAAGGTCAAGAACAATTTTTGGAACATTTTCTTAAGGAAAGGAAATAGCAAAGACAACGATAATTTTGAGAGACACTTGGTTAAAAGAACAGAATTACAAGAAGCAATTGTGATGTTATTAAAAGCTTTGAATGTTTGTTACACAATATTATAGTAATGAGATGTCCTGATGTTGTACAAGAAAGGCCTTCTGGTATTGTTCATGAATAGGTTGTACCTTTCTCTGTGTGTTTAAACTATTCTTTTCAAAACAATATAGGATCCCTCTTTCTGCGACAAAAGAAGCAATCGCAAGTAAGTGAAGGTCTAGTTAGTCAAAGCTTTAGATTCAAGTTCAAGGGCAGAATTGTTTGTAATTTAATTCTTTGCCTTTTAGCAATTCCACAAAAAGACGCACTTAGAACAACCGCCAGAATACTACCTGACGACTTGACCAACAAAGACAAGACAAAGACATACTGGACGTTTGCCAAGACACAACTGTTCGCAGGTAGGCGTTAAGTAATCACAGAACACACAGAATAAGGGGATAGGTTAAGAGGTCACTCTTCGAAGAATAGTCTGGAATTAATCTTTAGGTTTTATAAGTAAATCCTTGATACTTGCTGTTTCGCAGGTCGACAGCAAGAATCATCCAATCATCCAACGTCCAGTACCGGCCCTCCTCCCCTATTTCTAGTTTTATACTTGCTGTGTATCCTAAATCAGCAAGTCTATTGTTAGTCATTTGGGAAGTTGGTCCCTTGCGTCTCTGAAAAATCATCTACGTCATCCAAAAGGCTTCAGTGACAGGACGAGGTAAGAGACGACATAGCCTGGTTTGACAGTTAGGGAAATCCCCCTGCTTGAATATTGATTTTTCCAAGAACTCATTAAATATGCATGAACAACTATTCCTTAGGTGTTCATTCATGACGTTCATATGCCCGACTTAACGTCAAAGTTGGCATTCCTAAACACCTTCAAGGTATAAATATACCTTCACTTGCTATAGTAAAGCACGGTGTGGTTCGGTGCAGTTCGACTACCTACTTGCACGACGCAGCTCGCTACAACAAGTGCAAAAGGAAGCCAACTCTCCAGCTGACACAATGAACAGAAGCTGTCATCCTCCAGACGAGATTCCAGCTCCAGTGTTTCTGACTCCCCTTGCGTGGTGTTAGGAAATAGAGTCCAGTGAAAGGGATACCAACCTCTCTCATTCTAAGGTATGGAGCTGATTAGAACCTAGAGAAACCTTTGGCAACTCTTGGCAAAAACTAAACTTAGCTAAAGACAGCATCTACTTCTTCCCTCGTACTAGACCTAGGTTAGGTACACTGTGGTAGGCGTGTTTAAGAAGCACCACTTGAGTATTTTAGCCTGTGTTATTTATGTATGTAGTTTTATATATCATAGCACACAGACAATGCCATTACAGTATTATTTCATATTACTGTTTACGCTGTGCGCATTATACTTTGCATTCTGTCTAACGATTGTAGCAGTTCACCTCTGTTGCATGAGAAAGAAGACTGTTCAATAAACCCCTTCTATTGAAAATGCCTGTCTCACTATTTCTCTGAAAGTCTGTAGAAACGAAGCATGCACGATTGACTATGTGAAATAGTTATCTATTGTTTCCACGACTCTGAAGATATTTGTTCCAGTGCTAGGGAAACAAAAGTTGTCAGGTTTATGCGTTTGTCAGAAACTAATCCCTTCTTGTGTATTCGAGAAAGTTTCTAGTGACCTCTGAGTTAGTCGGCACACTTAATTAATTTTAATATACTCGATAGAGACATACTGACCTCAGTCCTATGTCAAATCTATAGTGTATATTATTCCAATGCGCAGAGCCTATTGGGAATATAGGAACTACACTACATGGCGCCCAACGGTTTGGTAAGGCACTAATTTAATACTAGATACTGAAGTAACTCAGTCGTGCTTTTCTCAGAGACCCCTTTTCCCGTAATACTCCAATAGACGTCTGGAGTGGGTGAAAGGATAATATCCGGCATAGCTGAGTAGGACGAAAAGTTTTATGTATTAGTTTTTGGTTTGTTCAACGTTGAAGGATACAGTGTTCCAAAAATATTGTGCACCTTATCTTTGTTTCCTTGAAACTTGCTCTGCAACTTTCATTAAACAATGTTGAATAACGGCAACACCACCGAAAAAGGTGGAGCTGTGGCTGATCCAGCCGTTGCAGTTTTTGACTTTACAGGTTTCCAAGAAACCGACGAGGATGCTATAGCCATTCCTCTAAATTTAAGGAAAGCCATCACTATAAAACGTATAAAACATGGCCTAACATCAAGAGGTGGTAGGGCAGTTTTTGTGATAGAGGCACATGAATATCACCGGACAGAGGTATTCTATTCATGGATAGTCTTCCCTGAAGCAAATCCAGTAACAGGTGTTTCACTTCTACAAAGAAGATTAACCACCAACGGAATGTATTCCTTTCGAGGATATTGAAATTCCACTCACATACCAAGAGCATGAGCTCTGGTTTAATGGCGCCCTAAAACATTTAAATCGCATTACCAGGCTCGGTCCACTAGGTAGACCAGGAGCCACATGGCCGGTTTAAGCTGACTATACACCACATTCTGACATTAATGAAATGACAGATGTGGCACTACTAGCTCAACTCAAGGAGCTGATCAAAATCTACAAATAATTGGTTCAATATGTCATGCGGACTCTCACAGTCCAACCTGCAATAGTGATTCCACAACATACCTCTCACCAGGGGAGTACACTAAAAATGACACCACAGACTTTACATTCAGTCATTGGTAAATTACCTGCAAAATGGGAACAAATTCCATAATTTGTCAGGGTATGCTCAGACGTGAGTCCCTTGCTCACTTTGCCACTGGATTCAAGCAAACCTGGCTGAAGACGGCTGTAATGCCAGAAACCGGTCCTAGGAAGCTTGTTTCCGTTCCAGGGAAGGCATGGCTTGGCAGTTCGGGCTGGACTGTTCCCATGAGGCACAGGGTCAGACTGATTTGCATATGGCCATGTCTGAACTGGGGTGGCAGAGTGGGCTAAAGAACGGTGATGGATTAAACCCAGATATGTTGACTGGGTGTGAGTGTTTGATTGGTTCAGATGCTCCGTCCATCACCACCCCCCCCTTTTGTAGCGCTGGAGAAGGGAGCGCATCTACGGTCAAAGGACCACCCTCATTGTACTCCGGGATGAAGAAGTCATCAAAATGTATCACCTCAGGAAAGCGTCTATTGTGACCCTGCTGAGGCAGATCACACCATGGCTACAGACTCCAACTTAAAGGGTCAGCAACATCCCACCACAGACAAAGCTACTGGCAGTGTTTCACATGTTGGCCTCCGGATCTTTTCAAGCAACAGCAGCACAAGTGGCAGGGGTCTCACAGGCATCTTTCTCCGCCTTCCTCCCCTCAGTCTTGGATGCCATCATTCAGCTCACACCACAGCACATCCATTTCCCAAACACACCCCAGCAGCAGATGGACATTAAACAAGGCTTCTATGCCATTGCTGGCTTCCCACATGTTCTCGGTGCAATGAACTGCACACGTGTTCATCTGGTACCACCTACAGCAACTTCACACCTATACAGCAACCGGAAGCACACACACTCCATCAATGTCCAGGCCATTGTGGACCATCGGGGGCTATGCATCAATGTACTTGCCAAATATCCTGGGAGTGTACATGATTATAATAATAATAATAATAATAATAATAATAATAATAATATTTTCCAAAATGGACAATATGGCAATGGGCTCCTTGTATGTAAGCATAAATAAATTTACATACAACTATACTCAGAAAAAATAGCTGGCCCTCTGCCACATTACATACCCATGTGTCCAAATGATGCAAGAAATCAATATGAAGATGCCAACCCACATATACACTATAACCACATAACATACAGTCCAAAGCTGCATACATACATAGCAGCATAACCTAAGGTGTCAAGGGATACCAGATAGGAATGCATGCAAATATCCCAATAAAGTTGTGAAGATCAATAAGTCACACAGTCAACATATGCACACATGTCATCTAACACAAATGAACTATTAAAAGGTGCGATGCATTGTAAGGCATGCATGGAAATAGCAAATGCGCCAAATTGAATGTGTATGTGCATTTTGGTGTACAGAAGTGTACTTATCTATTACACACAGGATGCATGTATTGGTGCACCATGTGACAAAGGTACATGTGCAGGGGCATGTAAACCATATGTGGGATAATGCAGGGTCAAAGACATCAAACCATAATGTTTACAATATGTGTAGGACCACTATGCCATGCAACTGACTATCTTTTGCACAGAAAAAACATTTGTCGTACTCACATATTGAAATGTGCCTAGATGTACAATGCACAATGTTGGAAAGTGTGCATTCAGCCAAAACATCACACATGTATCACTCACACACTGCAACACCACACACCTTTCAGTCAAATAAAACATGCACTGCAACGCACCATCCCATGCCATACACATCAATTGATAGACAGCAAGTGTAGTGACAGGTGTCACAAACAATGGGAAACTCAGGGGCAGATTTACAAGGAAGTGCCGCAGCACGGCATCGCAAGCCCTTTGGCTGTGCCACGCTGCGGCACATATATCGGAAAATAACAAAGACACCTTGTTGAATTGATATGGCAATTCCTAGGGCAGGGTACTTCAAGTCAAAGGTATATCCCTAGGCAATTTCTGAATATGTAAACGTCAAAGATATATATATATATATATATATATATATATATATATATATATATATACATATATTACATCGAAAAAGGCACTTCCGCCGAAACGCGTCTGTTTGCTGTAATAAACTAGACATTTGCAATCACAGCTGCCCGGAGTGCGGTTTCCTTTGTGCACGTCAAGTGCGATATTGGATTTGAGCTTTATACATATATATATATATATATATATATGCCATTCTAGTGCAAATAATTCTTTAAAAAAAACTGAGTGTAACAAGCAAGGCAAAAGCATAACATGAAACCTCTATTTATTAAAATATTAAAATACAGTTCAAGGCATATGTAAATCTATTGTTCCATATTTCTAATACATAGTTATACATACATCCACATCTCTCTCTATTTCTAGTACATGGTTATATATCCATCCACAGTTCTCTATACAATTCTAAAAACAATAACAAGTGGTAGAGAAAATAATGTCTTCCTATACAATTTTAAAAACAATAACAAGTACAATAACAATATTCTTTGTGGCAAAGAAAATAATGTCTTTGACATGCGCTTCGACACAAACTGCCTCTTCTTCAGGAAAGCCACACGATGACCCAAAACATAATTCAAGAGTTACACTACAGTTGATTGATACTATTCTAGATCTATTGACCTTCACCTTCACCCAGTGTGTATAGCATTGATCGCAGTGATTACAGTGATTTTAAAGAAAAGAGGGAATAAAGAGTGGATTCAGGTTATCTATAATAGATAATGGAAATTTCAGATTTAATAGAACCTGCAGCGCTTTTAATTAATTTGGCGCTGAAACAGAAAGGTATTTTTATTAACCGACTATAACGATTATTCCAGTGTCTTAATGCTTACTTTGTGTATCATACACTAATACTGTCCATGGACTTCTTCGGTATCTACCACTTTTCTCTCATCGGTATGTCCGCATATCTTTTTGGTCTCCCTTACTACAAAAGATGTTGGAAAAATTATTTTTTTATACATAGATTCCTGTATTCTAATTATTCAAAAAACAGTAGGGTCACCTCCTTACTCACTATAAATTTCCAATTCACTGTATTATTAATTTTATATGATGCCAAACAGTGATTTATGCTGATAAGTTCTGATGGATGATGTCCACACACAAATATTTTGTTACCCAACTCTCATCTTAAAAGTCGGGGTGCCACAAAACATGCAGTTCAGATTTGGCAGGACGCCACGGGTTCCCTGGGTTGGAGAGATAAGTTGACCATGGCCACCCCGCTCTGGGATTCCGAGAGACTTGGTAAGCTCTGGATGACAAAAGGTTTCAACAAATGGGACCTTATAGAAATCTCCACTGTCAAGGATATCTGGGGGAAGGGGAGGATTAAATCCTTTGAGGAAATACAGGAGGAATATGAACTAACAAATGCTGAATACTTCCGATATGTGCAAGTCCGGCACTTGCTTCTCTCAACATTACCCGGGGGTATGGAACCCCCAGAGGCCTCACCTTTGGAGGATAGAATACTGGATGGTCACCTTCCCAAAAAAACGATCTCCTTAATATATAAAAAACGAATTAATCATAAAGCTGAGCTGATCCCCTTAAGGCTTTGAGGGACAGATGAGTACAAGTTGGGGTAGAACTGGATGACGAAGATTGGCAGACAGCAGTGTCATCCCCAAGGGAAGTTGCCATCCCAGCTCACCTGAAAATAGTCCAGCTTAAGATTTTACATAGAATCTATATCATGGGACCCCGACTGGCACATATGGGATTGTCAGACACGGGGTTATGCAAGCGACATTGTGGTCTCACAGGTACCTTTATGCATATCATCTGGGAGCGCACACACATTAGCACCTACTGGCGCAAAATACATGACACAATACATATGGTATTGGGGGTCTCCTTGAGACCGGAGGCGAGGAGGTGCCTCTTGAATATTTGGGAACCCACTGACTTAAACACCTCACAGACGCAATGGGAAACACTGGGTTTCATGTTGGCCAAAAGGAATATAGCCCACTTGTGGGGGGCAGAGCAACCTCCCACCCTGGAAACGTGGGAAAGCAATTTAGATTGGTGTATGTTTAGGGAGAAAACAGTATATCTTGCGAGGGGATGCCCTCGAAAGTGGTCACTGGTCTGGGGGCCCTGGAATCGCCACAGAGGAGAGATTTGTACGCCACCTAGAAATGCTGTTCTGGATGATCCCCCTCCCCGTGAAGTTCCTTTTCAATTGTATGTATTGATTATCCTGTTACCCCCTGATGTAAAATCTGCAACCTTGAACGAACCTCTGTAATGTGTCTCTCTGCTGGTGTTTTATTTCAATCAAAAGAATTATATATAAAAATAAAAGTCGGGTGCTATCAATTATTCTAGTGTCTATTATTTTATATATTGAGTTAGTAGCTGTGGATATCTTTTCAGTTTCTTGGTGTACAAATTTCATGTAGTACAGCCAACACAAGAAGGTAGTTTTAAAAGCTGCAAAAATATGTTACAGATTTCAATTATTCTAAGTTTGTCATAATCATTGTATCACATCATTAATTTCTTATTTTGATGTTTTTAATTCTTGCCGTGTGCTGTTAAATCAATTATTTAACGCAAAGAGTCTCTTTTTATATCTTTGATCTAAATAATCAATTTTATAACTTCCTCTCAGTTGCTGGCTAGATTGATGTTTTAAAACTCACAACGTAATTGAAGTTAAAGGCTTCTTCGTGTCGCTACCAACTAATATATCCTGAACCTTATTATTGAATTCTTCACAAGTTATCGACTCACTGGAAACAATATTTAACATTCTCGCAATTATAAAACTCGATTTGCGAGTTAGCAATCGCTGTGGCACATCCAAAGCATAGGAATGCAACATATTTACAATAATATATTGCATTCCTGTGCTCTCCCGTGCGCTGGCACACAAACATCTGCCATACGCCGGTGCAGGCACCCAAGACCATGGTGCAAGAATGACTGCGTCATGGGGATATTGTGTTTGTGCAGGAAGGGGCACCTCCCTGCACAAAAACAATCACTACAGGCATTTTCCGATTTCAATGTGTGCTGTAGAATGCAGTACATATTGAAAGAGAAAAAAACCAAGGAGAAATAATAAACATTTCTCCCTGTAACGCCTCGCTACGCCACCCCTAGGGTGGCGTAGCCTACTGACGCATTTCCAGATTTAGGAATCCTCTTGAATCTGGAAATGTGTCTGGTTCCATGGGTGTTGCATGGGAACACCCACAGCAACACCCGTGGAAGCCCCTTTCACGCAAAGTGCTGCATGTGAAGGGGGCGTATTAACAAGGACAGGAAAAGCCACACAGGGTGGCTTTTCCTGTCCTTTAAAATATGGGGCAGTATAATGCGCTGCCTGTGCGTCACAAAAAGTGATGTACTGGCAGAGCAAGGATCTTTTAAATCTGATCCCCAATGTTAAACACAACATGTAATCGGCACCAACAGAAATCACTATTACAATCTTCACAAACATGACGTACAACACATGCCATGTATACTGATGTCACCCAAAAGTTAACACATTTTACTTACTTTCCACGTAATGTTGGTCAAGGATATGTACTACAGAAGTGGCTGATGACACCATTTGGCCATCCACAGACTGATCCACAAAAGGCATACAACCTTGCCCATTGCCAAATTAGAAACACCATTGAAAGAATCTTTGGAATGCTCAAGCCCAGGTTTTGTTGTCTAGATTTATCCGGCGGAAGGCTACTCTATTCACCAGAAATTGTGTGCAAGATGTTAATGACATGTGCGATACTCCATAACATATGTGTCAAAACAAATGTTCCCTGGGATGAAGAGGAACAGCCGCCTGAACAAATGGATGATGGAGATGATGAAGCTGAAGCAGAAGGACGAGACATACTCCACACTGCTGCAGGGATAAGACGTTGCACACACAATTCTTCACATGATGTTGCAAATCTATTTTTGTAACAATATGCACTAATGTAACAATAAAAAATAATTAAGAGCATCACATTTGTGTCCATTGGGTTTACAAGTCTTATGGTACAAATACATACGGGCAGATTAACACGAATCTGCCGCTGCATGCCAGTGCAAGCAATTTGACTGTGACATGCTGTGGCACTTTTGGAGCACAGGAATGCTACATAATCACAATATATTGCACTATCCTGCAATTGCACACAAACAGCTGCCATGTGCAGGTTCTGACACCCTTGCACCATGGTCTAAGGATGGCTGTGTGGTGTGGATGACATGCATAGTTACAGAAACTGGCACCTCCCATCACTCATTAAAACACAGGGGGTAATTCAAAAGCCCCTGGTGCCACCGGTATGTCATCTTTTCACATGTAAAAAGGGGTGCACCGGTGCCGCAAGGGGCTTGAAAATATGCCCCACAACATTTTGCAGCACAAATGTTTAAGATGTGTGATGTGTAAATCATCACATATTGGAATAGTGAAAAAGGAGGTTGCCCTGTGGACTTGGCCCTTTTTGAAGTGTAATCACTAAACTTTTTGCCTTTCTCCTAGCCTTTTCTCTGACATGAAAAGAGAATTACTGTCCCCGAGCACAACACAGCAAATATTGAGTCTTGAGAGAAAAGAAGAACCAGATCAAATTCTTTCCATATTGTAAGTTCATTAAATCAGTTCCTTTTATTTTCTTTTCCTTTTCTCTTCACAAACATGAGATTTCCATCACGTAGTCAGTCTTCATACAGTATTCATTGGAATCATACAAAATGTAGCCAGAAAAACAAAGCCGACACGTGTTTCATCACAGGAAGCAATCACCCAATGACTTCTTCAGGGCTAAAACAAAACAGCAGGAACAAATAATGTATACAGATAAAATTGCAGAACGAACTGTTCTTCACCACCACCAATATTGGAAAAAGGAAGGGTGTACTTCAGAGCAGAATGTCAGAAAGGAAAAGGTCGCAGAGTCACCAATAAGTCACCCAGTGTACTCATAATAGATAAATAATAAGATAAATAATGTAACTCATCAGAGCACATATAAACAAAGGATAACAAAGAGGGAGGATTAACAAGCACTGGCGTTGCCAATAGGTCTCGCAGTAGGAAAGTTGGAGCTATTGGTTTTGTAAATGACAAAGCCCTTTATGTTTTTAAAATGAAAACAAAAATAAAAGGCATTGTTATTTGCAATTGTAATAGCTCCAACTTTCCTACTGCGAGACCTATTGGCAACGCCAGTGCTTGTTTTCTGTGCTAGGAGTCTCTTGGTGCTCTGCGCGCGCACTCAAGAACCGTCACTTCTGTCTGTCCAGTCCACCCACATGTGCCGTCACTACATGGTGCTGTCTCAGTTCTATCAAGGGTGTCTACTCTGACTCTGCTCTCACCCAGTGGTGGCTGGTGACTTTTAAAAGTGGTGTGGCGTAAAATTGTCGTACTGCAGTACGGCGAGCAAGCGAGCTCGAACAACCTACAAGGGGCTTTTGCAGGTCTAACTAAGGGACATAACATGGTCCTAACAGTGCAGCCTTACATGTTGAGACATTCACGCGATGCCTTAACTTGTACAACTGTGCTTGTAAACAGAATAAACCCTGCCCTGCACGTGTTTTAAAATGATCAACTTCCACAGGCTGCATTGCCCCCACCGTCCCCTAACACGACGTGTCCTGGACTGCCTCAAAACCCAAAGCTTTTGCCTCACAGGTACCAGTACAGCACGTCGATACCACTCATGTGGCATACAACGCTATATAAAACCAAATGAATACATGAATTCTACAATTTCATCTCCAACGTCTATGATATCACCAGCAGGTTACCTGTTAGCTATTGTCCCTCTCGAAATATATAGTTACACAGCAGCGATTGCCACTGTAGACAGCAAATGTTTCAGCTGAAAAGTACATTTAAAACTTCGTATTATGCTTTTTCATCTAAATATGTGCGCATAGTAAATTATGTGTGCATATTAAAGGTGTAACAATTTACAGCGCTGCCAGACACAGGACTGTGGCAAGGAGTGCTACAGACAATCAAGATCCCATTGTTTTTTATTTGATACCCATAATTGAATGGCAAGAGAAAGTTAAGAATCCTCATAATCACAGCCAGAGTACCTATTACTGACCTTAGAGAAGGGAAAAACATCGTAAAAGCCCTCGGATGTTTTTCATGACACAAATATTTTTTTTATCTGCGCCAATAGGACCGTAGATGGCGCACTCAACGCTATACAAATGCACGTAGCTGTAGGTTGAGAAACAGCAATCTATCTATCGTGGAAGAGAAAGCTACTGCAATTTTTTATGGATATCCTTCCTCTGGGATGATGTATAAAAACTTCAGATTACATTTTTTTTTTTAAAGTGACATAATGCGAGCCAGCTTGAACAAAAACACGTTGCCATGTTTCCAATATAATAACGTGCAGAAAAAACTACCAGGCTCGTGGGAGGACCATATCATTTCCTTAAACATCGTCTTTCACATAAAAAACTAAACATGAGTCAGCGCTTGATTACTGAAAATACTGTCACGCAGTGGTGTTCTGAGAATGACAAGCATGTATTAAAAGAGAGAGGGAAAGGGTTCGACGGAAAACGAAAAATAAAAGAAAACATCAAGAGGGGCATGTAAGAGACAGAAGGATATTAAGAAAGAGAGGGAGGAAAAACAAGAAGTATTAAAGAGAGAGCGAGGGTGAAAACAGAGTGAGAGGGGCAGGGAAAGAGAGGGGGACAGAAAAAGATAGTGAAAAAAGTGTAAGAGAGAGAAAGACAAAGAGAGACGACTTACTAACTGTATTTGCATTAAAGGTATTTTTGTGCAGTGTACTCCTAGAGGGAGTGCCTGATGCAGAGCTGGAAATACCAGTACTTTATTACATGTTATTAGTATTTACCCTTTGGCTTCTAATTTCATTAATAATAACAGGTATTACTTCAACATCAAAATATTGACTTGTTCAACTGCAGGATCGCAAAAGGCTGTGACACCAGCCAGGCCTCAAATGTGTGCCCCTCCGGGTGCTGACATGTCTCTACTGCACACTTGTAGTTCTCTAAGTTATCTTCACAGGTTGTAAGACCTTCCCGCAGCTTTAGGAGTGGAGCCAAGTTTGAAAAGAGATCTTACAACTAGGACTGGAAGTGTTGTCATGTAGCTGCATATGCCTTACAAAGTTCAGTCATAAAACTGCTTCGTGCTCGTCATGTAAAGAGAACGTTGTCTTCACCGTCCCACTGTGAATTGATTATATTTAGCTGTAAGTACCGGTCAGTGGCTATGTAGGCAATTAAAATCATTGCAAGACTTTGCAATCTGAAAAAAAAATATGCGCACCTGCCTGCTGCACACAGCCCGCAGAACTAAATCCTCCATATTCCAGCCCGGGGCAGGGCCTTCCTTAACTTAACGGTTCCCCGGCCCTAAACTAAATTCACACAGACTATGGTAGCCTTTGCAAAATAAAATCACACTTCTACTGTGCCTGTTTGGGACCCGACAACAGGACTTACCCATGGACTCCCTGACCTCTCAATCAAACCAAGGTCTAGCCTATTTGGCTCTTTTGCGTAGAATAAGATGCAGTGTGTAGAATCTGCATATTTGGCTATTATAATGTGTACGGCTGACGGCCACGGGCCCCTACTAGGCCAGGGCAAGCACTACAGTAGTGCAGCATGGAATCTTGTGGAGCTGGAGCAATCAACACGGTGACCGGCTTCACCTTTACGACACCACGCTCAAAAAAGAAACAAGGTTAAACAAAAAAAATATAAAGGTCAGTGTCTATGGGTATATATAATCCCTATAGCACCTACTCTGGAGAAACACAGCTCCAATGTGGTCCTTGAGTCCATTAGGGTTAAAATCAGACGGGTCAAAAAGTCCACAGGAGTCTAACAAAAGAGTAACAAACAAATAACTGGAAAGGCCTCCACTAGTAAGACCAAGGTAAGAATACAGGAGTAAAAAAGCAGATGTGAAGAAGCAAGTATTACCACAATGCGAACCAATCGCGGGTAGGCACTAGGTCCTAAAAGGCCTGCTGTCGATGGTAGGGCTAAAGGAGACCGTCTCCGACCGATATTTTGAAAGGAACTGGGGGGACAAAACATATACCCTCAAGTTCAGATGAAAATGAAATTCTCTGCTAGCTACTAATGGAAGGGGAGAGTAGTGTTCCAAAAGGCAGCGGTAGATGTACCTACCAGATAACCTGGGGATCAAGGTGGCTGGGCGTAGGGTACAGCGTTATACAGCCCGAGAGATAGGTGGGGAAAGGACGGCACAGGTTGCAACCTCAATCTAAAGGATTTAAAAAAAACATAAGTGCTCCATAAGTTAAGCGTCCCGGTGGGTCAAAGGGAGTGCCCAAGAGGGATATACTTACATACAGCTAGAGGTGCTGGGTCCTATTAGCCATAGACAGACCGTAAGTTAAATGATGTTCAGGAAAGGGTGTATATCGGCGGATGTAGTAGGTATAACTTCTGTGTGACGTTCTGGGAAGATAAAAGAATATAATAAGGTAAACGTCATTTGCACGGTCTACCGTAGCACAGGGACTACCCGACAGACCGCCTAGTGATTCATGAATTATGAGCTTCATGGCTTAACGAACATTCAAATTCCACTGAAAAGTGAAGGTCAAAGGGGCCAGGGATGAAGAATAAAACACACCCGTCATAGTACCGAGACTGCCCTCTTGGCAGTGGTGGAACATATCAGGAAAATATTAGACCAAGGTCAGACGGCGGCACTGATCCTACTGGATCTAAGTGCCGCTTTCGACACGGTCTCCCATCAGATCCTGTTACACCGCCTTGCGGAGGCAGGAGTCGAAGAACTAGCACTTGATTGGTTTCGATCATTTCTTATGGATCGAACCTTCAAAGTCTCCACACCTCCCTTTACTTCTGCCCCTCGCCCCATTCTGCAGGGAGTTCCACAGGGTTCGGCTCTCAGCCCCACCCTTTTTAATTTGTATGTTGCACCGCTGGCGCAGGTAGCTGCCAGTTTTGGTCTTACAATAGTGTCATACGCCGACGACACACAGTTGGCTGTGTCACTCAATGGCGACTCTAATATGAGCGCCTCCACCTTTCAGGCTGCCCTTAAAGCTGTCGCCGGCTGGATGGCGAATAATCGCTTACAACTTAACGCCACCAAGACGGAGGTTATTCTCTTTGGTAGGGACAGTGAGCTATGGGGAGACCAATGGTGGCCTCATGAATTGGGCCCTGCTCCCACTCCTGTAACTGAAGTCAGAAATTTGGGCGTATGGCTTGATGATCAACTGTCATTTATTCCTCACATCACACGTGTCGCGGGAACTTGTTTTGGCGCTTTACAGTGCCTACGGCCTATTTTTAAATTTTTTGACGCAGACACCAGGCAGATCATAGTCCAAGCTATGGTATTGACCAGATTGGACTATGCTAGCTCCCTGTTTCTGGGTGTTAATCAAGCTGAGCTAGCCCGTCTTCAGCGGATACAAAATGCGGCGGCTAGGATGCTGGTCGGCCTCCCTAAATTTGTTTCTGCTCGCAGCACCATCCATGATCTCCACTGGCTCCCAGTAGGCCAAAGAATTAAGTTTAAGGCTTTGTGCCTTACTTTCAAAATTCTTAACTTGGCCTCTCCTCCTATTCTCACCCAGACCATTCTTCACTACGTCCCCTCAAGAGCCCTTCGGTCTGCAGGGTCAAATCTGGCCATTATTCCCCGTTTTAAAAAGTCCAGAATGGGTGGCCGGTCCTTTTCGGTGATGGCGGCTACACTGTGGAACTCTTTGCCTGCCTCACTTCGCTCCATCCCTGATTTGTTTCAGTTCAGGAAACAATTAAAAACTCATCTATTCTCCTTTGTTTAGCTTCAGTGCTACCTGGTCCTTTCTGTTGTGTTGTGTATTCCTTCTCCAATAAGCGCCGGGACGCCTCTTGGCTGCGGCATCTGTGCGCTATACAAAATAAAATAACATAACATAACATAACATAACCCAGGCCCCGCAGCGAATAAACGAAGTAGTAGGGCGATTGCCTAGCTAGGTGTGAGGTAAATAACCTAAACATGGGCACACATGGGGCTATAGGTCTAAACAATAAATTTAAATGTATGGGGGAAAAAAATCCCGCTGAATCGAGCGGCGATGTCCATCAAGAGATTAGAACAGCCGGGTACTCGTTTGAGGGAGGGAAACGCGGAGTTGGCTGCAATGGAAACAGGGGCGGGGCTGTGTGGCACTGTGAAATGAAGGTGAGCAGGTAAAGAGATCCCACACTGCCACATGAGCATTTTAAATAAAGATACTGTATATAAACGCGCATGGAAACAAGGTAGTGGCTGCGGGGCACAATGGAATGGAGGCGAACCGGTAAAGAAATCCCACACTGCCGCATAGCCTTTTAAGTAAGAATACTATACATACACGCGCATGGCTTACCTAGGAACAGAAATGTGAGGATCCGTAGCGGCTTCTCTGGTCCTGGCGTGCCAGAAAGAACAAGGGCAAAAAGAAATAGCAATCCGTGGGGGAGAGAGCGGAGGGGCATGGTGTGTGGGGGCCGGCCTGCCGGCCGGCCAGCCAGCCATGATTAATTAAGGGAGGAGAAGCCTTAGGGGAGGAGAAGCCGCACAGCGCACGATGGGCGAAGCCCTTTGATGTGCTGTGCGGCCGTGAATGCGCGTGCTTGTTTGTTCACGTCATTCACGTGAACTGTAAGAAAACCGCAGTGCAAGAAGCCCTTAGTTTGACGAGGATTTCGAGCACTTGAATTCTCGATCCCTCAATGCGCTTGCGCGCATTGTAGGTCACGAGACCTAAAAAGCATAAGCGGTATAGAGTAACGAAAAATATCTGTAACACCATAATAATCGCAAGAGAAAGACCCGTATCTTGAAAGGTTGTACACATGTCTTAGTTACAGCTAAAGTGCCATAATTCAGTATATCAATGTAGAATAGATTCCTATTGGTAGTAGACCGATCCTATTATGTTCCAAATGGACAGGCACGCCATTTACTCACCATGAAAACAACTCCTCATAAAGTCATACACCACATTCCAGGTATGACCTGTCTATGGTCCAGTATTATATAAGACTAATAAGATATAAGGGAGACACAAAGAATAATCAATATACAACCTTGAGAGTTATCTACAATAGACATAATAATGCGATTATTAATACCTAAGTAACGTCGTATTGTCTTCAAACGGTCAAATTTTCAACCATCTTAAATCGATTCTGTATCTAATGGAAGAGATATTTATATCCTTAAGTTTCTCAACTTAGATATTGGTTAGACCTCATTCACATAAGAAGATATTTATACAAAAGCATCTACACTTGAATAATACATCTCACAAATAATGTCTGTATAGTATTATCCAAACAGTGCGGTTAAGAGGGAACTAAAGATAGAAAAACTTCTTCATAAAATGAATTACCTCCAAATAGTCGTTGAGATTCAAACAAAGAGATTGTATATACATTTCTGAAAATAGAAGATAAGAAGTAGATAAATAAGAACACTTATCTGATTTGAATACTCACATCAAATTAATTCACCGTAAAATGATAACCATTCGTTATCAGAGCACCATATATTTGATACTATTCATAAAAGTATTCGAAAGAGTATATTCAAATTAAATAGTAGTCTCTTTCATGAAAGTGAGTTGTTATGACAGTTTAAACTAAATAAGAATAATTATCCAGGCACATTTATTACAACCCCAAAGATCATATCGCAAACAGTCAATGAGGAACGGTCTAATCTTTTAATAAAATAAGTACTGTATACATATTAAAATATATGCGTATCCTACTAAAAACACAATATTATCAATCAGATCCCAGAAAATTAGGCATCATATATATAATATACCCCGCATCATAAATGATGTATATATCTCCATAATCTGTTGGGTAAAGCAATGATATTAAATACCCAAATACATAATGCTCTACTTATTATCAAACATAACGGTATCATATTTACCGCTCTTCCAGTATGTTTGGCTCGCATATTTAAAAGTATATATTATCGGCATGCAGTCACTAATGTAAGATAATGTCTCGAAAAAATAAAGACAAAAGACGGGTAATAGACACAAGCCTAAAACCCCCAGGCGTTCCACTCCAATCTTCAACAAGCATTAGAAATGCAATCGGGCTCGGATTTATTTGAGTTTGAGCTAATGGCATTGTAAATGCCAATGTCTTTTTGCCATGTGTTATGGAGTGTGTGCATGTGGTGTGTAGTGGAAGTATCTTGGTTGAATTGTAATTTTACCAATGGTGGCATGCTGTGCTTTATATGAATATGTTTAAAAGTAAAGTGCACCATACTGCGATTGCTTGGTGGAAAAGTGCACTGCCGGCTGGAGGTGTGTGTGCCTGGTGGAAGGGTGCACTGACGGCTGGTGGGTGTGTGCTTGGTAAAAGCGTGCACAGATGGATGATGGTGTTTGGTGTTTGTGCATGGTGAAAGCATTCATTGACGGCTGGGGGTGTGTTGTTGTGTGTGTTGTTTTCTGTGTGCTGGTGAGTGTGTGGTGGTGAGTCTGTGGGGGTGAGCCTGGGGAGTGAGTGTGGTGGTGAGTGTGTTGTGTTGAGTGGTGACAAGTGTGTGGTGTTGAGAGACTGAGGTGTGTGGTTTGTGTGTGCGTTATGTGTGTGTGGTGTATGTGTGTGTGGTGTTTTCTGCACACTCACACACTGCCCCTACACATTCACACACTGCTCACCCGCACACTCCCAATGTCACCCTGCATAGTCACACACTGTTTACCCTGCACACTCATTCTGCACACTCACACAATGTGCACCCTGACACACTGTCTCTGCAGTCACTCTGCACTCACTGTCACTCTGCACTCACTGTCACTCTGCACTCACTGCCACTCTGCACTCACTGTCACTCTGCACTCTACAGTCACTCTGCACTCACTGTCACTCTGCACTCACTGTCACTCTGCACTCACTGCCACTCTGCACTCACTGTCACTCTGCACTCACTGTCACTCTGCACTCACTGTCACTCTGCACTCACTCTGCACTCACTGTCACTCTGCACTCACTCTGCACTCACTGTCACTCTGCACTCACTGTCACTCTGCACTCACGCTACAGTCACTCTGCACTCACTGTCACTCTGCACTCACTGTCACTCTGCACTCACTGTCACTCTGCACTCACTGTCACTCTGCACTCACTCTGCACTCACTCTGCACTCACTCTGCACTCACTCTGCACTCACTGTCAGTCTGCACTCACTCTACAGTCACTCTGCACTCACTGTCAGTCTGCACTCACTGTCAGTCTGCACTCACTGTCAGTCTGCACTCACTGTCAGTCTGCACTCACTGTCACTCTGCACTCACTGCCACTCTGCACTCACTGCCACTCTGCACTCACTGCCACTCTGCACTCACTGCCACTCTGCACTCACTGCCACTCTGCACTCACTGTCACTCTGCACTCACTCTGTACTCACTCTGCACTCACTCTACAGTCACTCTGCACTCACTGTCAGTCTGCACTCACTCTGCACTCACTCTACAGTCACTCTGCACTCACTGTCAGTCTGCACTCACTGTCACTCTGCACTCACTGCCACTCTGCACTCACTGCCACTCTGCACTCACTGCCACTCTGCACTCACTGCCACTCTGCACTCACTCTGCACTCACTCTGCACTCACTCTGCACTCACTCTGCACTCACTGTCACTCTGCACTCACTGTCACTCTGCACTCAGTCTGCACTCACTGTCACTCTGCACTCAGTCTGCACTCGCTGTCACTCTGCACTCAGTCTGCACTCACTGCCACTCTGCACTCTCAAACTGCACTCTACAAATGCACTCTCAATCTGCACTCTCAATCTGCACTCTCAATCTGCACTCTGCACTCTCAAACTGCACTCTCAAACTGCACTCTCAAACTGCAATCTGCACTCTGCACTCTGATTCTGCACTCTGATTCTGCACTCTCAAACTGCACTCTCAAACTGCACTCTCAATCTGCACTCTCATACTGCACTCTCATACTGCACTCTCAAACTGCACTCTCAAACTGCACTCTCAAACTGCACTCTCAAACTGCACTCTCAATCTGCACTCTCAATCTGCACTCTCAACTCTCAAACTGCACTCTCAACTCTCAAACTGCACTCTCACACTGCACTCTCACACTGCACTCCCACACTGCACTCCCACACTGCACTCTCAAACTGCACTCTCAAACTGCACTCTCAATCTGCACTCTCAAACTGCACTCTCAAACTGCACTCTCAAACTGCACTCTCAAACTGCACTCTCAACTCTCAATCTCCACTCTGCACTCTCAAACTGCACTCTGCACTCTCAAACACCACTCTCAAACTGCACTCTCAAACTGCACTCTCAAACTGCACTCTCAAACTGCACTCTCAACTCTCAAACTGCACTCTGCACTCTCAAACTGCACTCTGCACTCTCAAACACCACTCTCAAACTGCACTTTCAAACTGCACTCTCAAACTGCACTCTCAAACTGCACTCTCAAACTGCACTCTCAACTCTCAAACTGCACTCACAACTCTCATGCTGCACTCTGTAACTGCACTCTCAACTCTGAAACTGCACTCTCAACTCTGAAACTGCACTCTCAACTCTCAAACTGCACTCTCAACTCTCAAACTGCACTCTCAACTCTCAAACTGCACTCTCAACTCTCAATGTGCACTCTCAACGTGCACTCTCAACTCTCAATCTGCAAACTGCACTCTCAAACTGCACTCTCAAACTGCACTCTCAATCTGCACTCTGCACTCTCAAACTGCACTCAAACTGCACTCTCAAACTGCTCTCAAACTGCACTCTCAAACTGCACTCTCAAACTGCACTCTGATTCTGCACTCTGATTCTGCACTCTCAAACTGCACTCTGCACTCTCAATCTGCACTCTCAACTCTCAAACTGCACTCTCAAACTGCAGTCTCAACTCTCAAACTGCATTTACAAGTTGTGAAATGAATTCTTTGGCAGACTGTTCTAAAAACGACATAATCAAAGTATGTGTTCCGAGTTGCTAGACTTGGGGAGTTCTACAAACTTTCCTACCAATGTTCTTTACTTTATAAAAAATAAAAACAATAAAACTTAGCACACTTCCTCTTTTGCCATCGCGCAAACGCTGCAACTAGCAGGATACCTAGATTCCATTCGGGGTTTCTCCCAGAGCTCGGAAGAATAGAATTTAAGTCAAGAACGGAAATCTACTTCTGCTGCTCCGCCTTTCAGCACGACGGTCAATATACAGTCCCCAATGTTGATAGGGCGCGAGCATCTGTATCAGCCCCACGCAGCCCTCGTGACACGCTTTGCCAGGCGCGTCTTACAAGCGCAGCTGTGGGCAGTCAATTTTCTCGCAAACACCAATCCCATTAGGAAAAACAATACCAATAAAAACCCCAAACGAAAGTCCGTAACTGCAAGCAAACAGTTACCTCACCTTTCGTTGTGTCAACAACTGACGGGCTCCTTGAATCATTCCTTTAAAACTCTGCTTGCTGTCTGAAGGAAGTAACAAGGCGCATTATTCAGAGAGAACAAAACTGTTGGAAATTCGTGTGTGGAAAAAAGTTGACGCAGGCGGTATGGGAAAATACAAACAATACAGCAGCCTGTCAGACTATGCTGAAGTTCAACACCACTGCAGGACTCTGCCCAGAAAGCAAACAGTTCTAAAAGGCGCTGCCTGCCAGCTTGCTATTCATTACCTCAGCTCCGAAAACAAAAGCTGCTGCAAAGAAACACATTATAAACTCGAGAGAACAATTCCATTCACACCGGCCACGGACCATTCCAGAAAAAAAATGAAACTGAGATTAAAAGAACAGCCCATGACAGAACGTCAGACTCTTGTTCTTGAACTAATGAAGCCCTTTCCCCGGCCTGGCATGGAGCAGCTGCGCGCTGAGCCCTGCTGAATGGTGAACGCGCCCGGCCATCTGGATTCACTTACGGAGGCACCCTGACAGCTCCTAATTATAATTAATGTACTTCTTTGCGCGCACACGAACGAAAAATGCCCAACATGGCGGACGAAAACTACATTTACCCTATCACTTCAAGGCTATTAAAACGACACCACAATGAAGACGAATCACTGGCCAGATGACATAACACACTAAGGAATGTGTGGAATTTGTCTCGCCAAAGCCCTAGGAGATACTTTTTTTTTTTCTTTAACATTAGGATCTCGAAACTCCTCCCACTTACGTGGGCGGAGGCCGAGCCCTAAAAAGGAGTGGAACGCTTAGCAAGTAAGGCAAAACTACTCAGTGCACCCACTATAATAACGCTACCAGTCGTACAAATGAACAGTTAAGCTAATAGGGCCTCTGCCTCCCAATGTAGTCTTACCTGGTAGAGTACTCCCTTCGTCATCTACCGAGCTTCAGAAGTTGTGGCGAACCGAAGCCGCCCCAAGTTAGCATTTAAATATCCAGCACCGATAGGTGGATTGCATATTGCGAAAAAAGCGCACTACAGTATCGATGTCAGAGCATTTTTGGGCGCCATATTTAAATGGTAAAAGTATCCTACTACACACTATAAGTCCTCGAATGTTTAAACAAAATTACCGTATCATCGATAGCATTCCACTAAAAAAAGCCACATTAAAATTCCTTATATAACGAAGCCACAGTAATATTCTATTGACTATTTTTAGCCGAGTTTCAGCATACACCAGATGATGCCAAAATAGTTACTAAATGGCGCCTAGCGATTAGTCCCAAAATGAATGCGCCAGTTCCGCACTGTTAATATCTCTTAGCGTAATCCTCAGCATGTAGCCCGTATCGGGTCGCAAGATACGAGCATATACGTCAAAACATACTCGCATAAAGGCGTCATCAGTTCCTCATTACAAATTATCAGTCAAAGAATATATTGTGTCATTAAACCAATAGGAGAAATAAAAGAAAAGAAAAGAAAAGAAAATAAAGGGAAGGGAAGAGAGGAACCATCATAGAGGCAAAGATCTACACCGTGCAATAGTTCCTTTACATAGTAGAATATCGGTTCAATATAGGTCATCTTGTCCCACATAAATGAAGGCAGGCAAGAGAATATGCCACATTGTCTAAAAGTCAGACATCATTTTGTTATTCATATATTAGAGTAACCATCCATATACACATATTAAAATTAACATTTGAAAGATAATCACTAGAAAAATGTATTCCAAAATATGTGGCCCACGGTTCAAAGATATCATTAATAGTGAATTGAAGCCTCAATTCACAGGAGATAAACATAATACTGTCATCCTCAAATCATACGTAATGTGCATTACAATTATAATTTCACATTGTCAGAAAGTAAACCGAATACATAAGTGCTTCAAAAACATTCAGTTGTATGTGAGACACACATACCCTCTGTAGCATATTAAAGAAAGTAATGCAGTTCCTGATCTACATTAATCCCGCATTCCACAGCCCGAAGCCTAAGTATCCATTTTGCTTTGCATTGTCGAAGTTTATGTTCTCTATTTCCGCCCCTATCATTAAATATACCATGGCATTGAAATCCCAGTTTTATCTTTTGTTCTTTTGTTCGGGACAGTTTGCAGCGTCACATCCTATCGGATATCTCTGATCCAAATTTTCAGGGCACGGAAATGTTCAGTCATTCTTTCTTTTAATTGGCGAATAGTACTGCCCACATAGATTTTTTTACACTTGCAGACAATAACATATACTACATACTTTGTCATACAATCTATATTTTGGCGGATTTGAAAAGTCCGCGAGCCGTTATATCCGAATTCCTTGACTCCTTTCATAGCCATCCGGCACATGCTGCAGTTACCACACATAAAGGAACCAATATTCAGTTCCCTCAACCACATACTCCTTGTTCCTGGTTGTGTTGGATAGTTTGGACTTATCATACTTTGGATCGTTTTGCCCCTTCTGTAAGTTATACTAGGGGAACTAGAGATATGTTTCAACAGTGTTTTGTCCGCCATAAGAAGTGGCCAATTCCTTTTCAATATCATGAAGAGTTTGTTGGACCACGGATGGTAATTCGTCACTAGACCTACTTTGTTATTTTTACTCTTATGTGATTTACTAGTAGTTTTCAGGGTATCTGCACGTTTCAACATAAAAGCTCTGTCTCTAGCTCTTCTTATTACCTCACCAGGGTAACCCCTGGTATGAAATCTTTTTTCAATATCTTCCACATTAGTCACAAAATCCTCATCTAAGCTACAGTTTCTCCGTGCCCTCAGCATCTCCCCATAGGGGATAGCATTTATCTGACTTTTTGGATGGGCACTGTCCGCATGCAAGAAAGCATTGCATTCTGTTGTTTTCCTGTACATTCTGCTTTGTATTTTACCTTCAGAGTGAAATAATTCTAAGTCGAGAAAGACAATGCTATTTAAATCTGATGTCATTGTAAACGTCATGTTATTTAGATTATTATTCATATGAGTAAAAAACTCTGATAAATCTTCACCTGTTCCTGTCCAGATCAGTATACATCGTCTATGTAGCGACCGCAATATAAAATAAATTCCTGCCACTTCGCCCCCGATGGGCCCCAGATGTGCCCCGCCTCAAACCATCCCATGAAGAGACAGGCAAAAGACGGAGCAAATCCAGAACCCATCGCAGTACCACAGGTATGTAAATACCAGTCGTTATTAAAAAGAAATGCATTATTCTTGAGAATGAGTCTTGACATTTCAATGATCATTTCAGAGTGTTCCAATAATTTGACTGGGATTTCAATTCCATGGTATCGAAGTCATATTTAATGATCCTAGGGGCGGAGATAGAGAACATAAACTTAGACAATGCGAAGCAAAATGGATACTTAGGCTTTGGGCTGTGGAATGCGGGATTAATGTAGATCAGGAACTGCATTACTTTCTTTAATATGCTACAGAGGGTATGTGTGTCTCTCATGCAACTGAATGTTTTTGAAGCACTTATGTATCCGATTTACTTTCTGACAATGTGAAATTATAATTGTAATGCATATTACGTATGATTTGAGGATGACAGTATTATGTTTATCTCCTGTGAATTGAGGCTTCAATTCACTATCAATGATGATCTTTGAACCGTGGGCCACATATTTTGGTATACATTTTTCTAGTGATTATCTTTCAAATGTTAATTTTAATATGTGTATATGGATGGTTACTCTAATATATGAATAACAAAATGATGTCTGACTTTTAGACAATGTGGCATATACTCTTGCCTGCATTCATTTATGCGGGACAAGATGACCTATATTGAACCGATATTCTACTATGTAAAGGAACTATTGCACTTGGTGTTGATCTTTGCCTCTATGATGGTTCCTTTCTTCCCTTCCCTTTATTTTCTTTTCTTTTCTTTTCTTTTATTTCTCCTATTGGTTTAATGACATGATATATTCTTTGACTGATAATTTGTAATAAGGAACTGATGATGCCTTTATGCGAGTATGTTTTGACGTATATGCTCGTATCTTGCGACCCGATACGGGCTACATGCTGAGGATTACGCTAAGAGATATTAACAGTGCGGAACGGGCGCATTCATTTTGGGACTACGCTCTAGACGCCATTTAGTAACTATTTTGGTGTCATCTGGTGTATGCTGAAACTTGGCTAAAAATAGTCAATAGAATATTACTGTGGCTTCGTTATATAAGGAATTCTAATGTGGCTTTTTTTTGTGGAACGCTATCGATGATACGGTAATTTTGTTTAAACATTCGAAGACTTATAGTGTGTATTAGGATACTTTTACCATTTAAATATGGTGCCCAAAAATGCTCTGACATCGATACTGTAGTGCGTCTTTTATCGCAATATGGAATCCACCTATCGGCGCTGGATATTTAAACGCTCACTTGGGGCAGCTTCGGTTCGCCACAACTTCTGAAGCTCGGTAGATGACGACGGGAGTACTCACCCAGGTAAGACTACATTGGGAGGCAGAGGACCTATTTGCTTAACTGTTCATTTGTACGACTGGCAACGTTATTATAGTGGGTGCACTGAGTAGTTGTGCCTTACTTGCTAAGCGTTCCACTCCTTTTTGAAGATTGGAGCGGAACGCCTGGGCTATTTTGGCTTGAGTCTATTACCCGTCTTTAGTCTTTATGTTTTAGAGACATTATCTTACATTAGTGACTGCATGCCGATAATATATACTTTTAAATATGCGAGCCGAACATACTGGAAGAGCGGTAAATATGATACCGTTATGTTTGATAATAAGTAGAGCATATGTGTTTGGATATTTAATATCATTGCTTTACCCAACAGATTATTGAGATATATACATCATTTATGATGCGGGGTATATTATATATATGATGCCTCTTTTTCTGGGATCTGGTTGATAATATTGTGTTTTAGTAGGATAGGCATATATTTTAATATGGATACAATACTTATTTTATTAAAAGATTAGACCGTTCCTCATTGACTGTTTGCGATATGATCTTTGGGGTTGTAATAAATGTGTCTGGAGAAATATTCTTATTGAGTTTGAACTGTCATAAAAACTCACTTTCATGAAAGAGACTACTATTTAATTTGAATATACTCTTTCGAATACTTTTATGGATAGCATCAAATATATGGTGCTCTGATAACGACTGTTTATCATTTTACGGTGAATGAATTAGTATTCAAATCAGATAAGTGTTCTTATGTATCTACTTCTTATCTTCTACTTTCAGAAATGTATATACAATCTCTTTGTTTGAATCTCAACGACTATTTGGAGGTAATGCATTTTATGAAGAAGTTTTTCTATCCTTTAGTTCCCCCTTAACCGCACTGTTTGGATAATACTATACAGACATTATTTGTGAGATATATTATTCAAATGTAGATGCTTTTGTATAAATATCTTCTTATGTGAATGAGGTCTAACCAATATCTAAGTTGCGAAACTTAAGGATATAAATATCTCTTCCATTAGATACAGAATTGATTTAAGATGGTTGAAAATTTGACCGTTTGATGAGAATACGACGTTACTTAGGTATTAATAATTGCATTATTACGTCTTTTGTAGATAACTCTCAAGGTTGTATATTGATTATTCTTTGTGTCTCCCTTATATCTTATTAGTCTTATATAATACTGGACCATAGACGGGTCATACCTGGAATGTGGTGTATGACTTTATGAGGAGTTGTTTTCATGGTGAGTAAATGGCGTGCCTGTCCATTTGGAACACAATAGGATCTGTCTACTACCAATAGGAATCTATTCTACATTGATATACTGAATTATTGCATTTTAGCTGTAACTAAGACCTGTGTACAACCTTTGAAGATGCGGGTTTTTCTCTTGCGATTATAATGGTGTTACAGATATTTTTCGTTACTCTATACCGCTTATGCTTTTTAATCCTCCCTCTTTGTTATCCTTTGGTTATATGTGCTCTGATGAGTTACATTATTTGTCTTATTATTTATCTATTATGCTTACACTGGGTGACTTATTGGTGACTCTGCGACCTTTTCCTTTCTGACATTCTGCTCTGAAGTTCACCCTTCCTGTTTCCAATATTGGTGAGGGTGAAGAACAGTTAGTTCTGCAATTTTATTTGTATACATTATTTGTTTTTGCTGTTTTGTTGTAGCCCTGAAGAAGTCATTGGGTGATTGCTTCCCGTGACGAAACACGTGTCGGCTTTGTTTTTCTGGCTACATTATGTATGATTCCAATGAATACTGTATGAATACTAGGTGATGGAAATCTCACGTTTGTGAAGATAAAAGAGAAAGAAAATAAAAGGAACTGATTTAATGAACTTACAATATGGAAAGAATTTAATCTGATTCTTCTTTTCTCTCAAGACTCAATATTTGCTGTGTTGTGCTCGGGGACAGTAATTCTCTTGTCTTCTTTGTGTTCACACAAAGGAACTTTGGGAACGTAAGTGGCCGTTTTTCACTTGTCCCCTGGAGCAACTTACTGTAGGATTTACTGTTTAAATTGGCTTCGCGCAGGGTTAACCCAGCCACATTCTGTGTTCCACTTTTCTCTGACATGGTGTTGGTGGTTTTAGGCCTCTGGGCACTTTAACACTGCTGTCCATTGTAAAGGGCATGTGTTCTCTGTGTTACATATGGTAAGATTGGTCCACACCTGTTTGGCCTATTTAATTTACTTGTCAGTCCCTTGTAAAGTGGTATCTCAGATACCCAGGGCTGGTAAATTAAATGCTTCTGGTGGGCTTGCAGCGCTGATTGCGCCACCCACCAAAATAGCCTTGCAAACCTACCTCAGGTCTGTACCACTGCAAGGCTTGTGTGCGCAGTGTTACTGCCGCTGTGACGTGACACCTAAAGTGTGTGCCATGTCTGTGACCCCCTGTTTCCTGAATGTCAGTCACCCCTAAGGTAGGCCCTAGCTAGCCCTATGGGCAGGGTGCATTGTGGGTAAAAGATAGGACATATACCTTAAGTGTGGGACATGTCCTGGTAGTGACAAACAGCCATTTTGGTTTCTGTGGGGTTGCCCTCCCATATGAATGCATTTTGGATTCCCTGATAAGTGTTTCAGTGGTAATTCCTGATATGAGAGGAGCAACGTCGTCAAGTTTAGTATATTTGGGATGGTAATAATAAATGCTGCACATTGGTGTGCGCAGATTTATTATAACTATTTTAGAAATGCCACTTTTAGAAGTTGGCATTTCTTTGTGCTATGTGTCTGCCTGCCTGATGTGAATTGCATGTCTGGCTTTTGAGTGACAGGGGCTGGTGAGGTGTGTGTAGCTCCAGGAAGGGCAGAGTGAGTTCAGCACTAGACTGAATAGGACATCTATATTTGGAGTAGTGGGAGGAGTAGTTCCCTGACCCTGAATAGGATTGTGCCTGCCCTGTACAATACTGGATCTGCCCCCATGGGGTGTGTCTGATCACCGAGCCCCCACCTGACAAAGGGGATGAGGAACCTGGTAAACAGAGTGCTCCAATTCCCCCCTGAACCAGTCTTTGCTGGTTCCCCCAAGCCCTGTACTGCAGACAAAGAGGAATGTATAATATAAATATAGGGGCTGTGACCCCATGAAGGTGTGCTGTTCCTGGACTTGTTGGAGGCTTGCTGCTGCTGGAGGCCCAGTAGGAGCCACCACAGGGGCTTGCCTGCCTTCGGGAGGGCCCAGTGTACTGGCCTCCCTGGGCCCAGCTATGCCCCTCGAACCTTAAGAGCTTTTTGTGCCCCCTGAGCGGTATACTTTTATTGCTGGTGCTCCAGAGAGAGAGACTCCAGCCTTGCCAAAGAAAAAGGAGCATGAGGGCTCTGCAGCGCTGAGCTGCGATATTGTCAGATGTGGGGATTCCCCCTAATTGAGGGGCAAAGAGACGGGTGCCTACCCTGCATTTTGGTGCCTCTCGCAGGTGCTCACCCCGCATACCTGCGCTAAAACCGAGCGGGAGCCCACCCTACATCGGTACCTTTAAGGCGGGTGCCCACCTCGCATTCACCTTTTCCTTCGTGGGTGCCCACCCTGCATTGATGATTTTATTTTGGCGAGCAGGTGCCCACCCCGCTCTTATGCAATTTTAAATGCGGGTGGCCATCCAGCGTTTATCTTGAATCAGATATATGCGGCCGAAGATGAGAGCCGCCGCTTTGAGTCCGGAGAAACCGGAAGTCAGGCACCTCCCCCTAACAGTGGGTGTGGCCAAAAGACGCGAGCAGAAGCCCGCCGGAAGGGAGGAGAAGTGCTGCAGCCGGTCAGCGGGTCTCCCGTGGTGAAGAGAGAGCCCCACGTATTGCTGCGCCGGCCGACATCCTTCGAGGAGACTGGATGAGACCCAGGAGGGCCCGGTGAGTGGGGCTGGCTGGGGAAGCGAGATCGCGCACAGTGCCAGTGCCTATTTCATGAGTGGACCTGCTGGAGAGCGGGCCGCTCCAAAGTGGGCCACATTGCGTATAGGGCCCCAGTGGTGGACCCAGAGGGCACTGAGGTGCCCAGGCCTGCATGTATTTCCCGAGCGGACCCGCAGGAGAGCGGGCCACTCCAACGTGGGGTGCATTGTTATCAGGGCCCCTGTGGGAGTCCAGAGGGTCCAGGGGCATCTGTGCCTCTTCTGTTTGGCTATTTTTACAGCTGCCCCGCCTGATAGAGGGCAGCTGCAACATTTGGCAGCATTTTGTTATAGAAGTCCCTGAGTGGGACAGGAGAGGCACAGTGGTGCCAGGCCTCTTTGTTTTTTCACAGCTGCGCCGCACCAGTGCAGGCAGCTGCAATGTTTCCCTATATTTATTTACAGAGTCCCAGTGGGGACCCACCCAGATGGCACAGTGAGTGCCAGTGCCCACGTTTTCCTTCACAGCTGCACAGCAATTAGTGGCAGCTGCAACGTTTAGGCCAGCGCAATTTCACACTTCTGGATTCTGCTGTATTGGCAGCACGCCCTGACATTATGGATATAGGGCATTTGAGCCCTCTGAGAAGGACAGTTGGCCAGGGGGACAGTATGAGGTTGGTAGGGAGCCAGGCCCTAATGTGATTTATGTGCTAATATGCTAGATGTGTTTTATGCACCATGATTTGTGCCTCTGATGTTTATGTTTAGGAGGTTATTCCCCAATCTGAGGTTTATGCGTGTGAGGTTATTCTCTACTGGGATTTATGCCTCTAATCTGTGATTTATGCTTATGAGGTTATTGCATACTGTATTTATGCTTATGAGGTTATTGCATACTGTGTTTATGCTCGTGAGGTTATTGCATAATGTGTTTATGATGGTGAGGATATTATTGTCTAATGTGTTTAGGCTTATGAGGTTGGCGCAGAATGTATTTTAAGCCTAATGTGATGCTGATTGCATAACATGATTTATGTTTCAGGATATAATGCTGAGTATAGTGGTTTTCCTATTTGTGCTTGGTGATGGTTTTGACAGTGGCCCAATTGGCCCTGTCATGTGTATATAATCCCCTGTAAATATTGCCTCTGGGATAGCGTGACTGCTCGTGCCAAGTTACCAAGGGGGTGAGCAGGGGTTATCTTCAGAGTGTAACTACCTTGTGCTGACTAGAATGGTGGTTTCTGTCTGGCTTAGGCGCAAGCCCTAGCCAACCAGAAATCCCATTTCGAACAGTCCCAAACAAATTTTGATCTCATTGTGGGTTGAGACATCAATGCAGGTATGTGTACCAACTGAATGCTGAGATGCATGTCTTAATGGACATGAATGTTTATATGCAAAAGTGGACTTGTGTGTTGAATGCTAATTCCTCACCAACACCCAGGTCTACACACAACATGAAAAGCTTGTGTGTGGGGGCGTGGCTAAGCGCGCGATGTGAGCGGACGTGCCCGGGCTGAGCTCCGAGTGAAGCTCCCCTACCACGGGCCATTTCTCCTTCATTTTTGGTGGTGGCGAGCCCAGACTCAGACCGAGTGCACCCGGGAGCCTGATCCACCGCCAGGGCGATTTTCAGGCAGATCGGAGAGACGGACCCTCCGACCGACTACAACCCCGGCACCTACCCGCCCTGGACTCACTTCCGGCCGGCGAACTTAACCACCTGGGACCGGGGATCCGGCCCTACGAGGTAGGCCGCAACAGGTGCATCCTCCCCGGTGCGGCCTAGGGCGAGGAGCGGGATCGCGCCGCGGCGCCTAGTGTCCCCAGAGGCCCCACTGCTAGGGAGCCCCGGACGCTGTGAGCGGACACGGCGCCCTGGCCCGCCACGGACTGTGACACCGGCCCACCAGGCCTGACGGCGCTGGGACCACCCGGCTGTGCCTCGTGGTTGCCGGGGGGAGATCGCGCCCTATCGTTTGGGGACCCCCGCTGCCAATGTTGCCCCTGGGCCCCGGCGACCACCAACGGAGGCGGTGAAGTCCTGTATCCTGGGCCCCTGTTCCCGCCCTCCGCCCTGCAGCAGCCGCTAACCGGCACTGGATCTGGCCACCTCTCGGGGACCCGGCCCACGCGGCGCACAGTCCACGACCACTACTGAGCGGCCCCACCGGCGGCCGGCCCTACACAGGGGGGACTAACCAGTGCCTGCACGGGTGAAGAAACAGTGTGGCCCCACACTCATCGACACTGCTTACCTCGCGCTGAACCGCACGGAGCCCCGCACAGCGCTGGGTGGTGTCCGGAGTCGCCCAGCCAAGCGTGCCCTTCCAGACTCGAGGGGCAGGTACGACCAGAGGGACCACGCGGTCCGGCCTAGCTGACCTGCGCGTGGCACTGCCGGGAGGCGGTTCGCCATTGAGACCCTTACGGTGACAGCCAGTGACGCATGGGGGCTCCCACATCAATCACGACACCGCCATCTCGCCCTCCTCAGACGGTGTCGTAGAGCAAGATCCTGAGGGCCTGGCAGTATAGCGGTCCCCCCACCCCGCTGACTACGCACCGCCCGGAACGAATGGTGCAGAGCGCCTAACCCTGTGGCCTTCCTGCACAGGTCCCGACAGTGTTCATCGCGAGGGCCTACCCACCCGGCTGCTTTGCAGCGTCGACCAGCCCCATGTCAGGGGGGACCAGAGCGAAGACCGGCACCGGTGGGACGCTGAACAAAGGGAAGATGGCGAAGAACTCTGAGACTGACCAGACCGCCTCCAAATTGGACACTATGCTGGCGGCCATGGAGCGCCTGGAGGAATCCATGCAGCTGACCCGTACATCGCTGGAGACCAGGATCGACAAGGTAGCGGTGGACCTGACGCATCTCCGAGCGGACCACAAGAAACTGTCCGAACGCACCACGGCCCTGGAACACACGATGGCGGAGACCACACCCAGACTGACACAGACGGACAAGCACGTACGAGACCTACTCAACCGGGTGGAGTTCCTCGAGGACAGGGCGGAGGACGCGGAAGGACGGGCCAGGAGAAACAATGTGCGCATAGTGGGCCTGCCGGAGCGATGGGAGCGGAGGGAGACCGCGGAGCACATGGAGACCTGGCTCCGGGAACTATTGCCGGAGGGCACGCTGTCACCACATTTTGTAGTGGAAAGAGCACACAGGGTGCCGTCCCGTCCACCCCCGGAGGGCTCCAATCCGAGACCAATGCTTATGCGGGTGCTGAACTACCGTGATCGAGACGCCATCCTGCGCGAAACACGGAAACTATCAGACATAAAGGTGGACAACGCCAAGGTGATGTTCTTCCCCGACTACACCGTGCAGGTCCAACGACAACGTCAATCGTTTTTGGAGGTGAAGCAACGACTCAGGCGACTGGCACTCAAGTACTCATTACTGTTCCCGGCACGCCTCCGGGTGGTGGCACAGGACAAGACCCACTTCTTTGACTCCCCTGAGGCAGCGGCGTCCTGGCTGGATTCTGGGGTAGATGCGGGCCACGGGTCCGCACCGATGGAGCAACGTCGGAATCGAGGTACCCGCAGGCGAAGACACCGGCGCACCTCGAGGGCCGGATCGCCAGCCACGAACACGGAACTCGGCCCCACTCCGGAGCAAATGCAGAGTGCACAACAAGAGGCCCTCCGGATGACAGCTGAGATTAGTGGATCACAGTCACCCATCCTGATCTCCAGCGCCAGCCCACGGTCGCGTGGGAGCGAGGACGACGAATACTTGTACGGACTGCCAGATGATCCGAATACAGAGGGCCTACCAGATGTCACACCCCAAACGGCGGACCTGATAGCATAGCGACCCTCCTAGCCCTGGCTGGGCTACTACAGCTGGCGACACTTAGCGGTTTGTACACTAACATGGTTGACCCACTTGGGGGTCCCCACCGGCACTCCTAGTGACCCCGGTGACCACAACTGGCTCCGTCCCCGGGGCCTGAGCTCTGCTGCCGACCCCCCTCACCTCCCGGATGGGCATTGGGCTGCCGCTGCCGCCGGGAAGGGGGCCCGAGCCGTTCCTCTCAAGTAACGCCGGAAGTATTATGTTGGAGGGGTGGACGGACCCCTAGAGGTGAGTGCCCCCTCGGGGGAAAAGCGGATGAGGTCCCCCCCCCGGAACTAAACATCCGAGTCCTGTGACATTAGACACTCTGGCCCTGAATGTGGGCACTGCCATTGACTTCTGATGCCCTTCGGCTCACTGCCCGTGGAGGGGGGCCACCACGGCTCTCTTGGCCTAGTGAACTAACTTGTATTACCTAAGTGACGTACTTTGTCATCCCCCCACTGAACTAACAGATTGATTAAGCTCGTTAGAGCGTTTGGGCGGCGACTCGTTTTGTTGTTGCCCTTTTGGTATTATGGTTCTGTTCCTGTTCTTTCTGAGACTAGTGTTGGCATTGAAGTGTTACAGCGCGCATTCCTGGGACTGTGTGGGATGGCGGGGGGTAAAAATGGTCATCGATAACTGCTGCTGTACGTGTGTGGGCGGGGCGGGCTGGGGGTTTGGGGGGGGGGCGAGTGCTTGGGCGAGATAGATGCTGTGATGACTACGGTTAAATTTTGTACCTGGAATGTCAGGGGCATGCACACACCCTCACGTAGATATCAGGTGTACTCCTATCTTAAAAGACATCAGATCCAAATTGCACCACTGCAGGAGACCCACCTGGTCGCCACTGAGGTAGCCACACTTCGCCGTAGGTGGAGGGGGCAAATATTCGCCACAACCTTTTCGGCGTTTGCACGAGGGACACTGATCTGGGTACGGCCGGGGGTTCCATTTGCATTGACACACAGCAACATTGACACTGAGGGGCGCTATGTCTTCATACAGGGCAGACTAGACGGGCAGCAGATTGTTATGGCTTCCATATACGCACCTAATGTCGAGCAGGGGAAGTTCCTAACACGATTATCGGCAGTGATTGCACCTTGGCCTGAAGTGCCCCTACTGTTAGGTGGGGATTACAATAGTGTGCTAGATGTCTCTCTTGACCGCTCGTCCCCCCCGGCGACGATCGCCCCTGCGCAGGCAGCCTCCTGGGCCCTACTTGATTGGGCGGCGCAGTGGAACCTACAAGATGCCTGGCGAGTTAGAAACCCTACCGCCCGTGTGTATTCCTACTACTCTGGGGCCCACTCATTACACGTCAGGCTAGATAGATATATGATGTCCCGCGACCTGATTCCTTTCGTGACGGACACTGACTATCTGGGGCGGACGCACTCAGACCATAACCCACACACTCTAGTTTATGGATGGAGGCGCCCACGCCCACCTGTACCTACATGGCGCCTACAGCCGGATCTCCTACTCGACACCCCATTCCGAGAGGAGATATCTAGAAGGATAATACAGTATTTCGAGGACAATGGCGACTCGACCTCGTCCCCGACAATTGAATGGGACGCCTTCAAGGCAGTGGTTCGGGGGAGCTGCCTCGGCGTACAGGCGGGACTACGGGGACAGGTGGAGAGAGATCTGATACGGGCAGAAGAGACGCTGCTAGCTAAAGAACGAGAGGCGGCGGAAGGCGATGACTCCCAGCTGGCCTCGGCCAGGGCGGATCATGCTCTTTTGATGGAGAGGCTGAAGAACATTAATTTTGCAGCACACTCCGCACACACCCACAACACAGGTGATAAACCTGGCAGGCTCCTGTCGTGGCTGATACGACAGGACACCCAGTCCGCGTCGGTGCTATCGGTCCGTACGACTCAGGGCGTTGAAGTCTACACCCAGAAACAGATACACGAAGCGTTCACGTCGCATTACAGGTCCTTATACAGCTCACGGCTGCGGGCCACCGTGGTGGAGATCACGGACTATCTGGCGACACTGCAACTTCCGACAGCCACTCCTGCCCACCAGGCGGAGCTAGGTGCTGAGCTTACCAGCGAGGAACTACGGGAGGTGATTTTTTCCCTCTCCAATGGCAAGGCACCGGGCCCTGACGGGCTCCCGGCTGAATTTTATAAGGCCTACTCATTGGTGTTAATACCGGAACTGCTGAAGGTGTATAAGGCGGCATCGGAGGATGCTGAACTCCCGGCGTCCTTGAACGAAGCCAACGTGATCTCCCTGCTAAAACCGGGCAGAGAGGCAAGCGAGCTCGGCTCGTACAGACCATTAGCGCTCCTCAACACCGATTACAAAATCTTAGCAGCGACATTGGCTCGGAGGCTTGCACCCCTAGTCCCCACGCTGGTACACTCTGACCAGAACGGCTTTGTGCCCACCCGGAGCACGTCTTACAATTTGCGCCGTTTCTTCAGAATCCAACGGTATGCGACCCCCACCTGGCCACGTTCAGGATGCATAATCCTCGATCTGGAAAAAGCGTTTGACTCGGTGGAGTGGCCCTATCTCCTCCAGGTCCTCGAGAAATACGAGTTAGGCGACGCTTATGTCCAGATGGTGGGGCTCCTCTACCAGGCACCCGAGGTACGGGTCCGGACTGGGCGATTGTTCTCTGACAGGATCCGGATTGGGAGAGGCACCAGGCAAGGCTGTCCCCTCTCCCCTCTATTGTTCGCCCTTGTGATGGAGCCATTGGCAGAACTACTTCGCGCCTCCGGCGACACCTGGGGTATCCCACTGGCAGATGGCATCCACTCGGTGTCTCTGTATGCCGACGACTTATTGTTATATATCAGGGACCTTGCCCATATACCTGCGGCAATCACGGACATCTTTCAAACGTTCGGGGACATGTCAGGGCTCCGCGTTAACTGGGCTAAATCGGGAGCTTATGCATTCAGTGACGAGATGCCGCAATGTGCTGTGTGCATGATGGGAGAGACGCTCCGGTGGCACCCGACGGTATTCAGGTATCTAGGGATCCTCATATATCGGGACCCTATGGATCTCCTGGAGGGCAACCTCGTGAGAGCCATATCCTCGCTATCGGCCCAGGTCACGTTCTGGAACTCCCTCCCACTAAATGTGCCGGCCCGAGTGGCGCTAACCAAGATGATAATGCTCCCTCGGCTCCTCTATTTTTATGCTAATCTACCAGTGTATGTACCAGCACGCATATTCAAGGGGTTGGAAACCCTCACCAGGCGCCTCATCTGGAATAAAGGGCGCCCCCGGGTAGCATTGAGGACACTCTACGCGGCCTCGGACTCTGGAGGCTTAGCGGTTCCCAATCAGGAGCTATATTACTTAGCGGCCCAGCTACAGTGGGTGGCTTGCTGGCTGAGCGGTAAGAACCTGATGGATACGGCCACGATCGACACTACCCTGTCCCCCGTGCAGGTGCTGACGCTCTTCCACCCACTGACGCGGGGCTGACCCCCCACTCAGATCCATGTGGCGGTCGCGTGGCGGTGCTTTATGCGGAGCCTCAGACTCACCAAGAGTACGGTACCCTATGCCCCGAACCTGCCTCTACTGGGGACACCCCTGGGCGCTGGCGCGCTGTCTTCAACTGAGCTACGCAGCTGGTCTGAGGTAGACTTAGACGAACTGGGCGGCCTGTATAGCGACGGAGAGCTGTTGCCCTTCGAGACCTTGGCCGCAGACACCGGTCTGCCAGTGGGCCAATTTCTGGCGCACGCCAGGCTTCTCCGTGAGCTAGCGGAGGCTTGGGGTGACCTGGCCCACGAGCCGTCCACTCATATGCTTATCCAGTACCTACATGTGATGGGCGATGGTTCCCATATAGTGCATTGGTTAGCACAAGCGCTGAACAGTCATACTCAATTCTCCTCCCAAAGGCTGGGGGAGAAATGGACGACTGACCGGGGTAGTGCCTGGACAGACAAACAGTGGGACGCGGTGTTGGCAGGCGCCAGACATATTCCTCGCAACGCGCGATTCAAGGTCATTCAATATTACATAATACACCGCGCGTATCTGTCCCCAGACAAACTGAACCGTTACTTCGGACTCACAACGTCGGCGTGCCCCAGGTGCGGCCTCCTGAACTCGGACTTCCTACACGCACTATGGAGTTGCGCGCACCTCACTTTATACTGGTCGGCAGTCGCAGACACATTGACGACGGCCACGGGCGATACCCTCCCCAAGACGTGGGAAGCATGCCTATTGGGGCTCTACAAGAGAACCAAACAGACCAAACTAAGGGCGCGTTTCTGGGACCTAGGACTCATTACGGCTAAGCGACTCATCACGAAACGATGGAAGAGTGTCACCCCCCCCGCGCCCTGCTGACTGGCGTCGCTCTTTTGACAACTGGGCTTGCGCGGAGAGTGTGTCTCTACACAGGGAAGAGACCGCGGGCCTCCGGAAGTACCCGATTGCCCAGGACTGGGACGCTACCCTGACTGCGTACCACCGGGCGTGCACCCGGGCCGGTATAGCATGATCGCCCCGACATGGAATAGTGAGGGTCCTGTCGTCTACTGTCCGATTGTGGCACGAAACCCCCCCCCTTTCCCCCCCCCTCCCCCCCGGCCACCGAGGTCGTGCCCGACAGGAGATGTCCCCTGTCGTTCCCCCCCCCTTTCCCCCCCCCCGCCCTGCGGTCGCGGCAACCCTACATCCTCAGACATCCCCACCCCCACACGGCCCACATAGGGTGCAGCATACACAGCTAGGATCACTGATACATTACTGTACACGTCACTACTAGTCCAACTACTGTTGTTGAAATGTTTCTCCCTCCCCCCCTTCTTTTCATTCCCTGTTGTGTCTTCTGGTTGGCAGTGAGATTGTTTCTGCTGCATTCATGATGATGTTTGATTTCCCCTCCCCGTTTACTCTACACACAATGCCTGTTGGACAATGCCAAGATCGGGAGACTGTAACCCAACGACTCATGTGACAATATGGGATGTGATCCTGCCTTTGACTGCTTCTGTGCCAACCGGGGAACGCGGCCTCAGACAATGGTTGTTGGCCTTTATGACCACCTTGGTCTCTTTGCAGTGCTGCGGACTGCGAGCACTGCATCCCGAGACTTTTCCTGGCACTGCTGATTGCGGACTAATGCATCTCCCCTGGCTACTGTTTATTTTCACTTATGTATGACCGACATGTCAAACCATACTACTAGCTGGGTATCGTTTGTAGTAGTTATCCTTTTTAATGACATTGTGTGATCGATTGCATTGTTACTTGTGAAACTAAATAAAGTTTGGGACCATTGGTCTTAAAAAAAAAAAAAAAAGTAAAAAACGCATAGACTTACAATAAATCGAATGCCTTACAAAGCAAAAAAAAAAAATAAAAATGAAAAGCTTGTGTGTGAGGTGGGATTTGACACAAGCATATGTGAAGGCACACATGGGGGCTTATTTACAAGCCCCTTGCGCCACTGCTACATCACTTTTTACCATATTAAAAGTGATGCGCCGGCGGAACAAGGTGCTTGTAAATGAGCCACATGGTTCCTCGCTGTGATATGGTAACAAATGTACTACAGGTAGTGCAGATGAGGCGTGATGCAATGTAATCCACCTGCTGTGCAAGTCCAACTTAAAAATACCACACATTTTGTGAATGTTTGATTTGAGGTAAAAGGTCCACTATTAGGTTTCCTTGAGCTATGAGGAATCCATACTAGCTAAACGAGCTCGCTGGCAACGGGGTGGGCTTGAGAGCTGGGAAAGCACACTGTGTTTACAGATCCTTGTGATGCACCACTGCTCTCGGTGGCGGCCCCGTCTGGGTCTAACTGGGACTCAATCCTGTCCGCCCAAACGCAGAACACTATGAACTTATGGCAGACAGTCCAGAGGTGATTCAAGTCCTTGGGAAGCACTGACACTTCCGCTTGCCTTTGTTGTATGTGATGAGCTCAATATTTCGAAAGGCCCCTGCGTGGGCTTGTTGGCGGATTGTGCCTTGAATTTTTCGTTGTGGACAACAATAAAAATTTGTTTGATAAAAAAAAAAAAAAAAACACAAATAAACTAATTAATTTTTATCAAAAGTACGTACACATATCCCATGATGTACGTAAATGTTGGTAACACAAAATAGCACAGCTCATCCAAAAATCATGCAACAGTTTGAAAAGGAATACATACATGTACATTACGTGACACACCCCTTGCACAACACCATACATATCAATCTATTCACTACCAAATCTGGGTTGAGCCACTCAGACCCCTGAAACGCGTTGCATTTGACCGTGAAGTGTCGCAAAGTCACAAGCCCGAAGCATCTTCAAATCTGGTCTGACTCAATCAGACCCCCTGAAATGTGTCGCATCTGACCTTAAGGTGTCGCAAAGTCACAAACCTGAAGCATCTCCGAATCTGGGCTAACTCACTCAGACCCCCTGAAACGTGCTGCATCCGACCGTAAAGTGTTGCAAAGTCACAAGCCTGAAGCATCTTCAAATCGGGCCTGACTCACTCAGACCCCCTGAAACGTATCGCAACCGACCCTAAAGTGTCGCAAAGTCACAAGTCTCAAGCATCTTCAGACCTGGCCTGACTCACTCAAACCCCCTGAAACATGTTGCATCCGAGCGTAAAGTGTTAAAAAGTCACAAGCGTAAAGCATCTTCAAATCTGGCTTGACTCACTCAGACACCCTGAAACATGGCGCATCTGAACGTAAAGTGTTGCAAAGTCACAAGCGTAAAGCATCTTCATAGCATCTGTACGAAATGCGACGCAAACTTAAAACCATCACGCTTTCCATTGACAAATGCATGTTAACGCATGAGGCCTAACGCAACAAACTTGAAACACACGCAAAACAAAGAAACGTCATGCATGCAGATGTGAAATGAAATGGCAAATGAGCCAAAAACACAAAGCATCGTATGAAATTTTACGCAAAACATCAAAAAGTGTCGCATCTAAGCAGGAAATGATGCAAGGATTCTAGAATGTGGAAAACCAGAAAGGACACAGTTACTTTCACTTTCTCTTACTATCTCTAGTAGTGTGCTTGGTGGAGGAGGGCGGTGTGGAGTGCTGAGATTGTTATTGGAGTTTTAGGTTTAAAGTATTTTATTCAAGACAACACGTAAGGACAGACAAACATTTCAAGAGAATATAGCAGGGCAGAAAAGCAAGTGTCCAAGAGTGCCGTTAAGGAATGGTCATCCGTTGACTCCACCTGCACTGTGATAGAAGGCACCTGTCGCCTCAACATGTTATGACATTTCCCAGGAAACCCCCCCACCCAACATGCCCCCCCAACACCCAAACTCCCATCCCCCCCTCCCAATCCCACCCCCCGTCCAGTGCACAGTCTCTAAGCGCAACACACATCAGTGCTACAATACTAAGGAGAGAAACCTACAGGAAGATCAAGGGGCAGGCCCCATCCGGGCCGGAAGCCTCAAAAGGCGGAGATATTTGGGACAGGTAAGTTCCTTAAATTCGGTAAGCAAAAGGGAGTGAAATGGTTGCCAGAGCTCCCTAAACTGATCCACATCCCCCGCCACCGTGAGGGATAGCTTCTCCATACCCAGCACGTGCCACAACCTGTGGAGCCAGCCAGTGATAGACGGTACTGCAGCAGTGTGCCAATGAATCAGGATGTTCTGAACCGCGGAGCCCAGAGCTATAGCTATTTGTCTTCCTCTACGGGAACGAAGGGGATACATCAGATCATTCGGAAGTCCCAGCAAGGTATAGGCAGGGAAACGTGGCAATTCAATCTCAAAAGCAGAATCAATTTCATCCAACACTTCCGTCCAGTAAAGTTCTAGGAGCGGGCAATCCCACAGTATATGCGTAAGAGTACCCTTATGTCCACACCCCCGCCAACATGCATCCGCTTTACTACGGTCAAACTCATGCACTCGTTCCGGTGTGTAATACCAATAGGTAGAGATTTTAGTCAGTGTATCAGTGAGTCCCATGTGGTAGGCCGAGTGCCGCGCTCTATAGGCTATGTGTTCCCATTCCTTATGGCTCAGTGTCCTCCCCAGCTCCCTCTCCCAACGCTCTCTCCCAGGGTGATAAAGGTGTGTTGCCGGGGGCTGCAGCAGCTTGTACAAATCAGTAATCAGTTTGGAGTCCGAAGTCCGTGTCATGAGCCAGTGCTCATAAGGGAGAAAAGGCCGATCGGCCGTCTCTCTCACTTGCGGGTGGAGGGCCCAGTGGCGGGCCTGCATGTAATGAAGTCGCTCCGTCTCTGGAAGTGAAAACTCCTGGCGAAGGTGGGGAAAAGGAACCACCCCGTCCGGCCCATAAAGATGACACAAGGCTCTGCACCCCGCCTGTTGCCACCTCGCAAACGCTCCCCTCTCCATCCCTGGGGTGAAGTCTGGATTATCTACCAGCGGAGTAAGCGGTGACGGGAACGTGGTGAGGCCACGTAGAACGCTCGTAGCATCCCACACCCACAGTGGCACCCTCGTAACAAAGGAGGCATAGAGATTTCTGGGCCGATGAGGGCGACGCAGGAAGGGGATTTCCTGCAGCGGTCTCCCCGCCACCGCCTGATCCTGGAAGAGCCAGTGCTTATCAGACTCCCACCTACTCCATTCCACCAGGTAACGCAGCTGTGCCGCCTGGAAGTATTTGCGAAAGTCTGGGATACCCAGCCCACCTGCTTCCGGGGCCAGCAGCGAGAGGGCCCTACGCAATCTAGGCTTCTTCCCCTGCCAGACAAACCGAGAAACATCTGCCTGCAGTTGCGAGATCCATCCCCCGGGCGGTTGGAGCGGCAAGGCCCGAAAGAGGTACAACACCTGAGGTAGAATCGTCATTTTGACAGCAGCTATCCTGCCAAGCCAGGAAAAAGCGCCCCGATTCCATTGGCTCAGTTCCTCCTTGATCTTGGCCCCCAGGGCCCGATAGTTTGCCGACACCATCGCCGCCACGGTAGGTGCAATCTGGATGCCCAAATAGGGCACTGCTCCCGAAGACCATAGCATGGGAAACCGCTGCTGCAAACAGGCCCTAGTGACCGGGTCAAGGGAGATATCCAGTGCCACCGATTTCCCCATGTTCATCCGAAATCCAGACACCGCGCCAAAAGAGGACAGTTCCTCCATGCATGCCGGGAGAGCTCCGGCGGGTTTGTCAATGGACAAAATTACATCATCAGCGTAAAGGCTGACCGTGTGTGTAAAGGCTCCCATCCGGATGCCGGTCACTCGCGGGTTATCTCGCACCCGCTGGGCAAAGGGCTCCATGTAGAGCGCGAAAAGCAAAGGTGAAAGCGAGCAACCCTGCCTGGTGCCTCGTTCAATGTCGAAGGAGGTAGAAGCGTGCCCATTAACGCGGACCACCGCCGACGGACGAATGTAGCAATTAAGGATCATGGTGCGGAATTTCTCACCTATACCCGCTTTCATAAGCACCCGCTCCAGGTAAGGCCAGTGGACTCGGTCAAACGCTTTCTCTGCGTCCACCGCCAACATCATTCGCTCCCCCGGAATCCGGGAAGCCTTTTCCAGCAAATGAACAATTCGTTTCGTATTGTCCACCGTCTGCCGTCCCGGGACAAAACCCGCCTGGTCAGGATCGATAAGGCCGGGCAAATGGAGAGCTAGTCTAGCAGCGAGGATCCCCGTATACAGTTTTAAATCAATATTCAGAAGGGAGATCGGCCGGTATGATCCACATTGCTTTGGATCCTTACCTGGCTTAGGGATAACCGAGATCGAGGCCCTGAGCAGATCAGGCGGAATGGCCCCGGGCTCCGCAAAGGAGTTGAAGAGGCGCGTCAGAATGGGTGCCAGCGTCATGCAAAATGTTTTATAAAACAGCGCAATGTAGCCGTCCGGGCCTGGTGCCTTGCCGTGTTTGAGTCGGGCAATGGCGGAAACTACTTCCTCAATCCTAATGTCCCTGTCCAGAGAGTCCGCCTGCATAGGTTCCAGAGAGGGAAGTGTGGTTGAGGTCAGATAAGTGTCCATCGCCTCCTCATCCGGGGGGTCCCCGGTATAGGGGTCTTTGTAAAAGCCCCGAAAGACGGCTGCTATTCGCTCGTCCTCAGTTTCCGGCATGCCCATCGGGCCAGAGATCTCCTTGACCAGCTGGCTCTGCCGCGCCACGCGGAGCCTGTTCGCCAACAACTTGCCACAGCGGTCCCCTCCAGTATAAAAGGCGTGTCGCAACCGCAAAGCGGCGTACTCCGCCCGGTCAAGGTCAAGGGCCGCCAGGAGCTTCCTGGCTTCCTTGAGCTGCCGCCAAATTCGGGGGGCCCCGGTTCTGCGATGGATCTGTTCCAGTTCCCGAACACGATCTGTAAGTTCATCTCTCTTGGACTGCCGCTCCCTATTGTCCGCCGAGGAAATCGCTATAAATTCCCCCCTGATGACTGCCTTCAATGCCGCCCATTGCGTGGCCCGACTGGTATCTGCATTATCGTTATGGGATTGAAATTCCTGAATCGACTTTTCAATGCGAGCCACCACTTCCGCCCTGTGCAGCAGCGTATCACGGAGGCGCCACGTCCGCGGGCGGAGCGCCGTCGGGGGCATAGTTAACAGGACCTCGACCGGGGCATGGTCCGAGAGGGAGATCACACCCATTTCTGACCCAGAGGCTAACGCTTTCACTGGGGAGGTAACCAACAGGTGATCTAACCGTGCGTACGTTTTGTGTGCATGAGAATAGTACGAGTAGTCCCTATCCGTCGGGTGCAGATGTCGCCATATATCAAGGAGGTCCACCTCGTCCAGCTGAGCCTTACGGTCCGCCGAGAGTTCTCCAACCTGAGGGGAGCGCTGCGCCGACCTATCCAGTGCGGAGTCGAAGACAATATTGAAGTCTCCCCCGAGTATGACATGTCTATCCTGGGAAGATGTGACCTCCTCGATCGCCGCCTGAAGAAAGCGGTCCTGTCGTTCATTAGGACTATAGAGAGACCCTATCGTAAAGACGAGACCCCCGATCCGAAACCGATAAGCCAGTAACCTACCCTTTTGTTCAGCAAATTTGTGGAGAACCTCCCCCCGGAAATGCCGCGCTACCAGAATCGCCACCCCAGCTGTTTTAGTGGTGCATGAGGAAAAGAATTGTGAGGGGAACTTGTGTGAGCGGAGCCTGTGTGTGTCCTGTGACAGTAAGTGCGTCTCCTGGAGGAGACAGATATCTGCCTGTGTGTTCTCTAAAAGCGAAAGGACGGCCCACCTCTTCACAGGATTATTCAGACCTCGGACATTCAGGGTCACTACCTTACATGTATTTGGAGGCATGAGTGGTGGTGTAGTAGAAAGCAACAAGGACCCACCGCAAAAACGGGAGGACAAGAGCGTCATTCAGCCTGTGGTGCAGCAGAGTACTATGCAGAGAGCATTGACACAAAAAGCAGACAGTTCCAAGCAAACCATTAAGCAGGCTACCCAACCAGCAGCTCACCGCTCTCAATAAGCATCCGGCGACCCCTCCCGCCTCCCCCCAACGTCCATGCCAGGCAGAGAGGCAGAGCGCACTGCTGAAGCCACAGCCAAATAGAAGCAGAGCAAAAAGCACAGACAATTTCAAAATGACCAGGAACCCCCGTGTGCACTGGACGACCCTCCCTCCCCATTCCAAACATCCAAACACCATCCTCCACTCCACTCCCCAACTCCCCATGCCCCCCCAACCATTCCCCGTTCTCCCCGCCCACCCTCTCGCATCCCGTCCCCACCCACAACTGGGACCAGATCAACAACTTCAAACACCCCCCTCCCTACCCCCCAAAAACTTGTAGGCCCATTGTCCCAGTCCGGTCCTAATCGGACAAGCCTGCGGAAAGTCAAAAATAGTGGACGTCCAGCCACTTCGCACCCCTCCGCTCCCCCCACCCCCCCAGACCCTCAAACCTGCAGCTCCACCACAGCGATGCCGATCTCCCCCCGGAGTTCACTTAAGCTGTCAGCGCCACCCCAGTTGCAGTAGCAGCTCCAGTTCCCTCCTGCACCGCTGTGTCCGACTCCGCCCGAGCCATAGGAGAGTCCGGCCGTGACAAAGGAGCAGAAGATCGCCGGCCAGGGATTGTCTGCCATCCATCTCTGGTAATACGGCTCCGGTGCGGTGTGTGAGCTCCGTCCTCAGTGGCAGTGATCCCCAGCACTCCACACGTGTCCTGCAGAGAACGCAACTGGTGCAGGGTTCCGTTCCACCTGAAAATGAGCCGGAAGGGATGTCCCCAGGAATATTGAGTGCCATGCTCCCTGAGAAAGTCAGTCGCAATTTTAAAAGCTTTGCGTTTTTGCAGAGTAGATGCGGCCAGGTCCTGATAGAGAGCTATCCGGTGGCCTCTGAATTCCAGGGAGGGTCTCCTCCGAGCCTCCCTCAGTATCCGCTCCTTCAAGGGATAGTCTGGCAGGAAAGCCAAGATGTCAGGAGGAGGCGCTGAATTTCGACGTTGCAGGCCCACCCTGTGCGCCCTGTCAATCCGAATGGCGAAGTCAGCCGGTTCCCCCAGCACCTCTCTGAACAGCTCCCCGAGGTAGGCCGCCACATCTTCCCCCTCTTCCCGGGACGGAACGCCCCGGACGCGGATGTTGTTTCTCCTGGAGCGATTCTCGAGGTCCTCCGTGTGCGTCTGCAGGTCAAGGTGCTGTTCCCGGAGTCGGATGACCTCCTGCTGCAGCCGTGTGATTTCCTCGTCCCTAGCATGGCCTGCTTCCTCCACCGTGGACACTCTGTCACCGAGACCGTCCACCTCCCTCCGTATCTCCCGGACCTCACCTGCGACCTCCTGCTTAAGCGTCTGAAAATCGTCCCTCAATGAGCTGAAGAGGGACTCTAGGAAGGACCTCGTAACTGGGGGTTCTCCTCCACCCGCTCCCTGGGCACCACTCGAGTGGGGTGGGGATGGTTGACCTCGGTCCTGCCTCGCAGTGCTCCGGTGCAGCATCTCTGGCAGTGTGCGGTCCCCCTTCCGGGGCCCTTTGTTGTTCGACATGGCGGCTACAGAGGTGTTCCCCTGAAAAGTCAACTGCCCAATCCCTGTTGCAACTTCGGAACCGAGCTGCCTGATTCCCACCAGTGGTCCGTTCCCTTGACGACAGGCCACTCTCCCGGGCCCTCAGCACCAATCCGCCCGTCGCTGCTCTCTTCTCTCGGTGCACAAGCCCCGTGGCCTCGGGCTCGGAGTCACCTACGCCACTGAGGGATCGCCCATCAAGCTAGGCCACAGCAGACCCTCAGGGCCCACGTGGGGGTTGCAGTAATGTCCGGGCGTCTCCCTCCTTCTCCCACGGTCAGGCCCAGAATGCCGCCAGAGGTCCGCTTGAGGAAGGGTCCGTCCCGGTTCTATACAGGTGGCCAAGTGTAAGGGCGGACAGAACCACCGGAGCCCAACTCCCGGTCTCCCGTGGCCCCCAGGGGTGACGGCCGCCACAGTCCTCACTGTTGTCCCCCAGCTGTGTGACTCACCACAGGGTTCTGCGTCTGCCCAGGAGCGCCGCTCCGTGCTCCGCAATGTCTACCGGAGGGCCGGGGGGCCACCGCCGTGCAGCGTCTCTGAGGCCCGGGGCACAGGCCGAAGCCGCGGCCTCGCGTAGCAGGGTGCCCCGAGTCCGGGACCTCTCCTTCCTCACCTCCGCTCCAGCCGGTCCACGCTCCGACGGGGTGACACAGGACCAGGCAGGTCCGTCCGGGTCCGGCAGGCAGGGCCCACAGTGCTCGCTGACCCGCTCAGAGGCCGTCAAGGTAGTCGAGGCCTAGGACCCAGGCCCGAGCCCCGGCCTTGCGTGAAGTCCGACGCCGGCCCGGCGTCGGAGTCTCTATGGTTCCGGGTCCGGCAGCCCAGACCCCCGGCCCCCGCGGCAATGAGAGGCTCAGAAATCCGGGGCAGGCGGGCAGGGTCGGCGAATCCGCAGCAATCACCCGGGCTTACGTCTATGGCCGGCAGGGTCCGTCTCTGCACTAGGTCGTGTGCTAGGCCCCGCTCGCCCTCCGCAGTGGTGTCCCGTCTGGCGTCAGCCCAGCTCCCCGAGGGGGGGTCCGGCGATCTCACAGATGCTCCTCCGGTGTTATGGGCCCCCGCTCTATGTAATGCAGCGTCCCGGGGGGAGAATCAGCGCATTTACAGCAGGATCAGGGTCTCGGGATGGCGGAGCTCACTTAGAGTGCGACCACTCAGCCCGCCATCTTGGCCACGCCCCCCGTTATTGGAGTTTTAAGTGTGTTTTGTCTGTCCTGTGTGTACTTTTAACATTTGTTGGTCAGTCTTTTGTCACTTGAAAGTCTTGTTTGTGGTCTAACTAGTTGTATCTTGGGGTGTGTGTTTATTAGGGGTAGTTAGTTGTAGGATAATCATACGGGTGGGGTAATTTTCATTTTGTTTTTGACGATAAGTTTCCTTTCTAACTATTTGTAAGTTTCATTTTAAATAACAACTTATTAAGTCAGCATGTCTGGCAGGTCCAAAAACCTGTCCAACAGACGGTTTGGGGGCCTTATCTGGCTAATATATCATTTCCTGCCCAGAATGATCAGCACGGGGGGCAGGGTGTGCAAGGGCTACCCAGGACCTGAATGGAGGCAGAGGTGGGGCAGGCTCCAGCACCACCCGCCAAGGATTTTTGATGTCCAACGCACACACCACCAAATTAAACACCGCTGACAAGATGTGATAAACAGAGAGGGAGACCTGCTAGACCATCTTGGCCTGGAAGTCGGTGGGCCAACTGGTAAGTAAATGTATAATATGAGTTATATTGTTTAGTAAGAGGTGCACAGCAATGCCATATATTGCACTGTCCATATTTTCACATAGATTCCATGGTGTTGCAATGGTCTATGAGAAAATACATCTGACCTCAAGGACCAAATTGCATGTTTTGCGGTCACAGCCCCATATGTTGTAACCAATTTTTTGATGTTGACTTTTCAATGGTATCTGTGCACACACACAAGCACCAGTGCCAAAGTTGGAAATCTTTATGTGATGCTATAAACTATCTTTTCACTGTCATCACATCAATAGTGATGTATGAAGCTAATGTGTATGACATACATTGGCCATATAAAAACATCACACTTGTGTGTGATACTCCTACAGCCATGTTGCATAGGTGTGGCGGTCCCCACACAACACCCATGGAACCAGGCACATTTCCAGATTGACGAGGAATCGTACACATGGTAAATCGTCTGTATGCTACACCACCCCAGGGGTGGCGTAACAAGGCACAATGTGGATGAATGTTCCAATCATCAATTATTTTTAGCTCTTTCAATGTGTGCTGCATTCCACAGCACACACTGAAAGCAGATTATGTCTGTAGCGATTGTTTTTTGTGCATTAAGGTGACCCTTACAGTACCAAAGGAAATTCCCCATGATGCATGCATCCTTGCACCATGGTGCAAGGATGCGAGCGCCGGCACATGGCACATGTTATTGTGCCTGCGCAGGGGTGAGTACAGGAATGCAAATTATCATTGTAAAAATCTTGGGCACGCTTTACAAATAAAGTGACTCAGTGCATTCTGCAAAGACATTTGGCTCTGCCGCACTGAGTCAGTTTCAAAGGACAGGGATGTGCAATATTTGCATCAATATGTCACATCTCTGTGCTTCCCCCCTGCACTGGTGCACAGACTGCAGCCATGTGCTGGCGCAGGTACCCTTGCACTAGATTGCAAGGGTTCTTGCGTCGTGGGGAGATTGTTTTTGTGCAGAAAAGGGCACCTTCCTGCACAAAACAATCACTACAGGCATTTACATCTTACAATGCATGCTGTAGAATGCAGCATGCATTGAAAGGTGAAAAACTAGGAGAAATGTAAATATTGCTCACCGTTGTGCCCCGCAACGCCACCCCTAGGGTGGCATAGCATACTGAGGCATTTCCAGGTTTACAATTCCTTTGAAATCTGAAAATATGTTTGGTTACATTGGTGTTGCGTGGTATCACCCACAGCAACACCCATAAAACATCTCTTTCACGCAAACTGCTGTGTGTAAAGGGGGCATATTTACAAGGGCAGTGAAAGTCATGCAGGGTGGCTTTTCATGTCCTTGTAAATATGAAGCAATATAATGCACCACCAGAACGTCAACACAAGTGGCGTACTGGTAGTGCAGGGGGCTTGTAAATCTGCCCATTGTATTCAAGTGTTCAGAAAGTTACACAGTGTGGTGCAGACAAAGGGCTTGTGGTGCCTCACTGCAGCACTCTCTTGGAAAGCTGGCCCTATCCTTTGTAAATCTCATGGTATACATAAGTCAGGATGTCTATGTAAGCACTAGGCATCAATCAACCAACCAATTAATCAATCATGGAAATTAGTTTGCTACTCACATGTGAGGGTCTGATTACGTGGGGGGGAGCATCTGTGTGTAGTGGAAGAGTAAGGTCTTTACAGTGGTAATGAAGATGTGCAGGGTGGGATGTGCACCAGTTGTTGATTGGTAGCTCATTGAATGTCTTGCCTGTGATGTAGTCGAAGGATTTCCTGACTGTCATTGCTCTGCAGATGGGTGGGGTTTAGGAAGTGTGTGCTTCAAGGATCGGAGGTTCCTCTTGGGGGTGAGTATATTGAATGTGACTGTTTGCTATAAGGAGCCAGAGGGTGTCTCACAGGTGTTGGGTGATGTGTATGTGTCAGGGGATGGCGAGGACGGACTTGGTTACGGTGTTCAGAACGGGATTGAATTTACGGAACAGAGATTTGTGGATCGAGCATAGAGGGTGTTTCTGTACTCCAGCATGCTGGTAATGAGTGCGTGGGTGATGTGCTTCATTCATTCGCGGTGGATCCATTGGATCGTATTTCTGAGGACGCAGAGGGTCTTGAAGCATGTGGATGTTACAGAGTATACCTGTGGGCCCATGGAGAGGGGTGAGTTGAGTATGGTGCTGTTGTTCTGGGGGGATACTGTTTAGAGCAGTGGCCCACCAGGAGTTGTCCCATGCACTGGTGGAGTGTCCAAGGGTGAGGAGCTCTGTCTTCTCTGAGACCAAAGTCAGGCTGCTGTGGCACATCCAGGATACAACGTCTACCATAGCTACAAGGAACTTCAGTCTGGTGGTGATGGTGTTATTGGTGAGGTAGTGGATGATCTGGGTGTCATTGGCCTAGGATACTTTGCAGAGTCTGTGATGTCTGGTGATGGGTGACATGTAAATGTTGAAGAAGGTGTGGCTGAGTTACAATCCTTGGTGTACTCAACAGTTGTGTTACATGGGTTTAGATAGAAAATCTGGAAGTGTGCATCTTTGTCTTCTCACGGCAAGGAAGGAGTGGAGTCCTTCAAGGGTGGATCACTGAATGACAGATTTGTGGAGTCTGGCGGTGACTGTGTGGTGGGAGATGGTGTTGAAGGCTGCACAGACACCACGTATGCCCACGTCTGCGATGTGTCCCTGTACAAAGAGTACTTAGTTGACTATTGCAGCAAGTAGAGCGTTATCTGTGCTGTGGTTGCCACCTAATCCAGATTGTGAGTGCTGATGGATGTTGTTTATTCCAATTTTATTCCCTTAGCTGGACGTTGTCAGTCTCATGTGTGACTGTTTCACAGAAATGGGAGGAGGGAAATGAGTGGCTAGTCAATGAGACCCGTGGGGTCTGCTGAAGGCTTCTTGAATGGGGTCTGAGTTATGCGCACTTCCATTTGATGTGGAAAATGCCAGTTTTGACAGTGGTCTTCATCGTGAGCTTTTAGTGCTGGAGTGATGGTTGCAGCTACTTTGTGGAAGAAAGGTGGGATAGTGTAACCATCCAGGTGTTCTCGGGATCGGGGAAGGACAGAAGAGAACACGTTCAATAATGCGCCACCAATGTTATGTTCCTCAATAGGTATTTATTGGTTTGTATGCGATAATAATAATACATGAAGAAAATAAAGTGTTAGTCCCGCTGTTTTACGGTGAAACCAATACCAGATAGTTCTCTCTGGAATAAACAAGAAAGTAGTTCAACAATCGTCATTAACAGCCCAGGTCCGTTTGTCTGGCTATTGCTCAAACCGTCCTCCGCATGAATACCGGTCCCGGTATTCTCCAACGGAGGGCACTGTACTAAGTAACGACCAAAAACGCAGTTCGATCGTTGGTAATGGGTCTTGGCAGTGTAGCCGGTATTCTGCGCCTGTATGTGGCTCTGGCTCAGTGGTTACCAACTCGGGAATGCCCAGCCGGGCACTCAACCGTGATGTGCTGGATGGCGTTTAAGGGAGCAGTCGCTCAACCTTCTATAAAACCTTAAGCCAGGAAATCAAGACGATAATTCCACCCAGTACAACGGTTACACACAAACCCAAGCAGAGACGCGGCAAACACCTCCGTGGTGTGCGTCTCTGCCCGTTCCTCACTCGGGAATGCAAAACCAACACTCGACCTCGAAGAGGTTAGGACAGGTGTGAAGAGAGCAGCCGCTCGATCTCACCACCGCAATGTCGCTAAAGCTCCGAACAAGTCCACGGTTGCTTTAGAGAAAGGCACGGGTCCGCGGTCTTCAGATACAGGAAAGGCCGGCAAGGATCACAATATCTGACGCTCTTCCTCGGTTGTCTATGCCTTTTATGGGCGTTTCCGGTCCGTGCGTTGGTCGCGCTAGGCATGCTGGTACTAGTAGTTTCCTTTGCCCGCCGGCTGTTTGCAATGTTCGTGCCCCGAACTGCGCTGCTGTCAGCAAGCGGCAGGGGTGAGGGGGAACTCTTGACAGATAGTGGTCCATTTGAGATCATGAGTGGATGCCTTTCATGGTAGATACGTTGTCTTGGGTGCGGATTGTTGTTAGTGATGAGAAGGAGGGGTGGCTGGCGTGGCTTGAAGATTGTGTGGTTTCAGAGACCTGTGTCTCGTCTTTGAAGTTGTCTTAACGGCATATGAAATCTGTGTGGATGTAGGAGCAGAGCTTGTTGTAGTGGTCCTGGAGGGGGAGATGTCTGTATTATCAACGTGTGTTTTGACAAATCACTGATGATGCAGAATAGTATCTTTGCGTTACTGGAGTTTGTGAGAATCTAGTGTGGGATTAAGTTCCTTTTTGTAAATCTGATGTGTGGGTGGAATTCAGATATGGTGTTCTTGTAGGTGGTTCATTCTTCAGAGGATTTGCTGTTACTTTGGTTCTCCACAAGGTGCCTGCATGTGCGTCAGGATTGATGGGGGTTGGCCTTGAACCATGTTGGCTTCCTCTGCTGTTGTGTGTTGGAGTTTTGTAGGGGTGCAAGTTCATCTACACATTTTGAGATCCATCTGTGGAGTTCTTTGTCTGCAAAGTTGGCATTGTTCAAGGTGTTGGTGGCATTTTGGTTTTAGGCTGAGTTGAGTTGTTCTTTGTTCATCTTGTGTCTGTTCCTTTGTGGAGTACAGGGAGGAGTTTTGTTTGCAGATGCTTTGTCGGCATCGATGTGTACGCCGTGCTGGTCAGTTATGTGGGCTGGCTGTAGTGGATGTGGTGATGTTCTGCTCTGGCTTGTGGGTGGGGGTGGGGTGGTAACAAGTTGTTTCTGTCAGAAGTTTGCAAGATTGTCCATGCGGGTGGCAAACTTGGTGTCACTGAGGTTGTCGAGCTGTGAGTTGAGGTATGTGATAAGTATGTAGTACATGTATGCAATGGCTTGTTATGCGATTATGTTGGCGATGTAAGTGGTGTACACAGTTCGAGGTCTGGATGTTCTGTAGGCAAGGGTCCCTTGCAGGGTTGTCCTTGGGCTGGCCTAGATCTGGAAGTGGAGGATTTTGGTGTTGAGCATGCTGTTGCTTGAGCTGGAGTTCCTAAGTCGGAGGTAGCTCTTATGTGCAATGGGAAGGCCTCATCCAGGGCAGTTGTTGCGGGTCCTTCCTCAGATTCTTGTATCAGTCAGTGATGGCATTGGCAATGTTGTTGGCAAAGCTGGAGTTTTCCATGGTTACTGTGAGTAAGGTAACATCTGGTGAAAGGATGTTGATGATGATCCAGATCTCCATGACTAGTCTGTGCAGGGAGTACACGTTGAGGAGGATGCATTTCAGGGATCCAGAGGTGGTGCAGTTTGGTGTGTGCGGTGTTTGTGTGTTTGTGGTCAGTGGTGAAGGTCTGGGGGCAGTGTTGTCAGGATAACTGTCCATGGTTGCTGCTCTACGTGTACAGCTCGCAGTTCTGACATTTTTCACAGCTATAGTGCAAGGACATTTGCTGAGTCATAGCGGAGGTATTTGGGAGATCCATGATCTTTAGCACTGGTTGTGTTTGGGTTGTTGACGGCTGCAAAGAGATTTGGCTATTGAGCAAATACTGTGCATGCCAGCTGTGTGAACATGCAGCGAACACCATCAAATAGGGAAGGGGAACAGAGGCACAGCTGAGAGTCAGGAACCGTCAGGGGAGAGGCACCGCGGGTGTATCAGCAGCAGGAACGGAGGGGAAAGCGGGTGGCAAAAAGAACAAGACATGGCCAAAAACAATGCCAAAGTGACAAGCAAGGTCCAATCAGTGTGCAATCAAGCAACAAGATAGAGGTTAACATGCTGCAAGCATGTAGATAGTCAAACAACTATTGTGAGTCATTACATCCAAGAATGTGTTCACATGTGCATGTACAAACCAATTTTGAGAACCAGACATCCTTCCATCATTGTGCAATTGTGTCTGAGTAAGGGCATGTCTGATGAATCTGTCGAAGCACAGGCAAACTTCCAGGGATGCTCCACATAATTGTTTCACCCTCAGTGAACTATGATGTGGAAGTGACCCAGCATTTACAATGTCCAGGTTTAGGTGGCACAACATTGCTGTACTTGATGTGAATGGAGTTACATGGTCTAGTAATTAGCTGCATGTCTCATGATAGCTTTAATTTTGCATAGAATGTACATATGTCCGCAATTCCAACCTGATTGTACATCTGTTCATGTTTCTGAGGTGGACCCCTGCCATATACACAGGGGGAGGTAGACACATTTGACGACCCCAACGCTACCAGTGAGTATCATTCATCATTGATTTTGATGTTGGTGTATTGCAAAGATGGACGGTTGACTCTGTATGTGCGCAACTATAGGAAGATCACTACATCCAGCTGCAGTCTCAACTTGTCGCATGCTATCAAAGTTCAAAGACCATGAGGAAACACATTGTGAATGTTGTACTGTGTGAAGACATGCCTGGACAGCAGCTTCAGATGACTGATATTTGGAGGGGAAGTGGTGGTGTTGTACCCAATCGTTGAACAGGATTGTGTTCCTGGGTTGCAGTGTGGGTGCAAGGTCGAAGTCAGCTTGGCCAGGAAAGTACATGGGTTGCAATGCTTTGTCACTGAGAGTCAATGTAATAACCCAGAGTACAACCAAGCACAATATGGCCATTCTCAGTATCCATCATTGTCATACGTCGCTTCATGAATTTGACATTTACGTGTGAACATGTTCAGTTATCTGACTGTTATTCGTCATCCAAGCCTCAAATGCCTGATGTATCATACTAGGAATACCTGATCGATGCCGCACTTTCAGACGACATCCATAGACCATACTCACTGGTATGCAACTGAGCTATAGGAATGGCAGTCTGCCTTATGTATTTGGATGGGGTAATCCTTGTGCTGTGTTAAGAACAAGATTTAATTGTGTAATCACACAAATGTGGCACATCTTGTACTAAAAAATTGCCTTCACGGGGTGTGGCCAAGATGGCGGCGGAGTAGGAAGTGTTTCCCTATCCTTCCGGCGCCGCCTGCCATAAGCTTTGTATAGCTCCCCTCCTGATGCCCATCCGCGCTGAACATTGAGCATGGCTGTCCCTGCTGACACTCCCGCACCGGCAGTGTGCATATTTTGGCGATTGGTGGCGGATTCCGGTGTCTGTCTGGGCCGTCCGGCCCCGGTCTTGCTGCAGCCCGGCGGGCCTAGTGGAGGATTGCTGCTGCCTTCGATCTTGGCCCCGCAGTGTCCCCAGCTGCTTAGTGGGGTAACTGGCGGCTTCCTTGGAGTAGCGGCGTGGTCGACTGCCCGAAAAGCCCGACCTACGGAGCTGCCGGGAGCGGGTTGACCTGGGGCCTGCTCTGTGGCTGCCATTTTGCAATGTCAGAGAGGAGGAGTGGGCCATGTCCCCTGGGAGCCAGGATCGAGTGAAGACCAGCAGCGTGTGGCGCAGACACCCCCTCTCGGCGAGATGACAGAGGGTGGACCCCCCCCGGTGAGCGACTGATTGCTCCCGCTCCGTAGCTGCGTGGTACCCTGGTGTCCGTGGCACAAGAGTGCTGCGGCGAGGAGTGGAGGGGTGGCGGAGGGGCGGCGGAGGTCTGGGAACACAGAGTTGTGGTGAGATGGGGCGGCGGACCTCTGGTTAAGGGCCTCGGCCCGTGTATCGGCGGACGACGCGTCAATTTCCCGCTGGAGGTGACAAGGGAGCATTGTTGGCTATGTGTGGGCGGCATCACTGTTTGCTGCGGATCCCGCGCTCTCCCGCGCTTGGCAGGAAGGCTTAGCAGATGGGCCCAGTCCACCGCCCCGTAATAGCTTCCTGCGGCCTGGCATTAGCTGTGGTGGCCGCGGGGGGTGACCTCTTGTGGCGGTAAAGCTGAGCAGCTGAAGCGGGCAAGGGTGCCCCTCCCCTGTGCAGCCATTACCTGGGCTCTGTGGTGGTGCTGGGGCCTGAAGATCTGTGCTGCTGAGTGCGTTGGGGCCTGCCATCGGCCCGCGAGTCAGCGGGAGGGGGTGCTCTGCCCCGGATATATACTTTGATTTGCCCTGGTGGTTCGAGGTAGCCGCCGCTACTGTGTACTGGCCTAAGTGGAGCCTAGCAGCCTGCTTCCCTACTCGCATGGTGGGGGGGAGGCAGGTAGTGGAGGACCTTCACCTGCCCCCGGTGGAGCTGGTCGGTCCGTGTGTCGGCGGACGGTGTGGTGTGGAGGTGTAGTAGCACAGGCGGGAGCGGGGAGCTCGGCCTGGCGCACTCTGGGGTGCTTACTGTCTGTGTGCGCGCAGGGGCCTCCCCTTCCTGATATTTGCCCCTTCCTGAGGCCTGGGCTCTGGCTTTCCTTTATTGACCACGTTGGCCGTGAGGTATTGCGGACCTGTGGTCGCTGCCTGGAGTCTGGGTTCTGGCTCCGCCACGGCTGGACCCCTGCGGGGTTCTTCACAGGGGCTCACGCTGTCCAGCCTTCCTTCTGTGTTGGGCCGGTTGGTCCTGTGAGGGAGGATCTCCTGAGTGTCTTCGGTGTGTAAGAATCCACGTGCTGTTTCCGCAGGAGTGCCAGGAACCGAAGATAGGCCCAACCCCTCCCTCCTACACCCCTTGTGTCTATCAAACCCTAGAACACAATGGTGATAAGGAGGGAAAGGAGGGAACAAAACAAGGAAAGGAAGGGAAAAGACTCCGTGGACAGGATGCTCCAGCAGGTCGAACACAGGTGCTGTAAGAAAGGGGAATGGTCAACAGGCAACAAGAGGTACAACACAACAAGCTATCAAGTATTAAGTGTATTTACCTAAAGTAGTTCTTGAAGCCTTCTATATTTCTGGTTAGAAAGTGTACTCCCAGGTGAGGTTAAAAGACTGGACCACAACAATAGCGACCTCTTGCAACCTAAATGGGCAAAGACAAGAATATACACAAGGTGTGCCTAATCAAAGCTAAGTGAACTGGCCTTAGCAGTAGAGGACTTACCCTAACTTGAACTATTTGGGCAGGGAAGGTTTTCACGTCTTAGACGTGGCGTTTGTGTGCTGGTAGATTCTGAAACATATGAACACCACTCACACTACTGTTGTGTCTAAGTAGAATGAATAAAAAGTAGCACCAGGCGCCTTTACCAGTTCTTCAAGTACTCCAGACTGTGACGTTTGCCAGATTCCAAATACCAACTGGATGTCCGAAATGAGGGAGAATCACAAAATGAATGGGGGAAAAACAACAAAAAAGAAGAACTACAGGCGGACCACCACTACCATAATGCCCCTGGAGAGCCACCCCGCCCGTCCTACCCAAGTCCGACCGGCCGACGGAACCTAGAGTCCGGCCGGCGGGCGGAACCGGGAGAAACAGACGGGACAATCCCCCAGGGAGCAGAGGAGAGGATAGCCGGCGCTGAGTTAAACAGCAAAGCAGGGAGACTTCGAATCCGCCGAGCAGGCAAGGAGGCGGAGACGCAGGGCAGGAGTATCCGGGATCAACTTGCTGAGCGGGTATACTCTAGAACAGCAAAACGTTACCAAGAACGAGGGCTCTCAACTAGAGAAGAGTCGGTCTCGCTCCAGCGATGAAAGTACCGGCACGGAGAAAGCTCTGTAGAGACAGAGTGTGAAAGCGGCTTGGGCGGAAGTGACGCGGCGCGAAAGGTCCACACACTAGAGCACGAAGCGTCGCTCTCAGGGGAAGTCAGGCTTTTGACTGCTGCCTGACCTCCTTGCTCATGCGCGGTTCGGGGCGGCCATCTTCAGCAGTACACGCGATCTGGCAGGCGTGACACTGTCCACTCGCGGACCTGTCTTGGTGGCGTGCGACTGCGCTTAGGCCCCTGCCTGAGGGGCCACGTCTTCCTCCAGGAATAGAAAGGACAAGCCCCTGAAGGATCTCCTGCAGAAGTCGGCGGGTCAATCCGCCTCTCAACCGGAATCTAAATCGCTGCAGCTCAAGGACAATGATACGCCGGCGATCAAAGCCTTCATGATTGAGCTTTTCTTGGCCATTAAGGAGGACATCCTGGAGCTTCGCTCCCAGCTATCTTCTGACCTAAGAGACGTCCGGCGGGATGTGGATGCCATCGGAGGGCGAGTAGCGACCTTGGAAGAGCACCTCTTAGGATGGGAGGACGATCTCCACCAGCTTCAGCAGGATCTGATTCGCCTCACGGAGCAGAATCTGGACCTCCAGGCCCACGCTGAGGACTTAGAGAATCGGTCCAGGAGTAATAACATTAGAATCAGGGCGGTTCCTTGGAAAGAAGAAGGGTACAACCTTTGGGGGTACGTCTGCGAAGTCTTTCGCCAGATCCTGGGTGACGACAGGTATCAGGAAATGCAGTTGGATCGCGCGCACCAAGTAGGCCTGCCGCGTAGTCCTAAGGCTCCCCCTGCGGACATACTTGTCTGTGTCCATGACTTCCAACTCAAGGAGCGAATCCTTCACAGGGCCAGAGATCTCAACCCTGTGCAGTTCCTTGGACACCAGCCTGCACTCTTTCAGGACTTGGCTGCCTCCACCTTGATCAAACGTCAGTACTTTAAGCCCATCATTAACCATCTTAGGGAGCAAGGCATCCCCTACTCATGGGGCCATCCGTTCCGACTCATTTTCAAGCACCAAGGCAAGCTCCTGCAGATCCATTCCTTAGATGTCGCTTACGATGTTTTGTGGCTGGAGCACCCTTCCCCTCAGCCTGGGAACAACGGATCTCCTTCAAGGCGACGTAGGCGCTCCACCGACTGGCAGCTCATTAGGAGATCACCCCCACCCCGTCAAAGCCGGACATGTCCACTAGAATGTTGGAGAGGGAGGCGGCCCTTACTTCAGTGGCGCAGGTGACGGACAATGCAGGCGGCCCTTGACCTACATACGATTGGCATCAGTTGGGCTACTTGGCGCCGGAGGAGGGGAGCGTTCTGGAGAGGAGTTGTGTCATCTCTCACCCCTTGTTCAGTGGACGTACTCAGTACCAGGTGTGTGCCTTGTTCTAGGATGACGCCATGTTCCCCTACACGTTTGACTCACAGAACTGACTGTTATCGCGGTCTGACTTTTGGGTTCGCTCCTTTGTTATACTTGATTACATTATGTGTTAGGGAATTGGGTTTTGTGGGTTTTTTGGAGTTGTTTTAGGGGCTCTGTATCAGCTCTCCGGCAGGTAGGGCAGGTTTCTGGCCCAAGGTCCTCGACTCCTTTTGGCCCTAGTACGCTTGAGCTTGGGCAGCTAGATGTCTTTTTCTCCTCCCTTGGCTAATATGGGTAGGGATCCAAAAATTGTAAGCCTAAATGTAAGAGGGCTAAATAGCCCCGTTAAGCGCTCTGCATTACTTTTGCTCTTAGAAAATGCTGAGCGCAATATATGCCTGCTTCAGGAAACCCACCTGCTTTCCAAAGACACTAAGCGGATAAAGGATATGTGTTTTCCGCTGCAACTATGGTCCTCAGGTCCGGCTGAGAAGCAGGGGGTGGCAATTCTTTTTAGTGCGCGCGCACACTGCAAAGTACTCTCTCATGTAGTTGACATTAAGGGCAGGTTCCTGGCGGTCCGCATCCAATGCGGAGACACTCAGATGACAATAGGGTCATTATATGCCCCGAACGAAAGACAAGAACCCTTCCTGCGCTTAGCCCTTTCTGACATTCTTGCTTCTCCCGATGCAGCGATATGAGTGAGTGGTGACCTGAATGTAGTAATGGATCCAGGGATAGATAGGTCAGAGCAGCGATCACATCAGGCGGGTGCCCTGTCACAGGGTGGGAAACAGTGGTTGGTTGATGGTGGATTGAGTGATGTGTGGCGCATCCAGCATCCTAATGAGCACAACTATACCTACTACTCCGCGGCGCACAAAACCTATGCACGCTTGGACCACTTCTTAGCCACATCCTCTCTCCTTCCCCACTTGCACGCAGCAGATATTACTCCTCGGTCCTTGTAGAACCATGCCCTCATCTGCTTACCTCCCATGGCAAGCGCCCACCGCCACCTGGCTGGCGGCTCCGCGACTCCCTACTCTACTCGGAGTCAGTCATTACTCGAATCAGAGACACTATAGTTCACTACCTCGAGGACAATGATAGGGAGGACACATCTCTCACTGCGGTATGGGAAGCCCTGAAATTAGTGGTGCAGGTTAGTTAATCGCGATTGCGGCATCCAAAGAAAAGTGCACAGAGCTGGAGAGGGAGGTGGGAGCCTTAGAAGCAGCACACAAGTGGACGGGAGCCCCAAGAGTGTGGAGGAAATTGGAAACGAAACGGCGCATGCTGAAACACTTAGACTTATATAGAGCTGAGCATGCCCTGCTGCGATTGCGACATAAGTTTTACCTTAGTGGGGATAAGGGAGGGAGAATGTTAGCGCATAGGCTATGGGCACGAGGTCAGATGTCAGCTATCCAATCCATTCGGGACTCGCAGGCGGTGGAGCACAATACAGACACCCTTATTGTTCACACCTTCCATCAGTTCTATCAGTGCCTGTACACAGGGGGGGGACACTAGCCCAAGGGGTACGGAGGTTTATCTCAATTCTTGTGGTCTCACCCCGCTGCTTAAATCTTCGGCTGATGCTCTAGATGCCGCCGTTTGCATAGAAGAGGTCATATCAGCGATAGCACGTTTGAAAGTGGCCAAGTCCCCGGGTCCGGGCGGCTTTTCCGCTTTGTTTTATAAGACCTTCTGCGTGGAGCTGGCTCCTCTTTTAACATAGCTTTTTAATTCCTTTCTCGATGCTGGGGAGGTGACTCCCTCAAAGTCAGAAAAAGCAATTACGATTATCCTTACACACGGGAAGGACCCTAAAGACTATGGATCCTACCGGCCAATTTCCCTCCTGAACATTGATGCAAAGCTTTTCGCGAGCATCCTAGCAGCGAGACATAGATCCCTAATGGATGACCTTATTGATCCGGGCCAGTCCGGCTTCATCCCGACATGGCGAGTAGGAGCTAACACCAAACGGCTCCTCCACCTTATGGACTTAATTCATCGGTCTCGTGCTACGGCCTTTTTGCTCTTAATTGATGCGGAGAAGGCCTTTGACTGCGTCGATTGAAAGTATCTATTTGCAGTCTTGCAAGCTTTTGGATTTGGCGATAGCTTTGTCCGATGGGTTCAGTGTCTGTACGCAGCCCCTAAGGCAGCGGTGCGAGTGAACGGGTGTAAATCAGCCCTCTTCCCCTTCTCCAGGGGAACGCGGCAGGGTGTCCCCTGTCCCCACTGCTTTTCGCACTCTACATAGAGCCTTTTGCCCAAGGCATACGGTTGAATCCAGATATCGTAGGCATCAAGTTCGGTGTTGACACACACAAAATTAGTATGTATGCGGACGATGTCATCCTGTCGCTCACACAGCCCCATTCTACGTTGTGGTCCCTGGCAGGAGAGCTCCTTGAGTTTGGAAAGATTGCAGGGTTTAAAGTAAACTTTTCGAAATCGCAGATTCTCAATATCTCTATCTCGGACGATGAGGTCTAGGACCTGCAGCAGGATTTTGCCTTTCAGTAGATGCACACAGACATTACGTACTTGTGCGTTCGCTTGGCGTCCTCTATTGCTAAAACGGTTACCCTCAACTATAAATTGTTGCTGGATCAAACTACCAAGGCACTGTCTGATTGGTCCCGCCTCAACCTGGCATCGTATGGAAGGTTAGCTGCAGTGAAAATGACTGTGTTGCCACGTATCCTCTATCTGTTTCAGATGCTCCCAGTGTGTCCTCTACCAGTGATGGAGTTTGTGTTTACTAGTCCAGTTTACCATACTCACCTGGGCCCTTATGAGTTAAACATATGAAAGAGAACCAGCAAACCTTTGCTCCAATCAATATTTATTTCAGGACCTTAGTCTTTATACCACAACTTACCAAGTCCTTGTTGTGCTCGACCTAAAATCCTAAAATATAAGACATGTGGACTGTATAGGTTGTAGCAATAATAGGCAGTTATCATTAAACATCACCTGAAATAACCACAGACTCGGAAAAGTTTTAAAACTTTATCTAAATAGATTTTGCATCATCATAAACCAAACCAGTGTGATCACCGAATTTTCCAGGAGGAAGAAAACAATACTTAACAGGAATTTGTAAAAATTAATTGCAAGGTAAATTTCAGACATGAGTACCTGTGAAGGGTGAGAGAGGGAGATAGCACAAGTATATACCACATGGATTATATTTACCTAGAAGGGTGTGAAGACCAACCCTTGCCACGGTGTGGTATATAAATAAATAATACCGGATCTATTTTTGTCTAGGCATAGCAATAACAGATAGCTCAATAAATAAGAGTCAAGATTCGAGGTAGTAGGAGTTTTGCAGGTTTATTACAGCATAAAGGACAGGAACAGGACAACCTGCATAGGAATAGGATGGCAGGGCCCGGCAGGGGGGCCCGACAGCTGCCGGGGCTGGATCTGGGATGAGCGCGCTCTGGGGAAAGGACTGGCGTAACATTTAATAACAATACACAGGCATATATATAGTAAAACAGTTGCATTACAGTACATATGATAGGCGGAGCGGTGGGTGGAGCAAAGGGTGTGACGCGTAGCAGTCGCGAAAGATAAGGGTGAAAGTAGGTGTAACAGGGCGTATACATAGACATGTGATGCAAACGTAACAGAATATGTCATAAATGGGGCGGAAGCATGGAGGGGGCTACCTAAGGAGCCGGGACCTCTAACCTGATGGTGCGCGCAAACTGGCAATGACGTGTTACTAGGAGAAGCTGGGGGCTATGAACTCTGTGCTAGGAGCAGAGACTGAAGTCTGGAGAGTCAGGGCGACATGTACCTAAACAGTATCTAGTATCTGATGTTTAGAGAACATGTTGATATAAACTAGAAGTCAGGAGGGGAAAGGCTAACAGACTCTAAGACTGGTGCATGCATTATTCTACATGTAGTGCGTGATGAAGAATATTAAATGACCATAAAATACAGTATTTCTCTAACATGGAGACGTAAAGGCTAGACAATGACAGTAACTATTGATGCGATTCAGTAGCTTTAGGAATGCAGAGAAGGAGGGCTGGACTGATAACTAGAATCATAACATACTCTTGGCAGACTCAGAGGCAGAGCCAGGCTGAACCGGGCACTGCGAGGCAGGAAGTAAGTGAAGGGTCAGGGATACAGGTGGGGGCTGTATCGCTCCTCAGCAAGGGCTTAGGAGACAGGAGCTGAATCTGGCGTCCGGGCCCTTTTGAGGCCTAGAAACGGGGACTTTATAATGAAATAACGTGCACACTGAGAAACGTGGCAACGTAGCTTTACATAGGCCTGATATTCGTATCATTCACGAGAACTGGAAACAGGCATACTAGAGGTGGACACAACTATAATTGCGTCTTTAATCGAACATGGGGAATACATATGCATATTAATCATGCACACATAACATATGATGGAGAACGCGTAGGGACACAGAACATGGCAGAATTTACTTTTCCACATTCCCTCCTTGTCACTACGTTTCCATCAGGAAACATCAATATTCATGATACCATCTATCATTTCATACAGTATCATTTGCTCGTCTCGAATTGTCTTGGAACGGGATTTAGAACGGGGCTTGGGACTAGGAATACAAGAGGTAGCACAAATGCCGCAAATCGCAGGGCCACATTGTATACAGAGGCAGCAGCTGAATATGATCGCTACTGCGATACCTAGAAAGGACAATACTTTCCATCCCCAGGCGGAAATTATATTCCAGAACCAATCGGACCATGTCCAGGTGCCTGGATCTTGGTGTAACAGATGGGCAATTTTATGGAGTCTGGTTATAGCTGAATAAACAGACGGCGCGTTATTAGGAATGAAAATGCAGCAACTAGATCCGATGACTCTACAGGCCCCGCCCCTATCGGCCAGTATGACGTCAAGGACGAGACGATTTTGCAAAACGACAAATCTCATAGCAGATTGTTCTTCAGTTAAGTTACCTAGGGCAGAGGCAGTCTCATTTATTACAGCTTCAAGGGTTCTGGTTAACCTACGGATTAGCTTACTATTCTGGACAGGTCCTATAAAGAAGAAGAAACCTCTATTGAAATCTGTATACTGTTCTAGAGCAGTTTCAGTATAATCGACAATTGGGGACTCGATCTCCCTTCTATGTCCAAGATACAAGATCATTCATAAACCTAGGACCATAGGACGAGGAGGAGGAACAGGGATCATCTTTAAAGAGGAGCTAAATATTGCTACCTTAGATGTCGACACGGTTTCATGTGCTGAAATACTTGGGATATCGATCAGACATGACTCAGGCCACTGCCTCACGAGCCTAATCTGCTATAGGACTCCGGGACATATCAACGCAACACAACAGCAGGAATTGATCGCCGTCATCAACAACATATCAATCTCACACAGCAAACTACTGGTACTAGGAGATTTCAATCTTTGGGATAATGACCAACTACACACGGCCTTCCACAATATCACCCACTCTTGGGAAAACTTAGGGCTGAAACAGTGGATAACTACCCCCACACATAAACAGGGAAATACACTGGATCTAATATTTGCTGCAGAGGATCTTATTACAATGAGAACAACGCTCCCAGTAGATTGGTCAGACCATCACCTCCTACTTTTCAGCATTCACACCTTGACTAATACAGGACCTACTAATACACAGAGCAGATCCTTTATTGGACGCGATTGGAAAGGCCTGCTAAAAAGGAAAGAGAAAGGAAAGTTCAATCTCCATCACATTGGGAATTCGTTCAACCCAGAGAACGACATCACCACTAACTATCTCACGTTGTGTAAAGAAGTAACCAAAAAGCTCGACGATACTGTACCCCTGAAAGTAATCAGGAAAAGAGGAAGACCCTCCGCGCCCTGGTACACGGATAACCTGAAGGCACTGAAAAGAGCCTGTAAAAACGCCGAAAGGATGTGGAGAAAAAATTACTCGGAGCCGGAGAAACTGATATGGAGACAAACCATTGTAAGATATAAAAAAGATATCATCGCAGCCAAAGCAAACTATTTCGCCGACTTACTACTCCACAGCTCTAATAAGTCCCGTGACACTTTCAGGATAATCAGAGAGTTATCCAATCCGGATTGTGCGAACAGTCAAATTAAGCCCTCACAAGAATTATGCGATGACTTAGCTTCCTTCTTTCAGGAAAAAATCACTAAAATCATTGAGGGAATGAAGGGTGCTTCCATCTCCTCTGAGCAGGATATTAGTAACCCCGAGAATAGGGAGAAGAGCGAAGACAACGCAGGACGACCCAACCCAAAGGCTACCTTAGAACATTTTAAAGTCCTTACAGAACAAGACTTCACAAAAACTGCTCTTAATACAACCTCAGGGTCCCCTCTGGACCCTTTGCCTCACAAAATAGTAAAGGAGTTCAGGGATGACCTTTTCCCAGTATTGCAACAGCTTTGCAATCAATCCCTCATTTCTGGCACAGTACCAAAAGAATGGAAATTGGCGGTTGTTACCCCCCTATTAAAGAAACCTAATCTAGACCCGAACTGCAAAAAAAACTACCGTCCTATATCGCTCCTGCCATACCCTATAAAGATCATAGAGCGGTGGGTCAGCAGATCCCTTGCCCTCTTCCTAGAAACCAACAACATCCTGGAAGAGGAGCAATTCGGTTTCAGACCAGCTCACGGAACCGAGTCAGCTCTGCTGACAGTTCTGGATGACCTGCGAATGAGGGCGGACAGGGGGGAATCAGCAATCCTGATTCTGCTGGACCTGTCCGCCGCTTTCGATACGGTGAGCCACGACATCCTGCTGACAAGACTAAAAAACATTGGAATCGGCGGAGTGGCGCTCGATTGGTTTCACTCCTATTTAAAAGACAGATGGCAGGCAGTAGCCATCCCCCCATATCAGTCGGAATTTGTTAAAGTCCCACATGGCGTCCCACAAGGGTCCGCAATCAGTCCGATACTTTTTAATATATATATGCAACCCCTGTTGGGCATTATCAAGGCCCACGGTATTAGCGTGATCAACTATGCGGACGACACGCAGCTGATGATTTCCCTTGATGGTGCCCAGGCCAACTCACTCACGGCTTTCCATACCTGTATGGCAGAAATGACACTCTGGCTAAACCAGAATTCACTACAATTTAATAGTGATAAAACGGAAATAATGCACTGCGCAGTTGGCAGAATTACCAGAAGTCTACCCACCGATTTCTGGCCCTTGGACCTGGGGGAGTCATTAGCCCCAGTGAAATCAGTGAAAAATCTCGGAGTCAGCTTTAACGACTGTCTGAGCTTAGAGACTAATGTCAACAAGCAGATGAGTAGCTGCTTTGCTTTAATGAGAGGACTGCGAAAGCTGCTACCCCTCTTACCAGCGCAGGTCAGAACCACCATAGTTAGGAGCACCATTCTCAGCCGCCTGGATTATTGTAATGCTCTGCTTCTGGAATCCCCGACCTACTTGATCTCCAGATTGCAAAGCATCCAGGCGGCAGCAGCGAAGCTGGCACTCTCCCGAGAGCGAAGATCCTCTACCACCCTCGCTCTAGCCGATCTTCACTGGCTACCTGTACATCAAAGGATCTGCTTTAAATCCCTCTGCATTGTCTTTAGGGCAGTACACGGAATGGGCCCCCGACCACTTCAAAAGAAATTCAAATGGTATATACCCACACGGTCCCTCCGTTCCTCATCCTCCAACCTGATAAGCATACCCAGGATCAGGAAAGCCACTTATGGTGGCAGAGCTTTCAGCATAGCCGCAGCCCATCTGTGGAACAAATTGCCTATCGACATCAGGAAAACAGACGAACTGATGGCTTTCCGTAAAAAGGTGAAAACATGGCTCTTCCCCAAAGTTTAATCTCACCAGAACTTTATACTATCCCCCTCCTCTGATGCACAGTATTTTCAGCAATATGTACACAGCGCCAGGATGCCCGTAGGGTTGCAGAAGCGCTCTACAAATGCTATAAATAAATAAATAAATAAATGTCTAATGTGTACTAGATGTGTATTTCTATGATAATCGGATGGGGCTAGGAAAACAGGTGGCAGTAGGAAGGCAATGTAACAGGTTCCCTCCCAATCGAGGGGCAGACGAACATATGCGGTTTGACCACAAATAAAATAAGAATGACGTGAGGCTTTGAAAATAGATTTCCCACTGTCACTATACTTGACAATAGTAGTACAATCACTATGCCCTACATGTACGGAACCATTATTTCGGACACATAATTCGCCTTTGACTGGTAGTACTGAAATAGCAGGTAAGTCTGGAGTGGAATCAGACCGAACATTCAGGACCATGAAATTCGAAGAATAATTACCTAAATTGTAAACTTCATTTTCTAGATCTAACCCTGTTCTGTGGGGAAGACCTTGCTTGTCTGGGAAACATGTACTGTTAAGGGAAGACATATCTGTTAAGGATGACGTTAACATGGACCATGCTCCACACGAACCATTATGTGAAAATGGATAAGGAAAGAGTGGCAGAACTCCCTTCGGTGTCTGGAAAGGGGGGAGTCGACCACACACCCAACAATTAGTGGCATTGCTGGTCTGGTGTGAATAATGTAACATGCGGATAAAAGAATTGTTCCGCATAGCGAGGCGGTAAGAGAGTTCATGAGGAGGCAGATCACTAAACGTGTGCTCTACTGTAACATTAGAAGACTTATTTACATGAGAAACTGGAAAATACAAGTAAAATGCATAACTGGTGCAGGAAATCATAATGCTGAGAAATAATATGAAACTTAGAAAAACGATACATCGGATTGAGTTTTGACTAACTCTCTCACTATGGGGGTCTATTTTATACATGTCAGAAACCGGTCTAACCGTTTCACCTAGGGGAGGACTTAGACAATCAAACTGGCTGACTTATTTTACTAGACCTTAGCTTTTTCTTATACTCCTGTTGCGGAGTTGTCTCTAACAGGGAGGGTGCAGTAACATTGCCTTTTGCGGGACAGTCCTTAAGAATAGTACTTTGGCAGTCCTTTAAATCCTCGGAAATGTTCTTTGAAACTGGTTTCAATCCATAAAACTTCTTGATGTGTGAAAGATGCACCCAGCCTTTGCGTCCCTCCAACTTCACGGCTGTACGGGTGGCCAGGAGGACCTGTCGGGGCTCCTTCCAGCGAGGCTCCAGCGGACTTGAACGATCGAAATTTCGCACTAGGACCATGGATCCGGGAACGATTTCATGCGGTGCCACCTCGGTATTGTCTGGAAATGCGGCGGCAACCTGTGAACGACAAGAGTTGAGGGCAGACATCAAGGAAGCTAGGTAATCTGTCAGCATATTACTTGAAACATCGGTAATACTTCGGGGTCTAGGTGTACCCCACATGTTAGGGGGGCGGCCGAAAACGACCTCATACGGGGACAGACCTGATCTGGAATGTGCGACCATGCGCATATAAAACAAAGCAACTGGCAGAGCTATTAGCCAGTCCACGCCTTTCTCTTGACAAACTTTGGCGATTCGAATTTTCAGGGTCTGATTATGTCTCTCTACGAGACCGGCTGCTTCAGGATGGCGTACACAATGGAACTTCCACTGGTACCCTAACAAAAGGGAAACATGTTTCATCAACTCAGATGAGAATGGCTGGCCGTTATCAGAATATACGACTCTAGGGAGTCCATAACGGGGGAAGAACTCACGAACCAACTGCTTGGCAGTGGTCGTGGCTGTGTAATCTGGGACTGGATATGCTTCTGTCCACCTGGACAAAGCGCATACTACTACAAGGACATACTTGAAACCTCGACATCGCTCCATCTGAATGTAATCCATCTGGAGGACTTCAAAAGGGTGGTCAGGAGGCTGGAATCCACCTTGTTCCACCGGGACACTTTTACCTGGATTAAACTGACAACATATCATACAGGTACGGACTTTCTGCTTGGCTGCAGCTCGTAAATGCTTGTTGAACCAAATATTCTGGATACTGTCTAACATTGTTTTTTCTCCTAAATGTGCTGGACTATGTGCGGTATTAATAATGACTTGAACCATAGAGTCGGGGAGAAACCATGTGGTTTTACCCTTCGTTACCCATCCCTGATCTGTCTGGACCCCTCCTTGTTCGGACCATTTCTTGATTTCATCGGGAGTAGCATGTAACTGGATATCTATGACATCTTGAGTAGGGTCCTTAACTGTCATACATGTAGTCGGATCTGGAGTATGTGTCTGTGTTGGCTTAACTGAAATGTCTGGAGTCTGTGCTGTAAGCTTGGCTGTGCGATCTGCTAGATCATTACCTTAGGAAATAGTGTCAGTAACCTTCGTATGTGCTTTGCATTTCATGATGGCAATGGATGTCGGTAAATGTATTGCATCTAACAGAGCTTGAATAAAGAGACCATGCTGAATCTTGGTTCCATGAGAAGTCATGAAACCTCTCTCCTGCCAGAGCACTCCAAAGTCGTGTACAACTCCAAATGCGTAACGTGAATCGGTGTAAACATTAACTTTCAGGTTCTTGGCGTGTATGCAGGCTTGTGTCAGAGCAACTAGTTCTGCTGCTTGAGCAGACAGGGTGTCAATACGGTGTGTCTCTATAACTTCAGTGTCAGTAGTTACTGCATACGCGGCTACTAGTTCTCCTGTACTGGTTCTCATGCATGAACCATCCACATAAAGCGTCAGGTCGGGATCTGGTAATGGAATATCTGTCAGATCTTGTCTTGGCTTTGTCATAATGTTAACTACTTCCACACAGTCGTGTGTGGCAGGATTTGAATTTACTGACGGTAACAGTGTAGCAGGATTCAGAACGTTGCAGCGTCTGATTTCTATGTGTGGCTGGAACAGTGTCAATTCATAACCTGTTAAACGTGCAATTGTCAAGTGCTGAGTTTGTGTTCGGTTTAAAAGAACTTCCACGGAGTGCGGAACTTGTACGGTCAGGGAGTGTCCTAAGACTATGGAATCACTTTGTCTGATAGCTAGTGCTGTGGCTGCAACTGACTTGAGGCACGCAGGCAGAGCCTGGGCTACAGGATCTAATGTGCTCGAAAAATAAGCACAGGGCTTGTATTGTCCTGCTTGATCTTGTGTGAGAACAGATAATGCTGTACCTTCACGTTCTGTGACGAAAAGTGTAAAAGGCTTACTGTAGTTCGGTGTAGCTAGAACTGGAGCTTGGCATAGGGCTTTCTTTAATTCATTAAAACTAAGTGTATGTTCAGATGTCCAAGGGAGAACAGTCGATACGGCTGCCTCCTGGGTCGTTAACTGTATCAGTGGCTTAGCTAGAAATGCATACTGGGGAATCCATTGTCTGCAATAAGAAGTAAGGCCAATAAAAGCACGTACCTCCTTCTGGGTCTTGGGCTGAGGAAGACTCGCTATTAACTGGATACGGTCTGGTGTCAACTGCCTACCCCACTTGGACAGCAAGTGGCCTAAGTAGATTACTTGCTGGACACAGAATTGAAGCTTAGAAGGGGACACCTTGTGCCCCATCTCGGCAAGGAAATACAAAACTGTGAGTGATGCTCGCTCGCAAGCACGTTCAGAACGGGCTGTGATCAGTAGATCATCGACATACTGGAGCAGGGCAGTGTCAGTTGGCATGTGAATGTTGTCTAGTTGTCTCTTGAGTGCTTGACTGTAAATACTAGGACTTTCTGTGAAACCTTGAGGAGCTCGTGTGAACATATAGCTCCTTCCATTTAAACAAAATCCGAAAAGAAACTGGCTGTCTGGATGGATGGGGACACTGAAGAACGCATTCTTGAGGTCTATGACCGTAAAAAATGAGGCTTCGGAATCAATGGCTGTCAATAGGGAAGAGATATCTGGGACAACTGGGTACTGTGGAATAATGCATTTATTAAGTTCTCGAAGGTCAATCACTAATCGATATACTGGAGGTGCATTTGGATCCGTACGTTTCATGACAGGAATGATCGGAGAATTACATATATTGGAGTCAGTTTCTACAACTACTCCTTGAGCCATGAGCTCGTCAATAATTTTGGATAAGGCTGCTACAGCCTCAGGTGGCAATCTGTACTGTCTGATTCGTGGCAGGACTACACCTGGCTTAAGAGTCACACGATGGGGTGTGATTTGCATATAACCAACATCAGTTGGACCTTGTGCCCATAGATGCTGCGGAACATTAGACAATCTGGGATCAAAATCTCGTAATACATAGTGACCCTTGAAGTCACGTAGGAACAATCGTATTCCCTCTGGGGAACAGCATATAACTGCACCTAACTCTTTTAGTGTTTTAATGCCTAATACATTTTCTGGACATGACTTAGTAAGTAACAGATCAGTAGTGCGGGACAATGGACCTACTTCTAGAGTAACTGGCTGAGATATCTCATTTACGATAGGTTTTCCTGAAAATCCAAGGGAAACATTTCTAGAGCCTGAGAGCGGAGCCCCTGGAACTTCGGCGTGACTGATGGTGGTCCTACTTGCCCCTGTATCAATCAGGAACTTTCTGTATTTCCCTAGTACTTGACTGTGAACATAGGGACCTTCTTGATCTACAGGTATCTCGATGAGAGGCAAGCCTACCTCCCTCTCTAGGCTGTTTCATGAATATGGCTGATACTCTGGATACTCTGACTGCGCATACTGGTACATCTGTTGTGTAACATGCTGTGTTGCAGCAATAGGCTGCGGTACTGGAACTGTCTGTGGTGCATTCTGTGGCTGAGAAGTCTGTGAAACTTGCTCTTGTCTAGGCGGACGTGGTCTTTCTTTAGTCTTACCGGTAGCTATGTTGTGTTTCAGAACTGCACACTCGTTTATAAAATGACCTGGCTGTTTACAATAATTGCAGTTCCCTTTAACGGGAGCTGCAGGGTGACTGGCTTGATTCGGACCCCTCTTCTGACTGTCTTGAGGAACAGATTGTGCAACTAGTACTTTCATTTTCGTGTCTTTCATACGCTTTCTCTCGTGTTCTTGCTCTTCTCTGATTCTATTCTGGTGATATTGGAGCATCTGTAACATCTGGGACGGGGTATTAGCTTGCCAGGTACTTTCGACTTTCAAAACTCGGTTTTTAATTGGTGGACTTGAATTCTCGACTAATTTAGTAACAAAAAGGTGAGGGTATGACTCGCTACTTGTCTTGAGGCCACTGTTTATGGTAAAACATTTCTCAAATCTAGAATAAAAATCACTAATGTCTTCGTCTTGTTTCTGTTTACAGGCTGAGATTGCATCCCAGTCTTCTTTTCTAGTTGTCAATAATCTAGGCAAAACTTGTATTAATAATTCTGGTAATTCTTTACATTTGTCTCCAAGACCGGTACCTGGTACTCGTATCTTGTCTTCAGCTTCTAGAACTGCCCAATCGATCTTTTTCTCTCCCACCTCCCAATCTTTTTCCTTGAGTTTCTCATATACCCCTGCGGGCAACAGGACCTTTAACATTTTAATAATGTCTGGATACGTGTATTCTCCCATACGGAGCATGTCTTTTAATTCTCGGTGGAACCCTGCTGGATCTTTATCATGACAGGGAATTAACTTTTTCATCTCTAAGAGTTCCATCTTTGTAATCGGGGTGTAAACAAACACTCGTTCTAGTTCACCACCCGTTCCTCTAACTGGGTGGACTTCTCGTAACGGATTCTGTCTGTCTATGTAAAAGGGTTTACTTTCTGGAGGTGAGACATGAACAAAATGCGGGTTCAAGAACATACTATATTTGTGGCGCTGTTCTAGAATGACACTAATCAAATCGGTACCTAAACCTTTCCATTTATACTGGAGTAACTCGTTCAGGACATCGTGTAACGGACCTGGATCAGAATGTTGACCCTCATACAATGTAATGAGGTGCTGGATCATATACATACCCGCCAGTCGTTGCTCGGCTGGGGGCAATTTCAGAAACATTTGTGCCACTATTTCGTCTGGAAAAGTGGTAGAATCAGTAATCCATCGGACTGCTGATCGGACTAGTTCTTGTTCATGCATAGTACTTAACTCGTTATAACCGATTCGTGATTTCAGAATGTGATCGGTAGCTTGAAATACTTGTTCTAGAGAACCTTGTTCTGGTGCCGAGTGATGGAAAGTTGACTTGTGTTCTAGGCGTAAATGGCGATCTGGAAATCTAGATTTTCCTACATACGCTATTCTGGTGGGATTCTCGTCCTCTACCTCTTCCGCAGAGTCATTTTCTTTTTCGCTTACTTGTGCTGCTTTACGTTGATCATGTAACCTTATTATTTCCTTACGAATTTTCTTATACATACTCTCCATACTGCTGATGGTCTTATGCTTACCCTCGGCTATATTATCACTCCACTTTGTCAGGACTTTCATTTCGGCTTGATCTTTGGTCGGATAATCTTGTTCTCTTATTAGACAATTAATCAGAAACTTTAATATCATGAGCTGGACTTCAACTTTTCTTTGGCACATGACGTCACTAATACTTTCTGGATCATCCCCTGTACGGATGAAACGGTATATTCTGTCTAGATCTCCTTTCATATCTGGTAGGGTGACTAGATACTCGGTCACCTTTCTTACGCGTAATGAATATAAAACCATATTATCCTCGCCTGGGACTGGATCATAGCCACATTCGTTAAGGGCTTTTCTTATTTCTGCAACAGACTGATACCTGGGCGTACGCTGTGACGCTTGTGCATGTAATTCGACTAACGTTAAACGCTTGTGTGGCGGCGGGGTTCCTGGAGGACCTCCCCCTGCGGCCCCTAAACTAGAGTCGTCTACTGATGCTCTTCGTCCTGGCAGAGTGGGAAATGGAAATGCAGGCTGGACTTGTATGGCGGGCTGGACCGGGGGTACCGTAACAGGTACTCCGGTGTCTGGAGGAGCGGGAAGTGCCTGATTTACAGGGACTGGCGGAGCGGGATTTGCATATTCTGGGACTGTGTCGTCCAAATAGGACGAAATGAAAATATCAGCTGCGGTCGGTTTGTGACGTAGCTTGGTCGGAACTAAGGGTGGCGGAAAATTACTGAATGCCTCCGGGGTCGCTTTTGGCAAGCCCTCGGCAAGAAGAGGATACATACCCTTAATAAGAGCATGCCTCTGTCTGTCTGACTGTTCGGCTTTAACTCGTTCACCTATCTCGATTAATTCTTTTTCTTGTGCTCGCTCTAAGGATTCTCTACTTAATTCAGACTTTCTGATTTCTTTTTCGGTTCTTTTATGAGATTCTTTGCGCCATAACTCAATGGCATCTTTCTGTGACTGTCTGGCTTTCTTTTTCCATAATGCTTCTTCTACTCTCATGATGCACTCGGCATCCCACGTACCTGATACGGGCCATCTATACTTTTCCTCTAACTGTTTGGTATACTCTACCCATAAATCTAGATACAATATGGCGCTTATGCCATGTTTCTGATACATAAAATGACCTGGACTGTCCCTAGGCGGGACAGGAACTGCTTCTTCTAGCAGACCCTTTCTAGTTTTTAACTGACGTAATCTTGAAAAGAGGGACATTGCAAACTTGAATCTGAACACAATACAATACACGAGGAACAATAACAATTGAAAAAACAATTCAGGCATACCACGACATTGAAAATACATTGAATAACATTATGAAGCAACAGTTCGGACAGAATACTACCTGGAACACTGAGAACAGAAACACATGAATTTCTCGAGAACGGAACAGGCTAGAATTACTGGATGCGCTGCTGAAACAGCACGGAACATACCGGTCCCATAAAGGGACGCATCAAGACCCGTATCCACCTAGGTGAACACTTCGTTTCAGATCTGCGTACCCAGACCCATCGGACCAGAGACAATTTAGATTGACCCTGTCTAGATACTACCCCAGCAACGGTACTCACCGGGCAGCAAGAACGGAAGGCCTCAGACTGGACGGGACTGCTTCGACGCCGGACGGACGAACTTCGGACTTCTGTTACGGGTGGGCCTCCGGATACCTCGGACCTTGGACTCTCGGCTTGGGCTCTGGTCGGGACTCGCCGCGTTCCTCCACCGCCTCGTCTGGATGCTGGACCGCCACCTCCGTCTCCTCCGGGGGCCTGAGGGATACTTGAAGCAGAAATATCTGCCGGTGCACGGTATGGTTCCGTCACGGCTGCAGAGGGTCAGGGGGCCGGCGTGGCTTCACCGGCGCGTGGGGAAAGGGCAAGTCCCTGTTCGGGCGCCATTATGTGGTATATAAATAAATAATACCGGATCTATTTTTGTCTAGGCATAGCAATAACAGATAGCTCAATAAATAAGAGTCAAGATTCGAGGTAGTAGGAGTTTTGCAGGTTTATTACAGCATAAAGGACAGGAACAGGACAACCTGCATAGGAATAGGATGGCAGGGCCCGGCAGGGGGGCCCGACAGCTGCCGGGGCTGGATCTGGGATGAGCGCGCTCTGGGGAAAGGACTGGCGTAACATTTAATAACAATACACAGGCATATATATAGTAAAACAGTTGCATTACAGTACATATGATAGGCGGAGCGGTGGGTGGAGCAAAGGGTGTGACGCGTAGCAGTCGCGAAAGATAAGGGTGAAAGTAGGTGTAACAGGGCGTATACATAGACATGTGATGCAAACGTAACAGAATATGTCATAAATGGGGCGGAAGCATGGAGGGGGCTACCTAAGGAGCCGGGACCTCTAACCTGATGGTGCGCGCAAACTGGCAATGACGTGTTACTAGGAGAAGCTGGGGGCTATGAACTCTGTGCTAGGAGCAGAGACTGAAGTCTGGAGAGTCAGGGCGACATGTACCTAAACAGTATCTAGTATCTGATGTTTAGAGAACATGTTGATATAAACTAGAAGTCAGGAGGGGAAAGGCTAACAGACTCTAAGACTGGTGCATGCATTATTCTACATGTAGTGCGTGATGAAGAATATTAAATGACCATAAAATACAGTATTTCTCTAACATGGAGACGTAAAGGCTAGACAATGACGGTAACTATTGATGCGATTCAGTAGCTTTAGGAATGCAGAGAAGGAGGGCTGGACTGATAACTAGAATCATAACATACTCTTGGCAGACTCAGAGGCAGAGCCAGGCTGAACCGGGCACTGCGAGGCAGGAAGTAAGTGAAGGGTCAGGGATACAGGTGGGGGCTGTATCGCTCCTCAGCAAGGGCTTAGGAGACAGGAGCTGAATCTGGCGTCCGGGCCCTTTTGAGGCCTAGAAACGGGGACTTTATAATGAAATAACGTGCACACTGAGAAATGTGGCAACGTAGCTTTACATAGGCCTGATATTCGTATCATTCACGAGAACTGGAAACAGGCATACTAGAGGTGGACACAACTATAATTGCGTCTTTAATCGAACATGGGGAATACATATGCATATTAATCATGCACACATAACATATGATGGAGAACGCGTAGGGACACAGAACATGGCAGAATTTACTTTTCCACAACGGGCTGGGCAAAAGACAGGCTCTCGACTGTTCGGATGCCAAAAGAGCTAGGACAGGTGCAGATCACGACAGGTACCCTTGTCTAGTGCAACGTCAGCGTTACACCCCTTCTGCTAAGGCCAATTTAGTTACCCCAACCTGGGTAATCAATAAACTCCCAATCAGCCTACACCCCGATTCTTCTGACAGAGTGCTCCGCCAGCACCTCTGCTCTCGATCTCCTATAGCAGTCGTTGGGTCAGTGACAGGTCAGCTATTCGGACAAGTCGGACAATTTCCCTATCTAAGCCTACCTTAGTTATACTATTCCCTGGGAGTGTACCACCCCCAAATGTTGCGAATATGTGTATCCCCGTTGTCTGATTGGACAAAAGATGAGGAGAGGTCGTCACACCATGCATGCCAAGTTTAGGTCATTTTTCATATGTTTCTCTTAATTCCGGGACCACCCATAATTTTATTTTCCCTTGCATTTTTATTCAAACCAACAGTATTACAGTCCATGATTTTTAACAAATTGCAACAATGTCGTAACATCCACTTCCAGTTCTGGGGTCATAAGTGTGAATTCTCATAGACATCGTATGAAGGACAGTCCTCGGCTTGGGTTCAAGAACACTTGCTCAGCAGATTCTGGTTGGCATTGCCCATGGGCGGATCTTGCAAAATGGAGTCAGACGGGGGAGACAGGCCCCAGTGCGAGCTAATAGTGGAATGAAAAGGACACGCATTAGAATACAAATATAAAAGCATACAATGTATACCACCTATCTCTACTCTAACCCCATTACTTTATTTTAACTTGTGCATTAGAAATTAGGCAGAACAAACAAATGTTAGTTTGCGCAAAGCATATGCGTTAGTATGTGAGGTTTAAAGCAGCCATTTTTGGCACTAGTGTGCAGAAGCAACATTTTCCCACCACATTACAGATATGTCATGTCACGTGGGTGTGACAGACACATGCGCAATGACAAATCCCGCTCAAAGCAGCCATTTTGTTAGCAATAGAATTACGGTTAGTAGAAGCTCATAGACAAGCTTCCCCTAGATACTAGAAGTGTCGTGTTTTTGCGGAAATTAATAAAAATAAACACATATTAATAATGACAGACATATTGTTTAGTACGTTAAGGTTAATTCGAGAGGTTTGAGTCCAAGCAAGTTTCGTTACGTATGAAACCTTGCTCCATCACTAGGCACCCTGCGGAAGTTGCAGGGACTACTTAACAAATTTCTGTGGGGCAATAAAAAGCTGCAACTCGCATTATCACTTGTCACTTCACCAAAAGCTGAGGGGGGAATGGGCTTCCCGTTAGTGGGGGCGTATTATCAAGCGTCCTGTCTTCGCTACATCATGGAATGGAACAGGCCCTTATCCAGCAAACACTGGAACTTTATGGACCAAACGGTTGCTGGTTGTAATATCTGGTGTGAACTTTGGCTGCCGCGCAAACACAGGGCGTGGGGCCTTTACTCCTCTCTGGTGATCTCACCAACTCTAAACGTATGGGACCAGGTAGCGCGACACAGAGGCTGGACTACGTTTCCTTCCCCATCACACCTATCGTCGTCAACCCCGAATTCCCTCCAGGAGTCGCATCTCCAATTTTTCCCTGTTGGAGGGAGGAGGGCTGTAAACTGGTGGGTTCCCTATTTGATCTAGATGGCTTGATTCCTTTCCCTCAACTGCGTACAGACCTTTATGATCTGCCAGAGTCAGACGCTTTTCATTACACACAGCTTGCACACTGGGTGACCCAACCCTCCAATTTCGCTCTGATGTCCCGCCCCTTGACCAGTTTTGAAAAATGGCTAGTCTGCAAAAAGGATGACCGTAGGCTTATATCTGAATTGTACGCGATGATCATGGCTCGCCCCAAGAAGCAGCGTACAAAGGCGCAGGTCTGCTGGGAGACTGAATTAGAGCATCCTTTAACGCACAAAGAATGGGAGCACATCTTTTACCGGGCACACCACACTGCCTCCAACACTCGGGAGCGGAATCTCCCTATGAAGTAGTCACTTATTGGTATTATACCCCAGAACGCATCAAATCCTGGGATGGTACTAGGTCAGGCCTCTGCTGGCAGGGGTCTGGTCTTCCTGGCACCTTGGTACATTTACTGTGGCAGTGCCCAAAATTGGTACAATACTGGTCAGCGGTTCTTGACAACTGTTAGAATTGGGGGTCTCTGGTTGGCACAGGTATGCACTTGTGACAAACAGGGACCCTCTCCTCCAGTCAGGGCAAAGGAACTACCCCTTAAGAATAACCCCTGCTCACCCTTTAGGTTGCGTGGCGCGAGCAGTCAAGGCCAATCCTCAGGGCGCTAAGTCAGTTAAGCATTTATGACCACATACAGTAATATCAAAGACCCACCACAAATGGACACCAGGCGGAAGTTATGTATCAAAAATACGTAGACTTGGAGGAGCTTCGCGCGCACCCAAGATGGTCGCGTGAGCACAGGGCTCCCGAACCCTCGCCACCTCCATCGACTATCCTGTACTTTATCCTGGTTCGGACGACGGGTGTTTATTGGCGTAGTTCTACTGATCATTTATCTGTTCCCAAAAACTTTTTTGGACTTCGGGGTCCGGAGCTACAGATCGCCGCAGTTTTCTGGCCTGCTCCAAGGTGACGCCCCGAGCTATCTTGTCTGGCCTGCCGTCCAGTAAGTGAACAACAACGGACTGCCGGACTAGCGTGGGCTTGGCGACCGCTTTTGGTTTCGATTCCTGTCCGGAGATCAACCTGACTTTGTTAGCTACGTAGACAGCCGGACGTGCCTATATTTTTGGTCTATCCGCTTCTGATGCCGATCTGTCGTGGTTTTCAGTTCTGAGACTGGCACCACCTTCGCCCTTTTGGTCCTGCATTTGCCACCGCAGTCACCATTTTCACCCGACAACAGGCGACCCGTACGGGTCCAGGATCTAAGATGGCCACCAAGCCAGAGAGTGAGAGGCGCAAGACTAAACCGGGCGTTCGAGGGAGTGCTTTGCAGACGAACATTATGGACCGGTACACCCTTACCAAAGGATCGCCGGGCGCAGCATCTAAACCCTCGACGACAATGCCGGAGGACTCATCGATTGAGGAAGAGCCCTCGTTGCGGGATGTCATGGGCGCCATTACCGGTATGAAGGCTTCATTGGGGCAACAATATGAGGCCTTGACTCTCAAACTGGATACTGTGTCGATTGATGTCAATCTGATCAGGGCGGATTTGGCGAAGACAAACGAAAAGGTCAAATCCCTGGATCTCAAGACCACTAGCCTGGTCACTGACGTCTCTGACTTACAGGCCGAAATCGGAAATCTGCGGAAAGCTAATGACTATTTCTCTGGGCGCCTAGAGGACTATGAAAGCCGTGCCAGGCGCAATAACATCCGCCTGATTGGGGTCCCGGAATCATCGACTGCTGCCTCGACGGACTTATTGGTGGAAGACCTGGTACTGAATCACTTGGCGCCCAAGGGTCTCAGCAAGTTTTTTGCTGTCGAGCGTGCACATAGGATCCCCGGCGGCACACCTAAATCGGGTGCTAACCCACGACCCATCATTGCGAGGATCTTTCATTTCCGGGACAGAGACGCTATCCTGCAGGCTTCGAGACAGTCTGGTCCCATTGCCTTTGAGAACTCTACTGTCAGCTTCTATCCGGACTTTACACAACAGGTCCAGAAACAGAGGATGGGGTTTCAAGGGGTCAAGAAGAGACTCCGGGAAAGGTCTATGAAATATGCCATGCTCTTCCCGGCCCGTTTGCGGGTGGTTCATAGGGATCGTACTTTTTTCTTCGACCATCCTGGGGTCGTCAGTGACTGGCTTGACTCGCTGCCTGCGGATCAAGAACCATTTGAGGACTCTGGCAGATCGGATCGGGCGGACGGTGGCCCGACGGAGCAGGAGTAGATATCGACTTTGACCCCGTACCCTTCACGTTGGCTTTGAACTGTGCTAATGCTGCATCATTAATGTTTGCAAGTAATAGTCCTTTTGGGGGTGGGTGGGGGGTGAGCGGGTCCTTTCTCCTCCTGGGTTTTCTTTTCGTAGATTAGTTGGGTGGTTGGGCGACAGGCACACTGCAAGTTTATGGGGCTTTTTGGTCTTCAGCAGGGGTGCGGGGTGGGGGGTATAGTTGTTTTGGCATTGTTGGGGGGGTTGGGTTGTTGGTTTGAATTTTATTGTTATTTGCAAGGCGAAAGAAAGGCAAACTCCTGTTTTTTGCAGTTGCTCTGGGTGTGGGGCGGGGGAGGGGCTAAATTCGGGGATGGGGGGTAGGGGACTTCAGATATTGAGTTGGAACGTGAACGGGTTGGGGGATGGGATCAAGAGGAGGGTGGTGCTGCAATTGCTGAAACGTTTGTCTCCTGATGTTGTCTTACTGCAGGAGACCCATTTGCTCGGCAACAAGTGCTACGCTCTGAATAGGCGTGGTTATCGCCTTGTGGCGCACTCGGGTTTCACTTCGGGCTCCAGAGGGGCGGGCATTCTGGTTCGGACCTCCCTCCCCTTGGCCATTGATGATGTCATACTGGATGATAAGGGACGATACGCCGCCATTGTGGGGCGCTGGGAGGGGAAGGTTCTTATTCTGATTTCCGTGTACGTGCCCCCGGGCCTCCAAGCCACCACATTCGCTGATCTGAGTGGACTTGTCCTGGGTCTCCCCGAGGGTCTGCTTTTGGTTGGGGGTGATTTTAATGCGGTGGTCTCGGGGATGTGTGACCGTCACCCTCCCAGGGAACTGCCGAAGGCCCAGACTTGGCTGAGTGACTTCCTAGAGACGCTGGGGCTCACTGATTGCTGGCGCTTGCTTCACCCGGGGCAGTTGCAATATACCTATCATTCTGGTGCTCATGGTAGTCTCTCGAGGTTAGATCATATTTTACTGCCCTCGGCCCATGCATCCCTCATACGGGAAGTTAAACATCTGGCAAGGGGTATCTCGGACCATTCTCCGCTTTGGCTGGTGGTTGATGCACGGCGGGGTTCGGCGGGCCGAGTGGCTCCGATTAACCCCTGGTATTTGAAGGACCCCAGGGTCAGGGCTGAGCTGGTTAAAACACACGATTGTTATTTTGCGGAAAATGTGGGCTCTGTTTCTTCCCCAAGTTCACTTTGGGAAGCTTACAAGACTGTTATTCGTGGCCAGGCCCTCTCGTTGATTGGTAGCGTGAAGTTGGCCAACCGTGCTGAGATGGTTCGCCTTGAAGGGGAGGTCACGGCCCTGGAGGGGTGCTTGGAATCTGGGGTCACCGCTGAGGGGTTACATCTATTGGAGTTCAAACAACATGAATACAGGGCTCTGGTCACGGAAGCTGCTAAGGAAATGGGAAGGGAACAGCAGGGCCGCCTGTATGATGTGGGTGATAAGGCTGGGAAATTACTTGCCTGGCTGGATAAGAGGGAGAATGCAAGTCGTGTCGTCCCTGTGATTGTTGCGGAGAATGGAGAGTGCTGTACTGACCCTGCTGATATTGTTACATGTTTTGCCGATTACTTCCGCGAGGTGTATTCCCAGGTGTCTGATCGATCTGAGCAGGACTCCCACCTGCTATTGCGGGATATTGCACTTCCCCGATTGCCTGACATTGATAGGGGTGCTCTGGATGCGCCGCCTACTGTGGACGAGACTGCCGCTGCTGTCCGTTCGGTCCGATCCGGCAAGGCTTCTGGCCCTAATGGGCTCCCCATTGAGCTATATAAACTACGCCCGGACACGCTAGCTCCACATCTGCGCTCTATGTTTCTCGAGTCTTTGGAGGTGGGTTCTCTCCCACCTGACCAGAGACTGGCCACTATAGTCGTCATCCACAAAGATGGTAAACCTCGGGATCGCTGTGCCTCTTTTAGACCCATTTCGTTGATTAATGCGGAGCCTAAAATCTTGGCCAGGCTGCTGGCGACACGTCTGGCGACTGTCATTGGGGACCTGGTTCACCCTGATCAATCCGGCTTTATACCGCATCGCAACACGGCGCTTAACCTCCAGAGGTTGCATGGCGTCTTGGCACGAGCCGAGACGCTACATGAGCCCGCCATATTGGCGTCCTTGGACGCTACGATGGCGTTTGATACAATAGAATGGCCGTATTTGTGGGCGGTTCTTGCCAAGTTTGGTTTCGGTCCGGAGTTCGTTCGGTGGGTCAAATTGCTTTACGCCGGTCCCATGGCTCAGGTGGTGGTCAATGGTCGGGTCTCTGCACCCTTTGCACTGGGCAGGGGTACGCGACAGGGCTGTCCCCTGTCCCCCTTGTTGTTTGCTCTCGCCTTGGAACCGCTGGCGGCCTGGTTGAGGTGGGAGCCGTCCCTGAAGGGCATTAGATGGAATTCGGAGTTTGAGGACCGTGTATCTCTCTATGCTGATGATATTCTGCTGTATCTCACTTCTCCCCGTAAATCCCTCATTGTACTGTTCGATATCTTGACGTCCTTTCGCAAAAACTCGGGTCTTGTCATCAATTGGTCGAAGTCCTGTGTGTACGTCCTGTCGGGAGACACCCCTCTTCTGCCAAGTGGTTGTCCTATCGCGATTGTGCGAGATGGCTTTAAATATCTAGGCATTTTTATCACTTTGAAACCTGAACTGCGGTTTGACCGGAACTTGCTGCCCCCTCTTCAGCGCCTTCGGGCAGATGTTGTCGCTTGGGGGAAACTCCCTCTCTCTCCCCTAGGTAGAGCGGCATTGTTTAAGATGATGTCACTGCCCCGCTTCCTCTACGCATTGCAAAACACACTTGACGTTGTCCCGGCTAAATATTTCCGTGAGGTTGAGAGTTTACAGAGACAACTGGTGTGGGGGGGCAGACCCCGGATCGCCATCGCTAAACTGTCGCTCCCGTGGTACGACGGTGGAATTGCTTTGCCTGATATCCATCGCTATTATTGGGCGTCTCAATTGGGGGCAATAAATCATTGTATGTATGGCCCTTTGCCGAATCCGGCCTTCGAGATGGACAAATGGTTGTTACCGGGGGGTGACTACAATAGAGCCCTCTACTCGAGACTCATCCCTCGAAATGTAACGGGCCCCACTAGGACGGCTGTCCAGGTGTGGAGACATGCTTCCATGGCGCTTGAGTGGACTGGTAAATTGACTCGTGCCACCCCACTGTATGCATCCGATAGACTTGGCTCCCTCTGGCAGTCGAAGGGGTTTGATAGGTGGGACTTAATAGGTATCAGCAGGATTGATGACGTTTGGACCAAGGGGAGAATGAAGACGTTTGAGGAATTGAAAACCGAGTACGCTCTGAGCGATCGCGAATTTTTCCGCTATGCGCAGGTCCGCCACGCGGTGCTCTCGGTCTTCCCTTCGGGTGTGGAGATTCCGGAGTCGTCCCCGCTTGAGGACAGGGTACTGGACGGACATGTTCCTGATAGTACGATTTCGCTTATTTATAAAAAATTGATCAACTCCAGGTCTGATCTCCTGTTTCGCCTTAGAGAGGTCTGGATTGGTGATGGGCTGGAGCTGGACGATGAGGACTGGCAGGCGGCAATCTCCTCCCCTAAAGAGGTGGCCATCCAGGCGCGCCTTAGATTTGTGCAACTTAAAATCCTGCATAGAGTGTATGTGACTGGTCCCCGTTTGGTACACATGGGCTTTTCTGTGGATGGTTTGTGTCGGCGTGGATGCGGTCTCCTGGGCACCTTTTTACATATCATTTGGGAGTGCCCTGAGATAGTGCGATTCTGGACCCGTGTGCACGAGGTGATGAGTGAGGTTACGGGGGTGCGATCGATGCCGGAGGCTAGGAGATGCTTGCTGAATGTATGGGAACCGAACGACTACTCCGTATCGCAGCTTCGATGGGTGACCTTGGGCAATATGATCGCCAAAAGAGACATTGCGCAACTGTGGGGCGCTCAGGGACCACCCGGGATTCGGAAATGGAAACAAAACATGGACTGGTACATGTTCAGGGAAAAAACTGTATATATTTCTCGGGGTACCCCCCGAAAATGGGGGAAGATATGGACTCAGCGGAACACTTACCGTGGCGATATATGTACCCCCCCTCTCCCAGGCCCAGATGTTGCGCCTACGTCCCCGTAACCCGAGGGTTCCTCCACTTACTACTGTGTATTGGATACATTTTGTTCCTTCTGCCCCCCCCCCATGTGAGACTCTTTCTTGATGTAACATACACTCATTGGTTGACCTTCCCGCTCCCACACCGTGTAATGCAACGTTGTTTAAATTGCTGTCTTCTCTTTTTCTTTATTCCTTGCAAATTGTTTGTGTTTGTTTTTATAAATTAATAAAAAGTTTCACAAAAAAAAAAATACGTAGACTTTATGTAAAAATATACTTCATATGCAGTTTTACTTAGAAGACCGTTATACCATTATTAAATGAGGCCACAAGATCTAAAAAAAAGGCAAAAGTTCTTCAGGGTTTTGGCAACAAGGTACTCAGGGTGGTCGTGGCGCGCTTTGCGCTGGTGATGCGACCCGTTGGTCAGTGTAAAACGGCAGGGAAAACAAACGTTGCGGACCCTGGATCCGATGCAAACTCCGATCGAGTTCGAGTACACTGTACCTTGCTGTAGGTGTCCGAGGCGTTTCAGGCGCGGCCACAGGTGAGGGCGAACCTGGGACGAGGCCGGCGGTTCTCCGCAGAGCTGTCTGGCTCGGACCCCCTTGAGGTGCGAGTTGGGCAGTCTGGGGCTTAAAGCAGCTCACAGGGCGAGGCGTCGTGCAGGCCTGCGGGGCGTATTCTTTGTGTACGCTTGGAAATTTGTGGCGTACTCTTCAAGGACGCGGTGATGTTGGTCGGGCCTTCGGGTCTGCGGGACTGGTGGTGTCTGGATACAGGCAGGCGCGGAACGGAGCGGCTAGTATGGCACGTACTAGCGGCTCTCTTCGTGCGGCGCAGCCTCTTGAGACTCGGGGGTGCGGAGCTAGGCGGCCAATTACGTCTTGATCGTATGGGCCGTCCGGGGCTTGGGAACCGCACCAGAGTCGAATTCCGGCGGAAGGGGTGAGGCAACAGTGCGCACAGATGCGGGCGAGGTGACCGAGTGCGGGCGGCACAGCGGTGTGTGGAGTGAGCAGCTCGGACTCGAGCGGGGCTCACGGACGGCAGGGGCAGCCAAGCACAGGGGTCACAGCCCAAATAGGCGCACGGGAGATCACAGCTCCGGCGAGGGAGGGACATAGCGGATTAGCAACAGACGGGCGAAGGCAGGATGAGCCCAATGGTCCTTTGACTCAGTTCAGGGGGCCAGCTCACTTCCAGGCCCTTGGAGATCGTTTCAGGCACAAGTTCTACAAAGTCCTTTCTGGTCGTTTCCTCTCCTTTCTCAACAAGGCACCAACTGTAGGCCAGTCTCCTGGGTCAGAGACAGACTTCCTCCTTCAGCTTCTCCTGGTCCTTCTAGTCGGGCAGAGGTTCTTCGTGGTCAAAACAGGATCTAATGTTTAGGAGCAGGGCTCCTACTTTTATACACAGTTTCTTTTGTCTTTGCAGGCCAGGGGGCCTGAGCCTGGTTCAACCCAGTTTTGGAGCACTTTGTTTACAGGAAGCTGCCGTCTTCTTTCAGGGTGCAGGGCAGAGACATCAGACGCTCTGCAGGAGGTGGAGCCAGCATTGTGGTGGCAGAGCACAGCCCTATTCAGAGTCAAGGGGCACTCCTCCCACCTATCCTGGGGGTAATCCCTCTATTCACCACCTGGCAGTCCAGACAGTCCCCTGGAATTCCCCAGCCCTGTCACTCACAGAAACCAGACAGCAGATACACATCCTAGCAGAGGCGGGCTGAAATGGTCAGGCAAGCAAATGCTAACTTTCTAAAAGTAGCATTTCCAAACACAGGATATTAAAATAAACTTTACTAAAAGAAGTATTTTATTATTCTGAGTTCAGCCATACTAAACATGACTTTCTACCATGTTCCCTGAGCCTACTGGGATTATAGAGTGTAATACTTCCAGCAGCCCATTCTGGCCTATGAGAACAGGTAGCCTTACAATAGTGAAAAACTAAAATGGCTGTAATTCACTATTAGGACATGCCACACACATCAGGGCTTGTCCTACCTTATGCTTACGATGCACCCTGCCCTTGGGCCTACCTTACGGGTGACTCACATGAAGTAAAGGGAAGGTTTAGGGGCTGGCAAGTGGGTGCACTTGCCCAGCCAGCATGACGGTACCAGACTGCACGCAGGTTCTGCAATGGCAGACCTTAGACACATTTTACTAGGTCGCTTCTGTGGGTGGCACAACCAGTGCTGCAGGCCCACCAGCAGCATTTGTATTTACAAGCCCTGGCACTCCTGGTGCACTTTACTGGGGACTGACAGTAAACCAAATAAGCCAATCATGTAAACCAATCAATGTATACACTTTTCATAGGGAGCACTTTTCATAGGGAGCACTTGCACTGTGGCACTGATTGGCAGTGGCACAGTGCCCTGAGCAGCTAACACCAGCAAAACACATGAGGCACATCAGCAAAGAGTGGAAGGGAGACTCATGCCCAGGTGCCAGGTCTAACACGTGTCCCCTCCAGCTGAAATGTGGGGAGAACTACCCTACCCCAGGGAGTTCCTTATCACTAAGGAGCAGCAGCGGTGCGTCTATTGGGGCGTAGGGGCGTAGCCCTACCAGCCACATGGACCCGCATCGCGGCCGCCGACGCAATCCATTCAATAAATTACTCTGTACAAGCACAGAGTAATTTATTGTAAGGATTGCGAGTCAGCCGCCGGGACACACCCGGAGATTTCGGAATGCGCAAGGGGGGTGGTGGCCTGCTGCAGCTTGAGTGACAGTACACTCAGGCTGCAGTAGACAGACCGTAGTGCGCAAGTGCGAGTTGGTTTTCAACTTTCGCAAGCATGCGCACTACAGTACCCCAGTGGGACCCTGCGGGGACTTCTCTGCCTGCTGTAGCCCGGGTTTGTAAGGGGCGACAGGGCGAGCAGCAAATGTGCCCCCCCCCCCCAGCACCAGGATTGGCTACACCTGGCTCACGTCACGGTCACGCTGCACCCGGATGCGACGCCTCCATTTCTCCTCGTGGGTCTGCTTTTCTTCAGACTGGCATCCATCAACCCCCAGCGAGGAGGCGGCAGGAGAGCTATGTGAGTGATGGGTTTTTAGGCCCTGAAGTTTTAATGTTTATAACTGGAAACTTAGATGCTGCTCTTTAGACAGTGAATTGCCCGTGTAAACATCAGAGGCAGAGATTATTGAAACAGAAGGACAACAATATAAAGATTACATTGCTTTCTTTTTGCGTGGCCCCTCTGCCCACTGACTGAGGCTTTGTTAGTAAGGTTTATAGTAAGGCAGAAGTCTCCTGAGTCAGCACGAGCATAGTCACGTAAGATACCATTGGCCACAGTGCAGTGTTAGAGAGAAACTAGCACATACATTCTAAAAGGGGATTGGGGTTAAATCATATGCACAAAACGCGCTCATACCGTTAGGATTTCTGGGACAATTACGTGTTTAACGGCTCTCTTTACTTATCTATATATAAACATCCTATTCTTCGAATGTATAGCACTGGGTGGACCTTTCATTTATTGAATTTTATTACCTGTTTTTGCATATTTGAGCATCTTAACTCGCACCACTTCCTAAACCAAGCCTTGAATGCTGGACTTTGCATTTGCAACCCCTGGAAAGCCAAGTCCTCAAATGAACTCTACAATCCAGCTGGAGCACGGTCATGCCATGGTAATGGTGGCTCATGGAACTCATACCTAAAATGAAGTTGACGTCTCTTCACATCGCCGCCTCTGCTTTTGTGGTATTGTGGCATCTCCGAAGTTTAAAATGTCCCAGCTTACTTAATCTATCAGTTTAGTGTCCGACTTCATCATGTGTCATCACACACACGAAATGGTCAACGTACCTGGTTACAAAGCTGCAGCAGAATTTCTCGATCATGCCACTTGCTCCCCTTTTAGGTCAGCTACCTGTTTAGTCTGTAGAACCAAAGCCTTGTTACCAAACCCCGCGTGTTGTGTCCAGCTGTGTCTCAATCTAAAAAGCTTCACGAAATTGAAGATTGTTTAAAGTGAGGTTGGGTGCACATTAGCACCGTGCAGGAGTGTGTTCTTGGATTGTAGGCTTAGTAGAAACATCCATCGGTGTGCAGTTTACTTCCTTCCACCTTGAATACCATTGTGTGTTATTCTGGAGGGAAAAAATCACTTGATGACACCTACTCTGCAGAAACTTTCTCCACAAAGCTGACTCTTTTTCCTACTTTACTGGAATCCCTATGACGTCGAGTCCATTCGGAGTATGCCTCCATGTTAAAAAAAACCCTGCAGTATGTTTTTTCCAGGATCATAGAGCCCCTGTTTCCCTTTCACAGGGAGGTCCCTTTTGGGGTGTTTGTGAGGGAATCCTCACGCTGTTTGGTGCTAGCTGTACCACCACAGACTGGCTTCTCCACCTCTGCGCCGTGGCCGGGAGCTCTGCTGTACCCAGAGCAGCCCTTCGTACCCACGAGCCGCTCCCCATCCGTGCACCTCAGCAGCCTGTCTAGGGCAGGGACGTCACAAGAGGAGGTCAAAGGGCATTATATGCCCAAGATACCCTGCCATTCCAGGGCCCGCATCCCTAATGCACAGTGAATGTTCAGTCACCCGTATCCCCGCTGCGTGTGTATAAGGCCTACTCCTCCTAATAATACTTCCGTGTTTGCCCCTTCCTGACACCAGCCATTTGAGGGGTCGCTAGGTGGTATTGAATTTACTCTAGCAAGCCAGGACATCTCGGGTCCTGCTCTGGCTTCATCTCTCTGCACACTGATGTTCAAATTCTCTTACTCGGCAAAAGCGCACGCTGGGGTACTGCGCCCTTCCATCCACCTGGAAATACCCAAAGGACCCATTTCAGCGGGCTCCATGACTAGTAAGGAGGAAAAATCTGGACAGACCGTCAGCATTGGCGTGATCTGTGCCAGGGTGATGTTCCAACGTGAAGTCCATACCCTGTAGGGGAATGGACCACCTCAACAGTTTTGGGTTCTCACCCCTCATTTGCATCAACCATCTGAGGGGCCTGTGGTCTGTCTGAACCCGAAGTGAGACCCAAACAAGTAGGGTCTTAGCTTCTTCAATGCCCAGACCACAGCAAATGCTTCTCGCTCAATTGCACTCCACCTCTGTTCCCGGGGAAGTAACCTCCGACTGATGAAGGCTACAGGTTGGTCCCAGCCCTCCTCAGTCATCTGTGAGAGAACAGCCCCTTCACCATGCTCTGAAGCATCTATTTGCAGTCTTCAGGGTGTCAAAAGCTTTCTGACAGGTGTCAGTCCAGATCACTTTCCTGGGCTGCTTCTTAGAAGTCAGCTCTGTCAAGGGTGCAACAAGGCTGCCATACCCCTTGACAAACCTCCTGTAGTACCCACCCGGTGAGTCCTAAAAAAGCCCTCACCTCTGTCTGGGTCTTTGGGGGTTCCCAAGCCAGGATGGTTTCAATCTTGGGTTGGAGAGGCGCCACCTTGGTGTCTCAAGTACACCACGGAACCCTGCCCGATCTGACGCTTGCCTTGATCGTGAGGCCTGCCTTGCGCAGTGCCGTCAACACTTCCCATAGGTGGCGCAGGTGTTCTTTCCAGGTACCACTGAACACTGTGATGTCATCCAGGTAGGCGGCGCTGAACTCAGCCAGCCCAGCCAACACCTGGTTGACCAACCTCTGGAAGGTGGCAGGGGCATTCTTCATCCCAAAGGGCATAACCCGGAACTGGAAATGCCCATCTGGTGTGGAGAATGCGGACCTCTCTTTGGCCCCATCGGTCAAGGCGATCTGCCAGTACCCAGACGTCAAATCAAACGTGCTGAGGTACCGGGCAGCCCCTAACTGATCTATGAGCTCATCAGCTCTGGGGATGGGGTGCGCGTCAGTCTTGGTGACTGAGTCGAGTCCTCTGTAGTCCACACAGAACCGGAGTTCAGGTGTGGCTCCCGGCGTTGCAGTCTTCGGGACCAAGACCACTGGGCTGGCCCTAGGACTGCTGGAGGACTCAACCACCCCAAGAGCAAGCATCTTTGAGACCTCCTCCTTGATGCAGGCTCTGACCCTGTCAGTCACTCTGTAAGCCTTGTGCTTTACAGTCAAGCTGTCTCCTGTGTCCACATCATGGACGCACCAATCTGTGACACCAGGAACCAGGGAGAACAGATCAGAAAACTGCCCCAGCAGTTGGCGGCAGTCATTCTATTGCTCAGAGGTCAGGGTGGGTGAGAGGTTAACTTCATCCACTGACCCATCTCGCTCTGAGGCTACCAAGAGGTCAGGAAGAGGCTCGGTCTCCTCCTCCATCCCATCATCGGTTGCCAAGAGCATGCCCAGCTCGGACCTCTCCAAGTGGGGCTTAAGGCGGTTAACATGTAGGACCCTCAAGGGGTTCCTGGGAGACTGCATGTCCACCAAGTAGGTGACAGGACTCTTGCGCTCCACAACCTCAAATGGACCTGCCCACTTATCCTGAAGTGCACAAGGCTCCACTGGGGCCAAGACCCACACCTTTTGTCCAGGTTGAAGCTCTACTAGAGTGCCATTCTGGTCGTACCACTGCTTCATCTCTTCCTGGCTGGCTTCCAGATTTGCCTCAGCAAGTTGCCTGAATCGCCTAGTCTGGTTTCTGAAGGCCAGCATGTAACTGTATACATTCTGGGGAGGTTTCCTGGGAGATTGCTCCCAGCCTTCCTTAACCAGACTCAGAGGTCCTCTTACTGGGTGGCCATACAGAAGCTCAAAGGGGCTGAACCCTAGAGACTTCTGTGGCACCTCATGGTATGCAAGGAGAAGGCATGGCAAGAGGACGTCCCACTTACGCCTCATGGGTTCTTCCAGACCCATAATCATGCCCTTCAGAGTTCGGTTGAATCCTTCAACCAACCCATTTCCTTGGGGATGGTAAGGGGTGGTGAAATTTGTATGTTACACCACACTCTTGCCAAAGGGATTTCATATACTTAGATCTGAAATTGGTGCCCCTGTCAGACACCACCTCTAGAGGGAATCCCACTCTGGAGAAAATTCCCATCAGTGCCCGTCCCACCACAAGGGCCATCACTGTCCTCAGAGGGATGGCTTCAGGGTACCGGGTGGCATGATCCACCAGGACCAGGATGAACCTGTTGCCCATGGCTGTCCTGGGGTCCAGAGGCCCCACAATGTCAATGCTCACTCGCTGGAATGGTGTGCTGACCACAGGGAAGGGTTGGAGAAGAGCCTTCTGCTTCCTCCCACTCTTCCCACTTGCCTGGCAAGTTTGACATGACCTACAGTGAGCATCTGAGTTCCTGTGCATTTGGGGCCAATAAAAGTGGGTGACAAGCTTGTCATAGGTCTTGTCCTGCCCCAGATGTCCTGCTAAGGGTACATCGTGAGCCAGCCCCAGTAGGAAGGCTCTGAACTTCTGGGGTACCACCAGCGCATGGGCTGACCCAGGTTCAGCAACCTTAGGCTCTGAATACAGGAGGTCATTCTCCCAGTAAATGACATGTGTACCGGACTGATCACCATTGGCCTGGTCTGCAGCCTGCCGCCGCAGACCCTCGAGAGAAGGGCATTCTTTCTGCTCCCTGCAGAATTCCTCCCTGGAGGGGCCTCCTTCCTGCTGCCAATGGGTCAGCTCAGGTAGGTCCCCCAGTTCGGCTATCTGTTCCCTGGTAGGCTCCAGGGCATCCCCCTCAAGGTCTGCTTCCTCCTGGGCTGTGGGGACTTCAGGGGCCGGTTTCCCGTGCCTCCTGCGCCCTCCCTCTAAGGCCGGTTCATGGGCCTCTCCCTCAGGCTCCAGGACCTCTTGAACACCCCTACTGGCTGCCATTGATCGGGTGGTCACGCATGCCCAGTCAGGTAAACCCACCATCCTCAGGTGAGTTGCCTTCTCCACCTTTTCCCCAGGGGAGCTCTCGAAGTCATTCCCTAGCAAACAGTCTACAGGCATGGAAGTGTTTACAGCAACCTGAAGAGTACCAGAGACCCCCCCACTCAAAGGGAACCTGAGCCATTGGACACTGGCTCTCAGAGTTGTCAGCATTGACAACCCGTCAGTATGCATGGGGTACAACCTGCTCTTGAGACACCAGGTGCTGCCGGACGGCAGTCACACTGGCTCCTGTGTCTCTAAGAGCCTCTGCCTTCTTTCCATTGATGGTCACCACCTGCCCATATTTCTTGGTGTTGGAGGGCAGGTAGTTCTCAGGGACCATCTCACTGTCTCCTAAAGAGACTAGGGTCATCTGAACAGGCTCCCCCCCCTTGGACCGCTACTTCCTCCCCAAAATTAACACTAGCTATTTGCCGGGGCCGAGCACCAGTGGGTGCGGATTTTCCAAACAGGCGACACTTAGGATCAGTGGCAAAATGACTCAGGTCACCACACCTGTAACAGTTGATGGGCCCTCTCTGAACAGGCTTACCTGTCAGGGCCCCGGTCTGCTTCTGAGGTGGGGGAGGCTGAGAACCTTTCCCTTGGTTCCATTGTGGATTACTTTGGGGGCCTTTTTGGAACCTTTTCTGTTTACCCCTGTCCCCCCCAATCTTCTGCTGGGGACCCTGCCCACCCATGGCTGAGTCTCCCACTAGACCCTTGTGGACCCTGGTGCTGAGCCAGCGGTCCGCCTCCTCAGCAAGCTTCCTAGGGTTAGTCAGCTTACTATCAATCAGGTGCTGGCGTAGCTCAGGAAAACAATTACTAGACAAGTGCTCCCACGCCATTAAATCAAGAAGCCCTTGAAAATCATTCACTTTGCTACCCTTCACCCAACCATCAAGTGCTCTGCAGAAAAAGGTTACATACTCCACATAGGTACCCCCAGGAATCTTAGTACAACCCCTGAACCTCTGTCTATACAATTCAGGAGTTAACCCAAACCTGGTCATTAAGGCTTCTTTCATGTGGGAATAAGAATTGTAAACTTCAGAGGGTAAATCTAGTAGGGTGTCCCGCCCCTCACTAAGGAACCGCCCCCACAACCCCACTCCCCAATCTCTCTCAGGGACCCGATGGGAGGACATGGCTACCTCATAGGCCTTGAACCACTGCCCTATGTCATCCCCCTTAAAATATTCCTTTACCACATCTTTTGGCATGTACACCCTTGATTCTACCTGCACCGGCGTTGTGCTGCCACCAGAGGGAGTTGTTTCCAAACTTTTAGCTTTCAGCTCCAACTCCTTCAATCTCATGTCATGATCCATTTGGAGCTTTTTCTCCTCCATTGCCAATCTTTGTTTCTCCATTTCCATCTGTCCATTTAATCTTGCCATCTCCACTCCATGTGCCCTGGTTGCTGCTCTGTCTGCCAGCTCCTCTGGTGACAGGACTCTGCTCAAATCAACAATTCTTTCTGGTGGTTCCACTACCACCGCATTCTCTGGTTCCCTAGACTCCTTCCAGGCCCTCAGCGCCTTTATGAAGTGGGGTTTCTTTCTGCATCCAGATTGGGAAACTCTGAACTTCCTGCAGAAGCCTTTCAACTGCTCCACAGTGTAACCATCAAGTCCCCATTCTTCCCAATCTACTTTATCAATTCCAGAGATTACAGAGGGTGCCCTTCCAGCAGGGAGTGAACCAGGCATGACTTCAATACTTGGAGATCTCTCAGCAAAATTTTAAAAAAAACAATACATCTGTGGCTGCGTTATAGGTCTGCACTCACTATGTGATGATCAATAATTTACTGTACATAAATCATAAAAGCAAATTCAAAAATCCTTTCGCTGCCACCAATGTTAGAAATGGGGGTCTCTGGTTGGCACATGTATGCACTTGTGACAAACAGAGACCCTCTCCTCCAGTCAGGGCAAAGGAACAACCCCTTAAGAATAACCCCTGCTCACCCTTTAGGTTGCGTGGCGCGAGCAGTCAAGGCTAATCCTCAGGGCGCTAAGTCAGTTAAGCATTTATGACCACATACAGTAATATCAAAGACTCATCACAAATGGACACCAGGCGTAAGTTATGTATCAAAAATACGTAGAATTTATGTAAAAATATACTTCATATGCAGTTGTACTTACAAGACCATTATAACATTATTAAATGAGTCCACAAGATCTAAAAAAAAAAAGGCAAAAGTTCTTCAGGGTTTTGGTAACAAGGTACTCTGGGGGGTTGTGGCGCGCTTCGCGCTGGTGATGCGACCCATTGGTCAGTGTAAAACGGCAGGGAAAACAAACGTTGCGGACCCTGGATCTGATGCGTTTCAGGCGCGGCCACAGGTGAGGGCGAACCCGGGACGGGGCCAGCGGTTCTCCGCGGAGCTGTCCGGCTCGGAGCCCCCTCGAGGTGCGAGGCGGGTGAGCGGGACGATGGGGAGAGGTGCGGGCGGTCCGGGCTTAAAGCGGCTCTCGGGGCGAGGCGTCGTCCAGGCCTGCGGGACGTGCTCTTTGTGTATCCTTGGGAATTCGTGGCGTACTCTTGTAGTACGCGGTGCTGTTGGTTGTGCGGCGTCCAGATACAGGCAGGCGTGGCACGGAGCGGCTAGTACGGCACGTACCAGCGGCTCTCTTCATGCGGCGCGGCCTCTTGAGACTCGGGGGTGCAGGGCGGGGCGGCCAAGTACGTCTTGATCGTACGGGCCGTCCGGGGCTTGGGAATCACACCAGAGTCAAATTCCGGCGGGAGGGGTGAGGCAACGTTGCGCACAGATGAGGGCGAGGTGACGGAGTGCGGGTGGCCCAGCGGTGTGTGGAGTGAGCGGCTCGGACTCGAGCGGGGCTCATGGACGGCAGGGGCAGCCAAGCACAGGGGTCACGGCCCAAAGAGGCGCACGGGAGATCACAGCTCCGGCGAGGGAGGGACACATCGGATCAGCAGCAGACGGACGAAGGCAGGATGAGCCCAATGGTCCTGGGGCTCAGTTCAGGGGGCCAGCTCACTTCCAGGCCCTTGGAGATCATTTCAGGCACAAGTTCTACAAAGTTCTTTCTGGCCTTTTCCTCTCCTTTCTCAGCAAGGCACCAACTGCTGGCCAGTCTCCTGGGTCAGAGACAGTCTTTCTCCTTCAGCTTCTCCTGGTCCTTCTAGTCGGGCAGAGGTTCTTCGTGGTCAAAACAGGATCTAATGTTTAGGAGCAGGGCTCCTACTTTTATACACAGTTTCTTTTGTCTTTGCCTCCCGTGGATTGCCGCGCTACGCTGGGGAAAGACCACCGTGTCTTCCCACCGCCCAATTTTGAAAGCTGACCATTGAGTCCCCACCGCCTTAACCAACAGAAGTTCATTCGTCAGGAAAGCCGCCCGAAAGTGGCATTCCAAAGACCGTAGGAGCACTACACTCCTCAACCAGGAACCTACTCTTGAAGACTCCCACTTGGCTTTTTGGAATCCCATTTAAGCCTGTACATTGCTACAAAAGGGTTTCACACGGCCTGGCTTACGCAAATCTGAGCGAAGCCCCGTCAATTCGTAATCCTCATCAACGCCTGACACACGCCAAACCGTGGACACTGACAGGCGTTCATAATTACAAAAACAGGCAACTGATCATATAGTCCTGATGATGATCCCGGTTTATTAAGAGCCAAGGGATCGAAACGTCGACAGTTAAAATAGTTCTGCAATATATCCACTGTGTTTATGAGATTGCAGTGACTGTTTGTCAAAGCTTGCTGTATTATATAACCAGTTGCAAGTGACATTTGGCTCCAACGTTTTTGCCTGCTATTTCTTTCCCTTACTTTTTCTACTTTTTCCTAACTATATGTTGTCTTACTCCTGGATAGGTACAGGATTGTGCCCTATCTAATGCTTATAAATGGCCTTCCTAAGGCATTCTATTTTTCTATTAATTTGAATAAATATTCCTTACCCGGCTGGGTATAGGAACTGAGAGTATAGCACTGATTCGAGTCTATAACTTCATTGTACTTTTAATCCATTTATCCTTAGGACATTTGTTTCCTTTCAAATCAAATCAAAGATAGCTTTGTTCGATTTACAATAAAATCATAAAAGCAGATAAAATGGGTACATCCAAAATGGCATTTACAATAAGCATTTAAAAAAGTGGGTACATATGAGCATAATTCATGATTTCAACACAACCCTTACCCAAAGGGTGCTACAGTAAAATAACAACACAGTCATTAATTTTCATAAAAGGTGCAATTAAGCCATAGTAGATCTACATCTAATCGCAAATTTCAGGTATCTAGACACAGCAGTAATAGTCATTTCATCGGGCAAAGTAAGTAATTTGAATAATGTTGGTCTACATTGTCTCAAGTTCCAAAGCTTAAGAATAGGTAATAAATATCTCTTCCGCCCCCAGTCATAGAATCTACAGAACAAAACACAATGTATAGTTGATTGGATGGAAGAATCGTCACACGGACAGGTGGTTAATTGTGGCGACCAATCATTTGAGTTAGGGAAAGTTAACATCCTGAAAAAGCTTCCAGTTCTCAAACAGGCTAAAAGCATTCTGCTGTAGCTTGTCTGTTGGGGTGATAAATAGAGCTGTAGTCCAGAGTTCTGCAGCAAAAATTGGTGATGAATAACAGACGCCTTTTTCCCCTCTAAACACCAGCGTCGATCTTCCAGAAAGGCAAGGCAAGTTTCCTTTAATGCCTTTCTGGAGATTAAAGACAATGACAGAGGTGAATAATAGAATTCAGGGCGCCCTATGTTTTTAAAAATTTCCTGAACATAGGAGAGCCACTGGATCTGATTAGACCCTTCAAGTTTTATACAGACCGCAATAATTGCCCTGTTGAAAGCAGTTTCTGTCGAGGTCCAGATCTTGTGCCAGCGGCAAAAAAGGGCTAATTTTAATTAGATCTGAGATAAAGGGCAAAGCTAGTTCTTTATGACAGACATAAGTGGAGGTGGAACGGGGAACAGCAAGCAAGTAACAGAGGAAACCATTTTCCTTTGTTTGGATTTCGTGGCAATCAGCCACCCCCCATATACCAGCTCCATACACTGCTGTCGATACACATTTAGTCCTATGTATATCGATCAGGATGCATACTGGCCTGTCCCCTAGCTTATTTGCGAACTGTTTCAAAACACCAATAGCCCGTGAAAAAGCTAAGTTCCTAGTCATGATGGCTTATTTCCAGGTACCCCTTTTATTAAAACCAATCCCTAAATATGAAAAATTGTTGATTAAGCCTATCTTTGATTTTTCTAACTGAGTATTACAAGTAATTTTTACCTTGTTCGAGGAGCACATGGTAAAAGTCTTCCCTATGTTAATCTTAAGGCCCCTATCTCCAATGTATGCCGAGAAGCGGGTTAGAGCCTTCTGAAGACCTATTTGAGTTCTAACCATAATAACGGCATCATCGGCATACAGTAAAATAGGCACACGTTCTCCATCAATTTGGGGGTAATCCACCTTCAATTTTATTAAATGGTCTGCCACCCCGTTGATATACAAATTAAAAAGAAATGGAGCCAGAATACATCCCTGGCGGACGCCTTTCCCAATTGGGAATTTGGACGTGCATTCGCCTGCTTTCCGTAGCGGACTTTGGCCCCTGCTCCTCTGTATAACTCTTTAAGAAAGTTAAGAATGTTAAAATAAATATCTAGATCAGCTAAGGTAGCCCACATAATATCATGGTTCAGGCAATCGAAGGCCGAGCTAAGATCTACAAAGGTCATAAATAGATTTCCCTTCTTTGCTGCCGTGTATTTACCTCTTAGCATTGCCAAATTTAGACCTTGTTCGACAGTACCAAGCCCTGACCTAAAGCCGTACTGAAATTTAGAGAGGACGGCCTCCTCCTCAGCCCATGTCTGGAGGCGATTTAAGAGAATTCTACCCGCCACCTTCATCAACGAGTCGAGGAGGGAGATTGGCCTATAGCATTTGGGGTCATTTCTGTCCCCCTTTTTAAATATAGGCACTACGATAGCTTCCTGCCAAGTGGTTGGAAAGCCCTTGATGTTGCAGCTATTTAGAACATTGGTCAGGAGCGGTGCCCACAGGGCGACGTTATCCTTATATATGTCAATTGGAATACCGTCTGGTCCCGGTGCTTTGCTATTTGTACTGTCAGCTAATGCTAATTCCACCTCTGCTAGAGAAAAGACTACATTGAGGGGAAATAGATCTAGTGCTTGAGATTCTGTAGTACTCGCCTGTCCCGGTCCTGTGCTGATTAATTCAGGTCGAGGCTCTTGGTGATATAGCTCGGTAAAATGTTTAACCCAGAGATTTGCCTCTATAGCAATCTCTACCTGGTCTGAATACCTTTCCTCAAAAATGGGGCGTTGACTGCGTTCCAGAATGCAGTGGTATCTTTTAGTGCACTCGCCTTAGTTAATGCTTCCCAAGCTGCCTGCTTCAAATCACTCTTCCGATTTTGTATGGCAACCTTATAGGATGCCCTAGCTGCTCTAATGTCTGGCAGATTTCTGGGAACTTTTTTTAAGGTTTGGATCAGATAAGAGTGTGCTTTTGTGCACTCATGATTAAACCAGCCCTCAGCTCTACTCTGCCCCGCTTTTCGTGCTGGACTGGTTAGTTTGCTGCTAATGTGAGCTGAAATATTATGAAAAGCTGCAATGACCTTAGTGGGATTAGGATTCTCCTCTAGACAAATCATAAAATCATCTTTCTGGTCCTCTACTAAATTCTTTAAAAAGTTGATCGGATTAACCTTATTCCATTTGATTACATAGCCGTTGGTTCTAGCCATGGAAATCCCATGTAAATATATGTTTTCAACTACATTAGTAGCTTTCCTGCCTCTCCACCCTATTTCATAGCTGGAGCTAATTGGAAAGTGGTCACTGAGTGCAATGTGCTCTGTATTAAATGAGAGAACACTACGATGGTGACTAGTCGAGACCAATGTGTAATCAATAATAGACCGGGACCCCCGCCCGACAAAAGTGGGTTGGAGATCAACCGGTGGATCACAGAATTCGTTTGCAAATCCCAAATCCCATTCAAATAATAGATGATTAAATAAATTCCCGAGCAGAGAGTGCTCGAAGTGTGTACAGGGATCGCCCCTGAGATTCACCATACCACATGTCTCCACATCCCTATGCGTGCATAAATGACAATTAAAATCCCCCGTTAGTATAATAAAACGTTCCTTCTGGTCGGATCCCGGTCCCCTGTGCATGGCATCGTTTAATTCCTCTAAGGCCCTATGTTGATCGGCCTTTGGGATGTTGTTGTAGAAATTTAACAAGAGGATGGGGTGGTTTTCGCCTGACCTTAGGGAAAGAACCTGATAGTACTGTGACCCCCCTTTAGATAAACAGTTAGTAGTTAAATTAGCTTTGTTAGATATAAAGGTACATAACCCCCCAGAACATCTCCCTCTGTTATTGGGTTGTGCTGCTAAGAAATGTGTGCGGTAACCCACTAAATGTATCTCGACCTTCTCCCAACATTCCTGCAAACAGATTACGTCAAAATGATCTACAAGTTCCAGGAAAGTTGGGTCCTTTATTTTATTCGAGAGACCTGCAATGTTCCATGATAATAGCCCCATCCTAACCCTTTGGGCATGTCGTGGTGTCCCTACGTCTTGCAAGATAGGGTTAGTGGTTCGACCTGGGGTGGGTGTGTGAGCCAGTCTAACATCATCGACCCCCATAATCTCAACGGGTAATTTACTTCGAGTTGGGCTACTGATACTGGGCATCTCGGTAAAAGTATTTACTGGGGAACTTGACCTTAACTTATCGTTTACTGTGTGGCATGGAGAAGTAGGGGTTACTACTAAGACCGTATCCCTACCCTCGGGGGCCGGGCCAGTCAGTCTACCATCTCCAAACAGTCATATCTATTGGTAGTCTGGATACCTCTCCAGGTCTCTCTGAAGGCTCGGTCTCTGTTGAAATTAGAGTTACCGCTCCAACCCCCCCATCACCCCCCCAGTCTCGTCTACCTACTCTTCGCCAATTTCCCTCATAAGCATCATAATCAAAACCAGGACGCCAGCTACGGGGGTAGAAAAAGGAGAGGCGTTTGGTCTCAGTGCCTTCAGTTCCACCTTGCATATTCCATGAGCAGATGTGATCAACCGTATGTGGATCCTCAAAGTTTACTACAATACAATCAGCCTGGGTTGTTTTCCTTTCATTCCCTATCCAATGTACCCTGCGGACCGTTAAGATCCTGCTTGAGCGATTTGGCGGGGGCGGTCTGTTGCTATTTAACCAGTGTTGGACCTTATTTTTCAATGACCAATTCGGTTCCTCCTTATGGTCAACCAACTCTGGGACCCCCGTCATAATCACCACATAGGGGGCTAACTCAGGTGGTAAGTTCACAATGGGTCTGCTGTCTCCTCCTCCCCTATTCCGTACTCTAGTAGGAGGTGCGAACAGAACCCCATTTGATCTTTCTTCCTGGCTGGGATGTATAGTGGGATTCTTGGTGTTATTCCCTTATTGTTCTCTGTAACTACAGGGGTCTTTGATTTTGTCTGCACCACTGGGGTAGGTAAGATTTTTGTATTTGTAGGGGGCACCACAGGTTTATTGATTTGTGGATTAGATGATTGATTAAGTTTGTTGGCCCCTCTTTTAGGTAACACTTTAGGTGTTCCATTTTTAATGAGTGCACATACTTCGACAACTGTTTCTCTATGCAGGACAATCTGACCTCTAGAGGGGAAAGATGGAATTTGAGTAGCTCACCCATTTTAGTTAGAAATCGCCCCTCGGCTTCGTCAGTATCAGTGTCGCCCACAAGGATGGCAGAAGCCTCGAGGCTCACTGAGCTGACGTCCCCGTTGTCGAGTCTAATTCTGGATGTGCTTAACCCGGTGGTGCTAGTTGGTCAGATTCCTCTCTATTATTGTGAGGTACATTATGTATCACCCCGGTTTTTTCTGTATTCTTCTTTTTGTCCTTTTTTTTCTTCTTTGGTATGGCGCCCTCCCTCCTCCCCATAGATTGCCCAGTAACATTGTTGCCCACCGATAAGTTTAGAATTAATTCCGGCGATTTTTCCAAGGCAAGGCTTAGCTGTGAGTCAGTTAAAAATTGAGATACTGATAGATCCACCTCTTTCGGTACACTATAGATTTCAGCTTGGGCATGCACAAGGCCTCTATCCTTAGCCTTATCAGGGGTTCTAGCAGCAGAAATAAGGCCCAGGGACGATCTTTTTTTTGCCAGGGCAAGGTCTTGGGAAACTCTACATTCCATCTGAATAATCTCTTGATCAATAAATGAATTTGCCCTAGTAATAAAGCTGTCTATTGGGCCTGTAAGTCCCCCCCCCGCCCCCCCCCGCTGCCGTTTTGCTCCGTGAGCCTCGGGTAGTCATGATGTTGCCTGGGCCCCGGACGTGAGCACGGATGTGCACCTGGAATACAGATAAGTAAAGTATATAAGACGAATTCTAATTAAGTAACAAAATGAAACTTACAAATTGGACAAAGTCAGAATTTGGAGAGAGGGCCCAGTCCAGTCTCGCTCAGTTACGAACGGGCACAAACGGGCCCGCCCTTGGCCCAGGCTTTGCCCGGGCGCGTCCCGCGGGCCGGAAATGAGGGTTGGCCTATGCAGTGGGAGAGAACACGCCCCTTCAGCAAACACAGGTAATGAATGGCCAACCCAGATTTTAAAGTGCAGGGTGGAGGCGGGAAGAGGACCAGCCGCGGCAGATCAAGCCACACTGCACGCTGGTCCTCGCAGTCCCGCTGTGGGCCTCTGTGTAGGTATTCCGCTGGAAAGTTGAGTCCTGGAGCGATGAGCAGGTGGAGGCAGCGCTCCCTCGATAAGAAACAACACGAGCGGTCCCCGCAAAGCGGGGGCCGAGAGCAGTGGAGTCACAGGTTCCAAAGTGATTCCCAAAAGGGGTAGAGTCCATGGGGCTTCAGCAACACGCCCCTTCAGCAAACACCTTTGTTTCCTTTAATAATTGATCACCCATGGTCCGAAGGTATCCATTGGGTCCCCTTGTTTATGTAAAAAAAAGCAGCCCACCAGCAGCATTTGTATTTACTAGCCCTTGCACTCCTGGTGCACTTTACTGGGGACTGACAGTAAACCAAATAAGCCAATCATGTAAACCAATCAATGTATACACTTTTCATAGGGAGCACTTGCACTGTGGCACTGATTGGCAGTGGCACAGTGCCCTGAGCAGCTAACGCCAGCAAAACACATGGTGCACATCAGCAAAACGTGGAAGCTGCATTTCAGATTACATTCCCACGGGCACCTGAACACGCGTTATTGGGACTCCCCGATCCTAAGTCTTTCCCTTTGCGCTCGTTGAGGGGTAAACAGATAGCCCTAGCACTGCTTGCAGGACGACAGGTTCTTCTAGTGCATTGGGGTTCCTCGGCCACCCCTGACCCACGGGACTGGCTTCAGAGGCTTTGGCACCTTTTGGCAATGGAGCGCCTCTCCTACAGCAGCGATGGGAAGGGGTCGGAATATGGGAAACTGTGGGCCCCATTCCTGCAACTCCTTAGCAAGGAAATGAGGGCGGTCATGTGCCCAAAATACCTGCAAATTTTGCAACTCATCCCTCTGGAACCGCCAGGGGCCGCAAAAGCTTAGCCTGAATGTCCCGGGCCTGTAACCAGGTGTTACAGGGAGGTTGGAGTACTGATTAGAGACTGATGCGGAGAGGGGAGGGGGAATGGGGGTTGGAGGGTTTGGGTGTTTGTCTATTTTCATGTTTCTTTTGTTTTATAAAAGTGGTATCTTAGCCAGTTGCCTTGTATACGCACTGTGGTCTGAATATCTTCGCTGGGTCGCCCTCCGGGTTGTAGACCTACACACTGTGTATTCACCTTACCATAACGCTCTTCCGGCACATGGATGTAGGCAGCTAAGCTGTGTATAACGAGCCTTTACCGCTTAAAAAAATACGATTGATTAAAAGAAAATGCCTTCACAGTCCGGACTGCGCAAGACTTAATTCACAATGCTCTACTGAATCCTTGGTATATTGTCATGCGAACTAAGTAGTTGTAATCAAAATGAAATGTAGCTATGTTTTGTGTGTCGTAGACTGAACAATGTACACAAAACCATTTTTGAAGGTAGGTGCATGTATGCTTGATAAGTAAGCCAGGTGTAGTTCACCCTGCTAGGACTACATGGCATGCTGCATGCCAGTCAACATGAGTAGTGTCATTAATTCTGAGGTGCATCATTGTTGAGACAGCAACCAGATATCTGCTTCCAAAAATGGAACTTGCAACTACAGTTTATTATTCTGTGGATATGTGAAATGAAAGGTCCTGCGGCTAAAATGTCTAGAAAAGATGAACTTCATCCAGAACACACTGTGACACAGTCTGATCTCAGCAGTTGTTGCAGCTTAAGGATCACATGACTATATGATTTTTACCTGGTGAGCCAGATAATGACATTTTTGAGGAAATGATCTGAGGCCATGATGTATGTTAACAGGTTTCTCATTTCTCAGGCTCGTCATAATTCTTTTTTTGATTGTGAAAATGATTTATGTAGAATCATGACGTTCAGCAGACTGCACAGTATGTGATGAACCATAAATAATTAAACTTAGTGGTATGGTTTTGGGTGTGTGGGCCACACAGTTACCAGAGGATTGCTCCAATGTTGGAATCATCGCACATGATAGCATACATTTTCTAACTACATTTGTCAGTTATGTACACATTGACTGACACGTGTACTTCTTTTCCAACAGATAACATGAGTGCATAGGAAGAAAGGCATTTCTGAATCTGAAAGTCAAGATACTCCCACATAGGTGAGGTAGCAACGGGATTTCGCTGAACCTCTCGTCTGTAAGAAAAACAGAAGGCTGCTAAAACATGGCTTACCAACGATCCAGCCAATCATTACAAGACAGGAAATGGCAAGCATTCAGCCCACCAACCAGGACCATCAAATGCACAGCCCCAGGGCCCGTCAATGCATCCCCCTCTACTTTGGGACAGGGTTGTGGCCATGGGATGACAACCTAAGATTTGGACTTTTTTAAGAATAAGATCATTGGACTAGAAAAACAGATGGCTGCCATGTCAGACGAAATGGACAAGATGCAGCAGTGTGTGGATCATCTGATAAGCCTGATAAGATGGGGTGTTTTTATATATTTTAATATATTGTGTGATGTTGATAATTAAGATTCATTTTATTGTAGATGTAGCATCGTTAATATAGGTACTCTTGGAGAGGTTTTTCTTTTTAATAACTTTATTTTTTTATCCATAACGTATTTTTATAATATTTGGGCGTGGGTGGGTCCTTTAGTGTGTGGTTACTTGTTTTTTTATGGAAAAAAGTCTATATGTGTTTTACTACTTAGTTTATGTGTAGGATAAGTATGTGTATGTATATTGTGCATTGATGTGTTAAAGGGGGTGGGGACTGATGGTTAGTGGTTTCATGTGATTCTCGTTTAGCTTAGGATGATTTAAGTTAAGTTAGGTAAGTTAGGCATAGGTAGTATAGATAGGTTTTTAGATGTTTACTAAGTTTTGAAGATATTTTAGTATGAGTGTTATAGATAGTTAGTTACTGATATTCCTTTCATATTTTCTTTGTTATTAAACTAATGTTATTTAACAACCTTTGAAAATAGTTACTGATGGTCAGCATTTTGGAAGTTGTATGTGTTTGTAATTGGGCACATGGACTGTGAACACAGATTAGTGTTTTGAGTGTATTATATTTTTTAAATCTAGCAGGTTGGTGCTCCATGATGGAATATTTGTACATGTTAATCCAACACCTGTGCTTTGACTTTTTTGTGTACACACTCTTGGGTCTTCACATGCATATGGGTCTGATTCAAATCATGAGTCTGCAGACAACATCTGCATGTGTATCTATCACGAATGTGTGTCATCTATGTTTGATGTTGCTATATGTTAGTAAAATATGGGTTGTCTCTTACACAGATGAACAGAACGTACACACCACACATTATCTCTCTAGGTGTTGTTTTAGCTATATCGTGTTAATGGACTAGTAGTCATTGTGTTACAATTCGCAAATTCATACTACTGGACTACACAATGTCTGTATACGGGCGGAGTTGAGTGGCACGGCTGGTGTTAATAGTACCCAGGTAAAACTTTGCCCACATCTTGTATGCTGGTATGAATAATTTCATTTGCTGTACAAGTTAATTATTTTAACACTACATCATTAATGTTTTATGTGCAGATTTATAAGCCTCTTGCGCTGCCAGAATGTCACTTTTTGTGATGCACTGGCAGCACATTTCTCTGCCCCATATTTACAAGGTCTTGAAAAGCCACCTTGCCTGGCCTTTCCTGACTTGTAAATACAGCCCCTTTACATACAGCACTTTGCATGAAAGGTGCGTTCCATGGGTGTTGCTGTCGGTGTTCCCACCTAACACCAATGGAACCAGACACATTTCCAGCTTTACGAGGAATCGTAAACCTGGTGATGCGTCAGTATGCTACGCCACCCTAGGGGTGGTGTAGCGAGGCACCAGGAGGAGCAATGTTTTCATTTCTCCATGTTTTTCCTCTTTCAAAAGCGTGCTGCATTCTACAGCATGCATTGAGAGTGGAAAATGCCTGTTGTGACAGTTGTTGTGCAGGAAGGTGCCCCTTCAGGCACAAAAACAATCTCCCCATGACGCAGGCATGCTTGCACCATGGTGCAAGGGTGCCTGCGCCGGCGCATGGCAGCTGTTTGTGCACCAGCTCAGGGGAGAGCACAGGAATGGGACGTATCATTGTACATATATTGCATTCCTGTGCTCTGAAAGTGCCACAGCATGGCGCAGCGAAAGAGCTTGTGGTGCCGCGTTGTGGCACTTTCATGTAACTCATGCCCCTTCTTTTTCAAAATGAGAACATGTATTTTCACATTTACAGTGTCATACTAACCAGACATTGATCAAGTACTTACACACTCTTTCACGTGTGTTATAATTTTCACCAAACAACAATCCTAGTGACATTGTGAAATAGAACAAACATGAAAAAAGGGCACATTGTTCTTGTCATACAAGTAGTGAAACAGCACTCATGTTGACATGTTTGTGAATATTGAAATAAAAAGATTTAATTTGTACTTTGCTCTGTGATGAATACATTGTTGCTGTCACAATGTATTCAACTACAGTGAGTGAGAAACAAATGATGTGTGGCACAGGTGTTACCGTTTTGGATATAATACTGTCTTTAGGACATATTTCTCATCAAAGGCAAATTGGTTCTGTTGATATATACCTGTGATTTGTGTCAATTTAGTGTCCAGTCTTCTTCTTACTCTGTGTTGCTGACTCGTCATCCTCATCAGAGTTTTTAGATTGGCCCTTTGTTGGCTCCGTAGCTCCAGGGTGTGTTGTATCAGTGATACGACCAGCAGTGGCAGAGGAGGTACCACGTAATCTGGTGTCAGGAAGTTTGCCATTAGGGCATTCAACATTAATTGCTGATTTTTAATAACAGTCAGAAATTCACCATGAAAGGCCGACATAGTTGGAAATGTTTAGCAATATCCCTGGTGTCACTTTGTGGTGACATTTGTACATGCCTCTGACTCATAATGGCCGATATGTTGGCCAGAGATTGTGCAAGTCCTGGTGTCTAGTTGTTGCTGGCTCGTTCCATTCCAATGTTCCCCAATTCTGAATCAGGCTTTGGAGTATTGCTTGCAGGATGCCACCCACATTCTCAACAGCCGCATGAACCTGAGTAGTTCACATTGTAGAGCTACAGCAGTTCTTTGGAACTCTGTCTGTGTGTCATCCAAGTCAGGGCTTATATGTGTAGTGGCAGATTCTGTTTTTGGAGTTTGTTGGGTTTCAGCTGGAGCAGCTAACACATTGTTGTCACTCTCAGGAGGTGCTGTAGGTGATCGTATGGTGGTTATGAGTTCATCCAGTGTGTCACTGTCAATTGAGTGTAGGGTGTCGTCCATTTCGTCAACAACACTGGTGTCAGCCACACTTTGTGATGTGGAAGGTGCATCCTCTGACAAAAAGGTGGAAATATGTTACTAGTGCTTGCATGTTCAATTGTAGTGATGTTTAGTAAGAGGCATCACATGTGGTTTATCAAAGCTGATCTCTGTGTCACAGTCAAGCGATCTATGTCCTGATGCAGACTGATGCTCAAGACTCATACCCACTTGCATGGACATTTCACCTCTTATTGCTGGGCATTGGTATTTATTGTTACTGACCTGTGGACATACACTGTGTTGTAAATGTTGCTCTTAGTGGTAGGTGCACTTTTCTGGCAACACTGCAATGGCAATTGTAAATTACTGTGTGATATTAGTGTGTTGGCCTCTTTTCCAGCACAACATACTGCCAACCCAAAGATGTGTTTGCATGCAAATTTTAGAGAGATTATGGCCCATATGTACAAGTACTCCCTCAAAGTACCACCAACACTAGTTAGCGAAAGTTTTCTGTATGCCGTCCTCGCGCCAAAAGAAAACGCACTGTTAGTGATGTTATTACAATAAGTTGGGACAAGGCGAGAGTTGCTGTTGGCTGCAATGATGACTGCCAGAAACACTGTTGTGAATGCGATACTAATTCAGACGTTAGCACGCAATGACTGACAAAAGGCACATTGACGGCAAAGGAAATCACATTAGTCAGCCCTATTTTGTATGGCATCAACAGTGAAAACAAGCCTATGAGTCAGCCTACGTTGAAAACTACGATACTTAAAATATTTATCATGCTGAATGGATTTGCCAGGCCCCAGTACATCACAGATCAACATCTACCCCAAGCCCCCCACCAGCCATGATGACCATCCACGGATTCCAGGGAAGATGAAACTCTGGGCTACAATAATGAGTAAAAGCGCTTTTCTGAGCAATACCAGTGTGCATCACTTATCATTGTGCACTCCTGCAACACAATGGCATACAAAACCTTGGAAGCACCACTGAGTACCAGGGTCATTGTGGCATCGGTGGCCCGCCGTTTGGGACCCTAATTGAGATGCAGAGGTGCAGTTGAGTTGCTGGGCTGTGGAGGCATTGGTGATTACCCTTACCTGGTGGTGTAGTCTGCCAGGTCGCATGGAGGTATGTTGCTGACTTGTGTGAGAAGACACCCTGGCCCCCCTTGTACCTGTGAATGATGTATGCCCTCCAGAGTAACAATGTAGGGAGGTACACATCGTATACCATGCCTCAACAGTACACTGGGCTGCACAGAGGATATTGCCAATGGTGGGCAGCGCATATCTGCATCAGAGGCCGGAGGATGTGGCACTGGCTATACGCTGTGGAGGATGAGGACCCTGAGAGGAGCCAAACTTATGTTGCACAAGCACTGAAACTTCACACCTAAGGCAGGAGTTTTGCATCACCTTCATAGTGAGCTTACCCAGCTGTCTTGGCAATGAATGCTGTACCCAGGCTTGTGTAAGCCCACCTGGCTGAGGCTTATGCTGGCTGAGTCACAGACTTTGAGAGAGTGCAACGGATAACACCACCGTATCAATGTCCAAGTGAGGGGAAGGTGTGACGTGTAGCAGAGGATGCCTGGGGTATAATGAGGCCCAGGGGTAGCACCCGTGGGTGAGGGACCCCCAGTGGTGGATAATCCGCTATGGTGGCGGAGCATTGGGCCAATGATTTTGAGCAGTGCAAGCCAGTGAAACCAATACCATGAAGGTTACTTTTTGAGGTACTCATGCTATTTTCCTTTCTGGTTGGGAGGGTGATTGGGGCTGCTCTACTCACAGAGTAGGCCCAGGGCTGAGTGGTATGCCCACTAAAGTGCACAATAACTGTTTCTTTGGCCCTCTCAGTCCGCCCAAAACGGTCATGTGCACTTCCATGTTTGCAATGCAGGATGCATTACAGCCTGCATGGGGAACATGACCACCCCGCAAGCCTCTGTCTGAACGCATTGTCCCTGTGCACATGAGCAATCACAACACCACATTGCAGCCTTGTGAGTGACTTCGGTGAGGGAGCCTGGGTGGCTGCTTTTGTTCCTTGAAGCAGACTCAGAGGAGCAGGAGCACTGAATACGCAGGACCAAGACTTGTTGCAATTTTCCTTTTGTAATATGATGCCAACTCCGCTCATACCCCGCCCCACCCATGCCCCCTCCAGTGTCCTTTCTGGCTTTTTCCACCTCACAGCTGTCCAGTGCACCCTCCATCACTTCTCAATGCCAGACGCTTTGCGGCCATGCGCAGCAGGCAGACCAGTGGTATGCAAAAGGAATATCTTTAGTTGCAACGCATACATTACATTGCATGCCAATACAATGCATAGGACGCTCGCAGACCATGGGTGATTATTGTGTGACCTACTAGAGTTAATACCGCACTTAAGACTCAGTGCTACTTGGATCTCTTGCCAAGCTGTGTGATAATAATTTTTAAGAAATTGCTGTGATCTACTTTTATTTTAACATACGTTCGTTTCTTGTGGTGCATAAGTCTGGGTCTTTACACATATACTCAGCTGCCCCTGTTCATTTGTTTTTACTCTGAGGGCATTAGTCTGAGCTCTCGTGTCCACCTGCTCAGCAGCCCTGGTGTTCTTAAACGCTTGGCTCACTTACTTGTTTTCGCTGGGCATAGCTTCCTCCTCACTGCCGGTGCCTCTTCGTCACAGCCTGATCCGACGTTGGGTTTTCCTGTTCAAGCGGAGGGCCTGTGAGGAAACGAGTCACCTGACCTCTCTCCACCTGATCCAGGGGGGCGGAGCTTTGCCTGAGGCGTCACGTTTGTGGACTACAAAGCCCACATGTCATACTGGTCGCGCAGCAGACGCGCGCAGCGGGCACGCCGGCGGCTCGCCGATGGTGCGCCAAAGGCAAGCCCGTCTGTGCCCGTCCATGCCCGACTGGGGCCAGGGGCCTGTGATGCTGCCCCACAATATTACCTACACCTCCTCAGAATTAATGGCGTGCCAAGGTATGTGGTCTATTTCTAAACATACACAGGCCAAGCTTGACACCTTGGGTCTCTTTTGTCTTTCTGACCCCCGCTCCTTGGTCCCTGCAGCTGGGGAAGTCCCTGATCCCAAAGACAGTGGGAACCTATCAACAGTCCCCTCCTCTGTTCACCCCCCTGTGGTATTTTTGGCCTGCCTTTTAACACTTGTTCATTAGCAAAACACCAGCTAGAGATGTTTTGCTTTCTTGACCAAGTTCAACCTGATTGTTTATTTCTCACTGAAACTTGGCTCACCCCTGTATCCTCAGCAGATATTTTAGCGGACCTTCCTGAAAACTACTATCTTCTACGTTCAGATTGTGCGTCTGGTAGAAGTGGGGGCGGTGTGGCTGCCATCATCCACTCGAGGTGGTCATTTTCTCTAATGCCCTCCCCGACGATTTCTGCGGTTGACTACTTGATGATCCAAAATAAAGTCCCCTCCTTTTCTCCTCTGGTCTCCACAAATGTTATAGCGCGGGGATGCCTCCGGGTCACCAGGCGCTCTACAAATCGCTAAAATAAATAAATAAATAAATAAATGATGAAAACAACGTCTGTCTCTCCACCGCTGGTCTGTGTTTTGTTTTATCGTCCTCCCCAGCCCATGCCTGCCTTTCCTTTTTTAGTGGGTGAGATTCTCGCCAATCTGATAGTAAACAACTCGCGTATAGTGATCTTAGGTGACTTTAACTACTGGCCTGGCGACCCCTTGGAGGACTCTCACTCCAAGGAGTTTTCTGATTTACTCACTCATCTGAACCTGACACAATTGGTTCATCTACCGACCCATAAGTTGGGTCATACATTGGACCAAATCTGGTCAGCTAATTTGGATATATCTTTACTCTCGGTTCTTCCCTGCTTGTGGTCTGATCATTATTTGGGCTCATTCTCTCTGTCGCTAAATGCCTCCACTAGAACTCCTCTACCTACTAACATCAAAGTGAGAAATTCGGGAAGGGTGAACATTAATTCCCTTTGTTCCTCACTTTCCACTTCTAGTCCGATTAATGTTGATCATTCAGAGTCCTCCCTTCACGAACAGGCCTTGGCATTATTTCCTGACTTACCTCATCCTGTGATGAATTGGTCCCCTGGAGATCGATTCGACTTAAACGCTCACACGATACACAAAGATGGTTTTCATCCTCTCTACAAGCAAAGAAACTCCAGCTCAGACAGGCAGAACGAAAGTGGCGCCGGCGTTACGATCCCTCTGACAAAATTATTTACTCCACAATACTCAGGGAATATAAAAATGACATCCTTACAGCACAAACTCAACACTTCTCTGCAATGATTCTATCTTCTCCCAATAAGCCCAAGGAAATCTTTTCCATTCTTAACAGTCTCTCTAAACTTGATCGAGTCACTGCCAAACCTCTCCCTTCTCAGGACCTCTGTGACTCTCTTCACAACTATTTCTTTACTAAAATTTCTACTATCAAACTCCATATATTTTCTCCCTTTCCCTCTTTCGACCCTCCTCTACCCCCCTCAGTACACATTCTATCACGCATTTTCCACCCATCTCGACAGAGAATTTTCTCAGTCTGGTGAGTTCTACGAAATCTGACTCCCCCACTGATAGCTGCCCCTCACACATCCTTTGTGAGATCTTTTCGGTCTGTCCCGACCAACCTCTTGCTCTCCTTAACAATTCTTTGGCTTTGGGCGTCGTCCCTAATCTTTTTAAATCAGCTAAGATTGTTCCTGTTCTGAAAAAGGTGGGGGCTGATCCGACTATCCCATCTAATTTTTGACCTATCTCCCAGCTTCCCTTTCTAGGTAAAGTTTTGGAGAGATATGTCACTCATTGCCCTAGCTCCTTCATTGAGGCCTCTAAATATTTTGATCCCTATCAGGCTGGTTTCCGTCCAACTCATTCCACGGAATCAGTTATCATCTCAGTTTTGGATGAACTGAGAGTTAGTGCCGACCATGGATCCACTCAGGCCCTTGTACTTCTCGATTTATCAGCTGCCTTTGACACGGTCGACCATCATCTTTTGGTTGACCATTTCCAACGTGCTGGCATCTCGGATGTGGCCCTTAGTTGGGTCTCCTCCTTTCTGGAGAACCGTCAACAGGCCGTTCAGCTCTCCTCCTTTTCTTCCTCTTCTCGAACTGTAACCTGCGGTGTCCCCCAAGGCTCTGCTCTTTCCCCTCTTCTTTTTAATCTTTATATTTTTCCCCTAATTTTTGCTTTGCGTCACCGGGAGGTCACAGTGTTTAATTACGCTGATGACCTTCAACTCATATTCACCTTTTCTTCTTCTCCTGATTCTATCTCTCATTTCCAGATCTCTATGATCTTTATCCAGGATTGGATGAGCACAAACCATCTTAAGTTAAATCCCGACAAGACGAAACTAGTCTTGATCGGCGGCACATCCAATTCCTGCTCTCCCAATTTCTGGCCTTCTTCTCTTGGCCCTGCCCCCTTTCCCTCTAAGTCTGTGAAAAGTCTGGGCATTAAAATCAGTGACGACCGTTCGATGCACACCCAGATTAGTACGATCGTCTCGTCCTGTTTTTTATGCCTCCGTACTATTCGCAAGGTCTCCCGTTTTTTTACCACTGATGCTCTCAAACTCATTCTTCTTGCCCTAGTCATCTCTCGGGTTGATTATGCTAATTCACTTTACATCGGTATCCCTGCTTATGAACTATGCCGGCTACAACTTATTCAAAATCAGGCAGCTAGACTGATTTATAGTCGGTCTAGATACCATCATGCTCTTCCGCTTCTGAGGCAACTGCATTGGTTACCGGTTGCCCATAGATGCCTATTTAAGCTAGGGTGTCTTATTTTTAAATCATTAGCGGGCTTAGCTCCCTCTTATGTAGCATCTAGGCTTACAACCTACATTCCTTCTAGAAACTTACGGTCTTCCTCCAAGAACCTTCTGGTTGTTCCACGTTTTGTTAGGAAGAACATGGGGGGTTGAGTTTTTCCTTTCAGGCCCCTCGATTTTGGAACTCTCTTCCTGATAATCTTCGATCTTCTCTTCCATACTTGGAGTTCCGTAAATGTCTGATGACCTGGCTATTCACTAAAGCTTTTGAGGTCTAATTGTTGCCCTGTTCTGCTGACGGACTGAATTAGCGCCATGAAACCTTTTTGGTATACGCGCGCATTATAAATTCCCCCAACTTCAACTTCAACTTCAAATTAATGTTTTCACTACACTAAAAGAAACACTTTTATGACATAACAACCCCTGATCCCTAAAATTCAACTCAGACAAGCAAAGCCACCTTAAATTTCAAATTTGACCCCAGAAGACACCCTAATTTTCTTTTTTGACCCCAAATGACACCCTATTTTTCATTTTACACCCCAAAAGACACCCTCATTTTTATTTTACACCCCAAAAGATACCCTAATTTCAATTTTTGACCCCAAAAGACACCCTAATTTTCCTTTCTGACCCCAAAATAAATCCATGTTTTATTTTAGCCCACCAAATACACCCTATATTTCATAATTGACCCTACAAGACACCCTAAATTCAATATATTTTTTTTGAAAACAGATTTTATTGTTAAATACACAAGATATGCAGAGCCCTGCCATCCAAAGTCTACTGCCACAATCAATGTATCAGAATCATCGTCAACAGTGTGTAAAATGAACAATATCACCCCCACATAGAAATAGCAGAAATAAAGGACATGCAACCCACCCCCCAACACCCCCCCTCCCCCACCTTGCGCAGTCGCCGTCCCACTAGCACTTTAGAACAGAATAGATCACTAGCCATAAGCACCACACACCAAGAGTGACATTGCACAGTCCAGCACATCAGGGAGTTGGAAGAGTGGCCTCTTCAGGGGGTGGGTCCAGGTCCAGGCCCCGATAGTCCGCCCACCTCTTCCATATCCTGTAATGTTTACGAGGACAACCCCTGGCTACAAACACAGGCTGCTCCAAGCCCATACTAAAGTCCAGGCCATTCTTCCAGGCGGCAAGTGACGGGGCCCGGGGGGCCTTCCATGCCCTTGCTATGTCACGCTTAGCCAGCGTAAGACCCAGGAGCCGCAGGTGTCGCTTATAGCGGTTGCCCCCCACCCCCGCCATATTATGCAGTAGCCCTAAATTCAATATTTGCTCACCAAGAAACTCTCTTAAATTTGTATCTGACCCCAGAAAGCATTACCAAACCTGAAACTGATGACTCTCCATTACTTAGATCACAATGCGCTGATATGGCATGCAATGTAAAGGCAACTGCCTGCCTGAAGTTACATTGTTATGGCATTCCAATGTAATAACTGTGTTATAATGTACGTCTCTCATGACAAAGGCAAGCAATGGATAAGGCCGTCTTTGTCCAGTTGCCCCTGGACCGCACTTAGCACCAAGGACCATTCTTCTTGGACACTCTTCCACTGCAACACCAGCACCCACCTCGTCATCTACCCTGGGCGCAACACCACCTGCCATCTTGCAAGACTGTTTGCTTATCTTGCACCCTGAGCTAGTCGAAACTCCAAAATCACTTTCTGCCACATCAACACACCAGTGCCTCGTGCCACCCAGCCAAACAACACTGCACACAACCAGCTCAACTGCATCCTCCACAACATCCAGTCCCTACACATACACACAATTGAAATGTGGCACCTCCTTGCAGCAACCTCTTCAGATGTCACCTACTTCATGAAAACATGGAACAACCTCTGTTCTGGACCAGACATCACCACTGCCATCAGTGATAGCGACTTAATTACCCGCAAGGCCAACCACGGCCATCCAGGAGGAGTAATTGCAATCTCCAACAAAAAAGAAAAACACTCCAACTAACCACGCACTCTAATGACCCAGCGGTGACCATGGTACAACTCAACTTCCATACCCGGACCAAGCACAACAACATCCTCTTTGGCACCTTCATTTGCAGGCCCCCCGTGCATGGACACCCATTCACCAATGTCATTGTAGACATCATTGCACACCAGGCTCTCCCATCCACCAACAACATCCTATTTTGAGAACTCTAGTTCCACCTGGACAACCCCAGTGACCAGAACACCACTGCCTCCTGGTTGAGCTCGCTAACATCAGACTGAAGGAGCTATTCACCACACCAAGCCACTTTGCAGGAGACACAGTCAAGCACATTTCTTCCTCCACCAGAAAAGAGATTCAACTACAGGCAAACCACAGGAATCTCCTGGACCAACCATCATTGTAAATGTCACATATTCACCTTGCTCACCAGAAACCACCATCATAATTGATCCACAGCACAAATGGATCCAGGCCATCTAATCACTTATCATTGAGTCCCTCAGCACCACCACTCCGCCAACGCTTACATACAATGACTCGGCTGCACACGTCCTCCATCAATTGATCTCAAAGTGCACCAACACACTGACACACCTCAAGAAAGAGCAGGCAAGATCTGGCACAACATAGCACCGTATTAACAAAGTTACGGAAGTAGGCATATACGGGACCTTGTGAATGTCCTTTATGTAGTCCAACTGTTCTTCACTCTGAACATTCACAAAAGTGACGTACATGTGGTGCAAGGCCCTTTATAAATGAGGTCCAGTATATCTGTTCCATCAGAGATGGACATGCCAGTACTGTTTTGACGTTTTCAATATATGATTGTCATATGTGATTAACTCACATTGAGAATAGTTGTGATTGTGGACAAGTATAAGGACAACAAGATGCACACATCAGACTGTGGCACGGGGAAATTTCTAGCTGCAATCACCACAATGACCCATTACTGACATCTGTGCACTTATTGTGACTTACCCGTTGTCTGCTCTTCATTTTCTTGGGCTGCACTGTCCTGTTCAGATATTCCAGTTACGATTTCCTCTGGGATGACAGCTGCCACCTGCTCCTCCAGGTCATCCCGGACCTCCTGGTCCGCTGGGCTGCCTCATCCAGTTTGTGAGGCTGCCTTACGGTTTGCCACAACCTTTTCTTTTATCCTGCACTTGCAGTCATGCCACCATTTTTTGCAGTCCATGACAGTCCTTTTGGATTGCCCTACGCTGTTTATCTTTTGTATGATTGTCTGCCATATCGCCTCTTTTTTTGCAAGAGGTAGCTTTGAACTGACAAAGAGTTGGTGTTGGTAGTTGGTGACCTTAGTCGCCAGTATCTCATTTTCCTCACGACTGAAATTTGACTTCTGTTTCCTCTTTGCCCCAGTCTCAGCCTGTGCATCTGGGCTTCTGCTATGGCTGTTTGCCAAAGGGTCCTGCCTACTGGGGTTACCTTCCTGGTCCATTGGTAGGTCCTCTGTGGTCCACAACTGTATTTTTGGAGAATTGCGTGGTTTCATGGTTGCCTTTTGCCGCTTCATGCAGTGTGAACTGTCGCAGGGTGGTCGAGATAGTGTTGCATGTCGCAAATCAGTCTCAAGTCAAGGTCTGTGTGAGTGAAAGCACCGGGACGCCCCTTTGCTGGGGCAGCCGAGCGCTATACAAGCGCAGATAACATAACATAGCATAAGTGACTTTCAGCAGTTGCATCAGACTGACTTGCAGCAGTTTTGCGGCACCAACGTCAGTTCTTCTGATGCAGGCTACCGCATTGCGCCATGGTCCGTCACGTTGTAGGTTTGCGCCATCCTACGCAAATTGCGTTGTCGCAGCAGCTAAACAATATTTTTGAAGCATCGCTGCATTGCGGCAGTGATGCGTCACTTATATTAAAACTGCCCCCCGGGGGCGTGGCCAAGACGGCAAGCATGGCGGACGTGGCCTGAGTGAGCTCCGTCCCGCCGATTAGGTATCCTCCACAATATCCTGCGTTGCCCCGACCCGATTCCGCCCTAACTTGAGTGGATATCTGCGGTTACGGAGGGGACGCCCTGACGACGATTTTGGAGCCCCGGCGGCTTGGTTTTGGCATCCTTCAGCCGCGCGGAGCCAGGGCAGCGGTGCGGCCTACGCCGCGCGCAGACGCCGGGGGCTCGATTGACGGGCAGTCCGCCCGGAAGTGAGGAGGCGCCGGGAGCGCGGAGGCGGAGGGTGCCGCCCCCAACGTGGGGCATTGCGGAGCTGCCGCCGGGGACAAGCTGACCCTGCCCGTGACTGGACGGCCTGCGAAGAGGCGAGGTCGGCGGCCCGAGGGAGGCGACGCCGGAGCCCGGACAGCGACCGAGGTGGGGTAAGGGGCGGCCGTGTGGTGTACGGCCTAGTGGGGGAGGGGACGCTCCGGCGGCCGTGCCTGGCCTCATTCGGCGGTGGATTCGGGCCGTGGGGCGCAGTGGCCTTGGAGCCTTTGGAGGACGGCTGTCCTTCCGTCTCTCCTTCCCCCCCCCCCCTTCGGCCAGTGACTTTGCGGCTGTCTCTCTGGGGCCTGTGTGCCGGAGCGCCTGTGGGGTGAGCTCCATCGCTCGGCGGTCACGCCGGACCGCGGTGAGGGGTATTGCTGGAGAGGAAATCCCCGCATGCGACTGCACTATAATATTTAGCTGGCTGAGGGGCCCCCAGGGCGCATTGGACTTTGCACAGGGAGGCGCGGTGAGGGATCTGAGCCGCCTCCAGTGGACCCTGGGGCAGAGGGAGTGGACCCCCATCGACACGCGGTCTCTGCCACGTTACTCCAGCACTTTAGCCTGACCCTTGGGTGTGTAGCGGCAGGGTGCAACTCAATCAGCGCGGGAGCCTTGACTGAGTGGGAGTAGGGCCGCAGACTCGAACAGGCCAGCCGGGGGCACCTATCCTTGGACACTACGTCAACAGTGAAGGCTACTCCTGGGTCCCGGCTTCCCTTGCGGCAGGTAGTGGTACCCCGCGCGCGCTATGACGAGAGGGGGCAACAGCGGAGGCACCTCAAAACAGGGCCCGATGGATAAATTCGCGGGGCCGAGTGGGGGTGCCGGGGCACCCGGAGGACATCAGGGCTCTGGACCAGATAATGCAGCACTGATGGCAGCGATAACGCAATCGAGGGACATGCTGGATGCAAAAATTGGGGCGGTCGGAGCCGATGTGACCCTGCTTCGACAGGATCTGCGCAACGCGGTCGCCCGTATCACGGAAACCGAAACCAGGATCACGGAGGTGGAAGACGACGTGGTGATCCTTAAGAAGAAGGTTGCCGCCATGGAGGGGATCCAAAAGGGTCTTGCACTGCGGGTGGAAGACGCGGAAGGACGGGTCAGAAGGAACAACTTGCGCTTTGTGGGCTTTCCGGAGGACTGTGAGAAGGGAAATATGGAGGCCTTTTTGACCCAGTGGTTAGAGGGATGGCTTCCTCCGGAATCCCTTTCGCGCTGCTTTGTCATAGAGCGGGCGCATCGTGCGCTTCTTCCGAAGCCGCCCACGGGGGCTCGTCCCCGCTCTGTGATTGCCAAACTGCTCAACTATCATGACAGGGACACTATCCTACGACAAGCTCGCGCCAAGGACCCTCTTATGTTTGAAAATCACAAAATCCTGATATTCCCGGCCTACACCAAACTGGTCCAGCAGCAAAGACAATCTTTCACTGCAGCAAAAGCACGCCTGCGAGAACTAAAAATTCCATATGCCCTGCTCTATCCGGCCCGCCTGCGAGTGGTCTTTCAATCTCGCACCCAGTTTTTTAACTCTCCGGAGGATGTGTTTGCATGGACGGACGAAACGGTGCGAGTTAAGGTGCATACCCCCCCGAGGAGGGGCTCAGACTCGTCGTCCACGACGGGGCCCCAGAAGATGCCTCGAAGATCGCGCAGCAGGAGCAACTGGAGGTCGCGCTCCCAAAAGCGCCCACCTCCCCAGGATGAGACGGCGGAAGAAGCTGAGGCGACGGACTCTTCCCCCTTGAAGTCTTGAGACCCTCTACCGCATTGTCCGTGGCTACTGTAGCGGGCCCGAAGGGTCGATGAGGCACCATGACGGCGGAGGAAGGGCTGATGCTGATCATGGACATGCCACTTGCACTATGATTGCATGAATGACTGTTTGTGGGTGGATCATGGGTCGGGAGACGCTTGCGAAAGAGCGGGCCTACTCCCGGAGTTCGTTCCCACGTGTTGGGTGGGGGGTTGTTTGACACTTGGTGGGTAGTTGGCTGGGAATCCATTGGCTTAGTGAGTCTTTGGCCTCCCGTTGGAGGGTCGAGATCGCCTGCACCGCGACAGGTACTTCAATGTTGCTGAGGTATGGGGTGGGGGGTTGGAGGGGGGGTTGTTGGTACAGTTTGGGGCAGGGGTAGGTATGCGGGGTGGGGGGCGGGGGGCAGGGGGATCGGGGGGGTGTTGAGGGGGTAGGTGGGACTAGTTTACGCACGTTGTGTACGGGAGCCTGGAGGAGGATATGTATGTGTGTGTGGCCTCTGAGGCCCGACAGTTTGAAGCTCTGGCCAGTTGATGGCGGCTGATGGACAGGGGGCGGACCCCCCGCGAGATTCGATACGCATCTTGAGCTGGAATGTGAGAGGGATGCTTGACAAAATTAAGAGGGGTGCGGTTTTACGAATGGGGAAGAAAGAAAAGGCGGATATACTACTCCTACAAGAGACGCACCTTATGGGTACTAAAGCCTTTAGCCTACGTAGGTACGGATATGAACAGGTGTTCCATGCTGGGTTTACGAGGGGGTCCAGAGGAGTTGCAATTTTGATACATCATAGGGAACATTATAAGCACGAGACACAATGGCTAGATACGCATGGCAGGTTTGCATTCGTCAAGGGGATGCTGGGAAATGAGCCCGTGGTATTCGGCAGTGTTTATGCTCCACCCCCGCTGCAAGAAGCCCTGATAGAACGACTGTTTGATGTTTGGGCTGAAGTCCCGCATGTATTGACGATAGTAGGCGGCGACTGGAATGATGTGATGAATGGGAGTCTAGACCGCTGTAGGCCTGGGGGGGTCAGTTGCCTGATGCCACCACAAAATCAAGCAGAATGGTACAGGGGATGGGTTGGATTGACGCCTGGCGATACCAGCATGCATGTAGTTGCGAATTTACGTTTGTCTCTGCAGTCCATAAATCCTTTTCTCGCCTTGACTACCTATTCGTCCCTCAGCCCTGGATAGGCAGGGTTGGCTCTACCTCTATACTTCCGAGGGGTCTGTCAGACCATTCCCCGATAACGTTAACGCTGAGCTTAGGTACGACGCGACAACCGTTTCGCTGGCGCCTCTCCACTTGGCAACTGCAGCGCGACGACTATCAATCACACATGAGGGAGGCTATAGCGCATTACTTGACGAAGAACGATGGTCCGGATACTGAGGCTATGACCCTGTGGGAGGCCCTGAAACCGGTGCTTCGGGGTGTGGACATCGCGTGGTGCGCTGCGAACCGCAGGACCCGCAGGCAGGCCATAGCAGAGGCGGCGAACCAGGTTCAAAGCCGAGAGGCGGAATGCACGTCGGGGGGAGCGGGGACGCAGTGGGGCAGTTACTATACCTTCAGCAGTCTTACACCTCCTTATTGTTGGACGAGGCCCGTCAGGTCTGGCTGGCTACACAGAGTAGAATTTATCAATGGGGGACAAGTCTAGCACAATGCTTTACAGACTATGTCAGGGTAACTTTCAGGCCCAGTCCCTACCGGGACTCCGAGACGGAACGGGTGACCCTATAACTGCCCCTGAGGCCCTGGCCGAGACCTTTGCTCAATATTATGCGACACAATACGCCCCCCGGGAGTCCCTCACGGCGGAAGAGGTCGACAGATTCCTAGCCGATCTCCCGCCCCGGGCGCTCTCGGATGAAGGTCGTGCCCGACTGGACCTCCCGTTGTCGGCTGAGGAGCTGGGAGAGGCTCTGGGTGAGCTGAACGCTGGCAAGGCCCCTGGGCCTAACGGCTTCCCATGCGAATTTATGAAAACGTTTCATCTCCAACTGGGGATGCGCTACAGAAAAGCTCTGGAGGCGGCCAGGGACTGTGGGCGTCTGCCGGCGGACTGGCGGCACGCAGAGGTGGTGGTCTTTTGCAAGCCTGGGAGGCCTCCGGATCGCCCTGAGTCGTATCGTCCGATCTCTTTGCTTAACTTTGAAGCGAAAATCTTAGCAAAAGCTTTAGCAAACCGCCTTCTCCCCTACATCACGGACTTAGTCCATCCGGCGCCAGGCCGGCTTCATGCCCCACAGGGCGACGAGGCATAACATCCGACGCGCGCAGTTAGTGGTGGAGGCGGCGCGGGCGGCAGACATCCCAGCGACCCTTCTGCTAGCAGATATAGATAGAGCATTTGACTCACTGAGTTGGTCGTATCTTCGGGCGCTTCTTCTCCGCCTCAATTTGGGCCCGCGTTTCCTGTCCAACATTCATTTACTATATACAGATCTGAAAGCGGCGGTGAGGGTGGCGGGGGCGGTCTCCAGCTCCTTCATTATAGGCCGAGGTACCCGGCAGGGATGCCCTCTTTCGCCTTACCTGTTCGCCCTGGCAATGGAGCCGCTGGCGGCTTGGGTGAGGATGGACGCACAGTTGCGCGGCGTGGAATGGGTGGGGGGTCCGTCCGACAGAATCGCGCTTTATGCCGATGATGTTCTTTTCTTTCTTACGGACCTGAACAGATCGGGGCCAAGGGTTCTTGACATAATGCGTATCTTCGGCGAGGTGTCCGGCCTCACGCTAAATGTGCAGAAATCGAAATTGTGGGTCCTGGGGGACAGCGGAGTCCTAGGTCCTTGGGCTTCGGCCCTTCAGGAGGCGGCGGGAGGCCTTAAATATCTAGGCGTCTTTTTGACAGATGTGCTGGGTGTATCGTGGTCCCGCAATGTGCTACCCGTGTGGGATAAAATACGGTCGGACATGCAAATATGGTCCAGGATGCCCTTGAATGTCTATGGGCGCTCGGCCATCTTTAAAATGGTGGCTCTACCCCGTATTCTGTACCAACTTCAAAATCATCCGTACCCTATTTCACCGCAGTGGTTTAGACAGGTGAACTCGGCATTGGGTCGGTTCTTGTGGACTGGGGGGGCCGTGAGGGTGGCGCTCCGTACCTGCTTCCTCTCGACCTACTGTGGGGGGCTGGCCACGTCCGATGTCCAGTCCTACTATCAAGCGTCACACCTCTGGTCCTCAATGAATGGTGGTATGGGGATCGGGGCAACCCGGCCTATGCCCTAGAGAGATATCTGATGGACCCGAACACGCTGCATACTATCTTATACTCGGCGGCCATCCGGAAAAGGCTCCCAGTGGTCACTCAGACAGTCTTCCGGGTGTGGCGCGACGCGCTCCGACGCATGGGATGGTGGAACAGACTGACGAGGGAGACCCCGCTGTGGCACAATGGGGGGTTGCCGGCTCTGGCTTCCCTGCGGGGCTTTGATGGCTGGGACGCTATCGGCATCTCGGCGCAGGGCCACGTCATGAAGGGCTCGGTCCTTAAGACCTTTCAGGCTCTGCGGGATGAATATGACATGCCCCAATCTCAATTCTTTAGATACTTACAGCTCCGACATGCCCTGACCCCCGCAATAGCGGGCTTGACTTCTTTGCCAGAGTTCAGCCCCCTGGAGGCTAAGTTATTCATGGGGGAATTGGAAACCAAAAAAATATCTAACATATATCAAACGCTAGTCACCCACTGCTCCCCTTCTCTTGATAAATTGCGGTCGGTCTGGGAGGGAGAGTTGGGGAGCTTGGAAGAAGAGGACTGGAGAGAAGCCCTGGAGGCCCCTAGGGGAGCAGCGATTGCGGTGCGCCTGCGCTTCATTCAATTTAAGTACCTACATAGGGCGTACTATACGAGGGAACGACTGTGGAAGGCGGGGCTGATAGCTTCCCCGGATTGCCTGAGGTGTGGAAGTGCAATAGGCTCCTTTCTGCATACGGTGTGGGAGTGTGTGAGACTGCAGAGATTCTAGACCGGAGTGTGGGATTGCCTGGTGGAGGTGTTGGGCTGGGAACTCCCCCGCTCGCCGAAGTTGGGCCTCCTCCATGTCATGGAGCAAGTGGGGGGAAATATATACAAACGTCATTTGCTTCTCCTGGGCCTCACGGTGGCAAAAAGGGTTATAGCCCGGGCCTGGAAGGCTCCTAGAGCCCCGTTGTTGGAGGTGTGGAAACGGGGCATGGACTTTAACATGGGGCTAGAACGTCCAATATTTGAGGCCAGGGGATGTCCCAAAAAACATTTCCAGATCTGGAAGAGATGGGCGGATTACAGGGGCCTTCTGCTGGACCCCCCAGTGCCACGGGCCACTGACACAGATCGCGTACATACTGACTCTGGGTGAACTGGTATACACGCAGTTATTGAGATTGCTAGGCTCCTCTTGCTGGACACTGTAAACACCGTGCGGGGTGGAGGGTGGGCACCGGGTGGGACTACGGAGGGTGGGATACTGGGGGAATGTTGATTGAATATATTGGAAAACGATACGATTATATGCACGCTGCCTCTCTGACTCTTAGGGAGCGGTATTTCTTTGTATTCTGTCAACTACCAAAATCTAATAAAATTTTGTTCTGAAAAAAAAAAACTGCCCCCCAATCTTTTGTTCATCGAAAGTGCCCGTCAACGGCTGCTGCAACTCGGCATTGTCCCTCGTATATTTGTGCCATTATGTACTAAACATAATAGGGCCAAGACCATGCTTCACATACATATCAAAATTAGGAGTGCTTTCTGGAGACGCCTGCTGAGCTTCTTCCAATCGATCATCTTCAGAAAAACAGCGACAGCACAAGGAAAACAGTTTACTAATACCAGGCATTATCAAAAGAAAACAAGTTCACTATTTATGCCTGGCAAAGCAATTGCAAATGCTTTTATCCGAAGAACGGTCCTCAGACTGTACCAAAATGGTACCATATCCGCAAAGAACCAAAACAAGCTCACCTGATATATGTAGGTCAAGCAAACTAATTCCCCACTCTGCTGGTCAGATCCAAGGTTTTCGACGTTTAGGACTCCAGTCTGGTGACTGCTGGCCGAGGCACCGTCCAGCAGGATGGACGGGGCAGCTGCAAGCAATCAATGCTCTTCATACAGGGATGCCTGACCTGTCAGTCTGATCCGATGATGATCTCGACCTCCCCCCCGTCCGTGGAAGGGGATGGGTCACTCACTCGTAGGAGTCTCTATTCTGTTCACCTAGGTCACTCACAACCAACTCTCAGCCTTCCATACCAAATGAAGAGTCAGTCAGACAGTAGAGAAAATAAACCAATATCTGTTTATTCAGGTACACTCAGAGTGGAGCCCAGTCTACCCAGTCGCTAAGAGTGCCGCAGAGGGACTGGCATCAGTAAGCATAGAGATACATTATGTACATTTCAGAACCAATGAAGGCACGCCCACCATGGAATAGTCCAAGCAGATGCAGCAAAACAGTGAAGTACAGAAAGTAAATTTTTATTCTGAGGTCTGCACACACAATCTAGTACTCAAGGTCGCTCTGCCTGTGCCCGCCACTAGACAAGTTGGAAAATGCCTCTATCTAGAGGGAAACGTATGTGCTAATAAGAACAGTGTATTCATTAGTGAAGCAAAACTTAGCCTTGGAGAAACACAACTCAACAGAGGCCTTTTCTCGGAAGTAGTGAAGAATACGTTTCAATTATAACTTAAAATGGCGCTGATGTAGAAAATGGCACCAACATAGAAAATAGTGCTGCGAATGCTAACATACACAGAACAATGTGCAAACATGAACTTTTCTATTCTAACACAGGAAGGAGAGATATTGGTCTATAGTTGGAGGGATCGTTTTGGTCAGCTGAAGGTTGTTTTCCTTAAAGTGGAAGAATGTTAGACTGCTTCCATATGCATAGTACTTTCCCAGCAGAAAGGGATGAATTCAGTACCTTATTTACAGTGACATTTATTGTGGGGGCAAGGGAAGCCAGAAATTATGCATGGCAGGCATCGCTTGGCGATCCCGACCGAAGACCTTTAAGATAATGGAGCGAGTTGGCTACTGATGTTTTAGGAAACTCTAATAACATCGGGATCAGCAGGTCTCTACCCTTTTGATCAGAGATTGCTCTATTGCTAGGTTCTCTTCCGTGGCTGCTACAAAAGACTGTTGAATTAAAGAAATCTTATTGTGAAAGGATAGAGCCACCTACCGAATCCAGTCGGCTGAGTGAGGAGATTCTTTCTTCATTGCCCCACGGGTGGTAAAAGATTTCACAATGTTAGATTATTTTTGCCTTATTTTTAGCTTCCTAGAGGCACACAGGTCTTTCAGCTCTTGGAATGAAAGCTCACTGTATATAGTAGGCAGAGAGCCACTGGCATCACCTATAGCAGACATACTAAGTGAGGTGAGGCTTTGCACCTACCTAACATAGTGGGAACTAAAGTCTCTGAGGTTGGAGAAAAGGTGTGCTAGACCCTTGACTTACCCAACCCTAAGTTCAGTAGAACTTACTATTCTAAGCTTGTATTATATGTGCCTAGTATCAGTTTTTTAATTATTCAACACAAAGATGTATCTGGTAAAAGAATTTAGGCTTAAATCCCACCGCTGCCACCAATGTGAGAAGCTGGCTTGGTATATGATGTCCACTAATGTAAGTGTACCTGCAACAAATGATGGGCGGAATGCTGAATGATTCAAACATTCTCCCCCAGTCAAAAGATCTGAGTTAAATCCATCGTTCTTTTGCCCACTATGCCACTCCAGTTTGGACCCAGCTATATGGATATCAGTCTTGACCCTGTGCCTCATTGGAACAGTCAGACCAAACGTCCAAGCCAGGCCCTCCCTGGACCGGAAACAAGAATCCTGGGACCGGTTTCGGGATATGTCACCGTTCATCAGCCAGGCTAGCTTGAATCCAGTAGCACAGTGGGCAAGGGTCCCACGTCTGGGCATACCCGTCCCACTCAGGGCAAAAAGTGTATCTGCAACAAATGATGGACGGAATGCTGGATCATTGAAACATCCTCCCCCAGTCAAGAGATCTGGGGTAAATCCATCATTCTTTTGCCCACTATGCAACCCCAGTTTGGACCCAGCCATGTGCAAATCAGTCTTGACCCTGTGCCTCATGGGAACAGTCCAGACCGAGCTGCCAACCCATGAGGCACAGGGTCAAGACTGATTTGCATATGGCCAGGTCTAAACTGGGGTGGCACAGTGAGCAAAATAATGATGGATGTAACCCAGATCGCTTGACTGGAGGTGAATGTTTAGATTTGTTCTGCATTCCGGCCGTCAATTGTGTGTCCTTCACTAATGTAAGTGGGCACCTTGCACCAGTCCAGACAACCCTTATGGTAATTTAAGACGTCTTAGACAATCTTAGATAGCTCTCTAAGTGGTAGCTGTACAAAGCTGCCCTCAGGCTTAGACCAGGAGGAGTGTAAAACAGCTTGTTTTACCAGAATGCAATCTTATAGTATAGATTAAGTGACAAAGAACCCCACAAGGGGTATTTATAAAATAGGTATTTATTAGAATATACTTTCTAACATGTTTACATATCTTCTACCCGGAGATAATCACAATGCACACAATACTTTGCAAAGAAACACAGTAAATAGCACAGAAAACACATTGGACCCCAAGGGGGACCAAACCATATACTACGAAAGTGGTATAAGAAGCACAACTTGGGTCAAGACAATGTCAATAGGATGTAGAAGTGCTGGGGACCCAAGGAACAACCCAAGGTGAGTGACTAGGAACCGCACAGAGAGTGTGTGTAGTGTGGGAAGATGACTGTGTCAAGAAGCAGTACCTGGAATTGCTGGTTCCGTGGGAGCTGAACAGCTGAGGTTATGTCAAGTAACTAGTTCCCAACTCCCCTACACCCCAAGACCCAGGCTAAGCTGGACTCTGAGGTACGGGGGAAAGGGGAATGGGATAACAAACAAGAGAGACTGCCCACACTGGAGTCTTCACCACTATCTTCTGTGTGCGAGATCGCCTGTAAGGAAAAAGCAGAGATTAAACAATCCTCTCTACCTCAACCCTGACCTAATGCCCAGCAAAGCCAAAGTGTTACCTGAAACTGTGTGGGAGTTTGCCTCTCTCTATACTGGTTTTAAGTATCCTTTTTATCTTGCAGGAAACGGTGAACTTGAATTTGCAACTAGATTGAAATAACTTGGACTTTAGCTTTCTTACTTATTCTTTGCAGAATGAACAAGGAACAGAAGATTCTCCACAACTGGTTCATGGCGGTAAGTACAAATATATATATATATATGTATATCTACTTAGAGGATTTTGTAGTTGAAGAAATATTCAGCCTTTGTCTAGCTGCGCAGTATTAGTATGTCCAGAAAAACAAGCTGCGCAATTAATAAGCAATTAGTCTTTTATATTCATGCAGCTTGAACAGTCCAACGAATAGCACATTTTGAAATACTAACGTCTAACTAAGAATAGAATTATTTTGAGGATTGACGTTATTGTCATTCGAGCTAAAACTCTGAGAGAATTCAAGCTGTTGGTAAACTGTGTATTAACGTTTTCTCCTCACAGATATGCTCCTTGTATGATTCTGAATTACTGACTACAAACAAACTTGAATGCTCCTAGCACTGCAGTTCAAAAAGGAAAATTCTTACCTGAGGCCAAGAGAACTCTCACACTAAAAGTTCGAGAGAGTACTGGGCAAGAACTACCTGACCGGAGCTAACCGCTGGATCTTCCTCTCATGAAAGTAGCACCAGGAATGCGAGCGAAGGAAGGCTTGTAGAAAACGCAAACGGGAATCTTCACGAAGTCCAGAAAATTATTCATCAATGCGCTGACTGAAGAAAGGCTGCTTCCTAGTCAACGAGACGCTTGAAGTTCACAGCATTCTAAATGCTCGCTCTCCAAAGACCAACCATCAGAAATGGTAAAAAAAAGACTAGAACGCTAACCACTAACTCGGGAGCGTTCTTCCGGAAAGTCTTGTAGGAATTTTAATAGCTCGCAAAAGCTTTGGCCAGTCTTTGGGTTCATCCCCATGGGAAATATAAAACAAAATAACCCCTTTTGATCTTAAAGGTTGGAGCAGAGTGTCGCCTACAAATACCTGTCTGATCAGCCCTGACAGTACCCCCCACCAAAACCCCCTCTCTAGGCTTCTGTGGATGTGTCTTGTGAAATTCAGTCACTAATCTGGGAGCATGAACATTGGAGCTAGGTTCCCAGGATCTCTCCTCTGGACCAAAACCCTTCCAGTCAATCATGTAGAACAATCTCCCTCCCTTCCACTTAGAATCCAGAATTCTTTTGATTTAAAATTCCTCCTCAGAATGTACTTGAACAGGAACAGAAGGTGGAACCTGTCTAAGATTTGGAGGGCTTCGTTTTACCAAAGATACATGGAAAGTTGAATGGATTCTTAATTTCTTGGGAAGATCTATTTTGACTGCTACTGGATTTACCATTCTAATCACAGGGTAGGCTCCCACAAATTTAGGTTGGAACTTCCGATTTCCTCTCAGTCTCATATGACGAGTTGAAATCCACACCTGATCTCCTGGCTCAAAGGCTGAACTTTTCCTACGACTCTTGTCTGCCTGATGCTTGTATATGTCTTTAGCTTTAGTAAGATTTTCTGTGGCTAACTGATAAGCTTCTTGCAAATTCTGAATAACTTCCCCTGCAGCTAGAACCTCAACTTCTTTCTTCCCAAAGATCATATTTGGATGTCTCCCTGAGTTCAAATAGAAAGGGGAATAACCTGTGGGTGAATAAACTGAATTATTATAAGCAAATTCTGCGGTACTAGGTAAGGATGGCCACTCACCCTCTTGATCCATTAAATACAAGAGCAGATATTGCTCCAGGTCCTGATTTACCCTCTCAGTCTGTCCGTCAGTTTCAGGGTGAAAACGAGTGGACAAACGAGAATCCACCCCCAAACCAGTCAAGAATGATTTCCAGAAACGAGACACGAACTGTGGGCCGCGGTCTGAAATCACAACCTTAGGAATTCCCTGCAATTTTACAACATGCTGAATAAACAATGTTGCCAATTGAGGAGCTGTGGGAAGATTCTTTAAAGGGACAAAATGACTCATCCTAGTGAATTGATCGACCACCACCCAAATTACCGAACATCCCTTACATGAAGGCATCTCAACTATGAAATTCATGGACACAGTGTGCCAAGGATAAGGAGCTACCGGTAAAGGCATAAGAAGGCCCTGGGGGGACTGCCGAACAATTTTCCCTTTAACACACTGTTCACAAGTGGCTACATACTGTCTCACCTGAGTGTCCATGCCCGGCCAACAAAAGGTCTGTTTCAACAGATCAAGAGTCTTTTTGATTCCTTTGTGTCCAGCCAATGGATTGTCATGACACAAATAAATGACCTCTTTTCTCAATTCATCAGTAGGCACAAAAAGTTTTCCTTGAAAGTATGGGGCTCCTTCCTTAATCTCTCGATCCGGTCCTTCAGTTTCCCAAAGTTCAAAATTTTCTTTTTGGAACTCTTTTCTGATCTTGTCCTCCAACTCATTGAATAATGTAGTTCCCACAATCTTTTCTTCTGGAATAATGTGTCCCTGAACTGGTACTTCCTGTCCATCACCAATTCCTATACGAGAAAGAGCATCAGCATTTCCATTTGCAGAACCAGGTTTGTAGGTTAAAACAAAATCATAGTCTGCGAAAAAGAGTGACCACCTATGTTGTCTGGGAGTAAGAGTCCGGGCGGATTTCAGGAACTGCGAGTTCCGATGATCTGTAAAAACTGTGATGACATGTTTCACCCCAAACAAATAATGTCTCCACTCCTGAAAGGCATCTTTCACAGCTAAAAGTTCCTTATCTGCAATGGAGTAATTAACCTCCACAGCTGATAATTTTCGAGAATGAAAAGCCACCGGATGTAGTTGACCTGTGTTCTTATTCCTCTGGGAAAGGGTTCCTCCAATAGCTAGATTGGAAGCATCAGCTTCTACAAAAAAAGGTTCATGCAAATCTGGATGTTGAACAATAGGCGCTGTAATGACCATTTTCAGTAATCGTTGAAAGGCTTCTTCTGTTTCCACACCCCAAATACATTTCTCTTTTTTTTTTGAGCAAACACGTAATGGGATTCCCTTTCTCAGATATTTTTTGAATAAAAAGCCTGTAAAAATTGGCAAAGCCCAAACAACTTTGTATCTCCTTGACGGATCTTGGAGCCGGCCAATCCTTGATTGCTCTGACCTTGGAGTCATCCATAGAGACCCCTTCAGGGGAGAGTATGTATCCCAAAAATTCCACCCGAGTAGAATGGAACACACACTTTTCAAGTTTGACAAAAAGATGATTATCGAGTAAGCGCTCCAAGATCCTTCGTACATGACAAATGTGTACTTCCAAATTTTTAAAAAAAATAAGAATGTCGTCAATATAGACTACTGCAAAACGATCCAGAAATTCCCGAAGAACGTCATTCAAAAAATGCTGAAACGCTGCCTGGGCGTTGCATAAACCAAAAGGTATGACTTGATACTCAAACAAGCCAAATCCCGTACGAAACGCCATCTTCCATTCATCTCCTTTAGCCATACGAACCAGGTGGTAAGCACCTCTCAGATCCAATTTTGTGTAGATATGAGCATCTTTAACTTGATCCAAGAGTTCAGAAATAAGCGGTAAGGGGTACCAATTCTTCTTAGTTACTTGGTTCAGGGCGCGATAGTCGATACACATTCTCAAACTGCCATCCTTCTTAGGAATAAAAAAAAAAGGAGAAGAGACCGGTGACTGTGATGGACGATTAAACCCACTAGCCAAGTGTTGATCCAGATATTCATTTAAATGCTCCTTCTCGGATTCTGAGAGTGCATAAATGCGACTACAAGGCAACGATGCTCCAGGTTCCAATTCTATCTTACAATCGTAGTCACGATGAGGAGGAAGTTTCTGAGCTTTTTTTTGTTGAAAACCGGCTCAAAATGCTTGTATTCTTCAGGTATACTTGGAATTTCAATGGTACATACCATTCGAGGCTGTTCAGCCAAACAAGAAGATGGAGTCGCCTTTTTCTCTTTTTGGACTTGTTGAAAACAATTTTCCAAACAATAACTGGAATCCAATTCTAAAGACCTTTTTGTCCAATCGATCTTTGGGTTATGCTCTGTGAGCCAAGGCACACCTAAAATTAATTGAAACTGCGGGGCATCAATTAAATTGAAACTTAAATAACTGCAATGTTCTCCGGGGCCAATCAAAGTAACTTCTTCGGTGTCAAAGGTAATGGGTCCAGATGAGAGGTTAGTTCCATCCACTGCTCGTACTGGTTTCGGTTTCTCTTTCTTGACAAATTGTATTCCCAAGGCTTTCGCAAATCGTATATCGCAAAAATTTCCAGTCACCCCAGAATCAATCATGACAGCCACCTCTTCCTTGCGATCTTGACCAAAATAGATCTAACTGGAAATAATTAGATGGGGGGGCGAGGATTGCAAAGTATTAACTAACAATTGAGTGTCTGGAGTTGTTTCCTTAGGAGCTCCGACCAGAGCAACTCCTTCTACTGGTGGAGCTTGTCTTTTACCCATGGGTTAATTTTAGGCTTCTTTGGAGATTCTTTTACGAAGTGACCTGAGCCGCCACAGTACATACACAACTTGCCCAGACAATGCTTTTCTCTTTCCTCTTTGTTAGGACTTGTTAGGAGGTTCTCGAACTGTACCAATTTGCATGGGTTCTTCATTAGTGGTTCCTTCATTGTTTTTCATGCCTTCAGTTTGGATTCGATCAAATCTGGGTGGAATCGGTCTAGTATCTTTCTGACGTTCACTTCTTCTTTCAGATTGACGCTGGTCAATTTGGGGAACTAAATCAATTAATTCCGACACATCAGTAGGTCTTTTTGGAATCTGTGCCAATCCATCTTTAAGTTCATCCTTCAGACCTCTGTAAAAAATCGCTGCCCTCTTGGACTCTGGCCAGTTGGTTTCTACAATCAATTTATTAAATTGAGCTAAATACGCCACCAGCTCTCTATTCCCCTGTTTCAAATCAAGTAACTCATTATCTGTGGTTTGCAAGACTGATCTTCTGTCAAATATTTGCAGGAACTCAGCTTGAAATTCCTCGAAATTATATAAAATCGGATCATTTGTGGTAACTAATGGCATGGACCAAGCCGCTAGACAATAAAAGGTTATCTGGGAGCTACCCTTTCTATCAGGAAAAGGATTGGGTCAACAATATCAAAAATCAGAGTTCCTTCTCCTGGGTTCACTATGAATCAGATCTCTAATCGGTCATAGGGTATTAACTAACGGCGCAAGGGTTTGTAGTGTTACATTAGTTACCAAATTTACACTTTGATGCAAATGGTGCCCACAAGTATCAGCAATGACATGAAACAGTAATGTTTTGTATAAAAATATTGATCAATCATTTATTAAAAAACAGAATAAAAACAAATTAAATAGAATAGCAACATATACAGGATTTCCAATTTTATCATAAGATTTTCAAACACAAAAAAACATCCATCATATTTAAAAGATTGCTGTCAAATCGTTATGCTGTCATTTGTACAATAATTTTGATTAAAAACAGATTTGTCATAGGAACGAAAAAGTGTCGACGCAGCGTTTCGGTGCCTCTTTGTTTTGCACCTTCTTCAAGGACTCGTTCACGATTCAATTAATATACTCTGAAAACATACAGTGATACATAACGTTAGGCCCATATTTTCGTACATTTGCACATAGATATTAATAAAATTTCTACATTTGTACTCATATTTGGTAACTATGAACATCTGAACAACACCCTACAGTTCCTTAACATGCATTTTGTTTACAGAATGCCGGAGATGGAATATCTCACTAATTCTATGGGGGGGTCTAATTACTGTTATCTAGACTCCTCATGTTCTACTCCCTGCAGGTTCTAAGTATAAGGGTAGAGATGTAAGGAGGCTGGGTTCTTTTATTAACTATACATACTGAACGGTTTGACTTACCCAGGTACAATTCTCCTGGTGATATTTCTTATCATTCTAATTTAGCACGTTTCTTCGTGTGCTAGCTGTATTTCCTTGTCTCTTTTCTCTAAAAGAAATCGTGTCATGTGTCATATTTGAGAACTCTGCTTATGTTCCCTGCAGCTAGACTTTGCTTATCAATTATATGCTCTTATTTCAATTTTTACCTTGTACAAGTGCCTTTAGTTGGGCGTCACCTGTTTTAGGAGAGATTGGGGACACGCTTCAGTCCTGTTGAAAGGATGTGTTTTAATTACAACACTGGTTTTCTAGAATATTTACTAGAACATTTAGCAATTTTACAACTAAAAAAGCCTATTACTGGCTTTCTAGAGATTCTGTCATTCTGATTTTAACATGACATGTCTTACCGGTCCGCTTTACTCTTGGTCTTTTGAGAGTAATGGAGGACGCCTCTGGGAGCTACCTTCTGGTAATTTCATCAACCATTTACTCTGTGAAATAATTTATTATATTTATTACTCTGATCGCGTTTCATATGTTACTTACTTACACTTTGTCTGGATGAGTCATTACCTGTATGGTTAGAATGAAAATTGCGTAAGTTTATTTCCTTCTCCTTATAGCTTCATCTTTGTGGGGCTTTTTTAGCACATTAGCGGTCCACTCTATGTGAGGGAATTAGAAAGTAATGGCATTTAGTCTAATACTGACTCTCTATACTTTGCTTTCAATCTTACTTTATTTCTTATAGACTGACTTTACTTAGTACAATCCTTAGGGGATGCCTAAGCCCAGCCACGGTATTTAGAGTCAAAGGGGACTTTCTCAATCGCTCACCTTTAAAGGATAGCTGAACTGCACGGCGTCCTCCACCTTCCTGGGCTTGTTCGGAATGAATGATTACTGCTCTTGACCCCCATTTTTATACTACTTCTTATTGGTCGATTATTTTCACCTGTGGCTCATTGTTCCACCACTTGTGTTAGGTGGATGTTTTTTAGTTAAACACACTAGTCGCCATCTTGTAGTGTACCTCTTATGGTCATTATGCTGGCTATTGTCCCTCGTGATTTAAGGTCTCTGTGTTCTGAATGTTTTTAAATGTATCTTTTATCCGTCATATCTGCATCCCGTTTATTTTTAGTGTTTGACTTTAAAAACGGAACATCGTAAAAATATTTTTAGAATTATCTGTATTTGATGAACAATTCGATGCCCTTCGCATAATCATAATGTTTGTGGTAGGAGCGGCCCCTTCTTTACTTGGGGAACCATTAATTTACCCATCGGTTTACAGAATTTTCTGCGATGTTAATCCGAGCTGGGTCTCTTTATTTGATGGTTTGGGCTAAGTACGTTGGCCGCCATCTTGTAGTGTCTCTCTTATTGCCCGTATCCTATCTGTTATTTACTTTGCCTCGCAAACTCAGTGTTCCGGGTGTTTTTAACTCGATCTTTCCGTTATCATATCAGTGTCCCATTTTTTCCACTATTTAATGCTAAAAAAACCGAACATCGGGAAAATGTTTTTAGAACTTTTTCCGTTTTTAAAATAATTCGAGATTCGTTTCGCCTTTATGATCTTTGTCATGCTGGCGTCCCCTGCTTTTCTTGTCTAAAGAGTGTGTGTAAAGGGTTTTCCCCAACGTTATTACAAGCTCGGTCGCTTTTTACCCACCATTTTGATGGTTTGGGCTAAGTACGCTGGCCGCCATCTTGTAGTGTCTCTCTTATTGCCCGTATCCTATCTGTTATTTACTTTGCCTCGCAAACTCAGTGTTCCGGGTGTTTTTAACTCGATCTTTACGTTATCATATCAGTGTCCCATTTTTTCCACTATTTAATGCTAAAAAAAACGAACATCGGGAAAATGTTTTTAGAACTTTTTCCGTTTTTAAAATAATTCGAGATTCGTTTCGCCTTTATGATCTTTGTCATGCTGGCGTCCCCTGCTTTTCTTGTCTAAAGAGTGTGTGTAAAGGGTTTTCCCCAACGTTATTACAAGCTTGGTCGCTTTTTACCCACCATTTTGGAGTGGGAACGCATTACCGCAACAGAGCGGTAAAGCGTTCCCACTCCAAAATGGTGGGTAAAAAGCGACCGAGCTTGTAATAACGTTGGGGAAAACCCTTTACACACACTCTTTAGACAAGAAAAGCAGGGGACGCCAGCATGACAAAGATCATAAAGGCGAAACGAATCTCGAATTATTTTAAAAACGGAAAAAGTTCTAAAAACATTTTCCCGATGTTCGTTTTTTTTAGCATTAAATAGTGGAAAAAATGGGACACTGATATGATAACGTAAAGATCGAGTTAAAAACACCCGGAACACTGAGTTTGCGAGGCAAAGTAAATAACAGATAGGATACGGGCAATAAGAGAGACACTACAAGATGGCGGCCAACGTACTTAGCCCAAACCATCAAATAAAGAGACCCAGCTCGGATTAACATCGCAGAAAATTCTGTAAACCGATGGGTAAATTAATGGTTCCCCAAGTAAAGAAGGGGCCGCTCCTACCACAAACATTATGATTATGCGAAGGGCATCGAATTGTTCATCAAATACAGATAATTCTAAAAATATTTTTACGATGTTCCGTTTTTAAAGTCAAACACTAAAAATAAACGGGATGCAGATATGACGGATAAAAAATACATTTAAAAACATTCAGAACACAGAGACCTTAAATCACGAGGGACAATAGCCAGCATAATGACCATAAGAGGTACACTACAAGATGGCGACTAGTGTGTTTAACTAAAAAACATCCACCTAACACAAGTGGTGGAACAATGAGCCACAGGTGAAAATAATCGACCAATAAGAAGTAGTATAAAAATGGGGGTCAAGAGCAGTAATCATTCATTCCGAACAAGCCCAGGAAGGTGGAGGACGCCGTGCAGTTCAGCTATCCTTTAAAGGTGAGCGATTGAAAAAGTCCCCTTTGACTCTAAATACCGTGGCTGGGCTTAGGCATCCCCTAAGGATTGTACTAAGTAAAGTCAGTCTATAAGAAATAAAGTAAGATTGAAAGCAAAGTATAGAGAGTCAGTATTAGACTAAATGCTATTACTTTCTAATTCCCTCACATAGAGTGGACCGCTAATGTGCTAAAAAAGCCCCACAAAGATGAAGCTATAAGGAGAAGGAAATAAACTTACGCAATTTTCATTCTAACCATACAGGTAATGACTCATCCATACAAAGTGTAAGTAAGTAACATATGAAACGCGATCAGAGTAATAAATATAATAAATTATTTCACAGAGTAAATGGTTGATGAAATTACCAGAAGGTAGCTCCCAGAGGCGTCCTCCATTACTCTCAAAAGACCAAGAGTAAAGCGGCCCGGTAAGACATGTCATGTTAAAATCAGAATGACAGAACCTCTAGAAAGCCAGTAATAGGCTTTTTTAGTTGTAAAATTGCTAAATGTTCTAGTAAATATTCTAGAAAACCAGTGTTGTAATTAAAACACATCCTTTCAACAGGACTGAAGCGTGTCCCCAATCTCTCCTAAAACAGGTGACGCCCAACTAAAGGCACTTGTACAAGGTAAAAATTGAAATAAGAGCATATAATTGATAAGCAAAGTCTAGCTGCAGGGAACATAAGCAGAGTTCTCAAATATGACACATGACACGATTTCTTTTAGAGAAAAGAGACAAGGAAATACAGCTAGCACACGAAGAAACGTGCTAAATTAGAATGATAAGAAATATCACCAGGAGAATTGTACCTGGGTAAGTCAAACCGTTCAGTATGTATAGTTAATAAAAGAACCCAGCCTCCTTACATCTCTACCCTTATACTTAGAACCTGCAGGGAGTAGAACATGAGGAGTCTAGATAACAGTAATTAGACCCCCCCATAGAATTAGTGAGATATTCCATCTCCGGCATTCTGTAAACAAAATGCATGTTAAGGAACTGTAGGGTGTTGTTCAGATGTTCATAGTTACCAAATATGAGTACAAATGTAGAAATTTTATTAATATCTATGTGCAAATGTACGAAAATATGGGCCTAACGTTATGTATCACTGTATGTTTTCAGAGTATATTAATTGAATCGTGAACGAGTCCTTGAAGAAGGTGCAAAACAAAGAGGCACCGAAACGCTGCGTCGACACTTTTTCGTTCCTATGACAAATCTGTTTTTAATCAAAATTATTGTACAAATGACAGCATAACGATTTGACAGCAATCTTTTAAATATGATGGATGTTTTTTTGTGTTTGAAAATCTTATGATAAAATTGGAAATCCTGTATATGTTGCTATTCTATTTAATTTGTTTTTATTCTGTTTTTTAATAAATGATTGATCAATATTTTTATACAAAACATTACTGTTTCATGTCATTGCTGATACTTGTGGGCACCATTTGCATCAAAGTGTAAATTTGGTAACTAATGTAACACTACAAACCCTTGCGCCGTTAGTTAATACCCTATGACCGATTAGATATCTGATTCATAGTGAACCCAGGAGAAGGAACTCTGATTTTTGATATGGACCAAGCCGCTGCATCTCCACTCAGATAAGACAGCATAAACGTCACTTTAGACTGGTCTTCCTTAAAGATTATAGGCTTACACAAATAATGTAAAGAACACTGTGTAATAAAAACCTGCGCCTTATGTGGATCTCCCAGAAACCTTTCTGGGGGGGCCAAATGAATAGTAGGGGACATGGCATGAACTACTTGGGTGGGTAATTCAGATGAGGAAGGTGGGAAAGTTTGAGTCTTTTGTGCCCCAAAATTAGGACTGGGACTAACTGTGAGTTCATCAATCCTTTGTCGCAAATAACTTGCCTCCTGGTTTGACTTCCTAACCTCTTCCTGAGTTTCACTTAACTGCTTCTGTGACCCCTCTAAGATTGCAGCCAAGGTCTTAACGTCAAAACCTTCAGCCATACTGCCCAGACGGAATTAATTGAAGGCACCTCAATCTGTCAAGAAGCAGTACCTGGAATTACTGGTTCAGTGGGAGCTGTACAGCTGAGGTTATGTCACGTAGCTAGTTCCCAACTCCCCTACACCCCAAGACCCAGGCTAAGCTGGACTCTGAGGTACGGGAGAAAAGGCAATGGGATAACAAACAAGAGAGACTGCCCACAAAGGAGTCTTCACCACTATCTTCTGTGTGCGAGATCGCCTGTAAGGAAAATGCAGAGATTAAACAATCCTATCTACCTCAACCCTGACCTAATACCAAGCAAAGCCAAAGTGTTACCTGAAACTGTGTGGGAGTTTGCCTCTCTCTATACTGGTTTTAAGTATCCTTTTTATCTTGCAGGAAACTGTGAACTTGAATTTGCAACCAGATTTAAATAACTTGGACTTGAGTTTTCTTACTTATTCTTTGCAGAATGAACAAGGAACAGAAGACTCTCCACAACTGGTTCTTGGCGGTAAATACAAATATATATATATATTTATATCTACTTAGAGGATTTTGAAGTTGAAGAAATATTCAGTCTTTGTCTAGCTGCGCAGTATTAGTATGTCCAGAAAAACAAGCTGCGCAATTAATAAGCAATTAGTCTTTTATATTCATGCAGCTTGAACAGTCCAACGAATAGCACATTATGAAATACTAACGTCTAACTAAGAATAGAATTATTTTGAGGATTGACGTTATTGTCATTCGAGCTAAAACTCTGAGAGAATTCAAGCTGTTGGTAAACTGTGCATTAGCGTTTTCTCCTCACAGATATGCTCCTTGTATGAATTACTGACTACGAACAAACTTGAATGCTCCTAGCACTGCAGTTCAAACAGGAAAATTCTTACCCGAGGCCAAGAGAACTCTCACACTAGAAGTCCAAGAGAGTACTGGGCAAGAACTACCTGACTGGAGCTAACGGCTGGATCTTCCTTGCATGAAAGTAACACCAGGAATGCGAGCGAAGGAAGGCTTGTAGAAAACTGCAAATGGGAATCTTCACGAAGTCCAGAAAATTATTCATCAATGCGCTGACTGAAGAAAGGCTGCTTCCCAGTCAATGAGACGGTTGAAGTTCACAGCATTCTAAATGCTCGCGCTCCAAATACCAATAGTCAGAAAGGGTAAAAAAAGACTAGAACGCTAACCGCTAACTCGGGAGCGTTCTTCCGGAAATTCTTGTAGGGATTTTAATAGCTCGCAAAAGCTTTGGCCAGTCTTTGGGTCCATCCCCATGGGGAATATAAAACAAAATGGCCCCTTTTGATCTTAAAGGTTGGAGCAGAGTATCGCCTACAAATACCTGTCTGATCAGCCCTGACAGACTGTGTGCTCTGTACAACTCTTGGTGTAAGTCACGGTTGGATTTTTAAAGATTTAGGCTCCTTCCCAGTGGACCCTAAAGAAACCCCATGGAAGACAGAAGGCAGAAGGTTGGAGAGACACCCCCACCCATGGATATCCTAATACCCACGTTACCTACACCAGGAAGGGATGTGAAGTGGTGTCAGAAACCCTTGTCGAACCCCATGGAGGAGTTCAGGAAAGTGCCGCTGCTGAAGAAGGAGAAAGTGTTTGATGGAATCCGAAGATGTATTCTAGATGAGAGCCACCTACAAGCAGAGGGGACAGAGTATGTCACTCAGGAGTGACCAGGAAACTTGGAAGACGAATGCCCTCCGATGTCATGTGTTGCCAGATGAATTATGATGACCTTGACTCTGCAGCTGTGAGGACCAGGTGATGTTAAGGAAGACCAGGAGCCATGCAGTGGCTGTCCCACGTCGAATGTTGAGTGCTGAGGGGCCGGTGTCCGGTGTCCGGGGGAGCACATACAAGCCTTGGAAAATGCAACCAACGCCGAAGTCGAAGAAGGTGCAATGTCGGGAACAGCAAGGCCCAGGGGACTTACCACAAGCAGGGGAGTCAGGGCAGGCCCTGAACAATCAGGAGAGCCCAAAAGAAACAAAGGTGACCCTCAAATGGAGCCACAGGCCGGAGGAACTGGAGTCGCAAGAGGACCTCGGGCAGCTCACCAAAAGATGCTTGCCACGATACACACAGTTTGGTGTGGCTGAAAATTCTGGTCACTTGAGGTGCTCAAAGTTGGGGCTACTTGGAGCCCGAAGATCTTCTTGGAAGGAAGCCAACAAGCCTTTGCAACGGCAAGTTGACACGGTACACAGGGGTTCGGTTATTGCAACCCCCACGAGGGATACTGGCCTCAACCTTGGTGAGAGGGCAGGGCAGGCCTCGGGAGCTGTGGAAATCTACCACCTGTGTTGCGAAACCTTACAGAATCCGGAGGAGTTCAGGAGCCGCAGACCGGTCGACTTAGTAGCGGTGCCTGCGAATGAAAGGGAGGGAATCCTTTACTCCAAAGGAGATTCCTTCAGGTGTCTTTGATGCCCACAGGCCTTCGAAGGTACCTGTATGGTACACAGGCACAGACGATGCAGCAGACTGGAAGAGAGACAAAAGAAAGCCCAAACAAAGTCCAGCGAAGTGCAGAGTGCCCAGACGGTAGAAGAAGAAGTGGTGTCTGATCTCAATCTTGTCCCACGATGAATCTAGGGGTCCACACACAGTTAAGCCCTTAAGTACTCTTAGGAAAGGGTTGGGACGATTCAGGAGACACTCCCAGGAGTGTCTGGATAGGGGGGGAGGTTATTCCCATGTCCTTTGTCCAGTTTCGCGCCAGAGTGGGAGCCAACGGCTCCCAGAGCTGGTCTGAACTGGACTATGCATGGGGATACCAAATGTGCCCCTCATGCAAACTGAGTGGTGCTGGCAAGCAAACCCAACCTGCCCCAATACACTAAATCCTATCTGGGAGGTGGTCACACCTCCCTGTGACAGGATGTCTATTGTCTGTCTTCCCCTGCTCGAGCTTGGCTCAGCAGCAGGAGGGCAGAATCGGGTCTCTGGTCTGCAGCAATCATTTTGTGCTGTCCACGTCAAGAAGGCTGGTACTGAGAGTCTAACATAAGGCTCTTTAAGTGCTTCAAACATGTTTGATACCAAACAAGATAGGGTTCGCTGCAGCCTGTTTCGAGATGGTCATTGCGTAATGACGCGATGCCCCTCTATATAGTATATGGCTGCTTCACTTACAACCACAGAGAGTGTACTCCGTAGGCTGTAGGGGTGTCCTACTCACACAGGGGCACCCTCACACTTAGAACCAAGCACCCTGCCTTCAGGATTGATAAGGCCTGCTATAGGGGTGACTTATAGGTTTTAAGTGCAGTGACCCCAAATATAGGAAACCAATATTTGTAGTAAGTGGTGCTAGCACCAGCTTACACAGGCTGCAATGGCAGGCCTGTAGTTCCATTCTGAATTGTCTCCCATGGGTGGCATAATGCATGCTTCTGTCCATGGGAAACCTCTGGGGTACCTATGCCCTGGGTACCTTAGTATCATATACTAGGATGCCGCTGCGCAGAGTTGGTTGTGGCCAGTGTATCGAGGCAGCAGAAAAACGTGGGGCATTCTTCTTCATTGCATGGAGTATCAGCTTGATTCGACCGGGTGAAAACACTTCCAGCACAGCGCCCTGATTGCGAGCGGCGCTCTCCTCGCGTGGAAGTTTTACCAGCATACCTGAGGGGGACTGCAAATCCCAAGACTCCCCTCTGGCCAAGCACACCTGGGCCGGATCTCCACCACGCTCACAGCTCCAGGCGCGATATATACGTCATACATCCCCGCGTCGCGGGAGCGCGCGGGAGCACCGGGCTAAGCCCGGGCAAAGGGCGGGCCATCTGTGGCCGTCCAGGGACGCCAAGGGACGAGACGGACCCACTCCCTAACGCCCACTTAAAGATCATTCTGCATGACAATCTATAAACTGTGAGTAATTACCCCTGCTATACAAAATGTCTTTGAGTCCCATTGAAGGAGCAGTGACTTCAAAAAAAGGAGGGTGCAGGAAAAGACTAGATAGTTATTTCTTGAGAGCAGCTAAAGATGCGGCCATCGAAAAAGAGTCCATGTTGGCAGAACGTCGAGCAGAGCGGCGACGCTCAGTGGAGTCTATTAAAAATAAATGTTCATCCTTGAGTTTAATACAGTCTGCTAGCATACTGTCCTCGAGTCACCATTCCGAGATAGAGATTCTGGACACAGCACGCAGCGACAGCATCCCACTGCTTTTGAGAGATACTGTCGCTTCTCCACTCCTCGAAAGGTCTAAAGAGGAAACGCACATAATTATCCCCCCACTCCTCGGTTTGCGAGTATAGTAGTGGAAGACCTAACTGAATCACAGGTTCCTGTTGTTGAGGTCACACGAAATAAGGCCATAAGCGCTACCAGATCTCGAGCAGAAGGCTCACCACCCAGAAAAAGGAGAAAGAAGGGGAAAGTCCCACCAAATAATAAGGACAGCCATGCTGACTCAGGCAAATCTTCTGATAACAATCTGCCACCCTCAGTTAAAACTCCAGGCCTGTTTAGCTCAGAACAGGGCACTACCCCAGAGATATCCAGTACCGCGTTAGCGGGAACCCTCGAACAGTTACTTAGATCCTTTACATTATCACTGACCGAGAGATTAAAGAGAATTGAAACCTGGTTGGGGATTTTAGAACAGGCTATAGGAAAAACACAGGGCTAATTGAGAGTATGGCTAAGTCCGCCCAAGTACCCCGATTTGCTTCACCTGCTGTAGTATCATTACCCAAGGGTACAGCTCAAAAAACTACAGCAGATAACAATTTAACTATAGCCAAACCTCAGAAGCAGCCATCTTCCAATAATATACACCATCTAACTAAAAGTAAGATCAGTAAGATGCAGGAGGTGGTGAAACAACCACTCCCAGCAAAGGGTTCAACTAATCTAGGGAATAAAAGTCAAGACAGGGTAGCAAAACCCACGAGGTGCCCAGATTTACCTCCTGAAGCTGTCCCGTTGGTGGTGGTTCTAAGGGGAGTCCCCAGTTTAGAAGAGGGAAAGAAAGAAGGATATTTTCAACTAAAAAATAAAGTTGTATATTGGCTTAAACACAATCGTCCCTTACCCCCTAACATTAACGGTAATATCCTGCATGTGCGTCGAGCCCCTTGGATGGGTAAGCGTAAAAAGGATACTAAGGGGGACATCATTATAATTAATTTTAGTGATCCCAGAGCAGTCAAACACATCCTAGACTGGCCCTCTGAATATGGTTCCAGCTCTATAACAGCTTGTGAGCTGACCTACTTCTATCCAAGACCCCCCATGCTTCCTATAGTTAAGCCAAGACCTCTAATGGGTAATTGGGACTATCGTCCCGTTGCTCTTAGAAATCGCTATAAGGCCCTGTCAGGCTTGGAAGGCGTGAATTGACTTTACCGTAAGGGCTTTGAACTGGCCTGTGGTGAAAGTTCGATCGACTTATCCGATCCAAACTCTGTTAAGAATGCCATCTGTAATAGTTTGGAGCCTTCTCCTAATAACTCCCTGTCAGAAGCTACAGCTACTGACCAGCTGGAGAATTGTCCCGGGGATACACGGTCATCTCTGGATGTTTCCCCTATCTCTGCACAGAATCTTTCTTGGGTGCAGATTTTCACAAAGTCTACCGGGAAGGAGGGGCGAAATAACGTGGTACATCAAACTGGTTACGTTCCGGTAAACAGTAAAGGATCACAGGACAAGCTATTGGTCCCACGGATCACAACGGGTAAAAAGACAGGGATAGGTTTAAGGATTTCCTTCTGGAATATAGCTGGCCTTAGTGGGAAGATTCATAATTGCATCTGGGAAAACTTTATTAAAGATATAGACATATTGTGTCTCCAAGAGACTTGGTCCTTGGAGGAAATTCATCTAGAAGGCTTTATAACCTATCACGTGCCTGCAGATACCTCCAGCCATGGGAGGTCCAAAGGGGGGCTCTGTGTATATGTGTCCAATCTCCTTGAAGTGGTATCAATTGGCACGGTGAGTTTGTGTAGCCAATACCAAATTGTGGTAATACAAGTCTCCTCCAAGGTGCAGATAACAATTGTTAACATGTATAATAGTCTAGAAAAGGGTAAAGTAACCGATATGGTACAATCCATTGATGTGGCAATTAGGAGTATGGTGGTAAAATCAGGGATGGATTCAATCCTTATCTGGGGTGGCGATTTTAACCATAACTTGTGCCAACACTTCCAGAGCGGATGTAGCGATAACGCCGAAGATGAAACTGAGTTTCAACCACATTTTGTCCATCAAAATGGGGGTGATGCGTTTAATGAGATGATGGCCACCCACAACCTGGGCTTTGCAAACTTACTTTGTCTACCCCCAGTGGAGTTTAGCCCAACTTTTGTGGGAAGAGGTCATAGTACTCTGATTGACTTCATAACAATTTCTAACTCCTATGTAACTTGGTTTGCAGATTTTGCAACCAATATCATAGGAATTAGTGACCATCTCCCACTTAGTCTTAGAATCTTACTCCCTAAGGATAAAGCTTGCTCATTGGTGGAAAGGCTGGCCTGGACCTCTCGTTGCACATTGGCCAGTCATAATGGCTACACACTGAGATGGACACAATGCAATCCTGAGGTAACTAGCTAAAAAATCATTGAGAAAGCTATAATACCCATTACTAAATGCCTACAGGAGGAGAGTTCTTATTTGGATACATTAGACGCCTTTGCTGAGATAACAAGGATAATACAAACAAACCTCCAGCGACCAACTAGCAAAAAGAATCATGGAGATAACAGGTGGTTTGACGCATCCTGCACAAAGACTAATTCACAATTGTTAAAAGCACTGCATAAAATTCCAAGAAACAAGGCAGATATAACAAGGTGCAGGAAGGAGTATAATCTAGCAAGGAAGGCACGCAAGCAAAAAATTAAAAATGAAGCATGGGTGAACTTACACGAAGCCTCACAAAAAAGGGACAGTTCCTTGTTTTGGGCCGCAGTTCGAGCGCCATTCTTTAACCCTGGAGATCTGGCAAAAATTGAAGTGGCAATACCTGAAAAGTCCTGGATCTCCTTTTTCTCAGAAGTATTCAATCCGGGGGTGGTAAATAATATCGTGGACACCAGAGTATCAACAGGGGAGAGTCAGGATAGTTTTGCCCCCTTGTCCTTATCTATCCCTGTTAAAGAAATCTCAGAGGCCATAAATCAAAGCAAGGGAGGCAAAGCGCCGGGAGCGGATGGTATCCCGATTGATCTGTTCAAGTTTAAGAACGAGCTATGGTCCCCGCTCCTTGTACGTGTGCTTGAGGCCAGTTGCAACCTGGGTTTCATCGATACATGGCCAGACTCAATAATTATCCCTATCTTCAAAAAGGGTGACCGAAATAATCCTTCCTGCTATCGCCCCATATCGCTCCTGGACTCTTTTATGAAAGTAACTGGAAGAGTAATCTTGAACAGACTGCAGCAATGGGCTGAAGAAGAAGAAATTTTGTCACCTGTTCAATACGGATTTAGGGAAGGTCGGGGCACAGTCGAACAAGTCCTTAATTTCTCATTACTCCAAGGAAAATATACCAAGGCAAAGGATGGAAAAATCTATGCTGTATTTGTAGATCTAAGTGCAGCCTTCGACTGCGTTAATCACAGCCACTTATGGAAAATCCTTGAGGAGATGAAGGTGGACGAGGCCCTAATTTCCTTCCTTAGACAGCTTTATGTGGGTGCAAGGGCAAAAGTTAGATTTGGCACTAACGGCGAATGCACCAAGCCATTCCATGTCCGGCGGGGTGTCAGACAAGGATGCGTTCTCGCCCCTTTCCTCTTCAACTTATATACAAACGATCTAGAGAAAGAGTTGAAGGAAAGGGTGCGGGACTCCCCCCAGGTTAAACACAATAATATTGTTTCTCTCCAGTATTCCGATGATGCTGTAGTTATGGCCAGAACTCAAAGAGGTCTACAAACGGCCCTAAATACATATATGAACTTCATGGACATAAGGGGGTTGAAACTTAACGTAAAAAAGACATTTGTAATGACCTGTGGCAGACGCAAGAATGGAGAGTGTCGCCTGTTTGCAGGGTAAGAGAAGATCGCCCCTACCAAAACTTTCTCCTATCTGGGCATTGTCTTAGATGATACAGGTAGCTGGGTCCCTGCAATTAGATCTAGGTCCCTGATGTTCAAACGAGCTACATCGGCCCTGATGTTATTCTCCCAAAAAATGGGGAAAAGACCTGCAGACATCTTACTGAAAATCTATCAGGCAAAGTGTATTAGTACAGCAATTTATGGGGCCGGAGTTTGGGGCATAGCCGATTCAATACTTATGCAGAAGATAGAAAATGCATTTTTAAAATTCATTCTGGCTGTTCCCCAAAGTACACCTAATTTTAACTGTCACGCTGAGCTGGGCATTTGGTACATTAGTGACCTTATTAGCATGCAACCGCTATTGCTGTGGCACCGAGTTTGGACCTCACCCGATCTTGGCCTGAATAGGGATATTATCACTGATTGCATGAGTCTAGACTGGGCAGTTAGAATCCCCTGGTTGACTTAGATCTGTAAGATTGCTAACGATTTAGGGAGACCTGAGTTTTATTTCACACCTGAATCACAGTGTAACATTACTAGGAAGGATTTGAAGCTGCTTTGCTGGAACCATCTGGAAACCTTAAGAGCTGGTGTAGAACTGGTTAAGAAATCTGTGTCTCATCATCAACTTATGCTAGTGACATACTCTATACAAGCTTATTTAAATTGGTGTGTAAATGGTTTTGATTTATATTTACTGACAAGGTTTAGGTTTAATATCTTCTTTCGCCTAATAACATTCCCAAATATGAATAACTGGGATAGGAAGCTATGTAGCTGTCCGTGTGACAACACGTCAGTTCAATCAACCCTGCATGCAACCTTTTTCTGTAAATTTTATGTTCAAGAAAGGTTAAGGTGGATTAAACCATTCTTAAAAAAGCATGGAACTTGGAGACAATGCAGGCCGGCCCTACTGTTTCTTTTGTCACTCAATGATGTATACACTGTGGCTGTAATGACAGGCTTTTTAAAAAGTGTACTAAAAAAACAGAAAAGCTTGAATATTCTTTATATTTAATTGTTCTTTTTAATCTTTTTTAACGCATTATATGAATTACTGTATGTATTAAATTGAATCTGCTGCTTTTATGATTTTATGTATTTTAAAATCGAATAAAGCTTTTTCATTCATTCATTCATATACTAGGGACTGATAAGAGTACTCCAGTATCCATTCTGGGATGAACCTAAGTACTGAGCATATCAATTTAAGGGAGAAAGCAATTGGACTGTGGTCCTTATTAGTAGGATCCCAGTCAGACTAGTCATTAACTGCTTAGCACCACATAAAAAAGTTTTCTTCTCTAGAAATGCACTTTTTTCATGTAATTCAAAGAATCATTTCAAGGAAACATAGCGGGACATTACTCTTAAAGATCAAAACATAATTTAAATACAGTCATTGATCAACTGTGCACATTTCAAAATCATTTCCCTGTGTTCTGCACCAGCTGATAGTCAATGCTTCCCATGTTACACTCTGGGAAGTTTTGTTTTCTTATACTCCCTACCTTTGGGGTCATAAATTATTCTCTGGCCCAGGCTCTCCTGCAGTGTATGTTATGAGGTTCCAAAAACCTCAGCCACTTATCAATGTATTGATACAGAGAAAAGTCACTCAAACAGAGAAGGCGGAAGAGGAGGGACTGTCAGTACGTAAGAGGAGGGAATGCCAAGAAGAGGAGAGAGGAAACCCGGAAACCGCAGAGTGTTGCAGGAGCAAAGCTATGACAGGGAACGAAGACGCCACACCGATGAAAGGAGAGAGGCCAGCTGACAACAGGAGAGAGGAGGAAGACACCAGAGGACGACAGCCCTATTGACTGGTGTGAAGACTGGTGGACGCCCCCAGGAAATGCCTTCAAGCCACCACAACTCAGGAGAGTTGTGGCAGGTGACTCGGGCAGAGGAGAGGAAATCCAAGAGTCTGGCACAAGGGAGGAGGCGAGGGGTCCTGAAGGGACACCACCCTGAAACAGTGCACCATCACAACCCATCATCTCCCACCTGGATTACCCTTGACCTCTGGAGAGGGTGGCTGGGACAAGCTTTGGGGAAAACATTCACCATCTGAAACCTTGCATGCTGAGTTAGACCTTGTTTTCTTTGCTTTTTGTTGTTGTGGGGCACCCGGCCTATTCCCTGAAACTAAGGGTTTGGCAGAACCAGGAGTAGAGGGTGGGAGATGTTAAAACGGGACTATATACCCAGTCTTTTGGCCGGCATGTTCCTAAGTCCTTCTCTCACTTCTACTCCCTGTATGTTGGTGTGGTGACAGTTCCTCATTAGAAGCCCAAGCACAGGGTCAATATACTTACCGCTGCTTTCTTCTCTTTTGGAGACTCCGGAGGATGTCGTCCTGACAGCCTGAAGGAAGATACCTGGAGAGGAAGAAGGAAAGAGAAGAGTGACTGTTTGGACCCTCAGGGAATGTCCCTACCTTTTCTGTCCTGAAGTATTGTTTTGTATCATTTCAATAAATCTACGCCAAGTTTGAGCCATACATCAAGCCTCCTAGATTCGGTTTCCGCCCATCCCTCCCACACCGATATTTCTGTCCCTGATATTTACATCTCATTATTTTGTCCAAACACCCTCAGAGGATACTTGGGTCTGTGCAATACATCTATGTGTAATATGATATTCCATTGCTGCCCCTCTCTAACTTTTGCAGATTGTTGGCATGCTTAGCCATGAAAGGGGCTCTTGGAAGATCTTCCAGGGTTGCAACAGAAAACTTTCTCACAACATCTAACTCATTTTGATGGTTGCCATTTCTCATTACATTATTGTCACAGCACTTTGTTGTCAATGTTACACTATTCAGAATTCTAAACTTTGAAAGTTCTGGTCTATGCTGTTGAGGAGGAAGTTTCTTCTTCTTTTCACTCTAGGGAAGGTTTACTCCGAGATGCCCATCACACCAAACAGAGTGAGAATCTGCGTATGCTGTTCAATGTATATATGTGGTATTACACCGTTAATTACCAGTAAATATCATTATCTTTATTCCTTGGTATCCTAGTCACAGTCATTGATTATAAGGTGAATTCCACTTCAATCAGGTGAAATACAGGAAGAGTTGGATAATTGCAACCACCCTTAGGGGTCTATTAGGATGGCGGTCGGAAAACCATTCCGACCACCATGGTAGCGGAAATTAACCGTCCACAGGTACCGCGGCAAAACCGGCGGTCACATTAGGATTAACCGCCAGAAAAATCCGACCGCAGCGGATCGATGCCACAGAAGACCGCCGGTAGCGGGCAGAGCAGGTGGAAATCCATCCGTGGTGGTAGTATTCACGGCAGAAAACCTCAAACCCCCCACAAGCCCAGGAGAGTGACCGCAAGCACAATTAGGATACCATTGAGGTGACAGCAGAATGATCCACTGTTTACGAACGCCGCGATCGCTAACAGTGATGAATGGGAGAGCAGGCGGAAGGGCTGTTGCATACCCAGCACCGCGGCTGCACCGGAACTATAATGGTGGTCCACAAAACAAAACACACAACAAGGCCACCAAGTGGCTATGAGGTACTCACCAAGATATTCCACTCCCGGACCTTTTGATAATGGGCGCCCGTATTGTAAGAAAGTAGCTCAGTATATACTGCACCAAAGTAAGGTACAGTGTGCACAGAGTCCACAGTCCCCAGACGTATGGCAGAGGCTAAAGTTAGATATAACCTTACTCTCTAAAGTGGTAGCTTGGTCGAGCAGTAAGGCAGTATCAAAGAACAGAGTAAGCATTTGTTGTACAGACTCAGGGCCATATGTATCAAGTTAATTAGCATTCGCAAAGGCCGAAATTCATGCGAATTTCGGCCTTTGCGATTGCTAATTAGATAAATGGTATGTATCAAACATGTTTGATGCAAAATAAGGAATTGCAAAATTTGCTATTCCTTATTTTGCGATTGCACTTAAGGAATCGCAAATTTTGCGATTCCTTAAATGCAATGTATCAAACAAAAAATATTCAAAAATTGCCATTAAGGATTCGCAAATTACCACCAACTTCTAGTTGGTGGTAAGTTGCGAATTCTTTTCAAAAAGCTTTTTTACAAAAAAACACAGGTGCCATATGACGCCCATACATGCCCTTAGGGCATGTATGTGCGCCATATGCCCCCAAATGTCTTTTTCAGGGGTGCAGCAGGGTGTTCTTGAGACACCCCTGCACCCTTGAAAAAATTCCTAATTTGCGATTAGCAAATTGCTAATCGCAAATTGCACTTTCATTCCTATGGGCCTCCTGGCCCATGGAAATGAATGGGTAATTTGCGATTAGCAATTTGCTAATCGCAAATTAGGAATGCTAAGGAATCGCTATTGAAAAGCGATTTTGTACATACATACCGTTTTGCATTTCCTAAATAGCAATTCCTTAAAATTCGCTATTTAGGAAATGCAAAATAGTTTGATGATACATATGGCCCTCAGTCAGCAAATGGTCTCACACACTCAAGAACTGACTCTAGACCAATTGTTTTGTATATAAAAATATATAGTTGTTTACTTTAAAACCACAAGTAAGTGTCATAAATACTTTCTCAGAATGGGATGTTGCAATTGAATACTTTCAAATAGCAGTAGACTTTTAAATGCAATAGTTACAGTTGTTGCAATATGCATCACAAGTTAAACATTGAGCGTAATGGGAAGTTTTCAAGTAAATGCAATAAAATCACTTTACAAATGTTTTTCTTACTCAGGGCTGGAGCCTGGATTCAGCCCTGGTGCATTTCCTGTAAACAGTGAAAAGAAAGTGTTTGTTACACAGGCGATTTTTAAGGAATATTTTAAGTTTGGAAAATCGACACTGAAGTTCAGACAAAAACCAGGCAATGTTACCCTATGAAGAAAATCATGTTATCGGTCTTTGGGTAGGTACTCGACTGGCAGAGTTAATGTTCTTGGTGTAGACTCAGGGGTCTACCAGGGTCAGGTAGGTACAGTTGTTACACCCTCAGCGGCACAGGGGCAGCCAGGTCGAGAGAGTAGGCCCAATGTTAGCCTATGGCGGGCAGGGGGCCTTTGTTTGGTGGCTGCTAGCAGGCAGACCATGCGGCTGTGGGAGCTGGGCTCCTGGTCACTCATACAGGGCAAGTGGGGAAGTATATTCAAACAGAAGCTGCACTTCCAGTGGCACTTGGGCGGCTGGTTGCAGGGTGCTTTTGGGCCGTTGGGCGCCCAAGGTTTTTCAATGGAAAAGCTGAAAGTTGAACAAAGGGTGCAGGCTCGGGGACGGAGATTCTTCAGGTACGACCTCCACTTCAAGGGGTACGCTGGGAAGCTGTAGGTTAGGTAGGTACCCCAGAGGAGGGCACAGGGGGTCGCAGGGTGCCGGGTGCAGGGGTGTCTTTTGGTGTCGGGAAATTTTACCCTCAGCTGGCTGCGGTTGGAGGGGTTGTGAGGCTGCAGGCGTCGTCGGGAGTGTCGAGGAGGGTCCTTGGGTGTGGAATTCATGGTCACAGTCGCCGGGGGGACGTCCTCATGGTCTTTGTTCACTCAGGCCGGGCTCGGCGGGTGCAGAGTGTGCTGGATTCGCGGTTCCTGTCTGGCACCAGGGTTGTTGCTTGTTTGAGCACTACCACTGCTCGTGGGAGTCCGAGTCTTTAGATGATCAAGGCAGTCAGGTCATCCGGGGTTTTCGAGGTTGCTGACCACTGGAGACACCGGGGTTTAGCAGCAGCAGGTTCAAGGATCGACAGTCCTGTAGGGCTAGGGCCAAGTCAGTTGGTGTCGTCTTCTTGTTAGGGTATGCTCAGACGTGAGTCCCTTGCTCACTTTGCCACTGGATTCAAGCAAGCCGGGCTGAAGACGGTTGGAATGCCAGAAACCGGTCCTCGGAAGCTTGTTTCCGGTCCAGGGAAGGCATGGCTTGGCAGTTCGGGCTGGACTGTTCCCATGAGGCACAGGGTCAGACTGATTTGCATATAGCCATGTCTGAACTGGGGTGGCAGAGTGGGCTAAAGAACGGTGATGGATTAAACCCAGATCTTTTGACTGGGTGTGAGTGTTTGATTGATTCAGATGCTCCGTCCATCACCACCCCCTTTTGTACCGCTTTTGGCCACCATAAGTGTGGCAGGGTATGCTCAGACGTGAGTCCCTTGCTCCCTTTGCCACTGGATTCAAGCAAGCCGGGCTGAAGACGGCTGGAATGCCAGAAACCGGTCCTTGGAAGCTTGTTTTCGGTCCAGGGAAGGCATGGCTTGGCAGTTCGGGCTGGACTGTTCCCATGAGGCACAGGGTCAGACTGATTTGCATATAGCCATGTCTGAACTGGGGTGGCAGAGTGGGCTAAAGAACGGTGATGGATTAAACCCAGATCTTTTGACTGGGTGTGAGTGTTTGATTGATTCAGATGCTCCGTCCATCACCACCCCCTTTTGTACCGCTTTTGGCCACCATAAGTGTGGCAGGGTATGCTCAGACGTGAGTCCCTTGCTCACTTTGCCACTGGATTCAAGCAAGCCGGGCTGAAGACGGCTGGAATGCCAGAAACCGGTCCTCGGAAGCTTGTTTCCGGTCCAGGGAAGGCATGGCTTGGCAGTTCGGGCTGGACTGTTCCCATGAGGCACAGGGTCAGACTGATTTGCATATAGCCATGTCTGAACTGGGGTGGCAGAGTGGGCTAAAGAACGGTGATGGATTAAACCTAGATCTTTTGACTGGGTGTGAGTGTTTGATCGATTCAGATGCTCCGTCCATCACCACCCCCTTTTGTACTGCTTTTGGCCACCATAAGTGTGGCAGGGTATGCTCAGACGTGAGTCCCTTGCTCACTTTGCCACTGGATTCAAGCAAGCCGGGCTGAAGACGGCTGTAATGCCAGAAACCGGTCCTTGGAAGCTTGTTTCCGATCCAGGGAAGGCATGGATTGGCAGTTCGGGCTGGACTGTTCCCATGAGGCACAGGGTCAGACTGATTTGCATATAGCCATGTCTGAACTGGGGTGGCAGAGTGGGCTAAAGAACTGTGATGGATTAAACCCAGATCTTTTGACTGGGTGTGAGTGTTTGATCGATTCAGATGCTCCGTCCATCACCACCCCCTTTTGTACCGCTTTTGGCCACCATAAGTGTGGCAGGGTATGCTCAGACGTGAGTCCCTTGCTCACTTTGCCACTGGATTCAAGCAAGCCGGGCTGAAGACGGCTGTAATGCCAGAAACCGGTCCTCGGAAGCTTGTTTCCGGTCCAGGGAAGGCATGGCTTGGCAGTTCGGGCTGGACTGTTCCCATGAGGCACAGGGTCAGACTGATTTGCATATAGCCATGTCTGAACTGGGGTGGCAGAGTGGGCTAAAGAACGGTGATGGATTAAACCCAGATCTTTTGACTGGGTGTGAGTGTTTGATTGATTCAGATGCTCCGTCCATCACCACCCCCTTTTGTACCGCTTTTGGCCACCATAAGTGTGGCAGGGTATGCTCAGACGTGAGTCCCTTGCTCACTTTGCCACTGGATTCAAGCAAGCCGGGCTGAAGACGGCTGGAATGCCAGAAACCGGTCCTCGGAAGCTTGTTTCCGGTACGGGAAAGGCATGGCTTGGCAGTTCGGGCTGGACTGTTCCCATGAGGCACAGGGTCAGACTGATTTGCATATAGCCATGTCTGAACTGGGGTGGCAGAGTGGGCTAAAGAACGTGATGGATTAAACCCAGATCTTTTGACTGGGTGTGAGTGTTTGATTGATTCAGATGCTCCGTCCATCACCACCCCCTTTTGTACCGTCTTCTTGTTAGCAGCTGCACAACAGGTCTTCTTTCTTCTTGTTCTTCTTCTTGTTTCAAAATCGGGATCTGAGGAAGGATGGGTCAGGGTGCCCCTAAATACTAAATGTAGGGGCGTTACAGGTCCCTTTCCTGGGGTGAGTACACCCCCTATCCTGCCACTCTCCAATGGGAGGGGGGCAGGAGCCTGTCTCTGATTGGGTAGGGCTCCCCGTCCTCAAGATGGCGGTAGCCCGGAGTTGTGCTTCACCTCGCCTCCCCCACCTGAGGGGTGGGGTTGGCAGAGGCTGGCACACCCCCTTCTCTCACTTAGGTTTTCCTACCATTCTTCCCACCAGAGTGGGGGCAAGAACCGGTGGGGACCAGTTGCTGAGTACAGCAAGTGGCCTGGAGAAGCTCACAAAGGAGGCATGCCTTTGAAGCTCCCCCTGCCCATCCTGGGGGCGGAGGCCTAGCACCTCGCCCCAGGATGTGCATAGTTGCTGGCCCAAGAGAGTGGATGGCTCTCTACCCAGGGGTCCAGCAACATGTCTGCTGGGTGGCAGCCTAGGGAGCCTCTCAGTCAGGACACGGGTTGTTAGTTAGTTTCAGGGGGCTCCAAGTTGCCCTCTGTCGTGCATGTTACATTAAATCCCACACTGGCATCAGTGCGGGTTTAATGTGCTGAAAAGTTTGATACCAAACTTCTCAGTCTTCAGTGTAGCCATTATGGTGCTGTGGAGTTCGTAATGACAACCTCCCAGCACCATATACTCTTAATGGCAGCACTGCACTTACAGTGCCCAGGAATGGACATGGGTACTGTAGGGGCACAGGGCTCATGCCCTTGTACCCACACCACTGTCATAGTGCACCCAGCTAGAGGGGTGACTGAGGTATGCCAGGGCAGTGTGTTTGTGGGCATGGCACACAGAGATGTGTGCCATGTCTACTCTGTTTTGTTCTGCACCAAGACACTCTGCCTGCAAAGGCAGTGTGTGTGTGTCAGGGTACAGGGCCTCTAACAGTGGCACAAATAGTGCTGCAGCCCTTAAGGGCCTTCTCTGGTCACAGTGCCCTGGGTACCTAGGGTACCATTTACCAGGGGCTGACCTGTGGTCAGAGATGCCAATTGGGTTCAGGCTTCAATGCAGTTTTTAGGGAAGGAACACAGGCCCTTGGTACCTGATTGGCAGGAGCCCAGGGCACACTCAGTCAAAGTACATCAGCAATTCAGCAAAAAGTGGGGGCATACCATGCAAGAGAGATTGCACTTTCTCACACGTATCCCTGAGTTACTCCCATAAATTGGGAGACATGTGGCCGCCCCCTGGGAAACTGCGATTAAAGTAGCGATACGCAGTGCGCCCTATGCCCTGGAGGCCCCGCTGTGGGCGGTTGTCCCGTTTGGTCAAATTGGCCGAGTTACTTCCATCTCCAGGTGGCTGGAGGGGGGCTGTATGATGATGGGCGATCTATATCTAAATCAATAATTCCTAACTAGGGAGGAGGCGGAATCGACATTTGACCTGGGCAGAGGACAGTTCCTTCAATATGCGAAACTTTCAGCAGTGGCAAGAAACATCTGGCCAATGTTCCCAGAGGAACCACTTATAACCGCCACCCTTCAAGCCCTTGTGACTCTGGCTGGGGGCCATAGATTGGTCGCTCATATCTATCGGGCACTAAGGGCGGATCTAACTGTATGCCCGCTTCCGCTCCAAGCTAGCTGGGACGAAGCACTGGAAACACCCCTTGCATCTTCTGAATGGAAAAGGGTACACAAAGGGGTTAAACAAATTAGTTCCAATACTAGATTTAAACTTATCCAATTTATTGTTATTCATCAAACCTATTTCACCCCACGAGTGCTTCATAAACTATGGTGCAGAGCAGGAATATCGACGGAGAAATATCGTCTGACATAAATATCCCCGCAGAAATATCGATTTGAAGAAATATCGATAACAAAAATATAGTTTGACCAGAATATCGACAGACAGGTAAGTAATATCGATAACAATAATATAGTTGTAATAAATATCGTTTACAAAAATATAGTTTACAAAAATATTGATTTTTTAATAATGTTATGTATTTTAGTGTTTTTAATGAGAATTGTTTGTCATTTTAATATATGTTGTAGAATTTTAATAGTCATTAATGTATATTATGTTGAATTTTGTGTTATTAGTTCCGTAGCGGGTTGTGGGTTTATAGGGGAATAGGGTGGGTAGTAATTTAAATATATAAAATTAATTGATTAATTAATGTGTTAATTTATTTATCATTTGTTAATTAATTTCAATTAGTCAATTATTAATTAATTATGTTAATTAATTAATTATGTTAATTAATTATGTTAATTGTTTACTTAATTTTAGGTGTGTGTAGTGGAGTTTATATGTGTAAATGGTGTGAAGTAATTAAATTGTTATTGATTAATTATTAAATACTTTTTAAATTAATTATAATTAATTAATTAGTAATTATTAATTGTACATGTGTGATTAATTTTAGGTTTGTGTTGTGGTGTTTATAAGTGTATATGGTGTGAAATCTGTCAATTAAATAATTAATTAATTAAAAAATAATTTAATTTTCATTAATTAATTAGTAAATATTAAATGTAATTGTGTAATTAATTTTAGGTGTGTGGTGGATATTATAGTGTTAAATAATGTGTAAATATATATATTTTTATTATCTTTGTTAACAATAATATATTTAAATGTATATATTAATTATGTTTATATTGGAAATTAAATTTAATAAAAAATGTGATAGTTTTTTTTTAAATTGTTTTGGGTTCCAGCGCTTTCCCTACTGTTGTACCCTGTGGAGTGGGAATAGTCATTTTCACCCCTACGCTATCCAACGCTTTCCCTACTGTTGCACTCTCTGGAGTGGGAATAGTCATTTTTACCCCTACGCTATCCAACGCTTTCCCTACTGTTGCACCCTTTGGAGTGGGAATAGTAATTTTTACTCCTACGCTATCCAACGCTTTCCCTACTGTTGCACCCTCTGGAGTGGGAATAGTAAATTTTACCCCTACGCTATCCAGCGCTTTCCCTACTGTTGCACCCTTTGGAGTGGGAATAGTAATTTTTACCTCTACGCTATCCAACGCTTTCCCTACTGTTGCACTCACTGGAGTTGGAATAGTAATTTTTACCCCTACGCTATCCAGCGCTTTCCCTACTGTTGCACACTCTGGAGTGGGAATAGTAATTTTTACTCCTACGCTATCCAACGCTTTCCCTACTGTTGCACCCTCTGGTGTGGGAATAGTAATTTTTACCCCTACGCTATCCAGCGCTTTCCCTACTGTTGCACCCTTTGGAGTGGAAATAGTAATTTTTACCCCTACGCTATCCAACGCTTTCCCTACTGTTGCACCCTCTGGAGTGGGAATAGTAATTTTTACCCGTACGCTATCCAGCGCTTTCCCTACTGTTGCACCCTTTGGAGTGGGAATAGTAATTTTTACCCCCTACGCTATCCAACGCTTTCCCTACTGTTGCACTCACTTGAGTCGGAATAGTAATTTTTACCCCTACGCTATCCAACGCTTTCCCTACTGTTGCACCCTTTGGAGTGGGATAGTAATTTTTACCCCTACGCTTTCCAACGCTTTCCCTACTGTTTCACCCTCTGGAGTGGGAATATTAATTTGTACCCTTACGCTATCCAACTCTTTCCCTACTGTTGCACCCTCTGGAGTGGGAATAGTAATTTTTACCCCTACGCTATCCAGCGCTTTCCCTACTGTTGCACCCTTTGGAGTGGGAATAGTAATTTTTACCCCTTTGCTATCAAATGTTTTAACTACTAATGTTTTAATTTTGTTATTAAATGTATGTATTATTATTTTTAAATACTTTTATGTGTTAATTAAATATAGAAAATGTTATTTTATTCAAAATGTTTTATATATGTTTTTATTTTATTTTTATATAATTATTAAAGTTTATAAATTAAATAAAGATAATAAAATGTATTTAGGAAAATATATGTATATGTACACATTTATTAAGTTTATAATGATTAAATTAAGTTTATTTGTTATTAATAGTTAAAATATAAATGTAATGTAATTTATTTTGTTAATAATATTAATAATATTTAATTATTTAATTTAAGTTATAATATTTTTTAAAGTCAATATTTTTTACATCTATATTTTTTACATCTATATTTTTGAGTCGATATTATTGTACTTACCTGTTTAAGTATAGGGAGTCGATATTTTTGTAATTGATATTTTTACATCTATATTTTTGTAATCGATATTTAAACATGGAACCATAAACTATATCCTGACCGCCTCTCTTCTTGCCCTCACTGTGGCTATCATGATGCCCCCTTCTTACATAAGATGTGGGAGTGCCCAGAGCTGCAATCCTTTTGGTCCTCAGAACGTTTACGACAGGTCACGTGTTGGACGCTACCCCAGTCCATCAAGGAGATACTGCTGGGTCTTCTCCCCTGCCCCAAGGGGAAGAAACTTACCCATAGATTCCTCCAGCTAGGACTAGTGCTAGCCTATAGGAGGATATTAATTCACTGGATGAGCTCCAGGCCCCCCAGGGTGGAAACTTGGGCCCGGCGTAACCGATAGCACCTGGTCCCGCCTTGATTGCCAGCCCTGCCCACAGAACGCCGTGAGGATTTAGTCACCCTGCTCTCCCCCATCAGCGGGACACTACCTTGTTTGTTTGTTGTCGGGAGCGGACCCTTTGCCACTGAACCTAAGCAGTGGTCAAGTGCCACAACTCGCCGCACCCGCTTCGCGGGTGCCGCTTCCTTTTCCAGAGCCAGCGGGAGCAGCATCTCACCTGGTTCGCAGGGGGTGTGGACTGTGGGGAGAAGTGCAACATCGAGTGGGCTGCGTGAGGCGTAAGCAGGGACTCAATCTCCCAGGAGTCCCTGCGTGACCGATAGCACCTGGTCCCGCCTTGATTGCCAGCCCCGCCCACAGGAGGCCGAACGCCCTATATTTTGGCTCCGGTCTACCGCTGCGCGGGAGAGCACGGGAGCATCCCGGGAGATGCCCGGGACAAGGGCGGGGCCGTCTGTGGCCGTCCGGGGCTGGCCGAGGCTGGGCTGGGCCACCCCCCTAACGTGCCTATTAATATATTCCCCTTGATTACCACTTGCTGTTATATTCTGTAGTTTAGTTGTGGTTGCGGAAATTGTTCCCAAGGCTTAGCGTGCCTGCTCATGCCAATGACAACTCGCTCTGGCAAGGGTAAGGGGGCTGGGGGAGGTTCTGTCATTGGCACGATGGACCAGTTTATCACTCGAGCCTTCTCGGTTCATGAAAAAGAGATCGCTATTACAGAGCGCCGTCTTTCACACGAGTTCCTTAATTATAAGCGCTCTTCCCTAGGTCCATTGGGCTTGGCTGTATCCCCAGTACAGACAGCTGAGCCGCATATTGAGGGTTTACCTGGTCCTGACCTGACAAGAATAGGAGCTATCAGGGCCAGTTTGGATAGGCTTAATGCCCTCAATTGTAGTATATATCAGACTACACAGTCCACACTGGGCCCCGCTCTGTCTCCATCTGCAGAAAGTCAAGATCCTACTAGTAATTCTACATCCCCGAAGGCACCCCCCGTGCAACCAAAGGTAGCGATTATCAGAGAACCAGACCAGCACCCATTAAACGGAAAAGAGTTATGGATTTTCGAAGGGCTGGCTACCTAAAACCGTCAAAGAAATTTAAGGGCAAATGCCCTAAGGGCTGTCTGAAATCTACAGGGCTGGGGGTGACTAGAAACCATAGCACCAATGTTCCTACGCAAGGGATCCTTCTGACCGACACCCAGGTGACATGCACACCGAGCGTGCCGGAGAGCGAAAAGCAATTGTCCAGCCCTTTATTGGCCAGCCCTGTCCAGATGCCCCCCTTAGCTCAAATTGAGAAAATGATTAAATCTCTTATACTCCCGGTTCTTGAGAGGGTGAAGGTTTTGACTGAGAGGCTTGACCGATTTGAGCAAGCCACTCTTGATAACTTTTTCTCACTCAAGTCCTTAATTAAACTACATACTAAAATTAGGGAGGGGGTTCCAGAAATGCCTAAAGATATTCAGTTGGATTTAACATCTCCAGAGGTAAGGGGGCAAATAGTAACAAAGGAAGCTATAGGGCCTCAAGTGTGTGCCAATACTGCTACCCAAGGTGGAGTTACTCACACCAATGATCAGACTGGTAAAACTCCCAACTTGGATAAAGGGTCCAAAAGACGCCGCCAAAGTTTGACTGCCCAGAGCAAGGTTTCCATCACTGGTATGGGAAAAAGTGTGGGCCTAAATGGTAAACAAGCTGAAATAACTCATACGCCCATTTCAGCCAACAAGGGCAATATCGATCTCCCCCACATTAACCTACCTCCTGAATGCCAGCCATATGTAGTTGTGCTCACTGGGGTTCCACTCTGTAGGCCTGGCATCCAGGAATCGTATGATGAACTCAAAAACAAAACGACGTTTTGGCTAAATGAGAATAAACCTCTTCCTAGCTTTCTTGATGGACAGGTTCTCCACGTGAGAAGAGTTGGCTGGGTGGGGAATAGGACAAAGGATCTGACAGGAGATTGCATCCTGGTTAACTTCAGGGATGCCAGGGTTGCTAGATACATCTGCAACCTACAGTCTAGCTCAGGGAATTCAGGAATTGTTACGTATGAACTTAGCCATTTCCAAATTTTCCCCGTCTCCCACCCCAATGCCAACCACCAACCTAGGGGTTGGAGGGATAACATGTTCATCCCCCAAGATGATTATGACTCTCACCAGCGCTATATGTTAAGGGGAGGTCGAGTAGCACACAGGTTGGGTTACGGCTGGTGACATGGTGCTCCCTCTCCCGCTAAGAGCCCACATAAGGATACAGTCTTGTCTGGGTATAGAGAGGTGATTGAGGTCCTGGAGGGCGGAGCCCTAGACCGGCTTAATTCTGTTTCCGGATCACCGGACCCAGAGAACATTTGTAGGTCTGGGGAGCGGGAGGACATCGTTATGGAGACTGGTGTTGGGCCCAGTTTGACTGATATATTGTATTCTTCTGAGGAAGTAAATATGAATAATGATGTGAGGATCCACAGTTGGAATATAGCTAGCATCTCCAGGAAACTAGATGTTCCTGATTGGAACTTATCTATTGAGACTTTCGGGATATGTATTTTTCAAGAGACCTGGAGTGTGGAGCCCTGCCACAAGGTTGGTTATACCACATACTTTGTACCAGCAACCCCCGCCCACTCTGGAAAAGGTCGCCCCTCAGGAGGCCTCCTTATTTGGATTAGTATCTCCCTAGGCTGTCATATCAGGCACCTAGTATCTAATTCACCTGATATATTAAGACTGTCAGTCAGGGGACCACGGAGAGGACGTACTCTGGAGATATTTAACATCTACGCTAGAGGCACTAAAGGTGGTTCCCAATCTCCAACTATTTCTATGCTTGAAGAGGAACTCAGTAGGTGCAGCAAGAGCCTGCATGTCCTGGTTGCAGGGGACTTTAATTGTACTTTCGAGCCCCTTGCGGCTGAGGACATTCTGGGCACTTTCGATGAGGATGTAAGAAGGGGTATTCCTGCCCTTACTATCCCGCCTATCAAGAGATGGTCCCAGAGGTCCATCCAGCTTAACATCTTAACTTTGGAATTTGGTTTAAGGGCAGTGAATGGCAGAACATCATCGGACCCTTCAGGTGCCCATACGTTCAACAGGGTAGACTATTCCTCAAGGATAGACTACATCTTACTCGACTTTAAGCTTTGGAGCTGTATGCGTGACATGGAAGTCTTGCCTACAGCAGATAGCGATCACAATCCGCTATCCTTAAGTTTAGATTCTTTGTGGCCGCTCACAAATGGCCCACACGAACCACAATTAAGATCAACTTCAGAAGTTTGCCCATCTAATGGAGGGCGGTGCCTTAAATGGTGCATGGTTGCCCTGGACGAGGGAAAGATACAGAATATAGGGGCTATGATGGAAGCGGCCCTGATTAAGCTGGACACTTTCACTTTGGATCCCTTAGAGGTCCTTGGGCTCTTTTGCAATACTTCTAAAGCCTTGGGAAACCTATTCATAAAACCATGTAGGGATTCCCTCGTAAGGGAGCAACAGAAACCGAAGTGCGATTTGGGTTGGTTCTCTAAAAAGTGCCGGCAGACGAAAACAGCCCTGGTGAAGGCCGTTAAGTTGAAAGATCCAGAGCTGATTTGGGCTGCTAGAAAGGATTATAGACTCTCCATTAATGAGGCAAAGAGGGATTGGGACGACCAATTTTGGTGTGACCTAAAGGTGGCCAGTGCTGGGAGGGACTCCGGTGGCTTCTGGAACTTGGTAAGGACGAGGAATAGGCCTGATAGCACCCTTATTACGTGCAATATTACTGGGCAAACGTGGTTTGATCACTTTTCCCTTCTATATTCTACCCATATAGTTGATGGGCAGGGGTTGTTTACATCACCGCCCTTGGGCCACTCTGGGGAGAGCGTGGCCCTCCCCTTCACTGTCAGGGAAGTGGATGATGTGATCAAATCCTTAGTGCCAAATAAAGCAGCAGGCCCTGACGGGATACCGGGGGATCTGCTTTGCCTTAATTCCAAAGAATGGGGAGGCTTATTTCATCCTTACTTAATGCTAACCTCTATGATACGGCAATTCCAGATTCTTGGAAGGGGGCCGAGGTCGTCCCGATTTTTAAAAAGGGCTGTCGGGACGACCCAGCCAACTATCGCCCCATAAGCCTTATAGATTCTACTCAGAAGGTAGCTGGAAAGGTGGTTTTAGGGAGAGTGCTCCAGTGGGAGGTTGAGAACAAAATCCTTTCGGATTTCCAAGCAGGCTTCAGGTCAGGTACGGGTACCATTGAGCAGGTTTTCAGAATAATGCTCATATACTGGAAGGTGGTAGTATTAGGCAAAGGCAGTCTTTATCTCGCCTTTATTGATTTAAAGACTGCCTTTGACCTGGTACTGCCGGATCGCTTATGGGGGGTACTCTCTGACCTAGGGATCCCGGGTTATATTTTGTCCTTACTGGTGAAATTGCATACTGGGAATTTTGCCCAGGTGAGGTGGGGTACTCAGGGCCAGAAGACCGCCAAAATCACAGTGAATAGGGGGGTCCGCCAGGGATGTGTCCTTGCCCCCTCTCTGTTCTCAATTGTATGTGAACGGAGTGGTGGAGCATCTTCTGAATAAACCATCTGACGCTCCGTCCCTGGCGGGTAAGAAAATACCAACCCTCCTATTCGCCGATGATACCCTCCTCATTTCAAAGTCCCCCATGGGCTTACAGAGCCTTTTGGATAATTTCCAGACTTTTTGTACCAGTAGGGGGCTCAAAATCAATACCGCCAAAACTAAGTATCTGGTATTGAATCCACCTAGGAAGCTTTGTCGACCACCACTACTGAACCGTGTGCCCCTGGAAAGGGTTAAGGAATTCTACTATTTGGGTATCCGCTTATCTGATTCAATGCAGTGGAGCCCCCACCTCCAGAAAATGCTGCTGGGTCATAAAAGGGTTTTGGGGGCACTTCTTAAAGAGCAGCGCTCGTCCTCATTTAAACCCATTGCCCCAGTGCTAGACATCTATAAAGCAAGAGGAGTTAGTGCAGCATTTTACGGGGCAGAACTCTGGGGTTTAAACACAATTTTTTTTTGTTTGTTTCTTTTTTATTGAAGAAATATAAACAAGCAAGGCAGATAAATAAATTTCACAAAGTACCAGTTCAAACGAGGAAGGAAAAGACAATACAACAAAATCAGCAATCAATGTAAGGAAGGGGAGGGGGGACAGGGGCAGAATCAATGCACATACAATGAAGTAGTCAGAATGGGGGGTCAGGGGGAGAGTGGGACATCAGTGTTATCTACTACAGGGGGTGTACATATGTCCCCACGGTAACTATTCCAAGGTCCCCACACTCTACACCACTTCCGGGACCGGCCCCGGGCCAAATACACCGTTTTTTCCCTGAACATGCACCAGTCCATGTTTTCCTTCCATACTTCGACTGTAGGAGGCCTCTGGGATCCCCACAATTGAGCAATATCTCGCTTGGCAATCATGGCCCCCAGGGTCGCCCACTGAGTCTGAGCTGCATTATAATCCGTGGGTTCCCAAACATTTAACAAACAGCGCCTAGCCTCCGGCAAGAGAGCAACACCCGTCACTTCCTTCATTACCTCATGCACCCCGCTCCAGAAGGCAGCAACTTCATTACATTCCCAAATAATGCGGAGAAATGTCCCTATCTGCCCACACCCTCGCTTACACAGACCCTCTTCAGAAAAGCCCATGCGAACCAAACTGGGGCCCGTGACGTATATCCTATGGAGGATCTTAAGTTGAACCAGTCGGAGCCGAGCTGGAATCGCGACCTCCTTGGGATAGGAGATCGCAGACTGCCAGTCCTCGTCATCTAACTCGAGGCCGTCACGGGTCCACAAGTCCCGAGGATGCAGTAGGAGGTCCGACCTGTCGTTTATTAATTTTTTGTAGACAAGGGACATAGTACTGTCAGGCACATCACCGTCCAACAATCTATCTTCAAGCGGGGACGACTCCGGAATTACCTCCCCCACTGGGAAAACTGACATCAAGGCATGGCGAACATGAACATATCGGAAGTACTCTGAGTCACCCAATTCAAACTCCGTCTTTAACATCTCAAACAATTTCACCTGACCCTTAACCCAGAGGTCTCCTACCTTACTAATACCAATGAGGTCCCACTTATCGAACCCCTTGGTCTTCCACAGTTTACCAAGCTTATCCAAACCAAAAAGTGGGGTCGCTCGAGTCAAGTGGTCTTTCCATCCCATCGAACTAGTTGCGCCCTGCCACAGACGTACTGCCGTCTTCGTAGGCCCCGACAAAGCCTTAACCACCGACCTAGAGTACAGTGCCCTATAGTAATTACCCCCAGGCAACAGCCATCTATCCATAGCAAAAGCGGGGTTCAATTCGGGACCATACATACCATGATTAATGGCCCCCAACCGAGACGCCCAATAATAACGTTTTATGTCAGGGAGAGCGATACCCCGTCATACCACGGGAGCGTCAGTTTAGCAAGCGCAATACGAGGTCTACCGTCCCATATCAACTTTCTTTGAAGACCTTCAACTGCACGGAAATAGCTAGCAGGAACTATATCAAGAGTGTTCTGGAGAGCATAAAGAAAACGAGGCAGAGACATCATTTTAAAGAGGGCCGCACGACCAAGCGTCCTGCTTCAATCTAGTCAAGGGTGGGAGGAGATTCTGTTCATACCCAATTACAGGGTCCAATGAAATATAGATACCGAGGTATTTAAACTCCGTTTGTGCCACCTGAATGGGACAGTTATGTGGAAGAAGAGGGACGTCACCTGAAAGGACGTATAGATAGGATTTCGTCCAATTAATAATCAGGACCGAGTTCCTACCAAAAGAGGTCAAAACATCGCACAATACTATCAATGACTTCCGGGGCGAAGTCAAATACAGTAAGATGTCATCTGCATAGAGCGAGATGCGATCTTCGCACTCAGAGGACCACTGAATACCTTTTATCGAGGGCTCCCACCGGATCCATGCGGCGAGGGGCTTGAGGGCTAGGGCGAACAGGAGCGGCGACAAGGGACAACCCTGACGAGTACCTCTCCCAAGACCAAACGGAATAGAGACACGGCCATTCACAACAATTTGCGCAAGGGGGTCCTCATAGAGGAGCCTCACCAAGGCAATAAAACTTAGCCAACGCGGCCCATAAATATGGCCATTCCACGGTATCAAAAGCCATCGTGGCATCCAACGACGCCAAGATGGCCGGCTCACGCAACGTCGCAGCTCTCGCGAGAACGCCATGCAGACGCCTAAGATTCAGGGCGGTGTTTCTATGCGGGATAAAACCGGATTGATCCGCATGTATCAACTCGCTAATAACAGTAATCAATCGGTTAGCCAGTACTTTTGCGAGAATCTTAGGTTCGGCATTTAAAAGAGATATAGGCCGGTACGATGCACACCTATCTCTCGGTTTCCCCTCCTAGTGAATCACCACAATGGTCGCTAGACGCTGATCACGGGGGAGAGAGCCACACTCTTGAGACTCCAAAAACACATCCCGTAAATAGGGAGCCATCTTGTCAGGCCGCAACTTGGAAAGTTCAATAGTCAGACCGTTGGGACCCATAGCTTTCCCCAAACGCAGGGAGCGAATCGCAAGAGCCACCTCCTCCGCGGTTATTGCAGCATCCATGTGTTCCCTATCAACATCAGAAAGGCGCGGTAAAGCGATATCACACAACAATAGATGTGAGTCCGCCTCCGGCCTATCCGACACGGAGGAGTACACTGTCTGGAAGTGATCCGCAAAACACTGAACGATCTCTTCGGGGTCGTAAACCCGAGCACCACGAGCCGTCTCAATCACAGGCACCACACGACTAGCCCTATCTTTCTTGTCCAGCTACGCTATCAGTTTACCTGCTTTATCTCCCACATCATATAAACGTCCCTGTTGTTCTCTACTCATGGCCTTAGTCGCGTCAGTAACCAACACCCTGTATTCCAATTGTTTTAGTCGCAGAACATGCGTCTTAGCACTGGTAACCACCCGCTCCAGGCCAAGCTCTAGGTCCGCTATCTCCGTCTCGATCTTAACCACCTCCTCATCCCTCCGTTTCTTAACGCCCGCTATTAACGACAGGGCCTGGCCCCTAAGGATGGCTTTGAAAGCCTCCCAAAGCGATACCGCTGACGAAACAGAACCCTCGTTTTCCAGAAAATATTGGTCAAGAGATTTTACCAGGTCAGCACGAGTTTTAGGGTTTCTGAGAAACCAAGGGTTAATCGGGGCTACCCGTCCCTTGGTCCCGGAATCCAACTCCATTCGAAGCCATAGCGGAGAGTGATCCGAAATTCCCCGAGCCAAATGCTTAACCTCAGCGAAGAAAGAGCTTGTGCAGCAGGTACCAAAACATAATCAATCCTTGAAAGGTCACCGTGAGCACCCGAATGAAACGTGTACTGCCGCTGAGCAGGATGTAACAATCTCCAGAAATCTATCAGGCCCAGAGTATCAATGAAATCGTGAAGCCAGTTCTGTGCCCCCTTTAGATTCCTAGGTGGATGTCGATCAACCATACCGGAAACCACTGCGTTAAAATCACCACCTAAGAGCAGTGACCCCTCGGGGAGAGCGAGGATAATCCGCCCCAAGTCCGCAAAAGTAGTCGACTGCAGGCCAGGGGGACATATAAAGAGACCAGGGAAAGGGTCCGGCCCTCCCACCTACCCGTAAGAGCGACATAGCGCCCTCTGTCATCGAGGACCGTGATGTCAATCTCCAGTGGGAGAGAATTCTTAATAAGGATACCAACCCCCCTGGAGCCGGAGGAAAACCCAGCATGAGCGACCAAACGATACCCCTTCCTATTCATAGCATGACAAGTATTGCCTATCAAGTGCGTCTCCTGAAGAAGGACCACATCAGGGGAGAGACATTTCAACAATTGTAGTACAACCCCACGTTTTATCCTATCCCCCAGCCCATTCACATTCCAACTCATCAGTTTCAACCCCCTACCCCCATCCCGAAAAAGAAAGAAGATCCAAACCCAGTAAGAATCCAGCACTTCGATCAAACGATCTAAGAACATATTGCCTCGCAGAAAAACAAACACACACCCCAACAGAACCCCCATCCCCCCACCAACATCCCGTTACAAGACCCCCCACCCTGCACCCCTGCGTAAGACTAAAAAGCCACCCCAACTTGCAGTGTGCCTGTCGCCCCCACATCTAACTAAGCTACAAAAAGACAATCAGAGGAGGAACGAGACCCATCAATAGCTCCGCAACCCCCCAAATGTACATCAAATCACATAACAGGATTAGCGAACCACAGTTCGAGGCCCACTAGAGACCCCAGAAACCAGACAACAGGTGCCTATTCCTGTTCCATCGGTCCGCCTTCCGCCCCGCCAGACTGTTCCTCCTGCGCACGCTGGTTCGGCAGAGTGTCTAGCCAGTCGGCCACCACCTCCGGTCGATCGAAAAAATAAGTCCGCTCCGCATGTTCGATCCTCAACTTGGCCGGGAAAAGCATAGCGTACTTAAGGCCCATGTCACTCAGTCTTCTCTTCACCCCTAGGAAACCAAGTCTTTGCTTCTGGACCAATTGGGTAAAGTCCGGGTAGAAGCTGATGGTAGTGTTCTCAAACTTTGTAGGTCCACCCACCCATGAGGCCTGCAGGATAGCGTCTCTATCACGAAAATTGAAGATTCTTGCAATTATAGGCCGCGGTGGGGCACCCAACTTTGGTTTACCGCCCGGAACTCTATGAGACCGTTCGACCGTGAAAAACTTACTCAGTCCCTTAGGTGCAAGGTGGCTAACAATGAGATCCTCGACAAAGAGGTCAGTTGCTGGATCTTCCGCCTTCTCCGGGACCCCTATGATAAGGACATTGTTCCACCTAGCCCTTCCTTCAAAATCCTCCAGACGACGCGTAAAGAGATCACTGGAGGTCCTCAAGTTGCGGACCTCCGTCTGAAGGTCAGCAACATCACCCGTCAGACTGGAAGTCTTAATGTCCAACGACTTGACTTTCTCATTAGTTTTCGCAGGTCCGTACGGATCAGGTTGACATCAATCGCCACAGTATCAAGCATGTGGGCGAGAGTCTCCATTTGTTGCCCTAAGGAGGATTTAATCCCATCGATAGCAGCCATAACGTCCTGCAAGGTCAGCTCAGTCGCCGAAGTCGGTAGATCTCTCGTGTCCTCCAGTGACCTACCCGGTCCACCGGGAGATCCCTTAGCCTGGGCATAGCAATCCATGACGTTAGTCTGGGTATAGCCACCCCGCCGAGTGGTCTTAAGTTTCTGCTTTTCCCCCTCCGGTTTCCCCGCCATTGCGGGATATAGACCGACTTGGATCGGTGAGACGAAGCAGGAAGATGGCGGCCCCTGAAACCCCCGGGCGGAGGCCCAGCTTCGTCCAGAGGGCACAGGCCAAATGTCCTCCCAAAACCGGCAAGGCAATGAAAAAACACACTCGGATGGGGCCCATACCATTGAGTTAATTGAATATTACCGCAACTAGGGGGGAAAGGAGCCAAGAAAGAAAGGCTTGTAGAGCTGGATCCATTGTGGTTCGGACCGGGTGGAGGGTTGTATGATTGTAATCCTGAGTTCCTCGGGATCGGGTCCCCCAGACACCTCCCAAATACCCCTATTTGAACCTCACAGAAGATGTAACAGACGTGTCTTTATGATGGAACAATCTCTTTATTTTGGTATGCTCACATCAATGGCAAACGTAAGCGAAGAAATAAAGCTAATTGTCACGGTAGAAGATCCAACCGTCCTCTGCACGGATGCCCGTCCTAGCACCCTCCAACAGAGGACACTGTGCTAATTAATGGCCGACAATGCCACTCGATACGTAAATAGCCAGATAAGTCGTTTAACTCGTTAGAGTCGTCCTCCGCATTCGTGTCAGTCCTGACACGATCCAACGGAGGGCAAACAAAAATTACAACGCAAAGAAATGGGGTCTTTTCCTCTCGCTCGATAACCCTCGAGCGGGGACTGGCCACTGTCAAATAAGGGACGAAATCCCTAGCGCTCGATAACCCTAGAGCGGGGACTTGCCAGAGTCTGAGAAGGGACTGTGTCCCTGGCGCTCGATAACCCTCGAGCGGGGACGGCAAATGTACAGAAAGGACCGGAGTCCTAAGCGCTCGATGACCCTCGAGCGGGGATAGGTAATGGTTCAGAAAGGACCGGAGTCCTAAGCGCTCGATAACCCTCGAGCGGGGACAGGTAATGGTTCAGAAAGGACCGGAGTCCTAAGCGCTCGATAACCCTCGAGCGGGGACGGGTAACTGTTTAGAAGGAAGGGAGTTCTGCGTTCTCGAGAACTCTCGAGCGTGGTCAAGCGAAGGTAACAGGGCGGGTCGCGAAGCCCGTGAATCACAGTATCGGGTAGCGGCTTGGCTCCTCACCGGTAATGCTTACTGCGCCTTCTCCACACCCACTTGTTCAAACGGAGCTCACCTTCCTTGTAGCTGCAGCACACGAACTCACGTCAACGGTTCAAAATATTCGACGCCGACTGCTGACTTCCGAGTTGTTTATATGGTGACGCCCTCCTTGTGTGATAGCCGCGCAATGCCTTCTGGGATTGGTAGTTCTGGCGGGCGTGCTCTTGGGTCTTGTAGTCTTCCTTAGCGCTTGTTTCCTACGCGGGGCTCCGATGCATGTCTTAACAATGATGTTACAACGCGATCTTTTAGATTGCGGTACATCACAACACATCTTTTACAACGCAAGTCGTTACCATGACTTGCGCTGTAGGGTGCTGGACTTAGGAATAGTAAGATTTACTATTCCAACTCCAGCCTACGTACAGTAGGGAAGGTGTTGGAATAGTAAATCTACTATTCCTTAGTCTAGAGCGCCCTCCAGCGCAAGTCGTGGTAACGACTTGCGTTGTAAAAGACGCGTGGTACTCACACCGCTGTGTTTTGACCGCGTTGTCATGGAAGTTCCCCGGGTGGAGCGTTCCGGGAGTCTGGTTTCGCACTCCTCTGTCGTGCTTCCGCCGTCTCCGGTTGGTTGGTTTCGCCGCTGAGGTGTGACGGGCTGTGTGGGGCATCCTGACTTGTACGGCGGACGGGACGTCATTCCTCATGGTGGTGGGTCTCTATTGGCTACCACCGCCGTGGTGGTGAGTGCATTTTTATGGCGGTTCAGGTCGCACCGCGGCGGTCAGGAAATGGGCTATGTTTGGCCATTGTAATATGGCGGACGCGAGGACCACTGCTGGAGGGCGGAAAATGACATTTTCCACCAGCACCGCGGATGTGCCTCTGCCCGCCATCCTAATGAGCCCCTTAGTGTGGTGTAAAAACCCTCATACCCACATCACTTTCTGTCAGTAACAAGTCACATGAAGGCCAGCTGTCTGGATGGGCAGGGTAGTTTATAACGATTGTGACATGGACATTAGCAACTAAGGATAATGATATTTATTTATGTCCTTGTCAAAGTCATTTCTTATGAGGCTTACCCAGCAAAAGCTAACCTTCACGACTAACCAGAGTATAATATAAAACTGAAAAATACATTACATCAATCTTGCTCTCTAATAATTCACCAGTTTAATAAAATAAGGTAAGCGAAAAATACTGCATTCAACACATTTTCCCCAGAGGATTTATCCTCCATAACACCATCAATATGATAGTGTTTAACAAACATTTGAGGTGAGCTCCACATAGCTGCTTTACAGATTTCTGATATGGTAACTGCCTGCGCTTTAGCCTTAGAGGCTTCCACTTCTCTAGTGGATCATCCGGTGTTCCCTCAGGCAGAGAAACAATAGACATCAAATATGCCAAGACAATAGTAGGTCTAACCTATCTACTCAAAGTAATATTAGAACACAGTTGTGCCTGAAGGGCCACCCAAAGATTGCCCTAAAAACACTAGAACTTAACCCATATAGTAGGGGGTTGGCGCTTCCGGACATTGAAGCCTACTACTGGGCAGCCCACCTAAGCCCCATAAATGACTGGATACATGTAGCACAGGACTATCCCACATACGGACTAGAAAGGGAGATAGTTACACCCCACACTTCCTATATGGAGGAAAGGGGATCCATAGGCTGCTCCCTGCAACACCAGTCACCATGGAAGTATGGGAAAGGACTACTAGAACCCTGAGGTGGGCCCACAAAATAACTAGGGTGACACCGCTGTGGAAGGGCAACTGGCTTGGAGAGGTGGGTGGGCTCCCAGGCTTTGAAGCATGGGACACACTAGGGATAATTACTGTTGGAGATATCATTGCAAGGGTAAGGCAAATCCTTCTCCCCCTTCCGTACGGACTTTAGGTTACATAGCTACCATTTCCTCTAATATGCCCAACTACACCACGCATAGAGAGCAGAGGGAGTAGAGAAGACAGATCTGCTGGAATATGCACCACTTGAGGGGAGATTACCTCAGGAAGAGCTCACAACCAAGGCAGTGCCACTGATATATAAGACGATAAATGATAATATGCCTGACACCCTGGGTAAACTGAAGAAGGTATGGGGAGGAGACCTGGGGAGATGGAAGATATAGCCTGGGAGGCGGCCCTGATGCACCCTTTAGAGGTAGCGATTTAATTCAGACTGCACCTCATCCGAATAGTCATAGGAGACTAAGGGAGGGAGCGAGGCTGGAACCGGGATATCTCCAGTTTATAAGGGAATTGTACAGGATTTTATTCACTCAATATGTATTGATGACAAGTGAGAATACCGGGCCTGAGAAAAATGTAACTAGCATGGCTGACCTGAGTGCGACTTGTTATTATTGTTTTGCGGTTTATATGTTTCTCATGCAACTGAAACAAAATAAAAATATTTTATTTTTTAAAGTAACATTAGAAACTTTCTGACCCTGATTGGCACCACTAAAAGTAACAAAAATGTTCAGGCTTCCCATACCCGTCATACCTTTGGAGGTAAATCTCAACTGCTCTCCTTACATCCCACAAATGAATCAGTTCACAAAACACATATAACAATATTTCTTGTTCCCTACGTATCTTGAAAGATACTTTGGGAAGGAAATCCTCATTGTGCTTAAGCAAAACTCCTTTCTCCAGATTTAAAAAAAAAAAAAGTAGGTTTGCATAACCATCCGTTCAGCTCACAAATCCTTCTAGCAGATGTAAAAGCCACTAGGAATGCCACTTTTAAAGACAAGTACTTTAATAAAACAGAAATCAGTGGTTCAAACGGCATGCCCTGCAGCGCTTTCAGGGCTAAAGGAGAATACCAAGGAGGAACAGAGGGTCTAGATAAAGATCTTGATATCGGAAAACTCTATAGGACTGTGACCACCCAAACAAAATCTCTTCTGGAATTAGACTCGGGTTCCCTAAAGGCCTTTATTGCAACCCACTGATCTCTTATCGTAGTTACAGCTAATTGCTTCTGAAAATCATCCAGCGAGAATTGCAAAACTAAGGAAATCTCACACTGTACTGCTGAAAGAGATTTAGAAGTATGCCATATTTCAACATTCCATCAGTGTTTGGAGTAGGAACTCAAAGTAGAAAGGCGCCAGGACCCTAAATACTCTCAGCTAAGTCTTCAGGCGCCCTTCTTTTCTGAAGCATAATCTTCTCAAACTCCAGACTGGCAGGACCAGTCTCTGAAAGGTAGGTACCCTACTGATCTGAGAAGAAAGGGAGATGTTGGAACTTTCCACGGAGGAAGAACTGACTCTTTAGGAGGGGAACCAAGAGTGCCAGGACCAAAACAGGACTACTAACACAATCTCCACCTTTTCCCTCTGGATCCATCAGAGCAGATGAGGGATGAGAGGAGTTGGAACACATGTAGCAGGTGACATGGCCAAGGTGAAGCTAGCACATCTGCCCCCCCACTACTGGATCCAGATACCGAGAAAAGAACCTCCGACGCTGAGCGTCATCTCTAGAAGCAAACAGGTCTAAAACTGCTCCCCAAACCTCTTTGGGTGAAGGTCAGGGCTTGAGATGAAGAGAAGATTCTTCTTGGTCTGTCTGCTACTATATTGTCTTCACACCTGATTATAGCTACTTTCAGAGAAAGAAGATGTTTCTTTACCTACGTTTCAATTCTCAAGGCAACCAGATTGAGAGAGGCAGACTTTGTTCGCCTGCCTGTTCAAGTGAGCCACTGATGTTGTGCTGTGTGTCCTGATCATTACATGATGATTCATAATGTCCCTCCGGAAATACAATATTGCCTGGAAAATCACAGATAACTCCTTCCAATTTGAAGCTCTTGACTTGTCCTTTGCTGACCATGTTCCCTATGCCTCTTTGCTCCCCAAAGTGCACTCCAGCCTAAAGGGCTGGCATCCCTTGTTATGACAATCTCCGGTGGACATTGAAAAGTAAAACCCCTGCTCAATGATTCCTATTTCTCTGATGCTTCACTAGATGAGCCATCAATGCTCTCATATGAAGTGTTGCCCAAGGTACTAGGAATACACAAAAAGCCATGTGACTTTGAACCTTCAGCCACAATCATGCTAGTGCTAGAGAGGAGAGGGTTGCCCTCACCCTCACTGCTCTCTCTTCCACCAAAAATACCATGCCCAGTGGGCCTGATGAAAGTCATGTCCTCTGAGAGATCTAGCTTGCATTTCTCCATGTTTCTGAGAAGACTATGTTGCTGCAGACAATTTTTCATCCTATCCGAACATTCCAATACTTTCTCTCTTAAAAGGGCATGAAAGAGCCAGTTGTCAAAATACGTAAACAAACTCCAGCCATGCAGATGTATAAGAGCAACCAAGGGATCCATCTTCTTAAATACTCTTGAATCAGACTTGATCCCAAATGGCAATACCTGGAACTGATAGTCTCTATTTAGTGCATTAAAAAATCAGGAATATTTCTGATGCATCCTTGCAATAGAAATATGTATATGGGCATCGGTTTGATCCATGGTGAACATAAAAGCTCTGCTCAGAATTAAAGAAATGATGGTACCCACCATCTCAAGGATTGTTCTGACAGGAGGACTCTCTGCCTGATGGGAGGGCTCCAACCCCCAGTAGACTCCAGCTTGGACATGCCTCCTCTGCGCTCATAAGTGCGTTGTGGCCGTGCGGGGCGCTCCCGGGCAAAACCTGGGCCAGGGCAGGCCTGTCCACGCCCATCAAGGCCAGAGGAGGCTGGCCAACTCTAGACTGTCGTTCAGAGAACCCAACAGTGGGAGTACCATTAATGAGACCTCCTTGAACATTGTCCCCATTGACTCTTCGGGACACATTTTCCCTGATCCACTAAGTACCCAGTCTGGTCTAAACAGCATTATTATGTCCTCAAAGAAACAACCGGTGAAAAGGAAAAGAGGAGGGACTAGACAACCACAGCTTTCAAAAGCAAAGAGGGCAACTACGGGCATTGATCGGGCCCACAACCAGGCCCCCTAAAACGAGAATACACAAGAAATGTACACTAAATTAGAACAACTTGTATCAAATGCAATCCAGCCTTTGATAAAAATGTCTTCACTCCATAGAACTCTCAATCAAGTCACTAATAGAGAAGGGAAAAAACTCCAGAATTCTGGCAAGACCACCATGTCTAAAGAATCTCCAATAGACTTAAATTAGATTCAAACTTTAGCTAACCCAATTAGGGAGAAACGAATGACCATAGGGAACAAAGAGACAATCAGAAATCACAGAATATTCAAATGTGTGTGCAATCCGTCTCCCAGAATAGGGACAAGCTAGTCCCAAATGAGAGCCACGCACATAGTGAGAGATCTGATTTTTTTTTTTTACTTGTTTTTATTAGCATTTCAATATTGCACAATACAGACCATATCATGAGACATATCTGCAATAGAGTTCACGAACAACAGTGGAGGTCGAGAATGGGGGAACAGTGGCGATTGGGTCGGGTCCGTAAGGTCCGTGTGCGAGCAGTAGCAAGAAACGTGTGGGGTATAAACTAGAGGAAGAAGCGTGTGGGTGCGAAGTGTGCATAGGAAAGGGGGCGGTATGGGTCTGGTGAGACTGAACGTGACTAGGTGTATCGCGGAATCGTGGTGCTATCAGAGAGGGGGCCTAAGGACTGGGATCATGACATAGTGAGAGATCTGACTTACTTACACAGCATCCGCCCCCTCTTATATGCAGGTTAATTTAGGTCCTATAAGGCCCTGTGAGAGAGAGGAAAATAGGGTGTGCCTAAGGGATAGGACATGGCCGGCCAATAAGCCAGGACGAGAAGGGGGACAATAGACATCAGATCCTCTCGCTCCTACTAGAAGCTAGCCCACTTGTTCTTATTCTGGTGAAATGTCCCGGAATAAACGAAGTCACAACACGAGACAAGGAGATGGTAGAAATCACCTCCCAACACACAAAAATAGTAAGAATGATTTGGTTGGGCCATCTACAATTGATTTTATTATTGCTTCTGAACCTCTAGGAGAAAGGATCAGCATTAAAGGTTGGATTTTATGGTCTTTAGTGACCATGCTCTCCTGGCTTATGGTTTGAAATGGGAGTTTAAATCTTATATACAGGAAGACTTGGTACCAAAACCCGTCCTTGCCAGAAATAACAGTTATATATTGAAATGGGACAATCCCTTTCTTCATACTTTGTCAGCTGACAATTACAGAGAGATCATGATCTGTTTAGATAATAGTGCCCCTCCAGATCCGTCAATAATAGCGTTTGAAGTAGTGTTGAAGGGGAATAGATCCCAATTAACGCTGTAATTTAAGAACAGAAATAAGGCTAAACATTTATGGTTTGACCGCAACTGCTCCAAATGCGCTAATAGCCTGCATACTGCCTTATGTGCAGTGCCTAAAGACCAAGGCCTGATAAGATCCCTACAAGTAAGTTATAGTAAGTCAAGATAGGCTAGACTTAGGGACCTAAAGAACCAAAGCAAGGGAAGATTTGAGACTGGCATGACTGAGGAAGGATAGCCGGAAATCTGGAAGGTGATGAATGCCCCCTTTTTGCAAGAAGAGGGAGTTCTCTCTTTAGATACACATATAGAGGATAATGGATGGGTCCTACACTTCCAGAGTATATTTTAAAATCCTACCCTGAGTATAAGTAATACTGTAAGTATAGAAGATTAGTCTCCTACATATTTAACTCTTGATCTGGAAGAAATAGATTGCGCACTGGCCCAGACTATTCCTCTGACGGTGCCCAGCCCTGACGGAGTCCTGGCAGATATATTTTTAGAAAGGAGGGTACTGTGGGGCCCTGCCTTGACTAATGGTTTTTTTTTTTTTTCAAAACAAGTTTTATTCGTTTTATTTTGGGTGTTGAAGCATTGCAAAAACGGCACCACTCCCTGAGCACCAGAGAGATAGTGTGCAAACAGTAATCATCATCATCAAGCAATGCAAGCAATATTCAATAGGTACACCCATCCCTAAACTCCCTTTCCCCCAAACCCCCATCCCAAGAGTCTCCCGCCCGGATCCCACCCCTAACCCCTCACAGTGTCAGCGTGGTCCAATAGTTAATACAATGCAGTAACAAAGTTCGTGCGTGAGTCCGTTCACCCCTGGCCCATATGCGAGTGTCCAACATCACCATCTTGACTTGTCGGCGGTTCCAGCCACAACCCCCTATATTCCGCCCATCTCTTCCAGATTTTAAAATGCTTTTGGGGGCAGCCCCTGGCAACAAACACTGGACGCTCCAGCCCCATACAGAAGTCCAGTCCCCTTTTCCATACCCCTAGCAAGGGAGCCCTTGGGTCTTTCCAGGCTCGGGCGATATCACGTTTGGCCACTGTAAGGCCTAAAAGTAGTAAGTGTCGTTTATAGATGTTACCCCCCACTTGTTCCATAACATGCAAGAGGCCCAATTGCGGGGAGCGGGGAAGGTCCCACCCCAACACTTCAGACAGACAGTCCCAGACACCAGTCCAGAATCTCGCCAGTGTAACACATTCCCACACCGTATGTACGAAGGTTCCAATCGCACTGCCACACCGCAAGCAATCAGGGGAGGCTATCAGGCCCGCCCTCCACAATCTCTCTCTAGTATAATAGGCCCTGTGCAAGTATTTGAACTGGATAAAGCGCAGGCGAACCGCTATCGCTGCCCCCCTCGGGGCCTCCAGGGCTTCCCTCCAGTCCTCTTCATCCAGGTCTCCTATGTCCCTCTCCCAAGCAGATCGCAGAGTGTCTAGAGAAGAGGAGCAATGCGTGATTAACGTTTGATATATGCTGGAAATTTTCTTCGTGCCTAACTCACCCATGAAGACCTTAGCATCCAGCGGGCTGAATTCGGGCAGGGAGTCTAGACCGACCAGGAAGGGAGACAGGGCGTGTCGGAGCTGCAGATATCGAAAAAACTGTGTTGGGGGCATATCATATTCCTCTCGCAGGGCTTGGAACGTCTTAAGAACCGTGCCTTTCTTTACATGACCCAGGGCCGATATGCCTATCGCGTCCCAGCCACTAAAGCCCCTCAGGGATGCCAACGCCGGCAGCCGCCCATTGTGCCAGAGGGGAGTCTCCCCCGTCAATGTGTTCCACCAACCCATGCGGTGCAGCGCGCTGCGCCACACCCGAAAGACCACCTGTGTGACCTCCGGAAGCTTCTTCCGTGTCGCTGCTGAATACAAGATGGTGTGTAGCGTGTCTGGGTCCATCAAGAACCGCTCGAGTGCATAGGCCGGATCGCTCCGATCCCCATACCACCATTTGTTTAGTATCAAGAGGTGGGATGCCTGATAATAGGACAGAATGTCCGATGTGGCCAGCCCCCCGCAGTAAGTGGAAAGAAAACAGGTGTGAAGTGCCACTCTCGCTACCCCACCTGCCCAAAGGAACTGGCTTAGCACCGAGTTCACTCGACGAAACCATACCAGTGGAATAGGGTATGGATGATTCTGCAATTGGTACCGTAGGCGCGGGAGAGCCACCATCTTAAATATGGCTGAGCGGCCGTAGATATTCAAGGGCATTCTGGACCACGTCATCATGTCCGAACGTACACGATCCCACACTGGCAGTACATTACGAGCCCATGAGACCCCCGGGATGTCCGTCAGGAATATCCCCAGGTACTTAATTCCTCCAGTAGCCCTCTGCAACCATTGACTAATGTTTTTAATGCTGTATCCAAACAAGACCCGTGAAGTTCTTGGAAACACTCCGTAATTGTCCCAATCCATAAAAAGAGTGATAGGGCAGAGCCAAAGAATTATAGACCCATCTCCTTAATCGATAGCAAGGCAAAATTAATGGGCAGAGTACATTTAAACAGGTTAGATGAGTGGCAGAGCACCAGTATGGTTTTTGAAAAGGAAAGGGCACAATTGACCAGTGCCTAAATCTAACGATCCTCTCGAAATATACCATAGCCAATGAGGGGCAACTTTGAATGGCTTTTATGGATTTAACAGTTGCCCATAATTGTGTGGTACACAACAAGTAATAGGTAATTCTGGAGGAAATGGGAGTGGATACCCTAATCATTGGGTTTATTTGGCAGCTATATACAGGAGCTACAGCAAGTGTCTGCTATGGAAGAGCAGGGGAATGTACAAGGGCTTTTAATACTAAGAGAGGTGTGAGGCAGGGATGTGTACTTGGCCCCCTCTTGTTCTCTTTGTATTATAACAGGTTGGAGGCAAGATTGTGCCAGACATCTAAGCACGTTCCGTGTAGTGGCCTCTACCCTACCTATACTCCTCTATATGGATGATAAAGTCCTCTTGGCAATAATGCCAGTGGCGCTGCAAAAAGTTCATAGAGGAGTATACGAGATTTATGGCTAGTCAAGACCTATGTGTGAATGTGTCTAAATCCTTTGTTTTAATCACAGGACTGCACCGAAAGAAATCTTTCAACTTCCATGTAGAGGAGAGAGGATTTTTATTTATTTATTTATTTATTTTTAACAACTTGTAAAGCGCACAAATACCTGTAGGCGTCTCAATGCTGTGAGCTGGAGGTACGCAGAAGCTGACGGGAAACTGATTGGTTAAAAAGCCAAGTTTTAATTTGTTTTCTGAATGACAACAGTGTGGGACTAGCCTTTTTCTAAAAGGGGGAGAGAATTCCATAGTTTAGATGTAGCCACTATGAAAACTCTGTCACCCCAGTTGGCTTTCCTAGTTCTGGGAACAGTCAACAAACTGGCATCTGCTTAGCGCAAAGGTCTGCTGGGTGTATAGGCTCTGGAAGCTGTCCTTAGACATTCTGTTCCTATGTTGCGAATTGCTTTATAGGCAATGCAAAGAGCCTTGAATTCCGTTCTATTTCTTATGGGCAGCCAGTGGAGCTTTCGCACCACATTGGATATGGGCTTGAACTTGGGTGTCCCCGATAGTATCCTAGCGGCTGCGTTCTGTACCGGCTACAGTCTACCCAGGACTCTTTCTTGTGCATTGATTGAAAGGCTGTTGTAGTAGGCAACCTTCGACATGACTAGAGCACAGATTAGCTTTCTCCAGGTACTAGCTGGGATGAAAGGTAGCAGCTTCTTTATTATTCTTAAAACATAGAAGGATGAGGAGACCACTGCATTGACATGATGTGTGAAAGATAGTTTATCAAAGAAGATGCCCACATTTCTGGCCTTTTTCACAGGGATTGGGGCTACTCCCAAGTTCTTTGGCCACCATGTAGGGGTCCATCCTGGGGCAAGGTTACCAAAGATCATTACCTCAGTCTTGTCTGAATTTAATTTAAGGCAATGATTAGACATCCAGGAACTAATGGCCAAAATGCCATCATGAAAGCTGGCTACCACTGTGTCTCCATTTTTATGTACCGCCGACACCAGTTGTGTATCGTCAGCATATGACGTAAGTAGTCCCATCCCAAAAGATTTAATTACTCGTGCTAAGTCAGTCACGTAAAGGATGGAAGCAGTAGACACTTTCTCTTATCTCGGGGTACTATTCGACAGCAATTTATCCTGGGAAAATGTGGTATTAAGTAGAACAAGCCTCTTGGAAAATGGTATTATGGCCCTTGCAAAGCTCTAAAAAAACAGGGATCCAAATCGATCCCAGAAATGTTAAATATCTACGAAAGCGAAGGCTACTGCAATTTATGGGGCAGCAATTTGGGGCACGATAGACTTACAGCCACTTCAGTGTGTGGAGGATGACTTTTGTAAGAACATTTTGTTGCTACATCGCTCTTGTGCAAACTATCCTGCATACATTGAGTTGGATGTATCATATCTTGGGGACAAAATTTGATTAGCCGCTTTATTACTGTGGTTATCAATATGGAAAAGAATGCATACCGCTAAACCAGGCAACACTGAGGGACTGCATAAAACTGGATGATGCACAGAGGATTCCGTGGATAAAGTATGTGGAGGATATTTTCTCTAGTTGGGTCTTTGTGCACTATTTGATACTCCAAGCTTATGTGATAATTTCCCAAAAACTAAATTCAAAAATATATTTTTAGTAAAAGCTGCAGGGGACAGAAATGAAAGGAACAAAACTAAATCCACTGTAATTGCTTACAGCTTGCTTCCGTCAGTAATAGATACATTACAATCGTATTCTTCATTTGTGCTGAACCCTCAGCACAGGTATATATCGATTAGGTTTTGTTTTAATTATATTCCTTTATTATTTGGCTTCCCGGCTAATGTCTACTTGGTGAAGGACTTACCGCCATGTCCCTGTGATGGGAGAGCAGCTCAATCAACTTTACATATATTATTCTTCCGTACATTTTATGGCTCTCAGAGGAAAACCTTTCTAGTCCCTATGCTTCACAAATATAAATGTGTCCAATGTAGACCTGCACTGCACTTTATCCAACATCTGCCAGATCCCTTTGTATGTTATGCTGTAGCTTTTTTTTATGGACTTGGCAAAGTGCAGACAGTTATTGCTTCAGATGGTTTAATAGCTGTGTCATTATTTTTTCTGTTTGAAAGCTTTATTGAAGAAAAGTGATCAATACAGTAAGGTGACATCAGCAAGCAACAAAAGAAGGGAAGTTATGGGAAGGTAAAATATAAGCAGCTGATGGCACAATGAAAAATTCAAAGCAATAGCTGTGTCATTCTGGTTGTCATTTTAAACATATGAATGTAAAATGAACTTTTTTTAAACAATGTATGATTTTTAGAGGGTTTTATTGGAATAATAATATTTAAATTCATGATTGTCTGTACTTTTATGCATTGAAATAATGTGAAATAAAGTAAATAAAAGTAAAAGAAAGAATGATCCTCTGTACGTCTTCATTTTCAATGGAATCCTTCTGACTTATTTCTTCACCTCTTTTAGGTCTATAATCAGCCTGATTTGTCCCGAAGGTTTGGGGATTAGGAAGATCCTGGACTACACTCCCCTGCCACACTCCTCTCTTGGAATTGGAACCACAGCTTTCTTCATCAGGTTTGGAACCACTTCTTCCAGAGACAATTTCCTTAACACATCGCAAGGTTCTGGTATAGGAATGATCCCAGAGTCCAATGGTGTCTCCATAAATTCTGTCTGTTTTTCCTTCTTCACTACCTAATGGACATATGCATCCTATCACCCGGAGCGATGGTTCCTAATGGGAGAGTCTGACTTCCCCTTCTGACCTCCCCGATTCCTGCTGTTGCCTTTCTGTCTTCTATAGAAAGAAAACAGGTGCTGCTGCTGTTGCCCAGGGGAAACAACCTTTACAACACAACTTTTACAACGCACTACCATTACAACGTAGTCATTACAACGCAACATCCCTTACAACGCATGCCATTACAATGCAACCATTACCACGCATGACACTACAACGCATACAATTACAACTCATGTCATTACAACGCAGTCATTACAACGCATACCATTACAATGTATACCATTACAACGCATAGTATCCTTACACTATCCAACACTTACCCTACTGTTGCACCCCCTGAAGTTACAATAGTACATTTTACCCCTACACTATCCAACACTTACCCTACTGTTACACACCCTGGAGTTACAATAGTACATTTTACCCCTACACTATCCAACACTTACCCTACTATTGCACCCCTGGAGTTAGAATAGTAATTTTTACCCCTACACTATCCAATACTTACCAAACATGTAATGTAATGGTATGCGTTGTAATGGTATGCGTTGTAAAGATAGTATGCGTTGGCTGGAATGTGTTGTAAAGGTAGTTTTTAAAAATTCGTTGTAATGGCATGCGCTGTAATGGAATGCGTTGAAATGGATGTTGCGTTGTAAAAAATGCATTGTAAAGGTATGCGTTGTAAAAGTATGCGTTGTAACGTCATACAACCTTGCCCAGACATTCCTGAAGGCTGACAAAAAGAAGATTTTAGAAAAGAGGAGTGAGGTCCGGAACCAGATACATCAATATTCTGTCTAAAGGATTGCAAATGCTTCTTCTCCTTGAAGATTGTATGTAATTTTTATCAAACACTCTGGTCCCCACATTAGGCATCTTTTAAGGCACTGGCTTCCAAGTCACATCTGTATGTTGTTCTTTCAGGTAAATGTTTCTTCTATCTGAAATTGTGACTCCTTCAAAAAATGCTGAAGCTCTCACTATGTCAAATGAGATATCAGATAAAAACTCCACATGCTTCTCCAAGGCTTCAAGAAGCTCCAAGCACACTGCATTCTCCTGAAATACTTTTAAAACGGTTCTTGAAATCAGCAATAAAGGACTGTGATGTGTAAGCCCCATTAAAACTGGCCCTCATCGCTAAATGATCTTCAACATAGGTCTTCTTTAAAGTTGAGTCAATTTTCTTTTCCGTTTGGTCTTTAAGGCTACTCTCCTCTGCCATCGACATCTGACTGACAAATCTGGGTATGAAATAATCCACTGCTACTGACACCAGCACAGGCTTATCCACTTCCTCCAATGAATAAAGTCTAGACATAAATCTAGTGGCATTAATCTTATTTGAGTCCTCCCATTCCCTACTCACCACATCAGCCAAATGTTGGTGTATCAGTAGACCCAACGCCCTAAGTTGCTGGAACTGCTTTAGAACTAGTTCTGAAGAGGTACTGGGTAACTCTGCCACAGTAAATTCCATATTCTATTTTATTCCCACCAAAGTCTCAGGCAGCATCTCCTTGTCAATATATTTGCCTTTCAAGTCTGTCACAACCATGCCTATACCTGCCTCTCCTGCTCCTGAGTTGAAAATACAAGATATTAGTCTCACTCAAAGGTTGGTGAGTTTGAGGGGCATTGATTGCTGGCATGGTCCCCAGGACTGTAGGAGAGTAGTGTGTGCTTCCTATGGTTACCCCCACTTTTTGCTGTGATTCTCTGGTTTTTCGACTTTAGTATGGCTGTGGTCCTGCTAATCAGGCCCACAGCCTAGCTGTTCTCGATCTAAATTGATACCATGTACTTTAGGTACATACCAGATTGGTCACTGGGTCACCCTTGTGAGCCCCTGTATAGTGTACCATAGGTACCAAGGGCATAGGTGCACCCTAGGCCTACCAGGGGCTGCAGCATGTATTGTGCTACCCCTGGTTTGCCTTCCAAATTGACACCACAGGTCAGTCTGTACTCACAGCCTGGGTAAGGTGGTGTAATCATCCCTTACTTAGATATAGTATATATATATCTACCTTATATATAGACACATAGTAACCTAAGAGTCACTCCTATGGCAGGCCTCGACAATCCTGGAGGCAGAGTGCTTGGTTTTATGTGAGAGGGTGCCCTAGCATGAGCTGAGTCCCTCTTCAGCTTTCGGAACCATCTCCTTATAGCTGTTCTATGATATAGCCATACCATATATTCTTAAGTGCATTATAATCCTCGCGGTTAATGCTAACTTTGGTTTGGCTTTATCAAAACATGCTGTGTAAGGTGTCAAACACTTTGGAATACTACCCCTCCCCCCCCACCAGTTCTGGCAGCGGGGGTAGCATTCCACCCTTCTAGAGGGAGAAGACATGTAGTTACTGTTAAACCCGGTTAAAGTCAAACAGAGCCCCAGCATCACAAAATGGATGCTGCTGCCACAGACACAAGTCTGCCCTCCTGCTGCTGGGCGAAACTCTGGCCGGGGGGGCCAGGACAATAGGTTTCCTGTCCAGGGAGGTGCCAGCACCTCCCCAGACAGGCTTTAGTGTATTGGGGCAGGGAGGGTTGCATTCAGTGAATGCTTTTCAGACACTGCCTGGGGCTCACAAGGTGCTCCATCCATTTCCCAGTTCAAACCTGTTGCTGGGGCGCTCAGCCCCAGCTCTCGCATGAAACTGGACAAAGGGAAGGGGGTGTAACCCCCCCTCCCCAGGTCCACCCATAGGAGGAACCTTAGAGTTAGTCCAACCCCTAAACTTACTATAAGTATAGAACTCCAGTCCCTAGGACTTTAGATTACCCTAGACGAAACTCTGCAACATATATCCTGGACCTTTGACATTCCATTTCGACTTGAAGATGGAAGAAATCTCCCTTGTGGTCAAGGAGTGACCACCCTGTTCAAACAGGCACCAACAGCATCTTTGCTGGTCTGCATTTTCGAGGCTCCCGCTGGACCCTGAAAAATCTGTGACAGAGGACACAGACTTCCAGACATCTCTGACACGGACCTTCGATCCAAGCAAAGCTGAGACCCGTGGCGGACACGAGAGACGTGACCCCGGAACTCCTGGACATCCTGCATTTTGCTACCTGCATCAACTTCCCGAGGTATCCCGAAGTTGTGCATTAGTGTGCTTGAAGCTCCAGCCAAGAGCACCTTTTGCACTGAAGCTCAGATGCCCACACTCCACGAGTGTCCCTTGGGCCTACATTGTGTATTTCAGCTTGACGCGTCTTTGCAGTTACTAGTCCGTTGGCTAGTGAGCCCCCAGGAAGACCACTCTTGGAACTACTTTGCTTTCTTGGTTGCTCTAGGCTTGCTCCAGCTTCCCTGCAAAGGAGAAGCACGCCAGAGCTTGCTGGTCTGCACCGAAGCCAATCTCAAAATCTTGCGTGGATTGCGTTTGCCAAGGCTTGTTGGGTCTAATCCAGATACTGACACTGCAGTCAACTAGATCCTTTGTGGGACAGTTCCAATCAAGCTCCTGGTCATTGTCGATGCCTCCTGGACCTCGTGGCTGAAGAGACAAACTTCACCTTTTCACCTGAAATCCCCCGACATTGGCTGGCAGCTTCCCATCGCCATCCTGGTCACTGGAAAGTGACCCAGACCCTGTCCCTTCTGCTTTCAGGTTCTTCAGATCTTCGATCCACCCTTGGATCCACCCGAACCCTTTTCCTCTGGTCGCCTGCAGGACTTCTTTGCAGATCTCCATTGAAAACGACGACGAAACCCGACACCAAAAGGCACCTATGCACCCGGCTTCCGTGGGTGAGGTAACACAAGTACTCCGGTGCTCCCATGGGTCTTGACTCTCAAAGTGTTCTAGTCTAATAGGGTTCCATCGTAGTTCACCCAGAAGTGTCTTTAAATTGTAAATTTGTAACTTGTTGGTTTCCCGTAGAAAGTCAATGGTAACCAGCGGCTGTGTTTAGACACTGCACGTGTCTCCCGTGGGCCTCCTACTTCCTAACCTTTGGTTGTTCCTAGAAGCCCCAGCGATTCTACAGACCCTAGGCATGTTTTCTATCCCAGACGTGGTTCTTATACCACTGTTTTAGTATATGGTTTGTGAGGCCCCTAGGGCATAACGTATACTGTGCAACTTATCGTATGCTAATTAAGTTCCTTGTATTGTACTTTTACCTCTGACCTCATAAAGAGTGCAGAGGGGTTGTGTTTAGAATAAATACATATATATTTTATATATACCTTGTGTGGTGTGCTTTCATTTTGTACTCAAGAGATTATAATTGGTAAAACAACTAGCTTAATTCGCTCTCTGAAGTCTTAGACTGAAGACTGCTCGCCATTGCTACCCCTAGGATAGCTTTCTATAAGGTTGAATTTACAACCACCATCAATGAGGGTCGATTGGACTGGTGCAAGGTATCTCACTAGAATAGTGGACATCATATACCAGGCCAACTTCTCACACTGGTGTGCAGCGGATAGGATAAGAGCTTGCATTGTTTTACCAAATAATCTTGAGAATATCATTTGAAAATTCACATCAAGGTACCTGTAGGTACATATAAATCAAGTCTTATAATATATAAGTTCTAATGAACTTAGCAGTTGTAGGTGGTAAGGGCTTAGCACACCCTGACTACAACTTCTAGAGAGGTTCTAGTAGGTAACAAGTAGTGTAGGTAGGTGCACACACCACACCTCACTAGTCATGCCTTTAAAGGTAGGAGCTAGTGCATCTCTACCAGATGTCAGCAAAGAGCAGACATCTAAATATGACACATTCTCTTTCCAAGAGTTAAGAGGTTTGTGTGCCATAAGAAAATTAAAGCAAGGACAGAGTACAACCACCCAACATCTGATAGATATCTTAGTGGCAGATGACTTCTACCTGATACTGCACGCTCGCGTAAGCTGCTGCTGCTCCCTTGCTGCCTCTTATTTTAATCTCACCTTACTTCACGTGCACTCGCACCACTGCGCTGCTCGATTTAGAACGCAGTCGCCTCTTCGCGCTGGGATATCGTTTGGGGTTGTATTTAGGTCATACCTGCACCATAATTGTGCCGCCACTCGCACTTTGCGGGATTTAGGACTCAGGACTCCCTGGAAGCGCATCGCGGTATTCTCGCCGCCATCTTGGGTGTGGGTAGCCAGGAGGTGCCGAATAACGGGCGCCATCTTGGGTGTGGGGCCAGAGATCGGCCTCGCAGGAATCCCGCGCTCTGAAGAGCCTACTTAAGCGGAAACCCCCTTCAGTTCAGGTAGATTCTACCTGATACTGCACGCTCGCGTAAGCTGCTGCTGCTCTCTTGCTGCCTCTTATTTTAATCTCACCTCACTTCACGTGCACTCGCACCACTGCGCTGCTTGATTTAGAACGCAGTCGCCTCTTCGCGCTGGGATATCGTTTGGGGTTGTATTTAGGTCATACCTGCACCATAATTGTGCCGCCACTCGCACTTTGCGGGATTTAGGACTCAGGACTCCCTGGAAGCGCATCGCGGTATTCTCGCCGCCATCTTGGGTATGGGTAGCCAGGAGGTGCCGAATAACGGGCGCCATCTTGGGTGTGGGGCCAGAGATCGGCCTCGCAGGAATCCCGCGCTCTGAAGAGCCTACTTAAGCGGAAACCCCCTTCAGTTCAGGTAGATTCTACCTGATACTGCACGCTCGCGTAAGCTGCTGCTGCTCCCTTGCTGCCTCTTATTTTAATCTCACCTCACTTCACATGCACTCGCACCACTGCGCTGCTCGATTTAGAACGCAGTCGCCTCTTCGCACTGGGATATCGTTTGGGGTTGTATTTAGGTCATACCTGCACCATAATTGTGCCGCCACTCGCATTTTGCGGGATTTAGGACTCAGGACTCCCTGGAAGCGCATCGCGGTATTCTCGCCGCCATCTTGGGTGTGGGTAGCCAGGAGGTGCCGAATAACGGGCACCATCTTGGGTGTGGGGCCAGAGATCGGCCTCGCAGGAATCCCGCGCTTAACGGTTATATAAGATGTGCCTCTCCCAAGCGCGCAGCGTTGACGCGCAGCGGGCGCGCCGTAGGCGCGCCAGAGGTAAGCCCGTTTGCGCCCGTTCGCGCACCGATTGTGCCCAGTGCCAGTCACGCTGCCCTTACCTCCTCATCTCCAGTCACATACTCTAGGACTGAGCTCATACAGCTACGTCCCCAGGTAAGTCAAGTGCCGAGTACCAACTCAGGCAAGTTAGATGTGCTGTCCTGTGGTCTGCTCAACGTCCGCTCACTCTGTAAACACCATGTTGAAATAGCACTCCTCATAGATTCCTATGATTTGGACATGCTTTTTTTAACTGAGACATGGACCCGAGCAGACAGCAATGTGGAGCTGGGACTGGCCTGTCCATCGGGCTATAAAATCATGCACTGTCCGAGGGTGGGGAACAGAGGTGGAGGAATTGGGCTCATTTTTAGAGACTCCCTGGCCCTCTCCCTATTCGAGGTCAAAGCGGTCCAAGGGTTTGAACTCATGGGCTTCTCGCTCAAAGGACATAAAGGGGTTCTACAATCCGGGCTGCTCTGCTACAGACCGCCGGGTTCCGCACCATCTAAGCTACCAGACCTGGTGGACTTAATCTACGATCTTTCTAACTCGCATGCGAGTCTCCTTATTCTGGGGGACTTCAATCTGTGGCCTGATGGGCCTCTGGATACAGCCTATAGAGAATTGTGCCAGGCCTGTAGCAATCTTCAGCTGCAATAGCTGGTACTTTCCCAGACCCACACGAAGGGTCATGCTTTGGATCTGGTCTTCGCAGAAGCCTCTCTGGTGGTAATCAGGGAAATAGTTTTTCAGTGCTGGACAGACCACGCACTAGTCCGTTTTTCCCTTCACCTTCCTGTAGATTCCCTCAGAAGGAACGGGGCGAATACCACCACAGCAAATAGGCAGTGGTCTAAACTCCTGCATCACCCTGACCGTCCACCTCTGCTCTCAGGGGGTTTTAACTTGATGGAAAATGTCGAAGCAAGCTATTCTAGCCTGTGCCAGCTAATTACCAGCTCACTGGACACACTGGCTCCTCTACGGAAAACTAAAGTTAAACGCAGACCTGCCATGCCATGGTTCTCATCCGAATTATTCCTATTGAGACATCGGTGTAAGCAGGCAGAAAGGGTTTGGAGGAAGTCATACTCTGAGAATGCCAAGTCTTTATATAAATTAGCACTTCTTGAATACAAAGCCCAGATTAAACTCGCCAAGGCGGAATATCTCGAGGTCACGCTGACACAGGCAACTAATAAATCGCAGACCTTGTTTAAAATAGTAAACGACCTCGTCAGGCCTGAGTGCGCGGCGAATACCATCCCAGCCTCACAATCCCTCTGCGACTCGCTAGCAAAAGCGTTTGAGGATAAAATTGCAAATATCCTAGGTGCCCTTACTGTCTCTGGCACATGTGGCCCTCAGTCCCTGGAAACTTTTGTATCCTCCCCCGTCCCTGCTGTACCGGATGAACAGACATCTCATCATCGGTTAGAGTGCTTTACTCTCGGCTCACTTGATGAGTTTTGTACGTTAGCAAGCGGGGTGTCCTCGGGCTCTCCTCTGGATCCACTTCCCCACAAATATTGGAAACTCTTCCAGGATGAACTTTTTCCACCTCTATACTCCATCTGCCACCAGTCCTTCACTTCGGCTATGGTTCCTGATAGCTGGACGCTAGCGGTAGTTTCCCCTCTCCTAAAGAAGCCCATGCTTGACCCCACTTGTCTGTCAAACTATCGGCCAATCTCCTTGCTCCCTTTCCCAGTCAAGATCATGGAAAAAATCGCTACCCGGTCTCTTTCCAGCTTCTTGGAAAGTAACACCTGTCTGGAGATGGCCCAGTTCGGCTTCCGGCCCGCTCATGGTACGGAGTCGGCACTGGTGGTCGTGTTGGACAATCTTCGATCTCGGGTCGACAATGGTCGAGCAGCCTTTTTAGTGCTGCTCGACTTGTCGGCCGCGTTCGACACGGTCAGCCATCTCATTCTTATCAACAGGCTGGAAGAGGCCGGGATAGCAGGTTTGGCAAGGGACTGGCTGATTTCGTACCTTCAGGACAGACATCAGGTGGTGGCTCTACCACCTTTTCGCTCGGACATTAGGAGAGTGGGACAGGGCGTTCCGCAGGGGTCTGCGATCAGCCCCATCCTGTTCAATCTGTATCTGTGTCCTCTGGTAAAATTGATCAAATCCTTTGGCATCACAGTGATCAATTACGCCGATGACACCCAGCTCATCTTCTCCCTTGAAGGAGAAGATGCGGTGTCCACAGTCACCTTCCATCGCTGCATGGCTGCCACGGCTGATTGGTTGAGAAACAACTCCCTCCAATTTAATAGTTCCAAGACCGAGGTACTCCACTGCTCCTCGGACCGCGTCCCGCGTGCTCTGCCGACTGATTTCTGGCCTTCTTCCTCCTTGGGTAATGTGGTGGCGGTGGACTCTGCCCGTAACCTTGGAGTTATGTTCAGCTCTAACCTTCAGCTGAACGGCTTTGTTAACAAAACCGTCTCCACTTGCATGATGCTACTCCGCACTCTTCCGAAAATTCTCCCCTTGTTGCCACTTCAGGCCAGGCCAGAGGTAGTGCGTGGCATTATCCTTAGTAGGATAGATTATTGCAATGCACTGCTCCTGGGGGCCCCTGGTAATCTGATCTCTAAGCTGCAGCGCATCCAAAACATGGCTGAAAAACTAGCCCTCTCTAGGCCTCGCGCTGCCTCTTCATCCCTTGCACTTAAAGATCTGCACTGGCTGCCAGTCCAACAGCGAATTCTTTTTAAATCTTCCTGCCTGGTCTTTAAGGCTTTACATGACCAAGGCCCAGCCATGCTACGGAACCTTTTTTCTTGGTACCACGCAGCGAGACCATTACGCTCTTCCTCACTACATCTGGTCGTGGTTCCGAGGATCCATAGGCTTCGGATGGGGGGTCGATCCTTTGGCTATGCAGCCGCCAAGCTCTGGAACTCCCTCCCTTTATTATTGAGGAGCTTGGAGGACCTCCCATCCTTCAAGAAAAGCTTAAAAACTCATCTCTTCCCTAGATCTGGCTAAAAACGTGCCTGTGTAGCTGGTTCAGTAGAGTCTAAAGCGCCAGGATACCCTTTGGGTGGCAGACCGCGCTATATAAGTGCACAATACATACATACATACACTTAGAAAAAGCATCAGATCCAGATACTCAGACTAATAGGGATGGGGGCCATCCATCATCAGAAGAGGATTCTAGTGGGGCTCCCCACCAGGACTCTGATGATGATGATGATGAAGACCAGAATGTGGTTCCTGAAACCCATCTGGAAGTCACAGGGCTACCTGGAGATATGGATGGCCATGGTGGGCCTTCCTTTATCCCCCCATGTAGGCCTACTGGTGGACCTAGAAGAAGGAGATCTCTCTCAGGAGAATCTCACCATTCTAGTTTATCAATAGGGTCCTCTGCCTCAGCTCACAGGAGGAGAACATCCCCTTAGAGAAGAGAGCATGAACCTAGAATGAGAGAAGTCAAGCTTAGGATCAAGAGGCAAGAAGTTGCCCTTGAAAAATAGACCCTAGGTCTTGAAAGAGAGAGAAAATTGTGTGGGCTAGAGCCCACTGGTGGCAGCAAAATCCCTAGTGGTAAGGAAAGGTCTTATGGCCATAAACACCTAAGGAAGATTGTCCCTCCCTACCAGAGTGGGGATGACATCCACAAGTGGATAACTGCTTTGGAGAGGGCCTGCAAAGTACAGCAGGTGCCCCAGAGTCAGTGGACAGCAATCTTGTGGCTTTCCTTTGCTTTGCAGACAAAGGTAGAGACAAGCTCCTCACTGTCAGAGGAGAGGATGCTGACAATTACAATGTTCTGAAGAGTGCTCTAATAGATGGGTTTGGTCTAACCACTGAGCAGTATAGGTTGCTGTTCAGAGACACCCATAAGACACAGACTCAGGACTGGACAGACTTTGTAGATTGTGCTACTAAGGCTCTGGAAGGCTGGTTACTGGGCAGTAAAGTAAGTGACTATACAGGATTGTATAGCCTTATAATGAGAGAACAGATTCTTAATAATTGTCAGAACCAGTTTTTGCATCAACACCTGATTGACTTTGATTAGACCTCTCCACGAGAATTGGGTTAGAGGGCAGACAAATGGATCAGAACCAGGGTGAAGCAGAAGGTACAGAACCAAGGTGGTGACCAGAAGAAGCAAGAACAAAATGGTGGCGAGAAATCAAAAGACCAGAAGTCTTCTCAAGGTCCCCAAAAAGCTTCTAATGGTGGGGGTCCCCAACAATCCAAAAATAAAGAAGGTCCAAAGAAACCCTGATGCAAGATTTGTAAAGTTAATTCTCACTGGACCAGTGATTGCACCAATAAGGAGACAGCTCCAACCACCATTGTCCCTAAGGCAACTGTTCCCCCTAGTTCAGCTCCAAGCTCCAAGTGGTGGTTCTCAACAGAAGGGTGTAGTAGGGTTAACCCTGGGAACTGAGGGGGCCGTGGCTAAACATGATCTGTGATGGCCGCGTAGTCCCGGAGCTCCATGGTCGGTGAGCCCCGCATCTATCCTGCAATCTCATCTTGACGTCTGGAGTGTCTCCCCCTGGACCGGAGGGGTGTCGGAGCCTGTGCCGCTTGTATTTGGAGCTGTTTGCTGTCCCGGCAGGGGAGCTGGGGTAGCGGATCGCAGACAGCCGAGTGCAGGTCTTCAAGCCGGGGCCCACAGTGAAAGCCCCGGGCCGACAACAAGCAACTTCCGGTTCGGCCGGAAGGTGGGGCCGCGACGTAAGGAGTGCGGCCTCGGGCCACTGTCTGGCCCCGCCGCTGAGCTGGGTTTGCCTATGCTCCTTTGGAGTGAGAGCTGAGAAGTGAAGGGAGCAGCGGCAACGAAGGTGCTGCGGCGGCTGCGATTCAGGCGGACACCGCATTTGGTACGATCTGCTGTCCCGGGGTGGAAAACGGATCCCCCCCCACTTGACATTCTGCTGCCGATCTTGTGAGGCCTCCTCCCTTTACCTCTGATGGACCTTGTCTTTGTGCGCTTCGGCGGACTCTGTGGGGACAGACCTTTCCCCCCTCCCCCCCTTCCCTTCTTCTCTCCTCTGCTGTCGAGGCCATTTTGTGACGTTCTGGACGCCTGGCGGCGGGGAAGCTTTTGAGCTGAGTGGTGGTTTATTGGGGTGCCTTTTGACGTCAGCCGCTGTGTTGGTGGGGTCCTTTCCCCCCTTTGCCCCCCTTCCAGGACTGAATTTTTGTGACGCTGCGCTGTGAGGGGATGCGCTGCTGGCCTCATGCAGGCACTATTGAATGCAGGATTTCAGGGAAGGTGATGACCTCGATGTGAGAGACGGGGGCCTTCTTTGTTTGGGCCATGATGCAGCTTTTGAGGTGGGATGCGTAGGTGGAGCTGTAGTGTGGAGTGTTGGTCCTTTGAGCTGGCTTCATGTTGGTGGAGGGGTCTCCCCCCCCTGTGTTCTGTGGCTCCCCTTCTGTGGCTGCTCTTCTGAGGCACGAAGTAATGTTGTGCAATCAACTGTTGGTGCATCGAACGCCTCTGGACGCCATCATTGCCTGGTGAGCAGTGCATGGGCATTAAGACGCAACTTGCTGTTATATGTAGGGGTGCTGAGGTGCGGTGGATGTCCCCTGCGGTGGTGAACTGATTTCCCTTCTGCTCCTCTGCCCCCGTTTGCCATCACGAAGCCCCTCTTGGCGCCCATACTGTTGAAGGGCTGGGTTGATTGTCCCTGCAGCAGCTGATCCTGTGGTGCCCGTGTCCGGATTAGCTGAGCTGGGAGTACCTTCTGGCTGGTTCTGAGCTTGCCCCTGATTGCACGCTGCACATTGGGGCATGGAGAGAGTGAAGGGCACCGGGACCAGGGGGTCGAAGCCGGTTCAATCTAACAAGCTCGACAGATACACTACTACTAAGGAGATGCCTAAGGGGAGGTTGTTGGAGGAGAGGGCGAGGGGGGCACTGGCCGGGGAAGAACCTGAACTATCTCTCAAGGATGTCATGGACGCTATTTCTGGGATCAAGACCTCCCTAGAGCATAAGATGGACTCAATGGCCATAGATATTAACCTGATTCGTGCGGACCTGGGGAAGCTGAATGAAAAAGTGGAACAGGTTGAGCTTACCACCTCTATTCTCGTGGAGGATGTCTCCCAGTTGCAGAAGGAAGTTGGAGAACTGCGTGATTCACGTGTTGCCTTTGACCTCAAGTTAGATGACTACGAAGGCCGCCTCCGCCGTAACAATCTGCGCATCCTGGGTGTGCCTGAAAAGTCGGAGGGGCAGGCCCCGGACCTTTTTGTTGAGGAACTTATTCTCAAGCATCTACAGCCGAAGGGCCTCAGTATGTTTTTTGTCATCGAGGGGGTGCACAGGAACCCCGGGCGGCCATCTCAGACCGGGCGCTCCCCCGCGCCCCATGTACTCCATTTCCGGGACAGAGATGCTATTCTTCAGTGCTCGAGGGCCAGTGCTCCCCTTAAATATGAGAACGCTACTATTTCTTTCTTCCCAGACTTCACGCAGAGAGTGCAAAAACAATGGAAATCCTTCTTGCCTGTGAAGCGTGACCTGCGGGAGAGAGGCATGAAGTACTCTATGCTGTTTCCTGCCCGAGTGGAGGCGGAGGGCAGAGCATGGTTTTTTGATCAGCCGGAGACAGTGACGGAGTGGCTGGAGTTTCGGGGCCCTCCGGATCGAGGAGGCCGGGGGGCGATGGTGACTCTGAAGTTCAGCCTTCCTGATTGGAAGTTCAGTCATGTATCTTAGTAATGTGGGAGGTGGCGGGGGGGTGTTGATGTGGGGGGCGTGGGAAGAGAGGTTTTTGTGGATTTCGTGGGAGGGGTGTGAGGTATAACATTTGCATGATTGTGCTCACTGCGGACTCATTTTTGTGTTTTTTGGGGCACCGACCGGAGCTCTTAAGATTTATCCCCCTAAGTACTTTTTTGTTCTTTCTTTTGAATGTTAAGAGCGACAGGCACTCTGCGTTTCCAATGGGCAGTTTGAAGCCTAGTGGGCAGGGCAGCGGGGTGGGGGGTTGTTGGGGAGGGAAGTTTGTTTCACCAGTTGGGTGGATAGTTTATGGCATCAGCGTATTGTACTTGATTAACATGTTGCAGACAGAGGATTGTCAATTCCTTTATACACACGATTATGGGGGTAGGGAGCTAAAGGTACTGAGTTGGAATGTGAATGGGTTGGGGGACAAAATTAAACGTAGCGTGGTTCTTCAGTATCTTAATCGTCAGGCGCCGGATGTGGTTTTGCTTCAGGAAACGCATTTAGTTGGTAATACCTGCAAGGCTATGCACAGAATGGGGTACACGTTGGTGGCCCATGCTGGATTCACATCAGGTTCCAGGGGGGTGGGCATCCTCATGAGAAATGCTCTTCCTTTGGTGATAGATTCCACATCGGAAGATGACAGAGGCAGATATGTTGGTATTACGGGTCGGTGGGAAGGGCTTGTTCTTACCCTCCTGTCTGTCTATGTACCCCCGAGTTTGCAATCCACCCCCTTTGCCGATTTAGGTAAACTTCTGCTTGAATTGCCGGTTGGGCTTTTGGTCCTGGGTGGGGATTTCAACTCTGTGGTTTCTGGAGTCATGGATAGGCATCCCCGCGGGATATAGGGCGCGCCATGCAATGGTTACCCTACTTTATTGAGGCCATGGGTTTGGTGGATGGTTGGAGGTTGCACAAGCAATACACATTTCATTCCAGTGCTCACAACAGCCTCTCCCGCCTGGATTACTGTTTGGTCCCGGCGGCTCAGGCATCTTACCTCACCGAGGCTGTTCATCTCGCATGGGGCATTTCTGATCATTCCCCGGTGTGGTTCTGGCTGAGTATCACTTCAGGAGCAGCGGGTAGGGTGGCCCCCATTAACCCCTTGAATTTACGTTACCCCAAGCTTCGAAAGGACCTCATTAAGGCTCTAGATGTTTATTTTTTGGATAATGAAGGGTCGGTGTCCTCTTCCGTTTCCCTCTGGGAAGCCTTTAAAACAGTCATTAGGGTTCAGGCTCTGTCATTGATAGCTGGAACTAAGAAGGACAGGAATAGAGAGGTTGTGTAGGCTGAAATGGAGATTGGTCGGTTGGAGGGGGAACTGGAGCAGGAGGTAACGCAAGCTAAATTACATCTCTTGAGCCTTAAGCAGTATGATTACAAATCACTGGTTACTGATGGAGCCAGGGCACTTGGTAGGGAGCAGCAGGGCAGGCTTTATGACCTGGGGGATAAGGCAGGGAAGCTTATCGCTTGGTTGGACAAAAAGGACTGGGCTGATCGTGTCGTCCCAGAAATTGTTACAGAGGAGGGAGCTTTGCTTACGGATCCATAGAGTATTGTCGACAGTTTTGCGGCGCACTTCCAATCTGTGTATACCTCGGTCTCTGGTCGACGGAGGAAGACTCTCATCTGTTGCTTTGTGATATACAGCTCCCGTCTATTACCCTCGATGATTGTGACTTTATGGACAGTGCTCTAACAGCTGATGAACTCGCCCAGGCTATCCGCTCCTTGAATTCGGGTAAGGCGCTGGGACCTAATGGGCTCCCTATTGAACTCTATAAGCTCAGATCTGACAAGCTGGCTCCCTATCTTAAATGTATGTTTGTTGAGGCCAGGGAAAAGGGGATTCTACCCAGGGATCAGAGAGTTGCGTCAGTATTGGTGATTCATAAGGCGGGTAAACCAAAGACGAGCTGTGCCTCATACAGGCCCATTTCTTTATTGAATGCAGAGCCCAAAATCTCTCTAATAGGTTGGTGAAAGTGGTTAGTAAGCTGATCCATCGGATCAGTCAGGCTTTATTCCCCACAGAAACACAGCCTTAAACTTGCGTCGGTTGCACGGCGTGATAGCCAGGGCCCACACTTTGCAGGAACCAGCCGCAATTGTTTCACTTGACGCAACCATGGCTTTTGACACCGTAGAATGGTCCTATTTGTGGGCGGTCCTGACTAAATTTGGATTTGGCCCCAAATTTATCAGCTGGGTGCGCTTGCTGTATGCTGAACCGCTTGCCCAGATAGTTGTCAACAATCGGGTCTCGTCGTCCTTTTAACTTGGTTGGGGCACTAGGCAGGGCTGCCCTCTTTCTTCCCTTCTTTTCTCGCTAGCTCTGGAGCCCCTAGCGGCTTGGTTGCGCTGGGAACGCTCTATCCGGGGCATTCGGTGTTCCCCTGACTGGGAGGACCGAATTTCCTTGTATGCTGACGACATGCTGCTTTATTTAACCTCTACCCGGAAGTCCCTTATTGTCATTTGTGACGTCCTGGCTTCTTTTGGTAAGAACTCCGGGCTCACTATCAATTGGGGTAAATCTCTCTTGTTCGTTCTGCAGGTAGAACTCCCGGTCCCACCGCGGAATTGTCCCATTCAAATAAATAAGGATGAATTCAAATATTTGGGCATTTTCATCTCTCTTGATCCGGCAGTCAGATATGCCCAAAATCTCCTTCCCCCCTTGGAGAGGCTGAGGAGTGATATCGTTCAAAGAAACGGGGGACGCCACATCAATATAAGGCAGGTAGACGGGGAAAGTACAGGTATCAAGACAAGGAGGAGAACCTGCCCTGTAGTTTTAAGGGTTGGCCTGCAAGAGGTCCAAAGGATTACATACCACTCTGAACCCTACACGGATATCTCAGAAATAAATCAACACATATATATTATCAAAACTATTTATTATAGATTATTAGAGTTCATTTTTTTCTCATTTTCATTTTGTATTTCAGTAGTATAGACAGATATATTCAAAGAAGACAATTATAAATATACAATAATAAAAATTGGATAAGGAGATTGATTCCTATTCATAGCCCATATTCCCACGATACATACCACCAACACACAAACGCAATCATTCACACTTCATACACTACTTCACACAGTTGCCACAGATGTATACGATGGATATGGGACAGATGACATAGAGTCCCAGATGGTTAAGTAGGTTCCAGGGGTGGAACAAACGCCGACGCGCGTTTCGGTGTATAGCCCGGCACCGGCTACACCTTCATCAGGGCGGAGGTGAGGTGGAGGGAGAGAGGGCCACAGATGGGAAGGGTTCTCTGTAAGGATGACATATTTAAAATAACATTTGTTTAGAGAATATCCAGAGAGGCGTTCAGAGTTTTCCAAAAAATCAGACAGTTGTATTTTAACGAGAGGTATATAATAAAATAACAACGACATCCAGGGGTTCCAGTGATCAATTAGGCCAATACAGACATATCAAAACAGTAATAACATACATTTTACACCGAGAGCTCACACATTCCGAATACATAAAGGGGCTAATTTTAGCAGAGATTATACCTTAAAATTGATGAGGAGGGCAGGACGAGCTGTGATCCCCTGCTCGCTAGGTAATCAAATTCACCGGAACATTTGGCTAGATGGTATAAAATAGATACCTAGAGATTAGGGATGGGGCCCCAATTAGATTCATAAAACCTACTGACAGAAGGGACCCACTCATACCATGACGAGCCTAGTAGGCTTCAGGAAATACGGAGTCCACGAGGTGAGGGAATTCCGGCTCTGGTTCCCAGTTATAGAGTGTTGAAGGATAGGTAGTGCTACAAACAAAGAGACAACGGGATCAACTTGAAAAACAAGACAGACAGAATGGTTGATTCAATTTATCCAATTTTATCTCTTCAAAGGTTTGATATGCAGGGGGGGCCATAATCTAAACAGAGGTATCAGGAAGATGGCTGACATGGTGTATGAATCGGCTGGAATGGAATACCTAATGGGGATGGTTTACATGACGCTGTTTTCCGCGTAATAGGTCGGCTGGCCAAATTCAGAATGGGTCGAGTGCACAGAGATCCGCAATACATTTTCGGAACTTACCACGTTAAAAGACAACAATAGGCTCTGCGCAGGCTTTCTTTTATATTAGTGTTCGGCGGAGTCGGCAACGGAGACACCGAGATAGGCGGAAGCGAAGGGATAGATGTAGGTTCCCCTAGATGCTCCCGGCAAGGGCGGCAGGTACATAGGTTATGCCTCCTAAACAAACAATAAATATAAGACTAATAATAGCTCACAAGAGTCTTAACGCATAATTAAGGATACAGCGATCAATGGCCGTCACAGGCGGGGGCAGGGGCAAAGGGGAGCGAGGGGGACTCTCATACCTATTCAAAATGCACAACGCGCTTCTCCGGCTGGCTGTGCAGGATGCACACTCGGGACTAGGCGGCTAAATGAGATCGCTTCGGGGGATCTATTAGTATGGTCGCCGGAAGTGTGACCCGGGAGAGGCATCGCGAGATTTAAAGAAAAGTCATGGAAGGCAGATAAGCGCCATGAAAATACAGATACTGAGGACGGCTCTAGAGGCGCAGCCATGTTGGAAAGGAATGATGGGAGGTTGAATGGCTCCCAATAAGGTATTATTGCAGGATTAATTCTATACATAGCCAGACTGAATCGAGCACAAAACTTAAAAGGACATAAAAGGGTGAAAAGTGCATCTAGACTTAGAAAATGTGCAGAAGTACCGGCATAGGGTAACTGAGAATAGACTAGACGTGGGTCCCATCAATCTGGGGGGCTTCAACCGATTATATGGATCCGTGTCCACATGGTCGGTGGGGATTAAATCGGTCACAAGTTCACAGTAACTGGATAAGAGACAACGGGTCTCAGGGCCCTTATATTAAAAAATTGGGGAGATCCCAATAGGCCTAAGGCAGGACATATTCACACGGGAACCTACTTAACCATCTGGGACTCTATGTCATCTGTCCCATATCCATCGTATACATCTGTGGCAACTGTGTGAAGTGGTGTATGAAGTGTGAATGATTGTGTTTGTTTGTTGGTGGTATGTATCGTGGGAATATGGGCTATGAATAGGAATCAATCTCCTTATCCAATTTTTATTATTGTATATTTATAATTGTCTTCTTTGAATATATCTGTCTATACTACTGAAATACAAAATGAAAATGAGAAAAAAAATGAACTCTAATAATCTATAATAAATAGTTTTGATAATATATATGTGTTGATTTATTTGTGAGATATCCGTGTAGGGTTCAGAGTGGTATGTAATCCTTTGGACCTCTTGCAGGCCAACCCTTAAAACTACAGGGCAGGTTCTCCTCCTTGTCTTGATACCTGAGGAGTGATATCGCCCTCTGGAAGAAACTTCCGCTCTCTCTGTTGGGGCGAGCGGCCCTTTTTAAAATGATGGCTCTGCCTCGTTTTCTTTATGCACTTCAGAATACTTTAGATGTAGTGCCAGCCAGTTACTTACATGAGGTTGAAGGGTTGCAGCGTAGTCTCTTATGGGAGGGGAGACCCCGTATCGCTTTAGCTAAATTGACGCTTCCCTGGTATGATGGAGGCGTTGGCCTCCCGGATATTAAGCTGTATTATTGAGCCTCCCAGCTATCTGCGATCAACCATGGAACGTATGGTCCTATTGCTGATCCTGGCTATGCCATGGATAAGTGGCTTCTCCCCGGAGGTAGCTACAAAAGAGCGCTATACTCTAGGCTGACTAAGCTGGGCTTGACAGGGCAGACTGAGCATGCTGTCCGGATCTGGTACAATGCCACAAGCTCTCTGGGATGGAGGGACAAATTGACACTAGTCGCCCCACTTTTTGACTCGGAGCTGCTAGGTAAGCTCTGGAATACGAAAGGATTTGATAAGTGGGACTTGATAGGGATTTCCCCCATTAGGAACATTTGGGGCAAAGGGAGGATTAAGTCCTTTGAGGAACTACAGGCTGAATTTGAGCTGACGAGCTCTGAGTATTTTCGCTATGCACAAATTTGGCATTCTTTGCAAGCTGCTCTGCCTGTGGACGCTGATCCTCCGGAGGCTTCGCCTCTTGAAGATAGAATTTTGGACGGTCACCTCCCCGAAACAACTATCTCCCTGATTTATAAGAAGTTAATTAATCATAGGGCAGATTTGCTTGGGAAGTTGAGGGATAAGTGGGTGCGGGACGGAATAGAACTGGATGATGAGGACTGGCAGTCGGCTGTGTCCTCTCTTAAGGTAGTTGCCATTCCTGCTCGGCTGCGGCTCGTTCAGCCTAAAATACTGCATGGGGTTTACGCTACGGGCCCCGCCTTGTGCGGTGGGTCTGTCTGACACAGTTTGTGTAAACGGAAGTGCGGTTTCGTCGGGACGTTCCTCCACATTATTTGCGAGTGTCGATATATCGCTGAGTATTGGCGTGAGATTCACAGCATTATGCATGAGGTTCTGGGGGTCTCCTTGTTACTGGAGGCAAGGAGATGCCTCCTTAACATATGAGAACCTACGGATCTTAACTCTGCACAGACACAGTGGGCTACATTGGGTTTCATGATAGCGAAAAGGAATATCTCTCAGCAGTGGGGATCTGGGCAGCCTCCCACCATTGAGATCTGGAAGAATAACTTAGACTGGAGTATGTTTCGGGAGAAAACAGTTTTCATGGCAAGGGGCCGCCCTCGTAAGTGGGCTTCGATATGGGGACCGTGGAATAAATATAGAGGAGTGATTTGTGTGCCACCTAGAGCTGCTGTTTTTGCAGAACTCTCATCTCCGTAATGTCTTTAACATGTTTGTGCTTTTGTTTCCTATTCCCCTGGTGGTGAGTTATTTAATGTGACATCACTCCTCTGTATTGTGTCTTTTACTGATGCTTGTTTTAAATAAAAAGAATTGTTTAAAAAAAACCTGGGAACTGAGATGGACTCTGGCCTAGACAGAGTGCCAATTCAAACTGTTTTGATCTGTGATGGAGGCATGGATATGTCCTTCCCTGTGAGTCCCAATAACTTGGGCAAGTACAGACAAACTCCTTTAGTCAATGAAAAAGAGGCTCAGGCCTACAGGGCCACAGGGGCTAGTCTCACCATGGTGATACCTGACTTTGTGGACCCTGGACAGATCATACTAGGTGAAACTTACCTTGTGACCAACGCTAGCAATGCCACTACCACACACTGTATGGCAATAGTTAATGTCTCCTGGGAAGGGATAACTGGCCTTAAGAAGGTGTTGTTAGTTCAGACCTACCTGTAGAATGTTTGCTTGGCAATGACTTAGAGACGTCAGCCTGGTCTGAAGTGGAGTTTAGGACACATGCAGAAATGTTAGGCATCGCAGCACATGTTCCTGCTGTGACTAGGTCACAGGTCACAAATTGCAACACGGAACAGGCACTGGATTCTGGAATAATGGACCAGTTGCCTACCAGGAAAAGGAGCAGTAGGGTTAAGGCTGTGCCTTCCCCCCTGCCTCAGGATGAGGACCAGCCTTCTGAGGAAGCTGATTGTGAGCCTGAAGAAGGAACTGTCCTAGAATAGCTTGAGCCTGATCAGGTTGAGTTTCTTGGGACAGGGGGGCCTTCCAGGGCAGATATGAGACAGGTGCAGTTAGACTGCCCTTCTCTTGAACCCCTCAGACAGCAAGCTGCTGCTGAGGCTGCATGGAATGCTAGTGGAATCCATAAAGTTTATTGGGATGAAGGGCTCCTGTATTCAGAGGCTAAAGACCCCAAGCCTGGTGCTTCCAGGAGGTTGGTCATACCTTTGGCATTCAAGGGCTTCCTTTTGATACTAGCCCATGATATTCCCTTAGCAGGGCATCTTGGCCAGAACAAGACTTGGGACAGGCTTGTCCCTCACTTTCACTGGCCTCACATGTCAGAAGACACCAAGGAGTTTTGCCGCTCCTGTGTGACCTGCCAAGTCAGTGGCAAAGCAGGCAGCACTACAAAGGCCCCCCTTATAACACTACCTGTGGTGGGGGTTCCCTTTGAAAGAGTTGGGATTGACATTGTTGGACCAATTATCCCCAAACAGCCTCTGGGCACAGGTTTATTCTGGTGGTAGTGGATCGTGCCACCAGATACCCAGAAGCTATCCCAATTAGGACCAATACACAGCACCTGTTGTGGTAAGAGCCCTCTTGGGAGTTTTCTCAAGGGTGGGTTTCCTTAAGGAGGTTGTATCAGACAGAGGTGCAAACTTCATGTCTAGTTACCTGACTGCAATGTGAAAGGAGTGTGGAGTGAACTATAAGTTCACCACACCCTATGACCCACAATGCAATGGTCTAGTTGAAAGGCTCAACAAGACCTTGAAGGGCATGACTAAGAGTCTCCCTGAAAAGCTCAGGCGGAGATGGGACATCCCACTGCCCTGCCTTTTATTTGCCTACAGAGACGCCCCACAGAAGGGGGTTGGCTACAGCCCTTTTGAACTTTTGTTTGGGCATCCTGTAAGAGGACCCCTTTGTCTAGTGAAGAAAGGATGGGAGTTACCTTTCAAACTTCCCAAACAAGACATTGTGGACTATGTACTTGGTCTCCGCTCCCGGATGGCAGAGTACATGAACAAGGCATCCAAAAACCTTGAGGCTAGTCAGGAATTGCAAAAGGCCTGGCATGACCAAAAGGCTGATGCAAAAACCACAGGTCATGGACAGAATGCAGAACAATGTCATACATTCACCCCAGTACAGAGATCTGGGCCTAAATCCATCGTTTTTTTGCACTCCACACCACCCCAGTTCAGACATGGCCATATGCAAATCAGCCTTGACCCTGTGCCTCATGGGAACAGTCCAGCCCGAACTGCCAAGCCATGTCTTTCCTGGACCGGAATCAAGCATCCTAGGACCGGTATCTGGCTATCAGCCGTCTTCAGCCAGGATAGCTTGACTCCAGTGGTGTGGAGAGCATGGGACTCACGTCTGAGCATACCCATCCCACTCGGGGTGGCAAATGCAAAAACAACAGGTGACGGACAGAATGCAGAACAATGTCATACATTCACCCCAGTACAGAGATCTGGGCCTAAATCCATCGTTGACCAAAAGGCTGTACTGACTGTTTACGAGCCCGGACAGAAAGTGTGGGTGTTGGAGCCAGTGGCCCCAGCAGCTCTCCAAGACAAGTGGAGTGGACCCCAGACTACTGTTGAACAGAAGGGAGAGGTTAACTATTTGGTGGAGCTTGGAACTCCCAGGAGCCCCCATAGGGTGCTTCATGTCAACATACTGAAACCATATTGTGAGAAGTTAGCCTGGCATATGATGTCCACTAGTTCTAGTGGGCACCCTGCACCAGTCTATTCGACCTTTATTGATGGTGGTTATAAAGTCAACCTTATACAAAGCTATCCTAGTGGTAGCTCGGACCAGCAGTCATCAGGCTAAGACTTCAGAGAGCGCATTAAGCAAGTTGTTTTACCAATTATAATCCCTTGAGTACCAAATGAAAGGACACCACACAAGGTATATATCAAATATATATGTATTTATACTAAACACAACCCCTCTGCACTCTTTATGAGGTCAGAAGTAAAAGTACAATACAAGTTACTTAATTGGCATACGATAAGTTGCACAGTATACGTTTTGCCCTAGGGGCCTCACAAACCATATACTAAAATAGTTGTATAAGAACCACGTCTGAGATAGAAAGCAGGCCTAGGACCTAGGGAATCGCTGGGGCTTGTATGAACAACCAAGGGTTAGGAAGTAGGAGGCCCGCGGGAGACGCGCGCAGTGTCTAAACACAGCCTCGAGTTACCCTTGACTTTCTATGGTAAACGAACAAGTTACAAATTTACAATTTAAGGATACTTCCGGATGGACTACGATGGAACCCTTTTAAACTTAGACACTAGGAGGGCCATTACCCTTGAGACTACCAGAGTACTTGTGTTACCTCACCCACGGAAGCTGGTGCATAGGTGTTTTTTGATGTCGGGTTTCGTTGTCGATTTCAATGGAGAGCTACAAAGAAGTGCTGCAGGCGACCAGAGTAAAAGTGTCCTGGTGGATCCAAGGTTGGATCGAAGATCTGAAGAACCTGAAAGCACAAGGGGCAGAGTCTGGGTCACTTGCCAGTGACCAGGATGGCAATGGAAAGCTGCCAGCCAATGTCAGGTGATTTCAGGTGAAAAGGTGAAGCTTGTCTCTTCAGCCACGAGGTCCAGGAGGTGTCGACGATGACCAGGAGCTGGATTCTAGCTGCCCCACAAAGGATCTAGTTGACTGCAGTGTCGGTATCCGGATTGGATCCAACAAGCCTTGGCAAACGCAATCCACGCAAGATGTCGAGATTGGCTTCGGTGTAGACCAGCAAGGTCTGTGGCACTTCTCCTTTGTAGGGAAGCTAGAGCAAGCCTGGAGCAATCATGAAAGCAAAGCAGATTCAAAATGGAGTCTTCAGGGGGCTCACTAGCCCACAGACTAGGAACCGGGAAGATGCATCGAGCTGAAATACAAGAGTGGGCCCCACGGGAGACTCGTGGAGTGTGAGGGCCTGAGCTTCGGTGCAAATGGTGATCGGGGCTGGGGCTTCTCATACCCCAATGCACAACTGCGAGATACCTCGGTAGTCGATGCAGTTAGCAAAATACCAGTGTCCAGGAGTTCCGGTCCCACGTCTCTCGTGTCCGCCACGGGTCTCAGCTTTGCTGTGAACGAAGGTCGGCGTCAGAGATGTGTGGAAGTCCATGTCCTGTGTCGCAGATAAGCCTATATTGACTAAGTGGCCATATAAGGAAGTACCTGCACTAGCATGGTTACCCCCTGTCTTATGGTACACTAAGCCATCCCTCACCCTAGGGGAATCAGAGGGTCTCCACCATAGGGAATCACTACCTGTGGGGTGTTTTGGCAAAGTAAAAGGCTGGTGCTGGCATGGAGTACTGAAGTGAGGCCCTACTAAGGTTGGGCTCAGCTTCCTCCAATCACTATCCACCATGCATGCCTTTCTTTCCATGACTGAGTTGCACTGTGCTCTCAGGGTCAACCTCTGGCTGCCTACAGCTGGAGGCTGGGTCCCTTTGGTTGGACCACTGGAGGGACAGGCCAGGTTTGGGGCCACTGGGTCCCAGGTTTGCCTGTGCCCAACAGAGTCCATCTGGGGGAGGTTCCTACACAAGGGTAAGGGAGATCCCTTAGAGGGTTAAGGCATTTTAATGTGGCTAGAGCTACTAGACTGGGTGCCCCTAATCAGCTGATAGAGGGGGTTCCTCTGGACAGGGGGCCCTTTGGGGTCCACTGGCCTCCCTGACCTCTGCAGCCCTGGGCTGACTGAGGTAGGGTAGAGAGGGGCAGGTTACCTGCTCCACACTGGGTACCGCCTTGGAAGGGTCCACTGACATCAGGGGATCTGTCAGGCCAGGCCTGGCTAGCTCTGGGGCAGTTCCTTCACAAGTGGTAGGGTCAGTTCCCTGAGGAGGCTGACCCTCGCCTAAAGTCTGGTGGGAGGGAGACTTTTCTTCCTCTCCAATGCTCTCTGTCTGAGTGGAGTGATCCATAGTTTCAGGCTTCACAACACTAAAATCTGTCTGGGTTTGGGCTGTGACGATCACAGCCCTACCAACCTTTTCAGGAAGGCCTACCATTTTGGAATGGGTTTCTTTTTCTATCTCAATTGCCCAGTAAACAATCTACAGGCAAGTTTGTAGACACTGCCACTCTCTTGGGGTCAGTGACACCTCCCCAGCTGAGATTTATTACTGCCATGGCACGATCCGACCAGACTCCATCAACATTGGTCACCTGGTATGTGAACCCAGGTAAAAGCTGTTCTGAGGGCACTAGTTTCTCTGGCACCATGGTGATACTAGCCCCTGTGTCCCTATAGGCCACAGCTGTCTGACCATTGATGTGGGGCTCCTGTCTGTAATTGCCCAAAGTATTGGGACAAGCAGTGAAGTTGGCAAACCCCATGCCACCATCGCAGACTAGAGTTGCTGTAGCAGGGGACCTGGTTAGGCCAGAGTCCACCTGAGTTCCCCAAGAATACCCAGCCAAAGCTTTGGGGACACTCCCACCACCTGGGGGATTACTACCAGTAGTAACATGAGGAGTTGGAGTATTACTTGGAGGAATATTTTCCCGATTGCTGGCTTTTGGGCAACTGCTGTCAGTTTTCCAGTGGCCAGGTTGCTTACATACATGGCAATAAGGTTTCTTAACAGTAGAGGAAGGAGTTTGGGACCCACCCCCCTCAGAGGATTTTTGGGGCCCTGTTGTGGATTTCTCTTTAGATTTATCCCCACATTTCTCTTGTGGTTTGGTAGAATCTTTCTTCTGGTCACCACCCTGATTTTTAGGCCTAACCCTGGTTCTGACCCATTTGTCTGCCTTCTTACCCAATTCTTGGGGAGAGGTCAGATCAGAGTCACCCAGGTGCTGGTGTAGAAGCTGGCTTTGACAATTATTAAGGATCTGCTCCCTCATAATCAAAGTATACAATCCTGTAAAGTCTTGTACCTTGCTACCCAGTAACCAGCCCTCCCGAGCCTTAGTAGCACAATCTACAAAATCAGTCCAGTCCTGAGTCTGTGTCGTCTGGGTGTCTCTGAACAGCAACCTGTACTGCTCAGTGGTTAAGCCAAACCCATCTATCAGAGCACTCTTCAGAACTTTGTAGTTGTCAGCATCCTCTTCTCTAATAGTGAGGAGCTTGTCTCTGCCTTTGTCTGAAAAGGAGAGCCACAAAATTGCTGCCCACTGACTTTGGGGTACCTGCTGTACTTTGCAGGCCCTCTCCGAAGCAGTGATCCACTTATGGATGTCATCCCCAATCTGGTAGGAAGGGACTATTTTGTTAAGGTTTCTATGGCCATGAGACCTTTCCCTACCACTAGGGCTGTTGCTGCAGAATCTATGACAGAATATCGAGGGTCAGAATATCGACAGACAAAATATCGACGCTGGAATATCGAAGGCAAGTATATCGACACCCTATCTGCAACATGGTAAGTACAAAAATATCGAAACTAAAATATCGATGTTAAAAATATCGTAATTAAAAATATCGTTTTTTTTGTAAAAAAAAAAGTTAAAATAAGTTAATAATACTTATATATGATTTAAAATTATTTAAAAATATGTTATAATGTTTAAAATGATTAAATAATACATATTTAATATTAAACATTTAATTAAAATTAAACATACAATATTTAATATATACTTAATTAATAATAATATATAAATATTTTTTAATTAATTAAAAAATATTAACAAATACTATAAATTACAAATACATCAACACTCATAAAATAATAACATCAATAATAATAAATAATTATATTTAATAAATAAAAACAATTAAATATACTTTCAATATTATAAAAATTATTTAAATACAACATTATGTAACATATTAAATACATAAATAAATATAAATAATATTGGATAGCGTAAGGGTAAAAATTACTATTCAAACTCCAGAGGGTGCAACATTAGGGAAAGCGTTGGATAGCGTAAGAGTAAAAATTACTATTCCAACTCCAGAGGGTGCAACAGTAGGGAAAACGTTGGATAGCGTAGGGGGAAAAATGACTATTCCCACTCCAGAAAGTGCAACAGTAGGGAAAGCGTTGGATAGCGTAGGGAGAAAAATTACTAATCCCACTCCAATGAGTGCAACATTAGGGAAAAGGTTGGATAGCGTAAGCGTAAAAATTACTATTCCAACTCCAAAGGGTGCAACAGTAGGGAAAGAGTTGGATAGCGTAGGGGGAAAAATTACTATTCCCATACCAGAGAGTGCAACAGTAGGGAAAGCGTTGGATGGCGGGTGGGTAGAAATTACTATTCCCACTCCAGTGAGTGCAACAGTAGGGAAATCATTGGATAGCATACGGGTAAAAATTACTATTCCAACTCCAGAGGGTGCAACAGTAGGGAAACCATTGGATAGCGTAGGGGTAAAATTACTATTCCAACTCCAAAGAGTGCAACAGTAGGAAAAGAGTTGGATAGCGTAGGGGTAAAAATGACTATTCCCACTCCAGAGAGAGCAACAGTAGGGAAAGCGTTGGATAGCGGGTGGGTAAAAATTACTATCCCACTCCAGTGAGTGCAACACTAGGGAAAGCGTTGAATAGCGTACGGGTAAAAATTACTATTCCAACTCCAGAGGGTGCAACAGTAAGGAAAGGGTTGGATAGCGTAGGGGGAAAATTTACTATTCTAACTCCAAAGGGTGCAACAGTAGGGAAAGCGTTGGATAGGGTAGGTGGAAAAATTACTATTCCAATTCCAGAGGGTGCAACAGTAGGGAAAACGTTGGATAGCGTAGGGGGAAAAATTACTATTCCCATACCAGAGAGTGCAACAGTAGGGAAAGCGTTGGATAGCGGGTGGGTAAAAATTACTATTCCCACTCCAGTGAGTGCAACAGTAGGGAAATCATTGGATAGCATACGGGTAAAAATTACTATTCCAACTCCAGAGGGTGCAACAGTAGGGAAATCATTGGATAGCGTAGGGGTAAAATTACTATTCCAACTCCAAAGAGTGTGTAGCTCTGAAAATTCTGGACTCGAGAATTAAACTTCATCATAGCATGACGATTTTTATATCATAAGACCGAGAATGGCTAGTATACTATGTACAAGCATTTTCGTCATATTCGAGTGACGATTTCACCTCGAAATCGTCATTTTCGTTCTGAACCCTTGGCTTCCATTTTGTGTACGGCAGCCATTTTGTGAGTTGCCCTCACATAGGCAGACAAATTAAGCCAAATTTGATTCCAAAGGACACGTACACCTTAATTGACTTTCCTGTGACCTGGGCAAGCTGGAACCATTGCCCCAGGCCATACCTGTTTGGTCAGTTCCTCTCCCAGTGGCCGAACGAGATAGCATCAAGGCACAACAGGCCATAAACCCTTTTCATCGCACACACACCCTGCCGAATCTTGCTCACACCTGTCCCTGCTCTTTTCTCTCTCACTTGCTTTATGATGGGGAGGTGCCCGTTTTTATTGGGGGTCCACCGGTATCTGATGGAAATGCTGGGCCTTGCCAGGTAATTTGTTGTGGGCTGGACGAACTGAAATATGGGCTTGTCATCATGACTCTGCTTTTCCTTTGTAATGAAAATATGCGAATGGTATACTGTAAATCCAAGAATGTTTGCCTGAAGCACAATATTTTGTATAAAAAGAGAAGCCTGGTTTTGTAAGATTGAGCAGTCTCCTGAGAATATACATCCCGTGTTGTTGTACTTCTAGGACGCCTGTTACTTGGTTGCACCCAATAAAATCGATCCTTGACTTCACCTAGAAGACTCTGAGTTTCTGTGGTCTGAATCAGGAAAGTACTCGAGGTCTTTGGGTGTACCCTGACACCGCTGGGTTACCGGTTCGGTACCGGTTCCGAAAAACCCAGTACCTCAGTTGGTGCCCAACGCGGGGCGATACCAGCGGTACCGGTCCAGCCAGAGGTTCGTGAGGAGCTTCGTGTGAAAATTCTGGAGGAAGGCCGCCACTTCATCGACCCCTGCATGTCGACGTGGTCCGAAAGACTTTGCTGCGAGGTTTTCCGCTTCCCGACGGCTACAAAGGACTGCTGCCCTGGCTATCGCCCTGATTTGGACCCTTGAAGTTTGGTAGAGCGAAACGCTAAGACGAGTCTTCTGGTGACGTCATCGATATCTCAGTTAAGTATAAGTGGAGCGTCTCCCAGTCCTTAGTTGGTTCTTAGTTTTGGGTATCCCTTGGGATCACTTTGTTTGGAACTTGCAAGTGCCAAAGCCAAAGGACTCGTGTATTCACGAGGAATATCGTAATCGATAATCCTTTGAAGTTTGAAGCTAGACTAGAGAGCGAAGATGCCTGGTCTTAGCAGACTTGGAAATTTGTTTTGTCTTGGTTGTAATAATAGGGATTCCCGATTGGAGGACTCGTGTCCGGTTCCTCCGATTGGAACTCCAACTTATGAATTATATGTGAAACATGGAGTAGGCCCCATCACGTATAATGAAGTGTGGATCAAATACACCAGAAAAGATGGTGTTTTAAAATGGCCTCAATATGGTAGTTTTGACACGGAAATCTTAGATAACCTTGAAGTTAAACTTTTCAAGAAGAAAGCCCGGCCGGCAATGTTTGACTCTTTCCGCCTATGGCGTAAGGAAGCCAAACAGAAGGAAATTAAATTAGCGAAGAAAAATAAGAGAGAAAGGGGTATTTCGATAATGCAAGCTGCCATGCAGTATAAAGACAATGAAGAAGAACAGATGAGTGAGCAGTTGCACAGGCAACGTAAAATGGTAGTAGATAAATGCTATCCAGTTTTGCCGCCTCTTCAACAAGATGCAGCAAAAGAGCTTGAAAAAGATCCGTTAATGTCGCATTTGTTAAGTTCGCCACCCCCCTATGCGCAAAATGCTACGGCACCTCCGCAACCTTTGCCTGCGCAACCCGTGGTTGCATTGCCTCCTGCTCCTCCACAGCACCCACCAGCTACTCTTCCGCTGGCTCCTGCTCCTCCGGTGCAGCCTCCTCAAGGGCCACCGGCTTTGACATCTGCTCTGCCTTTACCTCCTACAACTTTATTATATCGACTACCACTCCTGGTACTTCTCCTGACACTGCCTCTGCATCTGCCTCGTCTCACACTGCTTTCCCTCTTGTCTTTTCATCAACTTCTCCTTCTGTTTGTCAGAGAGTGGCTAGTACTGTCGCTAGTTTTTTGCATCCTCTCTTTGGTGCAACGAGTGTAACTCCTGACACAGAGCGCAAACAGTTGCGTAGTCAACTGCCTGATTCTAGGGAGAAGGAAACGTTGAATTATTTGGCACATAAATGGGTTGCTGACCCAGAAAAATATGATTTAGAATGTGTTATGGATGTCTTCACCCAGTGGGAAACATCGAAGCAGAGATACGTTTTTGAGAAAATGTGTGTTTTTCTATGTGAAGATTTAGAGGAAAATTATTTAGACTCTAATCCTCCTGAGTTAAGCCATGTACGGTTCGAGTTTTCAAAAGGCGCAATTGTGGGTTCAGATGTTAGGAAAGCAGTTGCGACGTTGTTGTCTCTTAGGACTGAAGGTGTTTCTAAGTCGTTGTTTGAGTCTGATTCTTCTGTTAAAAAGAAGGGAAGACAATATCCCATGAGAGAAGTTCCTCCGGTATGGAAGGAAGAAGTAGCAGCTGGTCATAATAATATTCCTCCAGCTATACCAGCACACTTTCAGCGTGTGTGGGTACATGTTCCATGGAAGCGAGCTGAAGTTTTGGCCCTTAAACAGACATTGCCTGATCCCCGTAAAAATCCTGCAGGGTATTACAAGGAGTTGTCACAGACTGCTGGGTCATGTATCATGAATTTAGCGGATATAGACATGTTGTTTGGGAACGTTGTTCCACAGCCTTTATGGGGAAAGATTCGTCATGCAGATCATGATCAGGAGTTAGGTGACTCATGGGCTAATATTGCTGCTGCAGATGACCGACAAGTTGGTGGTGCTAAACCCGAGCCTTTAGTAGCAGATCTCCCTGGTAGGATAATTAATTACATGAAAACTTTAATGCCTGCGATGCGTGTGAATTGGTATAAATTGTCTGCGTGTAAGCAAAAGAAAGATGAAACGGTGTCAGATTTCTTCACCAGGTTTGAAGAAACATTTGTCGACCACAGTGGTCAAGATATGAGCACAGAAGGTGGTCAGCGGTTGTTCGTCGATAAATTTGTGCACAATCTGCTTCCCGAGTTGTGTAAAAAGTTAAAAGATTCAGAGAGTTCTTGGGCAGTTTCCTCTTCAGCACAAATATTGGCTACTGCACAGTACTACGAAAATCGAGACAAAGACGAGAAAGATAGAGCAGAAAAGGAAACTAAAGAGTTGAAAACGAAGGTTCAGTTACAGCAAGCATATCCGACACGTGGTGGTGGTGGCCAGAATAATGGTGGTCAGAGTAACTATCAAAATAATTATCAGCAGCCTCAACAGTATCAGAGGAACTCGCAAAGAGTCGAGTATACTCAACCACGTGTCCCTGTAGGCCCCAATCAGTGTTCATATTGTAAGGAAGAGGGTCATTTCAAGTATAGTTGTCCTATTTTATTACAGCGTGCAAATGGTGCTTCTGGTGTAAGAGGTTGAGGTGTTCAACAAGCGTCTAGTGGTAGAGGACGTGGAAGTTTCCCCCAGAACACACAGTCTCTTCCACCTCAAAATTCGATGAATAGGTTTGATCAGCAGAATAACGCGTCTGGTAGGACGGCTCAGTACTATGCTGATGATTACTATGCAGAAGATGAGCATATGGAAGGTAATGATTGCTAGGACAGCCATAGACAAAGAGAGGGAGTTGTTTCAGTTCCAGTAGATCAGAGTGGGCCTTACGTTGAGATGATTACATCAGGTGTGTCAGAGCCTTTTCTGTTGGATACTGGTGCTACAAAGAATTCTATTATGCACTCCAAACTCCCTGGCGCACCTTTGTCTGGCGAAACGAATGTATCAGTAGGTTTTTCTGGTGCCCCGGTTAGAAATCCGATTTCTGACCCTTTGTCTCTTTCTGTTGGTCCTTGTGAATTCGAAGCACCCCTTATTCTGACAACAGGTTGTGGTGAAAACTTGTTAGGATTAGATCTGTTAAAAAGATTGTATGCGACTTTGTACTGTTCTCCTTCAGGAGTACAACTTACTTTAGGTAAGAAAGTGGTTTCTCCAATGTATTTGTCAAGGGATAAACTTCCAACAGAATTGTCGTTGCTTCCTGATATTCTTTGGGCCACTGGTCCTAATGATGTGGGCCTTTTGGAAATACCACCATATGTTGTGACATTGAAAGCCAATGTTAAAATGCCACGCATTCCCCAATATAAAATCTCTAGTGAAGGTGAAAAAGCGTTGCTAGCGATCGTTTACGATCTGATTGAAAAAGATGTGATTGAAGAAACAAGAGGCAACGTTTGCAATAGTCCTGTTCTGCCTGTTTTGAAACGAACTGACCCTTCCCAGCCACCTGTGTACAGATTTGTGATTGATCTTAGAGAGGTGAATAAAATAGTTGTGCCACAATTTCCAGTTGTTCCCGACATTACTGCCCTATTGACTATGATTCCAGCTTCTGCAACCTGGTTTTCGGTGATTGACTTGAAGAATGCTTTCTTCAGCATCCCGATTGCTGAGGAGAGCAGGGATATTTTTGGCTTCAGTTTAGGAGGACAAAGCTTCCGCTTTAAACGCGCTCCCCAGGGCTACTGTGAAAGTCCATCAATATATAGTCAAGCTCTAAAGACACAGCTTGATACAATTGTTTTACCTGATGGTGCTCCTCTTGTACAGTACGTTGATGATTTGCTGGTCGCGGCAGATACTGAGGAAATATGTAGAAAAGCCACGTTGTCTTTATTGCGTCATCTGTGTGATTTGCATCACAAGGTGTCACTTTCCAAATTGCAATATTGTCGACAAGAAGTGACCTACTTAGGTCATCTCTTATCGAAGGAGGGAAGGAAACTGACCCCAGAGAGAATTCAGGCAATAGCAAAATTGAGTGTGCCAAGAACACAGAGAGAAGTGCGTGCTTTCTTGGGCATTACATCGTACTGTAGACAGTGGATTCCAAATTTTTCGTTATTAGCTAAACCTTTGGTGGCATTAACGTGTAAAGATACACCCAATCCCGTTCCTTGGTCTGAAGAGTGTCAGAACAGTTTTTCTGAATTGCGCACAGCATTATGTTCGGCTCCTGTGTTGGGTACCCCCAACTACAGTAAGCCCTTTACATTGTATGTCCATGAGAAAGAGGGTTGTGCATTATCAGTGTTGACACAGTTATTTGGAGACAAGCAGCGTCCATGTGCATATTTTTAGTCGATTTTGGATCCGGTAGCTAAAGCATTGCCGAGTTGTCTAAGAGCAACAGCGGCAGCAGCTGTTTCTATTCGACAGTCTGCTGGTTTAGTAATGAATAACACGCTAGTTGTGATGGTTCCACATGCAGTGGACACGTTGTTAAACAGAACCAAGACACAGCACTTAACTAGTGCTCTATTGTCAGGTTACGAATTAACCTTGTTAGCAAGTCATGTGCACATAAAAAGATGCAACACTCTCAACCCAGCTACGTTGTTGCCAATTGTAAAGGAATTAGATGCTTCAGAAAAGCATGATTGTTTTCTTAGAACAGAAGAAGAAAAGAAAGGGAGAATAGATCCCCAAGATACTCCTCTTGCTGAATGTGATGGTACATTATGGGTGGATGGTTCATGCTTCAAGCTTCCGAATGGTGATACGACTGCAGCATATGCTGTCACGACTTTGCATACAATTGTTGAAGCTGCACGTATCCCACATAATTCAGCTCAAGCAGCAGAATTGATTGCACTTACGAGAGCATGTGTGTTGTCGAAAGGAATGAAAGTGACCATCTACACCGACAGCCAGTATGCGTTTGGAGTGGCTCACAGTTTTGGACGATTGTGGAAAGAACGTGGGTTCCTGACTTCGCATGGAGCCAAGATTCAGCATGGTCAGTTGGTGAATGAGCTTCTTGAATCACTGACCTTGCCTCTGCAAGTGGCGATTGTGAAATGTAGTGCTCACAAGAAGGTGACTGATGATGTTGGTCGTGGAAATGCATTTGCTGACAAAATCGCGAAAGAAACTGCAAGGAATGTGATGAGCCGAATGTATGTTGCAGGCCCTGCAAGATGGGTTGGTGATGTTGGAATGTGTGAAGACACGATAGAGAGTGTGAAGTCTATTCAAGCTGAAGCTACAGAGAAGGAGCTGAGTGTGTGGAGAGAAAGTACGGGTAGAGTGGATGCAAATGGTTGTTGGGTTGAATTGTCAGAGCATCAGAGATGGTTGCTACCCGATGCGTATGTGCTTGCAGTGGTTACAATGGCTCATGGAATGGCTCACATCAGCGTGAAAGGGATTTGCAAGTTGTTGGCTCCAGTATGGCAAAATGCAGGAATTCCCAAGTGTGCAGAGAATGTCGTCAAGAATTGCATGGTGTGTCTGAAACACAATCCTGGTAGGGGAACCCCAACTCCAGCTGGTCATTTCGCACCTCCTACGTATCCGTTCGAGGTTTTGCAGCTAGATTTCATCCACATGGAGAGGTGCAACAACTTAAAATACGTACGAGTTGTTGTTTGTGCCTTCTCAAGATGGGTAGAAGCATATCCCCTAAAGGACAATACTGCCTTGTCCACAGCGAAAGCCCTTGTGAAAGAGTTCTTCCCCAGATTCGGAATGCCTAGAATGGTCTGGAGTGACAATGGGAGTGAATTTGTGGGTCGAGTGATCAAGAAAGTATGTGAAGGGCTAGGCATTCATCAGAAGTTTCACGCTGCAAATCACCCCCAATCAGCTGGACTAGTAGAATGTTATAATGGCACACCTAAGTTAAAACTAGCCAAAATTCAAGCGAGCACAGGTCTTAAATGGCCTGATGCTCTACCCTTAGCACTCCTATCCACCAGAATGACTGTGCATTCGCGAGTGAAACTTAGTCCCTATGAAATAGTTTTCGGCCGCCCGGCCAACATATGGGGAGTGCCAAGGCCCACAAAGTTCAGTGAAATCGAACACCCTGTTTTGCTTGATTATTTGTACGAATTGATGGCTAAATTGCGTGTTTTGCATCAACAGGTCCATGACACCCTGCCTCCGGTCTCTGAAACTCCAGGTCATCCCATCAACCCTGGATCCTGGGTTCTCGTGAAGAACTTCCAGCGAACCAAGAACGATTAGCCCAGGTGGACCGGACCGCACCTCGTCCTTCTTTCCACAAGATCAGCTGTTCGAGTGGAAGGGAAGAAGCACTGGATCCACGGGGTCCATTGTAAAAGGGTACCTTTACCTCTGCCGTATGACCAGTGGGTCCAGAAGGGTGTCGCCGACTCAGAAACTGAAACTGTGCCACGTTTTCTGCCTTTCAGTGATGCACGTGTAAAAGGAACAATTACTGAACAAGAGAGTGATAAAATTTTGCAACCAGCTGTATCACCATCAGTTCGATTGGACACTACAGAACCTGAACTCCTTTTCCAAGATAATACAATACCAGGAAAACAACGGTATAATCTGAGGCCGAGAAATACGAACTGATAAAAGTGGTTTTTTTTTCCCCTCCAAGTATTATTTTTGAAAGCGCAGCTCTCCCATCTGAGAAACTTGCTTATTTTTGTTTTTCGAACCGCCATCCGGGTTCCGCTGCTAGGGCCGCGATTGCCCAAAGTCTTTGGGGTGCAGCTGACGACGTTAGGTCGACAGTTCTGGTTGGTCCAAGGGAGTTGCCCTAGACTGACAGAAGCATTCCTTAGCAGAAACAACCTCCCATCGCGGGCAGCACTTTAGAGAGGATGGAGTTTTTCGAGATGGAGAGACCTGCCAAAACAATGAACTTTAAAACCAGGATTTGTAAAATGATGACAAAGAAAAGCTTTTTGATATTGTGCATTTTCATGTTATTCAGTATGATAATGTTTTAATAGGATATGTTTTATTCTCTTTTCAAGTGACATTTGCACCCACTACATCGCCCATACCTCCTCCTTCTACTGTTTCCCCACACTCTTTTCAACCTCTTCCTGAACACGAATCAGCTAGGAGATTAGAGTTCATTAATAACTCCTTTGTTCAGCTTTTACACCAACACCAACTAGTAATGAACACTACTAACTGTTGGGTGTGTGGTCTTATGCCTCACACAACGGACAAAGGTATCCCTTATCTGGTCCTGCCTTTCAGCCATAATGGTTCTGTGTGGGCATACAGAACAATGTTCATATATGCTCGTGAAGTCCACCCCCTACGTTCTGTAAAAGACAATCCTAAGAATAGTGCTCTGGTTAAGGGTATAGTCGACATGATTAAGGAAGAGATTTCTTATGAAACTACCCCCGAAGATGAGACACTTGCATATATAGGATGGAACGTGACCGGATATGGAGCTACTCTGAGTGAGAAACAGCAAGCTAAGAGATCGTCCCCGATTTGGATTGTACCCCATCAGGGTCACCTATGTCTGCAAGGTACTGGCAAGAATCCCAGAGCTCAGTTAGGGAAAAGTGTCTGTACTGAAACGTATGTTTTTGGGTCTCAGACTTCCCCTGCGTTTTTAGCAGCTAAGGGTACCTATTTCATCTGCCATGATAGAGCCTATACATGGTTGCCCCCTGACTTTTCGGGCTCATGTTTTGTTTCGTTCCTGTTGCCTCCCACCTACACAGCAGCGGCAGATTACCACAAGACAAGGATAGTTAGAGGTGTCTTGAGTAAAGAAGACACTGCAGGACAAGAATTTGGGGACTTCGTAAAGGGTTTTCTGCCGTTCTGGGGACCCATGGTTAACAGCAGGAACATAAGGCAATTGACAAGGCCTTACAGAAGCTCTCCCTAGTGAGGGGAACTGGGGCTGTGAGCTGCTTGTAATTTGAATGTGGTGTTAACCTTGCTACCTGTTATTAATTGCGATTTGCACTCAGAGCGTCTTTTTAATATCGTCTTGATTTTATCTTGGGGGCTTTTTAGAAATAACGGGAATGATGAAGTTTTAGGCACACTGACATTCTGACAATCTATCATCTCCCTCACTCGGCCCAGCCGCTTTTTAGCCGACACTCGGCGGCGGTGGGCGCCATCTTTAGTGAGGCGGGGAGAGCGCTCTAGTCGCGCCGTCCTCCCGCCTTCTTTTCTCCCTATATCATGTGTAGGCTGGCCAGACGGCGCAGCGGGCTGGCGCAGCGGGCGCGCCGGACGCGCGCCAAAGCCACGCCTAAGCCAAGCCCGTCTGCGCCCGTCCGCGCCAGGACAGCGCCAGGCCCAGGGCATGCTGCCCATAAACCTCCTACTATCAGGTACGACAGCAATGACTTACTTGCACTACGCTCTGAAACGGGTGATTATTGTAAGGGTTGCCCCACCATCGATCTTCTCCGGGGTCCCTTCTCATGCCCTCATTGCAAATGGATGCCCTCTGTGACAGTTTTTAAAGCACATGAAACGCCGTCCCCATCAAAGGCTACTCCCAATAATTTTAAAGAAGGTCTCATTAATGCCAGGTCCCTATCCTGCCACTGCCAAGATATATATGATTTAATATTATGTCATAATTTGGATGCTCTTTTTATTACGGAAACTTGGCTAAATGATTCATCTAATCCCGATCTAGCAACGGCCCTCCCCCCAGACTTCACCATCTTCAGGCGGGACAGACCTGCGGGTCGTGGGGGTGGAGTAGCACTTGCTATTAAGAAAATCTTCCTTTGCCATACATTTGACTTAGGCCATCTTAAAGGAAGTGAAGGCATAGGCTTCTCGATTAAAATTAATGCCTCTACCTCCTTCTCGGGGGGACTCATATACCACCCTCCTGGCAATGCTTCTTCCTTCCTGGGCTCCTTAGATGATGTCCTTGGGGCACTTATGTTACATTATCCCAACTTTACCCTACTAGGGGATACAAACTTACATTTAGAATCATGTGCCGATCCCCACACCATCTGCTTTCAACATTCGTTAAACATTTTCGGACTATCCCAACTTGTTACTGCGCCTACCCACCGTGCAGGCCATACTCTTGATGGCATTTGTTCTAATCTCACAACCTTGACCACGTCCCCTCCGATCCCTCAAATTTGGACTGATCATTGTCTCATTCCATTTGACATCAGGATACAAGCCCACGCCTTATCCAGCATTAAGGGAGCCCATCCCTCTTTTACAGTCAACTGGAGAAAAGTGACTGATCGCATTAAGCTGGCTGCCCAACCCTTAGTCCAGGCCCCCAAACTTATTGGAGATGTTGAAGTGGATTCCCGCAATTTCCATGCCTGGATGGACCAAATTGTTTCGGATAATTCCGAACCTAATGGCCACCATGCTAAAAGCCACAAAAGAAAGCCTAATGCTCCCTGGTTTACTCAAATTTTAACTGACAGCCACCTCCTTTGCCGTATACTGGAAAGGAAGTGGAGAAAAACCTATGACGAGGCCTCAAGAGCACTTTATGTTCAGCAGAGGAAAATATACCTCTCCAGCATTAAAGCGGCTAAAAAGGATTATTTTACCAAGGCTATAGATGAAGCTCATCAAAAACAAAAAACTGTCTTCTCAATAGTCAAGTCCTTCACCCACCCTAAAACTCTCACGCCTGAAATTCCACCGTCCGAAATTCTGTGTAACCAAATCGCAGATTTCTTTGTGGATAAAATTGTTACTATCCAGAGAGACTTCCCCCCTCCCTCGATCACTCCTCAGGAGGTAACTGTCAACTATCCCCCTCTTTGTAGTTTCAAACCTGTTTCCCTCCAGCAAACACGCAGTGCAATTCTGGCCTGCAAATCAGGAGCCCCAACTGACTCCTGTCCTCCTAGCATTCTACACCATCTAATTGAGGTAGTAAATCCCAGCATCAATGTCATCATCAATGAATCTCTTCTTTCAGGGATAGTGCCTATCAGCTGGAAAAAGGCTATTGTGAAGCCCCTGATGAAGAAGCAGAATAAATCTCCAACTGATCTTACCAACATGCGCCCTATCTCACTACTACCTGTTCTAGGTAAAATCACGGAAAAGCTAGTGCATGGAGAGTTAAAAACATTTATAGAATCTCACAACCTCCTGCATCCTCAACAGTCGGGGTTTCGCTCCGGCCACTCCAATGAAACAGCTTTGATAGAATTATTCGATTCATTAAGTTCTTGCAGGATGAGGGAAGGCAAGCCGTCCTCATCCTGCTTGACTTAACAGCAGCGTTCGACACTATCTCTCATGTCATTCTGATTAATAGAATGCGAGAAATTGGCGTGACAGACACTGTTTTGACATGGGTAAAATCTTTCCCGTCTAACAGGTCCCAAACCGTGTCATTGGGTCCCTATCTATCCAGCGAAAAACCCATTACATCAGGAGTTCCTCAGGGGTCCATATTAAGTCCACTCTTATTTAACATCTATATGGCTCCCCTCCTCGCTGTGATAGAGTCTCATGGGATCCTCGTCACGTCATATGCCGACGACACACAACTTGTCGTCACCATCGACAAAAAGTGCACGGACGCAGACTTGCGATTTCGGAACTGTCTCGCTGATGTTTTCCAGTGGTTGAACAAAAACCACCTGAGGTGTAATAGCGCAAAGACCGAAATCATACCACTTGGTAAAGATCCATCTTTCTGCCCGAAAGAATGGTGGCCCAAAGGATCAGAGGCCCCTCCCAGTGCAGTGGCTTCCGCTCGGAATCTAGGCGTGCAATTTGATTCATCCCTTTCTTTCGATGACCACGTCAGGATTACTGCTGGGCGCTGCTTTGGACTTATTAAATCCCTAAAGAAATTCTTCGACTTCCTCCCCATTGCAGCTAGGAAATCGGTCACGGTAGCTTTAATACTCTCCCGACTTGACTACTGCAATGGCCTAATGGCCGGTGTGAAGAAGTCTACGCTTAGGAAGTTACAAAGTATACAACACGCGGCTGCCAGATTGGTACTGAAACTCCCTCGAAGGTCATCAGCCTCAGCAGCACTCAACTCCCTCCATTGGCTGCCCCTTCATAAAAGAATCCTTTTTAAACTTTTACTGACCGTGTTTAAATCCACGAAAAATATTGGGCCCCGCTACCTTGTTAATCGCTTCTTGTACTAAAATCCTACAAGATGTCTGAGATCCTCGGGTACCAATCTCATTACGACCCCGAGGTTCAAGTATAAAACTAGGGGTGGGAAAACTTTCACTGTCCTGGCAGTAAGGGCGTGGAACAACTTGCCCGTTAACCTCAGACTAATTGAGAAGGAGAGTCTCTTCAGGAAGCTCTTAAAGACATGGTTGTATCAACAATCAGACACCTCTGTATTGGCAGCTATCTAGATTCTCACCAACGCTTCTTTTTACACGTATGCTCAGCGCCAAGATGCTCCTTCCGGAGCGAAAGTTCGCGCTCTACAAATACCCATAAATATCAAATATCAACTAACAAGGGTGGTTGAGTCCACCGTAATTGAAACTGCTGGTGCCCTTAGTAACTTGACTGCGGAGCTCCAGTCTGATCGTCTTATGACACTTCAGAACAGGGTCGGATTAGATGTCATACTTGCAGACCGAGGTGGGGTATGTAAATTGATCCAATCGAATTGCTGTGTTTTCATTCCAGATAACGCTCCAACAGTGTACCAGGCCATCTCCAAACTGCATAAGATTTCCAAATCTATTCATGTGGATAAAGGAGATTGGTCGTTAATGGGATGGTTCTGGGAACTGATATCCGGCTGGGGATGGAAAATTCAGATGGTCATTGGGATGGTCTTAGCCATTCTTTTCCTGTTCTGTCTGTGCGTGCAGTGTGCTCCTGCAATATGTGGCCTCTGTGCTACATCATGTGTAAGGAAACCTGTATCAAGAGACGAACTAAGTACTAGGATGATGTTACAGCAACATCTCAATGACTTTAGGAATATAGACCTGGACTCAGATTAGCATGAGATTAGGTTAAATTGCCTATTTAAGGGCAAAAGGAGGGTTTGTAGTTCTGAAAATTCTGGACTCGAGAATTAAACTTCATCATAGCATGACGATTTTTATATCAAAAGACCGAGAATGGCTAGTACACGATGTACAAGCATTTTCGTCATATTCGAGTGACGATTTCACCTCAAAATCGTCATTTTCGTTCTGAACCCTTGGCTTCCATTTTGTGTACGGCAGCCATTTTGTGAGTTTCCCTCACATAGGCAGACGAATTAAGCCAAATTCGATTCCAAAGAACACGTACACCTTAATTGACTTCCCTGTGACCTGGGCAAGCTGGAACCATTGCCCCAGGCCAAACCTGTTTGGTCAGTTCCTCTCCCAGTGGCCGAACGAGATAGAATCAAGGCACAACAGGCCATAAACCCTTTTCATCGCACACACACCCTGCAGAATCTTGCTCACACCTGTCCCTGCTCTTTTCTCTCTCACTTGCTTTATGATGGGGAGGTGCCCGTTTTTATTGGGGGTCCACCGGTATCTGATGGAAATGCTGGGCCTTGCCGGGTAATTTGTTGTGGGCTGGACGAACTGAAATATGGGCTTGTCATCATGACTCTGCTTTTCCTTTGTAATGAAAATATGCGAATGGTATACTGTAAATCCAAGAATGTTTGCCTGAAGCACAATATTTTGTATAAAAAGAGAAGCCTGGTTTTGTAAGATTGAGCAGTCTCCTGAGAATATACATCCCGTGTTGTTGTACTTCTAGGACGCCTGTTACTTGGTTGCAGCCAATAAAATCGATCCTTGACTTCACCTAGAAGACTCTGAGTTTCTGTGGCCTGAATCAGGAAAGTACTCGAGGTCTTTGGGTGTACCCTGACACCGCTGGGTTACCGGTTCGGTACCGGTTCCGAAAAACCCAGTACCTCAAGTGCAACAGTAGGGAAAGAGTTGGATAGCGTAGGGGGAAAAATTACTATTCCCACTCCAGAGAGTGCAACAGTAGAGAAAGCGTCGGATAGCGGGTGGGTAAAAATTACTATTCCCACTCCAGTGAGTGCAACAGTAGGGAAAGCGTTGAATAGCGTACGGGTAAAAATTACTATTCCAACTCCAAAGGGTGCAACAGTAAGGAAAGCGTTGGATAGCGTAGGGCGAAAATTTACCATTCTAACTCCAAAGGGTGCAACAGTAGGGAAAGCGTTGGATAGCGTAGGTGGAAAAATTACTATTCCAACTCCAGAGGGTGCAACAGTAGGGAAAACGTTGGATAGCGTAGGGGAAAAATTACTATTCCCACTCAAGTGAGTGCAACAGTAGGGAAAGCGTTGGATAGCGTACGGGTTAAAAATAATATTCCAACTCCAGAGGGTACAACAGTAGGGAAAACATTGGATAGCGTACAAGTAAAAATTACTGCTTCAACTCCAAAGGGTGCAACAGTAGGGAAATCGTTGGATAGCGTCAGGGTAAAATTACTATTCCAACTCCAAATAGTGCAACAGTAGGGAAAGAGTTGGATAGCGTAGGGGGGGAAATTACTATTCCCACTCCAGAGAGTGCAACAGTAGGGAAAGCTTTGGATAGCGGGTGGGTAAAAATTACTATTCCCACTGCAGTGAGTGCAACAGTAGGGAAAGTGTTGAATAGCGTACGGGTAAAAATTACTAATCCAACTCCAAAGGGTGCAACAGTAAGGAAAGCGTTGGATAGCGTAGGTGGAACATTTACTATTCAAACTCCAAAGGGTGCAACAGTAGGGAAAGCTTTGGATAGCGTAGGGGGAAAAATTACTATTCCAACTCCTAAGGGTGCAACAGTAGGGAAAGCGTTTAATAGCGTAGAATTTTATTTTAACATACTTATAATTTATGTTTATATTTGCAATAATGTATAACTAATTTTTTTAATACATCAACATCAATAAAAAACTATTAATAATTAATAAAACCAATAACATTTGAAGATTTATTTGACAATAAATTAACAACAAACACCAATAAATAATTATGATTAAATATTACTCACCAAATAATAAATATAAAAAAATGAACTATTTATCATAAAAATAATATATATATATTTTTTTAAATCACAATTAAAAAACAATAAATAAACAATATACAAAATTTAAAAAAATGAAAAAAATGTTTACCAATTAATTGATGCATTTTTCTACCAATTAAAATATAATTACAAATTACAAATATTCATTGCCAATTAAATTAATTACTTATGTATTCAAATAATTATTTGCCAATTAATAATTAATTAATACATTATTTATCCATACCAAAAAATGTATTAATAATTAAATATTTACAATTAAATGACTTCCCACCCAAAACCCCTATAATCCCACAACACGCTCCGGTACTAAAACATAACATTTAATTTAAATTAATATTAATTACCAATTAAATAATACATTTATCAATTAAAAAAATGAATTGCCAATAAATAAGTAATTACAAAATAAATTTTACATAATTTTTTTTTTTTTAATTACAATTAAATTACTTCCCACCCTATTCCCCTATAAACCCACAACCCGCTCCGGTACTAAAACATAACATTTAATAAAAATTAACATTAATTACCAATTAAATAATTAATTTACCAATTAAATAAATAATGTATCAATTAAAATAATTAATTGCCAATTAATAATCAAATAAATAATTATTTATACATAAAAAAATCATTAATTATTTACAATTAAATTACTTCCCACCCTATTCCCCTATAAACCCACAACCCGCTCTGGTACTAAAACATAACATTTAATAAAAATTAACATTAATTACCAATTAAATAATTAATTTACCAATTAAATAATTAATTTATCAATTAAAATATTAATTGCCAATTAATAATTAAATAAAAAATTATTTATACATACAAAATTCATTAATTATTTACAATTAAATTACTTCCCACCCTATTCCCCGATAAACCCACAACCCTCTCCGGTACTAAAACATATAATTTACTTAAAATTAATTTATTAATATATAAAAATAATACACATATAATATAAATTAATTTAAATATTTAACAGAAACACATAACACATACATAATAAAAAACATAAAAATAATACAAATATCGATATTAGTAACATCGAAATTAGTTACATCGATATATATGCTATCGATATTACTAACTTCGATATTACTTACATCGATATAAATACATTCGATATTACTTACCTTAGGGTCGATATTCTGTCCTACGATATTCTTGACATCGATATTCTGTACCTTCGAAATTTCAAACACGATATTTTGGTAGGTCGAAATTTAAAACTCGATATTTTGACTGTGTACCGTTGCTGCCACCAGTGGGCTCTAGCCCACACAATTTCTTCTCTCTTTCAAGAGCTAGGGTCTCTTTGGCCAGGGCAACTTCTTGCCTCTTGATCCTAAGCTTGACTTCTTTCATTCTAGCTTTGTGCTCTCTTCTCTAAGGGGAAGTCATTCTCCTCTTAGCTGAGGCATTGGACCCTACTGATGAGTCAGAATGTTCAGATTCTTCTGAATAAGATCTGTGTCTTCTGTGCTCACCATTAGGCCTACTGGGAGGTCTAGAGAGAGGCCTTCTTAAGCCCTCTCCAACCTCAGGTTGGCCTGTGTCTTCCAGGTTGGGGTCAACAACCTCATCCTGGCCTGCATCCTCATCATCAGCATCATCATCCAGGTGGGGAACCCCACTAGGATCGTCTTCTGATGAGGGATGGCCCCCCTCCCTGCTACCCTGTGGATCTGGGTCTAATGCTTTTTCTAAGTCATCTACCACTAAAAGATTTACTAGGTGCTGGGTGGTTAGACTCTTTCCTAGTCTTCACTTTCTAACCTCACATAAGCTTCTCAAATCTTGGTAACTAAAGGTATCATAGTTAGTTGTCTGCACATGGCTGACATCTGGCAGAGAGGTACTACCTCCTGCTCTTAAAGACATGACTAGTGAGGTGTGGTGTGTACACCTACCTACACTACTTGTTTTCCTACTAGAACCTCTCTAGAAGTTGTAGTCAGGGTGTGCTAAGCCCTTACCACCTACAACTGCTACGTTCAGTAGAACTTATGTATTATAAAACTTGATTCATATGTACCTACAGGTACCTTGAAGTGATCTTTCAAATGATATTCTCAAGATTATTTGGTAAAACAATGCAAGCTCTTATCTCATCCGCTGCACACCAATGTGAGAAGTTAGCCTGGCATATGATGTCCACTAGTTCTAGTGGGCAACTTGCACCAGTCTAATCGACCCTTATTGATGGCGGTTGTAAAGTCAACCTTAAAGAAAGCTATCCTACTGGTAGCATGGACCAGCAGTCATCAGGCTAAGACTTCAGAGAGAGCATTAAGCAAGTTGTTTTACCAATTATAATCCCTTGAGTACCAAATGAGAGGACACCACACAAGGTATATATCAAATATATATGTATTTATTCTAAACACAACCCCTCGGCACTCTTTATGAGGTCAGAGGTAAAAGTACAATACAACTTACTTAATTGGCATTGGATAAGTTGCACAGTATACGTTTTGCCCTAGGGGCCTCACAAACCATATACTAAAATAGTGGTATAAGAACCACGTCTGAGATTGAAAGCAGGCCTAGGGCCTAGGGAATCGCTGGGGCTTCTAGGAACAACCAAGGGTTAGGAAGTAGGAGGCCCACGGGAGACGCGTGCAGTGCCTAAACACAGCCTCGAGTTACCATTGACTTTCTATGGGAAACGAACAAGTTACAAATTTACAATTTAAGGATACTTCCGGATGGACTACGATGGAACCCTTTTAGACTTAGACACTAGGAGGGCCAATACCCTCGAGACTACCAGAGTACTTGTGTTACCTCACCCACGGAAGCCGGGTGCATAGGTGTCTTTTGATGTCGGGTTTTGTCGTCGATTTCAATGGAGAGCTGCAAAGAAGTGCTGCAGGCGACCAGAGGAAAAGTGTCCGGGTGGATCCAAGGGCGGATCGAAGATCTGAAGTACTTGAAAGCAGAAGGGACAGAGTCTGGGTCACTTGCCAGTGACCAGGATGGCGATGGAAAGCTGCCAGCCAATGTTGGGTGATTTCAGGTGAAAAGGTGAAGCTTGTCTCTTCAGCCACGAGGTCCAGGACGTGTCGACGATGACTAGGAGCTGGATGCGAGCTGTCCCATAAAGGATCTAGTTGACTGCGGTGTTGGTATCCGTATTGGACCCAACAAGCCTTGGCAAACGCAATCTACGCAAGATGTCGAGATTGGCTTTGGTGCAGACCAACAAGGTCTGTGGCGCTTCTCCTTTATAGGGAAGCTGGAGCAATCCTGGAGCAATCAGATCAGGAAAGCAAGTTAGATTCAAAATGGAGTCTTCAGGGGGCTCACTAGCCAACGGACTAGGAACCGGGAAGACGCATCAAACTGAAATGCACGGGCGGGCCCCACTGGACACTCGTGGAGTGTGGGGTCCTGAGCTTCGGTGCAAATGGTGATCGGGCTGGGGCATCTCATACCCCAATGCACAACTGCAAGATACCTTTGGAGTCAAATGCAGGATGTCCAGAAGTTCCGGTCCCACGTCTCTCGTGTCCGCCACGGGTCTCAGTTTTGCTGTCAACGAAGGTCAAGGTCCGAGATGTCTGGAAGTCTATGTCCTGTGTCACAGATTCTTCGGGATCCAGCAGGAGCCTCGAAAATGCAGACCGTCAAAGTCGCTGTTGGTGCCTGTTTGAACAGGGTGGTCACTCCTTGACCACAAGGGAGATTTCCTATGGGTGGACCTGGTAAGGGGGTGTTTACACCCCTTTCCCTTTGTTCAGTTTCACGCCAGAGCCGGGGCTGAGTGCCCCAGCAACCGGTTTGAACTGGGAAATGCATGGAGCACCTAGTGTGCCCCAGGCAGTGTCTGGAAAGCATTCACTGAATGCTGCCCTCCCTGCCCCAATACACAAAAGCCTGTCTGGGGAGGTGCCAGCACCTCCCTGGACAGGAAACCTATTGTCCAGGCCTCCCCTGTCGGAGTTTCGTCCAGCAGCAGGAGGGCAGACTCGTGTATGTGGCAGCAGCATCCATTTTGTGATGCTGAAGCTCTGTTTAACTTTAACCGGGTTTACCAGTAACTACATGTCTTCTCCCTCTAGAAGGGTAGAAGTCTACCCCTGCCGCCAGGACGGGCGGGGGTAGTATTCCAAAGTGTTTTACACCTTACACAACATGTTTTTATAAAGCCAAACCAAAGTTAGCATTAACTGCGAGGATTATAATGCACTTAAGAGTATATGGCATGGCTATATCACAGAACAGCTATAAGGAGATGGTTCCGAAAGCTGCAGAGGGGCTCAGCTCATGCTAGGGCCCCCTCTCACATAAAACCAAGCACTCTGCATTCAGGATTGTTAAGGCCCGCCATAGGAGTGGTTTATAGGTTACTATGTGTCTATCTATAAGGTAGATATAGATATACTCTATCTAAGTAAGGAGTGATTATACCACCTTACCCAGGCTGTGTGAACAGACCTGTGGTGTCAGTTTGGAAGGCAAACCAGGGGTGGCACAATACATGCTGCAGCCCCTGGTAGGCCTAGGGTGCACCTATGCCCTGGGTACCTAGGGTACACTATACAGGGGCTCACAAGGGTGACCCAGTAACCAATCTGGTATGTACCTAAAGTACATGGAGTCCATTTTATAGAGAAAACAGATAGACTATGGCCCCGAATAGCAGGGTCCCAGGCCAACTAAGTTGAAAACCAGCAAAACACCAGGCAAAAAGTAGGGGTAACCATATAGTCAGATATCCACCTTCCAACACATATGTTGACATGGGCTTGCTCATGGCTACTGATGAAGGACAGGAGGAAGAGGGTGACCCTCTCCCAGACCTGCTCTCTCAGAACCCTGATGATGGGTCAGTTGATGGTGTAGCCTTGGCAGTCAGCCTCACTGATCAGCAGCAGAGTGACTGCAGACAAGTTCTGCAGACATATGCTTTCACTGACTTCAAGTCAGACTACCTGGTGCACTCGTGAAGTGGGCACTGGGGACAGTCTGCCTGTTAAAGGTAAGATTTACAGGCAACCTGATCATGTCAGTCCAGAAAATGTTGGAATTGGGAGTTATTGAACCTTCAGATAGCCCTTGGGCTAGTCCAGTCGTCCTGTTGACAAAACCTCACACCCAAGATGGTAAGAGAGAGATGACAGTTTGTGTAGACTACAGAAGTCTCAATGCTGACACTAAGACAGATGCCCATCCAATACGAGAGAAAACAAGAGAAGATGAGCTCAGAGATAAGTTGGCCTCTGCCAAACATCTGAGTACATTTGATCTGACAGCTGGCTACTGGCAAATCAGGTTAGCTGAGGAGACCAAGCCAAAGACAGCATTTTCAACCCCTGGTGGACATTATCAGTTTGTGGTAATGTCCTTTGGTCTGACAAATGCACCTGCCACATTTCAAAGGGTGGTGAACAAAGTCCTCTCAGTCCTGGATGACTACTGTGCAGCTTATCTTGATGTTATTGCTGTCTTTAGCTCCACCTGGGAATATCACCTGATCCCCCTGAAAAAAGTTTTGGAGGCCCTGCAAAAGGCAGGACTAACTATCAAGGCTACTAAGTGCCAGATAGGGCAGAGTCAGGTTGTGTACCTGGGCCACCATGTAGGTGGAGGCCAGGTTCAACCACTACAGAGAAAACTCCAGACCAGACCATAATGGACTGGGTTGCTCCAACCACCCAGACTCAGGTCAGAGCTTTCTTGGGCCTGACTGGGTACTATAGGAGATTTCTCAAGGGGTATGGTTCCATTGTGACACCCCTGAATGACTTAACTTCTAAAAGAATGCCTAAGAAAGTTCAGTGGACAGTCAGCTGTCAAAAGGCATTTGATGACCTGAAGCAGGCCATGTGCACTGCTCCCATTCTGCAAAGCCCACACTACTCCAAAGAATTAATTTTTCAAACAGATGCTTCTGAGTTGGGGGTAGGGGCTGTGCTATCACAATTGAATGAAGGAGGTCAGAACCAGCCAGTAGCTTTCATAAGCAGAAGACTGACCCCTATAGTGAAACGTTGATCAGCTATTGAGAGGGAAGCCTTTGCTGTGGTTTGGGCCCTGAAGAAGCTGAGGCCATACTTGTTTGGTACTCACTTCACAGTTCAGACAGACCATAAGACCCTCTTGTGGCTAAAACAGATGAACGGTGAAAATCCCAAACTGCTCAGGTGGTACATTTCCCTACAGGGGATGGACTTTACAGTGGAACATAGACCTGGGAGTAACCTTGCAGATGGACTCTCTATATATTTCCACTTAGAACATGAAAACTCAACTGGTCAAGGTTAGTTTAATGTCCCTGCGTTTGGGGGGGGGGGGGGTTGTGTAGGAGAGTAGGGTCTGCTTCCTATGGTTACCCCCACTTTTTGTTGTGATCCTCTGGTTTTTCGACTTTAGTATGGCTGTGGTTCTGCTAATCAGGCCCACAGCCTAGCTGTTCTCTCTCTAAATTGATACCATGTACTTTAGGTACATTACAGATTGGTTACTGGGTCACCCTTGTGAGCCCCTGTATAGTGTACCATAGGTACCCAGGGCAGAGGTGCACCCTAGGCCTACCAGGGGCTGCAACATGTATTGTGCCACCCCTGGTTTGCCTTCCAAACGGACACCACAGGTCTGTTCACACAGCCTGGGTAAGGTGGTAAGGTGGTGTAATCACCCCTTACTTAGTATATCTATATCTATCTTATATATAGACACATAGTAACCTATGAGCCACTCCTATGGCAGGCCTCGACAATCCTGGAGGCAGAGTGCTTGGTTTTATGTAAGAGGGTGCCCTAGCATGAGCTGAGCCCCTCTGCAGCTTTCGGAACCATCTCCTTATAGCTGTTCTATGATATAGCCATATTCGGAAAAGGGGGGTGGTGATGGACAGAGTTTCTGAATGATGCAGTCAAGAGATCATGGTTTTAATCCATCACCGTTTTTAGCTCAATGCACCATCCCAGCTCAGAACCTGGCTATATGCAAATTAGTCTGTTCCTGTCCCAGTGCATGATGGGAACAGGGCAAACCAAACTACCAAGCCAATTCTTATACTGGGAAGGAAACAAGCTTCCGGGGACCGGTTTCTGGCATCACAGCCTTCTTCGGCCCGGCTTGCTTGAATCCTGATGGTGCAATGAGCAAGGGACTCACGTCTGAGCATACCCTCCCACACATAGTGTGGATAAACCGAATTCGGAAAAGGGGGGTGGTGATGGACAGAGTTTCTGAATGATGCAGAATACTCTTACCAAGTCAAGAGATCATGGTTTTAATCCATCACCGTTTTTTAGCTCAATGCACCATCCCAGCTCAGAACCTGGCTATATGCAAATTAGTCTGTTCCTGTCCCAGTGCATGATGGGAACAGGGCAAACCAAACTACCAAGCCAATTCTTATACTGGGAAGGAAACAAGCTTCCGGGGACCGGTTTCTGGCATCACAGCCTTCTTCGGCCCGGCTTGCTTGAATCCTGATGGTGCAATGAGCAAGGGACTCACGTCTGAGCATACCCTCCCACACATAGTGTGGATAAACCGAATTCGGAAAAGGGGGGTGGTGATGGACAGAGTTTCTGAATGATGCAGAATACTCTTACCAAGTCAAGAGATCATGGTTTTAATCCATCACCGTTTTTTAGCTCAATGCACCATCCCAGCTCAGAACCTGGCTATATGCAAATTAGTCTGTTCCTGTCTCAGTGCATGATGGGAACAGGGCAAACCAAACTACCAAGCCAATTCTTATACTGGGAAGGAAACAAGCTTTCGGGGACCGGTTTCTGGCATCACAGCCTTCTTCGGCCCGGCTTGCTTGAATCCTGATGGTGCAATGAGCAAGGGACTCACGTCTGAGCATACCCTCCCACACATAGTGTGGATAAACCGAATTCGGAAAAGGGGGGTGGTGATGGACAGAGTTTCTGAATGATGCAGAATACTCTTACCAAGTCAAGAGATCATGGTTTTAATCCATCACCGTTTTTTAGCTCAATGCACCATCCCAGCTCAGAACCTGGCTATATGCAAATTAGTCTGTCCCAGTGCATGATGGGAACAGGGCAAACCAAACTACCAAGCCAATTCTTATACTGGGAAGGAAACAAGCTTCCGGGGACCGGTTTCTGGCATCACAGCCTTCTTCGGCCCGGCTTGCTTGAATTCTGATGGTGCAATGAGCAAGGGACTCACGTCTGAGCATACCCTCCCACACATGTCGTGTAAGGTGTCAAACACTTGGAATACTACCCCCCCCCCCCCCGCCAGTTCTGGCAGCGGGGGTAGCATTCCACCCTTCTAGAGGGAGAAGACTGTTAAACCCATTTAAAGTTAAACAGAGACCCAGCATCACAAAATGGATGCTGCTGCCACAGACACGAGTCTGCCCTCCTGCTGCTGGACGGAACTCCGGCAGGGGGGTCCTGGACAATAGGTTTCCTGTCCAGGGAGGTGCCAGCATTTCCCCAGACATGCTTTAGTGTATTGGGGCAGGGAGGGTTGCTTTCAGTGAATGCTTTTCACACACTGCCTGGGGCACACAAGGTGCTCCATGCATTTCTCAGTTCAAACCGGTTGCTGGAGCGCTCAGCCCCAGCTCTGGCGTGAAACTGGACAAAGGGAAGGGGATGTAACCACCCCCTCCCCAGGTCCACCAATAGGAGGAACCTAAGAGTTAGTCCAACCCCTAAACTTACTATAAGTATAGAACCCCAGTCCCTAGGACTTTAGATTACCGTGGACGAAACTCTTCAACATATATCCTGGACCTTCGACATTCCATTTCAACTGGAAGACGGAAGAAATCTCCCTTGTGGTCAAGGAGTGACCACCCTTTTCAAACAGGCACCAACAGTATCTTTGCTGGTCTACATTTTCGAGGCTCCCGCTGGACCCTGAAGAATCTGCGACACAGGACATGGACTTCCAGACATCTCTGACCCCGACCTTCGCTCCCAGCAAAGCTGAGACCCGTGGCGGACACGAGAGATGTGGAACCGGTACTCCTGGACAGCCTGCATTTTTCTACCTGCATCAACTTCTCGAGGTATCCCAAAGTTGTGCATTGGGGTGCTTGAAGCCCCAGCCCGAGCACCTTTTGCACTGAAACTCAGAGACCCACACTCCACGAGTGTCCCGTGGGCCTGCTTTGTGCATTTCAGCTTGAACTTCGCGGTTCCTTGTCCACTGGCTAGTGAGCCCCCAGGAAGACCACTCTTAAAACTACTTTGCTTTCCTGGTTGCTCCAGGCTTGCTCCAGCTTCCCTGCAAAGGAAAAGCACCCCAGACCTTGCTGGTCTGCACCAAAGCCAATCTCGACATCTTGCGTGGATTGCATTTGCCAAGGCTTGTTGGGTCCAAGCCGGATACCGACACCGCAGTCAACTAGATCCTTCGTGGGACAGCTCGAATCCAGCTCCTGGTCATCGTCGACGCCTCCTGGACCTCGTGGCTGAAGAGACAAACTTCACCTTTTTACCTGAAATCACCCAACATTGGCTGGCAGCTTCCCATCGCCATCTTGGACACTGGCAAGTGACCCAGACTCTGTCCCTTCTGCTTTCAGTTTCTTCAGATCTTCGATCCACCCTTGGATCCACTCGAACACTTTTCCTCTGGTCGCCTGCAGCACTTCTTTGCAGATCTCCATTGAAAATGACGACGAAACCCGACACCAAAAGGCACCTATTCACTCGGCTTCCGTGGGTGAGGTAACACGAGTACTCCAGTGCTCCCGTGGGTCTTGACTCTCAAAGGGTTCTAGTCTAAAAGGGTTCCATCGTAGTTCACCCAGAAATGTCCTTAAATTGTAAATTTGTAACTTGTTTGTTTCCCATGGAAAGTCAATGGTGTTTAGACACTGCACGCGTCTCCCGTGGGCCTCCTACTTCCTAACTTTTGGTTGTTCCGAGAAGCCCCAGCGATTCCACAGGCCCTAGGCCGGCTTTCTATCCCAGACGTGGTTCTTATACCACTATTTTAGTATATGGTTTGTGAGGCCCCTAGGGCATAACGTATACTGTGCAACTTATCGTATGCTAATTAAGTTCCTTGTATTGTACTTTTACCTCTGACCTCATAAAGAGTGCAGAGGGGTCGTGTTTAGAATAAATACATATATATTTGATATATACCTTTTGTGGTGTGCTTTCATTTGGTACTCAAGAGATTATAATTGGTAAAACAACTAGCTTAATTCGCTCTCTGAAGTCTTAGCCTGAAGACTGCTTACCATTGCTACCCCTAGGATAGCTTTCTATAACGTTGACTTTACAACCACCATCAATAAGGGTCGATTGGACTGGTGCACGGTGTCTCACTAGAATAGTGGACATCATATACCAGGCCAACTTCTCACAAGGACAATCTTCTTAATCCTGCTCTTCAAAGACCTGTTCTCATGGGTAGCCCACTTGCTCTCGGATAGAGGCTGTAGACTGTAAAAAAAAGTACTAATGACCTGTCCTCTAGCAAACTGCCTCAGAACAACAACTGCAGAGAAAAACACTCTTCTACTCTGCCACTCCAACTACAACCCACAGAAGAGACACAATGTGCAACAAAGTATCACAATGAGAAGGTATTTAAACTCTCCTAAATTGGTGAGATTATCAAAAGAGATCAAAGCAAACACAAGGAGATGATGGACAGAGCGCTGAAACTTTTCAGACACTCACCCAGCTGTCACAGATCTGGGTTAAATCCATCATCGTTCTTTAGCTCCCTTCGCCACCCCAGTTCAGACACAGCTATATGCAAATCAGTCTTGACCCTGTGCCTCATGGGAACAGTCCAGCCCAAACTGCCAAGCCATGTCTTCCCTGGACCGGAAACAAGCATCCTGGGACAAGTTTCAGGCTAACAGCCCTCATCAGCCAGGCTAGCTTGAATCCAGTGGCAAAGTGAGCAAGGGACCCACGTCTGGGCATACCCTGCCAACTTAGGGCGAACAAAGCAAACACAAAGAGATGATGGACGGAGCACTGAAACTTTTCAGACACTCACCCCCAATCACAAATTCAAATCCATCATCGTTCTTTAGCATTTCGCCACCCCACAAAGATACTTTACTGAAGTGAGTCTCAGGCTAGCTTTCTGCACAACAGAAAGTGCTCCCTGTTGACCCCCCCCCCCCCCCCCCGAAGTAGACCTGTGCCATAAATCAGGTCATTCCCAGGAGTCTGGCGGATATTGCTCATGTGACCCCCTCGTGCTGCACCAGCAGCTAACTCGAGTCAGAGGTTCTCGGAAGCAATGGCGTAAGAAACTTAAGCCCTTTCCCGCCCCCGCAAAGTACATGGAGGGGGCCCTCTCCCCCCAGATCCAGTCAGCAGCTCTCAAACTAGTGGCTCCCGTCTATGCACAGTGCTGGAGGGGGCCCCCTGGAGCTCAGGCCCCCCATCCGTACCATGGGGGCTGCGGGGACTAATTTTACGCGACTGCTCAGGAGGGTAGAGACAAAAGCTACCTCCTACCCTCCACCCCTTTCAGGTGTAATACTTCCTAGTCCCCCTGTGTCAGGCACAAGGGGAACACGAGTGCATCATTACAGTACCAAGCCCCGCAGGAGTCCCATGTTACTCTTCTTGTTAGGCAGAAGAAAAAGACAGGAAGTGATGCGGGTAGGATGATGTTTTTACCACCCTGAGAGTGGTTGGGGTTACCCCACTTCCTGTCACTGTGAGACAAACATTGACACACTCTTGTGTGTGCCCAATGTGCCCCATGGTGATGGCTGTTTTTGTTTTCTTTTTTAGGGGGGGGTTGCCCCTGTGGCCACCGGCATTTCACCACCTAAAACTACACCGCTGGTCAATTAAACGCTGCAGGGCAGGCAGCGAAATGTCTATCCCCTTGTATGGGGGTAGTAAGCGCAATATAAGCGCAATTTAAATTTAATCAGTATAATAAACGTGGGTCAAAGTCTGAAGACCATTACATTGCACTAACCTAACCAAAGGCAGTAGAGTGCAATACAGAGTCCAAGGCAACGCCAAAGTCAATGTGTCATTGCAAAGGTATCAGACATGTACTGAAACTGCATCATGAATAAAGCAGCGTTCTTTAAAGAGGTGTCTTCAGCTATTTCCAAAATTAGAGCAGGTTTCCGACAGTCCTGATGGATACAGGATAGATGGAGAAGACCTGCTGCCTTTCCTTGTTTTGCATGTGTTCGTCTCCAGCAGGACTTTAAGTGGGATGAAAAAACTGGGGGGTCTCTCAAGGGGGCGTGGCCAATGTAATTAAGGGCGTGGCTTAAAAACACCTAAGCTAAAAGTTTGTGCTTAGCATAGTTTTCCACCCGACTAGTATTTTGTTGTTTCCGTCATTGCATCCCGATATATGATACAACAAGTATCATCATACTTACAAGTCAGGACTATTGGCTTTGTCAATGGTTGTTAGTTGCATAAGATAAATAAGCAGCAACGGTGGCTTGTATATAATATTGAAAAAGCTTCCACATAAAGCCCTGGTGACACCACGACAATGTTGCTGCTCCTTAGTTCCGAAAAGAGAAGAGAAATCCAGAGAGAAAATGACTCTTTAAAGGACTTTCCTTCCCCTATTACGCTCGAAAAAAACGGACCGCCTGTGCCGGGGCACAAAATAGAGTCCGAGAGAGACTTGTTTCGAGGCCTCCTTAAAAAAACTGCCGGTGCTCAGACCCGGTGAGACCCGGCCCACTTAAAGCCCTGGTCTACATTCTGATGGTGTCCTGGCGGTGGGTGTGCCCAGAGCCACAAGAGACAGAGAACTTGTCAGACAGATAGGCCGGAGTGACGTGCGTGAAGGCTTTCAATACAATGCATCTGCTTTTCTTTGGAGATGGTGCAGGCAGGAATTCCATCAAGGTGTGGGTGATGTGGTCATATTAGATATGTATGTAATCTAACATCAATATCGTACGAAATCAGCAGATGATCATTCATTCTCTGTTAAGGCAAATTTGTTCTGACATTTCTCATTCGCGTAAGATTATTTCCCCCCCCACACTCCCCCCTCCCCGAGCCAGATTTCTCTGTTAAATTCCTGGGAATATGTAAAGCAGGACAAACAGAGACCTGTAGGAAGTAAAAACAACCACATTGAGCAATTACCATATATGATTAATACAGTGGGGGCCGGTACGGTATAGGGGTGCTGGGGGGAGTTGAAAAAAGAATTTCACTTACCTCATCTCGCAGCATCTCTCCCATGTTGTGCCTCTTCCAGGAAGCACCCAGGATCCCCACAGCCAATCACAAAGCTGCAATGCAATGTTGTGATTGGTAAGCACCCAGGCTCCCCTGAGCCAATCACAATGCTTCAATGCAATGTTGTGATTGGTAAGCACCCAGGCTCCCCTGAGCCAATCATAATGCTGATTGGTCTGAATGCCATGGTTCGGGGCTCAGACAGGGGCTGGGGTCTGGAAATGTTCTCCACCCAGTCTGCAGCCGCGGCCCATGCAGGTAAGTGCTGTGGGGGCGGTAGGGCAGGGTGGGAGGGGATTTGGACACATGACCATGAGGGAAAATTAAATAAATTATAAAATTTTCCCTTGTCATCTGTCGAAATCCCCCCACACGGCCCCACTGCCCTTACTTGCATGGGCCGCTGATACTAGGCTGTAATGCAGCCTGGGTGGAGAAAATGCAAAGTGCGCACAATGCTTTGACAAGACGGTCGGCCAATGCGTCATGCGCACTTTATAGTGCAGCAATCACTCCTCCTCCCCGATGTCAGGGGAGCAAAGTCCTGTCCGTGAGGATACTAAAAATTAACGAATAACTTCAGTTATTATCATTTTATGTGTTCTTTTACACTGCTCCCTGAGCCTTAGAGGATGAGTTACTACTGTGAATAGTTTTTACATTTTGAAATGAGAAACGAGTTTTGTTTTGCTTTAGGGCCAGAGCTGTAGAGCTGGCCGATTTTGGTAATGACCGGTTACTTACCGGTAATATTCATTACTCCGAGTTGTAGACCTCTCAGTCACAGTCATTTCCATATGAGTAATAGCTCCTCACCAGAACTTCCAAGCAAAACTCCTTAGCCCATCCCTACCCTCCAGGCTACTCCCACATCCTGTGGCACATATATCCCTTGACCCAAGGAGCACATCCGGTACCCCCAAGCACAAGAAGCCAAACAGGGAGGGAAGAATAGGAACCCAGACTGTGACGGGGAGGTCTACGACTCGGAGTAATGAATATTACAGGTAAGTAACCAGTCATTACCTCCTAGCCAAACCTCTCAGTCACAGTCATTACCATACGAGCAGATCCCAAAGCAAGAATCAGCTTCAACAGAAAGCAGGAAACAGATTTTATTGACACAAGCAGAAAGTCCCACCACTTGAACAGAACGCAACACAGCATCCCCAAAACCAGCCGATCGTTCCCACCCACCACCAAACGATAATGGGAATGTGAAGAGCACACCAAGTAGCTGCCTCGCAGATTTCCGCCATAGATGCCCGCTGACAACAAGCCCAGGAAGCAGCCACACCCAGAGTCAACCACCCCTGTACCGACTCAGTGCCATCACACCACAAGCAGCATAGGCCGCCCCCACAGTCCACCTCAGCCACAAATGGAGATTAGTACCAGAGGGCATCAGACCCTGCCCAGCCAGGCCAAAGGTCACAAAAAGTGAATCCACCGTACGAAAAGATAGAGTACGCAAAATTTACACCTCAAAAGCCCGATTAACATCCAAACAGTGCAGCCACACCTCAACCTCTGAAAGAGGATCAGGGCAGAACACAGGCAAAACCAGATCCTCCTAGCAGCGAAACGAGGAGGGGACTATGGGAACAAGAAGGATCAGGCTGGAACCCGATCCGAAAAAAAACGCAACAAGGGCTCCGAACAAAGCAAGGAACCCAACTCCCCAACCCTCCGGGCCGAGGCATTAGCGACCAGAAAAGCCACTATGATTGTCAGTAAACGCAGACGCACCTCACCCAGATGCTTAAAGGGAGTGGACCGCCAAGCCCACAGCACCAATGGAAGACCCCAACAAGGAGCCAAGGACTTAACCATGGGCTACCGGAGAAAACAACTCCTCATCAACCAGGACATCAACAGAACCACAGTCTCACAGGCCGAACCCCTAAATGTCCTCACAGCCGCCCACTGAGCCCGTAAGGAGGACACAGCCAGACCCAAGATGAAGCCATCCATCAGGATAACTAAGATGATACGCATAGGATCCACCTCCATAGCAAACCAGCCCAGATCCATGCACCAACCCTGAAAAGACACCCAATGCCGAGCATAGGACATATGAGTCGAAGGGCACCGGAACTGCTGGAGAAACTGAGCCATATCAGGAGAACACACCCCATAGCCATGAGATTCATCCTCTTGACAGCCAGCCCGCCAGATGCAAGCGGACCAGACAATCCCTGGACAGAGGAGGACACAACAGGGGGCCAGAAACCACTGGCAACGGCCAGCAAGGGCCCACCACCAAACTCATCAACAGAGGGAACCAAGGCTCCCGGCGCCAAGAAGGTGCCACCAGGAATACAGAAGCCCGGTCCAACCTGACCCTCAGCAGGCCCCCCGAAATCAAGGCAATCGGAGGAAAGGCATACAGCAAGCCCCCTTCCACCGAAAGGACAGCGCATCCACTCACCAAATTTAGTCACACTGAACCAGAGAGCTACCTCCCCCTCAAGGCGTTTCACAGGGCAGCAAACAGGTCCACCACAGGGAATCCAAACCTCTCCATCAGCCCCCCAAACACCTCCGGCGTCAAGCACATGAGTCAAGGACGACTGAACCGCCTTCCATTCCCCCCAAGATGAAGAAATCCTGCCTCCTGGACCAGCCAGATCCCTTGAACAGACTCAAGGGCCAACACAGCCCGCCAACCTAGTTCGTTGGCAACTGTAGTCAGCCCCAACTGCTCCTGGGACACAAAGGAAGAACCCTGCAAGAGGGACTGATGCACTGCCACCACAACAATTCCTGAGAAACTCTGGACCCTCCGTAATCAACTGCTCGTAAATCTGAGACCCCAGACACCAAAGCCCCATAACATGAGTCACCAGGGGGTACAAGTGCAAATGGGCCAAAGGAACAAACATTATGGCAGCAGACCATCAACCCCTGAACCCGTATCCACAGTTGAGCTGTGGAAGACCGGGCTACCAACCCCTTCCTCAGCCCACACACCAGAGTCAGCTTTCAGGGTTCTGACAGGAAAACTTTCCCCATCTCAGCGTTGAAGACCCCCCCCAATGAACAGCAGGTCCTGAGTGGGGCACAGACGGGACTACACCAGGTTCAGAATCCACCCGAACTGCTCAAGGAGCCAGCAAACCTCCTGGGTATGTGAATGATCCTCAAGGAAAGAAGAGGAAGATATCAGCCAGATATCCATGTAAGGAAAGACCTGGATGCCCTGAGCATACAACAACCGCACCCAGTGTACCAACACCGTAGGAAAACACCCTAGGAGAGGCAGACTGGCCAAATGGTAATACCTAGAACTGGAAACAACCGACACCCACATAGAACCGTAGAACCCCCAGGGCAGCCACGTGAACCGGAATATGGTAGCGACACCATTTTGAAGGGCGATGAGGGATGCACAAATTCACCGCCTTCAGATCCAGAAGAGGACGGAAGTCCCCATCGGGTTTCTGGATCCGAAACAGGATCGAGTAAACCCCCAGACCCTGTTGACTCCCAGGCACCCTCACCACAGCCCCTTTCAAAACCAGGTCCAGAACCCCGGCAAACGGAGCCCAACACTTGACCTGAGATCTGGGAACAGGGGAAGCCCGAAAACAACCACTGGTGGAACCCCAAATTCAATCTGATATCTCAGCTGGACAATCCGCAGGACCCATCGATCTCAAATGACTACCTCCAGACCGGAAAAAAAAGTCCTGAGGTGACTTTAACCGGAGTCACATCTGAACCCCTCACAGAGACATGTATCGTAAGGCCCATAAGAATCGGAGGAACCAAACCGACCCCAGGACTTGTGGAAGTAAGGGACACCCCGGTCACGTCCCCCACTACGAAAAGGGATGGGTGACCATGGAGAATAAAACACCTGTTCAAAGCCCGCTGAGACCCAGCAAACTTCCCCTTCTGTGAAGAGCGGACCGGAGCCCAAACAGTTAAGAGCCTGTGAAAGGAATTTTCAAGAGGGCAGGCTTCTGCGCTGCCTCTGCTTTCCAAGGCGTAAGCCACAACTGTCTCATAGCCGCCAACGAGGCCCCAGCCGCAGCAGCCAAAGCACTAAGGGAATCGAAGGACAAATCAGCCAGGAAGCGCACTGCTGCTCCAACATAGTCAAAGTCTCAGAGGGGTCATCCTCTTGTAAGAATTGCTCGGAAACACCCTGAAAGTCCCTCAAAAGAGACAGAACCAGGTTGCAAAGGACCTCTTTAAAGCCCATTCAACCCGCTACTCCCCAGGATCAGAGGGAACCACATCCCCGGAAACTACCAGACTCTGAGATGCAAGACTGGCCAGCAGGGAATCTACTTACATCACAGGCGGAAACTCCTCCGAGACCCCTACAAGGGATATCTCCGAGCCGGAAACCGGAGAAAATAATGCATGTCAATATTCTTCCCTCCCCCTCCCAACACAATCCACACAGATACATGGGAAGGTACTCAGGCCCCCAACGCTGATAAGTGGCAGAAAAAAACACCAACTCAATACCCACCGAGGGACCCGGGAACCCCAAATTGCCCCGCACATCCTCATCAGGATCCGGGACAGCCAGGGCATCCAACTTCTGCCTCTTAGGCCCCTAGCAAGCAAACTGCCACCTCCGCAGCTTCAATCATATGCTGCACCTCAGATAAGGAAGGCGCTGTGGAAGGCCCCGCAACCACCACCTCCTTTTCCGTGATCCCACTCATCTCTGACCGCTTCCCATCCATGATGAATAACGGCCAGAGGAGCACACAGATATATTATATATATAAATATTACCTACTGGCGGTCGCCAGTAGGTAATTATAGCTACAACCTAGTTTCCATAGGAAAAGCATTTTTTGATTTGTTCATAACTTTGGCTTCGTTTGACGAATCTTCCTGAAATTCCCTAAAAAGTAGCACTTTTTAGGTTAGTTCCTATCTTGAAAGTTTAGGGGTGATACGTCAGGCGGGGGCTGAGAAAAAAGGGGGGGTCCCAAAACGTGTTTTCCCCATGTTAATTTCCATAGGAAATTTTGGGGGTATGGTTACGACGCCAATCAAGATGGCCGCCTAGGGATTTCGCTCTTCGCAACGAGACTGATTTGGAGCCTGCCGGTGCGCTTCCCGTTGCGCTTTTCTCTGGAAATTGGCCACATTGACTGTTGGAGGATGCAGTGCCCTCGTGAGGTGTTTTTTACCTTTAAGCACGACGCGCTTAAACTTGTTCCCGCTTCTGCTTTCATCTCCTCACAGCGCCCGCCATTTTAAGTGCGCGCCCGCCGCATGTCAAATATCGCTATACAGTTAAGCGCCTCACCACAAATGTACTCCATTACCAGTTACTGCGGTCCTCATACTGCTTCAACCGGCAGCCTTGTACTTTAGCCTTCTTTCAGTAAACATGCACGCTCTGCTTATGGATTTCAATGGATGTTTGCAACTGAGAGGCTCATCATTTTCAGTGCCTGCTTCATCGACCTAAGTTGTAATGTTCTCTTCTTCAAAGAGCCCTATTTACCTTCTTATCACCTGGAATATGTGCTTGTGAGACAATTGCTGTACTTTCATGCATTACATGCGTAGCACATCATCTAATTTATCTACTGCTGCCTTTTCTTCACAACACCCGCCATTTTAGGTGTATGCTCTTGCAACAAATGCTTCCACGCGACTACTGAACTGTTCCATGCGACTATTGAACTGCTCCATGTACTTAATCATTTATATAGCATTTCTTCCTAAGTTTGCTCATTTCATTTAATATATTTTCCCTATCAAACAAGAATACTAATGTTTCTTGCTACGTATCATTTGCTTCTCAGCTCTGCTCAATATGGCGCTGTGGTAATTGGTCGCTGATGTGACTAGTTCAATTCATGCTCTTCCACAGGAACATGGAATCTATTTTACCTGGAATATTCACTGTTTTTGGCAATTGGTCCTTTACATCAACGCTTTCTGCTATTTGGCTAACATTTAACTATTCAGCTCTATCTTTTTGAAGTATCAAGAGCTCTTTTTTTCACTCAGATCTCTGTTGTTCATATTCAGAGCTGTTGTTCTCGACTAATGCCTCATTTTGATACCAATTAACATTTGTGTATCATTCTTTTAAGCATTATACGTCGACTACTTATGGGAAGATTGCGCAAACCGAAATTTGTTTTGTCTCATCAAAAAGTACCTCCTCTGCAACTTCTTCACCTTCATCTACATCAGAATCAAGCTCTTCTCCAATTTCAGATCAAATGGCTGGAGTAACCTCTCATCGTACCTCGACTACGCAATCTATTCCAAGCAAATCTTCTCCGCCTATCTCCTCAACTAAACGTCTGAAACATGACCCTCCATCTCCTGACAAAGCACCACCTGCCATCTCTATGGTGTTACTTTTAGAAGAAATACGCGCTTTGCGGCCGTTTGTGGAGGAAACCAACAATAAAATGCAATTCCTTGAGGAAAAATGGGCTACAATAGATAACAGAATGACTGCATTGGAACAACAATCCTCAGAAATACAGGTTAATTCCCAACGGATTGCATCTTTAGAAAAAACTGTCCTCAGCCTCCAACAAAACACTGAAGATTTAGAAAACAGAAATAGGAGGAATAATCTACGTATATATGGCCTGCCAGAATCTTTGGAAGGTGACGATCCGGTGTCGTTCTTCTCCTCTTTCCTCCCGAAACTTCTAGAGATGCCATCGTTTACTTCTCTCAGCATCCAAAGAGCTCATAGGCTGGGTCCTAGACATTCCTCTTCAAATGCTCCAACTAAACCTCGAGGTGTCATTATTCTTTTTTTGAAATTCACTGATCTTCTTTCAGTCCTCTCTGCAGCTAGATCTAAGCATCAAATTTCATGGCTGGGTCAGAGGGTATTCCTATCTCAAGACGTCTCCAATGCTACTGCATCCAGAAGAAAGGAGTTCCTGAATCTTCGTGCTCCTCTTCGAGCTCTTGGTGCCAGATATGGTTTAATCCATCCATGTATTTTCAAAGTGACATGCCAAAATAAAACATGGACCTTTCATGATCCTGCGGAACTCAAGACTTTATCCTTATTCATACTTCCAATGGCATGGACGCTACTAACACTCCTAATGGTTGATTATTTAACTCCTCTTTTTTCCTTGCAGGTTTCTTGGTGATATTTTCCATTCTTTTCTCTTTATCTGTTATACAATGATTCGTTTTTAATGTTCTTTATAGACTGTTAGCATTATTCTTTTTCTATTTCTGGGTTACCTCTTTAGTAATTGTTTGTTTAAATGCATTAGTATGTCTCTCAGGTTTATCACAGTTTCTGATACATGTTACTTAGTGATCCTGATAGAGCGCGCGGGTCACCCGACCAATAATTTTGCCACTTCTGGCTTCGGGCCCATATATTTCAAATCACCATATACATTGATCAGATGACCTCACGCTCTGCTATCAGATATTTGTGAGTTCCTTTCGTTATTCTTCAGCGTACCCGACTTACCCTCCACCGACACGGGTACCTATGACCACAATGGATCAGGGAGCTAGCTGAAAAAGAAAAGGCAGCAAAAATACAAACCCAACAAAATAATATTCAATACCTTTGTAAAATGACCACGGACAACTGGAAGTTTTAAAGTCTTTACCTAATTTAGTAAAATTCAGAAATCATCAAATTCACAGTAAATAAGCAATCGATAATCAGAAGAACAGAAAGTACATAGCTGAATAGCAAATAAGTCAGAGCAACCATTTATCGACTAATGGAATCAGGACACACTTAAATGAAGGATCAGGAATTAGAACGTTTAAGATGAATCACTAAAGATGGGATAGGCTTCGATTAGGACTAGTATTCTAGAATTATCTCAGAGAAAAATGAGACAGGAGTTCGGGACATTTACATAACTATAGGAGAGTCTATGAAGAGAGACACGCTATGCTTTAAGGCAAAAGTTCTTTAGACAGTTTAAGTAAGGAGGTTCTAGACCATATCACGAAATGACAAACTGCAATGCAAAATATAATTTCTAACAGATAGGATAACATAGGAACCTGTTATGGAACAAATGCAAATGACTTTATGATTCAATGGTTGCAGCAAAGCATGGAAAATTAACATATGCAAAGATATGTCTTTATTAAAGCAAAAGACAGAAATATAGGAAGGTGCAGTTTCAGGAGATTCTGAGTAATATTTACCTAGACTGGTGTGAAAACCAAACCCTGGCCACGGGTCAGTTAAGGACAGGAAACCCTCAAGGAAGGATACCCCTCAAAGGACAGCAGGTGCAGAATGGACACCCAGGACAGGACAGGAAACCCTCAGATTAGGAATCAGGACAGGACCTCTCGGACAGGACCCTCAGGACAGGACCAGCACCCGCAGTTCGGAAGCAACGCCTGCGCTCCACCCTCTCTGCAGCTATCGATCAAGACCCCGATTGGGTCAGCGAACTCCCAGTAAAGTGCTCCGCCAGCACTTTAAGGTTTAGTAAAACCTTAGTCTATGGTCAATTTTCGGACAGAGTGCTCCGCAGTACTCTGTATCTTCAGTCACCTATTGAGTGCGTTGGGTCAGTGACAGGTCAGCTAAACCAGACAAGTCGGACGACTTCCCTAGGTAAACCCAGGGTAGTTATACTGTTTTGGGACGGTGTACCACCCCTCAATGTTGCAAAGTGTCAGAATCCCTCAATTTGGATTGGTCCTAAGGTAGGCTTTGGGTAACACACCAATCAGAATAGACTATTTGGAGGCCTAATTTACATCTCTGGGTACCGCCTAGCAAGATTGGGGTTCCCATGAGAAAGCCGCACAGAATACAATGAAGAGAATACATTTTAGTAACAATTGAACATAATCATGATGCTTCGGCTGGGTGAGGTGTCCCTTTCCCAGGGTGGCTCTGGCATCAACCTTCTTTGGCCTGAGTTCAATGCCATAGCAGCTTCTGGCGAGTTTGCGCAGAAGTACCCTCCAAGATGGACTCCCCAGCCCAGCACCCCTCCAAGTCGAGGATACATGAAAAGTAAGCGAAAACAAATTAATACATAGAAATAAATGTATGTAAACACATCATTGGTCTTGTACTTCAAACTTATCATTATAAAAATATACTATGCAGTTTAAATGTTAGCAACATATACACGCTCACAAGAGCATTACCACGTTATTCACGAAAGCTGTGTATTACGCATGCGCACCCTTTCCCTCCAAAACGTATAACTACGTCAGGTCACGTGAGTGTGACTGACGCATGCGCAGAAGCACTTTTCAAGCGGCGGCCATGTTTTAGAGACATTGTTTAGTTGTATTAGAAATACACGTACGCAAGCTTCCTCTACCTTGTTCGAATATGAAAATAAAAGATTAGTAAGACGTACAATTTATTAATTGATTACACACGGGCGAGGTTCTTGACTCGAGCAAGTCGCGATGCGAAGCTTGCTCTATCAATCCCCTCTTTGATGATATTTACTATCATCACAAAAAAATAATGGAACCAGATGCCAACTTCTCACACCTTATACATTTCTATTTCTTCCAACAAGCGATTTAGCTTCTCTTTTTCATTTTTGGTAGGGTGAGAATTTTTCACCTTTTTGTATATCTGATTATTCATTTCCTCTAATTCAAGCTCATCCACACTTCGTTTCGCTCCTCTTGCATTCACTTGATGCTTTCCGGTGTGTTTACGACACTTGCAACACACAAATATGAAAAATAGGATAAGACCTATAATTTCAATTGGCATCAGTACCTTAAACAATAAGCTTTTACCTAAGCTAGCAAACCAATGACCTATATTTGAGAGACCATCTACCAGTCTCTTCCAGGCACTGTCAACCTCGAGTGGTTTGAGTTCCCTTTCCAAATTAGTAATGTTTTTCACATATCTTTTGAGCTGCACACTTTTGTCCGGAATATAAGTGCAACAATGTTGCACCTTCAACATCCGGCAGACTCCGCCCTCCTTTGCTAATAAGGTATCAAGAGCAAGTCTGTTCTGCAAAACCATTGATCTGATCGCAACCATTTCGGTATTGACCAGCAGAAATCCATGAGCTGTGTCAGTAGACAACACATCCACTATAGTGGACAATTTGCAAATTCTGTGAGTGTTCAGAACCACTCCCACTCCAGGTATCAGTGCACTGAAAATACTACCCATTATTTCACCTACGCTTTCTCTTTTACTACGCACTAAGCCATTAGTATTTTCACTGCTTCCAGCAACTTTGTTCACATGGTATATTTTTGGGAAGACAATGCCAAAATAGCAGCTTCCATACCAGTGATCCGGCAATTTGAAATAAGCCTTGTCTCCACATATATAATAAATTCCAGGAAACACAGGCTCTGACCCATTTTTGAAACCCCATCCTCCAATTACCTTGTAATTATGTTCACATTCACTGGAACCAATGAAAATGTTATTATAATAGCTAGTCTTCTCGCGGTGAAGACATAGCTTTCCTTTCTTTTCAAAATCCAGCAACAGAGCAGGTCCCGCCCCACCATTTGAGGTGCCTTCCATGTTCTCAGCCCATTTTGGCGTTTTCTGTTTCTCGTCATCTGCCTTTCTTTTTATTTTTATTCTCCTCTTCTCTGCCATGTTCAGGAACATCTTTTCCTGCTCACGCAAAGAACAGGTCAAGTTATCTCTGTGTGCGTCACCTATGTCTATATTACCTATAGTCAGGAAGTATTCGCCCATATAGCGAGTAACGTCACTTTTGGTATGTACAGGATTCAAGTTCCCACGTATAGGGAGTTCAGAAAAGATCACGTCATTGTTAGAGTAATAGTACTGTAACGGTCCTCTTTTGTAAAATAAGCTTGCTAGAATGCTACAGGAAATTCCATAGGTCAGGGGCAGGTGATGGTATGTCACGCCTTCAGCCACAGAAGTAGGTAGCTTCATGCAGACATAGCAATCTTCAATTTCCATTGTCTCTCCATAGTGTATTAACAAGTTTGCGAAAACATTTAAATGTGTTTTATTCTTTACTCCATGATAATGTAGTCCTCCCTCATCTGATGCTTCTAGGTCTCGTTTTGTTTGTCTGAGTGCTCTCTCATGTTTTGCTACACTTTGTGTTGTTAGTTCTTCAGTCTCAGTATTTACAATCTCAGTAGGGTCAATATTAGTATTTTTGCTCACCGCAAAAGGAATGAAAACTGTTAGTCCTATCCAAAGTAATACCACTACAACTATACTACATACACATACCTTGCAGCACGTTTTGCAACGACTGCAACTAGGTCTACCATTCACGTTTGAATCAGACATTTTGGCTCAGAAGAAGTTTCTCGACCCCTCTTTGTGTCTTTACACCAGTAGCTTACTTTGTGCAAATTCACGGTGGCTCGTCTTCTTCTTCGGCAGAGTACTCAGCGACTGGTTCTCCGTCGCTTTCGTCAGTTATATCAAGGTCTTCAAATTCCTCCAAAACGAGCGTCCATTCAGGAGACTTGTACTTTTTGTTTTGTCTTTTTATTCGATCGCTCCTTCTTTTGGAAGTGTCTTCTGGTTTTTCTGCTATGCGAGCACTTCTCCTTTCTTCTGCACGTTTTTCTTCTACCGTTTTTATTCTCAGTCTCAATTTCTTTATGTATCCAGGCTCAATGTGCTTTCTTTTCTTAAGTCTTTTAGTTGGCACTGAGACTTTGTTTTCTTCTCTTGCCCTTTTATTTTCATTAGTTTGTGGCAATTCTGCTTCTTCTATTTCCCTTCCTGTCTCACTAGTTCCAGGACTTGCATCTATTTCTTCTGCCTGGTTACTAATCTGGCCTTGTTCAGGAGAATTTTGTTTTTGCTTTTCGAATGTCTCTGTTTCTGTTTCCTGAACACTTTCTCCTAGTCCTATCTGATCCTGTTCGAGCACTTCGTTCTCTTGAGTTTCTTCCGCTCGAATCTCTTTACTAGGTCTAATCTGTCCCTTTTCGATATCAGGAGTCAGTGGAGGAGTATCGATCACTTGTTCTGTCCCTGTCTGACCTTCTCCTTCCTCAGTTTTGATGTGAATCTCAATACCCTGAGGTTCTTCGCCTGTGCCTTGCTTTTCCTCTCTATTGCACTCTCTACCTTTCAAAATTCGTTCGCTTGTTCTGATGGGGTCTTCGGTAAGGTCAATCAATGGTATCCACTCATCTGGCCATATGCTTGTCAGCTCGTCATCAGCTACTTCTGGACCAACTTTTGGGAACCCTTCAGCAGTCTGGACTCTTGGTAGCTCGTCATCAACTACTCCTGGACCAACGTCTGCGGACCCCTCAGCTTGACTGGTACTGGGCTGTGCGTTGTCAGTTACTTCTGGTCTTGCTTCTGCAGGCCCCTCTGCTGGACCGTCTTCTTCTCCAGGCTCTTTGTCGGGTTGTACCTTCTGGGTGTGGCTGGCGTGGATCCAATGGGGAACACCTGCACACTTTACTGCTGTGGTCGTTACCAGGATCACTTGTCGCTTCTCTCCCCACCTCGGTTCCAGGCAGCTCGACCGAGTGTGCTTCTTTATTTTGACCCAGTCTCCGGGAACCAGTTTGTGGAGAGGAGTCGTGGGATTGGCGACGGCGTCTTCTCCGATCTGGCGAGAGATATAACGCACTTGGTCACCTAATCTCTTGCTGTATTCAAGCACCAAATCATCAGTAATACTCAACAGTTTGCTTCCTGGTACCCATGCTTGTCTCATTACTCTTCCCATCAAGATCTCATGAGGGCTCAGGCCTGTCTTTCGGTCTGGAATACTTCGGAGTCCCATCAGAACCAGAGGCAGGGCCTTCACCCAGGTCATGCCAGATGCATCACACAATTTCGCTAATCTTGTTTTGATAGTCCCGTTTATTTGTTCCACTACTCCAGATGCCTCTGGACGATATGCACAGCGGAGTTTTTGTGAGATCCCAAATGCCTTACAGAGTTGGTCGATTACCTCATTCTGAAAATGTCGGCCTTTATCTGATTCAATAGTGACTGGAACCCCGAATCTAGGTATCAGTTCTTTCAGTAAACACGTGGCTACTGTCAGTGCGTCACTTTGGGGAGTAGGGTAAGCTTCCACCCACTTTGAGAATAAGCAGACAATGACAAGGACATAACGCTTCCCTTCGCAACGTGGCATGGTGATGAAATCAACTTGTACTCTTACAAAGGGACCCGCTGACCTCCCAATTTTCCCTAGTTCCACTATTGTTCTCTTGCCTGGGTTCATCTTTTGACATGACAGGCACCTCTGGCAGAGGGACTCTGCTACCTTCCTGAACTTTTTACTATACCAAGTCTGTTGGAATACCAGAATCATGGCGTCCCTACCAATGTGTGATCCCTCATGTATCAATCTCGCCATTGTGCCAAGCAAGTGTCTGGGTAACACAGGCATACCATTTGGGCCCAAGATGACACTATCCTCACGTCTTGGTCTACACCCGTCTTCCTTCCACTTCTCTCTCTCCTGCCAGGGTGCCGCCTGCTGCCATTCTCTCACTTCATCCCATGTAGGCACTTCTTCAAACACTCGAAGTTGGCAGCTGGTTCCAGGCCCCCCCCGTTTTGGGTTTATGATATATCGATCCCTGGCGCATAATTTTGCCACTCGATCCGCGAAATCATTTCCCAATGTTACAGGGTCAAAGTCCTTCTTATGGGCAACACACTTGACCACTGCCAGTTCCTTTGGTAACTGGATTGCCTCTAAAAGGTCTTGAACAACTTTTCCATTTCGAATAGGGGTACCTGATGAGGTCAGGAACTCCCTCTGTAGCCATAATTGGCCAAAGTCATGCACAACCCCAAAACAGTACTGACTGTCAGTATACACTGTTAGGCGTACGTTTTTCCCCAATTTGCAAGCTTTTATCATAGCGATCAATTCGGCTACTTGTGCAAACTTTACTTCAAATAAATAACCTGCTTCTACAATTTTCGTTAAGGAGACTACCGCATAGGCAGCACTCAGGCCTCCTTGTTCATGCCTTAGGCATGAACCATCCACAAATAATTCCATGTCATGTTTAGGCAAAGGTGTTTCTTTAATGTCTGGGCGTGGCTTTGTGCAAAACTCTGTTAAATCAATGCAGTTGTGCTCCTCTTCCTCCCCATTTTCCATATTCATTGAGTCAGGAAGCAGAGTAGCGGGGTTCAGAATGTTGCACCTGACAATGTTTATATTCGCCGCACCCACGAGAATCCTCTCGTATTTAGTCAGCCGACTAGGGGTGAGATACTGAGTTTTCGTTCTTGTTAACAAAATTACCACTCCATGTGGAACATACACAGTTACAGGATGTCCCATGACAATGGATTCACTCTGCTCTAAACTTGTGCAAGTAGCAGCTACTGCTTTCAGACATCCTGGTAATCCAGCAGCCACTGGATCCAGGGTGGCAGAGAAATATGCCACAGGCCTTCTGGTTGTGCCATGTTCTTGGGTTAGAACTGCCAACGCGCAATTATCGCGAGTGTCACAGAACAGGGCAAAATCCTTGGAATAGTCTGGCATTCCCAACGCAGGGGCTGTACACAGACAATCTCGCAATTTTGTGAAGGCTGTTAAGCTTTCATCATCCCATTCTACGATATCCGGTGTTCCCCTCTTGGTCATTTTTATCAAAGGCCTAGCTAGGACTGCAAATCCCACAATCCATTGCCTGCAGTATCCTATCACTCCAAGGAACATTCTGATTTCTTTCTGAGTATGGGGTAACTGCATCTTTTGAATTATTCTTACTCTTTCTGACGTTACTTTCCGGATGCCTTTCTCTATCTGGTGCCCCAGATATTTCACTGATTTTGCACAGAACTGTAATTTTTCAGGGGCCACTTTATGTCCCTTCTCACTCAGGTGATTCAGTAGGGCAATGGTGTCAATCACACAGTCCCTATGACTTTTGGACGCCACCAAGAGGTCGTCAATGTATTGCACCAAGACAGAATTTCCAGGTAAGACCAAAGTTTCCAAGCATTTTTTCAAGATCTGATTAAAGATAGAGGGGCTCTCTGTGTACCCCTGGGGGACCCTGTTCCAGACATACACGTGACTGTTGAAGGCAAATGAGAAAAGAAATTTGCTGTCTGGATGCAAGGGAATGGAAAAGAATGCAAGACACAGGTCTATCACAGTGAACCACTCAGCATCCCTGGGAATCTGGTACAGAATCACTGCTGGGTTCGGGACAATAGGGCAGCAAGGAATCACTATCTTGTTTACCTTTCTTAGGTCCTGCACTACTCTGTACTTGCCACTAGGCTTTTTTATGCCCATAATCGGTGAGTTGCATGGGCTACTCATTACTTCCTGTATGATGTTTCCCTCTAGCAATTTCTGTATTTCCAGGGCAACCCCTGCTCTCACTTCTGCATTCATTCTGTAGGGTTTAGTATTAGGATATACTGCATTGTCCTTGATGGCTATCTGTATGGGGTCTACGTTTTTCATTAATCCTACATCTTTTCCGGTAAAGTCCCATACCTCTGGCTTCACTGTTTCTTGGAGTTCTTTGGGCAAATCCTGCATAGTCATTCGTTTAATTTCTGAGTCCGGTCTGATTAACATTAATTTATAAATGCCATCTTCATCTGGGGTCTGAATTTCAACACCCTTTTGTGTGCAAAAGATGGTACAGTTCATTTTGCACAGCAAAGCACGTCCCAGTAAGTTCACTGGACTGGTGTCACAAACGACAAATCTATGCATTTCTTTAAAGTTTCCAATTGAGATCTCCATGGGCTCGGTAACAGGAGTACTAATCAATTGATTAGATACACCCACTACTTGGATGGCTTCTCCCGAGAGGGGTAGGTTTGGAACGTCCACTGTTCTCACAGTAGAACGGGTAGCGCCAGTGTCCAACAGAAAAGTGACATCATTTCCGTCAACCTTTCCTTCAATGTATGGTCCGGACTGGTCTACCGGCAAGGAGGCGCCAAGTACGCACTCCTCGTCCTCCCCTCTCAGGTCCCGTCAGTACTGGTCATCACAAAGGAAGGTATCGTTTAGTAAATACTGCGAAGTTGCTGTATTTCTGTTCTCATTGCTTTCCCAGACCTCTACGTCATCACCCTGCGTGGACTTTCCCTTAAATACTTGCTTTGGTGCTCGGGGCAACTGAATCGTTTTTACCTGTGGTTGGGTCTTTCTTGGTCTTTCTTTCTGCGTCTGTGGAGTTAAATCAGGTGTTTGGGCGTTATCATCCTGCAGATAAGGACACTCGTTTCGCCAGTGTCCAATTTCCCCGCACTGGTGGCAGGGAAATTTCTTCTTTGCCTCCTCCCTGCTCATTTTGGGCCGGGGCTTTCCTCCACCCCCTTCCCCAAGACTTTTGTTCTCATTAGATTTAACCATTTTACTCAATTGTTTTTCCTGCTGTTCTGCGAGCTTCACTTGAGCCCACATAACCTTCTCCTTAAGAGCCTTTTTCTTTTCTGCCATCTCGTCCTCACAGTACTTGGCGTACCGTAGGACCTCATCCATCTTTTTAGTATGCCAACAGATTTTGTTATCTTTTATCCACTGACAAATTTCGGGTCTTAAACCATTTACAAACCTGTAAATAAAATGTGTCATATCCTTCATCTCGATGTTGTCTATACCGCTGTATGTTTTGAACACCTGCAACAGCCTTTCATAAAAGGAGTGCACTGTCTCGTCTCTTTCCTGTGTTGTTCTATCTATCTTGGTCCAATCAGTTTCCTTTGCTGGCACTTTTACTTTCAAATGCTGTATTACTTGTTCATATTTTTTCATCACTTCTTTCGATGGTTCCCCTGTGTTGCCATCTCTCGGGTATTCTTCACTAGGCCAAGCTATGGCTATTTTACACTCGGTCCACAGATCTACCGGGACCACAATGTCGAAAAACCCATCCAGGTCTTTCCACAGGCATTTTTGCACCTTTACGAACCTTTCCACCTGCTGGTACCAGTCTACTGGCTTTTCGCGCAATTTGGGGAAATCGTTAGTAAAGGACACAATATCCTGTCTGGACCATGGAACGTGCACATACTTTCCACCTGGTACTTCGCGCATAGGGCATAACTGCTCTGGTTTTTCAGCTTCTTTTAGCAAAAATTCGGGAGTTGCCTGCCTAGACCTGGCCTCATCCTTTTTCTTGGCCCATCTAGCTTTCCACCTTTCCACATCTCCCCATTTTTGCAATACTGACAATAGTTCCTTGACCTGTGCTTTCTTTCCTGAAGCATTCAAGTTTTCCAAATCTTTGTCTGAGAAATCTGCTCTATATGGTTTTTGCAGCGGTTTCGATCTTGAAATATCTATACCCATGCTAGCAGCAGTGTCTGTCAGTTTTTCATGAAGTACTCGGGTATTTCGGGTGAGACTTTTGCAGATAAACAGCATTTCGTCTTCGGAGTAGGTATTGAATCTGTCTAATCCTACGTTTCCTGCCATCAATTCCTCTATTTCTATTCTCAGCTTGTAAAGATCTAAAGGTTTCGCTGGGGACGTTTGCTTTTCCAATTCCTGACTCCATCTTTCGATTTCTTCAGGAGTCACCAATGTGACACTCCTAGTACCCGAGGTCGATTCCATCTGAATTGCCCTCGTACTAAACGTGTGCGGCTTCGGGATCCTTTTCCCAGTCTTTCTAATGGGCAGATCTAGCAGCGAGACCTCCGACTCGCACTCACTGGTCTGATCATCTATAATTAAGGGTTCTGGTTTGGTCGGTGCAATGACAGGGGTAATTACGGGTGTTTTTGGAGTCCCTTGACGGTCCCCGTACAGCGGAACCACCGGTCCGATTGTTACTGGGATCGTCAAGGCTTCAGGACTTGCATTTAGCTGTGACATTTTCCGTATTATTTCAGCTCGCTGATTCTCCAGCGCTTCTCGCTCTTTCTCTTCTAATAACCTGTCCAAGGAGTTTCCATGTAACACCTGCGGGGTCAGAATGGGAGCATAACTCGGGGCAGTGGGATGAGTCTCACTTGGCCCTCCGCCATAATTAGGTTTCTGAAACAGACTTCCTGTGCCTAGAATTCTCTGATCTTCCTCATCCCGGGACTGTAATCGTGGCATTCCTGAACTCAAGGACCTCACCTCACCTCCGTAGGGGGGGTGAGAGCAAAAATCTCCTTCACGTGAATATCTTGTCTCCTCACCCACGGGTCTCCTGGGGTATATACTTCTGGTTTCTATGGGTCCCAGATTCTCAGTATAAGGAGGAACTATATAATCCCCTCCTACACTTGCGGACCTGACCTCTTCTCTTTGTAGGGGTCTCCAGGGAATATCTCCTGCACTCGAAGGTCGGTGTCCCTCATTATAAGGAGGCGGACTTCTCATGCACATGTCATCTAACAATTCGTCATCTGACTCTCCCAGAGTCCCCCAATGTTTAGTCTTTTCTGTTCTTTTTTCCCCCCCAGGAGGATCTTCTGCTGGCATCATGGGAAACAGTCCCTCAACAATCATGCTCTGTCTCCATTGTTTCATCTTTTTATCTCGGGATTCTTGTCTCAGCTTTGGGTAATACTTTGTCAGCCCTTTGTCCATTCGGGGCTTCTCTCTTTGGAAAGCCTCAATCTCCCATTCCTCTAATGCCTCATACTGCGTTAGTCTCGGTCTGGGATGTAATTCATTCATTCGGGTTCTTAAGTTGAACAAGATCCTACCATTAAAGGTACCTTCTAACGGAAAGGCCATTATTCCGTCGTCTTCTGTGTACTTCACCCAATTTTCTAACCACACACACGTATTGTACCCTCTGTCAAACATCATGAAAGAGGCGGGAGTATTTGGTGGTGGAATAACAATGCCCTCTCTAGTTTTAATCGGCTTGTCCTTTTTGAAGTAATTCTTTACCTTATTTACAAGGGACATTTTTCGCTTATTTCCGTACATAATATCGTATCTATTAGCTTTCCACTGATCCCTTTCAAACCCTTGGTTTCTTGGATCGGGTCTAGTCTCTGGAGAATACGAGTGCCACATACGATTTCTACGCTTAACTTTGTTTACAAATTACCTCCAATCAGAATGCGTCTTGTAATTCCGTGCGACCAATGGGTGCACGCGTTCAAATATTTTCGGCCAATGGGTGCGCGGCCTTTTCGCGAGACAGTTCTCACGCTTCGGCGCTCACCCCTTCTTCACAATTCCAGTCCCGCTACCCGCCCGCTGTATCTACCAATCCCAGCGCGGCACGGAGTGACGTCAGAGACGCTTCGCGACTGACTCCCTCCCTTCACAAGGTAACGGAAACTTTCTTTCTTTCTAAAGTGCTTAGTACTTGGTTATTTTACAACGAATACACATTCGCCACAGTGCTCAAGTGTCTAGACAGGAAAGATTTGTTTTACTGCAAGTAAACTACTTCCATTTACTTTTCACACACTGCGGGTAGATCTCTTCCGCCTACCCTTCACTCTAGCATCAGTGAACCTGTTACTTCCCTAGACCCATCCACTCTTTTCCGGGATATATCCGAGTCTAAGGTTTCCCAGCGGACCCCTTTGCTTTCACTCAAGCTCCGATGAACCTGCTACTCTTCCGATGTGACCCTTGCTAGGTTACGCCACTATTGGAATTTTGCCAATGAACCTCGTTACTAACATTTATTCACACATGTATTCAGAAAAACCCTAGCTAGTGCTTCCTGGTTTTACCTAACCTGCACCTAACTTTCCTTGAGCCTGCGACCTCAAGGCAATGGATTCTATTCACCACTTGCCTATTCAATTCCCCGGGGAGTTCTGACAACACTTAACGATACGTTTTACATACGCTTGGATTAGTACATATAACAATATAAGAACAAGAATAACAATTTTAAAACAATTCATAAATTTCAAAAGCAGCGCATTCTCAAGAGAGTGATCAGGCCCCTCGAAATGGCCGTTCTTATAGCAGCATCAATATACTAGCAGCTACCGACTTGACTTAGCTTTAACTAGTCCTACCTATCTTTTAACTATTCCCTAACCATCCTCTGCTTACCAGAGAATACTGATTGAGCGCGCGGGTCACCCGACCAATAATTTTGCCACTTCTGGCTTCGGGCCCATATATTTCAAATCACCATATACATTGATCAGATGACCTCACGCTCTGCTATCAGATATTTGTGAGTTCCTTTCGTTATTCTTCAGCGTACCCGACTTACCCTCCACCGACACGGGTACCTATGACCACAATGGATCAGGGAGCTAGCTGTAAAAGAAAAGGCAGCAAAAATACAAACCCAACAAAATAATATTCAATACCTTTGTAAAATGACCACGGACAACTGGAAGTTTTAAAGTCTTTATCTAATTTAGTAAAATTCAGAAATCATCAAATTCACAGTAAATAAGCAATCGATAATCAGAAGAACAGAAAGTACATAGCTGAATAGCAAATAAGTCAGAGCAACCATTTATCGACTAATGGAATCAGGACACACTTAAATGAAGGATCAGGAATTAGAACGTTTAAGATGAATCACTAAAGATGGGATAGGCTTCGATTAGGACTAGTATTCTAGAATTATCTCAGAGAAAAATGAGACAGGAGTTCGGGACATTTACATAACTATAGGAGAGTCTATGAAGAGAGACACGCTATGCTTTAAGGCAAAAGTTCTTTAGACAGTTTAAGTAAGGAGGTTCTAGACCATATCACGAAATGACAAACTGCAATGCAAAATATAATTTCTAACAGATAGGATAACATAGGAACCTGTTATGGAACAAATGCAAATGACTTTATGATTCAATGGTTGCGGCAAAGCATGGAAAATTAACATATGCAAAGATATGTCTTTATTAAAGCAAAAGACAGAAATATAGGAAGGTGCAGTTTCAGGAGATTCTGAGTAATATTTACCTAGACTGGTGTGAAAACCAAACCCTGGCCACGGGTCAGTTAAGGACAGGAAACCCTCAAGGAAGGATACTCCTCAAAGGACAGCAGGTGCAGAATGGACACCCAGGACAGGACAGGAAACCCTCAGATTAGGAATCAGGACAGGACCTCTCGGACAGGACCCTCAGGACAGGACCAGCACCCGCAGTTCGGAAGCAACGCCTGCGCTCCACCCTCTCTGCAGCTATCGATCAAGACCCCGATTGGGTCAGCGAACTCCCAGTAAAGTGCTCCGCCAGCACTTTAAGGTTTAGTAAAACCTTAGTCTATGGTCAATTTTCGGACAGAGTGCTCCGCAGTACTCTGTATCTTCAGTCACCTATTGAGTGCGTTGGGTCAGTGACAGGTCAGCTAAACCAGACAAGTCGGACGACTTCCCTAGGTAAACCCAGGGTAGTTATACTGTTTTGGGACGGTGTACCACCCCTCAATGTTGCAAAGTGTCAGAATCCCTCAATTTGGATTGGTCCTAAGGTAGGCTTTGGGTAACACACCAATCAGAATAGACTATTTGGAGGCCTAATTTACATCTCTGGGTACCGCCTAGCAAGATTGGGGTTCCCATGAGAAAGCCGCACAGAATACAATGAAGAGAATACATTTTAGTAACAATTGAACATAATCATGATGCTTCGGCTGGGTGAGGTGTCCCTTTCCCAGGGTGGCTCTGGCATCAACCTTCTTTGGCCCGAGTTCAATGCCATAGCAGCTTCTGGCGAGTTTGCGCAGAAGTACCCTCCAAGATGGACTCCCCAGCCCAGCACCCCTCCAAGTCGAGGATACATGAAAAGTAAGCGAAAACAAATTAATACATAGAAATAAATGTATGTAAACACATCATTGGTCTTGTACTTCAAACTTATCATTATAAAAATATACTATGCAGTTTAAATGTTAGCAACATATACACGCTCACAAGAGCATTACCACGTTATTCACGAAAGCTGTGTATTACGCATGCGCACCCTTTCCCTCCAAAACTTATAACTACGTCAGGTCACGTGAGTGTGACTGACGCATGCGCAGAAGCACTTTTCAAGCGGCGGCCATGTTTTAGAGACATTGTTTAGTTGTATTAGAAATACACGTACGCAAGCTTCCTCTACCTTGTTCGAATATGAAAATAAAAGATTGGTAAGACGTACAATTTATTAATTGATTACACACGGGCGAGGTTCTTGACTCGAGCAAGTCGCGATGCGAAGCTTGCTCTATCAATCCTTTTTCGTGCTATTATCCTTATGTTAACTGTTTCTTTAGGCTTTTCTTATAGATCTGTTTATGATCCCTCAACTCATATGGTATTCCTTCTCTTATTTCCTCCCCATCCTGATGCAGTCCGGAGTCTCAATTGTGGTTGGTTCGTCTTGTCGTGTGTCGCCATTGCCCCGTTGTCCTTCTTTTTTTCTCTCAGGTATGGTAATTTCAGACGTCCTTTTTGGATATGTACTGTCTCTTCTCTCATCTCTCCTCTTTCCTCCTTTACTTCTTATTCTTCTCCTTTTCTCTCCCTTCTTCCTTCATAATCATTTTCCTGATCCTATTTTATCAGCATATTTTTCATGTATATCTCCCCTATCTTCTTTAGGACATGTATTACCTTTCTCTATATTTCTCCTTTCTTATCAATTTTACCTTATCTTTTCTTTAACTCTCTTCTGCATTTTTGCATTGGCTTTTCCTTTTTCCTTACATGTTACCGCATACTCAGTTTTGTATAAGTCTTTTCCATTTTTAATGTTTTTACATTCAGAGTTATTTCCTGGAATGTAAAGGGTTTTATTAATCCCATTAAAAGACAGAAAATCCTTTCCCACCTAGCTTCGTATAATCCAGACATAGTTTTCTTACAGGAAACGCATCTAACAGAATCTGAATCACTTAAGTTAAAAAGAAGCTGGGTGGGTACGGTTTTATTCTCTCCATTTACCAATAAAAAGAATGGTGTTGTCATCCTATGTCATAAAAAGTTGAAATGTAAAATCATATCACAAGAAAATGACACGGATGATAGATGGGTCCTAGCAAAGTTATCAATAAATACTGTTCCTCTAACTGTTTTCAATGTTTATGGTCCTACACAGCCTGATAGTACTTTTTGGCCTTTGATCACGGAAAAATGTATTACATTTTGAGATGATTTCTTCATTCTAGGTGGTGACTGCAACCAAATTGTTGACCCATTTCTTGATCGCAAGTCCACAGTCCGCTTTACTTCTCATAAGTCTCACAAACAGTTTCTAGATGCCATTTCTCAGACAAATCTCATGGAGTCTTGGAGGCTTTCTCACCCTGACACTCTTGATTACTCTTTCTTCTCTCCGCCTCATGCTTTTCTCTCTCGCCTAGACTATATCTTTCTCTCTCAATCTTTATTTCAAAATCTACTATCTTCCTCTATTGAACCCATTGTCATTTCTGATAATGCCCCAATTGTTACAGACCTTGACTTACTTCCTCCCCGACCAAAATCTTCTCGCTGGCGCTTTAATAATTCCCTACTTAGCTACCCTCTTTTTTCCTCTTCCTTTCGCTCTTTTACTAAGGAATTCTTCTAGCTCAATTCCCACCCTGATTCTTCCCCATATATCATGTGGGATTGCTTTAAGGCTACGGCTAGAGGGTTCATCATAGATTTTGTCTAAAAAAAAAGCATCGCTTCCTTCAAAAACAGAAATCTATTTTAGCGCATATTAAGCATTTGGAGCATGTCTTATATAGCTCCTCAAGATCTTCTATTTCACCGGACTTGATATGAGCTAAGATTGAATTCAACAAATCTACCACTGACAATGCATCATCAATGTTCCTCCATAGTAGTGCTTGTTACTATGGAGGTCGTAATAAAGACGTTAAACTCTAAGCAAATTACCTTAAATCCCGTAAAGAACGTACCCTTATTGATTCTATTTACTCCTCTGATAACTCCCTTCTGTATAAAGATCAGGAAATTCTTGACGAATTTAAGCTGTTTTATCAGAATCTTTATACACCAGAATATCCTCCTTCCCCTACTCTCATTCAAACCTATCTTGACAAGCTGCCCTCTCCTTCTAACTCATATCTCAATCTCCTTGATCTTGAAAAAGACCTTTCACTTAAAGAGCTCGCCACTGCTTTAAGCACCCTCACTAAAAGGAAATCGCCTGGCCCTGATGGATTCTCTGTTGAATTTTATGTAAATTTTTCTGATCTATTGCACCCCAAACTTTTAACGCTCTTTCACTCATTTTTTTCAAATGGTAAAACAGACGGCACTTTTCAGGAAGCCACTATCTGCCTTATCGCCAAGGATGGTCGTGATCCCCAATTCTGTAAAAATTACCGCCCAATTTCCCTTGTAAAGGTGGATTACAAACTATTTGCTAAAATGCTTGCATTTACGCTTAGACCCCCTCATGCCCCATCTTATTGGTAAAGAGCAATGTGGTTTTGTTAAAGGGAGGCTAACTTCCGGCAAGTCTCGTCTTTTTCTTAACGTCTTAAATAATCTCCCTCGCTTTCCTCTTCTTTGGCCGCTATTTCAGTTGATGCAGAAAAAGCCTTCGATAGAGTTGACTGGTCTTTTTTGCTTGCATCACTTCACTGGCATGGTTTTGGTCCTAAATTCATATCGCTGGTCTCATTACTTTACTCTGCTCCAAAGGTCTCGGTCTTAGTTAATGGTCGTATTTCCTCCTATTTTCCTCTTCAGCGTAGTGTCCGGCAAGGTTGTCCTCTATCCCCTCTTCTTTTTGTCTTAGCCCTTGAACCTTTTTTAACTTTTATGCGTAACAATTATTCCATTTCCAGATTTCCTCACAGTGCCCAGCAACTTAAACTCTCTGCGTATGCAGTTGATATTCTTTTATTTTTCTCTTCCCCTGAAACCTCTATTCCCCCTTTAATGTCTGAATTTGAATCCTTTTCATTGGTTTCTGGTTATAAAATTAACTCAGATAAGACTGAAATTCTTCCTCTTACAAAATGTTGTCTTCCTCACTCCTTCTCTGCCACTGGGTTTGCGTGGAATAATACAAAAATTAAATACCTAGGCATTTGTTTTTCTAATTCCATCACCTCTTCCATCAAATTAAATCTATCTACAGCCTTATCTCGCATTGACAAACTAACCTCCTCTTGGAATCCTCTTTTTCTTTCTTGGTGGGGTCATTTAGATTCAATTAAAATGATGATTGCTCCAATTTTAATTTATATCCTTTCCATGCTTCCTGTTCACATTCCAGCTCTCTATTTTAAACGTATTGACTCATGCCTTTCTACTTTTCTTTGCAAGAATAAAAAATACAGAATTGCTTTATCCTCTCTTCGTAACCAAAGTCTAATGGCAGTGTTAACTTTCCAAATTTTTGTCTCTACCATAAATCCTTTTCCCTTCGCCAAGCCTCAAAATGGCTCATGTCGGAGCCCTCTGCCTTTACTCCTCTTTAGCTCCTTATTGAGAAAACCTTATTGCTACCCCATTCATTCGATGAAATTATCCGCATTTCTGCTAAAACCGCTCAAGCCTCTTTTCCCTTATTTCGACATACCTGTTCCATATCGAAACCTCTGGTCTGCCCTATTGTTATTTCTCTTGAATCTTTCTTAGAGTCACCTCTTTGGCATAATTCGCTTATCCTTTTAAATAACAGACCCATTTTTTGGAAATCATGGCGATTAAAAGGTATTATATGGGTTAAGCATCTTTTTGACGGTCTCTTCCCCTGCTCCTTTTCCCAATTTCAATCCTTATTCCACTGCCCTCGCTCTTTTCTTCGACAGTTTACTACTCTTATAGCAATCATCACTGACATTTACTATTCTCTCCCCTCCTCATCCTCAACTAACATTCCAACCTCTCTTCTTAAAATACTCCGTACTCTTCCCAAGGCCTCTCTTATATACAAATTCTTTCTAGCCCTCAATCCAGACCGTAACAAAACAAAGGTGGAACTCGCTTGGGAATCAGATCTAGGATGCGAATGGCCTATATTGTTTTGGGACAAACTCTGGATCAGATCCTTAAAAATCTCTCGCTCTGCCTCTCTTACTCAGTCTAGTTTTTTCTTTATCACAGACTCTTTCTTTCCCCTACTTCTTTGGCTCGTTTTTCTTCTTCTTCTACTGATTCTAACTGCTGCACCTGTGGCTCTTCCAATGCTGACCTTCTTCATCTCCTTTTCCTATGCCCTTCGGTCTCTGCCTTTTGGGAGAAAATCTGGTCATACATTTCTCGTACCTCACTATCTCCATTCCCTATTCTATCCCGCTACTGTTTGCTGGCAGTCTTTCTGACTCAATAGAGCTTACCCCGCATACTCATGGTCTTTTTGATCTCATGCTTTCTCTAGCCTTTCAGCACATTTCCTTCAATTTGAAGACACTCACAAAATTGTCCAGACAACATTGGTGGAGCACTCTCTGTCAATTTCACAGACTGGATGTAGCTTTTGCCTCCTCATGTATGCCACGATTTAATAGAGATCTGTTCTGGTTGCCTATTTGGATTGAATTGTACTGCAGAAAGTTTCACACTTATCCTCTGAGAATTTTAAACCTCCCTGAATAATTCTATCTCTGTTTCTTCCTTTTTTATATCTTACCCTTCCATATTGTTATTGTTACGCACTTGGATTTACTTGACGAACTATTTTTGACTTATGTATGATATATGTTTAGTATGCATTCTTCTGCTTTATGCTTATAATCTATTTTATTAGTACTCCTTACCTACCCCCTCCCCCTCTCCTTGCTCCTCTTTTCCCTCTTCTTCTTCCTTCCCTCCTAAGTAAAATCCCGAAAATGCTTTTATTCCTCTTTTATAGATATCAGCTTATTCATATATTTTATCTATGCTTCTCTTCAATGTAATGCTGGTATGTTCATATCCTATTAATTACTAATAAAGCTTTTCAAACTTGAAAAAAAATCCATAGGAAATTTTGCAACGAGCTACAGCGTGAACTTCTGAACGTAATTACCCCAAATTTGGCAGAAGGGTAGAGCTTGGTTCAGAAAGCGACCTTTTTTTTTAATGGTGTAAATCCGTTCAGTAGTTTTTGAGAAATAAAAAAAATAAGAGTCAAAAAATCAATTTCCCATAGGAAACGTTGTGCAAGGCTACAGCCAAAACTACTGAACGGAATTGCTCCAAATTTGGCAGAAAGGTAGTGCTTGGGTCAGAAAGCAACCTTTTTAGGTCTCGGGCCTAGGGTACACTGCGCAAGCAGTGTCGCACAGCCAGAGTCCTCTTCCTGGGGTTTTGGAAAGGACCTGGAAATTCCACGCAGCTCGTGCGTGTTATTTCCTAGATCCATTTTCATTGGCCTTTGGGTACGTGCATTTTTAAAACAGAACACGCAATAGGCCATGGTCGCGTAGCTCCGCCCATGCCTATTGGTGTCTGTTACGCGCACGAGAGGCCATATGTCTTAAAGGCCAGACGCGCCCGCGATAATTGAAGACATATGCTGGCAGTGGCACCCGCACACGCGCACCACTCGACGGCTTTTTTTTTTTATCCATTTCTTGACGCAGACACGGGCAGACAGAAGCACTGGTACAGGCCATCAATCCCGGCAGCGCGAGGCTGGTGCCAAGCTGGACAGGCTGTCAGTAGCCTGGTGCACACCCTGCATTTTTACTCTTCATGTTCCATTTAACTTTTTATCAAATTTGGCATGCATGCACCGACAGTGCTCCATTCCTTTAGCACTGGAATATTTAACAACAGCCAGGTAATGACTTGTAGTGATGCAAATCATAAACGGGTTGCACAGCCTTATGCACATAGGTATTAATTTAATACACTTAAACCACAGTAATCCAATTTTGTCCTTTTTATTCCACAAAGTATTTTCAAGTTCATCTGTCACGTCAAAGGTATGAAACTTCTTTAACTTTTCTGCGTTTTATAATTCTAGAATTGCCCATCCAGGCCTATTCATGAACATTAGAGGTTTCAGATCCATCCAAATTACGAACGTGTAGCACCCAATGCATTTCGGTTTCTATTGAACCTTCCTCAGGGGTATCTGCAATTTTTCATAAAAATACATATATCAGTCCTATGTTTTATTGTAATTAATCCACCCACACTGCAACACAAATATTAAATGCTGAACCGTGCTCCCTCCTCTCTTATAAACATCCCGAGTGCCCATCCCAATCAACATGAAACTTCCTTACGTGCCCCAAGTTAATCTGTCCCGAATGCTTCTAAACCCAACCCAACAATCCTCAATTTGTCAACCTACACTTCATTCTGTAATTGTTACAAAATATGTGAACTACCCAACCTCTGTGTGTTCGAAACAATGTGAAATCATACTCCCCGCAACCCTGCATTAACAAAACTAACCCGTGCTCGTGAACTGCCCAGCCTCTCTGTATTCCAAACAATATGAAGTCATTCTCCCCGCAGCCCTCCAGTCACAAAACTAACCCGTGCTCCCCCAACTACCCATGCCTTTCTACATATTCTCCCGTATGTCTGCATATCCCCAGTTGGCATGCCTGCTCAGTTCGTTCCCATCCACTTTCTCCTCACAGTATGCACTCGATCGTCGCTGGACAGGCTGTCAGCCTCCTCCCACATTGAAGTGTCTCATTGCCTGCCAGGGCGACGTCCCTGAACCCGCCTGACCCGCCGCAGGTCTCAACCGAAGCCACAAAATATAAAAGGATCTATCTGTGGCAGGTGACGACAGGGCAGGTCTAATCTGAGCAGTGCCTCTAAAAAGAGTCTGAGGCTGGGGCGGTGTCAGTCACACGTCAGGCCGTTCGTTGCCGGGTGGCAGGACAGGTCTAATCCGGGGGACTCAGGTGCCAAAGAAGGTCAGAACCGTGGCCAGAGTACCACACCCTCTCACCTTTTCACACCCCCCACCTCTGCGGCTCTGAAGGCAGCACCGCATCCCTGGACAGTTGTCTCCCCCGCCGCTCTCCCCACCTTGTTTCAGAAGGCCTCGTCCCCCGCCCCCACCAACCCTGCCACCAGACCAGTTACACGCCAGTGCGCAGAGCCCGGCAAAAACATCCGTCCTCAGTGAATGCTGCCCAAATCACCTCCCTGCCATTCTTGGGCACCTGCGCACACCTGGCCGCACCGATGATGCCCACCCCACCCACTCCTCCGCCACCGGATTGTGCCCACCCCGTTCAACCCCCTCCCCACCAAAACTTTCTTGCACGCTCCTTCACTCCTGCCACCAGATGCCTCCAAGGGTGTGGGCGAGGACCAGTAGCACTGCGGGACAGGACACTCACCACCCGCATCTGGATGTAGTAGGCCCAGGGCCTCGAGGCTTCAGTTAACAGTAAGGTGAGTCTCCCCCTTTTTCAGGAAGCGCACAAGCAGCAGAGAGGCTGCCGGGGTGAGGACGTGTGCTGTGTCCTGGATATGTAGCGCCGCACACAGCGCTTCTGCTTGCTACACAGACCCGCATGTGGACACCAGGAACTGATCCCCAACAGGTAGTGGTGTGCGTGTGCACGTGTCTGTGTGTGTGTATCTGTCTGTGTGTGCCGGTCTGTGTGCCTTTGTCAGTGTGTATGCGTATTGTGTGCGTGTCTGTCAGTGTGTGTGCGTGTGACAGTGTTTATTCATGTGTGTGCGCTTTGTCGGGCCCTAACTTGTGGTGCGCAGCGCCGTTAACGCTGCGCGTAAATCAGGGACCCAGGACACGCTTGTTCGTCTCCGCGTGGTCCGGACTAGCTCCGTGACCACGCCTCCTTTATTTATCCTTCATGCGGCCGTGACGTATCACGGCCGCGCTAACGCACGGCTACGTGCGTGAGAACTAGACCGCACAATTGCAGTCTTTAAACATTACACTCCTTTCAACCTTTATTAAAACAAAAGAAAACTATTATCCACAGTCTGTCAGAGAGTCATTTGCTTCACCTGGACATGTGAACAAACAAAATGGCCGGCAGGCCTGTTACCAGTTTGATGATCAGGTTCTGCAGTCTCACCCCACAGCAAAGTCTGCCAACTGCGAGGAGGGGGCTGGATTTCTCCTCAACCCATAACCGGCAGCCTCTCCTCGGAATAGGATTCTTCGTGGGGTGTCTTGTCTGGTTCGAGTGGGTGACGGCCCACCCTCGGAGGGAGGAGACTGTTCAGTACTGGGCCTCTCCGGATTCGGTGAGCTCACCATGGACTGTTCCTCCATGTTTTCATGCCCACTCGCCGGGGAACTGGTGCCGGGTTTTGTGGTACTTGGCGTCGACCTGCTCGGCTCCTGACAGGGCTGATCTCCGGGTGGGACAGAGGCCCGCTTGAAGAAGGACACATTTCGTGTGACGGTTTCTCCGTCCCGTTGCGCCGTTACCATGGTACCTGACCGGCGGGTGACTGTCCAGGGTCGGGGTTCGAACGGGAGTCTGAACTTGCTCCCTGGGTATCGGTCTCTCACGTAGACTCTGTCTCTTTCCCAGATGGATGACTCCTTGGCTCGACGTCTGAAACTGGCGTACTCGTTTGAGCGCTTTCTGTTGAGCAGGGTTTGCCGGGGGTCTGCTTCCGTTGGGGTCCAGGTGTGATGATGAGGAATGGTGTCTCGGGACTATTCTGCCCATGGCTGACGGCCCCGGGGCGGCTGTGGTAGTGCGATGGGGCGTGAGCCGGTATTCCCTCAAGAATGTATAAATGGCTTTCTCCAGTGGTGCTTCTTCCGCATGGGCAATCCGAATTACCTTGTTAAGGGTCCTCATGAATCTTTCTGCCTCTCCGTTAGCTTGAGGCCATCTGGGGGTGATCTTCTTGTGCTGGATCCCCCATTCCTGGAGATAATCGGCAAACTCTTGACTTTGGAACGGCGGTCCGTTGTCGGTCTTGACCAGTTCGAAAATGCCGTGAGTGGCGATGATTTTCTCGAATTTTGCAGTCACTTCCTTGGCGGTAAGTGATGTGATTATCTCTACTTCTGGATACTTGGTCAGGTCGTCAATGACAAAGAGCATGTAGCGTCCATCCGGGAGATGCCCGAAGTCAGCGCTCACTCGCTCATAGGGTCTTTCCGGGTTCTCTTCGGTGACTACTGGCGGTGGTGGTTCGGGTGGACCTGCCGCTTGGCACCAGCGGCACTCCCTGACCATTTGCTCGACTCTTGTGTCCATTTCTGGGAACCACACTTTGGCCCGGAGTCTGCTCTTCGTTTTCACCACTCCCTGGTGACCACGGTGCGCCAGTTCGATTACCTGTTGTGTCAGGCCTGCCGGCATCACGATTCTTGGTCCTCGGAGGACGCATCCTTGACTGTCCACTGACAGTTCGTCCTTCACCTTGAGGATGGTTTCCAGGGCACGCTTGGCTTCGGGAGTTCTCTTACTTAGTGATGCCTGGATTGTTCTCCAATCATTTTGTCTCATGGCGGTTGTCACTAGCTGTAGAACTTCATCATTTCGGGTTGCGTCCACGATCATGTCGATGCCCATGGGCAGTGGTCGTGATCGCTCTAGGATGATCTTCACGTACTCCTCCGTCTCTTCAGCGTCTTCTTTTTCCTGGGTGGTTGCCGCTCGGGGATGCCTGGAGAGGTAGTCGGCAGGGTTATTCGCACCCGGCTTAAACTCCAGCTTGTAATCATATTCTTGGAGTTGTAGGATCCACTTTTCGATTCTGGGGGGAGGCTTCGAGACTGATCCTCGGAACAGAGGAAGCAGAGGCTTATGATCGGTGGAGACAGTGAACGGATGTCCGTAGACGTACACATGGAAGTGCCTGCAGGCCCAGTGGATTGCGATGGCCTCCCTCTCAATTTGTGAGTAGCGTTGTTCTATTTCCGTGAGTGACCGGCTTGCGTAGGCTATGGGCGCCCAGTCATCACCACCTTGGCTCTGTGTCAGTACTGCTCCGAGTCCATATGGGCTGGCGTCTACAGCTATGTTTGTTGCTTTGGTAGGGCGAAGTATGATAGGGTCGTGTTAGCTGACAGGGTCGCCTTGGTGTTCTGAAATGCCAGCTCCTGCTCTTCTCCCCACTGCCATGGGGTGGTAGATTTTGTGAGTTCCCTTAGTGGCCTGGTGAGGTTGGAGAGGTCCGGGATGAACCGCCCGCAGAAATTCACCATTCCGAGGAAGCTCTGAACTTCTGACGTGTTGTTCGGCGCTGGGGCTGCTTGCACGTCTCTCACTTTTTCAGGCTCTCACTTTTTCAGGGTCAGGGGCCACACCCTTGTCGGAGAAAGTGTATCCAAAGAAGCTGATTGTGTTCTGTAGGAATTGACACTTCTCCCGATGTAGTGTAAGGCCTGAGTCTTTTATTCTCTGTAGTACGCTCCTGAGCCTCCGGTGATGTTCTTCCACCGTATCAGCGTATATCAGCAGATCGTCGCTGACATTTAGGACTCCTGTGATCCCGCTCAGTACTTCTCGGATCGTGTTTTGGAAGACTTCGGCGGCACTGGAAATCCCAAAGTTGAGTCTTCGATAGCGCCGGAGTCCTACGTGGGTGGAGAAGGTGGTGATGTATCTGGAGTCCGGGTGCAGGGGCAGTTGATGATATCCTGACCTCAGGTCCATTTTGGAGAACCATTTTGCTCCATTTAATTCTCCCAGGATGTCGTCTATTGTAGGTGTCAGGTGTCTTTCCCTCTTCACGGTGGCGTTGGGTAGGCGCATGTCGACGCAGATGCGGACATGCCCTGGCTGTTTGGGTTTCCGCGCTACCACAATCGGCGACACCCATGGGGTGGGTCCACTGACCTTCTCGATTATCCCCTGTTTTTCAAGGGTCTCCAGTTCTTGTTCCACTTTCTTCCTTAAGTGAAATGCTATTCGTCGATGACGAAGGGCCACTGGCTGGATGGATTTGTCGATATGTAGGGACACTTCCTTTCCACGGAGACATCCAATACCCTTGAATGCGTCTTCAAATTCTTCCAGGATCGTGTCCAGTTCCTCCTCCAATACTGCCATGGCGAAGGAGATCAGGTGGAGTTCTTCAGCTGTTTGGCCGCTAAGTAGCATTCCGCTACCTTCTTTGGTGACATAGATGGTTGACGGCGTTCTCTTTTCCTGGTGCTGTATCTCTGTTTGGAAGCACCCTATTAATGGTATTGGTGTTTTTTGTCCATAAGCAAAAACTCTGATCTTGGCTGTTTTCAGAGCCGGCTTGTCTCGCAGTTGATGGTAGACATCTGCCGCCATAAGTTCGATCGAGGCCCCTGTGTCGATGGTTGCTCTCACCTCTTGGTTCTGTATCTTTATCCTGCACTTCGGGAGTCGCCGTTTTTTCCTCAGCGGCTGGTCTATGGCAAACACGTAGTAATAATAATAAATAAATCGACATTTGTAAAGCGCACAATCACCCGTAAGGGTCTCTAGGCGCTGGGGGCCGTCGGGAAGATTAAGCAAGCTATTGCCCAGAGTCACATGGTGCTGGGCTGACCTGCCACCGGTGCCGGGGATCGAACCGTGATCCCCAGATTCCGGAGTCAGTCGCCCTGGCCGCGGCGCCACACCTCTTCCACTTTTATTATTATTTATTATTATTATTATTCTTCCGCTTCCTGTCGCGCCTGTCTGAAGATGAAGCGCTCGTAGTCTTTACTTTGCATCGGCTCAAAATGGGCATCGAGCGCGTTGAGAAGCGTGACATAGGTATGGGGGGTTGCTTCCACCAGGGTCTTGTAGATCCGATAGATGTCCTTTCCACCAAGATGTAGGAGAAGCGCCCTGCGCCTTTCCCTCGCCGTACCTGCCCCTTCCAAGTAAAACTGTAGCCTTTCCACCCAGTCCTTCCATCTCGGGGCCAGGGACGCCGGTGCACCGTCGACGGTGAAGGGTTCAATGGGCGGAATGGTCGCCATGGTGGAGGGAGACACTACTCCCTACTGCCTTGGGTGCTCCGGGGTGGACAAACTGCAGACCTGGTGCCCTTCCCCGCCCTGGACCGGCGGATCACGCCTGCGGGGCACCCTTTAGCTGGCCGGTGGTAGCAGGGGTCAGAAATGAGAGGCCTCCAGGGCGTGCACCCTTCCCCTCGCTCTGCGTTGCTGGAGATGCAGGGGGTAGGTGGCTCTGCTATGCGAGGGGCAGCACCGGTACCTTCTCCTGTAATCTGGGCTCCTCAGGGCTTCTCACAGGGCATAGCATGCCCCTCTGCATCAGCCTTCCGGGTCCCTCGGTGTGCACTGCCAGTCACACAACGTGATGCTCGTCATGCCACGTGGTTCCACCAGCGGGGGCCCGTCCGGGCCGGGGATTCCGAGGATCGGCGGCGGAGCGGGGCATAGAGTGCCCCAGGGGCACTGCACGGGCTCGTTAGGCCCTCGTCGCCATTGTCGGGCCCTAACTTGTGAAGCGCAGCGCCGTTAACGCTGCGCGTAAATCAGGGACCCAGGACACGCTTGTTCGTCTCCGCGTGGTCCGGACTAGCTCCGTGACCACGCCTCCTTTATTTATCCTTCACGTGGCCGTGACGTATCACGGCCGCGCTAACGCACGGCTACGTGCGTGAGAACTAGACCGCACAATTGCAGTCTTTAAACATTACAGGTGCGTATCTTTATACTTAATACAGCGCGGACCAGGGCTAAAACGCAGGCTTAAGTGCGCACTCGTGAAGTTATTGCAACTGAAAACCGTACTGCTTTTAAGAAACTACTGCAGATTCCACGTGGGTGACTCTGAATATGTGTGTGTTTCTACACACATGTAAGTAACATACATTGCATGTAGTTTTAAAGCGCACCTGTACGCAAAGTAGCTGTGCTTTTTTTAATAGCTAAAGAATTGTGTTCATTTTATCGACCTCGGAAGGATGAACATCTTGGTGCTGGTAGCAGGTGCAGGGCCTCGAGGCTTCAGTGAACAGTAAGTTGAGCCTCCCCCTTTTTAGGTCTCGGCCTAGAGACGCGCTGAAAGTGCGTTCTCGGCAGAGAACTATTGCAATCGTTTCAGTCTCCAAAGCCGACAAAAGGAGACAAGAGATGGGCACGCGCCCAGCATTCTCAATGGGAGAGGTGCGACAAGAGCTGGCCACGCGCGGATTCGGTCGCGCGCACGCTCACGGCGCCAGCGTCCCCGCGCGTGCCGATCACTGCTCTCTTCCTGGCCGGCATCGAGAAGTTTCACGCAGTGAGGGCACTGAGAGGTAGGTGCTTGTTCAGAATGTTATGTCCTCTAACTGCATGGACTTGCGGGAGTGTTTGCAGTGTAAAGTACCGGAATGGCGGGAGCAAAGAATGATGTCAGATGTGCTTTGAAGGATTCTGCGAATGTACACAGAATATTCAGTACAGTCTGCTCTCTGAGCGTGCACGTTACTGATCGCCTATTCTTTATTGGACACCAGGGTGCACCATGTGTTTTTTTTAATTCAACCCACCAAGATAAACGTGTCTATTCTCTTCTAGAAAAGAGTGTTAACCATGACCAGTGTAAAATTAGTCGGTAGCCTTGTCTGCTTTCAGAGTAGTCAGTGCAGAGTAGTGAGTAGTAAGTGGTGAGTAGTGAGTAGTGAGTGGTGAGTGGTGGGTAGTGAGTGGTGAGTGCAGAGTGGTGAGTGCAGAGTGGTGAGTGCAGAGTAGTGAGTGCAGAGTAGTGAGTGCAGAGTAGCGAGTGCAGAGTAGCGAGTGCAGAGTAGCGAGTAGTGAGTGCAGTGTAGTGAGTGGTGAGTGCAGGGTGGTGAGTGCAGAGTAGTGATTGCAGAGTAGTGAGTTCAGAGTAGTGAGTGCAGAGTAGTGAGTGCAGAGTAGTGAGTGCAGAGTAGTGAGTGCAGAGTAGTGAGTAGTGAGTGCAGAGTGGTGAGTGCAGAGTGGTGAGTGCAGAGTGGTGAGTGCAGAGTAGTGAGTGCAGAGTAGTGAGTGCAGAGTAGTGAGTAGTGAGTGCAGAGTAGTGAGGAGTGAGTGCAGAGTAGTGAGTGCAGAGTAGTGAGTGGTGAGTGCAGAGTGGTGAGTGCAGAGTGGTGAGTGCAGAGTGGTGAGTGCAGAGTAGTGAGTGCAGAGTGGTGAGTGCAGAGTGGTGAGTGCATAGTAGTGAGTAGTGAGTGCAGAGTAGTGAGTAGTGAGTGCAGAGTAGTGAGTGCAGAGTGAAGAGTGGTGAGTAGTGAGTGCAGAGTAGCGAGTGCAGAGTGCTGAGTGGTGAGTGCAGAGTAGTGAGTAGTGAGTGCAGAGTAGTGAGTAGTGAGTGCAGAGTAGTGAGTAGTGAGTGCAGAGTAGTGAATAGTGAGTGCAGAGTAGTGAGTGCAGAGTGCAGAGTAGTGAGTAGTGAGTGCAGAGTAGTGAGTGCAGAGTGCAGAGTGGTGAGTAGTGAGTGCAGAGTAGTGAGTGCAGAGTGGTGAGTGCAGAGTAGTGAGTGCAGAGTGCAGAGTAGTGAGTAGTGAGTGCAGAGTAGTGAGTGCAGAGTGGTGAGTGCAGAGTGGTGAGTGCAGAGTGGTGAGTGCAGAGTGGTGAGTGCAGAGTAGTGAGTGCAGAGTAGTGAGTGCAGAGTGGTGAGTGCAGAGTGGTGAGTGCAGAGTAGTGAGTGCAGAGTAGTGAGTGCAGAGTAGTGAGTGCAGAGTGGTGAGTGCAGAGTAGTGAGTGCAGAGTAGTGAGTAGTGAGTGCAGAGTAGTGAGTGCAGAGTAGTGAGTAGTGAGTGCAGAGTAGTGAGTAGTGAGTGCAGAGTAGTGAGTGCAGAGTAGTGAGTGCAGAATAGTGAGTGCAGAGTAGTGAGTGCAGAGTAGTGAGTAGTGAGTGCAGAGTAGTGAGTAGTGAGTGCAGAGTAGTGAGTGCAGAGTAGTGAGTGCAGAGTAGTGAGTGCAGAGTAGTGAGTAGTGAGTGCAGAGTAGTGAGTGCAGAGTAGTGAGTGCAGAGTAGTGAGTAGTGAGTGCAGAGTAGTGAGTGCAGAGTAGTGAGTAGTGAGTGCAGAGTAGTGAGTGCAGAGTGGTGAGTGCAGAGTGGTGAGTGCAGAGTAGTGAGTAGTGAGTGAAGAGTAGTGAGTGCAGAGTAGTGACTGCAGAGTAGTGAGTGGTGAGTGCAGAGTGGTGAGTGCAGAGTAGTGAGTGCAGAGTAGTGAGTGCAGAGTAGTGAGTGCAGAATAGTGAGTGCAGAGTGGTGAGTGCAGAGTGGTGAGTAGTGAGTGCAGAGTAGTGAGTGCAGAGTAGTGAGTGGTGAGTGCAGAGTGGTGAGTGTAGAGTGGTGAGTGCAGAGTGGTGAGTGCAGAGTGGTGAGTGCAGAGTGGTGAGTAGTGAGTGCAGAGTAGTGAGTGCAGAGTAGTGAGTGGTGAGTGCTGAGTGGTGAGTGCAGAGTAGTGAGTGGTGAGTGCAGAGTGGTGAGTGCAGAGTGGTGAGTGCAGAGTGGTGAGTGCAGAGTGGTGAGTGCAGAGTGGTGAGTGCAGAGTAGTGAGTAGTGAGTGCAGAGTAGTGAGTGCAGAGTAGTGAGTAGTGAGTGCAGAGTAGTGAGTAGTGAGGGCAGAGTGGTGAGTGCAGAGTAGTGAGTAGTGAGTGCAGAGTGGTGAGTGCAGAGTAGTGAATAGTGAGTGCAGAGTAGTGAGTGCAGAGTAGTGAGTGCAGAGTAGTGAGTGCAGAGTAGTGAGTAGTGAGTGCAGAGTAGTGAGTGCAGAGTAGTGAGTAGTGAGTGCAGAGTAGTGAGTAGTGAGTAGTGAGTGCAGAGTAGTGAGTGCAGAGTAGTGAGTGCAGAGTAGTGAGTGCAGAGTAGTGAGTAGTGAGTGCAGAGTAGTGAGTGCAGAGTAGTGAGTAGTGAGTGCAGAGTAGTGAGTAGTGAGTGCAGAGTAGTGAGTGCAGAGTAGTGAGTGCAGAGTAGTGAGTGCAGAGTAGTGAGAGCAGAGTAGTGAGTGCAGAGTAGTGAGTGCAGAGTAGTGAGTGCAGAGTAGTGAGTGCAGAGTAGTGAGTGCAGAGTAGTGAGTAGTGAGTGCAGAGTAGTGAGTAGTGAGTGCAGAGTAGTGAGTGCAGAGTAGTGAGTGCAGAGTAGTGAGTAGTGAGTGCAGAGTAGTGAGTAGTGAGTGCAGAGTAGTGAGTGCAGAGTAGTGAGTGCGTGCAGAGTAGTGAGTGCAGAGTAGTGAGTAGTGAGTGCGTGCAGAGTAGTGAGTGCAGAGTAGTGAGTGCAGAGTATTGAGTGCAGAGTAGTGAGTAGTGAGTGCAGAGTAGTGAGTGCAGAGTAGTGAGTAGTGAGTGCAGAGTAGTGAGTAGTGAGTGCAGAGTAGTGAGTAGTGAGTGCAGAGTAGTGAGTGCAGAGTAGTGAGTGCAGAGTGCAGAGTAGTGAGTGCAGAGTAGTGAGTAGTGAGTGCAGAGTATTGAGTAGTGAGTGCAGAGTAGTGAGTGCAGAGTAGTGAGTGCAGAGTAGTGAGTAGTGAGTGCAGAGTAGTGAGTGCAGAGTAGTGATTAGTGAGTGCAGAGTAGTGAGTGCAGAGTAGTGAGTGCAGAGTAGTGAGTAGTGAGTGAGTGCAGAGTAGTGAGTGCAGAGTAGTGAGTGCAGAGTAGTGAGTGCAGAGTAGTGAGTGCAGGGTAGTGAGTGCAGAGTAGTGAGTAGTGAGTGCAGAGTAGTGAGTATTGAGTGCAGAGTAGTGAGTAGTGAGTGCAGAGTAGTGAGTGCAGAGTAGTGGGTGCAGAGTAGTGAGTGCAGAGTAGTGAGTGCAGAGTGCAGAGTAGTGAGTGCAGAGTAGTGAGTGCAGAGTAGTGAGTGCAGAGTGCAGAGTAGTGAGTAGTGAGTGCAGAGTAGTGAGTGCAGAGTAGTGAGTGCAGAGTAGTGAGTGCAGAGTAGTGAGTGCAGAGTAGTGAGTAGTGAGTGCAGAGTAGTGAGTAGTGAGTGCAGAGTAGTTAGTAGTGAGTGCAGAGTAGTGAGTGCAGAGTAGTGAGTGCAGAGTGGTGAGTGCAGAGTGGTGAGTGCAGAGTGGTGAGTGCAGAGTGGTGAGTGCAGAGTGGTGAGTAGTGAGTGGTGAGTAGTGAGTGCAGAGTGGTGAGTGCAGAGTGGTGAGTGCAGAGTGGTGAGTGCAGAGTAGTGAGTGCAGAGTGATGAGTGCAGAGTGGTGAGTGCAGAGTGCAGAGTGGTGAGTGCAGAGTGGTGAGTGCAGAGTGGTGAGTGCAGAGTAGTGAGTGCAGAGTAGTGAGTGCAGAGTGGTGAGTGCAGAGTGGTGAGTGCAGAGTAGTGAGTGCAGAGTAGTGAGTGCAGAGTAGTGAGTAGTGAGTGCAGAGTGGTGAGTGCAGAGTGGTGAGTGCAGAGTGGTGAGTGCAGAGTAGTGAGTGCAGAGTAGTGAGTGCAGAGTAGTGAGTAGTGAGTGCAGAGTAGTGAGGAGTGAGTGCAGAGTAGTGAGTGCAGAGTAGTGAGTGGTGAGTGCAGAGTGGTGAGTTCAGAGTGGTGAGTGCAGAGTGGTGAGTGCAGAGTAGTGAGTGCAGAGTGGTGAGTGCAGAGTGGTGAGTGCATAGTAGTGAGTAGTGAGTGCAGAGTAGTGAGTAGTGAGTGCAGAGTAGTGAGTGCAGAGTGCAGAGTAGTGAGTGCAGAGTAGCGAGTGCAGAGTGCAGAGTGGTGAGTGCAGAGTAGTGAGTAGTGAGTGTGCAGAGTAGTGAATAGTGAGTGCAGAGTAGTGAGTGCAGAGTGCAGAGTAGTGAGTAGTGAGTGCAGAGTAGTGAGTGCAGAGTGCAGAGTGGTGAGTAGTGAGTGCAGAGTAGTGAGTGCAGAGTGCAGAGTGGTGAGTGCAGAGTAGTGAGTGCAGAGTGCAGAGTAGTGAGTAGTGAGTGCAGAGTAGTGAGTGCAGAGTGGTGAGTGCAGAGTGGTGAGTGCAGAGTGGTGAGTGCAGAGTGGTGAGTGCAGAGTGGTGAGTGCAGAGTAGTGAGTGCAGAGTAGTGAGTGCAGAGTGGTGAGTGCAGAGTGGTGAGTGCAGAGTAGTGAGTGCAGAGTAGTGAGTGCAGAGTAGTGAGTGCAGAGTGGTGAGTGCAGAGTAGTGAGTAGTGAGTGCAGAGTAGTGAGTGCAGAGTAGTGAGTAGTGAGTGCAGAGTAGTGAGTAGTGAGTGCAGAGTAGTGAATAGTGAGTGCAGAGTAGTGAGTAGTGAGTAGTGAGTGCTGAGTAGTGAGTGCGTGCAGAGTAGTGAGTGCAGAGTAGTGAGTGCAGAGTAGTGAGTGCAGAGTAGTGAGTAGTGAGTGCAGAGTAGTGAGTGCAGAGTAGTGAGTAGTGAGTGCAGAGTAGTGAGTAGTGAGTGCAGAGTAGTGAGTGCAGAGTAGTGAGTGCAGAGTAGTGAGTGCAGAGTAGTGAGTGCAGAGTAGTGAGTGCAGGGTAGTGAGTGCAGAGTAGTGAGTAGTGAGTGAAGAGTAGTGAGTGCAGAGTAGTGAGTGCAGAGTAGTGAGTGCAGAGTGCAGAGTAGTGAGTGCAGAGTAGTGAGTGCAGAGTAGTGAGTGCAGAGTAGTGAGTGCAGAGTGCAGAGTAGTGAGTAGTGAGTGCAGAGTAGTGAGTGCAGAGTAGTGAGTGTAGAGTAGTGAGTGCAGAGTAGTGAGTGCAGAGTAGTGAGTAGTGAGTGCAGAGTAGTGAGTAGTGAGTGCAGAGTAGTTAGTAGTGAGTGCAGAGTAGTGAGTGCAGAGTGGTGAGTGCAGAGTGGTGAGTGCAGAGTGGTGAGTGCAGAGTGGGGAGTAGTGAGTGGTGAGTAGTGAGTGCAGAGTGGTGAGTGCAGAGTGGTGAGTGCAGAGTGGTGAGTGCAGAGTAGTGAGTGCAGAGTGGTGAGTGCAGAGTGGTGAGTAGTGAGTGCAGAGTGGTGAGTGCAGAGTGGTGAGTGCAGAGTGGTGAGTGCAGAGTAGTGAGTGCAGAGTGGTGAGTGCAGAGTGGTGAGTGCAGAGTGGTGAGTGCAGAGTGGTGAGTGCAGAGTGGTGAGTGCAGAGTGGTGAGTGCAGAGTGGTGAGTGCGAGTGGTGAGTGCAGAGTGGTGAGTGCAGAGTGGTGAGTGCAGAGTAGTGAGTAGTGAGTGCAGAGTAGTGAGTGCAGAGTAGTGAGTGCAGAGTAGTGAGTGCAGAGTAGTGAGTGCAGAGTAGTGAGTAGTGAGTGCAGAGTGGTGAGTGCAGAGTGGTGAGTGCAGAGTGGTGAGTGCAGAGTGGTGAGTGCAGAGTAGTGAGTACAGAGTAGTGAGTGCAGAGTAGTGAGTGCAGAGTAGTGAGTACAGAGTAGTGAGTAGTGAGTGCAGAGTAGTGAGTAGTGAGTGCAGAGTAGCGAGTAGTGAGTGCAGAGTAGTGAGTGCAGAGTAGTGAGTAGTGATTGCAGAGTAGTGAGTAGGGAGTGCAGAGTAGTGAGTGCAGAGTAGTGAGTGCAGAGTAGTGAGTGCAGAGTAGTGAGTGCAGAGTAGTGAGTGCAGAGTAGTGAGCAGTGAGTGCAGAGTAGTGAGTGCAGAGTAGTGAGTAGTGAGTGCAGAGTAGTGAGTGCAGAGTAGTGAGTAGTGAGTGCAGAGTAGTGAGTGCAGAGTAGTGAGTAGTGAGTGCAGAGTAGTGAGTAGTGAGTGCAGAGTAGTGAGTGCAGAGTAGTGAGTGCAGAGTAGTGAGTGCAGAGCAGTGAGTAGTGAGTGCAGAGTAGTGAGTGCAGAGTAGTGAGTAGTGAGTGCAGAGTAGTGAGTGCAGAGTAGTGAGTAGTGAGTGCAGAGTAGTGAGTGCAGAGTAGTGAGTGCAGAGTAGTGAGTGCAGAGTAGTGAGTAGTGAGTGCAGAGTAGTGAGTGCAGAGTAGTGAGTAGTGAGTGCAGAGTAGTGAGTGCAGAGTAGTGAGTGCAGAGTAGTGAGTGCAGAGTAGTGAGTGCAGAGTAGTGAGTAGTGAGTGCAGAGTGGTGAGTGCAGAGTGGTGAGTGCAGAGTGGTGAGTGGAGAGTAGTGAGTGCAGAGTAGTGAGTACAGAGTAGTGAGTGCAGAGTAGTGAGTGCAGAGTAGTGAGTGCAGAGTAGTGAGTGCAGAGTAGTGAGTAGTGAGTGCAGAGTAGTGAGTAGTGAGTGCAGAGTAGTGAGTAGTGAGTGCAGAGTAGTGAGTGCAGAGTAGTGAGTAGTGAGTGCAGAGTAGTGAGTAGGGAGTGCAGAGTAGTGAGTCCAGAGTAGTGAGTACAGAGTAGTGAGTGCAGAGTAGTGAGTGCAGAGTAGTGAGTGCAGAGTAGTGAGTGCAGAGTAGTGAGCAGTGAGTGCAGAGTAGTGAGTGCAGAGTAGTGAGTAGTGAGTGCAGAGTAGCGAGTGCAGAGTAGTGAGTGCAGAGTAGTGAGTAGTGAGTGCAGAGTAGTGAGTGCAGAGTAGTGAGTAGTGAGTGCAGAGTAGTGAGTGCAGAGTAGTGAGTAGTGAGTGCAGAGTAGTGAGTGCAGAGTAGTGAGTAGTGAGTGCAGAGTAGTGAGTGCAGAGTAGTGAGTAGCGAGTGCAGAGTAGTGAGTGCAGAGTAGTGAGTGCAGAATAGTGAGTAGTGAGTGCAGAGTAGTGAGTGCAGAGTAGTGAGTAGTGAGTGCAAAGTAGTGAGCAGTGAGTGCAGAGTAGTGAGTGCAGAGTAGTGAGCAGTGAGTGCAGAGTAGTGAGTGCAGAGTAGTGAGTGCAGAGTAGTGAGTGCAGAGTAGTGAGTGCAGAGTAGTGAGTAGTGAGTGCAGAGTAGTGAGTGCAGAGTAGTGAGTAGTGAGTGCAGAGTAGTGAGTGCAGAGTAGTGAGTAGTGAGTGCAGAGTAGTGAGTGCAGAGTAGTGAGTGCAGAGTAGTGAGTGCAGAGTAGTGAGTAGTGAGTGCAGAGTAGTGAGTAGTGAGTGCAGAGTAGTGAGTGCAGAGTAGTGAGTAGTGAGTGCAGAGTAGTGAGTGCAGAGTAGTGAGTAGTGAGTGCAGAGTAGTGAGTGCAGAGTAGTGAGTAGTGAGTGCAGAGTAGTGAGTTGTGAGTGCAGAGTAGTGAGTAGTGAGTGCAGAGTAGTGAGTAGTGAGTGCAGAGTAGTGAGTAGTGAGTGCAGAGTAGTGAGTGCAGAGTAGTGAGTGCAGAGTAGTGAGTGCAGAGTGGTGAGTGCAGAGTGGTGAGTGCAGAGTAGTGAGTGCAGAGTGGTGAGTGGTGAGTGCAGAGTGGTGAGTGGTGAGTGCAGAGTGGTGAGTGCAGAGTGGTGAGTGCAGAGTGGTGAGTGTGTGAGCGTGCAGGGTGAACAGTGTGTGAGCGTGCAGGGTGAACAATTCCAATCCAAACCACATAATTCCATTACACACCACATGCATACACTCCATAACACATGGCTAAAAGACATTGCCATTTACAATGCCATTAGCTCTAACTCAAATAAATCCGAGACCTATTGCATTTCCAATGCTTGTTCATGAAGCGCACAAGCATCAGGGGTGTCATTTGTCTGCAGCATACAGGCCCCTGGAGAGCAGGCCCGAGGTCTCAAGGCGCTAACAAAAGGAGCGCTCAGGCGGTGTTTACTCGGAGAGAACGGGGCAGGCGCATTGTTGGAAGGAAGAAAGCACACTACCAGCACAACGGCCATTTGTGTACTACACGGTGCAGAGAAAGGGCTGTGTCAACACACGATGCACGGTATATATGGGCAAACCCTCGTGTGCACCAGTGAGGAACGTGCAGGACCCGCGTGGGGACACCAGGAACTGATCTACAACAGGTACTGGTGCGTGTGTGTCTGTCTGTGTGTGCCGGTCTGTGTGCCATTGTCAGTGTGTATGCGTATTGTGTGCATGTGTCTGTCAGTGTGTGTGCGTCTGTCAGTGAGTATCCATGTGTCCGCTCGAGGGTGCGTGTCTATATACTTAATACAGCACGGACCAGGGCTAAAACGCAGGCATAAGTGCGCACTCGTGAAGTTATTGCAACTGAAAACCGTACTGCTTTTAAGAAACTATTGCAGATCCCGCGTGGGCGACTCTGAATATGTGTGTGTGTCTACACACATGTAAGTAACATACATTGCATGTATGTTACTTACATGTATGTTACTATGTACGAGGATGCCCCTCGTAAAGGGGCCCCTGCTGGTAGAGGGTATAACATTGTGTAAACTTATTAGTTGGAATGTTGCTGGTATCAGAGCTAAAATGGCAGATACATTGTGGGTTAACTCTGTCACCAGCTATGATGTGATAGCCATACAAGAATCTTGGGATACCGCAGCAAGTTCCTGGCTGGATGGTTTTTCTAGCTTTGCCGTCCCAGCAACACCTAGTGCTGCAGGCAGAGCTAAGGGGGGGGTCTTCTTTTCTTCTTTTCTTTACAGCTCGTTGGGTCATTCAAGCAACTAGAGTCAGGTTCTGCCAACCTTTTAATTGTGGAATGGACTGTCTCACCTTCTACACTTCTTTTAATTAATTTCTGCAATTCCCAGGATAGGTCACTGGACAGTGATCACATTGCTTCCCTGGATACATTTTTATGCAAACTCAGTCTTAATAATTACACTACATTTGAGCTCAATTGGTGATTTTAACACCCAATTATGTAAATCTCCCTGTTATACAGGAGTGCTTGAGGGCTTGCCAGGTGCATCGGCTCCTCATTTTGAACATACAAGGTCAGGAGAAGCCCTTGAAGAGCTATTGGCCCAATTTTTTTTTTTTTAAGAACCTTTATTATCATTTCAAGTAAATACAAGCATGGGCCTACAACCGTCTCGGCCGGCCGCTAGTCAAGTCTTAAAAACAGCAAGCAGTATAAAAAGATACAGCAGCCCGAAATTCGGAGTATGATAAGTGTCCAGGATATAACTTGTATTTCAGCGTACTGCAGGAGATCCAGGATTTGAGAAGGTTCATTTTACAATAAAGAAGAAAAAAAATTATCAGAAGAAATGCCATACGGTCATACATGGTCCTACAATAGCAAGCATGAAGCGGGAATCAGCAAAGAGTGCGAATATATTTAAAGTAATGGGGCAAGGCGTACGAGGCAGGATAAATGTAAAAAACACATACGCTTCGTAGCGGACTACACCCCACCCCTCAAAACGAAACAGACTGTAGGAAACATGAAAAACAGTGACATCAAAAAGGAAGAAGGACAAAGGGCCATAGAGACAAAGAAGGAACAAATTAACAAACCCCACCCCCTACCCCCCACCCTGCACCCCTGCAGAAGGCTACTGCCTACCCCCCCCAGCAGCGTGCCTATCGCCCTAAATGAGAGACCCGAAATATAGAAGAAGAGAAAAAAGAAAAAGAAGAAAAAATATGGAGAAGGGCCCTCGGTCAAGCCATCCGACCCCCCTCTCACCCACCGCGTACAGTAAACATCCTAAAAGCTGGATCAGAACAGCCACAGTAAACAATAAACATCAATAGCGCAGCATCAACATCCCCACTGAGTGTCCCCCTCAACACCGTCAGCCAACAGTGAGTTCCACTATGTCCTAGATGGTCTCACCCCTTGCCGTTTCTATCAATAGAACCAACATATGTCCATTTGTCAACCGGCATACAGAGCAGTGTGGAGGGTCCAATCGATCCGGGCGGACCGGGCAGCGCCGTCACTCCAGGGGGCTGTAGCCCCAAAAACCCAGCCGAATATGTATGACTGAAATCCGTCTGTAATTTACAACAAGGGGTGGTAATGGACAGAGTCTCTGAATTAAGCAGAGTACTCTCACCCAGTCAAGAGATCAGGGCTAGATCCAACACCGTTTTTTAGCTCATTGCACCATCCCAGTTTCAGAACCTGGCTGTATGCAAATTAGTCTGTCCCTGGCCCAGTGCATCATGGGAACAGGGCAGACCAGACTACAAAAGCCAATTCTTACACTGGGAAGGAAACAAGCTTCCGGGGACCGGTTTCTGCCATTTCAGGCGTCTTCGGCCCGGCTTGCTTGAATCCTGATGGTGCAATGAGCAAGGGACTCACATCTGAGTATACCCTTCCACGCTTAGGGTGGACAAAATAATTTACAACAAGGGGTGGTGGTGGACAGAGTCTCTGAATTAAGCAGAGTACTCTCACCCAGTCAAGAGATCAGGGCTAGATCCAACACCGTTTTTTAGCTCATTGCACCATCCCAGTTTCAGAACCTGGCTGTATGCAAATTAGTCTGTCCCTGGCCCAGTGCATCATGGGAACAGGGCAGACCAGACTACAAAAGCCAATTCTTACACTGGGAAGGAAACAAGCTTCCGGGGACCGGTTTCTGCCATTTCAGGCGTCTTCGGCCCGGCTTGCTTGAATCCTGATGGTGCAATGAGCAAGGGACTCACATCTGAGTATACCCTTCCACGCTTAGGGTGGACAAAATAATTTACAACAAGGGGTGGTGATGGACAGAGTCTCTGAATTAAGCAGAGTACTCTCACCCAGTCAAGAGATCAGGGCTAGATCCAACACCGTTTTTTAGCTCATTGCACCATCCCAGTTTCAGAACCTGGCTGTATGCAAATTAGTCTGTCCCTGGCCCAGTGCATCATGGGAACAAGGCAGACCAGACTACAAAAGCCAATTCTTACACTGGGAAGGAAACAAGCTTCCGGGGACCGGTTTCTGCCATTTCAGGCGTCTTCGGCCCGGCTTGCTTGAATCCTGATGGTGCAATGAGCAAGGGACTCACATCTGAGTATACCCTTCCACGCTTAGGGTGGACAAAATAATTTACAACAATTTCCCTTGCTCATTGCACCATCAGGATTCAAGCAAGCCGGGCCGAAGACGGCTGTAATGCCAGAAACCGGTACCCGGAAGCTTGTTTCCTTCCCAGTGTAAGAATTGGCTTTTGTAGTTTGGTTTGCCCTGTTCCCATCATGCACTGGGACAGGAACAGACTAATTTGCATACAGCCAGGTTCTGAAACTGGGATGGTGCAATGAGCTAAAAAACGGTGTTGGATCTAGCCCTGATCTTTTGACTGGGTGAGAGTATTCTGCTTAATTCAGAGACTCTGTCCCTCACCACCCCTTGTTGTAAATATTTTTGTCCACCCTAAGCGTGGAAGGGTATACTCAGACATGAGTCCCTTGCTCATTGCACCATCAGGATTCAAGCAAGCCGGGCCGAAGACGGCTGTAATGCCAGAAACCGGTACCCGGAAGCTTGTTTCCTTCCCAGTGTAAGAATTGGCTTTTGTAGTTTGGTTTGCCCTGTTCCCATCATGCACTGGGACAGGAACAGACTAATTTGCATACAGCCAGGTTCTGAAACTGGGATGGTGCAATGAGCTAAAAAACGGTGTTGGATCTAGCCCTGATCTTTTGACTGGGTGAGAGTGTTCTGCTTAATTCAGAGACTCTGTCCCTCACCACCCCTTGTTGTAAATATTGAAATCCGTCTGTGTCAGTATCGACATCGGAAACATCCTCCAGTCCGCACACAATCTCACCATCCAGGAAGAGAGAGTCACACAAGCTAGTAAGCGGTGAAACGCCGCCGGGGCAGCCCAATCCATAGATCGATGTTGTTTCCTCAGCTGCCAAACAGATAAGGGCCCCGACGAGTCACTCACATATACTACAGATCTATCCAAAGCGGCATCATGAACCGGGTCTATCGGCTTCTCCACCAACGGAGGCATAGCTGGAGAATTCATCACTGACGCAGAAGCGGGCACATCGGCACTTCCTGGAGATCGAACCAGGCCGATGTGGAGCGGTGGGACAACAATGGCGGCCATCCTTCTTCCCAGAACCCGGGCGTCCCGGATCAGGGTAATCTGCAGGGTTGTTAACGCAGCCAGGACATCTCTAAACGTGGGCTCTTTCTCATGTCGCCAGACCCCAGGACTCTCACGCACAGCGGCTTCTCTGCCCGGATGAGGTGTGCGTAAGTGGGTGCCCTCCGCCATCTTAGCTGATCCGGCGCCATCCTTCTCCACCTCACCTAGGGACCGGGCCCCACACCAGGGGGGAACAGGATTCACTACGGGGATCCCGAAAGTCAAGGCAGGTTTCTCAGCGGAGGGGCACCAAAGGGCTACACAAAATCTTCGTCGCTCCCTGGGAGCCTCCCACCGACACCGGGAAAGGTCGTTAATATGCCCGGACACAGCACTGGAATGGGGGGCCAAGTGTCGTGCGCACCCCTCGACCCTGCCGTATCGCACTGCCCACCAGGCTCTCCGCTAGATGGACTGGGTCGGCACTGTCGCCATCGGCCAGCAAGTCTTCGATTCCCACGTCCGACTCCTCACCATCACCATCACCAGAGGCCGCTGTTGATGCGGTCGCGGCCGGCCACTCTCCTCACTCAAGACCCCGGTCCCAGCTCCGTGAAGGCCGCAAAACAGTCGGGGGCATTTCAACGGGTCCGCCGCACGTAGAAGCTTCGGGAGCAAACGGTAAGTGAAAGTTGTTCTTCGCCTACTTAAATATATCGTTGCGGCTCAGGATAAGTGCCAGGATGTATGTGCGGGGTGAAAAGGCTCACGGAGCCGAGCGGTTACGCAGCCATCCCGGTCGCCATCTTGGCTCCTCCCCGCTATTGGCCAATTTTAATCTATATGAACCATTTTATATGGGAGGGGGGGGAGAGTGTATGTACATACAAGGGTACAGAACATGGGTCTGTCATAGACTACATTTTTACAACCCCAGGGATGATCGCTAAGGTGAGGAAGTATAAAGTTATTGCATCCTCTTATAGTGACCACAACACTTTGTTGTTGGAGCTGTCTTGGGGAGACTACCGGTGTAAACAGATAGGTGCCTCCCAGACATGGGCGGCAGTAGTGCCCACAGATCAGGGCAGACGGCTCAAATGGGGAAAGGTGGTCCCAGAAAGCTTCACTGCGAACCTACTTCCTAAAATTGAGGGTCAGATAGCGACCTGTTTTTGATCTTAAGGCCCCTAACCGAGAAATCATAGAGGCATTTGAATCAGTATGTGTTCAAATAGCGAGAGACTTGACGTCAAACCAAACTCAGAGCCCGGCTAGGCCTTTTAAGTGGTTCGACGCCAACTGCTCAAGAATCCATAGGCGCTTGAAGCAAGCTCTCGCATCCATCCCGAGAGACAAGGCCCTCATTACCAATCTAAGGAGAGAACACAAAATAATCTTAAACGGGAGGAAAAACGCTATTAAAAGTGATGCGTGGGACAAGCTACTCTCAATAGATGTTTTGCGCGACAGCAAACAATTTTGGGATACCATAAATTAGCCGTTTTTTGCAGGGGTGGACAATGCAGTCACTGACTGCGTCATCCCTGATGAGAGGTGGCTTCTCCATTTTAAAGAAGTATATGGCGATAAGGAGTGTACCGTCCCCTGTGGCTCAAGGGCACCCCTGGTCACCGACCCGATAGAGTTCAATAGGGATGAAGTGAAGAAGGCCATTCTGGAGACTTCGAAAAATAAGGCGCCGGGGCAGGATGGCGTACCGGCAGACCTATATAGACATTCCCCGACTTTTTGGTCTGAGGTGTAAACAAACGTCTTCTGTGCTGCCAACGACAATGTATTTCCTGCCACTTGGGCCACCTCAATTATTGTGCCTATATTTAAAAAGGGGCAACGGGAGGACCCGCCATGCTACAGACCCATTTCCCTTCTCGATTCGGCCATTAAGATCTTGGGCAGAGTCTTGCTGTACAAGTTAAGGGAAAATGTAGAGGTCTGTGGGGGCCTCTCGAATATACAATATGCGTTCAGAGAGAAACAGGGTACTCTGGACCAATGTTCCAACTTGCACCTTTTAATCTCCAAATATACGGTGGCCGGGGAGGGGTCACTTTTTTTGGCTTTCATGGACCTCTCCTCGGCTTTCGATTTGGTGAATAGGTCCAAGCTGTGGTCCACCCTATTGGAGATGGGGATCAATGCCTCCTTAGTTAATTTTATGGCCTCTTTGCATCAAGAATTATTTGCCACAGTGCGGGTTACCAAGGAAGGCAGGTGCACCTCGAGATTTAGATCAGAGAAAGGGGTGCGCCAGGGATGCATCCTGGCCCCCCTTCTCTTCACTATTTATATCAACGGGTTGGGAAAACACCTAGAGACAGGGAGGGCAGACTTTCCGCGTGTAGGAGGTGCCAACGTACCGGCCCTCCTATATGCGGACGATGCAGTCCTAATAGCGCGTACTGGAAATGGCCTCCAGATCCTGCTGGAACTCATTGGGTCTTTCATGGAGAACCTTGACTTAAAAGTCAATGCAAAAAAATCTCACTCTATGATAGTCGGTCAACAGAGAAGTAAGCCCAAATCTAAAATCTTTATCTGTAAGGGGGAGGTGGTTTCAAGGGTTACAGTCTTTCCTTACTTGGGGGTCCTGTTCGACGAGAGGGGGTCGTGGGTTCCCCAGATTAAGGCTAAGAGTTTATCCCTGGCCCGTTCTACGTCTGCCCTGATGGGCTTTTCAAAAAGGCTAGGGGCTAGGCCTATGGAGGCATTCCTGAAAGTCTACAACAGCAAATGCATCTCTATTGCGACCTACGGCTCTGCCTTATGGGGTTATGTTGCTCAAGATAGAATTCAAAGGGTAGAAAATAGACTCATAAGACATTTTCTCTCTGTCCCCAATTCCACCCCTACTTATTCTATTCATGCGGAGGTGGGCTTGTCTTACATCTCGGACAGACTGAAATTGGCCCCCCTTGTGTTCTGGGCAAAAACATGGCTCAACTCAGAACTAACTTTGAACCATGCAATCTTGTCAGACGTTCTGGCCATGGACCATGTCATGAAAATACCCTGGTTGAACTATCTAAAAAACACCTTCGCTTATCTGGGTAGACCTGAACTTTTTGTGTCACCGTCCAGCATTAGGCGAGAGGACGTTAAATGGATTAAGCGTCATTTTTTGGAGAGGGCATCTTTAGACAGAGAGGTAAAGGAACTAGTGAAACCTTCAGTAAGATCACACCTAGTGTTAACCACCACTCCCTCTCTGGAACCATATCTTAAAGTCGTCACTAAACCCTTTCACAGATTTTTACTGACAAAATTCAGGTTTAACCTGATTCATTATTCATTAGGTTGTTATCAATCATGGGCAAAACCAGAAGAGGCCCCTCCCTGTGATTGTGATAAATTTTCTAACCAGGATACCATGCATTTTATGATGTTCTGTGGGTTTTATGGTGCCGCAAGGGAAAAATATTTATTACCTGTTTTGAGGGAGGCTGGCTGAGTTCAAGTCAGGCCTGCACCTATTCACCTCCAGATGTTGGGCAACACCCGAATAATTTTTAGTGTTGCAAGTTTCTTAGCGTCAGCATTCAGGATTAAGAATAAACATGTACCACTGTATGCTTTACATTAATCATGGCACTGTTTTTATTGATTTTAGTTGTGTCAATAGGTGGTTTAATGGAATACTCGGGCTCTGCACTGACTCTGTACATATATGAATTGCCGATATTTTATCCTGTATGAAATTTTATTGCCTTTTATGATTTTTATAAATCGAATAAAGTGTATTTTGACTGACTGATGTGTGTGTGTCTACACACATGTAAGTAACACACATTGCATGTAGTTTTAAAGTGCACCTTCACGCAAAGTAGTTGTGCTTTTTTTAATAGCTAAAGAATTGTGCTAATTTTATCGACCTCAGAAGGATGAACATCTTAGTGCTGCTAGTTAATTTTAGCTCTCTGTCAGGTTAACAGCAGCCCAGTGCTGCTGTTCAAAGTGGGTCTGCATATTAACATTAGTAGGGCTAAAAGTGACCCCCGGCCATACTTTTAGAATCCAAGTTCTATAACACGTATTCTCCAAAAATGCATAGCTGAGTCCACCTGGAGTATACACTGCTTTTCTTTATTTCCTGGCTATTGATTGGCTGAGAAGAGCTAAACCTATTTTTGTGGCAGCCATCGTGTTCTAAAATGGTGTGTAGGGATGACCAATGAATCTCACTAGATACCTGTATGCATATGCCAGACATCATATAGTGTATTCTTCTAGCAGTCAGGTAAAGTACTTAGTGCAGGCTGTGGGTCACCCGGGCCCCAGGTGTATGTATGTCTGTACTGGAGTCTTGTGTGCTCGGGAGTTAGCAGTCTGTTCGCGCCTCTCTGAGTACACGTCTGTCTAAAGTCAAGGTCTGCGTGTGCCCCCGTCTGTGTGAAGTCAAGGTGTGCCTGTGTCCCTGTCTGTCTGAAGTGGAGGTCTACGTGTGCCCCTGTCTCTATGTGAAGTGGAGGTCTGTGTGTGTCTCTGTCTGAAGTGGAGGTCTGAGTGTGTCCTTGTCTCTATGTGAAGTGGAAGTCTGCGTGTGTCCCTGTCTCTATGTGCACCTCTCCTGATTGATCTTGCAGTTCTCTGCGTAATCTAGGCTTTTAACTAGGTCATGTTAAAGTGTGATTAACTTGGGATGGTAGGGGTTCTCCTCCAGGTGTCTTGACAAATTCAGTCTGTGGGCAAGTATTCACGACTGGGCACAATTGAAATATCTGAAGCTGAGGCTCAAGGCACCAAGGTTTCTGACAGTGGGCCATTAGGTGTGAAGACTACATGCACATTCAGTCCTTGTTAAAAATGGTGTAAATCCGTTCAGTAGTTGCTGAGAAATCAGAAAAATAAAAATGTTGATATCTGGTTGGAGCCTAAGTCACGTGTGTGAACTTCACTGTGATTGGTTGCTAGCACTCTAAACCAGGAAGTGTTGGCAGCCATCTTGTGGCTCGATAGAAAGTGAGTCGCTAGGAAACAGAGAAACAAAGGTAAAAAGCAAGAGAAGGGGGCAGAGTAGAAACTCCCTGACCCCCTAGGCCTGGTCAGGGGGTCCCAGAAGGACCACCAGCGCCCCCACCCCCCAACCCCCCCAAAACCATAATTAGCGCTGGGGCCGCGGGTTCTCATGTTTTATTTTAATGAGACCCCGGGTGGGTAGGTCCCGGGGGCATTTATTAAAAATAATAGGGGGGGCTCACTGGGGCTGCAGGTGCCCGCTGGGATCTTCGCAGTCTCGGGGCATCACTCATGTTGGGAGGGGGGTTGCATGGCCTCCCTCCTGGAGCTCTCCATCTGCTTATAACTTTGGCGTCGTTTGATGATTCTTTACGAAATTTTCCAAAAAGTTTCTCTTTTTTGATCAGCTCCTATCTTGAAAGTTTAGGGGTGATTGGTCAAGGGGGACTGAGAAAAAGGGGTGTGAAAAGGTGTTTTCTCAATGATTTTATCATAGGAAACTTTAGACAAGGCTATAGGGCAAACTGCTGAACGGAATTATGCTAAATTTGGCAGGGAGAAAGGTCTTGGTCTAGAAAGCGCGGTTTTGTTGAAATGGTGTAGATCCATTCAGTCGTTTTGAGATATTAAAGGAAAAAATATATATATCTGGTCGGTGCCTTATTCCCGAGCACAAGCTTGCCTCTGATTGGCTGCTAACTCTTCAAAGCAGGAAGTGTTAGCAGCCATCGTGTGCCTCGTATCGATTGAAAATATAAAAAAAATGTTCCGGGGGCAATTTAATATAGCGGAGGTCTGTGTAATTATGATTTGGACGTAGTGAAGGTTTATGATGTATTAACAATAATGGAGAAACAGGTGAGCGCCAGACAGCACTACTTCCACACCAGGACACTACTAGGAAGATAACCCTTTTACGCTTCCTGTGCCCAACATCACTATTTTGAAGGAATGTCTTTAGAAGCCAGTCCGTTAGATCGCAGCTCTCTACCTTTACGAGCTAGTACGGTGCTGTGCCTGTATCTCTGCGAGCTACTACGCTGCTGTTCCTTTGGGAGCGGATGGCTCGTAGTTCTGCCTCTGTGAGTTGAGCGTACGGGCCGCAGTTGTCCCTCTGCGAGCCCGAGTACGAACTGTTCATAAGTCTCACTATATGAGTATTGAAAAGCCATTTTGTGATTCAGTCTGTCAGCTGGAATCTGTCCGAGGCATTTCTGAAACATACCGGAACTCTGTCTGTGAGAGATACCCCTTTCACGCTGCCTCTCCCCACATCAGCAGGTAACACACCCTCTTCCCACATCACCAGCATACTGTCAACAACCTTCTTGGGCCCGCAAGTCTCCCTTTGAGAACCGCTGGTGGGCTCGCAGCTCTTCCGGTGCGACTTCTTGAGCCCGCATTTTTACGAGCAGCCAGCCGGCCGGCTTGCAGGTCTAGGAGAAGAGATGCAATGGAGGCAACGGTGATGCAGGTCGGACACCCAACACTACTCCGACATCCCCCAGCAGCAGCTTCTTATCCGCCATCCCCGCTCACCCCCCACAAACAAATGTGACAGGAACGTTTTTAAATGTGGAGCTTAACAAATCGGCTGGTGTTGCAGTTTTAATAAAAGATATGCTTGTGAGGTTCGACAAAAAAGAATCTTAGTCATGTATGGATTTACATATAAAACATTTTATTAAAACAAAACAACAACAATTAAAAATATGTGTGTAAAACATTTTATTAAAACAAAACAACAACAAATAAAACTATGTATAGCCATGGCGTATCATCCCTCGACAATTTGTGAATCACAGCCTGCAAGACAAA